>NC_133123.1:60550253-61794986 GCF_033568475.1 Henckelia pumila
TTTGATTCGAGAAACAAAAAATCGGAATCTTTAATTATAGCACAACTATAAAATTTAATACTTTTTTTGGCAAATCAGCATAAGATAATTTGTCATTAAATTAAGAAGTTATTAAAATAAAATATTTTTCAAATTCTATGTAGAATGATTTAAGTAATTAAATTTAATATTTTAAATTTTCATGAGAAGGTCAAAAATCTAATACATAGTAATGACTAATGAGAAAGGACAAAATAGTAAAAATAAAATAATAAAAAATGGGAGGTTATTTTTCTAACACTCATTGGAGGTTAATTACTTAAATAAATCCTATTTTTTATTGCAATATATATTTAAAAAAAATAAAATTAATCGAGATGCAACATGAAGCAAAAAATAATCGAAGAATATTATAAATTTATTAAAAAATATTAATTTTTTAACCTAGGTCAAATACCCAGACGTACGTACGTTGGACTTAAATATTTTGTAATTTTTTAAGCATTGTCCCTCACATGGTATCATTTTTATTGGACTTAAATATTTTGTAATTTTTTAAGCATTGTCCCTCACATGGTATCATTTTTATATATATGCATATAAATAAATGTGAAGGTTATGAATCTGAAAATAAAAATACATTAAAAGATGGTTATTTCTTAATTAAAATAACTCTAGATCAATTTGGAACATTGATGATCCTATGGGGCAGATCTTCAGCAGCGGCAGAAATGGCATTTTATCCGAAAAAAATATAAAAATTAAAATAAAAATGAAATGATTTTACATATTTTTTTTTCTTTTGGGATTAAAAAATAATTAAAGTTAAAACTTTATTCACAAGATGGCTATGAAATGCTCCAGATGAGTGTTAAGGTAATCAGTAGTACACTATTAATTCTTTGTGCCACACGACTGACGTCTTATGTTTTATTTGGATTAATGGGTTTGAAGCTAAAAATTCCAAATCAATCACAACATCAAATTATTTCAAATCATTTTTTAAAAATATTATTTCAAATTCAAATCCTCCATTAATCCAAATTAAAGGAAACTTAATTTAATATATATGTATTTAATTTCCAATTCTAAATCAAGTTGCATGAGGTTGTTAATTAGTTTTCTGATAGGGTTCACAGTTCGTTTATGCTTCGAATGGTACCTGAAAATAAACCAAGAAAAAATGTTAAAATTAAAATAAGAAACAAAAATAATAATATAATCCGTAGTTCCCTGGATGCGACTCTCAGAACATGATTATTGACAGATTGCAATGAGGCTGGCCAATATACTAGGTCAACTAGTGCTAAACTAATTGGCTTAATTTATTGCCCCTAGTGCTTATGAATTTCTTATATATTTCCCTCTATATAAACCCATTATCATATATCAACCTATTAGTAATCGTTCCTAGTAAATTCTCAAAAAAAAAAAATGGCCAACCTAATGTTAGTTGTGATTTTGATGCTTTCCTCATTGTTGGTATCGATACCAAATTCGTCTGCCAACAAACAAGGGTCGAAAGATTTAGATTTACAATGGTTTCAAAAACTTTGCAATAAAAAAGAAGACGTAACCAAGCTCCATTTCTTTGTTCAAAACATGCTAGCTGGTCCAAACAGAACTGTGTACCAGGTAGCAAATTCTTCCATCACTAGCAGTACTTCACCGACCTCGTTTGGCCTAGTTGTGGCAGTGGACGATCTGCTGACCGTCGGGCCGGAGAAAGATTCCGGGGACTATGGCAGGTTTCAAGGGCTGATCGCTTCCTCGGACTTGAACAAAGTGGCTATAACCATGAACATTAACATTTTTATTACATCAGGTCAATATAATGGAAGTACATTGTCTATTGCAGGAAGAAATCAGGTATTAGATCCCCCACAAGAGCTGCCGGTGGTCGGCGGCACCGGAGTATTCCGCATGGCACGTGGATTCGCGTTCGTCAGCACTTATAGCCGTACTTCCGACCATGATGTTTTGGAATATACTATATATGTTGCTTACCTCTCATCATCATAACTCTGGCATATATATATATATAGAGTCATGCTATGCTGCCCACCTTCCGTGCCCACCTCCATGCCCACCTATGAGGTGGCACTCATCTATTGGATGAGATAAATCATATACAAATGGTTCATCCAATGGATGAGTGCCCACCAAATGTGTACACCATGAGGTGGCACTCAACTATTGGATGTGATGATTTGTGCGTTCAATAGTTGAGTGCCACCTCATGGTGGGCATATTAGATGGGCACGGTGGGTGGGCAAGATAGCAAAACTCTATATATATATGGCTCAACAAATAAAAGCCATACTTAGACGTATGATAATGATCAGCATTGTGTTTCTAGCTTGTTTTTTGCCTAGCTTTTCGATTCGGTGTCGTGTTGCAATTTCGTGTACTTTGTTACAATATGTGACCATTACTTGCTGTGCAAGTAAATTGAATATTATGAGATCCCAGAAAAATTACATGTAACAATTGCTATAACATTTTCTGTTACATTAGTACATAATTTCACTTGTTAAATTTCTATTGGTGTCTAGGGCTGTTCATTCGGGCCGAACCGCCCGAACCGAACCGAACCGAAAATTCGGTTAAGTTTCGGTTCTCCGAAATGTCGAACCGCAGTTCGGTTCGGTTTTTAACCGAAATTATTTCGGTTTTTCGGTTCGGTTTCGGTTAACCGGTTTTTTTTTTTTTTGAAATGTATGTATTTTTAGAAAATAACCTAGTGACTCTACAAGGTATTTTTCAGAAAGTAGCCGAATATTTGAAATAAAAGAAGAAATTATATTCGAACTTTAAAATTCAAATAAATTTAAATTTGTATTTCAAATTATTAAGTTTATTTCCTTTTTTAAAATATGTTAATTTACTATAGTATTAAATATTTATTAATTATTATACCAAAATGATCTAATTAAATAATTTTAAAAATATCCTTAGTCTCTCTTAGAAGTTAGTCGTAGAGAGGACAAATTGGAATTGCAAACACAATCTTTTCTTTCGTGCCAATTGCCAAACCACCAAATATCCCTACTTAGTACTAATGATTTTAATATATATAATATATTTATATTTATATATAAACGAGCTAAAAAAATTACAAAAATTAAGAAATGTACAATGTCCAACTGATGCATGCACTACACACTTATATAATATATATTTGGCTAATTAACATAATTGTAATTTATAAATGTTTTTAATTTGCATACATGTGAATCACAACTATTATAATGTAGTATTTCTGAGAAAACCCAAAAACAAAAAGAAATTGACAAACTAATTACGACAAATACAAATATAACCAAAATCCACAAACTCTTACATTAACTTTTAACACAATAAATCCACAACACAAAACCACAAATCAAAATTCACAATACAAACAAGTCTTTAGTCTTTAACATCAATCCATTATAATAGTCTACAAGCCAATAACAAGTAACAACACATAAATCATAATTTATTAATGTTTGATAGCTCATCACTGCTCGGCTGCTCCAGTACTTATCATGCCTTCACCTATGAAATTTTCAACAAGAACAAACATATTTAGCATCAAAGTAATACGAAATTTTCAACAAGAACAAACAATATTTAGCATCAAACTAAAGATCTACAAAATAATGTAAAATAATAAAAATTTAACAACTTACCTCTCACAAGTATAATTCATATGCCAATTATTCCTGATTCGGTGCCAATACTTTGAGAAATGTCTGCAAAATATGAATAAGAATGCGTGCATGTATATATACACACACATATATATATAAACACACATTATGATATGAAGAGAACATTATAATAAAAACAATTATTATAGGCAGCAAAAGTAAAATTAAATAATCATACCTCTTTCAATATTTTGAATGAAATCATAATTTTCTTCTGAACTTTTCATTGGATTGTGACGGAGCCAATCTTGGCAACAAATCAGAGATTGTGCCATTTTAGGGGTCAACGAAGCTCTAATTAAAGTCATCAATGATACGACCCCCTGTACTAAAGACAGACTCTGAAGCTACTGTAGATATAGGCATGGCCAACACATCGCGAGGCAATCTGGATAAAAGGGGAAACCTAGGGCTATGAACTTTCCACCAATCAAGAACATCAAACTTTGGATAATCTTTCTCAATACGCTCATGTACATACATATCTAACTCCGAATTATCCATGTCCCCAATCTCTGATATCATTTGTTGATATTTCTTTCTATGAGACCTCACAAATACTCTTTCAGAATCTGTATCATTACAATCCCCTGAAGCAATGCCCCTCATTTCCATACTCGAAGATGACATGTACTAGCCCGTACCCGAAATCAGTGATTAAGTGTCAATCCTACTAGTTAAGAGTAAACGTGATTAAGGGAACTCTTAATGGGTTAACGGAGTCCGTAATTGGATTCAGAACACTTGAAAATGGTTTGAGGGTCATCGAGTTCGGAGGCTCCGAAGTCAAGGTTCGGACGGTCCGAAGTCAGGGTTCGGACGATCCGAAGGGTGGTTCGGACGCTCCGAACGTGCTGCCGACAGTCGTCAGGGATGACGTCATCATGCTGACGTAAGCAATGACGTAATATCGGGTTCGGACGACCCGAACGTGTTCGGACGACCCGAAGTCCAGTTCGGACGATCCGAACTCCGTCTATAAATAGGAGGGCCGAGATTCAGATTTAGTGCACCAATCACCTCTTCTCTCTCGATTCCTTAGCCTTTTAACTCAGATCTAGGGAATTCTAGGCGTCCCATCGGGAATCCGGAAGTGGCATAGCGATCCAGGCGTCGTAGCGGAGCTGTGGCCTAGTTTTGAGGCACTCAACAACAAAGGGCTAACGACGGACGAAGGTATATCTTTTGCTTCCTATAAATATTTAGGAGTATACAATAGCTTAGTTAAGGCTTTTAGAGCACTAAACTGATAGTAGTATCATTTGGCAGTGTAGAGCAGACTATAGGCGTGAACCTAGAGTTGGTAGAGCTTGCACTGATTTGAGGTACGAAAGTATTGTTCGAGATATCCTGACTGAGTATGCATGTATTATGTGACTGCATGGTTTATATGTCATTGATTTATGCTGCATTCATTTGCATACTGAGTTATCTCCTTCGAGATGTCTGTAGTAGGGTTTTTCCCTATCCTGTTAGTGGTTGGACTTCCATCGATTTGGGTCCGGCATATCCACTGGTATTATGGTATGGGAGCCACCTCCTGAAGCGACGGCACAACGTGCTACATACCAGGGCCCGGTCTGTCTCTGTTATCTGATCCTTGAACTCGAGTTTATAGGGAGTTCACTTTGCATGCATGTATACTCATACTCTCGTACTGAGCATTTTATGCTCACGTTTCGTACTCTGTGTTCTGGACACCCTATTCCATGGGAAAGGTTTGCGATTGGACTAGACGGGTGGATCCAAGAGGGACTAGTCAGTGGTTGGCCAGCTGGAGCTTCGCCTAGGTTTTATTCTGTTGTTATTGGATTGATATAACTATTTGATTTGGTTGTATAATATTTGGATAAATTACATATTCCTTTCCTTGGGATTGTATATGTTTATGGTTTCCGCAAGTTTATTCTGATATCTGTTTAATTAAGTTAATTGCATGCCTAATTTCTGTTTAGTAGGAGATCCAGGTAAGGGTCACTACATTTATGGTATCAGAGCATGCAAAAGTATTCTTGGGATTTAGTCTCATCATGAGGTATTTTTGTAGATGGCAAACTACGATGATGAGAGTAGCCACGGAAGTGGAGGCGGTCGTTGGGGCGATGCCGACCGAGAGCATCGTCGAGAACGGCGTCATCGTCATCATGAAGACGAGCGTTTCACTGTGCGTCGATTCTTAGCTATGGGTCCTAAGCCCTTAGTTGGAGGTGAGTCTCCGGAGGATGCGGAGAACTGGTTAGACCGCATGGAGATGACTTTTCAGACTTTCCAATGCACCGAGGAGCAGAAGATGGAGACACTGGGTTATCTTCTGGATGGACGTGCGCGCAGGTGGTGGAGGTTTACTTCTGCACCTTTTGTTGCGGCGAGGGGAGTGGCCACCTGGGCCGAGTTCCGCACAGCTTTTCAGAAGCTGTATTTTCCTCCTGCACTCCGTCAGTCGAAGGCAGTAGAGCTACTAAGTCTGCGACAGGGAGCCATGTCTATTGATGAGTATCAGCAGAAGTTCTTTGATCTGCTATCCTATTGCCCCGAGATTGCTGACAGCTCTGGGATGAAGTATAATCTGTTCCTTTAGGGCCTTAACCCTGAGATCCATGACCGTGTGGCAGTTGGTGACGACATGTCCTACGAGGGTTTGGTGAGCCGTTGTCACCAGGCGGAGGACAGCATTCGACGGAACAGGTCTTTCTCTCAGTCGAGACCTGCTAGTTCTTTGGGTCCCCGTGCCCAATCTTTCAAGAAGTCTGGATCTACTTCTTCTTCCTCTGGCTCTGCTGGTGTTTTCCGTTTCAGAAAGAAGGACAAGTGTGATCACTGTGGGAAGAACCATCCATCCGACAAGTGCCGTAGAGCTTCTGGAGCTTGTTTCCGTTGTGGAGAGACTGGTCATATCCGGAGGGATTGTCCACTATCTGGGGGAGGCGGTTCTGATTCTGGTTCAGGATCTGGTTCTCAGGCCACCGTTCAACAGAGGTCGCAGGGACAGCCTGCTGGGAGTTCTCATTTGAGGCCACGAGCGTCTGGCCAGGTGTTTGCCCTGAGACATGATCAGGCAGTGAAGGAGAATGAGAAAGTCATCGCAGGTACATTTCTGCTTTATGGTATACCTGCTCTTGTACTTATTGACACTGGTGCATCTCATTCCTTCATTTTTGCACGTTTTGTTAAGAGGCATAAGTTACCATGCATTGCACTAGATGTAGTAGTATCTGTTTCTACTCCGACGGGTCAGTCTGCTTTGGCTAAGCGTCTAGTGATGGGTTGCCCTTTAGAGTTCGAGGTGAACATTCTGTTAGCGAATCTCATGGTTCTTGCGATGGACGACTTTGATTGCATTCTGGAAATAGATATATTGACTACCTATCGAGCTTCAGTGGACTGCTATCAGAGATTAGTACGCTTTCATCCGGAGGAGAGTGATAGCTGGTTTTTCTATGGAGAGGGAGCGCAACCCCCGATGCCTTTGGTATCAGCTTTGAGAGCCTGTCGAGCTCTAGAGTCTGGCGGGGAAGGCTACCTTATCTATGCAGTTGATTTGTCCGCTGAGAGCATTGGGATAGAGAGCATTCCAGTCGTGGATGAATTTCCAGATGTATTTCCTGATGAGGTTCCGGGTTTTCCTCCTGCTAAGGAAGTCGAGTTTGGCATAGAGTTAATGCCAAGTACTTTGCCTATTTCGCGAGCACCGTATCATCTGGCTTCGTCAGAGATTTGTGAGTTGAAGAATCAACTACAGGATCTTTTGGACAAGGGGTACATTCGTCCTAGTGCATCTCCTTGGGGAGCTCCTGTTCTTTTTGTAAAGAAGAAGGATGGGTCTATGCGGTTGTGCATTGACTATCGGCAGCTGAATCGAGTCACTGTGAAGAACAAGTATCCTTTGCCTCGTATTGATGACTTGTTTGATCAGCTGCAGGGCACTTCAGTTTACTCCAAAATTGAATTAAGATCTGGGTATCATCAGTTGAGAGTCCGTGATCAGGACGTAGCCAAGACTGCATTCCATACTCGTTATGGGCATTACGAATTTCTAGTGATGCCATTTGGTTTGACTAATGCGCCGGCTATATTCATGGATCTGAAGAACCGTGTCTTCAGGGAGTATTTGGACAAGTTTGTCGTGGTCTTCATTGACAACATCTTGGTGTATTTGCGTAATACGGAAGAGCATGTTTCTCACTTGCGGTTGGTACTGCAGACTCTTCGAGATGAGCAGTTTTACGCCAAGCTGAGCAAGTGTGAGTTCTGGATGGATCGAGTGGTCTTTCTTGGCCATATCATATCCAGGGAGGGGATTTCTTTTGATCCAAGCAATACAGAGACGGTGCTTAATTGGTCACGTCCGACGACGGTTGCTGAGATCCGTAGCTTTCTGGGTCGAGCAGGATATTATCGTCGCTTCATTTTGAATTTCTCTCAACTAGCTCGACCTTTGACGCAGCTTACCCGCAAGGGTATGGATTTCGAGTGGTCCTCCGAGTGTGAGGAGAATTTTTGTGAGCTTCGACGGCGGTTGACTTCTGTGCTAGTGTTGGCATTACCGTCAGGATCTGGAGGGTATGTGGTGTACACTGATGCTTCTCTTCAGGGGTTAGGTTGTGTCCTGACTCAAAATGGGCATGTGATCGCATACGCTTCTAGACAGCTGAAGCTTCACGAGGACAACTACCCAGTCCATGATTTGGAATTGGCAGCCATTGTGTTCGCTTTGAAGATCTGGCATCATTATCTGTATGGCGAGAAATTTGAGATCTTCACCGACCATAAGAGTCTCAAGTATTTGTTCACTTAGGCGAAGTTGAACATGAGACAGAGACGTTGGATGGACTTGCTTAAGGACTATGATTGCGAGATTAAGTACCCTCCGGGAGCTGCTAATCTCACCGCTGATGCTTTGAGTCGCAAGGTGCGACTATACGCACTTCAGACTTGTTCGATGTCTAGTGCGATCAGTGACTGTTGTACTCCGGGTTATACCTTCAAGCATAAGAAAGGTATGCAGAGTATCCAGATGTTTGCGATATTATCTGAGCTAGCTTTGTATTCGCGGATTCGAGATGCTCAGATGTCTGATTCGAAGACCCAGCATTTAGCTCATCTAGCTAATGAGGGTAGCTCGTCTGGATTTCATTATCAGTCAGATGGCTTTCTGTGTTTGTCTGGTAGGCTTGTGATTCCGCAGGATGAAGAGTTACGAGAAGAGATTTTGTCTCAGGCGCATCGCACTAAGTTGAGTATTCATCCTGGGAGACACAAGATGTACAAGGATCTACGTCCTCGTTTCTGGTGGAAGGGAATGAAACGCAGTGTTTATCAGTTTGTTTCGAGATGTTTGGTGTGTCAACAGGTCAAGGCAGAGCACCGAGGACCTGGAGGATAGCTTCACAGTCTGCCTATTCCTGAATGGAAATGGGAGTTTATCACAATGGAGTTTGTGACCCATTTGCCGATATCCCCGAGGAACTGTGATGCTATCTGGGTTGTGGTGGACCGACTCACCAAGTCAGCGCATTTCATTGCCTATAGCCGAGAGTACTCAGTGGATCGCATGGCACGGATGTACATTCAGGAGATCGTTCGACTTCATGGAGTGCCTGTGAGCATTGTCAGCGATCGAGACCCCAGGTTTACTTCTAGGTTTTGGGGGAGTGTTCAGCGTGCGATGGGCACCACTCTCAGTTTGAGTACCGCCTATCATCTGGAGACCGATGGTCAGTCAGAGCGCACTATCCGTACCTTGGAGGATATGCTTCGAGCATGCGTTATGGACTTTGGTACAGCCTGGCAGGATCATCTGCCATTGATCGAGTTCGCGTACAACAACAGCTATCATACTAGTATTGGGATGGCACCTTTTGAGGCGTTGTACGGGCGACGTTGCCGTACTCCACTCTTCTGGGAAGAAGTGGGGGAGAGACAGGCTGAGGGACCAGAGTTTATCCAGCAGGCGGTAGACATTGTTGATCAGATCAAGAAACGGATTAAGACTGCACAGGATCGTCAGGCCAACTATGCTAACACTAAGCGTAGGCCTTTTCAGTTCGATGTCGGGGAGAAAGTGTTTTTGAGAGTGTCACCTTTTCGCAAAATTCTCAGATTTGGCCTTAAGGACAAGTTGTCTCCCAGATTTATTGGTCCATTTGAGATCTTGGAGAGCATTGGCGATTTGTCTTATCGACTAGCTTTGCCATCGCATATTTCTAGTATTCACGACGTGTTCCATGTATCTCTGTTGCGACGGTATGTGGCGGATGAGTCTCATATTCTGCAGCGGTCTGAGGTTCAAGTGAGCAAGGATTTGACCTATGTTGAGAAACCTATTCGTATCCTGGATTATAAGGATAAGGTTTTGCGGAACAAAGTCATTCCTCTGGTTTTAGTTCAGTGGCAGCGCCGAGGCACTGAAGAAGCTACTTGGAAACTTGAGGACAGGATGCGTGAAGACCATCCTGAGTTGTTTTAATTTTGGTTTTAGTTGTATTCAGTTGTAAACTCTGTAAGCATTTGACTGGAATAAAGAATGTTTCTGATTTCTGTTTTACATTCAGTACTTAAGATCTGTTTTCGAGGATGAAACATCTTAAGTGGGGGAGAATGTAGTAGCCCGTACCCGAAATCAGTGATTAAGTGTTAATCCTACTAGTTAAGAGTAAACGTGATTAAGGGAACTCTTAATGGGTTAACGGAGTCCGAAATTGGATTCAGAACACTTGAAAATGGTTTGAGGGTCATCGAGTTCGGAGGCTCCGAAGTCAAGGTTCGGACGGTCCGAAGTCAGGGTTCGAACGATCCGAAGGGTGGTTCGGATGCTCCGAACGTGCTGCCGATAGTCGTTAGGGATGACATCATCATGTTGACATAAGCAATGACGTAATATCGGGTTTTGACGACCCGAAGCCCAGTTCGGACGACCCGAACTCCGTCTATAAATAGGAGGGCAGAGATTCAGATTTAGTGCACCAATCACCTCTTCTCTCTCGATTCCTTAGCCTTCTAACTCAGATCTAGGGAATTCTAGGCGTCCCATCGGGAATCCGGAAGTGGCATAGCGATCCAGGCGTCGTAGCGGAGCTGTGGCATAGTTTTGAGGCACTCGACAACAAAGTGCTAACGACGGACGAAGGTATAGCTTTTGCTTCCTATAAATATTTAGGAGTATGCAATAGCTTAGTTAAGGCTTTTAGATCACTAAAATGATAGTAGTATCATTTGGCAGTGTAGAGCAGACTATAGGCTTGGACCTAGAGTTGGTAGAGCTTGCACTGATTTGTGGTATGAAAGTACTGTTCGAGATATCCTGACTGAGTATGCATGTATTATGTGACTGCATGGTTTATATGTCATTGATTTATGCTGCATTCATTTGAATACTGAGTTATCTCCTTCGAGATGTCTGTTAGTAGGGTTTTTCCCTATCCTGTTAGTGGTTGGACTTCCATCGATTTGGGTCCGGCATATCCACTTGTATTATGGTATGGGAGCCACCTCCTGAAGCGACGGCACAACGTGCTACATACCAGGGCCCGGTCTGTCTCTGTTATCTAATCCTTGACCTCAAGTTTATAGGGAGTTCACTTTGCATGCATGTATACTCATACTCTCGTACTGAGCGTTTTATGCTCATGTCTCGTACTCTGTGTTCTGGACACCCTATTCCATGGGGCAGGTTTGCGATTGGACGAAGCGGTTGGATCCAAGAGGGACTAGTCAGTAGTTGGCCAGCTGGAGCTTCGCCTAGGTTTTATTCTGTTGTTATTGGATTGATACAACTATTTGATTTGATTGTATAATATTTGGATAAATTACAGAGTCCTTTCCTTGGGATTGTATATGTTTATGGTTTCCGCAAGTTTATTCTGATATCTGTTTAATTAAGTTAATTGCATGCCTAAGTTTTGTTTAGTAGGTGATCCAGGTAAGGGTCACTACATTTATGGTATCATAGCATGCAAAATTATTCTTGGGATTTAGTCTCATCATGAGGTATTTTTGTAGATGGCAAACTACGATGATGAGAGTAGCCACGGAAGTGGAGGCGGTCGTTAGGGCGATGCCGACCGAGAGCGTCGTCGAGAACGGCGTCATCGTCATCATGATGATGAGCGTTTCACTGTGCGTCGATTCTTAGCTATGGGTCCTAAGCTCTTAGTTGGAGGTGAGTCTCCGGAGGATGCGGAGAACTGGTTAGACCGCATGGAGACGACATTTCAGACTTTCCAATGCACTGAGGAGCAGAAGATGGAGACACTGGGTTAACTTCTAGATGGACGTGCGCGCAGGTGGTGGAGGTTTACTTCTGCACCTTTTGTTGCGGCAAGGGGAGTGGCCACCTGGGCCGAGTTCCGCACAGCTTTTCAGAAGCTGTATTTTCCTCCTGCACTCCGTCAGTCGAAGGCAGGAGAGCTACTGAGTCTGCGACAGGGAGCCATGTCTATTGACGAGTATCAGCAGAATTTCTTTGAACTGCTATCCTATTGCCCCGAGATTGCTGACAGCTCTGGGATGAAGTATAATTTGTTCCTTCAGGGCCTTAACCCTGAGATCCATGACCGTGTGGCGGTTGGTGACGACATGTCCTACGAGGGTTTGGTGAGCCGTTTTCACCAGGCGAAGGACAGCATTCGATGGAATAGGTCTTTCTCTCAGTCGAGACCTGCTAGTTCTTTGGGTCCCCGTGCCCAATCTTTCAAGAAGTCTGGATCTACTTTTTCTTCCTCTGGCTCTGTTGGTGTTGTCCGTTTCGGAAAGAAGGACAAGTGTGATTACTGTGGGAAGAACCATCCATCCGACAAGTGCCGTAGAGCTTCTGGAGCTTGTTTCCGTTGTAGAGAGACTGATCATATCCGGAGGGATTGTCCACTATCTGGGGGAGGCGGTTCTGGTTCTGGTTCAGGATCTGGTTCTCAGGCCACCATTCAGCAGAGGTCGCAGGGACAGCCTGCTGCGAGTTCTCATTTGAGGCCACGAGTGTCTGGCCAGGTGTTTGCCCTGAGACATGATCAGGCAGTGGAGGAGAATGAGAAAGTCATCGCAGGTACATTTATGCTTTATGGTATACCTGCTCTTGTACTTATTGACACTGGTGCATCTCATTCCTTCATTTCTGCACGTTTTGATGAGTTTGACTTGATCGTGGATTTCTCTCTCTTGTATGTCTTCACTTGAATGAGCCAATATTTTTCACCATATCTGGTACAAATAAAACATCTCTCAAAATTAATTTAAAATTATTGTTCAAAAATAAGTAAACTTCTCCCACAGCTTTGGCAGCAACTCTTGTCTCATTGCCCATCCTCAAGAAGGTCTCACCTTCCCTGAGTCTCCTATTTCTTTCCATCACCTGCAAATCATTAGAGATATGTGAGCCACAGCCGGCATCCAATACCCAAGAGGAAGAGTTAATTGAAATTTTTACTTCAATGTAGAACATACCTTTTCCAGAACATTATGGGCAAGAAATTCCTTGCAGTTACGCCTCCAATGTCCAGGCTTCTTGCAGTGATGACATACGTCAGTAGTCTTGTCAGCCTTAACTGGTGTATTTGCCACAACTGGACTCGGAGCTTGCCTCTTCAAGGGCACGTTCTTCTTGGGATGATGGAAAGAACGCTTATTTCCCTTCCCATGTGGTCGTCTCTTCGCACCAAATGAGGAACTCACATAAAGAACCGGATTCTCTTTCTTGATCGTGGACTCATACATAACAAGCATTTTAACCAACTCCTCAAGGGTCGGATCTAACTTGTTCATGTTGAAGTTTACCACAAAATGGTCAAACGAGCTTGGAAGTGACAAGAGCAACATGTCCGTGGTCAACTCGGCTGGTAAACACCATGATCATGGACCGAAGTCCCATCTCGCATGCGCAAAGTGATCAGCTCCTTGACAGTCGCATGTCAAAGTGGGCGTGTTTGCTCATCAAAGAGTTCTTTGAGATGCAAATGAATGTCAGCAGCATGCTTTGCACCCTCTAAACGTCATTGCAGCTCATCATTCATAGAAGACTAGATATAACACTTGGCAGATTTCAAGTCATGGTCATACTAATCCTTGTAAGTCTGTAGCTCCTCAGGGCTACATCCAGTCGGAGCCTCAGCATGGGGCCACTTATCAAGTGTATATGCAATCCTCTCTGAGTTCAAGAAGATTTTCAGATTTCTAAGCCAATCGAGGTAATTCGAACCAGTCAGTACATGTTTGTCGAGTATTGCATATAACATATTGTGAATTGATGACTTGTCAAAAATTTTGTCCTAAAAAATAATAACAGATAAATGTTAATGACTATTTTAAAATATTTAATAAGATATAAAGTATGGAATTTTACTTTATATATTCTTGCTCTCACTATTTTTTACATTTTCACTACCCTCTAGTGAAAAACGGGAAACACATTTCCTCAGTAGGTACGTAAGGTCCAATTAGCCAATCATGATCCCGAATAATATCAGCCAATCACAATTCCTAAAAGATAGTTTTCAATTGCATCTCCATGCAACCCTTACGTAAACTTTGTCTCATGCTTGATTAGGACCCAATAATATGACGTCGTTCATCTTTACGTGTCAAGCCTTACCCATCGATATTGAACTTTAATGGACGGTCGTCATGAGTTCCCCCAATAATATGAGCCGAAGTCATGGGAGTTTCACGTAGTTCACATTACCATGTCAATGGATGTCACACCTTTCCGACATCCAAGCCCCCAATAATATGAGCCGAGCATTGAATACGGATAGCGTTCATCATGCACCCATTGTCGATGGAAGACAAGAAAACTATAAACAAATTTATAAATCCCCTTTTTGGTCTTGATATAAATTTTGAATCTAATTCAAAATGAGGGTTTTTAATTTTAAAATAGTCTCATCATTAATTTTTAAAATCTCGTCATGTTTGTTTGTATGATTGCCGCACATACTCGTTATTTATAATATATCATGCATATATTATAAACAGTAAATTAACAAGAATGATTAATCGTCCCAATACTATTTGGTCCGTGTGAGCCAAACACGGGCCTAGGTCCAATCATAAGAAATACACGGGATACAAATGCAACAACATAAGATTCCAATATTTACATGTCTTAGATCTTCATAATTCATCATGGCCCACCATCTTTCAATCTCGATCTTCCACTATCAAATATTTTACATTAAAATATACATGGCAAATTGGGATACATCTCATGGGATGAGAACGGACTATAAAACAAGCCCACTTTAAATTTGATAGTTATTACAATCCATTCAACACAAAATATCCTAACATACACCTAGAAAATTGGGTTTGGGATTTTGATCATCCTTCATGCATAATATCACATATCATACACCATCAATTAATTATCATAATAATCAATTGATCAAATATTATATATCTTGGTCCAATCACTAACCGCCACGATTATAAATTAAATTAACAAAATAAACAAACACCTTTATTTACTTTTCAATTAATTTATTTATAACGAAATTTTTTGTAAATCACCATTTACTATAAATAATCAAATTCATACTTTAATTATTTATTTCATGAGAAAATACATAATTTATAAAATTTAATTTTTCACAAAAATCAATCATTATGATTTTAACAACTTAGGGCTCATGACACTTGATATCCCAAAACACTTTTTGGAAACCCAAGCCGTCATAATCGTTGCCGGATTCCAGCCAATCAACTAAATTTTTTTATAAAAAGTGGGCTGCCGCCCCTTGTTGCCCGAAATGGGCAGCCACATTTATCTTAAAACAATCTCTTAAAAATAGCCCCTAAGTCGATGAAAATGATTTTCTCATGCGGTTAGAAATTGACCTCAACATAATTTTCAACAAATGCTACACAAAAAGAGTAACCTAAGCTCTGATACCACTGTTGGGAATATCGGTTACCTCGTGCCCAAAAACGCAATGGAAATTTAAATATTTTATTTAAAGAAACCGAGCACTTGTGTAGCATTCAAAACATCAAACATCCAAAGGGTGTTTAAAAAATATTTACCTATCAATCTCAAAAGATTGATTTATGGCTCCAACCATGTTGTGAACAACTTAGCTCTTGAAATGCTAGACACAATCTACAACCTTCCAAGAGCACACCTTGCTCAAATAGATTCAAGCATCCAAGAACACACTTTGTTCGAAAATGGCCTCCTCTTCAAATTAGGTCCACGACTAGTCAAACTAGATCCACCCTAAATATGCACTAAAATATTTAGAGCATTTTTCATTGAGATTTTTCTTTTCATTTCTCCCAAAATTGAAAGACAAAATTGGAGAATTCTTAAGAGAAGTGTTCGGCCATATCACTTATAATGGAAGAGGAATATTGATTAATTATTAACCATGGTTAAAGATAATTATACAATTAATTCATGCATGAAAAATTGTATCCAATCTTTTAACCTTTCATATTCCCTTCATTCCTAACAAATTTTTCTAATTCTTCATGCATTGACCCAAAATTCATATTTCAAAGCTTCTTCAACTTTTTTGGGTTCAATGTTTGACACAAAGCACGAGAATCTTACCTGAGAATACGTAGAGCTCATGCAGAGACGTTCGGAGCCTCCGAACTCGACTTCGGATCCTCCAATCCGGTTTGGATCCTCCGTTCCTGTTCGGAGCCTCCGATCCTGACTTCGGATCCTCCGAAGTCCCATCAATGACGTATTATTCTCGGACAGCTGGCTGGTTACTGTTCGGACCGTCCGATCGGTCTTCGGAGCGTCCAAACTCCTCGGACTTCCGATCCTTGGCTCCGATCACGTTCGGATCCTCCGAACTCAGGTTCGGAGCGTCCGAACCTCCCGAACCATACTCACCATTTTTGAGTGTTCTGGATCCATTTTTGGACTCCGTTAATCCATTTCAAATTTCCTTAATCATATTTTACTTAATCCAAACATGATTACTTGATTAATTACTCATTAATCATTAATTCTGGAAACGGGTCACTACACTAATCGACGGGGCAGGTCTCAGGTTAGACGACACCGGTGGATCTCGCCAGGGTTGAGAGCTGGAGCAGTGGTGTCTGTGAGTTTCCCTTAGTTCTAGGGATTTTATATTGTTCTTCGATATGGTTGTATAACAGAGTATTCTATTTGGGTTTTTAGTTTTCTGTTGTATTCCACCGTATGAGTTTGTTATTTGGTTTTATTTTCCGCTGTTAATTCTGTTTATCACTATATAAGTTAATTTCATGCTTAATCAAGTTTTGCAGTAGGTCATCCGTGTTGGGTCATTACAAACAGTGATATTTCTTTACTACTGATTTGCTCAGAAATTTTGTCAAGTGCTGGTTCAATAGAGCTTGATCTGGTGGTTGCATGAGCAGTGGTGACAGCCATTGCTTTGATAGGGGTTCCAAGACTGCTGCTTCTCCACTTCTGATTTGCAGTTCGAACTCGTATGCTTTGAGATCAGCAAATAGATCGTGAAATTATATCTTGTTCATATCCTTAGCCTCTCGCATGGCTATCATCTTCACATCCCATTCTTTTGGAAATGCTCTCATCACCTTGAGGGCCATTTCTCGATTGTTGTATTCCTTACCAAGGGTTGTGAGCTCATTCACCAGAGTGATGAATCTTTCCTCGATGTCGCTCATAGATTCTCCAGATTTCTTCTTGATGCTCTCAAATTTTTGCCAATTCACAAATATTTCCCCTCTTTTCTTGGTTGTTTTCTTTTGTCTGCTCATTACCTTTGTAGAACTGGATTAGCTTTTCCCATATCTTCTTCGCTGGGTTACACATCTTTATCTTACTGTATGTGTTATTGTTTAGTATATTAATATACAGATTTTCCTTGGCCACATGTCCAGATTGGCTTTTTTCTTGTCTTCGTACGTCCACTCGCGTTTGTTCTTTTTGACCATTTGTGGTGCTCCGTCAGTTATAGCAACAACAATGTTGGGCTTCATGATTTTGATTGTCTCATATGTCATCACGTACCACATATCATCATCCTGTGCAGCAAGATGGGCTTGCATGTGGATTTTTCAGTCGTCGAACTCTTCAGGAGAGAATGGTAATTTTGCTGAAGGAAGCCATTGATTTAGCAGTATGAGCTTCTCAGAGAAGAGATAAATCCCGCTCTGATACACTTATTAGGATCGGTGATGTAGTGACCCAACCCGAATCTACTACCTAATCAGAGTTATAGTAAAAGTGCACGCAATAAAATATTAAAGCGTAAAGTGCGGATAATAAAAATACAACAAATCCAATCGGTAGAATAAAACCGACGCTATCACAAGTGTATAAATACTATTATACAACCAAATCGAAGGTTCAGGGTAAATAAATCTCTACCCTCTAAAACCTCGCACTCTCCAAAGCTCAATCCTGCTGAGAGCCGCCTGGACCATCTAGCCTCAAACCTACCCCGCCACAAGGTACACAATACCCAAACACAGGGGCATGAGCTAGAACGCTCAATACGAAGCAATGATATAAATATAAATATGCGCACACAGATGATTTAAAACTCAAATGAAAACACTTGCTCATGGCGTCGGGAATATACAGTACCGGCTAGAGAGCTACTACGCGGGGCCCTCGTATACTCCATATCAGGGCTGAGCCAACTCTATCCTGACCCGAATCCAAAACAGGATACAAGCCTCATATGGAAACTGTCATACCTGACTCGAGTCCAAAATAAGATCATTGTTCCTTATGGAGACTGTCAATGACTCACATCTCTCCGGATGCAGTCACACGTAAAATCATGTATGTGCTAAGACGGTAAAACATGCTAAAACATGATAAAACATATAGCACATACTCATGCAACATATAAGCAATATATCATGCCGGCTATCTCGGTCAGTACTTACGTACCTCTAACACTGCTGGTCAAACCTAGCTCTGCTGGTCTAGACTCCAAGCCTACTAGTCCAGTCTACTAGCTACTACAATGCAAATATCCATGCATCAACAATTGAGCTCTAAAAGTCTTAACTAAGCTATTGCATACTCCTAAATATTTTTAGGATGCCAAAGCTATACCTGCGTCCGTCGTTAGTCCTTTGCTGACGATAGCCTCGAAACTAGGCTGTAGCTCCGCGACGACGTCTAGATCACTAAACCACTTTTGGATTCCCCGTATGGTGCCTAGATCTCCCTAGATCTGAGTTAGAAGGCTTAGGAATCGAGAGAGAAGAGAGGAAATTGGTGCGAGAAAATGAATTCTCGGACCCTCTATTTATAGGCAACGTTCGGAGCCTCCGAACCTTGTTCGGATCGTCCAAACACGATCGAAACCTCCGATCCCTCCTTCGAAGCATCCGATCGCCCAATATTACGTCAGCCATGACGTCACCTTGTTGATGTAAGCGATGACGTGTGCCCTGGTCCCGATCGGAACGTCCGATCTTACCGACGGAGCTTCCGATCCACTTCGGAGCCTCCGATCCAAAGTTCGGATCCTCCGAACCCGTTTGGAGCCTCCTGACTTGGTTCGGAGCTTTCGAACCATCCGAACCCTTAGGACCTTCCCGACTATTTTCGAGTGTCCTGAATCTATTTCTGAAGTCCGTTACCCCAACAGGAACTTACTTAATCATGTTTTACTTAATCTAAATATGATCACGTGATTAATTACTCATTAATCACTAATTAGAAATGCGGGTTACCACAGGTGAGGAGTGTTTATAGGGGGTGAATGAACACTCTCAAATTTTCTTCTCTACGGGGCCTAGAACTTGAATTAGCAGCGTTGAAGGTGAATCTCGTTCTGAATTGCAAAGCAGTATTCTACTTGTAAAGTGCGAAAACAGGCTACTGAAAATTACTGAAGCTCGAGTGATAAAATAAAGCAGTAACAACACCAGACTTGTTTATGAAAGTTCTAAGGATAAAACCTTCTACATCTCCCCTTCTTCTGTTTTATTATAAGGTATCACTAGAAGATTTGATTTATACGTACACTTACTCTGGTACAAACCCACTTCAGTAGGGCTTATCTACTGCCTACTGAAACTCCAAGTACTCTCAACACTTTTACAACTCACGCACTTTTGGAAGAACTTCTTTCAAAAGGTTACAAAGTGTATCTACTCGTAATAACACAATAAAATGAATGCACAAATCAAATCAGATATATCGATGTTGAGTGTGCAAGATTTTCTTTCTCGAGTGTAGAGTATTTGAGACTGACGAGTTTGACTTGATCGTGGATTTCTCTCTCTTGTATGTCTTCACTCGAATGAGCCAATGATCTTATATAGCATCTGATCCAATGTTAGGAAACGACTCTATTAACTCTTTTATTAATTGTACTTGTAACACGGTATATGTTTATTAGTATGTCACATCTTTCATACTCAAAAAGTCAAAAATGCTAGTACGAGACATTAAATGTAATGTACTGTTGAAGACACAACGACTAATAAATGAGGCGACTACTGAAAAGAAGTTAACTCTTGTTTTAAGCCTACTGGTACTGTCTTCTGCTTCACGTAAATTTCCTAGACTAAGTTTCTACTGGTTACTGATATTGCTTGTTTCTCGGACTTAGTCTACTGGTCTCTGTTTTACTTGAACTTTCTATTACTACTGATTTTAACTTTTCTACTGCTACTGGTTCTCAGCACCAAAACTAATTTCCTTAACATAATTTTTGATATATACCGGTGAGATTAATAGAGAATCATACGCAAATTTTAATGGAATTCGAAAAACACCCAAAACACAAAATTTGAACAGAAAAAAAGAAGAAAAGATAACATACATTTTGTAGAGATGTCAGATTGCGAACAAGAGAAAGCGACGAGATTCAAGCTTCCGACTCCATTATTCTTCTCCTTCAATATTTTGTGCCACGGCAGCGGATTTTTGGGATTGAAAGGAGCGAGAGAGAAAAATTAGGGTTGGCGGGGAGGAGACTGAGAGGAGAATGACCCATTTATCACTTGTCCCGTTTCACTAATTCTTTGACCCGGAAATAAGACCAGCATTTTTTTTTCCAAAGAAACATAAAAAAAAACATCTCTCTTAATTAATTGTTCTTCAAAAGTCATACTTAAAGAACACTTTTTGCAAAAACAATATTCAAATATTTTACGCAAACACGTATACTTGAAATTTTTTCACTTATAAAATATTAAAAACGTTTTTAAAGTACACGTTAAATAGTGTCTAATACTTTTTTATGTATTGAATCGAGTTGAAAATCCATTTCATAAAATAAATAACCAGTGAAACGGTTTTATATGTTTTCATGTAATTATATTTGCCAATATATTATAACAAAAATGTGGAGGGTAAGATATTATATTGTAAGAATTAATAATAAAATTCAGATTTTATCAAATTGGGGGAGACACTTACACCCATTTTACTACCTCTAGTTCGTGGTAATCCAATTTTGTTTCACCGACTGTAAAAAATCATATCATAAAGCATAACGTTCCCAGCTCCCTAACAAAACATTTCTTACAGGGCCTGCCAGGAATCCCTACTTCTAGGTCTTTTACTTATTTGCGATTTTTCTAATAATAATAATAATAATAATAATAATGATACCTATTTGCAATGTTCCAAGGACCATTTCGAGATGAGAAATTAAATTTTTGATATTATAACTTATATATATTTGTTTAGTTCTCTTAATGGTGAAATTTCAAAATTTGGCCTTGTTATAACTTGTATTTTAATTTTTTTTTTTCATTTCTGATCCTGCTAGTGAATTATTGTTTTTAGTAATAAAGGGTATATTCTAAAACACCGTAGTCAGTGTAAGGGTGTGTTTTTTTTCACACTTATTGTCCTTGTATGTTTTTTTCCACCATTTTCGATCATTTTTTGACCGGGACAGAGAAGGACCAACAATGAAAAACTTATACAAATTACAAGAGTAAATACAAAAATTCAACATATCAGGATAAAAATGGAAAAAGATGTATTTCATTGATAATACTAAAAATACAAAATCATAATTAACAGGACTAAAAGTGAAAAAAAAAATACAAATTAGCCGTGCAAAATGTAATTTAATTTCCTCATTGGACATGTATATATTATATCTTTATTTGACAACCAAGAAAGTATCGAATTCCACAATTCTAACATATCAAATTGCTGGGAACAGAAAACGTAAACTTTGTTTGAAATTGAAAATTGAAATATAGTAATTTATATATTGCATTAAATTAACCATGCACATATATAAAATATTCAAAGGAAATTAACGTTAATAATACAAATATAATGCCTGCGGTGATACATCCGAGCGTGTTTATTCAAACACACATATTGCAAATTACATAAAATAAAATATCGTGCAACGCAAGACGAAATACAAGATACATCCGAATGTGCTTATTACATCATGAGCTCTATTTTATTTATTCACTCGCCAGCAAGCTTACGGAGCTGGATTTGCCGACGTAAGAGACATAAAGGGTATATTCTAAAACACCGTAGTTAGTGTAAGGGTCGTACGAGTAAGTGTTGGTGATGGCGTATCTGCATGCCATGCGGAATATTCCGGTGCCGCCGACCACTGGCAGCTCGCGCTGAGCGTTCATTATCTCATTCCTTCCTAAAATAGTGATCGTACTGTTATGGATTATGCCGGAGTGATCATGACAATAATAATTGCGGAATAAAACAATCAATAAGAACACCAAAGATTTACGTGGTTCACCCAATATAGGCTACGTCCACGGAGCTGCTGCAAATATTTATAACCGGAGAAATAGTACATGTGTATACAAAACACTATATCTCTCACACGATCCCAACACCCGAGTATTACCGAGAAAAATATTTATCTAACTCACACAAGAGAACACTCAAGAAAACCCAAGAAACTCTTTTTTCTTAACTCTCTTTTCTTTTGCTCTCTCGCTCTGGGATGATTCAACCGAGGAATGGGGAGCTCTATTTATAGAGCTCCCAAAACGTGTGAATTGAATATATTTCATCCGGCAACCAATAACCATCAGCTAGCCACCAACCGAATTAAATGCACATTTAATTTCCACCTAACAAATGTCCCACTTGAAGACTTGATTTCAATCATGGCTTCATACAGTCAATGCAACAGCTCATGCTTCCTCACTTATATTTGCAGTCCATGTCGTCTTCATGGCTAACTCTCACTTGATTGAATTATCATTTTTCATCGCTTCTTCAAAGGTCTCCGGTTCACCTTTATCTGTCAGCAAAATATAATGAAGTGTTGGAGAGTATTTCATAGGTGGTCTGATTGTTCTAGAAGATCTCTTGAGTTCAATTTCCGGAGTTTTCGGGTCATCATCTTGTGCAACCATTTCTTTATCTTTCAGGTTACTGGTTTCCGACTTATTTATAGGAATATCCATCAATGGTATTTCATCCGTCTTCTTGACTTCAGGACATTCATCACCAGCTCCAACGCTTGACCTGTCCTTGTACATCACATACTCATTGAAGATTACATCTTTGCTCCGAATGATCTTCCGATTTTTGTCATCCTAGAACCGATAACCAAACTCATTATCTCCATAACCAATAAAGAAACACTTCTTTGATTTTGGATCAAGTTTTGTTCTGCTAGCTGAATCGATGTGAACATATGAGAGACAACCAAACACTTTCAAAAAAGAAAGGTTTACTTCTTTTCCGCTCCAGACTTCTTCAGGTATTCTGTAACCAAGCGGTACCGAAGGTCCTCTGTTGATCAGATAAGCTGCAGTGTTAACTGCATCAGCCCATAATGATTTCGGCACTCCAGCGTGCAATCTCATGCTCCTGGCTCGCTCATTCAGGGTCTTGTTCATTCTCTCAGCTACACCATTCTGTTGAGGAGTACCGGGAATGGTTTTCTCCATCTTGATCCCGTTCAGTGCACAATATTTTTTGAACTCATTATCTTCATATTCTCCTCCGTTATCAGACCGTAAGCACTTCATCTTTAAGTTGGTCTCATTCTCCACCATGACTTTCCACCTCTTAAAGGTTTCATAAACATCACATTTATTTTTCAAAAAATAAACCCAAACCTTCCTGCTCAAATCATCGATAAATGTGACATTATATCGTGAGCCTCCAAGGGATGTCACAGGAGATGGCCCCCACACGTCAGTATGAACCAGCTCCAACTTTGCTGCTTTCGGTTCTCTACCGCCTTTCGAAAAGCTCACCCTTTTCTGCTTTCCAAGAACACAACTTTCACACAGTTTGTGGTCGACATTTTTTAACTCCGGTAGTTTCCCTTTTGACATCAGCATCTTCATTCCTTTCTCACTCATATGTCCAAGTCTACAATGCCATAGACTTGAGTTAGCTCCAGCATCCACAGCTGCTAACATGTCTCTGCAACTGAAAGTCATGTACAGGGTTCCAGTTTTCGTTCCTCGAGCAATAATCATGGCTCCTTTGCTCACTTTCCAAGAGTCATCACCAAAGGTCACTTTATGGCCTTCTTCATCGAGCTGTCCCACTGAGATCAGATTTCGGGTCAACTTTGGTACATGCCTCACTTTGTTGAGCTTCCAGATGGATCCGTTTGACATTTTCAAACTGATATCACCCATACCAGCTATTTCCAACGGTTTTTCATCAGCCAAGAAAACTTTTCCGTAATTACCAGCAATGTAATTAATTACTAAACACCTCACGATCACCGGTGGTATGAAATGAAGCTCCCGAATCCATAACCCATGAATCAACAGGGCTTTCCATGGATAGTACTAAGGCATCATGTACACCCTCAGTAACAGCATTTGCATTATTCTTGGGTGATTTTCAATTCTTTTTCAAGTGACCAGTTTCACCACAGCTCCAGCACTTCAATTTCTTTTCGAAGGTATTTTTGTCTTTTCCACTCCTTGATTTGGATCTGCCACCCCATCGGTTAGATCTCTTTTCTACACTCCTGCCTCTGCCCCTGTTCTCGAGATTTAGGGCAGATGATGATGTCACTTCACCCGAATCCCTCCTTCAAAATTTTCGCCAAGAATTCGATCTCGGACATCATTGAATTGAAATTTTCCTTTTCCAGCAGAATTTCTAACCGCTGCCCGCATCGGCTCCCAAACATTTGGTAAAGACGTCAAAAGAATAAGTGCACGGATTTCATCATCAAACTTGATTTCAACCGATGTTAGTTCGAAAACAATCGTGTTGAATTTATTGATGTGTGCTGCCACCGAAGCACCTTCCTCCATCTTCAAGTTGAATAACTTTTTCATGAGGAACACTTTATTATTTGCTGATGGCTTCTCGTACATGTCCGACAAAATGAACATCATCTCCTCCGTGGTTTTTGCCTCAGCCACGTTGTGGGTCATGTTCTTTGTTAGGGTCAATCGTATTACCCCTAACACTTGTCGGTCAAGAAGCTCCCACTCGTCATCCTCCATTTTTTCTGGCTTCACCCCAGATAGAGGTTGATGCAGCTTCTTGCTATACAGATAATCTTTAATCTGTAACCGCCAGAACGTAAAATCTGTACCGTCGAACTTATTGATTCCTGGTCCCGATCCGTCATTTCCGGCCATCGCTTCTACTGCCTTAATAAAATTTCAAAAATTTTTTTCTGATGTGGAAGATCAGACAAAGTTGCAACCACAGAGCATACTCAGAATTTTAAGAAATTTTTCACCAAGGCTCCCGGACACCGTAATAGCTTTGATACCAGTTGTTATGGATTATGCCGGAGTGATCATGATAATAATAATTGCGGAATAAAACAATCAATAAAGACACCAAAGATTTACGTGGTTCACCCAATATAGGCTACGTCCACGGAGCTGCTGCAAATATTTATAATCGAAGAAATATTACAAGTGTATACAAAACACTATATCTCTCACACGATCCCA
Organism: Henckelia pumila; assembly: GCF_033568475.1. Lineage (NCBI taxonomy): Eukaryota > Viridiplantae > Streptophyta > Magnoliopsida > Lamiales > Gesneriaceae > Henckelia > Henckelia pumila. The sequence goes on from NC_133123.1 coordinate 60,575,756, forward strand.
ACACCCGAGTATTACCAAGAAAAATATTTCTCTAACTCACACAAGAAAACACTCAAGAAAACCCAAGAAACTCTTTTTTCTTAACTCTCTTTTCTTTTGCTCTCTTGCTCTGGGATGATTCAACTGAGGAATGGGGAGCTCTATTTATAGAGCTCCTAAAACGTGTGAATTGAATATATTTCATCCGGCAACCAATAACCATCAGCTAGCCACCAACCGAATTAAATGCACATTTAATTTCCACCTAACACGTACTGCCATTATACTGACCGGACGTAAAAACAAAGTTGAGATACATGGATAAAGCAGACGTCTCCAAGTCAGCGAAAGTGATCGTCCCCTGAGCCCTGCCCAGCTCCTCCGAATCTTTCTCCGGCCCCAGTGTCACCAGATCATCCAGCACTCTAACTTGACCGAACGTGGTCGGCGAATTCGACGTGATGGAAGCTCTTGCAACCTCGTACACGGTCGGGTTTTCGCCACATAGGACGTCTTGAACGAAGAAAAGGACCTTGCCCACCTTTTCTTTGTCCCCCCTGCATATGTTTTGAAACCATTCCAACTCTCCATTTGGCCCTTGTTTTCGTGCGTACGAATTCGGTATCGATACCATCAACATGGAGAGCATGATCAAGATCACAACCATATTTAGGTTGGCCATTTTTTGTTTTAAAGTTGAGAATTTACTAAAGATTATTGATTTGGTGTAGCATGTTATTTGGTAGACGATATCTGGATTATATAGGGAAATCTAGAGCACAAGGGGGAATTATTTAATTAATTATTTATGTATGTATTATTAACTAATAATTCACGCAAGTTAGACAATGTATAGAAACGTTTAACTCTTCTAATTATTTAAAACATGTTCATAACTTTTTCAAATATATATACATATATATATGGAAAATGTATTTTTTGTCATGTAATTGTCATTTTTTGAATATATATATATATTTTTGATAATTTTAGTCATTTCTTCGAGAGTGATGATGTAGCACTACACATATTATTGTCACATCAACACTGCGTCGATTTTATGTCAACGCCACGACGGAAAAAATAAGTAAAAAAAAAGACAGAGATAGCAGAATATAACTAAAATTTGATTACATAAAAGACCAAAATAATAAAGAGTCAAACATAAAAGATAAAAAACAATTTTCCGAGAAAAAAATAAAAAAGCACTTAAAAGGACTAAAATGGCTACTTTAGCATGCAAACTTTGACTCCTATCAAAAGCATAATAAATTTTTTGGGAAATTTATTATGCTTTTGATAGGAGTCAAAGTTTGCATGCTAAAGTAGCCATTTTAGTCCTTTTAAGTGCTTGAAATTTTTTTGTCTTCGGTATTTTCATCTAAAATATGAGTTTTTGTGTTTTATGGTTTTTATTAACATAATTATGAACTATATTGTAGGAAAAAAAAAAAAAAAGGACGAAATCTGAGCATAAAGGATGATTTTTCAACGTTTGGACAGAAGGCTTTCCGCCTAGCTAGGCAAATGATTGTTTCCGCTGGAGCGATGAAAGATGAGAAAAAAGAAAACGAAAAAAAGAGAGGAGAAATTGGTTTTTTTTTTTTATTTTTAATCTAAAAAAAATAAAATATTTCAAAAATAAGGCGTTGTAATCAAGTCCAACATTAAAATTAAAATATTGATTTTTTGAGAAAAAAATTATGGTATTAATAACAAATACATAATTTTTTTTATAAAAATATTTACAAATCAAAATATGTTTATTTAAGTTAACAAATTTTTTTATAAGTATAACTGATTACAAAAAAATTTATTTAATCTATTTAATTTTTTACCTGTTAGATTTTTAATTTTTATCTTAATAATTTTTTAGTTGGTAATCATATCGAAAATTAAAATTAAAAGTTTGATTATTTGAGAAAAAAAAATACCTTTTAATATCAAATACATAATCATTTTTTAAAAAAATATTTACAAATTATAAAAACAAATTAAAAAATGTAAAAAAAAAATTTAAAAAAAAAAGAAAAAAGGCATGGGGACTCCATACAACTAGCAGTGTCCGCTGCTAGTTGAAGCGAACGCTGCCTATGTGGCAACGTCCGCTGCAAATTATTTTGCAGGATCCGCTGTCACCGACAACGTTTTAAAGTAATTTTGAAATGGTTTCCTACACGCCTTATTTTTGAAATATTTTATTTTTTTAAATTAAAAATAAAAAAAACCCCGAGAAAATTGTCACTCAAGCAGAACACGATAGATTAAATCAAAAGTCATCGCACTCATGAGGGGAAAAATAGCAGCCTAGGCGCGATAAACGAAATAAATACGGGAACTTTTGTGTGGAAAGAGAATAGGAAACATGGGCGGCTAGCTCCATGTCGTGGGAAGGGGGCAGTTGCCCTCCCTTTAATTTTTTTGTGAGCATACCCTTAGTTTTTTAAAAATGGTACACATAAATTATTATTAATAAAATATTGCAATATTGTTCAAAACTCTATATCATTAACCTACAACCTATATTTGAAGAGTGATAATAAATTTTTTTTTTCATCATCAATTTAATTCATCTTTGCTGTTATTCCGAACAAAAGTCTTCATCGCGTAGTAGAAAAGTCGCAAAAGACTTCGGTTATTAACTGAAGTCGTAGATAGATAATTACCGAAGTAGTGTCACGTGAAGTAATATGTATTATTTTACTTCGTATTATAACCGAAGTCGTAGCCCTGAAATTACCGAAGTCTTTGGTTGGTTCATGGAGCCAAAACCGGTTCAGGATTGGGCCGATGCCGAAGTAAAAATATATTTTTTACTTCGGCAATTTCATTAATTAACGAAGTAAAAGAAAATCGTTTACTTCATTAATTTCATAAATTTTCGAAGTAAAATATATGTCTGTACTTCGTCGATTAATTAAATTGCCGAAGTAAAAGATATGCTTATACTTCGGCAATGATAGTAATTGATGAAGTAGAAAAAAGTCTTTTACTTCGACAATTTCACTAATCAACGAAGCAAAATATTGTCTTATACTTCGGCAATTTCACTAATTGACGAAGTAAAAGACATTATTTTGCTTCGTCGATTAGTGAAATTGTCGTTTCACTACATTAAAATTTAGATACAATAATTACACAATATAAATATATTTTTAAAACTTAAAATAGACGAATAAGGTTCATAAATTATTCATCTCAAAACAACAAGCATCCATAAATTCGCAAGTATATCCACCAAAATAACTCAAAAATATGCATGTATCACAAGTATTTCTGCAAAACTAAAAGTGCATCTATAAAAAATAATCAAATTCTAACTCTATAAACACTAGGTGAAAAAAACTATACATTAATACATCTTTCAACATAGGATCTATCATATTTGCATGCACTATGGCTTGTGGCATTTGATTTCAGATTTAATTTCTGGACGATGCAATATACATGATTTCTTTACTAATCTGTACGCCAACGATAGTTATGACATGCTGGACTGGTAGCTTTTAACAAGTTATCCTGTATGTGATCAATTTACAAATCATTTAACTAAAACCAGTACCAAACCAAAGTCAATAAGTGGAAACGCCAGGATGAAAATAAAACACACAGAGACAATAATTGAAAGTGCTAGCAAGCTATAACTCATAAAACATTGTTACAGTCTCAAAATTAAAGAAAAAATCCTTATGAAAGTGGAGTAAATTTCTCTAAAACTCGTCGAGGCAGTGGCAAAAAACAAGTCGGAAAAGCTTAAGAAGTGGCGTAAATTTCTCTAAAACTCAAGTCCAAGATAGTTACAACCATAAAACACAAAAATTAACGAGAAACTGATGGAAACCCACAAATAACTCCAATTCACACGTGTCCACTCTATTTTTTTTTTTTGAAAGGATCAGACACTTTTTTCACCACTATTTGAAAAAAGACCGATCGACAGAAACTTGATGTTAAAAAAAGATATTTGAAAGGTAAATGCCTCCAACTTGCATAGATTAGAAACATAAATAAAATTTATTATGCAAGAGAAATAAAAACTAGGTTGTCACTAATGTTTTTTCATACTTGTACGCATAAATTCAACTCTTGCAAAATAATTTTACTCACATTTTGAATTTTGATGTAGTTAGACGATGCCAAATGTACCTACAATGACACAAAGTTGAGATTATTCAAAACGATGTAGATTCCCATGACGTATATAGTAAAATCAAGAAAATAAATGTTTCAAGTTCAAGAACTAAAAATATGGGGTTTGAAAATTTTAAAATGCAATGACATGTTGAATGATTTCCAAAACTGAACAAAGTCGGTATAAACTGCCAACTCGATCGAAAAAACAACAATTTCAATTTCTTTTCCTCTGCCTTCGCAGCAATACGTGCCCTTAGAGTCTAAAATAACACAGGCAATAGAGAAAATAAAAGTGCTATTATTTTGAAGAATAACATAAATTTTCAGTATACATACAGATAATATCAAGATTAACATCGAACCAGGTCTATTTTCTGGTTTTCTGCAATTTTCTCACGCTCTTGCTGCCTCAACTTTTCACTTTCTTCACGTGCTCGTTTTTCAACCTACATAAATACGTGATATTTCAAGTTAAGTGGCATGGAAAGAATGACGATCGTGGAAGCAGCTTATGGAACTAAAAATAGCAAAGGAAAAGGTTGTGTTGGGATAAAAGTTAAAGGAGGAAATAGTGAATTACTTGATATTTTATGAGATGAAGAAAAATACTTTTTAAATTTAAATATATTATCGAATATATTTTATGCTCAATTTTCACTTTTTCAATATGTATGCGCTAAAAACAATTATTGGCCAATTTATTTATTTTTAAAAATACATGAAAATAACAGGATGCACAAAATTTTGAGCAGCAAATTTTTCTCAATTAATTATAAGAAAATTGTTATTAACTCTATTCAATTTATACAAATAATCATGAAATGTTATTTTTATGAAAGGAATTTTTTTTTGTTAGTAATTGTATCACTTTCAGAAGATATTATTATTAATGTGGTATTGTCTATTAAGACAAAATAAATACATACTATTTTTTATCCCTTTGTACCGTATTTACAAAAATACAGATTTTGTTCCATTTTTTGCTTTAATTTATTGAACATATTATATAGCCTCTGTGAAAAAGAGGGAGAACTCAAAAAACTCACCGACGGAAAACAACAAATATGAACAAAAAATCGACAGCGTTCAGGCAACCCCGAGAAGCAGTACAATGTTCGGCAGTCAATGATGGTAACAAATAAAAGAAAATCAACAGCAACCACATCACAAGTGAGTACAGAAAAGAACGTAGAAGAATCTGGGCAGCACGTATGAATAAAAAATGAAACATAACAAGTGAATGTACCCACTCGAAGCTTTTCAATCTCTTGCAGAAGCAACACCTTGCAAAACGATCAAGAGGCCAATAAATTGTGAACAGCTGAGACCTAACATGCAGAGAAAACACAATAGAGGAAAAATCAAGCAAAAACGCTTACAACTGATCGGACAAATATTAAAGAAATCAGCAAATTCACAAACAAAGATTTCCAGATCTATGCAAAGACAATGACACCCACAATTTGCTACAGCACATATCCAAGTGCACACACCTATCAAAACAGTCTTGCAGCCTTTGTACAAGAAGCATATGAATCAGAAACCCACAGGCGAGACATTCAAGATATATCCAATAACAACAAGAACAACGATTTACCAGAACAAGAGTCTAAGTAAAACCAATAAATTTACAACCGTTATAAAAAAATCTTAGATCCTCTGTCAGTCTATGCAAAGCCAGCGGGCAGCGAAACCCACAATTTACTACAGCACATATCTAAAAACAACTGACTATAAACAACCATCACAATAAGGAATATTAACACAATGAAGGATATGAATTGAAAGCCAACTTATCATTTCTCCGTACAACAGTCTCTCGTATTCGCCGAACAAGACCACTGATGGAATCATTGAAGATTTTTGTCTCAAGATTCCCTTCCACATACAAAATAGAACTACAATGGGTAAAACTCAAATAAAATAACCAAAAAATAAGTTGAGAAATATTATAGTGCTCAAGTTGATCCAGGGGTTCCCAGTGTCATGTGTTCAATCATTTCAAATAAATAAAAAACCAATTAATTAAAGTAAAACCCATCTAGGAAAAAAAAGGCAAATTGAGTATGTCAGATGTCAAGCAACCAAAATCTATGAGATCAAATTGCGCTCATTAATCATGGAGTTGAGAGTCAATAACCTCAAATCAATAATAAAGTGATTCTATAGGCTCAATAAAAAATCTCAAACAATGTAGGGTATACAGTACATGGACTTCGTGATTATAATATATTATTCAACAGGAAATTAGAACATAAAATAGATTAATTTCAATTGACACCATCGAGTAATTAATAAGAAACTGATGTGAAATTCTATGTTGTAAGTGAGATATGAACTTGAATTAAAACTCTAGTAATTTAAGATGATTTTAAAACATGAGTAGAGGTGATTGAGTAAACTTCAAAAAAAAATATGATGCCGGTTAATAAGAAGACAAAAATGAACATTCGTTAGGCCGCCATCAAATTATATTATGCAGTTCGTACACAAAAGTACTTGGTATTAGAAGGAGATATATTAATGCAGGGTACAATAAGTGCTTCTCTCGAAGAAAAAGAAACACCATCTTTTGTTGACAAGAGTATTGGTTAGATTAGAAGCTTTTAGAAAAAGACCTTGATGAACAAGACAGAAAACACATTTTCTAAGTAGGAAATTCGACATCCAAATAAATTTAACAGAGATAAATAGTCTTGGCAGCTAGAGAAATATATTACTCCGGACAATTCTAAAACAAAGATGTAGAATTCACAAACGATAAATCTTACAACTAGAATTTAAGCAATAACCAAACATCTATATCTGCTATTGATGAGGCCACAAACGAACCACGTAAAACACACCGAGAGGAGGCCACAAATGCCGTCTTGTCCTGGTCGTTTCGGAAACCCTAAACTAGTATTTGGAAGAGGATAAGGAAACCCTAAATGGATTTTCACTCTGGCCGCATCACAACCATGGACGCCACCCCAACACGGTTCTTCATCGTGTCATACGCGGTTCACGTACCTGCAGGGACAGAGTTGAAATAATCAAAACAAAAGTTTAGATCTAAAAAATTTCAAGGGACCGGGAAGCTTAAATGAAGGGGAAAAGATGGGCAAACCCATCAAATTTGGAAGGGATCTTGAGGCTTGAGGCTTCTGGATCTCAGAACCATCGAGAAAAAAGAATTGAGATTTTGAGAAATCTAAGGAGATGGAGAGAAAGTGAGAGACAAATATCATAAGTTAATAGAGAAAATAGACACTTATTACTTCACCAGACAGAAATTAAAAATTTTATTTTCACCTTTCTACTTCATCAAATTAAATTTGACGAAGTAAAAAGTCACTTAAAAATTTAAGTGAAACCCGTTTTTTTAAATGATGAAGTCTAAAGTTCATTTTACTTCGTTAATTTTATAGCCGCAGTAAACAACTATGTATTACTTCGATAATAGTGATCGACAAAGTAAAAAATAGCGAAGTAAAATGCAGATTTTTTACTAGTTATCAATCAATCGAACAGAAGATGAATATTTGAATGATAGTGTAATTACTTATATTAAAAATATTATATTTTGTATCATGTAGGATATAGTTAGTACTAATTATTTTTGAAAAAATTCAAGTTGTAAGAGTCATTGCTGAAATTAAAAATATTACTTATATTTCTTTATTATATTTTATTTTTTTGTTATCGATGATTATATATATACATGTGTGTGTTCTCCTTTAGATTTTTGCCCTTCCTCGATAAAATTCCTAGATCCGCCCCAGATAGAAAATATATATGAGAAGTTGGACTCTTGTCATTTTGCTATAGTCCTTATGTTATATATCAAATTTCAGTTTTAGTTTTATGATAATTTTTTTTTGGTAATTTTAGTATTTTTTTCGAGAATGTTGATGTGGAACTACACATATCAGCGCTACATCAACACTGCATCGGTTTCATATCAGCGCCAAGTCGAAAAAAAAAAGTAAAACAAAAAAGAGACAAATACAGCAGACTAAAACTAAAATTGACAACATAGAAGACTAAAATCATAAAGATACGATATACAAGATCAAAAACAATTATAAAATAAACAATTTTTCCAAAAAAATTTATTATGCTATTGGTAGGAGTCAAAGTTTGGATGCTAAAGTAGCCATTTCCGTCCTTTTAAGTGCATGAAATTTTTGAGTCTTCCATATTTTAATCTAAAATATGAGTTTTGTGTGTTATGGTCTTTATTCACATAATTATGAACTATATTGTTGCAAAAAGGACGGAATCAGAGCTCAGAAAGGATGATTTTTCAACGTTGGACACAAGGCTTTTCCGCCCAAGCATATTATTGTTTTTTTTGGAGCGAGAAGAGAAAATTGTCGCCCTACTAGGACACAAGCTAGAGATTAAATCAAAAGCCATCTTGCCCAGGTGTGGGAAAATAGCAGCCTAGGAGCGATACACAAAATAAAAAAAGGAACTTTTTGCGGAAAGAGAAAAATAAATATGAGAAGTTTGGAAGTAATTTTGAGTTTTTCCTGAAAATTTTGAGAAGACTGAAAGTGCATCTTAGAAGCAATCTCAAATATTACCTTTGTAATGATGCTACCCGGATCACCTACTAACCAGTATGAAATTTCAATAATAAGAGTTACTACAGAAAATAAATCAATGCCGAAATCAACCGGTAATTAAATACAATCCAAGGTGAATACCAATAATACCAAATATGAGCTTAATCTAGAACCCACCAGCGACCCCTACCACCAAGCCCTGATCACCAAATAACCACTGATCTCGCTCCTGGTCCACCTGCATACCTACTCCGTCGAATGAGGTGTCCAAGAAACAAAACAACAAGGACGTGAGCGCACTACTCTCAAGACGTAAAACACGAGTATACAAACCTACTATGATGTATCCATATGACTGAGTACTAGATAGATCTCAAATCTTGCTCAGTCTAGACACCAACGAGTATTTAGTACCGTCTGGGGTCAAATCCATTGGGTACATCCACAAACTCGTCCGAACCACCGTACCGTCAGTCCCATCAACACAGCATCTCTCGATGTCAGACAATATGATGTGGAATATAGGGCTAAGCAACCCTACTACAAAGGCTATCTCGAGGGAGACTCGACTCAAAATGAATATGCAAATGCAACATAATAAATCAATGCAGTAAAACATGTATAATAATAAGAAACACATAAGCATTCATACTCGTTGGTTATATCAGTTAATATTTTACGTACTTCAATCAACTGGACTAGATGTTCAAGTATCTACAGTCCAAGCCTACAAGCCAAGATAATAACATATCGCTAATATTGGTGTACAAGCCTTAACTAAGTTAATATATATTCCCTAATTAATACTAATAGGGATCTCGGACAATACATGTGTTCGTCATCAGTCCACTGATGTCGAAGGTCCTTACCCAAGCACAGCTCAGCTACAAGTCCGGTAACACCTTGTTAATGACCGACCCTCAAGTATAAGGCTAAAACACTAAGAATATATATTGATACACTCTCAAACACCTCAAAAAACACACTAATTGTGAGGATTTTGACACCTATTTATAAACCTCGATAGGAAGCCATGATCCCTAGTTCGGAAGCTCCAATCTCTGCATGTATGCCACGTTCCAAATTGCCCTATTCGGAAGAAGATCCGATCCTATATTTGGACGTTTCGATCTCATGCATGTGATTGCATGTCAAAACGCTGACGACACGTCACTACTGCGCATGGCCCAAGTATTTGGATGTTTCGATCTCACGTTCGGTGGTTCCGATCTACACCCTTAGCATCCGAATTGCATCGTTTGGTCCAAACTCTTCGGACCTTCCGAACTCACATTAGTCCATTTTCGGACCTTCCAAACTACCTGAGTCAACTTTGACTCGTGGACCATTTTTTGACATCCCGGTGTCGATTTCTTTGTAAGATTAATAGTATTAAAATATCTTAATCATGCTTAATCATTTAAGCTCGTAAATGGGATACGTGTTACTACATTCTCTCCTCATTAAAAGGATTTTGTCCCCGAAATCAGTTCTAGGTCTTACCCTGAAAATACTATTGAGTTACTGCGCAAAATCACTCTTACATGTCATCAATCTGACACAGAGAAACATTAACATGCCCAACACCTGGACCAAAACCAGACAACTGTAATACTCTAAGCAACTATACTGCGACCAATCACTAAGGTTATTATAGCATTTTTTTTGTACACGGGTACTACTGCAGTTCTAAAATCTTGTCAATCATGGCTATAATCATTGTACTGGCTCTTAACATAGTGCTTAAGATAGAAACGGTTTATCTCAAATGGTTAGCAGTACAGTCTACCAACCGACCTCAAGCACTAGTACTTATCTTCTACACTAAATCACAACCCAAAAGCACAGACCATATTTCAAACCAACTGAAAATCTGCTTAAATTGAGAAAATAGTATTATCTTGAAGGATTGACTGACTGCAATTCCTGTTGCATTGGAACCTTTATGGAGATAAGACAAATGTGTTTTTCTTTACTAACAACTGATTACCAATCCAATCAGGACTGAAGATCTCAATACCATCCTCCGAGTCATCGAAATATGACTATCAGCCGTGGATAAAAGCTATGCTAGGAGCTACCACTGATTCTAATACTGAAGATCACATTGAATCAAAACTAACTGTACCCATAACCAGTGATCAACCGTGTAAATTACTTATTTAAAAAATCTAACATATGTTTCTTGAAAAATCTGAGCAATAGAGATCTCCTAGCTCTCAACTAGAATCACTCATTTGTTACTGCAATTGATCTATGTCAATTGAAATATCTGAGTAGTGCTCACTAACAATGAAAAGTAATATAGAAGTCTCTCCTTGTAATGATAAAAACTGCCTATGGAATCTGTCTAACTTGGGTGCTACATTCTTCCTAGGAAGTACCATGCCTTAAGAAGCGTATCAATGTCGTAAAATCTTACAGTGTTCACCTGTTAATGAGTTCAAAAAACTCTGGCCCTTAAATTATAAAACATTTCGTCTCAACTACTTGAATCACAAATCTATTAGTACAAAGTCTTGGTACTAACAATCGTAACCAAATAATGTCATCTATCTCTCGGGGTTAGATTATTTCCTCCGAATTCAATCAAGAATACTAGCAACCTTCAATCAAAGGCTATATTGAGTCTATCAATTTCCTGACTTACCAAACCTTGTCTATACCAGTAGCAAAAGGATAAGATACTTGTGAAGTCCTCCCAACTCTTTCGCAATCTGTGATGCTACTACCTTAAACTATATTGAATTAATCACGTCAATGATCAAGTTAATAAACATGAGAAATTTGGCAACAACAACCTTGCCAGACTCAACTACTAATTTTGAACATCATTAGTTAATCACTGTCTAATCTTGCCAGAGTTCACTAAAACAAATGCACTTGTTCAACCAAAAATTATTGATTGAATTTCAGGGAGTATAGAGACCCAACCCGGATCCACTACCTAATCAAAGTTTAAATAGCACATGAAATAATTAACTGAAGCGTAAAAGAGGATAATTAAAATAAAACAAATCCAATCGGCAGAATACAACCGATGATCATAAATTTGTGCATAAACTCTGTTATACAACCAAATAGAATTTAGGGTATCAAATACCTAACCACTACACTCACTCGGTAGCGCTGACATCGACCTCACTCCTGGTGCGAACCACCTAGACCGTCAAGCCTCAGACCTGCCCCACCGCACGGAAATCCCAAAACCACTAAACACAGGGCATGTGCGACTACGCTCAATACGGAAGCAATGATATATAAAATATATGCAGCACATAAATGACTTTAAAACCCTGTAAAACAGTTTGCTCAGGGGCGCCAAATGAATACATAGTACCGTACTAGAGAGCGACTCCGCGGGGTACTCGTATATTCCCCTATCACTGTAGCGTCAACCCCGCCGTCGCAGCGTCTCCCATTGATAGACAAAACATGGGGCTGAGCCTCCCCTCACCTGACTCATATCCATAGGGAATCACCCTCGTATGGAAACTGTCACGACTCATATCTCACGAGATGCAGTCCCATATATAAAAACATGCATCTTTTAAAGCAGTAAAAACATGGTAAACACATAGCACATACAATGCAACACATATATCATGCCGGCTATGTCGGTCAGTACTTACGTACCTCTACACTGAAGGTCAAATCCTAGTATACCGCTATAGTTCCAAGCCTACAAGTACACTCTACTGCGTCTAAAATGAAAAATACTCATGCATCACTATTTAAGCTCTAAAAGCCTTAACTAAGCTATTGCATACTCCTAAATATTTTTAGAAAGACAAAGCTATACATGCGTCCGTCGTTAGCCTGCTGATGTCGAATGACCCACTACTTGGTCACAGCTCTGCTACGACCGTTGGAACGCCTCGCCAACTCCAGGATACGTCTAGAAGCTAGGAGAAAACCTAAATGTACTAAGAAGCAAGAGGAGAAGAAATGGAAGAGGTGCGCTGAAATGAACTCTCGGACCTGCCTTTTATAAAAGAAATCGGAGCCTCCAATCTGCCCTTCGGAGCGTCCGATCACTGCATGGATGCCACGCGTCCTGCGAGCACAACAAAGCCTCCAACCGGGACTTCGGATTGTCCTATCTCCCATCAGTGATGTCGTCCCTTAAATCATCCTGTTGAAATCATTGCTGACATCATATGTACAGCTGGCTTCCAGAGCTCGGAGCATCCGAACTCCGATCGGACCGTCCGATCTCCATCGGAGCTTCCGATCTTCCGATCGCAGCTTTTGAACTCCCGAATACTTCAAACCCTCCGATACCTTACTTCGGATCACCCGAACCTTGGAAAATTCCTTAGTCATGTTTAACCCGATTTAAATTAATTAATTATGATTAACTCCTTAATCACTTTATTTTGGGTACGGGTTACTACAGGGAAACTAAAGAAAATATCTGAATACTATGAACATTCGATCAAGCCTCAAAATCTGACGTTCTTCAATAATCAAACTAGTCTCAGAATATTTGGTTGACAGTCCGTGGTACCAAGATGGATACAATTTCAAGTCTTAATGCAAGTCGACTCTTCCTAATAAGGAATATTTACCCTAGTAGTTACTTGGATTCACTGTCTGTAACCATAAAAGATATACTCAAAAACATGTCTTTACTTGAACACATCCATGGTTTGTTAAATTCAAAATGTTCTACTCAAAGGTTCTGACCGTAATGATCAGTTTCTCTAATATCTGACGGAGTCAGACAATAATGCAATCTAGGGTTGAATTTGTATTTCAACAGTAGTTAAATCTCAACTACTCTCCTTAGACATAAGACAATTCTGAAATCTTGACATAAACATTTATGATAAATCCCAAAATCTAAGGAATTCAAAATGACAACATTCTATGCGAATCTAATAATTTCTTTAAGGTACCTTATTCTACCTAAGTCTCTAAGTACGATAGACTTACAGAACTAATATAATTACCTCAGGGTCCACATTCTCTTATTAACGAACTACAAGTTGATACTTACCAGACTTAACGGTATCATCTACTGGTATCAACCTATTCAATTTTTTCACTTATGTTTTTTATGATTTATCTTGGCCTTGGTTATGTATCGAGCGATATTATGCGTGTTTGTGTTTTTTTGTGTGTTTTGTAGGAATTTAGGTAAAAATTAATTTTTGGCATGTAAAAGAAGTGAAATAGATGAAGTAAATATAAGGAGATAATATCAAAGCGAAATGAAGGGCGAATATCAAAGTAGAAGCACCGAGAAGAGGCGCAAGAAGGAATCACAAAGCAGCAAGAGTCCAGAAATTATTGGTGATTTTAAAGGAAACCGAATCCGATATTCACCGTTCACAATGTACCATAAGATGTTATAAATATGCTGTCAAAATTTAAGCCCAATCCAATGGCTTTAACTCCAGATATGAATTTTGCAAGAATTCTGCACATAAATAGAAAAAAGGGGGACTGAAGACAAGCCCACCAGCGCCATATTTATAGCGCTCCAGCACCCGTCACTCCAATCCTCGGTGCCCCAACGCCAAGAAACAGGTGTCCCAGCACTTGTGGTCCTTATTTTCGAAGAAACTATCGACGATCAGTGCCCCCGTGCCCGAGCTGCAGCACACCCGACCCAATCTTCAATACAACAGCGCACCCGCGCCCGAGCTGTAGCGCACCTGCGCCGTGCTTGTCGTATTTTTGAAAAATTTTATTGCTGATTTTAAAAGGATTTCTTGGCTTATTTTAGGAGAAAATAGAGGGTTTTCAAGAAAAAAGACGGCTAGAGACGGCTTGGAGAGTTTTGGAGAAAAGAAGAACAAGAAATCTTGGCACGAAGATGGACGAAGTGACTTCTGCGATGGAGAAGCATCATCTACCTTTGTTTTTATTTCGTTCTTTCTCCTAATTTTTGAATGATATTCAAGAACATGCTTTGTCTAGTGGGATGACGTAGCTTTACTTGAGACCATGTTTTGATATTTTGATTGATATATTAGAATTCTTCACTCGGTTTATTTGTGTTTTCCTGAATGGATTGCGTTCAATTAACTGATCACTAGTTGAATTGTTATGTTTATTCAAAATCTAGCACATGGGAGAGGAGATTTTGAATAATCTAGAAAAATACATCGTTGGTGTTTATAGAGTTCGGGAAGCCTATAACTCCATTGAAGCCATTAAAGAATTTTTGTGCTAATTACCGAATTTGATATCTAAACTTATATAGGAATATTGAGTTTGATATTAGATATAAATTTTTAATTGTCACTTGGGAAAGTAAGTAAAAATATTGATAATTCTTGGTTATTAAACTAGAATAATTTATGATATATATTTCTTTACGAATTAAACTGGTTGATAGTCAAGTGAAATCGAACCTCTAGAATTTGTCTCTAATTGAACTTTCATCTTGCAAACTCACCGTTAATTAATCTTATTCATTGTAATTTTTAATTAGTTAATAAAATTCAAACCATCATTGTAGCTCTAAATAGGATTAAGATTTTACTAGTTACAAATATTTAATATAATATCATTTTATTCATTCTCTTTGGAATCAACTTGGACATATTCCTTTATTATAACTTGACACCGCACTCTTTAAAGCAAAAATCACGCAATAAGTTTTTGGAGTCATTGTCGGGGAGTGAATTTTATTTGATTTCTATTAAATTGTGATAATTAGTTTTAATTTTGATTTATAGTTAGAGAAATTTTGTTTATTTTACTGGTTCTAATTTAAATTTTTCTCCTATGTTTATGCAGTTTATGCAAAAAATCCCGAGTTACGACTTATTTCTCTTTCATCCAGAAATTGAGAAAACTACGAAACCCTTGAGAAAAACTAAAAGAGAATAGTTGAAAAAAAATGGTTGAAAATAGAGGAGGAGGTGAAAATATCGGCCCAGTGCCAGTCAAAGAAATTTGGACCGGTGATAAATAATCACTATTATGGAATTGCTCGGAAAAATATCACGGATAATAATTTTGAGTTGAAGCCAGCTTTGATCAATATGGTGCAGCAGAATCAATTTAGAGGTGTAGCTACTAAAGATCAAAATTTGCATCTGCGCACTTTTTTGGAGATCGCTGATATTGTGAAAATTCATGGTGTTACTGAGGACACCATCAGACTACTACTGTTCCCATTCTCTCATAGGCACAATGCTCTGCCTCTTGGGAGTATTACAACATGGCCTTCTAAATTTCTAGCTAAGTATTTTCCACTTGTCAAGTCCGCCCAACTTAAAATTGAGATCACAATATTCAGACAATAAGATTTTGAGCAGTTGTAAGAAGTTTGGGAGTGCTACAAAGATTTACTACGAAAGTGACCAAACCATAATTTTTTAGATTGGGAGCAGATAGAATTATTTTACAATGGTATGAATGGGCCAACTAAAATTTTTGTGGATGATGCTGCTGGATATCAATATTTTCTAAATCTCCTATGGATGCTTATGAGATGCTTGAGGAGATGACAATTAATAGCTACCACTGTCCGAGTGAGAGATCTATGATAAGGAAACCTGCTGGATTTCATGAATTTGATGCATTCACGACTTTCACTGCTCAAATGGCTGCTATTTCTACATAGTTGGTTGCGATGAGAAAGGGAAAGCAAGTCACAACTGAGTCGGCTTCATTGGCGACTGCAGTTTATCCTACTGATGGATTTGAAGTGTAAAGAAAGCTCAGTATATGAACAACTGCAATTTTAATGGCTATCGAGGTAATCCTGTACCCAATCAATATCATCCTAGTTTGCACAATCATGAGAATTTTTCATATTCAAATAATAATAATGTGTTGAATCCTCCACCAGGGCTCAATAATCAAAGGAGAGAGGGTAGACCATCTTTGGAGGATTTGGTTGGTAATGTTATATCTGAGTCAACAAAAATATTTGAAAGGAATGAGAATAGACTTGATAATATGGAAACGAACTTGACCAATGAGGGCTGTTTCCTAGCAATACTAAGGCGAACTCAATAGAGAATTGCAAGGTCATTACTTTTAAAAGTGGAAAGGAAGTTGGAATTGTGAATCCAACAGTTGAAGAAAATGAAGTTGAGGCAAAGCAAACTAAAGGTAGATGACATTAATGAGCCTGCAATTGTGTATGAGAAACCACCTGTATGAAAACCAGTTTTACCGTATCCTCAGCGGTTCAATAAAAAATCGTTGGATGAATAATTTTTTTAATTTTTTTGATATCTTCAAGAATATCCACATCAAGATTCCATTGGCTGATACTTTGGAACAAATGCCCAATTATGCTAAATTATTGAAAGAGGTGATGTCTAGGAAGCAAAAGGTGGAAGCTTTTGTGACTGTGAAGTTGACAGAGGAGTGCAGTGGGATCCTTTAAAATAAGTTGCCTCAGAAATTAAAACATACAGAGAGTTTTACTATTAATTTCTTGTAATATTGGTTCTTCTTATTTTAATCAAGCACTATGTGATTTAGGAGCTAGTATTAATTTGATGTACGTGTCTGTTTTCATAGCCTAGGACTTGGAGAGTTGAATCCCACTACCATCTCTTTGCAGTTAGCGGATAGATCCGTTGCATATCCTCGTGGAGTTGTTAAGGATGTTCTGATAAAAGTTGATAAAAAAAAATTTTCCTGCTGATTTTGTGGTGTTTGCTATTGAGAAGACAAAAACATATCTTTCATCTTGGGGAGACCTTTTTTGGCTACTTCTGAATCCAAGATAGATGTCAAAAGAGTAGAGGTGGCAATGGAAGTAGAACGTGAAAAATCAATTTTTACTATGTTTAAGGAGGCTAGAAAATCACCCAAGGAAAATGTGTGCATGGTTGAGAAAACTAAGAAAGCAGAAGAATGCTGCAAAGTAGAGAGTAAATTAGAGTTGAAGAGTGGGCGAGATCCAAAGGTGGCAAAGAAGGTGAAAAAGAAAGCCAAGTCCAAGTTTATTTTTGAGTATGTTTGGAGGGTTAAAGAGAGGAACAAGACTTCCAATAAAGTGGCAGTGATGGGATAAAATCAGTGTACAGTCAGGCTGAAGACTTTAAACCAATATTTTTTTGGGAGGCAATCCAAATTTTATTTTATTTTATTTATTTATTTACTTTTAAATTATTTTTTCCCTTCGTTAATTAAATTTTTTTTATTGAGGGAATGTCTTGTTCACGCACTAACATTGAATTTTCTACTCTAGGTCCTAGAAATTGAGAGAAATCTCGAGTACCAACACACTTGCATCCGGAATGATGATGGGTTATAACTGCTGACGGTCGTGTTATAGGTATATGCATTCCTACATTCTTGTTATTGAATTATTTTACATTTAGGACAACACACATTTTTAAGTTTGGGGGGTGTTTGATTTTAAAAGTTGTTGTTTGCTTGAATTCTTGCGGTTGTGTTTTTAGTTTATTATTATTTGTGTTTAAAAAATTGTCATTATTGTGTTTATTTAAATTTTTTGTGTGATTTAAAGCCATGTGTTGGTAACCATAATCGGCCTATGATGAGAAAATAAATAACTATTGTTTGTTGATGTTTTATCTGAGAAGTACAGTTGGTGTTAGATGTGTCTTATCTTGAGTACTCTCACAAAAATATGCACATAATGCTATGACCGTCAATAATCCTAATACTTAGAGAACAATTATGTGAATTTTTTGATGTGAATTAGAGGAATTTTGTAGTGAACCGCACCGTGATCACCTACTAAACAAGAGCTTACACATGCATTTAACTTAATTAAACAGTAATCAGAAATTTATCAGCGGAAACCATAAAAACCAGTTACAATCCCAAGTAAAGGAATCTGTAAATACTTAAATTATACAACCATATCGAATCAGTGTATAAACCCAAAAGAAACAAATACTGAATGCTTAGACAGACATCTCTACTGGCATCCCGTAGCCTAATCCCTCCTGAAACCACCGCCTCACCCAACCGCAAACTGTCCCATAGAATAGGGTGTCCAGAAACAATAGTACGAGGACGTGAGCATAAAAATCTCAGTACGAGAGCATGATTATACAAATATTATATGTGCATGAATGCAAGTGATCTGGATACCAAGACACGAGGGTCAAGAAACAAGCTCACAAGCCGGGTTCAGGGTATATAGCACGCTGCGCTGTCACATCAGGAGGTGGATCCTTTACCCAATAGATAATTGGATACGTAGGGCGCTCACCCTACGAGTAGTGGATGATTGGATACGTAGGGTGAGCGCCCTGCTACAGGATATCTCAAGAATACAGGATCAATATGCTCATGGATGCAGCATAATATCATGACAGGTATATGCAGATAAAACCATGTCATATAATCAAATAAACAATGCAAACACATAATACATGCATACTCAGTCTGGATATCTTGAACAGTACTTTCGTACCTCTGAAACTACGCAAGATAAACCAGCTCTATGTCCAAGCCTATAGTCCACACTATAATGAAAAATACTCATGCATCATAATATTATTTTAAAAGCCTTAACTAAGCTATAGCATACTCTTTATTTACTATAAGGAGGCAGATTTATACCTTCGTTCATCGTCAGCCCGTTGATGAAGATTGCCCCAAAACTTGGGAACCACTCCGCTGCAACTCCGAAGCACCTCGCCAACTCCTGGACCAAGCCTAGAAAGGCTGAAAACCCTTAAAAATCACACAACACGAGATAAGTGGTTGGAAAAGGTGTGAGAAATAAAGCTCCCGGATTCCCTATTTATAGGGTACGATCGGACACTCTGATCAACCAGATCGGACGGTCCGATCTGCATATCTGGCCACGTGTCGCAATCTGTTGGCATCTGTCCCACCAAAACATCAAACGGTCCGATCTCTAGATCGAACGGTCCAATCTCTGCCATGTGTTGACTCCAACTTGACACCTAACACAAGGAGTTCAGAAGCTCCGTTTTGTGTTTGGACGGTCCGATCTCACCCAAATTCATTTTCCAATTTTCTTTAATTAAATCCATTTTAATCCCTTCCTTAATCATGTTCAGTCAATTAATCTTGTAAAATGAGACCGGGCTACTATATTCTCCCCCTACTT
Source organism: Henckelia pumila (assembly GCF_033568475.1). Taxonomy (NCBI): domain Eukaryota; kingdom Viridiplantae; phylum Streptophyta; class Magnoliopsida; order Lamiales; family Gesneriaceae; genus Henckelia; species Henckelia pumila. The sequence continues at coordinate 60,595,460 of NC_133123.1, forward strand.
CAGATATTTCGTCCTCAAAACAAATCTTAAGTACTGAATGTAGTTAATACTTGAATAAACATCTTTTATTCAAACCGAAAATTTTACAAGATACAATTGAAATTCAACAAAATCAGAACAACTCTGGTCTCTGGATAGTCTGTTCGCATACGAATCTCAAGTTCCCAAGCGGCTTTTTCATTGCCTCGGCTCTTACAAGAACAAGAAGAATGATCTTGTTACGCAATACCTTGTACATATGACCCATGATACGCAAATGTCTCTCCACATATGTCAAATCTATATCTAACTGGACCTCAGACGGCTGCAAGATATGAGACTCGTCCGCTACATACCATCGTAACAGTGATACATCGAACGCAACGTGGATATTGGATAAATATGGCGGTAAAGCCAATCTATAAGCCAAATCTCCTGCATTTTCCATAATTTCAAATGGACCAATGAATCTAGGAGATAGCTTATCCTTGAGACCAAATCTCAAAATCCTGCGGAAAGGTGAAACTTGCAAGAACACCTTCTTGCCCACCTCAAACTGCAAAGGTTTGCGCTTAACATTCGCATAGCTAGCATGTCGATCCTATGCAGTCTTAATTCGCTTCTTGAATTGTTCAATGATATCAATAACCTGCTGGATTAACTCTGGTCCCTCTACCCGTCGCTCCCCCACTTCTTCCCAGAACAGTGGAGTACGACATCGTCATCCGTACAAAGCCTCAAATGAAGTCATCCCAATACTGCGATGGTTAACTATTTTTGTACGCGAACTCAATTAAGAGCAACTGATCTTGCCAAGCTGGACCAAAATCCATTGAACAAGCGCGTAGCATATCCTCAAGAGTACGAATTGTGCGCTCTGACTGCCCGTCAGTCTCCGGGTGATAAGCAGTACTCAAGATAAGAGTATTAACCATGACGCGCTGAAAACTCCCCTAAAATCTAGAAGTAAACCTGGGGTCTCGATCGCTGAAAATACTCACAGGTACTGCATGAACTCGAACATTCTCTTGGATGTACAAGCGAGCCATCCTGTCAAAACTATAATCTTAGTTATAAGGAAAAAAATGTGCTGACTTGGTGAGTCGGTCCACCACAACCCAGATAGCATCACAATTTCTTGAGGATACCGACAAATGGATCACAAAATTCATCGTGATAAAATCTCATTTCCACTCAAGAATAGGCTAACTGTGAAGCAATCCTCTAGGTCGTCGGTGCTCTGCTTTGACCTGCTGACATACCAAACATCTGAAAACATACTGATACACACTGCGCTTCATTCCTTTCCAGCAGAACCGAGTACGCAACTCCTTGTACATCTTGTTGCTCCCTGGATGAATACTCAATTTAGTATACGATGAGCCTGGGTTAAAATCTCTTGCCTTAGAGCATCATCCTCCGGAACTACAATACGGCCAGACAAACAAAGAAAAACATCTGACTGATATTGAAATCCAGACGTACTACCTTCATTGGCCAGACGAGCCAAACATTGGGTCTTCGGATCAGACATCTGAGCATCCCAAATCCAAAAATACAAGTCTGGCTCAGATAGAATTGCAAACATCTGGATACTCTGCATACCTTTCTTATGTTTGAAGGTATACCCTGAAGAACAACAATCTTCAATCGCACTGGATATCAAACAAGTCTGAAGTGCAGATACTCTCACCTTGCGACTCAAGGCATCGACGGTGAGATTAGCAGCTCTTGGATGGTATTTAATTTCACAGTCATAATCCTTCAGCAAATAATCCAACTTCTCTGTCTCATGTTCAACTCTACCTGAGTGAAAAAAATATTTGAGACTCTTGTGATCTGTGAAAATCTCAAATCGTTCGCCATACAAATAATGACGCCATATTTTCAATGCAAAAAAAATAGCTGCTAACTCAAGATCATGCACTGGGTAATTATACTTGTGAACCTTAACTGACTAGAAGCGTATGGGATCACATGCCCATTCTGAGTCAGGACACAATCCAACCCCTGAAGAGACGCATCCGTATATACCATATACCCTCCAGATCCAAACAATAAAGCCAACACAGGCGCAGTAGTAAACAGTCAACGAAGTTTACAGAAATTATCTTCACATTTGGATGACAATACAAAAGTTACGCCATTGCGAGTAAGTTGCGTCAGAGGTCGAGCTAGCTGCGAGAAATTTGCAATGAAGTGACGATAATACCCTGTCAGACCCAGAAAACTACAGATCTCAGCAACCATCGTCGGACTCGACCAATTTAGTACAGCCTCAATCTTTCTCGGATCTATAGAAACTCCATCCCTGAATATAACGTGGCCAAGGAATACCAATCGATCCAGTCAGAATTCACACTTACTCAACTTTGCGTATAATTGTTTTTCTTGAAGTGTCTGCAACACAATCCTGGGATGATAAGAATGCTCATTCACATCACATGAATTTACCAAGATGTCATCAATGAACACGACGACAAACTTGTCCGGAAATTCCCGAAATACACGATTAATCAGATCCATGAATATGGTCGGTGCATTATTCAACCCAAATGGCATTACAAGAACTCATAATGCCCATACCTGGTCCTGAATGTTCTCTTGGTTGTATCCTGATCTCTGACTCGCATATGGTGATATTCAGATCTCAAATCAATCTTGGAATAAATTGAAGTACCATGCAAATAATCAAATAAATCATCTATACTAGGCAAAGGATACTTATTCTTGATGGTCACGCGATTCAATTGTTGGTAGTAAATACACAGACGCATAGACACATATTTCTTCTTAACTAAGAGAACAGACGCTCCCCACGAAGATACACTAGAACAAATATATCCCTTATCCAAGAGATCCTGTAACTTATTCTTCAATTCACGAATCTTTGACGGAGCCAAATGATACGGCGCTCAAGAAATAGGCGAAGTCCCTGGCATTAACTCAATACCAAACTCGACTTCCCAGACAGGAGGAAAACCTGAAATCTCATCAGGAAAAACATCATGGAATTCATTCACAACCAGCAGATCCCCTATACCAACGCTCTCTGTGGACAAATCAATCGCAAAGATGATGTATCCTTTCCCGTCAGACTCCAAAGCACGAAGAGCTCTCAAAGGTGATACAAGTGGAATCGGGGGTCGTGCTCCCTCACCATAGAAAAACCATCTATCACCACCAACCGGGTGAAACTGTACCAATCTTTGGTAATAATCAACTTAAGCTCGGTACGTAGTCAAGATATCTATGCCCAAGATGCAATCAAAATCCTCCATTACTAAAACCATGAGATTCACCATCAAAACTTTCCCCTCAAGCTCTAAAGGGCAACCAACCACTAGACTCTTAGCCAATGCAGACTAACCTGTCGGTGTAAAAACAGAAATTTCTACGTTTAGGTTATTGTATGGTAACTTATGATGCTTGACAAATCGAGCATATATGAAGGAATGGGATGCACCAGTATCAATAATAACAAAAGCAGGTATACCGCATAATAGAAACGTACCTACGATAACCCTCTCATTCTCCTCCATTGCCTGATCATTCCTTAATGAAAACACCTGACCAAAAGTACAAGGTCGCATATTATAACCTCATATATACTGTCCATGTGGCCTCTGCTGTATTGTGGCCTGAGATCTAGAACCCGAACCAAAACCAGCTCCCCCGGTCTGTGGACAATCCCTCTTCAAATGGTCAATCTTCCCGCATCGAAAACATTCTCCTGCAGCCTTCCGACACTTTTCAGTCAGATGATTCTTACCACAATGGTTACACTGACCCTTCCTTCCAAAACGCATCACTCCCCCAGATCTGGAGGAAGAAGAAGCAGACTTCTTGAATGACTGAGCACGGGGACCCAAAGAACTCGTGGGTCTAAACAAGAGGAAATAACTGTCACGCCGAATGCTATCCTCTGCTTGGAAACATCGACTAACTAGTCCTTCATAAGTCATGTCATCGCCCACAACTACTTCATCATGGATTTCAAGATTAAGGCCCTGGAGAAACAAATTGTACTTGCCTCAGTGCTGTCAGAGATCTGGGGACAATAGGGCAACAAATCAAAGAAATTCTGCCAGTATTAATCAATCGACATCGAGCCCTGCTTCAAACCCAACAATTCACTCGCCTTCGCCTGTCGGAGTGCAGGAGGAAAATATAGCTTATGAAAAGCTGTGCGGAATTATGCCCAAGTAGCCACTCCTCGTGCTGCGATGAGAGGTGCATACGTAGATCTCCACCATTTGCTAGCACGTCCATCTACTAGAAATTTTAGAGTCTCTATCTTCTGTTCCTCAGTACAACGGAACTCCTGGAAATAGCTCTCCATACGTTCTAGCAAGTTCTCTGCATCCTCTGGAGTTTCGCCTCCAACTAATGGATTAGGACCCATCTGCGTAAATCGATGCATACTAAAACATCTGTGATCATCACGATGGTGCCTCTCACGATGCTGAAGATATCCCTGATGATGTCCCTGAGCATCATCATCACCCCATCGTCCAACACTACCATGACTACTCTGATAATCTTGACCTACCATCTACAAGACAAGCAACAATTATCTTGATCAAAATCTATATCCCAAGATTACTATGCATGGATTTGATACCATAAATGTAGTGACCCGCACCGTGATCACATGCATTTAACTTAATTAAACAGTAATCAGAAATTTATTAACGAAAACCATAAAAACCAGTTACAATCCCAAGGAAAGGAATCTGTAAATACTTAATTTATACAACCATATCGAATCAGTGTATAAGCACAAAAGAAACAAATACTGAATGCTTAGACAGACATCTCTGCTGGAAACCTGTAGCCTAAGCCCTCCTAGAACCACCGCTTCATCCAACTGCAAACTTGTCCCATGTAATAGGGTGTCCAAAAACAACAGTACGAGGAAGTGAGCATAAAATGCTCAGCACGAGAGTATGAGTATACAAATATTATATGTGCATGAATGCAAGTGATCTGGATACCAAGACACGAGGGTCAAGAAACAAGCTCACAAGCCGGGCCCAAGGTATATAGAACGTGGCGCCGTTGCATTAGGAGGTGGCTTCTATACCCAGTGGATAATGATGACCTGATACTATAACTAGTGTCCAACCATAACGGTGACCTAACACAAGGCTTACGTATCCAATCATCCACTACTCATAGGGTGAGCGCCCTACTACAGGATATCTCAAGAATACATGATCAATGTTCTAATAGATGTAGCATAATATCATGACAGGTATATGCAAATAAAATCATGTCATATAATCAAATAAACCATGAAAACACATAATACATGAATACTCAGTTTAGATATCTGGAGCAGTACTTTCGTACCTCTGATAACTAGGCAAGCTAAACCATCTCTATGTCCAAGCCTATAGTCCGCACTATAATGAAAAATATTCATGCATCATAATCTTATTTTAAAAGCCTTAACTAAGCTATAGCATACTCCCTATTTACTATAAGGAGACAGAGCTATACCTTATTCCATCGTCAGCCCGTTGATGACGATTGCCCCAAAACTTGGGCACCACTCCGCTGCAACTCCGAAGCACCTCGCCAACTCTCGGACCAATCCTAGGAAGGCTTAAAAACCTCAAAATATCACACAACACAAGAGAAGTGGTTGAAAAAGGTATGAGAAATGAGACTCTTGGATGCCCTATTTATAGGGTACGATCGGACGCTCCAATCAGCCAGATCGGACGGTCCGATCTGCATGTTTGGCCACATGTCGCAATCTCGTGACATCTGTCCCGCCAACACATCGATCGGACAATCCGATCTCTGCCACGTGTCGACTCCAACTTGACACCTAACAGGGGGAGTTCGGACGCTCTGTTCCGAGTTCGGACGGTCCGTTCTCACCGGAATTCATTTTCCAATTTTCTTTAATTAAATCTATTTTAATCCCTTAATCTCTTCCTTAATCATGTTCAGTCAATTAATCTTGTAAAATGAGATCGGGCTACTACAAATTTATTCTTAACTCTTGTGATTTTTGCTTGAACCTGTGATAGATTTTTATGAGCGCAAAAGTGATTTAGGTAAATTTTGAATCAATTGAGACTTTTTAGCCACTTTATAATCATAGAAATACAAAACAAAATAAGTAGCTGAAAATTGCAAATAAAAATGTAATGGCGGAGAAAGTAAAGTGAGGGGAGGCCTTGGATTGAAATTATAATCCAATTAAATACAAGGTAATAAAGAAGGAGAATGTATGGAGTAGAAAAAGCTGGATTCAAAATCTGGCAGAACAAAAAATTTATTTTTGCTACTCGTACTTCCCGCTCCGAAGCTTAAATATATAATTTGATCTAATTGATCCCTTTGCTATAATAATGATTATTTCTTGGATATATCTTTTCTGCCTATCTTGATTTAACCTAAGATAATCAGAAAAGTCCTTTGGTGCAAATAAAAATTGAACTTGGTTGATTGCGTTTTGAAACTTGAGGGCGGGATGAATGAATTTTTAAAGCTAACTGATTGTATAATTTTATCCGGGTGTTAGGTTGGGTAGATGAGATTGGCAAATCACATACACACGAGAACTCTTAAGAATGATGTAGCAAACAATTGGACTACATGATGAAAAATAAATCTATGAGGCCAACATCATTAATTGATATCATGACTAGCATTGTTTGTGTGTTACTGGTTTTGTTGGTGTCGTTTCTTTCTCTAATATTCTTATTCTATTTTGGCTCGGGACTAGCAAAAGTTTAATTTTTGGGGGATTTGATAAGTGCAATTTTTGCATTTATATTTTATATGATTTAGCTTGGCCTTTGTTATGTATCGAGCAATATTATGCGTGTTTGTGTTTGTTTGTGTTGTTTGCAGAAATTCAGGTAACAATAAATTTTTTGCATGTAAAAAAAATAAAATAGATGAAATAAGGATAAGGAGATAAGAACAAAGCGAAAAGAAGTACGAATATCAAACTCAGATCACCGAGAAGAGGCACAAGAAGGAATCACAAAGCAGCAAGTGTCCAGAAATTACTGGTGACTCTAGAGATATCTGAATACAATCTTCACAGTTCAGAATGTAGCATAAGTTGTTATAAAATGCATTCAAAATTACAGCCCTATCCAATGGATATAAATTTGGATAAGATTTTTTCAAAAATTATGCACATATATAGAAAAGAGGGGGGATAAAGGCAGGCGCCCCAGCTCCATATTTATAGTGCTCCAGTGCCCGTCACTCCAAGCCTCGACACTCCAACGCCGAGAAACAGGCCCCAGCTCCATATTTATAGTGCTCCAGTGCCCGTCACTCCAAGCCTCGGCACTCAAACGCCGAGAAACAGGCACCCCAGTGCCTTTCTGTATTTTTGAAGAAAGTATCGGCAGTCAGCATCCCCGCGCCCGAGCTGCAGCACTCCCGCGCCCTGCTTGTCGTATTTTTAGAAAATTTAATTTCTTGGATTTTAAAAGGATTTCTTGGCTTATTTGAGGATGGAATCAAGGGTTTGCAAGAAAAAAGATGGCTGCAGAAGGCTAGCGACGACTTGGAGATTTTTGGAGAAGAGAAGAACAAGAAATCTTGGCAGGAATACGGACGAAGCGACTTTCGGGGAGGGAGATGCATCATCTACCTTCGTTTTTATTTCGTTCTTTCTCCTGATTTTTGAATGATGTTCAAAACATGCTATGTTTGATTTTTATTTTCATTATGAACTAATTCATTTGTCTATAGCGATGATGTAGCTTGACATGAGATCATGTTTTGATATTTTGATTGATATATTAAAATTCTTCATTTGGTTTATTTGTGTTTTCCTGAATTGATTGCGTTCAATTAACTGATCACTAGTTGAATTATTATATTTATTCAAAATCTAGCACTCGGGAGAGGCAATTTTGAATAGGACCCTAGGAAAATACATCGTTAATGTTTATAGAGTTCAGGAGGCCTATAACTCCATTGAATCCGTTAAAGAATTTTTTTACTAATTACCGAATTTGATATCTAGACTTTGATAGGAATATTGAGTTTGATATTTGATACGAATTTCTACTTGTCACTTGGGAAAGAGAGTAGAAAATATTGATTATTCTTGGTTATTAAACTAAAAGAATTTATTATATAAGTTTTTAAACTGGTTGATAATCAAGTGAAATCGAACCTCTAGAATTTGTCTCTCATTGAACTTTTGTCTTGCAAACTCATCGTTAATTAATATTATTCATTGAATTTTTTAGTTAATCAAATTCAAACCATCATCGTAGCTCTAAATATGATTAATATTTTATTACTTACAAATATTTAATATAATATCATTTTATTCATTTTCTATGGGATCCACTTGGACTTATTTTTATTATAACTTGACACCGTACTCATTTTAGGAAAAATCACGCAACAAGTTTTTGGCACTGTTACCGAGGAGTGAATTATTTGATTTATATTAAATTGTGTTAATCAGTAGTGTTCTAAAAGGCGGCACCTAGGACCGTCTAGGCGCTAGGCGATTGCCTACCATCCCAATTTTTAGATAGTTAAAGCTTTTGTGAGTTATTACATTAATTGACCGTCTATGCTGCATAATCTTCGCCTAGACGCCTCAAAATCCACCTCAGCCGCCTAGATTAACCTATAAAATTTTTTATCTTAATTTTTTTAAAAAATTATTTGACTTATTTGTCCATCAACTTGATCGGACGAAGACGAGAAATATGTGATGTAATTCGAGTTTGAATTTGATAAAAATAAATTATTGGAGATGTATTAAAATAAACAAGAATGATTAGATATTTAGAACAAAAAAACACCAATTAGGCAGATGAATTCGATAAAAAATAATTATTGGAGAAATATTAAGACATATCGGATTAAAATAATTAAATATTTTGGATAAAAAGAAAAAACCGCCTAGGCGGCCGCCTAAGCATCAAAGCATTAGGCGGTGGGTGACCGCCCGCCTACCGCTTTTTAAAGCATTGCTAATTAGTCTTAATTCTGATTTAGACCATTTTTTATTTTATTGGTTCTAAATTAAATTTTTCTCCTCTATTTATGAAGTTTATGCCAAAAAACCAAACTTACGACTTATTGCTCTTTGATACGAAAGTTGAGAAACTGCGAAAGACTTGAGAAAAGCTAGAAGAAAAGAGTTGAAAAAATGGCTGAAAATAGAGAAGGAGGTGAAAATACCGATCCAGTGCCAATTTGAGATCACTTTAGACCCGTGATAAACAATCACTATTCTGGAATTGCTCGGCAAAATATTATGGATAATAATTTTAAGTTGAAGCCAGCTTTGATCAATATGGTGCAGCAGAATCAGTTTAGAGGTGCAGCTACTGAAGATCCAAATTTTCATCTGCTCAATTTTACGAAGATCGTTGACACTGTGAAAATTCATGATGGACATAATCAGACTACGACTGTTCTCGTTCTCTCTTAGGGACAATGCTCGAAGTTGGTTACAATCACTGCCTCTTAGGAGTATTACAGCATGGGTTGACATGGATTCTAAAATTCTGACCAAGTATTTTTCACCTGCCAAGTCTGCCCAACTGAAACTTGAGATCACAGTATTGAGACAAAATGATTTTGAGCAGTTTTATGAAGCTTGGGAGCACTATAAAGAATTACAACGGAAGTTCCCAAACCATAATTTTGCAGATTGGGAGCATATATAATTAATTTACAATGGTTTGAATGGGTCAAATCGGAATTTTTTGATGCTGCTGATGGAGGATCAATATTTTCTAAATTTTGCGTGGATGCTTATGAGATGACTGAACAGATGACGATTAATAGCTACCAGTGGCCGAGTGAGAGATCTATGATAAGAAAACCTACTGGAATTCATGAAGTTGATGCTTTCACGACTTTGACTAATCAAATGGATGCTAGTTCTACATATTTGGTTGTGATGAGAAAGGGAAAGCAAGTCTCAACTGAGTCGGCATCATTGGCGACTGCAGTTAATCCTACTGATGGATTTTTAGTGTGGAGCAGGCTCAGTATGTGAACAACCGCAATTTTAATGGCTATCGAGGTAATCCTGTACCCAATCAATATCATCCTAGTTTGCGTAATCATGAGAATTTTTCATATGCTAATAACAATAATGTGATGAATCCTCCACCGGGTTTCAATATTCAAAGGGGAGAGGAAAGACCATCTTTGGAGGATTTGGTTGGCAATTTTATATCTGAATCAACTAAAAATTTGAAAGGAATGAGAATAGACTTTATAATATGGAAACACACTTGACCAATGTGAACGCATCGATGAAAAATCTTGAAATACAAATTGGTCAACTAGCAAATTCCTTGACTAAATTAGCAGAGAGGGACGTTTCCTAGCAATACTGATGTAAACTCTATAGAGCATTGCAAGGTCATTACTTTAAAAAGTGGAAAGGATGTTGGAATTGTGAATCCAACAGTTGAAGAAACTGAAGTTGGAGCAAATCAAACCAATGTAGATGACATTAATGAACCTGCAATTGTGTATGAGAAACTGTCTGTATCAAAAACAGTTTTACTCAACGGTTCAAGAAAAAAAACATTGGATGAACAATTTTCTAAGTTTCTTGATATCTTCAAGAAAATTCACAGCATTCCATTCGCTGATACTTTGGAACAAATGCCCAATTATGACAAATTCTTGAAAGAGGCGATGTCTAGAAAGAAAAAAGCTGGAAGAGTTTACGACTGTGAAATTGACATAGGAGTACTGTGCGATCCTCCAAAAGAATTTACCCCAGAAACTAAAAGATCCATGGAGTTTTTGTAGTGACCCGCACCGTGATCACTTACTAATCAAGAGCTTACGCATGCATTTAACTTAATTAAACATTAATTAGAATTAAACAACGTATAACATAATCAGATACAATTCCAAGGAAAGGAATCTGTAAATAATTAAGTTATACAACCATATCTAAGGTAATTAATAAACCCAATTAACATAAATACTGAAAGCTTAGACAAAACAAAAATTTCTTCAACTGCTATCAACCTGCAGCCTAAGCTCTCCCAGAACCACCCGCCTCATCCAGTCGCAAACATTTCTCATGGAATAGGGTGTCCTAAAAACCGTACGAGCACGTGAGCATAAAACTCTCAGGACGAGAGTATGAGTATACAATGATTATATGTGCATGTATGCAAATGTACCAGGTACCAAGACACAAGGTCAAAAAACAATCTCATAAACCGAGCCCAGGGTATATAGCATACTGCGCCGTCGCATCAGGAGGTGGCTCCTATACACAAGTGGAATATGGTGACCTAACATGAGTCCAAGTGTCCAACCATAAAGGTGACTTAACACAAGTCTACGTATTCAACCATCCACTACTCGTAGGGTTAGCGCCATACTATAGGATATCTCAAGATACAGGATCAAGATGCTCATGTAACATGATATATAGATAAAGTCAAATAAAACATGCAACCACATAATACATGCATACTCAGTCTGGATATCTCGAACAATATTTTTGTACCTCAAATTATCGACAGATAAGCAAATCCCGCTCTAATGTCCAAGCCTATAATCACAAGATTATTATATGACTAATCCATATCTAAAAGCCTTAACTAGACTAATAACTACTCTCATTAGCTACTAAGAGTCTAGACTTATACCTTCGTCCGTTGTTAGCCCTTTGATGACGATGGCCCCAGAACTTGGCCACTACTCCGCTGAGACTCCAGAGCACCTTTCTAACGCCTCAGATCCACCAAGAACGACCCAAAAACCCTCAAAACACTACACAACACGAGATAAAATCTAGGAAATGGTGTGAGAAATGAGCTCCTCGGAACCCCTATTTATTGACAATGATCGACGCTCCGATCCCTGCGATCGGACGCTCTGATTTGCATGCCCTGCCAAGTGTCACGATATTATGAACATCTATCCTGCCAACACATCGGATGGTCCGATCTGCACATCGGAAGGTACGTTTGTCGCCATGTGTCAATCCAAAATTGACACCTTATTGGACAGCTGGTGATGGGTTCGGATGGTCCGAACTCACCCGAGTTCAATTTATCAAATTTCTAAATTAATTCCAATTTAATCCCTTAATCCATTATTTAATCATAATATGTAAATTAATCTTTTAAAATGAAACCAGGCTACTAAATTCTCCCCTACTTAAGATATTTCGTCCCGAAATTACATCTTAAGTACTCAAAACAAGATACTGAATAACATCATTTATTCAATCTGAATGTTTTACAAGATATAACTGAAATACAAAATAACCAAAATAACTCTGGATGATCTACACGCATACGACTCTCAAGTTCCCAAGTGGCTTCTTCAGTGCCTCGGCGCTGCCACTGAACCATAACAAGAGGAATAAATTTGGTACGCAATATCTTTACCTTCTGATCCAGAATACGCAACAGTCTCTCCACATATGTCAGATCTGTATCTAACTGAACCTCAGACTGCTGCAAGATATGGGACTCATCCGCCACATATCTTCATAATAGAGATACATGGAATACATCGTGGATTCTAGACAATTACGGCGGCAAAGCCAATCTTTAAGACAAATCTCCAACACTTTCCAAAATCTCAAATGGGCCAATGAATATAGAAGACAGATTACCTTTGAGACAAAATCTCAGAATCTTGCGAAATGGTGAAACTCGCAAGAATACCTTCTCGCCCACCTCAAAATGCAAAGGTCTTCACTTAATATTAGTTTAACTAGCCTGTCGATCCTTTGCAGTCCTAATCTGCTCATGATCTGCCCAACGATATCAGAAGTCTGTTGAACTAATTCTAGTCCCTCAACCTGTCGCTTCCCCACTTTTTTCCAGAACAATGGAGTACGACATCGTCGCCTATACACTCAAATGCTGCAATACCAATACTGCGATGATAACTTTTGTTGTACGTGAACTCAATCAATGGCAACTGATCTTGCCAAGATGGACCAAAGTCCATAGAACAAGCTCTTAGCATATCCTCAAGAGCACGGATCGTATGCTCCGACTGTCCGTCAGTCTCTGGGTGATAAGATGTACTCAAGCTAAGAGTTGTACCCATAGCGCGCTGCAAAGTTTCCCAAAATCTAGAAGTAAAACTGGGGTCTCGATCAATGACAATGCTCATAGGTACTCCGTGAAGTCGAACAATCCCTTGGATGTACAAGCGAGTCATCCTGTCAAAACTATAGTCTCGGCTATACGGAATGAAATGCGCTGACATGGTAAGTCGGTCCACCACAACCCAGATACCATCACAATTCCTCGAGGATACCGGCAAATGAGTCACAAAATCCATCGTGATAAACTCCCATTTCCACTCAAGAATAGGCAAGCTGTGAAGCAATCCTCCAGGTCGTCGCTGTTCTGCTTTGACCTTCTGACATACCAAACATCTGGAAACATACTGATACACACTGCGCTTCATTCTTTCCACCAGAACTGAGTACACAAATCCTTGTACATCTTATTGCTCCCTGGGTGAATACTCAACTTAGTACGATGCCTAGGACAAAATCTCTTCTCTCAGAGTATTATCCTCTGAAACTACAATACGGCCAGACAAACAAAGAAAACAATCTGACTGATAGTGAAATCCAGATGTACTACCCTTGTTGGCTAGACGAGCCAAACCCTTTTCTTCGGATCAGACATTTGAGCATCTTGAATCCGAGAATACAAAACTGGCTTAGATAAAATCGCAAACATCTGGATATTCTGCATACCTTTCTTATGCTTGAAGGTATACCTTGAAGAACAACAATCTTCAATTTCATAGGATACCAAACAAGTCTGAAGTGTGGATACTCTCACCTTGCGAATCAAGGAATCAGCGATGAGATTAGCAGCTCCCTGATGGTATTTCATTTCACAGTCATAATCCTTCAGCAAATCCATCCAACGTCGTTGTATCATGTTCAACTTTGCCTGAGTGAACAAATACTTGAGACTCTTGTGGTCTGTGAAAATCTCAAATCTCTCCCCATACAAATAATGATGCCAGAACTTCAATGCAAAAAGAATAGCTGCTAACGCAAGATCATGCACTGGGTAATTATCCTCGTGAACGATCAACTTCCTAGAAGCGTATGCGATCACATGCCCATTCAGAGTCAGGACACAACCTTACCCTTGTAGAGAAGCATCAGTATACACCACATACCCTCTAGATCCTGACAATAATGCCAACACAGGTGCAAAAGTCAACAGTCTATGAAGCTCACATAAATTCTCCTCGCGCTCTGAGGACAACTCAAAATCCACGCCCTTACGAGTAAGTTGTGTCAGGGGTCGAGTTAGCTGCAAGAAATTGGAGATGAAATGACGATAATACCCTGTCAGACCCAGCAAACTACGGATCTTAGCTAGTGTCGTCGGACACAACCAATTCAATACAACCTCAATCTTGCTCAGATCAACTGAAATTCCCTGACTGGATATGACATGGCCGAGAGAAACCACTCGATCAATCCAGAACTCACACTTACTCAAATTGGCGTACAATTGCTTCTCTCGAAGGGTCTACAACACAAGCCGCAGATGACAAGCATTCTCATTCACATCATGTCATCAATGATCACGACGAAAAACATATCCAAAAATTTCGGGAATACTCGATTCATCAGATCCATGAATACAGTCGGCGCATTAGTCAACCCAAATGGCATTACCAAGAACTCATAATGTCCATACCTGGTCCTGAATGTTGTCTTGGCTATATCCTGATCTCTGACTCGCTTCTAGTGATATCCAGATCTCAAGTCAATATTGGAGTAAATTTAAGTACCCTGCAACTAATCAAATAAATCATCTATACGAGGCAAATGATACTTATTCTTGATGGTCACACGATTCAATTATCGGTAGTAAATACACAGTCTCATGGACCCATCTTTCTTCTTTACAAAGAGACCAAGCTCTCTCCAAGGAGACACACTAGGACGAATATATCCCTTATCCAAGGGATCCTGCAACTGATTCTTCAACTCATGCATCTCTGATGGAGCAAGAAGATACGGTGCTTTCAAAATAGGAGAAGTACCTGGCATTAACTCAATACCAAACTCGGCTTCCCTGACAGGAGGAAAACCCGGAATCTCATCAGGAAAAACAACAACGAATTCATTCACAACTGAAAGATCCTCTATACCAACACTCTCAGTGGATAAATCAACTGCATAGATGAGGTAGCCTTCCCCGCCAGACTATTGAGCTCAACAATCTCTCAAAGCCGATACCAAAGGCATTTGAGGTCGCGCTCCTTAACCGTAAAAGAACCAGCTATCATCTCCAACCAAATGAAAGCGCACCAATTTCTGATAGCAGTCCATTGAAGCTCGGTACGTGGTCAACATGTCAATTCCCAAAATGCAATCGAATTCCTCCATTGCTAATAACATGATATTCACCATCAAAACATTACCCTCAAACTCCAATGGACAACCCAACACTAGACACTTAGCCAACACAGACCGTCGGTGTAGAAAAGAAAGTACTGCGTCTAGGTTAGTGTATGGTAACTTATGATTCTTGACAAATCGAGCAGATACAAAGGAATGAAATGCACCAGTATCAATAATAACAAAAGCAGGTATACCGCATAATAGAATTGTACCCGCTATGACCCTCTCATTCTCGTCCACTGCCTGATCATTCCTCAAGGAAAAAACCTGACTGGAAGAACGAGGTTTCTGATTAGAACCTCCCCTCGACTGTCCATGTGGCCTCCGCTGTACTGTGGCTTGAGATCTAGAACCCGAACCAGAATCAGCTCCCTCGGCCTGTGGACAATCCCTCTTCAGGTGACCAATCTCCTTACAAAGAAAACATGCACCCGAAGCTCTACGACATCTGTCAGTAGGATGATCCTTACCAAAATGGCGACAAGGACCATGACCCTTCTTTCCAAATCGCATCACTCCCTTGGATCCTGAGGAAGAATAAGTAGAACCAGTATTCTTGAAAGATTAAGCACATGCCTAGATGATAGAAAATACCTATTTCTTCAAATGTTGTCCTCCGCTTGACGAAATCGACTGACCAATCCCTCATTCCTCATGTCATTACCAAAAAATACACGGTCATGGATTTCTTGATTAATACCTTAAAGAAACAGATTATATTTTGCCTCAGTGCTTTCAAAAACCTGCGAACAATAGGGCATGTAAGGCCCTGAAAATATTAATTTATTAATTATGGAATTTGAAATGTAAAATCTTAATTTGGAAAAAATAGTGATTGAAGAATTTATGGAAATCAGAGATTTAATGTCCGAGCTGAAAATATTTAATTTGAGAATTTACGGATTTTATGATTTAAATTCTGGGATTCTTAAATTAAAAGATGAAAATAATTGAATTGAATATTTTGGGATTTACGAATTAAATTCCGAGTTCCGAGACTAAAAGAGAATTTAATGAGAAGGTGAAATCCGAGCAGGGACCAATTTGAAAATATCGAGAAGTTCAAGGACTAAAATGCGATAAGTTCCAAAATTATTGAATTTTAATCCGAGAATATTTAATTTGAGAATTTTTAGAGTTTTGACTTAAATTCTATTATTCTTAAATGATTTAGGATTAAAATTGAATTAAATCGATTGACCGAGGACAAAATTTCAACTATGGAAGAGTTCGGGGACCAAAGCGAAAATTTCCCTTGCAAGTGGGCAAACATACGTGTAATACATGCATGAAAGCTTACAATTCATATTTACACAGAAGCAACAACCGAGAAGAAAAGGGAAAAGAAAATCTCAAGTAAAACCTTACTTTCAAATTTAGATATCTTTTGATCCGGTTATCCGATTTTAATTCCGGACATAGCGCTGCGATCCTCGCGATTAGAGATTCTATTTGATGTAAGTTTTATTTTCTTTCCAGCATGTTTTGAAAGTTGGAAGTTGGAGAAATCAGAATTGATTATGAGTATGTGTTTGTGAGCTTCTATATAGTGTATATTCGAAACCGTATTGAAGAACGAATATCGTTTGCAACTCTTATGATTTCCAGCATGTAATTCAAATTGTATAGCCTCTGGTTATGTTGTATTTGATGATATTTTGCTGGTTCAAGAGGTATATGAAGCTGTTATGAATGATAGATTAGTTAGAGTTCCGTTTAAGTTACCGATTTTGTACCGTTATGCCGCCGATTCAAGAATTTGCTAGAGTTTGATTGAGCTGTGATATATATGAGTTCTTGATGAAATATATAGCTTAAAGATATTTCATTTCAGATTAGATAAGATATTAAATCTACTCGAGAAGTTCTCTTTCGAACCAAGAAAGATTGATCACGGTTTGAAGTGGGATTTGATTGTGAGAAGTAAGTTGAATTGGAATAAAGATTGACTTGTAAATTGAGCTGAATATTATATGACTTGAAAGCTGACATTATAGCTTGTTATAATTCCTTTTCCAGATTTGGATTAAAGCTTGACGAGTTCATGATTCAGCCTTTTGAAATGAGAGAGAATGGAACAAGGTTGCAGTTAATCCTTGAAGATTGAATGAGAAACTTGAGCAGATTTGCTTGTTATTCTTTGTTGTAAATTGTTCAGAATTGAAGCAACGACGACTCAACGAAATGAAAGGTATAAGATGACATCGAGAGTCAGGGATTCGATAATCAGGAATGATAATTCTTGAGTTGTCCCGATAAATCACATACTTGTTTATTTACTTGTTCTTGATTAGAACTTGATTTATTGATCCATCTCAAGTAGTGGATCTTTGCTTTTGATTTTGATATGATATAGAAAATTGAATTGATTCTTTTTCCAAGGTCAGATAGACCTTATTTTCGAGTCTGATGAGACGACGATAGATGGATATATTTATCTTTGATCATTTGTTAGTTAATCATGTTTAGTGATTAATTGCCCCAAGATTGAATTAGCAACCCGAGGCCCCACAACAGGTGGTATCAGAGCATAGGTTCAGGACTTTGGAGAAATGTGTGAGCGGGGTAGATCGAGTCGTATGCATCTTTAGTATTGCATGATTAATGCTTTACTTGCTCTGATGAATTGCATGTGAACCTGCTTACGTGTTTCCTTGATTAATTGAATTCATATTATTATTTAAATTCATTGTAAGCCTATATGAATTGAAAAGCATGAGATTATATGTTTTATACTGAATCGTAATTTATAATCTCTGCATGATATATTGCTTCTGTTTAGAATCAGACAGATACTACAAACAGAATCAGTACCTCAGTCAGAACAGAGCAGTGTGAGGTAAGTTGTTGAATTGATAGATATGATGACAACACTGAGAAGGGTGTTAGTTGAGTAGCTCTGGAGTTGAGCTATTATTCATCAACTCAAAAAGATCCAGATTGTGCTATGGCTAGAAATGAGTTGAGTTAAAGAGCTAGATCAGTTTTTCACGTGAAGAGAATTCAGATGAACTAAAACCAGCCTGATTTCATACCAACTCCATGCCTTAGCAAGAAGTTGGTGAATTGTAAAGAAAAGCTTGCGGAAGAGCAGAAATATTGAAATGCTTTGGCATGTAAGTAAACAGACTTGTTTATTTCTGTATTTGATATAGAAGACAGAAATCAGAATCTACCAAACAGATTCATAATAATTTGAATGAGTTGATTTTAAGCCAGTGACAGAATAAAGAAACCACGAATCGGTTGTATGAAGCAGAGTTGAATTTTATTCATGCCTCCGTAATTGAAAAAAATTATGATCATCACCTCTACTACAGATTCCATAGCAGTATAGCTATGAAGCAAAAGATATGTGAATGGTAGATAATCTGATAGACAATAAGCGAGTACAGAAGATTGGACTCAAGATGCATCAGATAATGATATTGAAGGTAATTGAGTTGATTCTATTTAACCTGCTTAGATATTGATGGCAATGTATACAATCATAGATCCATGATTTGTTATGTTATAATCCTTATCTGATAAGTCATTACCAATTGTACTTGCTTTGTCTTTGCCTTTGAGTAGGTGGAAAGCTTTGTCAGATGAATTAGAGAAGATGAAATACAGATTTGAGAAAATAGGATTACATTGATCATGTAAAATTTGGATATGAAGTTAAGATGCATTAAAGATATTAATGCAATAACTGATTACTAAGGAACAATGGAATATTTATGTGCAATGAGTAAGTGAGATTAGCAAAAGAAAGGATTTGAGATTTTGATATGAGTTTTAGAAATGAAGATTTCAATTATTCGGTACTGGATATATCAAGATTAATGCAAAAAAAAAAAAAAAATGTCGGAAGAACTCTAGTTGATGAACTAGATCAGTAGAGAACTAACCTAAATTTGACAGATATTTCAATGGTTAGAATGTACAGAAGTGTGCAGATGATGATATATATATTCCGACCTTTCTGCATTATTAATGAAGTTCTATATTGAGTTGGGTGTCTGGTATGAAATTCTTATGAAAATTTGTAGCCCAATTAAATGAAGAACTTCAGAAATCATTAGAAGAGTGATTGGAGAAGAGTTATCTTAGTACCGGAGCGGTTATGAATTGTATGACCGTAAATTTAATCGATAAGATTTACAACGACTATGATCAATTGGGAATTAAGTGATAAACTCATATCAGATGAAAATCAGCGGAAATTCAGTTACAGTTGAGCCTTTTATTTGATTTTACTGAAGTTATTACATCTTACAATCACGATTCTTGAATCTCCTGAATATCGATTCTGAGGTTTTGATATTCGACCTCGATCGATTTTGATTGACTCTTATTCCTTGTTATAGTCTGATTTGATTCACTCTCTTTGAGTCGAGATGCAAGTGAGTTGTTTTCACTTAGCAAATTGTCATTCAGAATATTTGATCTTTGGATGACCTTGACTTGAGCGAGTTTTTTTGATTATAAATTTCAAGAATTGTTGATCATTTGATGTATACATTCAGTATATTTGATGTTATGGCTCGTAATTGTTATATAACCATAAGATTTGGGTTGACTGAATGAATTTCCATGAATTGGGAATGTTAAAGAAGAGCTAGATGTATGCTTGATCTATTGATTCAAGATTTTTGAATTTTGTGCTTGAGTTTCAAGATAGATATTCAAACAGTTAGAATTGTTTCACTCCAAGCTGAGTTTGATTGGTTTGGAAAGATTAAAGCAACATTGATATGAGATCAAGCGACTATAATTTGATTGAGAATGATAAATCACGTTATGGGAAAAGATAACAAATCAAAATGAGTGGATTTGAAGTGAATAATTAGTTGATTGTGCCGATAGTCTTGATAGGGATTATCAAATTCTGAAATAAGCACATTACAACAGATTTAACATCCATTCAATTATCTCAAATATGTATGAATTACTGGGAAACTAGTATTGATGAAAGAAAATGAAAGCAGATATGACAGAATTGAATTTTCAATACTTAAAATTCCAGTATCCGAAGCAGAAAAAAAAATCAAATGGTCTATGAACAGTGAAACAAATGTCGAATCGAAAGAAGAGCACCTGTTCAAAAGATTTGTCGCTTATAATGACTCGATTTGTCATGAATTTGTAAGTTGAAGGAAAGGATATTTCGACAAATGCAAGAATGTGTTGTATGAGAAGTGATACAGATATGAATAAATAACTGTAAAGATTATAATGATGCTATTAGATTACAGGAATTTTTAAAATTTATTGTTGAGATAGAGACTTTAGATTTATTTAATAGATTGTGGCATTGATTTCCAGAGGTTCTGAGTGTGTGATTATATGTGATTGAATTATATCACCCTTGATCGATGGATTGTCTGAGATGACTATCCAGATTGTCGAGGAAATGCTCAGAATTGTAGTATCTGATTGATTTTGCCACTTGATTATTATGATTCCTGTGACAGCTATCGGATAGATATTGAAATGATGGTTTTGATTATGACATGAGAAGATAATCAGTAATTCTTTGAGTTAAGATAAGAATTTTTGAAGTATCAGCTACGAGATTAGATATGATTGGCGAAACGACAGAGCAGATGAGTCGAAGTTGAAGAATTGAATGAGAGATACAGATTGTGAAACTTTGAACAGAATGTTCAATGAGAAATATTTTTTTGATATATCATTCAATTCAGAAAGGGATTCCAGAAATGATTTTATAATGAAGTCTCGGGAGTATTTGACATGAATATGATAATCTAGCACATCGACTAATAGTTTATTCAGATTTGTTTGATAGATGTGATGTGATCCTTGAGTATAAGCTGAAGAACATCAGCTAGAATATTCCTTGTGGAATTCTAACAAGGATAGCAGAATTAGATAACCCTTTGAGCTAGTTAGAATAACTGATATCGACATTGATTCAGAGAAAGAATAGCTCAAATGTAGGATCACTTAGTAGCTACAGAATAGTAGAATGATTATGAATGAAGAAGTGATCAGAAAGAAGAAGAAGCGGAAAAGATATCCGGACAGATATCTAGAATCCACAACATTGAATTGAAGAGTGGATACAGTTTTTGAAGCTGTGATCAGAATGACAACGTAGACTTGATATATGTTCTTTGTAGAACATAGAACAATATAGAAACAGAATGAAGTTGTCACAAGAAGTGAATTACATTATCTAAGTATTTAGACAAAGTAGTGATTCACTGATAATTTGAATTCTTTTTAGTTCAAGAAGATAAGATCAGATTTGTTCCATGTGTCTACGATTAAGGAAGTATCAACTAAATTCTTCGTTGTACGTCAATCAGACAAGAAAGAGTCGATAAGTTTTTGAGTTAAGTCAAGTATTTGATAGATTCTTGACGAAGCAAAGAAATGGCTCGAAGAGAATTTTCCTTAACTTATTAAGTACAACGGAATAGACACAGAATGGAATTGGAAACCTAAAAAGAAGATTTAGAAATGAGAACAGAGTTCAGAGTTATATAACTGAAGTGAGAATTACTTAAGATAGTCATTCAGTTTATCAGATTTGATATTCCGATTGAATGTGATTTCGAGCACGAAATCATTCCTTAGAGAGGAGGAATTGAAAGACCCTGAAAATATTAAGTTATTAATTATGGAATTTGAAATTTAAATTTCTAATTTAGGATAAATAGAGATTGAAGAATTTATGGAAATCAGAGATTTAATGTCCGAGCTGAAAATATTTAATTTGATAATTTACGGATTTTATGATTTAAATTCAAGGATTCTTAAATTAAAATATGAAAATATTTGAATTGAATATTTTGGGATTTACGAATTAAATTCCGAGTTCCGAGACTGAAAGAGAATTTAACGAGAAGGTGAAATCCGAGCAGAGACCAATTTGCAAATATTGAGAACTTCAAGGAATAAAATGTGATAAGGTCCGAAATTATTGAATTTTAATCCGATAATATTTAATTTGAGAATTTTTAGAGTTTTGACTTAAATTCTAATATTCTTAAATTATTTAGGATTGAAATTGAATTAAATCGATTGATCGAGGACCAAATTTCAACTATGGAAGAGTTCGGGGACCAAAGCGCAAATTTCCCTTGCAAATTGGCAAACATACGTGTAATACATGTATGAAAGCTTACAATTCAGATTTACACAGAATCAAAAACTGAGAAGGAAAGGGAAAAGAAAATCTCAAGTAAAACCTTACTTTTAAATTTAGATATCTTTTGATCCGGTTATCCGATTTCAATTCCGGACATAGCGCTACGATCCTTGCGATGAGATCTTTGATTTGATGTAAGTTTTATTTTCTTTCCAGCATGTTTTGAAAGTTGAAATTTGGAGAAATCGGAATTGATTATGAATATTTGTTCGTGAGCTTCTATATAGTGTATATTCGAAACCGTATTGAAGAACAGATATCGTTTGCAACTCTTATGATTTCCAGCATGTAATTCGAATTGTATAGCCTCTGGTTATATTGTATTTGATGATATTTTGCTGGTTCAAGAGGTATATGAAGCTATAATGAATGATAGATTAGTTAGAGTTCCGTTTCAGTTACCGATTTCGTACCGTTACGCCGCCGATTCAAGAATTTGATAGAGTTTGATTGAGCTGTGCTATATATGAGTTCTTGCTTAAATATATAGCTTAAAGATATTTCATTTCAGAGTAGATAAGATCTTAAATCTACCCGAGAAGTTCGCTTTCGAACCGAGAAAGATTGATCAAGGTTTGAAGTGAGATTTGATTGTGAGAAGTAAGTTGTATTGGAATAAAGATTGACTACTTGTCAATTGAGCTGAAGCTTATATGACTTGAAAGCTGAAATTATAGCTTTTTATAATTCCTTTTCCAGATTTGGATTAAAGCTTGACGAGTTCATGATTCAGCCTTTTGAAATGAGAGAGAATGGAACAAGGTTGCAGTTAATCCTTGAAGATTGAATTAGAAACTTGAGCAGATTTGCTTGATATTCTTTGTTGTAGATTGTTCAAAATTGAAGCAACGACGACTCAATGAAATGAAAGGTATAAATGACATCGAGAGTCAGGGATTCGATACTCAGGAATGAGGATTCTTGAGTTATCCCGATAAATCACATACTTGTCTATTTACTTGTTCTTGATTAGAACTTGATTTATTGATCCATCTCAAGTAGTGGATCTTTGCTTTTGATTCTGATATGATATAGAAAATTGAATTGATTCTTTTGCCAAGGTCAGATGGACCTTATTTTTGAGTCTGATGAGACGACGATAGATGGATATCCATGTCAAGATCGGATACGAATCTTGATGGCAGTGATTTGATATGAATCAAATTTTGATAGCGCGCTATATAAATCTTATGATTTGAAATACTGAGTTGAAGTCTTGATTGATATGTTTCTAATTGATATATACGTTAGATTACTCTATCCTTGAATTGAAATGGTAGAGTTGACATTTTTATATTTTAACGAATGTATATGTATCTTATACTGGGAATTATATTCTCATCGGAGTTTATCCGGCTATTGCTTTGTTTGGTATGTGTGCATGACAATAGGTGGCTGAAGAATATGTGCTATAGCTGTACAATATTTTTGAGGACAAAGTAGTTGCTTTACTATTGACGCACTTAGTAAATTACTTGTATATCTTGTTGTATTGCTAGTTTCTAAACCTTTAGTTTGATGTATCAATCCATTGTAAACATGTCTAGATATTGTTCTATGTAAACATACATGTTTTGAGACTTGAATATGATGATTTGGAGGAATGAAAGGATCAATAACTGCTGTTGGAAAATAGAGTAGGATGCAGCCCAGAGAAGCGCCCGATCTGCACTTTTTGGCAGACCGGGCGCACCCAAAAACTCCCCAACCCAAGAGTTGGGTTAGGGAGGGGAGCTCGTTCGGCTGTTTTTGACCGACCGAGCGCACCCCTTGTTGAAAAAAAAAATTGTTGTATTTATCTTTGATCATTTGTTAGTTAATCATGTTTAGTGATTAATTGCCCCAAGATTGAATTAGAAATCCGAGGCCCCACAACAGGCAAAAGTTCAAAGAACTTTTGCTTGTACTCCTCAATGGACATCGAGCCCTGCTTCAAACCCAACAATTCACTCGCCTTCGCCTGTTGAAGTGATGGAGGAAAATATAGCTTATGAAAAAATTTGTGCGAAACTCCTCCCAGGTAGCCACTCCTCATGTTGTGATGAAAGATGCAGATTTAGACCTCCACCATTTTCAAGCACGCCCCTCTACCAGAAAACTAAGAGTCTCCATCTTTTGCTCCTTTGTGCAATAAAATTCCCAGAAGCAATTCTCTATACGTTCTAACCAATTCTCTGCATCCTCTGAAAACTCACCCCCAGTCAATGGCTTAGGAGCCAAATGCATAAACCGATGCATAATAAAATGCCTGTGATCATCACGGTGATGCCTCTCACTATGCTGGAAATACTCGCGATGACGTCCATGAGCATCATCATCACCCCATCGTCCAACACTAACATGACTACTCCGATCTTCATGGCCTGCCATCTAAAAGATAAGCAATGGTTTACCTCAAGCAGAATCTATATCCCAAGATTAATATACATGCTCTGATACCATAAATGTAGCGACTCAGACCGTGATCACCTACTAATCAAGAGCTTATGCATGAATTTAACTTAATTAAATATTAATCAAAAATAAACATCGAAAAACATAACCATATTCAATTCCAAGGCAAGAAATCTGTAAATACTTATGTTATACAACCATATCGTAGGTAATGAATAAACCCATATAACATAAATACTGAAAGCTTAGACAGAAAACAAACATCTTCAACTGCTGTCAACTTGCAGCCTAAGCTCTCCCAGAACCACCCGCCTCATCCAGTCGCAAACCTTCCCCATGGAATAGGTGTCCCAAAAATAGTACGAGGATGTGAGCATAAAATGCTCAGCATGAGAATATGAGTATACAATGATTATATATGCATGTATGCAAATGTACCGGGTACCAATACACAAGGTCAAGAAACAAGCTCATAAACTGGGCCCAGGGTATATAGCACGTTGTGCCATCGCATCAGGAGGTGGGTCCTATACCCAAGTGGAATATGGTGACCTAACACGAGTCCAAGTGTCCAACCATAACGGTGACCTGACACAAGTCTACGTTTTCCACCAACCACTACTCGTAGGGTGAGTGCCATACTACAGGATATCTCAAGATACAAGATCAAGATGCTCATGTATGCAACATACTGTCATGACATGCTATACAGATAAAGTCAAATAAAACATGAAACCACATAATACATGCATACTCGATCTGGATATCTCGAACAATACTTTTATACCTCAAATTATCAACAAAAAATCAAATACCGATCTACTGTCCAAGCCTATAATTACAAGATTATTATATCACTAATCCATATCTAAAAGCTTTAACTAGACTAATAGCTACTCCCATTAGCTACTATGATTTTAGACTTATACCTTTGTCCGCCGTTAGTTCTTTGACGACGATGGCCCCAGAACTTGGCCACTACTCCACTGAGACTCCGGAGCACCTTGCTAATGCCTCGGATCCACCAATAACGATCCAAAAACCCTAAAAACACTACAAAAAACGAGAGGAGAGCTAGGAAAAGGTGTGAGAAATGAGCTCCTTGGAACCCCTATTTATAGACAACGATCGGTCACTCCTATCCCTGCGATCAGACGGTTCGATCTGTATGCCTTGCCAAGTATCACAATTTTGTGAACATCTGTCCTGCCAATACATCAGACGGTCCGATCTGCACATCGGACGGTCCATTCGTTGCCACATGTCAATCCAAAATTGACATCTCATTGGATAGCTGGTAATGGGTTCGGACGCTCTGTTCCTAGTTCAGACGCACCGTTTTGAGTTCGGCCGGTTCGAACTCACCCGGGTTATTATAGTTTTACTATTCCTTGTAATATTGGATCTTCATATTTTAATAAATCACTATGTGATTCAGAAGCTAGTATTAATTTGATGTCTTTTTCTGTTTTCAGGAGTCTAGGTCTCAGAGAGGTGAAGTACACTACCATCGCTTTGCAGTTAGCGGATAGATCCCTTGTATATCCTCGTGCAGTAGTTGAAGATGTTATGGTAAAAGTTGATAAATTTATTTTTCCTGCTTATTTTGTGGTGTTATATATGGAGGAATACAAAAACATATATTTGATCCTAGGAAGACCTTTCCTATCTACTGCTGAAGCCAAGATAGATGTCATAAGAGGAGAGCTGACGATATAAGTAGAAGGTGAAAAAGTAATTTTTACGATGTTTAAGGAGGCTAGCAAACCACCCAAGGAAAATGTGTGCATGGTTGAGCAAACTAAAAAAAATAGAACAAAGCTACAAAGTTGAGATTAAATTATAGTTGAAGAGTGGGCGAGATCCAAAGGTGGCAAAGAAGGTGAAAAAGAAAGTCAAATCCAAGAAGATTTTTGAGTATGTTTGGAGGGTGAAAGAGAGGAACAAGTCTTCCAATAAAGTGGCAGTGATGGGATAAAATCAGCGTACAATCAGACTGACGACTTTAAACCAAGAGCTTTGTGGGAGGCAACCCAAATTTTATTTTATTTATTTACTTTTATGTTATTTTTTTCCATTTGTTAATTTATTTTTTTTAGTTGTATTGAGGTCTTGTCTTGTTCATGCACTAACATTGAATATTCTATTCTAGGTCCTAGAAATCATTAGAAATTTCAATTACCAATGCACCTGCACCCGGAATGATGATGAATTACGATTACTGACGGTCGTGCCACAGGTATGTGCATTCCTCCATTCCTGTTATTGAATTATTGTACATTGAGAACAACACACATTTTTAAGTTTTTTTTTTTTTTTTTTTTTTTTTGGTGTGGGGTATTGTTGTTTGCTTGAATTCTTGTGATTGTATGTTTAGTTTATTATTATTAGTGTTAAAAAAATTATTCATTATTATGTTTATTTAAATTTTTTTGTGTGAGTTAAAGTCTTGTGTTAGTAACCATAACCGACCTATGCTGAGAAAATAAAAAATTATTGTTTGTTGATGTTTAATATGAGAATTACAATCGCTGTTAGTTGTGTCTTATCTTGTGTCTTGTCTTGAGTTCTCACAAAAATATGCACGTAAGGCATGACCGTCAAAACTCCTGATACTTAGAGAAAAATTATGTCAATTTTGTGATGTGAATTAGAAGAATTTATTCTTAACTCTTCTGATTTTTCTTGAAATTGAGGTAAATTTTTATTAGAACAGAAGTGATTTAGGTAATTCTTGAATCAATTGAGCCTTTTTAGCCACCCTCTAATCATGAAAATACAAAACAAAATGAGTAGCTAAAAATTACAAAGAAAATGGTAATGGCGGAGAAAGTAAGGTAAGGGGAGGCCTTGGATTAAAATTTTAATCCAATAAAGTACAAGGCCATAAATAAGAAGAATGTATGGAGTAGAAGGAAACTGGATGCAAAATCTGGCAGCACAAATTTTTTTTTCAACTCGTACTTCCCACTCCGAATCTTAAATAGATAATTTGATCTAATTCCTTTGCTATATCCTGATTCTTTGATTAATATTGATGTATTCATGGATATATTCTTTCCTGCCTATGTTGATTTAACCTATGATAATCGAAAAAGTCCTTTTGATCTGTGCAAATAAAGATTGAACTTGGTTGATTGCGTTTTGAAACTTGACGGCGAGATGAATGAATTTTTGAAACTCACTGATTGCATAATTTTATCAGGATGTTAGGTTGGTTAGATGAGATTGGAAAATCACACACACATGAGAACTCTTAAGAATTATGTAGCAAACAAGTGGACTACATGATGAAAAATAAATCTCTAAGGCCGACTGCATTTATTGATATCATGACTAGCATTGTTTGTGTGTTAGTTGTTTTGTTGGTGTCGTTTCTTTCTCTCTTATTTTTATTTGTTCGAGACTAGCAAAAGTTTAAGTTTTGGGGGATTTGATAAGTTCAATTTTTGCACTTATATTTTATATGATTTAGCTTGGTCTTTGTTATGCATCGAGAGATATTATGTGTGTTTGTGTTTGTTTTTGTCGTTTGCAGGAATTTAGGTAACAATCAATTTTTGCATTGTAAAAGGAGTGAAACAGATGAAATAAGGAGAAGGAGATAAGATCGAAGCGAAATGAAATGCGAATATCAAAGTCGGAGCACCGAAAAGAGGCGCAAGAAGGAATCACAAAGCAGCAAATGTCCAGAAATTTTTGGCAACCCTAGAGAAATCCGAATCCGATCTTCACTGTAAAACAAGTAGCATATGATGTTATAATTATGTTTCCAAATTTCAACCCGATCCAAAGATTATAACTTTATATATGATTTTTGCAAGAATTCTGCACATATATAGCAAAGAGGGGGGGGGGGGGGACTAAAGGCAGGCCGCGCCCGTCACTCTAATCCTTGGTGCCCTAGCGCCTGTGGTCCGTATTTTTGAAGAAACTATCGGCAATCAGTGCCCTGCACCTGTGGGACCCCGGGTACCACGAACAAATTGACAATGCAAAACTGATCCGGATTTTTTTTTAAACAAGAACTCTTAATATATTTTTATAAGTCCAAAAATACCATAAACATGAATTTAGGACAAAAAAAAATCAGATTTGAAAAATCCAAGTCGAAGCTAAGGCGCTAGAGTGCCTAAAATATAGTGTTGGGGCGTTAGACTGGCGCTGGCGCGCCTACAATACAGCGCTGGGGCGCCAAACTATCGTATTTCCGAATCACTGAGGCAGTGGAGCGCTGCCAAACGGAGCTGGGGCGCTAAACCTACGAATTACTGGCGCCGGAGCGCTAACAAGAGGCGCCGGGGAGCTAGCTCTAGATCTGCTACACTGAAATACTGCAGTTGTAGCTCAAAGATGCTACTGGTTCGACATCTTATGTGCAGAATTTGAAAAAGTGGTAAACATGAAAGTTGTAGATATTTTTCTTGGATTTCTAATGCCACCAACCTAACCATAATTGAAATTTTTAGTGAAACGTTATGATCATTCTACCAAGATGTGTTAGTTCAGAAATATTTGAAAACGATCGACACACTTCGGGTAATTTTGTCCAAACTTTCAAACGAAAACCCAGAATGACTCAAACTTGATACATGGTCCATTCTAACATTCCAAATGAGTTGAAAAACCACAATCAATAGGAAATCATAACAATACTTGACAATGGAAAAATATCCAACATTGCCCTAAAGAAAACCCAAACATAACAAGCTAAGACCCAGAGTACCACTTTTATACTTGAACCCAAACTTTCATGACCTCCTGTTACTTGGCCCTGATTCACTTGTTTCAATGAACACACACAAAACAAAGCAATAGCCGAATAAACCGGTAAGTATAAAACCCAGTATGAACAGCGGAATAATATAAATCAAATATAACAATTACAATGCATTTCAAAGTATTTAGTGCTTTCATGAAATGCATGCTCAATAAAATGTTGGCTTCCAAATGACGGATATCAATCATCGAGGTTCGTATCCAACCCCGGCATCGAGATTCACATTCAATTCTTGGAAATAGGGATCCCATAACGAGGAAAAGACAACACAATCATCACCACCTACCCTACCACTCGGGTGAAAGAGTGGGTTCCCGGTGAGCCAACTTGTGGCTAAGGGCTTTGATGACTCTTTGTATAAACAATCTTTTGTTTAATATAATTTACACTTTTATTAATGGCAATGACTTTATCTTTCTTCATATTGTTATATTGTGATATACTATTGTTGTTTTGATAAAGACCTTGAATATACTATAGTGTATGTAAGATGTGGTAGCACATGGGGATGGCTATCATGAAACACATCTTATAGTCACTGTATATTCTAAACTGTTCCTAGTTGATTGAGCCGTCCGATAATAAGGATAAGGATCGCTCGAGTTTGAGACTAGCATTTGCGATGCAGAGTACCACGTTTTATTGGTAAGGAACATAGAGATGTTTGAAGCATGCAAATGGATATTCATACGATGAATGATCGAACTACCCTATCCGGACTTTCCAAGTGGTTATCACTTATCGAGTGGATAAAGTCCGCGGTTTTGGTTGTACACCATTAGTCCTTACTACTTGAAACATCATTGAGACTCTATATGCTAGTACTGTGCTTTGACTCGTTTACCGACTCTATTGGGGTCATCAGGTGTCGGGATTGGGAACAGTTACAACACATATAGGAGTCGATGCTTTGTTGTCAAGGATTCACCACATACTTGCGAGTGTGGATATCCTATGCGATCTGAGGAGATATTAGTGTGACGAATCTCTGGCCAGAGTACATAATGTGTTTTAAGAAATGGTTTCTTAGTAGCACATGCGATGTCACTATTTGATCTTCAAGATGTATTGCATAGTTATCAAATCTCGAACGACTCTCGATTTACCAATGGTTGTTGATTCGATCGGGATATATGGATGAAGGGACCGTACTGTACGCTAACCAAAATCTATTGGTTCTTGCAGGCACTATCAGTGATACCTAGGGAATCATGGGGCGATGTTGCTAGGCGCTCTTACCATGATTCGATGGGCAAGTCGGAAACTGTTGTTCCGAGTCACAAGGAGTTGTGAGCCCACGGCTAGCTGTATCCCTGAACCATTGAGGGTCACACAGAGTAATGGATTTTTAATCCCCGTTGAGATAGTTAAATTTAAAGAGTTAAATTTAATGAACAAAGAAGTGGGACTTCTTATTTAAGAGTAGAGGAGTAAGATTTCCTAAAATGACATAGGGATGGGCATTTTTGGAAATCACTGAATTTGGATTCAGAAAAATTTATCTTGACTTTAAAAGGTGCAGAAATGGTTTCTGTGAACATTGGCAAAATCGTTTTATCAATCAGAGTCACGATGAATTTTATATTAATTTCTGAACAGGCGGGTTTTGCTTGTCAGGCTTGAACTTATGACTAATAGACCCTAAGCTGTTAGCGGCCTACATTATAAATAAGTTATTGCAGTACAGAAATTACACAACACAGGTCACAAAATAATTTTCGAAAACCCTGTTTTTCTTAAGTGTGGCCGCCGCCCCCTCCCCTCTGCTCGGGAAAAATCCAGTCTGTGAATTTTGAATTACAGTCTGGTTTAACGGATCAAATTCGTTAATTCTCTTCGTAGAAACTTCTGATAGATTTTCTAGTGCAATCTATCAGAGAGATTAAATCTCTGTTCGTGGATCTGATTGAAGAACAGTTCGTCCATCAGTTCCAGGGATATACAACAAGAGCAGAGCAATCTGTTGGTGTCCATAATCTCGATTCGAGATTGGAGGTAAAAATTTATAATTGTTATTTAATTTTTACACACACAATTTAATCGTAAAGTTTTGATACCCATTATGGAATCGTTCCATATAAAATTTTTAAACTTCCGCTGCACCGGGTATCAATCTTGATTGATCTGATCGTCATTCTCCAACAGTGGTATCAGAGCTAGTTTGCTCAGATCAAGCGATTAAATTAATCGATTGTACAAAAAAATTTTAGCCTCGGTTTTTTGAAACAAAATAAATTTTTTTTTAAATTAAAAATTTTTCGGGCAAAAACACGGGCAGCGCACGGCGCTGCCCAGCGAAGCGCTAGGCGCTATGCAGGGCGGCGCACGGCGCTGCCCATGGGCAGCGATTGTCGCTGCCCTAGGGGCAGCCGGGCTGCCCGGCCCGAGCCCTTTTGGGGCGCGGGCAGCCCGGGAGCGTCCCTGGCGGCCCGCGAAAAATTAATTTTTAATTTTTAAAATTAAAATTTTAATATGTTAAAATTCTATTTTTGGTCCGATCGAAAATTGTTTTTGATTGGTCCACGAGGCATCGGATCGAATTGTTCGAGTCCGAAAATTTTAAAATTGATTTTTGGATAAATTTTAATTTTTGGAAAATTTAAATATTTTATCCGTTAAATTGAATTTTGAAATTAATTATTTTTGGTACAATTGATGATAAGATATGATCTTATGAAAATATTGAGTAAAATATGATTTTATGTATAAAATTGGATTTTATATGTAAAATATGATTTTATTTGATAAAAAGATAAAATATGATTTTGTATGTAAAATAAGATTTTATATATGAAATATGATTTTATCCTTTTAATTTAAATTTCCATTGCATGTTATCCAACAAATTAATTTTGAATTAAATGTTATTGGATAAGGATGATTGATTGCCATGACCAATTTTGTAGGTGTATGTTAGGAATTTACATTTGTTTTTATTGTTGTTGGATTTATTAATGGGCCTGGTTTATGGCCCAATATGAATTGTCATATGTAATAAAAGTGGGCCTGGTTTATGGCCCGTTCCCACCCCTTAAAATGTATCCCCTACTTGTCATGGTTATTTATTGTAAATACATTAGACTTAGTGGGAGATGAAGATTTGAAGACGAAGGTGGGCCCAGCAGACAATAAAGACAGAAAAAATGTAAATTGGAAGCACAATGTAATAGGATTGCATTGCATACCTGCATATTACCTAGGATTGGACTAAAACTCGTGATTGGCAACCACGGGTCGATTAGAAATGGAATCGATCATCCTATATAATATATGATATTATTGTTGTATGCATGTTTTAGACAAAATTGTGTGAATCCGGCAAGCATACAAAATTTTTAAAATGATGAGACAAATTTTCAAAAATTAAAATCCCTCATTTTAAATATGATTTAAAATTGATATCAAGATAAATAAAGGAAATTTAAAATTGTTTAAATGTTCCTACCTTCCATCAACGATCAATGTATGAGATGCTACCCGCGGATACGGTCCGGCTCATATTATTGGGGGGTCCGTTCGTCGGAAAGTTGTACATTGGATCGACACATGTTGTAAGTTGGGTGGAACTCCTATGGGATCGGCTCATATTATTGGGGGATCCACATGGCGACCGTCCATCACAACTTAATATTGATGGGTCATCTTGACATGTCACAATAAACGGCGTCATATTATTGGGTCCTTATTGGACATGAGGTAAAAACGTGGAGGTTTCTTTGGAAGCAATTGGGCTCTACCTTTTGAAAATTATGGTTGGCTGATATTATTCGGGACCATAGATTGTCAATTGGACTCCATGTTCTCACTAAGGAAAACAGTTTCCCGTTTTCATTAGAGGGTAGTGAAATCATTAAAATAGTGGGAGTGAGATTCATAAAATAAATTTCGCCTATTTTATGTCTTAGTAAATTAATTAAACAATAACTAATTATTGTCTGTTTCTTTTCAGTATTTCATAAAGATGAATTCGCGTAATCCACTTTTCTCGATCCTCGAACAAAATAAATTGACTGGCGCAAACTATACGGAATGGTTCCGTAAGTTGAAGATTGTCTTGACTTCGGAGAAGATGCTCTACGTGTTAGAAAAATCTCCTCCGAAGGAAGCACCAGCTGACATAAGTCCAGAAGAGTTAGCCAAACTTGATACATGGTGGGACCATGATATCAAGGCCAAATGCTATATGCAAGCCTCGATGTCTGATGAACTCCAAAGGCGATTTGAGGACACCGTGAATGCTGCTGACATTCACGTACAACTCAAGGAACTTTTTGGGGCTCAATCGAGGGCTGAAAGGTTCGCTACTGTAAAAGAGCTAATGACGTGTCGCATGCGTGAAAGGACTTCGGTCCGTGATCATGGGGTACGAGTGATTTGGCTCATACAGAAGTTGGTAACGCTTGATTTGGTGTTGGAGCATGAACTCAACTTGGACTTACTACTTCTATCTCTTTCTTCTTCGTTTGACGGATTTGTGGTGAATTTCAATATGAACAAGATAGAGGCCTCCCTTGAAGAGATGGTCAATATTCTTGTAACATATGAATCCACTTTAAAGAAGGATAAACCGGCTTTCTTGGTGGGCTCCTCTTCTTCTGCTAAGAAGGGGCCAAGTACAAAGGGTAAGAAATGTTCTGCCCCACCCAAGAAAACCAAACCCGAGAAGAAGTACAAGACAAAGGCTTCAAACATGGAAAAGTCCAAGGATGTTTGCCATTACTGCAAGAAGCCCGGTCATTGGAAACGTAACTGCAAGGAATATCTAGAGCAGTTGCGAACTGCGAAGGGTATGTTCTATATTGAAATAAATGTTTCACTTAATACTAATTCTTGGGTATTGGATACCGGATGTGGATCTCGCATTTGCAATGATTTGCAGGTGATGATAAGAAGTCGCAGGCTTAGAATGGGTGAGACCCAGCTGAGGCTCGGAAATGGTTCCAGAGTTGAAGCTAAAGCTGTGGGAGATGTTTATTTAATTTTGCAGAACAATTTTAAGTTACTTTTGAGAGACATTTTATTTGTTCGAGATTTAATTAAAAACATTATTTCTGTTTCTATGCTTGATAGAGATGGTTTTTCTTGCAATTTTGTGAATGAGATTTGCAATATTTACAAGAATGAATGTTTGATTGGAAATGGACAACTTGAAAACGATCTATATAACTTAAAATTAAAAGACGTTCCAATAAATTATGTTGATAAACCGGTAACAACAAACAAAAGGAAAATCGATAGTCAAAACCCGGCAAACCTTTGGCATGCTAGGCTAGGTCATATTTCCTCAAGGAGGATGAACAAGCTAGTGGGAGAGGGCATGTTTGATATGTCTGATATTAACTCTCTACCTACTTGTGAATCCTGCCTGAAAGGAAAAATGACTAAATCTCCTTTTAAGGGGAAACCTGAGCGTAGTCAAAATCTGTTGGATTTGATCCATACAGACGTTTGTGGTCCATTTAGAATTGGTACTCAATATGGCCACACCTACTTCATTACCTTTACTGATGATTATTCAAGGTATGGGTATTTATATTTAATGAAATATAAGTCTGAAGCATTTGAAAAGTTCAAAGAATTCAAGGCTGAAGTAGAAAACAAGCTAGGTAAAAGTATTAAAGCACTTAGATCGGATCGAGGTGGAGAATACTTAAGTACCGAGTTTTTGGACTATCTGAAAGAGAATGGGATTCTCTCTCAGTGGACTCCTCCTATGACACCACAGCTGAATGGTGTATCGGAGCGTCGTAATCGAACTTTGTTGGACATGGTTCGATCCATGATGAGCTTCACTGAGCTTCCACCTTCGTTTTGGGGCTATGCGCTTGAAACGACGGTATTGTTGTTGAACAACGTCCACACCAAAGCAGTGGACAAAACACCATACGAGTTATGGAATGGCAAAGCTCCTAAGTATTCGTACTTAAGGATTTGGGGATGTCCTGCTTACGTGAAGCAGACAGTGGGAGATAAGTTGGATAGTCGATCCACCTTATGTTATTTTGTAGGGTATCCGAAGAATTCAATCGGATATTATTTCTATCATCCTACTGAAACAAAGGTGTTTGTTTCAAGGAATGCCACCTTCTTGGAGAAGGAGTTCTTATTGGATAAGAAAGGCGAGATGATGGAACTCGAAGAAATTCGAGAAGAACCCGAAATACAAAATAATGATCCTACACCTCAGGAACCATTGATGGACACGCCTATACTTAGAAGATCCGAGAGGACTTCTAGACCTCCTATTCGATATGGTCTTCTTCTTGAAGGGGATCAAGATGAACCCGATGTTGGATGTGATCCAAGAAACTTCAAGGAAGCAATTTCTGATGCGGATTCAAATTTATGGCTTGAAGCTATGCAGTCGGAAATAGATTCGATGCATACAAACCAAGTTTGGTCTTTAGTAGATCCTCCCGATGGAATTGTTCCAATAGGGTGTAAATGGATCTACAAGAGAAAGCTTGGGCCTGATGTAAGGTATTGACCTACAAGGCGCGATTGGTGGCGAAAGGTTATACTCAAAGACAAGGAGTTGACTATGATGAAACCTTTTCACCAGTTGCAATGTTCAAGTCCATAAGAATCCTTATCGCCATAGCTGCTTGGTATGACTATGAGATATGGCAAATGGATGTGAAGACTGCATTTCTTAATGGAAACATTAAGGAAGAGATTTATATGACGCAGCCTGAGGGATACACATCCATGGGAAGCGAGCATAAGGTATGCAAGCTTCAGAGATCAATCTATGGTCTAAAACAAGCATCAAGAAGTTGGAACTAGAAATTTGATGAAACAATAAAAGATTTTGGTTTCATCAAGAACCCGGAGGAACCATGCGTGTACAAGAAAGTAGTTAAGGATGCTGTGACATTCTTAGTACTTTATGTTGATGACATCCTACTCATTGGGAATGATGTAGGGATGTTGCAGTCAACAAAGATATGGTTATCAGGTAGATTCTCGATGACGGATTTGGGTGAGACATCCTATATTCTAGGGATACAGATCTGTAGAGATAGATCTAAGAGAATGATAGGACTCACTCAAGAAACCTACATCGACACCATATTGAAACGGTTTTCAATGGATGGGTCTAAGAGAGGACATCTACCTATGTGTCATGGAGTTTCTCTATCCAAGTCTATGTGTCCCAAGACTGATGAAGAGATAGAGAAAATGACACATGTACCATATGCGTCAGCCATAGGTAGTATCATGTATGGGATGATATCTACCAGACCGGATGTAGCATTTGCTCTGAGTGTCACGAGCAGATATCAAGCTAATCCCGGTCAAATGCATTGGAAAGCCGTGAAGGACATTCTTAAGTACTTACGAAGGACTAAGAATATGTTCATGGTATATGGAGGAAGAGAACTAAAATTGGAAGGCTGTACCGACTCTAGCTTCCAAAGTGACGTGGATGACTCGAAGTCAACCTCTGGATTTGTGTTCATGCTCAATGGCGGTCCTGTCTCTTGGAAGAGTTCCAAGCAGGACACCACAGCGTATTCCACCACTGAGGCAGAATACATTGCAGCATCAGCTGCTGCTAAAGAGGCCGTTTGGATGAGGAATTTCGTCCAAGAGTTGGGCGTCATTCCTGAAAATGTTGGTCCAGTCCCGGTGTACTGTGACAACACGGGTGCCATTGCTCAGGCAAAGGAACCAAGGTCTCATCAAAGATCCAAACACATACTGAGGAAATACCACATCATCCGGGAGATTGTGGAAAGAGGAGACATCACTGTCGAAAGAGTGGCCTCTGCAGACAATATCGCTGATCCACTTACTAAGCCCTTGCCAGGACCATTATTTGACAAACATCGCGAAGCAATGGGTCTACGTAGTATGACTAGTTGGCTTTAGGGCAAGTGGGAGATTGAAAGAGTGGGCGCCCGGTGAGCCAACTTGTGGCTAAGGGCTTTGATGACTCTTTGTATAAACAATCTTTTGTTTAATATAATTTACACTTTTATTAATGGCAATGACTTTATCTTTCTTCATATTGTTATATTGTGATATACTATTGTTGTTTTGATAAAGACCTTGAATATACTATAGTGTATGTAAGATGTGGTAGCACATGGGGATGGCTATCATGAAACACATCTTATAGTCACTGTATATTCTAAACTGTTCCTAGTCGATTGAGCCGTCCGATAATAAGGATAAGGATCGCTCGAGTTTGAGACTAGCATTTGCGATGCAGAGTACCATGTTTCATTGGTAAGGAACATAGAGATGTTCGAAGCATGCAAATGGATATTAATACGATGAATGATCGAACTACCCTATCCGGACTTTCCAAGTGGTTATCACTTATCGAGTGGATAAAGTCCGCGGTTTTGGTTGTACACCATTAGTCCTTACTACTTGAAACATCATTGAGACTCTATATGCTAGTACTGTGCTTTGACTTATTTATCGACTCTATTGGGGTCATCAGGTGTCGGGATTGGGTACAGTTACAACACATATAGGAGTCGATGCTTTGTTGTCAAGGATTCACCACATACTTGCGAGTGTGGATATCCTATGCGATCTGAGGAGATATTAGTGTGACGAATCTCTGGCCAGAGTACATAATGTGTTTTAAGAAATGGTTTCTTAGTAGCACATGCGATGTCACTATTTGATCTTCAAGATGTATTGCATAGTTATCGAATCTCGAACGACTCTCGATTTACCAATGGTTGTTGATTCGATCGGGATATATGGATGAAGGGACCGTACTGTACGCTAACCAAAATCTATTGGTTCTTGCAGGCACTATCAGTGATACCTAGGGAATCATGGGGCGATGTTGCTAGGCGCTCTTACCATGATTCGATGGGCAAGTTGGAAACTGTTGTTCCGAGTCACAAGGAGTTGTGAGCCCACGGCTAGCTGTATCCCTGAACCATTGAGGGTCACACAGAGTAATGGATTTTTAATCCCCGTTGAGATAGTTAAATTTAAAGAGTTAAATTTAATGAACAAAGAAGTGGGACTTCTTATTTAAGAGTAGAAGAATAAGATTTCCTAAAATGACATAGGGATGGGTATTTTTGGAAATCACTGAATTCGGATTCAGAAAAATTTATCTTGACTTTAAAAGGTGCAGAAATGGTTTCTGTGAACATTGGTAAAATCGGTTTATCAATCAGAGTCACGATGAATTTTATATTAATTTCTGAACATGCGGGTTTTGCTTGTCAGGCTTGAACTTATGACTAATAGGCCCTAAGCTGTTAGCGGCCTACATTATAAATAAGTTATTGCAGTACAGAAATTACACAACACAGGTCACAAAATAATTTTCGAAAACCCTGTTTTTCTTAAGTGTGGCCGCCGCCCCCTCCCCTCTGCTCGGGAAAAATCCAGTCTGTGAATTTTGAATTACAGTCTGGTTTAACGGATCAAATTCGTTAATTCTCTTCGTAGAAACTTCTGATAGATTTTTTAGTGCAATCTATCTGAGGGATTAAATCTCTGTTCGTGGACCTGATTGAAGAACAGTTCGTCCATCAGTTCCAGGGATATACAACAAGAGCAGAGCAATCTGTTGGTGTCCATAATCTCGATTCGAGATTGGAGGTAAAAATTTATAATTGTTATTTAATTTTTACACATACAATTTAATCATAAAGTTTTGATACCCATTATGGAATCGTTCCATATAAAATTTTTAAACTTCCGCTGCACCGGGTATCAATCTTGATTGATCTGATCGCCGTTCTCCAACATCGGGGTGGTGTGTTGGGTTTCTTAACCCTGGACTTTGGCACCGCTATATAGAGTATACTGGCGTACAGGAAGCCTATGCTGCAACCTGACCCACTCCTATATAGGCCCAAAATGTCCGCTTACTGCTTGCTTGCTCGAACTTAAATAAATCAGGCTCAATATGTATGAGATGATGCAATAATGTAACAATAGCTTGCTCTCGCTATTTCAAATATCATAACACTTGCTTGCTAGTATTGTTAGTTAATAATCATCTCAAAGCATGTAATGCATATTCGATTCAAATAATAGCATGAAATCAATATTAAAACGAAGAGCCATTATTTAGTACATGCTATTCAATCAACTGCAACGAATCGAATAAAATCAATCAATGACACATAAACAAGTAAAGTGTGTGATTTAGAGGGCTCGATAATCAAACTCGTCTCGAGTGCTCAGTCCCCAACGATTCATCGCTTGCTCATACCTTCAACAACATTTCCGTAGTGTCCAAATCCGCAAGGCTCGATCGAATTCTCAACAACTCGAATTCTTGAAACTCGAATTCGATAAACTCCAAGTCAAAACTAAAAATGAATAATAATTCATCAATGTCATTCTTTTATATTATTCTAACATCATTCCAAATGTATTCCCAATGTTTACAAATTCATTTCCATTTCAAAATCGAACCGACGGCACAACGATTCAAAACTTATATTTCCATAAATATCAACACCATTTATGCATCATATTAAACTCAATATCATCATCAATTCATCCCCAAAATTTTGAATATAGACAGCCCTTCAAACGTGATTTTCCATAAAATCATCAAAAAATTAAAAACATGTCCAAACGATGGTATTTTCACTAACCGTCTTAGATATACCATCTCTATTAACTCGAGAACATGTTCATCAAATAAATTATCTAATCCAACAACGCCCAAAAATTTTGAACTTGATAGAATTTAATAAAACTTACGTAGAAACGTAGCCCTTCTCGTAAGGATTCCAAAACCGTATTTATTTTTGAAATCTACCGGCCGGATGGTGTCGGATCGGAGCTTGAAGCAGCACGTTAATGGCTTTCTTCTTCCTTCTCTCTTCTCCCAGTAGGTGATAATGAAGATGATATGATACATACACATATGCATATACCAACTTATAATTAATACAATTATTAAATATCTCTAAATTGCAATTTAGTCCTTGAAGCTTTCAAACTTTCAATTCGGTCCTTAAATTTATGAAACTTGGAATTTAGATCCAAATTTCATATATTCTCAAATTAAATATTTTTGGGGCATTACAGCACCCGAGCTGCAGCGCACCCGTTCCCTGCTTGTCGTATTTTTGGAAACTTTTATTTCACGGATTTTAAAATGATTGCCTGCCTTATTTGAGGAGGGAATCAAGGGTTTGCAAGAAAATAGACTGCTAGAGAAGGCTGGATAAGGCTTGGAGAGTTTTGGAGAAGAGAAGAACAAGCAATCTTGGCACGAAGACGGACGAAGCGACTTCCGGGGACGGAGAAGCATCATATACCTTCATTTTTATTTCATTCTTTCTCCTAATTTTGGAATAATGTTCAAGAACATGCTTTGTTTGATTTTTATTTTCGTTATGAACTAATTCCTTTGTCTAAAGGGACAACGTAGCTTGACTTGAGACCGTATTTTGATATTTTGATTGATATTATAGAATTCTTCATTCGGTTTATTTGTGTTTTCCTGAATTGATTGCGTTCAATTAACTGATCACTAGTTGAATTGTTATATTTATTCGAAATCTAGAACTCGGAAATGCGATTTTGAATAATACTTTAGGAAAATACATCGTTGGTGTTTATAGAGTTCGAGAGGTATATAACTCCATCGAATCCGTAAAAGAATTTTTGTGCTAATTACCGAATTTGATATCTAAACTTTGATTGGAATATTGAATTTGATATTAGATGCAAATTTCTACTTGTCACTTGGAAAAGGGAGTAAAAAATATTGAAAATTCTTGGTTAGTAAACTAGAAGAATTTTATGATATAGATTTCTTTACGAATTAAACTGGTTGATAGTCTAGTGAAATCGAACCTCTAGAATTTGTCTCTCATTGAAATTTCGTCTTGCAAACTTGTCGTTAATTAATCTTATTCATTGTAATTTTTAGTTATTCAAATTCAAACCATCATCGTAGCTCTAAATAGGATTAAGATTTTATTAATTACAAATATTTAATATAATATAATTTTATTCATTCTCTGTGAGATCGACTTGGACTTATTCCTTTATTATAACTTGAAACCGTACGCTTGCGAACGAAAATCACGCAACAAATGTGGCTCATACTTAGCCTGGAAAGATTAATCAAGTTTAGGAAACCCTTTATTATAACTTGACACAGTACTTTATGTACCTCAATCAACTGTCCTAGATGTACAAGTATCTATAGTCCAAGCCTGCAAGCCAAGATAATACCATATGACTAATACTGGTCTACAAGCCTTAACTAAACTAATAGATATTCCCTAATACTAATAGGGATCTCGGACTATACTTGCGTCCGTCATAAGCCTACTGTTGTCGAAGGTCCTGACCCAAGCATAGCTTCGCAATAAGCCCTGTAGCACATCATTAATGCCCGAACCTCGAGTAAAAGGTTAAAACCCTAAGAATATATATGTATACACTCTCAAACACCTCCAAACACACAATACTTATAAGGATTTCGGCACTTATTTATAGACCTCCATCGGAAGCTCCGATCTCTACATGTA
Source organism: Henckelia pumila (assembly GCF_033568475.1). NCBI lineage: Eukaryota > Viridiplantae > Streptophyta > Magnoliopsida > Lamiales > Gesneriaceae > Henckelia > Henckelia pumila. Next base: position 60,637,672 of record NC_133123.1, read on the forward strand.
TGCCACATTTTGAACTACCCTGTTTAGAAGCTCAGATTCCATCTTTGGACGTACGTTCCGATCTCATGCATTCGATTGCATGTCAAAACATTGGCAATAAATCACTAGTGCGAATGGCCTAACTCTTCGGATGTTCCTGTACTGACCCTGCATTGAATCACCTACTAACTGACAACTAATAGCATGCATTAAACTTAATAAAGCAAAAATGCTTAACATAGTAAAACTTTCGGAAACATAATCCATAATTTACATATCAGCTTAGTAAAACATATCCAGGCTTAATACTGTAATGATACAACCATATCGAAAAATCTTAAAATATAACTGTCTAAAACATTTATACAGCTAAACAAATCCTGCTGTATAAAATCCCTTGAAAAAGCTCCGGCTCCCTAGTCCTGCCTCGAACTTCCGGCTCCGTCCATCCTGCGACCTGCCCCGTGGAATAGGGTGTCCAAGATAACAGCTAGGACGTGAGCGCTAACGCCCAGTACATAAACATGGGTAAACATATGTATGTGATGCATGCAACCGTGATGGCTGGTAAAGGGTCAACTGATAAGTCATGCTCAGTACAGGCGCCACATGAGTGCTGTAACCTCACGGATCAACCTCTAGGTACAACCACACTCGTCTAGTACACTAGAGTAGTCAGACATACATGTCCCTGCCGTCGCAGTACTCTCAGTGACAGACTAACAAGTATAGAGCTGAGCGGCTCTATAATCAGGTATAACAAGGTATAGGCTCAACGTGTATATGCACATGACATATGAATATGAAAAGCGGTAAATCATATATCATGTCATATAATAATGCCAAATTAATGCAAGACATAAATATGTATACTCGCTGGCAATCTCAGACAATGTGTACGTACCTCTAGGCTAGTTCAAGTCAAATAGGATCCTAGGTTCCAAGCCTATATTCAAGAGTTCACCGTATCACTACACAAGTTCTATAAGCCTTAACTAAGCTAATAAGTACTTCCAAAACTTAAATAGATTCCCGGACCATACCTTTGTCCGTAGCAAGCCCTTTGGAGTCGCTAGTTCCGGATGACTATAACCACACCTTGGTTATTCCAGAACTTCTATAATAATCGATAGGGCCCTCAAGTGTATATCTCACACTTATAACTAAATAAGGAAACTCAGAATTTGTAATTCAAAATGAATCCGAATGAGCCCTATTTATAGCCCCAAAATGTGTCAAGTTCGGAGCCTCCGAATTCGGGTTCGGATCGTCCGATCCAGCTTACTGCCTGCATGGAAGACACGTCGAGTTTGGACCGTCCGAATGCCACTTCGGGTCGTCCAAATTTTCCTAAATCCGACACTTGTCAAAATCAATGGCTGAGTAATCCTGCTTGCTTGGCAAGAGGAAGTTCGGACCGTCCGATCCTGGTTCAGACCGTCCGAACATGCTTTAACTCCGAAGTCAACATGTCCTCTTTGGAGCCCCCGGGTTGCTGAGTTCGGATCATCCGAAGTTCCATTCGGACCGTCCGAACTGGCCCAAATATTGAAAGTACAATTCATAGTTCTGAAGTCCGATTGAACCCTGGAATTGGTTAATTACTAACTCTTAATCATGTTTAACATATTATTATCTTAAAATAGAATCTGGGTTACTACATTCTCCCCACCTTTAGAAATTTCGTCCGCGAAATAAAATCTTAAGACAAATCAAGATAACAATATGAAACATCAAACCATGTTTTATTACAACAACTATAATTACATCTTTACAGTGTAATCAAAAGTACAAAGCAAACAACTTAGGATATTCTGTTTGCATACAGCTCTCGGTTTCCCAAGTTGCTTCTTCAACGCCTCGACGCTGCCACTGTACCATCACAAGTGGTATAGTCTTATTTCGAAGAACTTTCTCCTTCCTGTCTAGGATACGGAGTGGTCGTTCAACATACGACAGATCTAGCTCTAGCTGAACATTAGTAGGCTGGATAATATGAGACTCATCAGCTATTTACTATCGAAGTAACGACACATGAAAAACATCATGTATACTGGAAAGATATGGCGGTAATGCCAAACGATATGCAACATCTCTGATTTTTTTCAGTATCAGGAAAGGCCCAATGAAACGAGGTGACAACTTACCTTTCACACCGAACCTCATCACCTTTCTGAAAGGTGACACTCGTAGAAAAACATATTCACCAGGCTTGAACTGTAATGGTGTACGGTGAATATTCGCATAACTAGCTTGCCGATCTTGAGCAGCTTTAATCCTCCTCTTGATAAAATCTACCTTGTCTAGAATCTACTGCACCAACTCGGGACCCTCAACTTGCCATTCCCCGACGTCATCCCAGAATAGCGGAGTACGACATCGTCGACCATAAAATGACTCGAAAGGTGCCATATCAATACTTCGATGATAACAGTTATTGTAGGCAAATTCAATCAAAGGTAACTGATCCTGCCAAGATAAACCAAAGTCCATAACAGAAGAACTTAGCATATCCTCGAGCGTACGAATAGTGTGATCTGATTGACCATCAGTCTCCGGATGATATGCAGTGCTCAAACTCAGAGTGGTACCCAACGCCTGCTGAAAACTACCCCCGAAACGTGAGGTAAACCGTGGGTATCTATCACTGACTATGATCACTGGAATCTCATGCAATCGTACTATCTCCTGGATTTATAGACGTGTCATGCGATCATAAGAATACTCCTAGTTGTAAGGAATAAAGTGTGCCGATTTCGTCAAACGGTCAACAACAACCCAGATAGCATCTGTAAGGCCTTGAAATATTAATTTATTAATTATGGAATTCAGATTCAAATTCCAAATTTGGAAAATTAGAGATTTAAATTCCGAGCTGGAAATATTTAATTTGAGAATTTACGGATTTTGAGATTTAAATTCTGGGATTCTTAAATTAAAATATGGAAATATTTGAATTGAATATTTATGAAATTTAAGAATTAAATTCCGCGTTCCGAGAATGAAAGAGGATTTAATTCTATGGTGAAATCCGAGCAAGGATCAATTTGCAAATATAGAAAAGTTCAAGGACTAAAATGTGATAAGTCCGAAATTATTTAATTTTGACCCGAGATTATGTAATTTGAGAATATATGGAGTTTAGATTTAAATTCTAATATTCTTAAATTATTTAGAATTGAAATCGAAGTAAATCGTTTGTCTGGGGACTGATTTGCAATTATGCACAAGTTTAGGGGCCAAAATGCAATTTACCTTGCAAGTGGGTAATCACACGTGTGAGTTGTATATAATTTGATAGAATGGATGAAGTATATCAGATTTGCAACATCCAAAATCAAGAGATCAGATTTTTGAAGCTAAACTTCATCTTCCAACTCCGATATCTCATGCTCCGGTTGTCCGATTTCAGAAACGAGAATAGTTCCGTATTCCTTGCGATGAGAGCTTAGATTTGGAGTAAGTTTTAGCTTATTTCCAGCATGTTTTAAAAGTTGTAAGTTAGAGAAATCATAATTGATTATGAATAATTGTTCTTGAGTTTATATATAGTGTTATATCGAAATCGGTTCGAAGATTGGATGTTGTTTACAATTGTTATGATTTCCAGCATTAATTCAAACCCTTGTACATCTGATAGACTGAGATTTTGGATGCATTCTTGCTGGTTTTATGTGATATATGCTGATATGAGATTGATATTCGAGTTCAATATTGTTTCGGTTACCGATTTTATTCTGTTATGTTGTCGGTTGTCATTGCTATGATTTTCAGAAGTTATCTTCGATTCAATACCTATTTATGTAGTTGATAGATGATGTATTATGGCTCATATGAGGTGTAGATGAAGTGTTTTTTAATGATAAAGTTGATAGCAATGAATTAAGGTTGCCGAAGTTTAACCGTCATGCCGTTTAGTCAAGAATTGGCTAGTATTGAATTATCTGTGATTGAGCTGAGTTTGGATTGAGTTGTTGCTGATATAAATGGCTTGTAAACACTTCATTTCAGATTAGAATTGAAGGCCATTGAGCTCAAGAAGTTTAATTTCGAATCGATAGAAGTTTGAACAAAGTTTGTGACTTTTTGCCTTGAAGAATGGATTGAGAGTTAATTAGATATAAGCAGAATTTGTGATAGCCTTTGTTGTGCGGCAGTTGGTGAAGATTGAAAAGCTTGAAAACCAAGATTGAAATGTATAAGACTACATCGAGAGTCAGATATTTTGAAACTCAAGAATGAATCTGTTGTCCCGAGCTAATCACATACTTGATTTCTGTTTATTCTTGATTTAGAATTGATGTTGTCGATCCTTTCAGGTAGTGGATCTTTATTGATTATGATATGATATGATATAATAATGAATTTATTCTTGACAAGGTCAGATGAGACTTTATTTTCGAGTCAGATGTGACTACGATAGATGGATATCCATGTCAAGATCGGATACGAATCTTGATGGCAGTGATTTGATATGAATCAATTCTTGATAGCGCGCTATATAAATCTTTTGATTTGAAATATTGATTTCAAGTCTTGATTGATATGTTTTGAATTGATATATGTGTCATATTACTCTATCCTTGAATTGAAATGGTTAGAGTTGACATGTTTATATTTCAACGCATGTATATGTCTTTTATACTGGGAATTATATTCTCATCGGAGTTTATCCGGCTGTTGTCTTGTTTTGTATGTGTGCATGACAACAGGTGGGGCAGGAGCTAGTCGGAGATGACATTGATAGCTCGGGAGGGAGTTTTAGCATGTGGTGTTTCGGGTTTGTAGCAGAAACGTAGAGTTTAGATCTTTCCAAATATGCTAGAAGGCTTATGATTTGAGTAGCGAAGAACACTTGTTCCTTCTTGCATTTTGTAGCTATTTTGATGTACTTTAAGTTATTTGTTAGATGTAACAAATGATTGAAAGTTTGATAAGAACTTCTTGTATAGATCAATGCATGTTTTATACTTGATAAACCATGAATTGAAAACAATTAAAGGATCAAGTTTTGTTGTTGAAGAATAGGTCATGTTTCTGCCCAAGCAGCGCCCGATCCGCTGTTTTTGACGGACCGAGCGCAGCCCCGAAATTTGGCCTGCTGTTTTGAAAAAAAAACAGGGGCGCTCGGTCGGAGATTTTTGACCGACCGAGCGCACCCATGTTTGAAAAAAAAATTGTTGTTCTATTTATCTTTGATCCTTTGTTAATTAATCACGTTTAGTGATTAATTACCTCTTGATTTGATTAGCAACCCGAGGCCCCACAACAGGTGGTATCAGAGCGAGAAAATTCTGGACTAAGATAGAAGATTAGCGAGTGGGGTAGATTGAGTTTTCTTCCTTGCTTATTTGTATGCGAGTGGGGTAGATTGAGTTTTCTTCCTTGCTTATTTGTATACTAGCATGAGATGACTTAATTACATGTTGAATTACATGCTTTAATTGCTAGTATGATACATTCTTTCGTATTATGGACTTATCACATGATACTGTGTTTTAGTTGAAAAGCATGCTTTAATATTGAACTATCACATGCTACCTGAATATCTAAAGTGATTGGAAGCAGATGTAGTTGAATTCTTTGATCTTACATGCTTACTTGAATCTCTGAATCGAGTGGAAGCATGTGTACTTGTCTTCAGACATTAGAACCGAGTCTTGATCTGAGGTAAGATGATGAGGAGAGGACTATGAGGTTGATCACAATCTAGCGTTGATACATGTGCTATATGCGAATAAAGCAAGTGTGATTTTAGACTACGATTACGGAGATCACTGCATTGATTTGTCAGTGTAGGAGCTAGTGGAATTGAGAAATGGAACTTAACTCCTATTGATTTCTCCGTTGGCTGAACACGCTTAAGAACAAATATGCGACAATGTCAGGCAATACAATGAATGATTATGAATTTTAAAACCTGATTAAGTGATGTCTACTTTGACTAGGGCATACAGATTTTGGATATTTGTATGAGATTGACTGCAGGTTCAACTCATGAAAATGAGACGCGTTGCAATAAACCTGAAGTATAGCGGAAGAGCCTTTTAACTATTGTTGTCATGAGATTGGGATGACAAGGAGACCATCCTATATCGAGGGAGCTGTTCTATCAGCTTCGAGAATTTATTCCACTGGGATTGAGGTAAGATTTAGTATTTTGCTGATTAGAAATACTTGACTTGATTTTGTCAGAAAAACTCGAATCTCTAGAAAAATAATGATAACTCCTCGATATGGAGAATGTCAGAAATATACAAGAATTCAAGATATGGTAAGACTCCGCCAGCTTTGAATTGAATTTATATTATTCTGAATTTATTAATTCAGGTATAAGTTGTAGGCTTTGGAATAAGGTGTAAAACACTCGGAGACCAAAGCTAGTAATTTGCAACATTTTATCCTGAATAGGTGAATCGACTTATCCCTCTTGCTCAACATTGAGATATACCAAGGCAAGACATTGAATTTACGATGTCCTTGGGATTACACTAGATGCTTGTAGCAATATAATGATGAATATACAGATTTTGTTTAGCTACTTAGCTCTGAGATGAGTTGATTATGCTAATTTGATTGAATTTTGAGAAGTGATGTTAGTAAGCAAACCAGGTGAAAGCCAGTTGACATATCTTGAAATGTAATGAATGATGTGATATTGCTTTTACATGACGGATGATAAGATTGAGTTTATTAACTTAAATGACTCACAGAGATAGTGAATGAAATAGGAGGATGGATCTGACATGTTTCTCCTCTACTTCTCGAGAAGAATAAAATGAATTTTAATGTCCCTAGCTTAAGTAGTGACGATTGATGTGAAGAGTAATAGTGAATTCAGTTACAGTTGAGCCTTCCTGTGATTATTTGACTATATTTGATGCATGCACTTCTTGATTCGCATGCTCTTGATCATTGATGAATTGCATGATCTTAATTTTTGAAGCTCCTTGCTATTCAGTATCGATTAATAAATCCTACTTCTGGACATTGAAATGAAATGAGGTGAACTTTGAATAATTGAATCCTTCAATTTTACTTCTTTATGGTTATCTGGAGTTTCTGTTGTACTATCTGAATATGCCTTAGGACGGTGTCCTAATTTATTAGCGTGTGTAGATATCTCATCGTAAAGCCACGCTGTCAACCTTAATTTGGGGTATATGGGTAATAGTGCTGATATGAACTTGGATCACCGATGTAATTATTTTTCCTTGGCTCGTATTCTTTGATTTATCGAACCTTAATTTGATTTGTTCACCACGAGGTTTGAAATGCAAGTGAGTTGTTTTCACTTAGCAAAGCTTGTCGTCCAGAATTTATTTGATTTTACGATCCGACTTTGATCAATGTCCTTTGATGTTATCTGATTCTTGATGTCGAATCGATTTTCATTGGCCATTGTTATGTTATTTTTCATCAAATTGGATATATTGATTCCGTATAGCGTGATATTATTGGCTCGTAACTGATAGAGACTGATAGCATTACTCGATTTGAGTGTTTGATGAATATCAAATTGAAGATTAAAATAGCATTGATATGAGATCAAACAATTAGAATTTGATTGAGAATGTTAAATCACGACGTGAGATAAGACAACGGATCAGAATGAATGGAATTGAAGTGAATAATCTGTTGATTGTGCTCGATATTCTTGATATAGAATATCAGATTTTGAAACAAGCACAGTACCACGGAATTAATATACATTCAAGTGTCTCCAATATGTATGAATGACTGGGAAATCAGTATTGATGAAAGAAAATGAAAGCATATATGACAGAATTGACTTTACACTACTTCAATTCCCAATAAATGAAGTAGACAAGAAGAGATCAGATGATCTATGAAACAGATGAGTAACTATTGAGTCGAAATATGAGCAACTATTCGAAAGATTTTTCGTTTCCAAGTACTATAATCGTCATGAGTTTGAGATTTGAAGTCGAGTATATTTCGATAAATTCAAGAATGTGTTGTATTAGATGTGATACAGATATGAATAGCTAGTTGAGAAGAAGATACTGATGTTATGAGATTTCAGGAATTGATTGCAATCTATGCTCGAGATCGAAACTATAGGTTTATTTGATAGATTGTGGCATTAATTTTTCTGAATTCTGAGTGTTTGGTTGAATGTGATTGCATTATACCATCCTTGATCGATGGATTGTCTGAGATGAATATCCAGAGTTTCGAGGAAATTCTCAAAACTATAGTATCTGATTCGATACCATTTGATTGATTTTGCCACTTGATGATGATAATTCCTATGACAGCTATTTGAGATGAGAAGAAAATCAGAAATTCTTTGTATTGAGATAGAATTTTTGATGTATCACCTATCAGAACAAATATGATTTGAGAAAAATACAGAATGTGAAGACTGAATTGTAGAGATTACGAACAGAACAGAGTAGATAAAGTTGAGAATTAAATGATTTTAAAGCTGAAACAGAATGCTCAGCGAGAAATGTTTGTTCTGAAGCATCGCTTCCTTTTGAAAGAGATTCCAGAAATGATCTGATACGGAATTCTCGTGAGTATTAATCCGGAGATGATAATTTAACTCATTGATGCATACTTTATCTAGTATGAATTGTTTGATAAATGAAACATGATCCTTGATCTTAGTGTGTCAACTGAAGAATATCAGCTAAATTTGTATCTGTGAACTGTATTCAGATGAGGTCGAACATCCTTTGAGCTAGTCTGAATAATTGATACTCACTACAACAAAAATGGTCAATGACAACACTAGAAAGACAACGTTTTTTTACAGAAAGCGTTGTTAAAAAAAGAAAGACAACGCTTTTATGAGAAAGCGTTGTCTTTTTTTAAAAAATTTAAGAAAGACAACACTTTTTTTGTCATCCACAACGCTTTTTAAAAAGCGTTGTGGATGAGCGTTTTTTTCATACCTTCCACGACGCTTTCAAATAAAAGCGTAAAGAAAAAAAAATATACTTACAACACTTTGTTTAAAACCTAAAAAGAAATAGATATTTAATTAAATAACCCAACAGCTACCTGACCACTTTGACTCAAATAAATCGATTGAGCCCTAAGTCGCTATTATCAGTGCCACCGATTGATTTTCGAGAATGGTTGGGAAAGCACTGTCGCAATTATGAGTTCCGATTGTTTTTCGAGAATGGTTGGGGAAGACTTGTAGAAAACCACTGTTGTGAGCAGCCATGCCGAAATACTCCAAAGAGGTAACAAGCTGCGATTGCTTTGATTTCTTGCACTGCGTAAGCTAATTTTTCCATTTGTTCCTGGGTTTAATCAATGTGGGCTGCCATTTTGCTGGAGCACAAATTTGTGCAGGCGCGATTTGTGTTGCTTTGCTTCTACGATTTTCTGCTTGAGCGTGTGTTGCTGTGCAGGGCGCGATTGTGTTTTTAAATTTGTTTGCAGTAGATTTCTCCCTTACACTGCTGCTGCTCGGGTCACTTACTTCTGCCCGCAAGGTGTTTGGTTTTATGCTTATTGTAGTGTAATCGACATCTCCATTGCTGCTTAGAGGTATTTTGGCTTGAAACCCTTCTGGTTTTAGGTGTTTTTGTGATTGTGTGCGTGTCTTCTCCTTTGTGTTGTTGGTTCTTGCGTTGGTTTGTAGTGGAGTGGCTGTTGGTGGTGGTGCTTGATTGAGTTCTTCTTGCTGCCATTACACACAAGACACCAAAAAACACAGAACAATTACACAGCCTTTCACCAAATATAAAAACATCAATTCATTATAAACGACAGCATTTCTACAAATCAACAAAAGTAAAGTACAAGCAATAAAATGCTACTAAGACTTCATTGCATCAGTAGAATTATTGGCTTTCATTAAATTCTCCTTCTCGGTAGATTGGTCAAACTGAGCCTCAATGGGCTTAATCTCTGTTTTCTTCTTCTCCTTCAACACTTGCCTTGACATAACTTCTATTAAGAAGTTTCCTCCATTCCATACAGTTGCAATAACCTTGAGTAATTGGAAAGTAACCTTGAGTCGGCAAAAATAAGTTAGCATGAATGTGTACACACGCACATTGGACTTTTAAATTTTGTAGTGTTTTTGAACATGAGAGTGAAAAGGACAGGGATGGAGACCCGCAGCTAGCGCCTTCTTGTGTTCATTTTAAGTTTTTAACTCTTGATATATATATGGAATTAATGGATCCCAGTTACTGTCATTTTATTTATTTGGACATAAACTCTCTTAAAAAAAACTAATTTTTTATTGGACATAAACGAAAGAAAAAAGTAAAGAAAAGGAGCAGATCTCAAATTTGAATAATTAATTAATGTATAAATATTAATATTACATTTAAGATGAAAATTACAATAGTTTGTAAATCAGAAAGAAACCGAAAACATCATATGTTTGCATCTAGAGCTAGTCGTTATAAAAAATAATATGGATATTGTGACAAAAAAGAAACAGAAAAAGAAAAAGAAACGAAAAAATTGAAATGTCTCCTGATTTTATTTAAAAAAATCAGGAGACATTTTATAAATGAAGAAAATCAGAACATATTATTTTTTTATTATAAAAATTTTATTATAAATATGCACACGAGGATTGTCTAGTCTTATGAATAAATGTCGGTCATATGGAGAAAAGATGACTATAATTATGTTTTTAAATATCAATATTATATCATATAAATTTTATTTACAGATAATTATGTTTTTAAATATCAGTATGATCTTAAATAAATTTGAGGTTGTTTTTTTTATTAGTACTAGAAGTACTCCTCTAAATTTTTTTATTGAAATACAGTTCTTAGTTTACTTATTAGGATGCACCTTCATTAGGTGTCTTGTGATATTCCTAAAGTTGTTTATGAAGGAAGAATTAGGATGAATGGAAAAGTGAGAAATCCCATTTAATAAGGTGCACATTCGTGTGTTTTGTGCAAACAGTTGCACATTTTCACGCATAAATTTCTTGATAGCGAGGAACATGACAATTTTCTTATGCTTTTCCACTTATATTGCTTTCACCAGTAGCAACATAAGTTAGACGTTATCCGTATAATGGATAGTGGCTCAGCCTAATACAAATGCCACCCTGGAAACATTCTGCCTTGAACAGAAAAATAATCATCAATTTAAATGACAAACGTTGTTGCTTGCTTAGCGGGCTTGAATTGGATACCTATTCTTTTTTGACTAGAGCGCATTTATACAAGTATGAAAATAGCACAATTTCTCTTACTTTACAGATATCAAATACATGGTATTTTTCATATTTCGGAACAATAATCATCTAATGGTAGTGCACATAAGTTCCTCAAGTTTGACTTAAATCTATTGGTTGTCCCTTTTTGGCATGTGTTTTTTGAGTTCATAATCTGCATACTAATATATGTTTAAAGTTTAGGTGCTTTACATGTTTATTCTACTTTCAGGACGCAAGCCTGGCCATTCCTTTGCTTTCACCTGTTCTTGTTCTAATGGCTCAAAGCATTGGGCCACTTTTGTCACAAATAGCATCATCACCATGGTGTGTCAAATATTTTTTAGCTTGATTTTACATGAAGAATTGACTAACAATTCAATTGTTGTTCTTGGTCAGGCTAGAAGTTTGCCAATAGATAAACTGAGAGTTTTCTATATTTCGAGTAATTGCGCAATTTACTTTATACAGGTGACTTCCACATACTTTTTTGGGACATACATTGTGAATCACTACTAGCTCTTGGGTTTTAGTCATGTGTGCATTTGTTTTGATTTATGGTGATTGTTACCATCTTCTCATCCAGTATTCTATCATGCGTGTATTTCTATAGAATGCCCATAAGATAATATGGGGCTTATGATGAATCCTAACTTTATATTAAAGCAAGAAAATTACGAAGTTGCTCAGCACATTTCCAGTCCTCCAAATGGATTTAGCATTCTGAGAGTTGCTATGATCGCCGACTCCGGTTTGAGGCAGAAAGCATAGCGCAAATGGCCGAGATGAACATGAAGAATTCGATTATTTGTTATATTTGAATGATTTTTATTATATTTGAATGATTTATAATATTGAAATATTGTATATTAGATTTAATTTTCAAAAAATTTGAATATTGAGTGATAATATTGAAAATTTGTGAATTATATTTTTTTTTTGTTTTTTATTTGAGAAAAGACAACGCTTTTTAAACGTTGTCGTAGGTGGAAAAAGCGTTGTCGTTACTAAAAAAGACAACACTTAAAAAGCTTTTGAACTACGACAACGCTTTTTTGTGACAAAGACAACGCGGAAAAAGCGTTGTTGTTTTTAGATATGACAACGCTTTTTCGGGGACATTAACAACGTGGAAAAAGCGTTGTCTTTGGCCGTTTTTCTTGTATTGACTGTTTGTGATTCGGAAAATGAACAGTTCAAATGTGAAATCATGTAGTGATTACTGAAGAATGAAATAAATATGATTACAGAAGTGATCAGAAAATTGAAGAAGAAAAGATATCAGAAAAGATATTTATACCTTGCAGCATTGAAATGAAGAATGGATACTGATTTTGAAGCTATGAGTAGGATGCGAATGTAGACTTGATATATGTTCTTTGCAGAGCAATATAGCAAAAGAAATATGTCATCATCAAAAAATGAATTACACTGTCTACGATGGCAGAAAAAGTTGAAGGTTTCATTAACAGAATTGATTGTACTTCAACTCAAGAAGATTAGATATGTTCTATGTGTCTAAGTTAAGGAAGCATCAGTGATGTTCTTATTATGTATTTTAATCAGTCAAGATAGAGTCTGATATGATTCTGAGCTAAATCGAGTACGTGATAGATTTTTTACTGAGAAAAAGTACAAAAGAAAATAGACACGGAATGAAGAGATAAACTGGAAAGAGATTATGAAGTGAAAGAAAAATTCTGAGATAGATGATTGAAGTGAGAATTACTTCAGATAATGATATGTCGATTGAATGTGATTTCGAGGATGAAATCATTCCTTAGAGGGGAGAAAATGTAAGGCCCTGAAAGATTAAGTTATTAATTATGGAATTGAGATTTAAATTCCAAATTTGGAAAATTAGAGATTTAAATTCCGAGCTGGAAATATTTAATTTGAAAATTTACGGATTTTGAGATTTAAATTCCGGGATTCTTAAATTAAAATATGGAAATATTTGAAGTGAATATTTATGGAATTTAAAAATTAAATTCCGCGTTCCGAGAATAAAATAAGATTTAATTCGATGGTGAAATCCGAGCAAGGATCAATTTGCAAATATAGAGAAGTTCAAGGACTAAAATGCGATAAGTCCAAAATTATTTAATTTTGATCCGAGATTATGTAATTTGAGAATATATGGATTTTAGATTTAAATTCTAATATTCTTAAATTATTTATAATTGAAATTGAAGTAAATCGTTTGTCCGGGGACTGATTTGCAATTATGCACAAGTTTAGGGGCCAAAGTGCAATTTCCATTGCAAGTGGGAAATCACACGTGTGAGTTGTATATAATTTGATAGAATGGATGAAGTATATCAGATTTGCAACAGACAAAATCGAGAGATCGGATTTTTGAAGCTAAACTTCATCTTCCAACTCCGATATCTCATGCTCCGGTTGTCCGATTTCAGAACCAAGCATAGTTCCGGAATCCTTGCAACAAGAGCTTCGATTTGGAGTAAATTTTAACTTATTTCCAGCATGTTTTGAAATTTGGAAGTTAGAGAAATCATAATTGATTATGAATAATTGTTCTTGAGTTTCTATATAGTGTTATATCGAAATCGGTTCGGAGATTGAATCTCGTTTACAATTGTTATGATTTCCAGCATTAATTCGAACCCTTGTACATCTGATAGACTGATATTTTGGATGTATTCTTGCTGGTTTTATGTGATATATGCTGATATGAGATTGATATTCGAGTTTGATATTGTTTCGCTTACCGATTTTATTCCGTTATGCTGTCGGTTGTCATTGCTATGATTTTCACAAGTTATCTTCGATTCTATACCTATTTATGTAGTTGATAGATGATGTATTATGGCTCATATGAGGTGTAGATGAAGTGTTTTTTAATTGAGTTCTTGCTATTATTTTATTCCGTTATGCTGAGTTTGAATTGAGTTCTTGCTGATATAAATGACTTGTAAACACTTCATTTCAGATTAGGAGTGAAGACCATTGAGCTTGAGAAGTTTAATTTTGAATCGATAGAAGTTTGAACAAAGTTTGTGACTTTTTGCCTTGAAGAATGGATTGAGAGTTGATAAGAGATGAGCAGAATTTGTGATAGCCTTTGTTGTGATGCAGTTGGTGAAGATTGAAGAGATTGAAAACCATGATTGAAAGGTATAAGACGACATCGAGTGTCAGGGATTTTGAAACTCAAGAATGAATCTTCTTGAGTTGTCCCGAGCAAATCACATACTTGATTTCTGTTTATTCTTGATTTAGAATTGATGTTGTCGATCGATTTCAGGTAGTGGATCTTTATTGATTATGATATGATTCGATATGATAATGAATTGATTCTTTCCAAGGTTAGATGAGACCTTATTTTTGAGTCAGATGCGACTACGATAGATGGATATCCATGTCAAGATCGGATACGAATCTTGATGGCAATGATTTGATATGAATCAATTCTTGATAGTGCGCTATATAAATCTTTTGATTTGAAGTATTGATTTGAAGTCTTGATTGATATGTTTCGAATTGATATATGCGTTATATTACTCTATCCTTGAATTGAAATGGTTAGAGTTGACATGTTTATATTTTAACGCATGTATATGTCTTTTATACTGGGAATTATATTCTCACCGGAGTTTATCCGGCTGTTGTCTTGTTTTTTATGTGTGCATGACAACAGTTGGGGCAGGAGCTAGTCGGAGATGACATTGATAGCTCGGGAGGGAGTTTTAGCACGTGGTGTCTCGGGTTTGTAGCAGAAACGTAGAGTTTAGATCTTGCCAAATATGCTAGAAGGCTTATGATTTGAGTAGCGAAGAACACTTGTTCCTTCTTGCATTTTGTAGTTATTTTGATGTACTTTAAGTTATTTGTTAGATGTAACAAATGATTGAAAGTTTGATAAGAACTTCTTGTATAGATCAATGCATGTTTTAGACTTGATAAACCAGGAATTGAAAAGAGTTAAAAGATCAAGTTTTGCTGTTGAAGAACAGGGCATGTTTCTGCCCAAGCAGCGTTCGATCCGCTGTTTTTGACGGACCGAGCGCAGCCCCACAACATCACACTGAAGTGACGTCATAGGCAAGTGTGTGACAAAATCCATAGTCATGTGCTCCCACTTCCACTCGGGAATCTCAAGATTCTGCACTAAACCACCTGGTCGTCGGTGTTCAGCATTGACTTGTTGACAAACCAGACAACGTGAAACAAATTGATATACACTCCGATTCATCCCTTTCCACCAGAATCTAGTTTGAAAGTCCTTATACATCTTCATGCTTCCAAGATGAACTGATAATCGACTCCTGTGAGCTTGAGAAAGAATATCGTTCTTGAGATCTGCAACATCAGGTACAACCACCGGATTCGATAAGCATAACAAACCATCTGTCTGATAATGGAATCTAGATGTATTAACTCCATTGGCTAAATGTGCCAAACACTGAGTCTTAACATCAGATATCTGAGTTTCTCTAATCCGAGAATACAATGTTGGCTCAGATAAAATAGTATAAAAATGAATCTCATTTCTTCCTTTCTTATGCTTGAGCGTAAAACTCAATGAATAGCATTCCTGAATCATATGAGATAAATCACTAGTCTGAAGTGCAAAAAGTCTAACCTGCCGACTCAAGGCATCAACAGTAAGATTAGCAGAACCTGGATGATACTTAATCTTACAGTCATAGTCTTTCAGTAAATCCATCCAGCGTCTATGTTGCATATTCAACTCCGCCTGAGTGAATAAATATTTCAGACTCTTGTGATCTGTAAATATCTCAAATTTCTCGCCATAAAGATAATTCCTCCAGATCTTGAGCGCAAATACAATGGCGGCTAACTCGAGATCATGCACTGGATAATTCACCTCATGCGTCTTCAACTGCCTAGAAGCATAAGCGATCACATGTCCGCGTTGTGTCAAAACACATCCTAACCCCTGACCAGAGGGATCAGAATAGACAATATAACCTCCTGATCCAGAAGGTAGAGCTATCACCGGTGCAGTAGTAAGACTTCTACATAGCTCATGAAATGACTCCTCACAATCCAAAGACCATGTGAAGCAATATCTTTCTGAGTAAGTTGAGTCAAAGTCCTGGCCAACTGTGCAAAATTCTCGATGAACCGACGGTAATAACCAGCTAGACCCAAGAAACTTTGAATCTCAGCAACCGTCGTCGGACGAGACCAGTTCAGCACTGCCTCTATCTTACTTGGATACACAGATATTCCTTCACTAGAAATCACATGACCGAGAAACACTACCCAATCAAGCCAAAATTCACACTTGCTCAATTTCGCATACAACTTCTTATCTCGTAATGTCTGCAATACAATCCTCAAATGTTGTGCATGCTCATCCTTGTCATGAGAATAGACAAGAATATCATCTATGAAGACGATGACAAATTTATCCAGATATTCTCAAAATATCTGATTCATCATATTCATAAAGACTGCCCGTGCATTCGTCAAATCGAATGGCATCACCAAAAATTCATAATGCCCGTATCTGGTTCTAAAAGCAGTCGTAGAAATATTTGAGTCTCGTACCCGCATCTGATGGTGTCCAGATCTTAGATCTACCTTGGAGTAGATAGAAGTACCCTGTAATTGATCGAACAGATCATCAATCGTGGTAAAGGATACTTATGTTTGATGGTGACACGATTCAACTTCCTGTAGTCAATACACAATGGCATCGATCCATCCTTCTTCTTGACGAATAACACAGGTGCTCCCCACGGAGAAACACTCGGACAAATATATCCCTTATCAAGCAAATTCTGCAACTGCTGTTTCAATTCCCTCATCTCTGACGGCGCCAGAGGATAAGGTGCTCGGGATATAGGCGTTGTTCCTGGTACTAGATCAATACAAAATTCAACCTCTCGAACCGGAGGAAAACCAGGAATTTCATCAGGGAATACATCAGGAAACTCACTGAAAACCGGTAACTGATCAATACTCGGACTACTCATGGACATATCAACTGCATAAATGAGGTAGCCCTCCCCACCTGACTCTAAGACATGACATGCCTTCAGAGCCGATACAAGTGGCATCGGAGGTCATGCTCCCTCACCATAAAAGTACCAGCTATCACCCTCAACCGGATGAAACTGTACCAGACGCTGATAACAATCCACAGTAGCGTGATACAAAGTCAGCATATCTATTCCAAATATACAATCAAAATTTGTCATTGCTAGAATCATCAGATTAGCAGACAACACATGACCCTCAAACTCTAGAAGGCAACTCATCACTAGACGCTTAGTTACTACCTCCTGCTCCAGCGGAGTAGATACAACTAAATCCATGTCTAATGATACAAATGTTAATCTATGTCTCTTAACAAAGCGACTAGAAATAAAAAAAATGATATGCTCCAGTATCAATTAAAAAAAGTGCAGGAACCACATAACAGAAAGATACCTGCCAACATGCAATCGCTTCCCTCATTAGCCTGCTCCTAAGATAGAGCAAACACATGCCCCTGTGTGTGTGGACAAAAACTATAAGAACTAGGTGGTTCTGGCTGCTGACGTGGTTGAGTAGAAGCCTGAGATCCCATCTGTGGTCCCGATCCACTCGCAGCTCCCATACGCTGAGGACAATCTCTCCGCAGATGTCCTTGCTCACCACAGATAAAACAAGAATCTGCAGAATGCTTCCCTCCACAGTGACTGCAAAACTCATCTTTCTACTTTTTCTTCCCGAAACGAAACATACCTCATGAGCCACGAGATCCAGAAGAAGTAGTAGTAGAAGAAGACGTAGTACTATACTGTACAACAGATTGAGACCTAGGCCCAAGAGATCCACTAGGTTGTTCTGGAATCATCAACAGTGCCCGCCTATTGCTGTTCTCCACTTGACGACACCATTTAACCAGAGTCTCGTATGATGTCGGATCATCACAGACAACAACCTATGAATAGATATCCTGATTCAAGCCTTGTAGAAAGATATCATATTTGGACGCATCACTCTCATTGATATGGGGACTGTAAGGTAGCAGATCAATGAATCGCTGTTGATATTCATCAATAGTCATCGATCCCTACCTCAGCGTAAGCAACTTCATAGATCGTGCCTGACGGACAACTGCCGGAAAATATAACTTCTGAAACTGATGGCGAAAATCCTCCTAAGTCACCCGTCCTCTCTCAGTACGCTCCTGAGCTACCTTGGCATCCCGCCATAATCTTGCACGTCCATCTAGAACAAACTCTAGATCCTCCATCTTCTGCTCCTCAGTACACTCGAAGGCACGAAAAGCACTTTCGATCCTGGCCATCCAATTCCTCGCCTCCTCAGGATTCTCACCTCCCAACAAGGGTTTCGGTCTTACCTGCGTAAACTTATTAATAGTATAGGGATGTCTACTCTCATGAGGATGATGTCGATCCTCATGATGATGGCGATGGTAACAATGACCACCTCCCTGGACAACACTACCATGGCTTTCATTACCTCCATCAGCCATTATCTGAAAACATTTGCACATTAAAATCCCAAATGCGCAAAAATCACTCAAATCTAGGCTAAATACCAAGTACTAATTCCCAAAATCTAAGCATGTCTCTGATACCAAAAATGTAGTGACCCTGCATTGAATCACCTACTAACTGGCAACTAATAGCATGCATTAAACGTAATAAAGCAAAAATTCTCAACAGAGTAAAACTTGCGGTAACATAATCCATAATTTACATATCAGCTTAGTAAAACATATTCATGCTTAATACTGTAATGATACAACCATATCGAAAAAGCTTAAAATATAACTGTCTAAAACATTTATACAGCTAAACAAATCCTGCTGTATAAAATCCCTTGAAAAAGCTCTGGCTCCCTAGTCCTGCCTCGAACTTCCGACTCCGTCCATCCTGCGACCTGCCCCGTGGAATAGGGTGTCAAAGATAACAAATAGGGCGTGAGAGCTAACGCGTAGTACATAAACATGAGTAAACATATGTATATGATGCATGCAACCGTGATGAATGGTAAATGGTCAACTGATAAGTCATGCTCAGTACAGGTGCCACATGAGTGTTGTAACCTCACGGATCAACCTCTGGGTACAACCACATTCGTCTAGTACACTAGAGTATTCATACATACATGTCCCCGCCATCGCAGTACTCTCAGTGATAGACTAACAAGTATAGAGCTGAGCGGCTCTATAATCAGGTATAACAAGGTATAGGCTGAGCTTGTAAATGAAAATGACATATGAATATGAAAAGCGGTAAATCATATATCATGCCATATAATAATGCCAAATAAATGCAAGACATAAATATGTATACTCGCCGGCAATCTCAGATAATGTGTACGTACCTCTAGGCTAGTTCAAGTCAAATAGGATCCTAGGTTCCAAGCTTATATTCAAGAGTTCACCGTATCACTACACAAGTTCTATAAGTCTTAATGAAGCTAATAAGTACTCCCAAAACATAAAATATTCCTGAACCATACCTTCGTCCTTAGCAATCCCTTTGGAGTCGCTAGTTCCGGATGACTATAACCACACCTTGGTTATTCCAAAACTTCTATAATAACCGATAGGGCCCTCAAGTGTATATCTCACACTATATAACTGAAGAAGGAAACTCGAAACTCGGAACTCGGAAATTCGGAATTCGTATAGCCTCAAAATCGGTCTAGTTCGGAGCCTCCGAATTCGGGTTCGGATCGTCCAATCCAGCTCACTGCCTGCATGCGAGACACGTCGAGTATGGACCGTCCGATCGCCACTTCGGTTCGTCCGAAGTATCCTACATCCGACACTTGTCAAAATCCATGGCTGAGTAATAATGTTTGCTTGGAAAGAGGAAGTTCGGGACGTCCGATCCTGTTTCGGACCGTCCGAACATGCCTTACTCCGAAGTCAACATGTCCTCTTCGGAGCCCCCGGGTTGCTGAGTTCAGATCATCCGAAGTTCCCTTCGGACCGTCCAAACTGGCCCAAATATTGAAAGTTCAATTCTTAGTTCTGAAGTTCGATTGAACCCTGGAATTGGTTAATTACTAACCCTTAATCATGTTTAACATATTATTATTATCTTAAAATGAAATCTGGGTTACTACAGTTCCGATCTCACATTCGGTGGTTCCGATCTACACCCTCAGATTCCGAACTGCATCTCTTGGTCCGAACTCTTCGGATCATCCTAATTCACACTTAGAGGTGTCAAAGCGGGCTAGCGGGGCGGGTCCGCCCACAACCCATCGCAACCCACCATTAGGCGAGGTGAGACGGGCCCCCCACTTTTTAGGAAGGTTGGGAAAACACCCACCCAACCCAGCTGGCCTACGTGTAATTTGGCGGGCCAACCCGCAACCAACCACAACCACCATTAGGCGGGGGCAGGTTAGCCCACCTTTAGGTGGGTTGGAAAATTGTCAACCCAACCCATTATTTTGTATGGCGGGATGGGTCAACCCGACAGGCCTAGCCTATTTAATTTTGACACCTATACTCACACTAGTCCATGTTCGCCGAACTACCCGAGTCAAATTTGACTCTTGACCATTTTCTGAGATCCTTGTGTCGATTTCTTGGTCCGAATAATCTTATTCAAATCCTTTAATCATGTTTAATAATTTAAGCTCGTAAAATGGGATACATGTTACTACGACCTTAGTCTCCTATTGATTTTTATTCTCTCTTATTTCTCAAATCGTTATTCACTTTGCTAATATATATTGTGTTTTCAATTCCAATAGTTTGAATTTCTTTAAACCAAGGTTATAAAAATCATGAATCGCGTCGAAGCGTGGATGTCAAGCTTCAAACTTTTCAAACTTAAGAGAGTTTAGAACGAGTTTAAATGTGAAAAGGCGCTTTAAAGTTTTACTATAATTTTAATTTTTTCAAGAAAAAACATTAAATAAAATATTTGAAATGAATTAATTATTTCTTGATATCTTTCCATGTTTTGAAAGATTGTATTAATGTGTTTTGCCTTTCTAAGATTGATAGTTAATATTGTGTTTCTTATCTACATGCTTGATATATTTTAAACTAGGAATAGTTTTGATTTGAATTGAGATAATATAACATTCCTCGATTTAAAATATGGTTGATTGGGTTAATTATTTTGTAGGAGATATTATGCACTTATCATAATATATCTTTATCTCCTAATTTAATTTTGTTTCCTTATCATTGTAGATTCAAGTTTAAATTAAGGAAACAAGATCAAGTTCCTTTTTGGAGATAAGGTTGGAAGGCATTCACGTTAAATAAAGAGGTGAGCCGATTGGTGAAGAACGAGTAGTGCAGAACGTGGTGTGCAGAAATATAGAGTTTGAGCGAGATAGAGAGAGCGCACCAAAGAGCTTCACATAGAAAATTCATAGATACATTCACGAGAAATCAAGAGCTCTGAATTAAAGAAGAAGATCGAAGATAGCACAACAATGGTTGTTGCATTTCTGTATTGTCGTGAAGTTTTTCGAGAACACTTGGAGTTTACACTTGCAAAAGTGTTGGTCCAAAACCTTTTGTTGTTCTCATATTTCGGCAATCAGAACCAACTCCTTATTCGGTTTTATTGTTCTACTTTCAGTAGATTTTTAGGAGTTGTTTTTATTGTTTATTTTCTCACATGCTTTGAGAAAATTGATTTTTACAATAATTCACTAGTTTTAGGGTTTGTAAAACTCTTTGATTGTTTTCTAGTGAAAGTTTTTCCCTGAGGCGCTGCAATAGTATTTTTATACTCTTGCTTAAATATATGAGTCTGATTTGTTTGGTTGCTTATCTATTTTATTCATGCTTTCAAAAATTCTGATGCATGTTACTCAAGGTGTTATTGAAGATGTTGTCAACACCTAGTGACAACATCTGAATCTATTTGTATATGCAACATTTTATTACTTTAGTACTTGTGCATATTTACTCTTGAGTATTTTTATTGCTGATTTGCTGTTAATATTCACGTTTTAATATTTTTGCTGCATGTTGTGTAGGATGTTGTCAACATCTAGTGACAACATCTGATTCTGATAATTTTTATCTACCATGATATCCCTTACAAGTGGTATCAAAGCCTACTCTTGATACACTAAGAGCTGATTCTGGATTATTTTTTCAGTAATATTATGGAGTCAACAACAGCAAACTCATTCTTCAAACCTCAAGAAATATTTCAGTCTGATTTGGAAGATGACTCGATCTCACTCATCACTAAGAAGTTTGGTGATTATCTGAAGAATATGAGGGAGACAAAGATGACCGATCAGAAACTCAAAGCTCCACTTTTTTCGGCTGCTAATAAAACTCTAAAAATAGGCGGGCCTGATCATTCATCAAGGAAGTTTCCTGATCCTCAAAAGCCTCGAATTATGCTGGAAGGAAAGAAAAAGCCTACTGCAAAGAAGATTGACACGGTGCAATGTCATGAATGTCAAGGCTATGGTCATTATGCCAATGAATGTGCAAATATGGTTCGAAAAGGGATGAATGCATCTTTGTGTGATGAAGAATCTGAAAAAGATGAAGAACAGACATGAGAAGAAAGTCACACAGCCCTAACATCGTTGATAAAAAGAAAGAAGAAATTTCAAGTTAATCCTTTAGGTGTTGCCGCAGGTGTTGCCACACCTGGCCGCAACATCTTCCAAAGGTCAGTATGTTTAAATTCTTTTACTACTGATAATGTGTGTAATACTGATGCAGGCGATGAGACAATGTCTGTAACGCCCCAAAATAAGCCTAATAGAGATTTTAGGAGATTTAGATTAACATCAAAGAATAAGAAATTCGAGGATTTAATTGTTATGCGATTAGGGACTAAACTGCAATTTTTGGAAAATTCAGGGACCAAAGTGAAATTTTGAGAGTTTGACATGGTCTTTAATATAAAAATGGAGAGAGAGGCATGAGATATCATCTTCTTCCTCTTACCTCTTCTCCCTCATGCCTCAACCCTCATTAACGCCTCCCAAGCTTTCCAAATTTCTTCCCGAGCTCGATCCGTCCGATAGAAATCTATTCTGAAGGCATATTCTCGATCACGGCTATGAGAGCTCCGTTCTACCATAAGTTTTTCTTCGATCCAATATAATTTGATTTTGGGATGTTGTCAGAATTTTTTTAAATTCGGATATGTCGTTCTTAAGATAGCATATATCGTATATTTGAAGCCGGATCGAAAAAAGAAAGTCGTTCGGATTTGATATGATTTTTAGGGCATAAATCAAAAGTTGGGTTTTAGAAATGGTTGGTTATTGGATGATTTGTTGTTTTTGGGAGTTGTTTTGAATCATTATACTGTTGTTTGTGATTTTCGGATAGTCTATTTATAGTCGTTATGCTGCCGGTTTGAGTTTGGAATTTTGATTCATTTGAATTGTTGAACCGTTGGCAGTTGGGTTTGATTGTCGTTGTTGATCTTCGTTTGCCTCCGTACAGATTCGTTGAATTTTGTTGAGCCCAGAGTAGCAGAAGTCGATCGTCTAAGAGTTAGACGAAGAGCGGTTAAGAGTTTTACCTTGAGCGTTGTTTTAACGGTTGTGTGGTTTTTGATATAAAACTTGAAAGAGTGGGTGTCCGGTGAGCCAACTTGTGGCTAAGGGCTTTGATGACTCTTTGTATAAACAATCTTTTGTTTAATATAATTTACACTTTTATTAATGGCAATGACTTTATCTTTCTTCATATTGTTATATTGTGATATACTATTGTTGTTTTGATAAAGACCTTGAATATACTATAGTGTATGTAAGATGTGGTAGAACATGGAGATGTCTATCATGAAACACATCTTATAGTCACTGTGTATTCTAAACGGTTCCTAGTCGATTGAGCCGTCCGGTAATAAGGATAAGGATCGCTCGAGTTTGAGACTAGCATTTGCGATGCAGAGTACCACGTTTCATTGGTAAGGAACATAGAGATGTTCGAAGCATGCAAATGGATATTCATACGATGAATGATCGAACTACCCTATCCGGACTTTCCAAGTGGTTATCACTTATCGAGTGGATAAAGTCCGCGGTTTTGGTTGTACACCATTAGTCCTTATTACTTGAAACATCATTGAGACTCTATATGCTAGTACTGTGCTTTGACTCGTTTACCGACTCTATTGGGGTCATCAGGTATCGGTATTGGGTACAGTTACAACACATATAGGAGTCGATGCTTTGTTGTCAAGGATTCACCACATACTTGCGAGTGTGGATATCCTATGCGATCTGAGGAGATATTAGTGTGACGAATCTCTGGCCAGAGTACATGATGTGATTTAAGAAATGGTTTCTTAGTAGCACATGCGATGTCACTATTTGATCTTCAAGATGTATTGCATAGTTATCGAATCTCGAACGACTCTCGATTTACCAATGGTTGTTGATTCGATCAGGATATATGGATGAAGGGACCGTACTGTACGCTAATCAAAATCTATTGGTTCTTGCAGGCACTATCAGTGATACCTAGGGAATCATGGGGCGATGTTGCTAGGCGCTCTTACCATGATTCGATGGGCAAGTTGGAAATTGTTGTTCCGAGTCACAAGGAGTTGTGAGCCCATGGCTAGCTGTATCCCTGAACCATTGAGGGTCACACAGAGTAATGGATTTTTAATCCCCGTTGAGATAGTTAAATTTAAAGAGTTAAATTTAATGAACAAAGAAGTTGGACTTCTTATTTAAGAGTAGAGGAGTAAGATTTTCTAAAATGACATAGGGATGGGCATTTTTGGAAATCACTGAATTCGGATTCAGAAAAATTTATCTTGACTTTAAAAGGTGCAGAAATGGTTTCTGTGCACATTGGTGAAATCGGTTTATCAATCGGAGTCATGATGAATTTTATATTAATTTCTGAACATGCGGGCTTTGCTTGTCGGGCTTGAACTTATGACTAATGGGCCCTAAGCTGTTAGCGGCCTATATTATAAATAAGTTTTTGCAGTACAGAAATTAAAAACAACAGGTCACAATTTTCGAAAACCTAGTTATTTTCTCTCTAAAGTGGCCGCCCCCCTCCCTCTCTACTCGAGAAAATCCAGTCTGTGAATTTTGAATTACAGTCTGGTTTAACGGATCAAATTCGTTAATTCTCTTCGTAGAAACTTCTGATAGATTTTCTAGTGCAATCTATCAGAGGGATTAATTATCCGTTCGTGGACCTGATTGAAGAACAGTTCGTCCATCAGTTCCAGGGATATACAACAAGAGCAGAGCAATCTGTTGGTGTCCATAATCTCGCTTCGAGATTGGAGGTAAAAATTTATAATTATTATTTAATTTTTACACACACAATTTAATCGTTAAGTTTTGATACCCATTATGGAATCGTTCCATATAAAAATTTTAAACTTCCGCTGCACCGGGTATCAATTCTGATTGATCTGATCGCCGCGTTCTCCAACAGTGGTATCAAAGCCAGGTTGCTCAGATCAAGCGATTAAATTAATCGATTGTACAAAAATTTTTAAGCCTCAGTTTTTGAAACAAAATAAATATTTTAAAAAAAAAAAAAATTTCGGGCAAAACTTGGGCAGCGATTGGATCGCTGCCCGGGGGGGCAGCGATGTGATCGCTGCCCGGCCCGAGCCCTTTGGGGCGCGGGCAGCCCGGAAATGTCCCGGGCGGCCCGCGAAAAATTAATTTTTAATTTTAAAATTAAATTTTAATATGTTAAAATTCTATTTTTGGTCCGATCGAAAATTGTTTTTGATTGGTCCACGAGGCGTCGGATCGAATTGTTCGAGTCCGAAAATTTTAAAATTTATTTTTGGATAAATTTGAATTTTTGGAAAATTTAAATATTTTATCCGTTAAATTGAATTTTGAAATTAATTATTTTTGGTACAATTGATGATAAGATATGATCTTATGGATATATTGAGTAAAATATGATTTTATGTATAAAATAGGATTTTATAGATAAAATATGATTTTATTTGATAAAAAGATAAAATATGATTTTGTATGTAAAATAAGATTTTATATATGAAATATGATTTTATCCTTTTAAATTTAAATTGCCAATGCATGTTATCCAATAAATTAATTTTGAATTAAATGTTACTGGATTAGGATGATCGATTGCCATGACCAATTTTGTAGGTGTATGTTAGGAATTTACATTTGTTTTTATTGTTATTGGATTTATTAATGGGCCTGGTTTATGGCCCAATATGAATTGTCATATGTAATAAAAGTGGGCTTGGTTTATGGCCCGTTCCACCCCTTAAAATGTATCCCCTACTTGTCATTGTTATTTATTGTAAATACATTAGATTTAGTGGGAGATGAAGATTTGAAAATGGAGGTGGGCCCAGCAGACAATAAAGACAGAAAAAATGTAAATTGGAAGCACAATGTAATAGGATTGCATTGCATACTGCATATTACCTAGGATTGGACTATGACTCGTGATTGGCAACCACGGGTCGATTAGAAATGGAATCGATCATCCTATATAATATGTGATATTATTATTGTATGCATGTTTTAGACAAAATTGTGTGAATCCGGCAAGCATACAAAATTTTAAAAATGATGAGACAAATTTTCAAAATTAAAATCCCTCATTTTAAATATGATTTAAAATTGATATCAAGATAAATAAAGGAAATTTAAATTTGTTTAAATGTTCCTACCTTCCATCAACGATCAATGTATGAGATGCTACCCGCGGATACGGTCCGGCTCATATTATTGGGGGGGCCCGTTCGTCGGAAAGCTGTACATTGGATCGACACATGTTGTAAGTTGGGTGGAACTCCCATGGGATCGGCTCATATTATTGGGGGATCCACATGGCGACCGTCCATCACAACTTAATATTGATGGGTCATCTTGACATGTCACAATAAACGACGTCATATTATTGGGCCCTTATTGGACATGAGGTAAAAACGTGGAGGTTGCTTTGGAAGCAATTGGGCTCTACCTTTTGAAAATTATGGTTGGCTGATATTATTCGGGACCATAGTTTGTCAATTGGACTCCATGTTCTCACTAAGGAAAACAGTTTTGCGTTTTCACTAGAGGGTAGTGAAATCGTTAAAATAGTGGGAGTGAGATTCATAAAATAAATTTCGCCTATTTTATGTCTTAGTAAATTAATTAAACAATCATCGATAATTGTCTGTTTCATCTCAGTATATAATTATGATGAATCTTCGTAATCCACATGTTTCAATTCTCCAACAAAACAAACTTACTTGCGCAAACAATACAGAATGATTCCATAAGTTAAGATTGTCCTAAGTTCGGAAAAGATTTTCTAAGTGTTAGAAAAGGCTTTTCCGAAAACAGCCCCGAATGATGTAACTGCCGAAAGGTTGGCCGAACTAGAGAAATGGTTGGACCATGATCTCAAGGCCAAATGTTACATGCAAAATTGGACAAGTCTAAACAAGTTTGCCATCACTGCAAGAAACCCGGTCATTGGAAACGTAACTGCAAGGAATACCTCGAGCAGTTGTGAACTGCAAAGGGTATGTTTTACATTGAAATAAATGTTTTTCTTAATACTACTTCTTGGGTATTGGATACCAGATGTAGATCTCATATTTGCAATGAGTTGCAAATGATGACAAGAAGTAATAGGCTAAGGATGGGTGAGACCCAGTCAAGGCTCGGAAATGGTTCCAGAGTTGAAGCTAAAGCTGTGGGAGATGTTTATTTAATTTTGCAGAACGATTTTAAGTTACTTTTGAGAGATGTTTTATTTGTTTCAGATTTGATTAAAAACATTATTTCTGTTTCTATGCTTGATAGAGATGGTTATTCTTGCAATTTTGTGAATGGGATTTGCAATATTTACAAGAATGAATGTTTGATTGGAAATGGACAACTTGAAAATGATCTATATAATTTAAAATTAAAAGACGTTCCAATAAATTATGTTGATAAACCGGCAACAACAAACAAAAGGAAAATCGATAGCCAAAACCCGGCAAACCTTTGGCATGCTAGGTTAGGTCATATTTCCTCAAGGAAGATGAACTAGATAGTGGGAGAGGGCATGTTTGATATGTCTGATATTAACTCTCTACCTACTTGTGAATCCTGCCTGAAAGGAAAAATGACTAAATCTCCTTTTAAGGGGAAACCTGAGCGTAGTCAAAATCTGTTGGATTTGATCCATACAGATGTTTGTGGTCCATTTAGAGTTGGTACTCAATATGGCCACACCTACTTCATTACCTTTACTGATGATTATTCTAGGTATGGGTATTTATATTTAATGAAATATAAGTCTGAAGCATTTTAAAAGTTCAAAGAATTCAAGGCTGAAGTAGAAAACAAGCTAGGTAAAAGTATTAAAGCACTTCGATCGGATCGAGGTGGAGAATACTTAAGTACAAAGTTTTTGGACTATCTGAAAGAGAATGGGATTCTCTCTCAGTGGACTCCTCCTATGACACCACAGCTGAATGGTGTATCGGAGCGTCGTAATCGAACTTTGTTGGACATGGTTCGATCCATGATGAGCTTCACTGAGCTTCCACCTTCGTTTTGGGGCTATGCACTTGAAACGGCGGTATTGTTGTTGAACAACGTCCACACGAAAGCAATGGACAAAACACCATACGAGTTATGGAATGGAAAATCTCCTATGTATTCGTACTTGAGGATTTGGGGATGTCCTGCTTACGTGAAGCAGACAGTGGGAGATAAGTTGGATAGTCGATCCACCTTATCTTATTTTGTAGGGTATCCGAAGAATTCAATCGGATATTATTTCTATTATCCTGCTGAAACAAAGGTGTTTGTTTCAAGGAATGCCACCTTCTTGGAGAAGGAGTTCTTATTGGATAAGAAAGGCGAGATGATGGAACTCGAAGAAATTCGATAAGAACCCGAAATACAAAATAACGATCCTACACCTCAGGAACCATTGATAGACACGCCTGTACCTAGAAGATCCGAGAGGACTTCTAGACCTCCTATTTGATATGGTCTTCTTCTTGAAGGGGATCAAGATGAACCCGATGTTGGATGTGATCCAAGAAACTTCAAGGAAGCAATTTCTGATGCGGATTCAAATTTATGGCTTGAAGCTATGCAGTCGGAAATAGATTCGATGCATACAAACCAAGTTTGGTCTTTAGTAGATCCTCCCGATGGAATTGTTCCAATAGGGTGTAAATGGATCTACAAGAGAAAGCTTGGGCCTGATGGTAAGGTATTGACCTACAAGGCGCGATTGGTGGCAAAAGGTTATACTCAAAGACAAGGAGTTGACTATGATGAAACCTTTTCACCAGTTGCAATGTTCAAGTCCATAAGAATCCTTATTGCCATAGCTGCTTGGTATGACTATGAGATATGGCAAATGGATGTGAAGACTGCTTTTCTTAATTGAGACATTAAGGAAGAAATCTATATGAAGCAGCCTGAGGGGTACACATCCATGGGAAGCGAGCATAAGGTATGCAAACTTCAGAGATCAATTTTCGGTCTAAAACAAGCATCAAGAAGTTGGAACCATAAATTTGATGAAACAATAAAGGATTTTGGTTTCATCAAGAACCCGGAGGAACCATGCGTGTACAAGAAAGTAGTTAAGGATGCTGTGACATTCTTAGTACTTTATGTTGATGACATCCTACTCATTGGGAATGACGTAGGGATGTTGCAGTCAACAAAGATATGGTTATCAGGTAGATAAAAGACCTTGCACTCCATGCAATGGGGAGGACCCGCCCCCACCAGACAGGCGGCCACGGGTCTCGATGAAGGATTTGGGTGAGGCATCCTATATTCTAGGGATACAGATCTATAGAGATAGATCTAAGAGAATGATAGGACTCACTCAAGCAACCTACATCGACACCATATTGAAACGGTTTTCAATGGATGGGTCCAAGAGAGGACATCTACCCATGTGTCATGGAGTTTCTCTATCCAAGTCTATGTGTCCCAAGACTGATGAAGAGATAGAGAAAATGAAACATGTACCATATGCGTCAGCCATAGGTAGTATCATGTATGGGATGATATCTACCAGACCGGATGTAGCATTTGCTCTGAGTGTCACGAGCAGATATCAAGCTAATCCCGGTCAAATGCATTGGAAAGCCGTGAAGGACATTCTTAAGTACTTACGAAGGACTAAGAATATGTTCATGGTATATGGAGGAAGAGAACTAAAATTTGAAGGCTATACCGACTCTAGCTTCCAAAGTGACGTGGATGACTCGAAATCAACCTCTGGATTTGTGTTCATGCTCAATGGCGGTGCTGTCTCTTGGAAGAGTTCCAAGCAGGACACCACAGCGGATTCCACCACTGAGGCAGAATACATTGCAGCATCAGCTGCTGCTAAAGAGGCCGTTTGGATGAGGAATTTCTTCCAAGAGTTGGGCGTCATTCCTGAAGTTGTTGGTCCAGTCCCGGTGTACTGTGACAACACGGGTGCCGTTGCTCAGGCAAAGGAACCAAGGTCTCATCAAAGATCCAAACACGTACTGAGGAAATACCACATCATCCGGGAGATTGTGGAAAGAGGAGACATCACTGTCGAAAGAGTGGCCTCTGCAGACAATATCGCTGATCCACTTACTAAGCCCTTTCCAGGACCATTATTTGACAAACATCGCGAAGCAATGGGTCTACGTAGTATGACTAGTTGGCTTTAGGGCAAGTGGGAGATTGAAAGAGTGGGTACCCGGTGAGCCAACTTGTGGCTAAGGGCTTTGATGACTCTTTGTATAAACAATCTTTTGTTTAATATAATTTACACTTTTATTAATGGCAATGACTTTATCTTTCTTCATATTGTTATATTGTGATATACTATTGTTGTTTTGATAAAGACCTTGAATATACTATAGTGTATGTAAGATGTGGTAGAACATGGAGATGTCTATCATGAAACACATCTTATAGTCACTGTGTATTCTAAACTGTTTCTAGTCGATTGAGCCGTCCGATAATAAGGATAAGGATCGCTCGAGTTTGAGACTAGCATTTGTGATGCAGAGTACCACGTTTCATTGGTAAGGAACATAGAGATGTTCGAAGCATGCAAATGGATATTCATACGATGAATGATCGAACTACCTTATCCGAACTTTCCAAGTGGTTATCACTTATCGAGTGGATAAAGTCCGCGGTTTTGGTTGTACACCATTAGTCCTTATTACTTGAAACATCATTGAGACTCTATATGCTAGTACTGTGCTTTGACTCGTTTACCGACTCTATTGGGGTCATCAGGTGTCGGGATTGGGTACAGTTACAACACATATAGGAGTCGATGCTTTGTTGTCAAGGATTCACCACATACTTGCGAGTGTGGATATCCTATGCGATCTGAGGAGATATTAGTGTGACGAATCTCTGGCTAGAGTACATGATGTGATTTAAGAAATGGTTTCTTAGTAGCACATGCGATGTCACTATTTGATCTTCAAGATGTATTGCATAGTTATCGAATCTCGAACGACTCTCGATTTACCAATGGTTTTTGATTCGATCGGGATATATGGATGAAGGGACCGTACTGTACGCTAACCAAAATCTATTGGTTCTTGCAGGCACTATCAGTGATACCTAGGGAATCATGGGGCGATGTTGCTAGGCGCTCTTACCATGATTCGATGGGCAAGTCGGAAATTGTTGTTCCGAGTCACAAGGAGTTGTGAGCCCACGGCTAGCTGTATCCCTGAACCATTGAGGGTCACACAGAGTAATGGATTTTTAATCCCCGTTGAGATAGTTAAATTTAAAGAGTTAAATTTAATGAACGAAGAAGTTGGACTTCTTATTTAAGAGTAGAGGAGTAAGATTTCCTAAAATGACATAGGGAAGGGCATTTTTGGAAATCACTGAATTGGGATTCAAAAAAATTTATCTTGACTTTAAAAGGTGCAGAAATGGTTTCTGTGCACATTGGTGAAATCGGTTTATCAATCGGAGTCATGATGAATTTTATATTAATTTCTGAACATGCGGGCTTTGCTTGTCGGGCTTGAACTTATGACTAATGGGCCCTAAGCTGTTAGCGGCATACATTATAAATAAGTTATTGCAGTACAGAAATTAAAAACAACAGGTCACAATTTTCGAAAACCTAGTTAATTTCTCTCTAAAGTGGCCGCCCCCCTCCCTCTCTACTCGGGAAAATCCAGTCTGTGAATTTTGAATTACAGTCTGGTTTAACGGATAAAATTCGTTAATTCTCTTCGTAGAAACTTCTGATAGATTTTCTAGTGCAATCTATCAGAGGGATTAATTATCCGTTCGTGGACCTGATTGAAGAACAGTTCGTCCATCAGTTCCAGGGATATACAACAAGAGCAGAGCAATCTGTTGGTGTCCATAATCTCGCTTCGAGATTGGAGGTAAAAATTTATAATTGTTATTTAATTTTTACACACAAAATTTAATCGTTAAGTTTTGATACACATTATGGAATCGTTCCATATAAAAATTTTAAACTTTCGCTGCACCGGGTATCAATTCTGATTGATCTGATCGCCGCGTTCTCCAACAAAACTCTTATTGTAGCTTTTCCAGAGTTGGAGCTTTTGAATAGAAAAGGTACAAGCAGTCATCGTTTAGCAGGATAGCATACTCGAGACAGTTGGTTCTTGAATTTTCCCTTATAATCACATACTTGCATCAATATTTGTTCTAGAATGTGGGACATGTATTTTGTTGTTTTGAGCTTTGTTAATTGGTTTAATATTTTATATTTTTCTTATGCATTCATCTTGAGCCAAACCTTTGATTTCAACGGGCAGAACGGCCCTTTTTGTTTAGACGTTTTGGGGGCTATACTGCGAGTGGCTTGGGTGTAGAAGTTCACCTAGTGTCAGCATACTCCTTATAGTCGCACCAAAGTTTAGGGGAGTGGGATACGTGGCACCACCTCGATTGGGAGAGTCGGTGAGTTGTTACGTGATCTCATCCTCGGGATCTCAAAAGCACAGCAGCAATTTCTTGATTATCAGAGTTGATATCCCAGCTTTAAAGACATGAATATCTTTTGCATTAACACTGAATATGTTGTATTTATATCATGTTATTGATATATTACTTGTTATTTCATGTTATGTTGCTTTTAGTGGGAATATCATTCTCACCGGAGTTATTCGGATGTTGTCTTATCTTTGTATGTGTGCTTGGCAACAGGGGGGACAAGTTCGATTCAGAGGCAGCATGACTAGACTGGGATTGTGACGATAGATGTGAGGGCTTGGTTTAGAAGTCGAACTTTGTTTTCAATCTCGTTGTACTTGTTGTATTTTGGTTTGTAGAACTTAGAGTTGATGCATGTTCTACAAGATTGGTTTTTGTACAACCTTAGAATTATCATGTACTGGATTTATGCATGTTATATGTTGATATTTATGATTTGAGGTTGGATTTGGAAAGCATTTTCTGCTGCTGAAGTTTTATTTTCTGAAAAATAGCAGGGCACGGACCCCGTGCCTAGGTCCGGGTGAGGGTCCGTGTACCTTCGCATTTTTTTGTGTGTTCCGGATTTGTTCATGCACGGACCCCGTGTCTAGGTCCGTGCATGGGTCCGTGTGAGTTCGAACCAAGGCAGAAACTTGTAAATTTTGAAAATATGGGCCCAGACCCGGGCTCGGAGGGTGCACGGGGTCCGTGCA
This sequence comes from Henckelia pumila, assembly GCF_033568475.1. Taxonomy (NCBI): domain Eukaryota; kingdom Viridiplantae; phylum Streptophyta; class Magnoliopsida; order Lamiales; family Gesneriaceae; genus Henckelia; species Henckelia pumila. The sequence goes on from NC_133123.1 coordinate 60,671,422, forward strand.
TTTTTGTTTCGGAAGTTGATCTTGTGCAGTTTAATTCACGGACCCGAGCACAAAAGGTGCACGGGGTCAGTGCATGCCCTTTTAAAAAAAAATTTGGCTCTAAGCCTTGGCTTGTTTTGGATGCTTGTTCGTTTATTTCATGATTATATGATTAGAACCGAGGTCCTCACATTAAGTGGTATCAGAGCGATTAGTTCTTGGACTGTATTAGAGTAAGCGGGGTAGATCGAGTCCGCATGATTCGATTTCTTGCATGTGATTGAATTCTTTAAACGATTATTTAAACGTCATGCGAGCATGCTTTAATATTCCATGAACTATTTGAATTACAGGATTATGTGATTTAAATATTAAAGCATGATATATATTAGAATTGCGGATTTAATTATTTCTGATATGGAATGAGATTTTTTATCAGAGATTAAGGACACGAGATTGTTGAATTTAGATATTTGTGTCCTAATTCTCTTGAATATGAGATATGTTTCCTCGATGAATTTTTTATCAGGAAACATTCAGTTGCAACCTCGATTGAACAGCTTTGTTCTGCGACTGAAAGAATGGATGTCACTCCGACTCCGATGGAAGCACTCTTTTTGAGGTTTCAGTCGTTCAACCCACCAATTCTGTAACGCCCCGTTTTTATCTTAAATGAGTTTATGAGTTAATCGGAGATTACAGAGTTCACGAGCCGACTTGATTTTGATCAGGGTCCCTTTTGCAAAAATTGTATTTTTCAGGGACTAAAACGCAAATTGTGAGTTTGATATATTATCTACAACTTGTTTGACTTGGGAGTAGTCTTCTTCACCTTCTCCATTCCTCCTCCACGCCTTCAACCTCCATTAGAGAGCAAAACGTGAAGTTCAAGCTTTCCAATCTCGGTTCCGGTTGATCCGTCCGTTAGAAATCATTTCTGAAGGCAGTTTAGCGATCACTGCAGCGAGAGCTCCGTTATATCGTAAGTTTTTCTACGATCGGATACATTCTAGTTTTTGGATGTTGTTAGAATCGTTCGAGATTCGAGTATGTTGTTCTAGACAGATTCTGATCGTTTATTATCTGTCGGTTTTGAATTAGAGCGACGTTCGGATTTGTTATGATTTTTGGAAGCCATTTTCAAAAATGTGGATTTTGAGATTGAAGGGTTTGCTTTGTTATTGTTGTTTTGGGCATTGGATACCGGATGTGGATCTCACATTTGCAATGATTTGCAGGTGATGACAAGAAGTCGCAGGCTTAGAATGGGTGAGACCCAGCTGAGGCTCGGGAATGGTTCCAGAGTTGAAGCTACGGCCATTGGAGATGTTTGTTTGACTTTGCAGAACGGTTTTAAATTATTGTTAAGAGATGTTTTATTTGTGCCAGATTTAATTAAAAACATTATTTCTATTCTATGCTTGATAGAGATGGTTATTCTTGCAATTTTGTGAATGGGATTTGCAATATTTACAAGAATGAATGTTTAATTGGAAATGGACAACTTGAAAACGATCTATACAACTTAAAACTAAAAGACGTTCCAGTGAATTATGTTGATAAACCGGCGACAACAAACAAAAGGAAAATCGATAGTCAAAACCCGGCAAACCTTTGGCATGCTAGGCTAGGTCATATTTCCTCAAGGAGGATGAACAAGCTAGTGGGAGAGGGCATGTTTGATATGTCTGATATTAATTCTCTACCTACTTGTGAATCCTGCCTAAAAGGAAAAATGACTAAATCTCCTTTTAAGGGGAAACCTGAGCGTAGTCAGAATCTGTTGGATTTGATCCATACAGATGTTTGTGGTCCATTTAGAGTAGGGACTCAACATGGCCACACCTACTTCATTACCTTTACTGATGATTATTCAAGGTATGGGTATTTATATTTAATGAAATATAAGTCTGAAGCATTTGAAAAGTTCAAAGAATTCAGGGCTGAAGTAGAAAACAAGCTAGGTAAAAGTATTAAAGCACTTCGATCGGATCGAGGTGGAGAATACTTGAGTACCGAGTTTTTGGACTATCTGAAAGAGAATGGGATTCTCTCTCAGTGGACTCCTCCTATGACACCACAACTTAATGGTGTATCGGAGCGTCGTAATCGAACTTTGTTGGACATGGTTCGATCTATGATGAGCTTCACTGAGCTTCCACCTTCGTTTTGGGGCTATGCGCTTGAAACGGCGGTATTGTTGTTGAACAACGTCCACACTAAAGCAGTGGACAAAACACCATACGAGTTATGGAATGGCAAAGCTCCTAAGTATTCGTACTTGAGGATTTGGGGATGTCCTGCTTACGTGAAGCGGACAGTGGGAGATAAGTTGGATAGTCGATCCAGCTTATGTTATTTTGTAGGGTATCCGAAGAATTCAATCGGATATTATTTCTATTATCCTGCTGAAACAAATGTGTTTGTTTCTAGGAATGCCACCTTCTTGGAGAAGGAGTTCTTATTGGATAAGAAAGGCGAGATGATGGAACTCGAAGAAGTTCGAGAAGAACCCGAAATACAAAATAACGATCCTACACCTCAGGAACCATTGCTGGACACGCCTGCACCTAGAAGATCCGAAAGGACTTCTAGACCTCCAGTTCGATATGGTCTTTTTCTTGAAGGGGATCAAGATGAACCCGACATTGGATGTGATCCAAGAAACTTCAAGGAAGCAATTTCTGATGCGGATTCGAATTTATGGCTTGAAGCTATGCAGTCAGAATTGGATTCGATGCATACAAACCAAGTTTGGTCTTTAGTAGATCCTCCCGATGGAATTGTTCCGATAGGGTGCAAATGGATCTACAAAAGAAAGCTTGGGCCTGATGGTAAGGTATTGACCTACAAGGCGCGATTGGTGGCTAAAGGTTATACTCAAAGGCAAGGAGTTGACTATGACGAAACCTTTTCACCAGTTGCAATGTTCAAGTCCATAAGAATCCTAATTGCCATAGCTGCATGGTATGACTATGAGATATGGCAAATGGATGTGAAGACTGCTTTTCTTAATGGAGACATTAAGGAGGAAATCTATATGAAGCAGCCTGAGGGGTACACATCCATGGGAAGCGAGCATAAGGTATGCAAGCTTCAGAGATCAATTTATGGTCTAAAACAAGCATCAAGAAGTTGGAACCAGAAATTTGATGAAACAATAAAAGATTTTGGTTTCATCAAGAACCCGGAGGAACCTTGCGTGTACAAGAAAGTAGTTAAGGATGCGGTGACATTCTTAGTACTTTATGTTGATGACATCCTACTCATTGGGAATGATGTAGGGATGTTGCAGTCAACAAAGATATGGTTATCAGGTAGATTCTCGATGAAGGATTTGGGTGAGGCATCCTACATTCTTGGGATACAGATCTATAGAGATAGATCTAAGAGAATGATAGGACTCACTCAATCAACCTACATCGATACCATATTGAAACGGTTTTCAATGGATGGGTCCAAAAGAGGACATCTACCCATGTGTCATGGAGTTTCTGTTGGAAAACGCGGCTCTCTGATCAATCACGATTGATACCCGGTGCAGCGGAAGTTTAAAATTTTGTTATGGAACAATTCCATAGTGTGGGTATCAACCGTTCAACGATTAAATTATTGTGTGTGTGTAAAATTTAAATAACAGTTAATTAAATTTTACCTTAAATCTCGCAACGAGATTAATGGACACCAACAGATTTTATCTGCTCTTGTTGTCTCTCCCTGGAACCGATGAACTCCTTCAATCAGGTCCACGAACAGAGGTTTAATCCCTCTGATAGATTGCACTAGAAAATCTATCAGAAGTTTTCTGCGAAGAGATTACACGAATCTGATTCGTTATTCCTGACCGCGATTCAAAATCACAGACCGGAATTTTCTCGGGCAGAGGGGGAGGGTTCGGCCGATTTGTTGAGAGAGAGGCTAGGGTTCGATTTTTGCTCTGTCTCAAAAATTATGACCTGTTGTGTGTAATTTCTGTACTGAAATAACTTATTTATAATGCAGGCCACTAACACCTTAGGGCCCATTAGTCATAAGCTGGGGCCCGACAAGCAAAGCCCGCTCGTTCAGAAATTAATATAAAATTCATCGTGACTCCGATTGATGAACTGATTTCACCAATGTGCACAGAAACCATTTCTGCACATTTTAAAGTCAAAATAAATTTTCCTGAATCCGAATTCAGTGATTTCCAAAAATGTCCATCCCTATGTCATTTTAGGAAATCCTACTCCCTTACTCTTATTTAAGAAGTCCAACTCCTTAGTTCATTAAATTTAACTCTTTAAATTTAACTATCTCAACGGGGATTAAAACTCCATTACACTGTGTGACCCTCAATGGTTCAGGGATACAGCTAGCCGTGGGCTCACAACTCCTTGTGACTCGGAACAACACTTTCCGACTTGCCCAACGAATCATGGTAAAGCGCCTAGCAACATCGCCCCATGATTCCCTAGGTATCACTGATAGTGCCTACAAGAACCAGTAGATTTTGGTTAGCGTACAGTACGGTCCCTTCATCCATATATCCCGATCGAATCAACAACCATTGGTATATCGAGAGTCGCTCAAGATTCGATAACTATGCAATACATCTTGAAGATCAAATTAGTGACATCGCATGTGCTACTAAGAAACCATTTCTTAAATCACATCAATTACTCTGGCCAGAGATTTATCACACTAATATCTCCTCAGATCGCATAGGATATCCACACTCGCAAGTATGTGGTGAATCCTTGACAACAATGCATTGACTCCTATATGTGTCGTAACTGTACCCAATCTCGACACCTGATGACCCCCATAGAGTCGGTAAACGAGTCAAAGCACAGCACTAGCATATAGAGTCTCCATGATGTTTCAAGTCGTAAGGACTAATGGTGTACAACCAAAACCGCGGACTTAATCCACTCGATAAGTGATAACCACTTGGAAAGTCCGGATAGGGTAGTTCGATTATTCATCCTATGAATATCCATTTGCATGCTTCGAACATCTCCATGTTCCCTACCAATGAAACGTGGTACTCCGCATCGCAAATGCTAGTCTCAAACTCGAGCGATCCTTATCCTTATTATCGGACGGCTCAATCGACTAGGAACGGTTTTAGAACATACAGTGACTATAAGATGTATTTCATGATAGACATCTCCATGTTCTACCACATCTTACATACACTATAGTATATTCAAGGTCTTTATCAAAACAACAATAGTATATCACAATATAACAATATGAAGTAATATAAAGTCATTGCCATAAAAGTGTAAATAATATTAAACAAAAGATTGTTTATACAAAGAGTCATCAAAGCCCATAGCCACACAGTTGGCTCACTGGGCACCCACTCTTACAATCTCCCACTTGCCCTATAGCCAACTAGTCATACTACGTAGACCCATTGCTTCGCGATGTTTGTCAAACAATGGTCCTGGCAAGGGCTTAGTAAGCGGATCAGCGATATTGTCTGCAGAGGCCACTCGTTCGACAATGATGTCTCCTCTTTCCACAATCTCCCGGATTATGTGGTATTTCCTCAGTACGTGTTTGGACCTTTGATGAGACCTTGGTTCCTTTGCTTGAGCAACGGCACCCGTGTTGTCGCAGTACACCGGGACTGGACCAACAAATTCAGGAATGACGCCCAACTCTTGGACGAAATTCCTCATCCAAACGGCCTCTTTAGCAGCAGCTGATGCTGCAATGTATTCAGCCTCAGTGGTGGAATCCGCTGTGGTGTCCTGCTTGGAACTCTTCCAAGAGACAGCACCGCCATTGAGCATGAACACAAATCCAGAGGTAGACTTCGAGTCATCCACATCACTTTGGAAGCTAGAGTCGGTATAGCCTTCCAGTTTGAGTTCTCGTCCTCCATAAACCATGAACATATTCTTAGTCCTTCGCAAGTACTTAAGAATGTCCTTCACGGCTTTCCAATGCATTTGACCAGGATTAGACTGATATCTGCTCGTGACACTCAGAGCAAATGCTACATCCGGTCTGGTAGATATCATCCCATACATGATACTACCTATAGCTGACGCATATGGTACATGTGTCATATTCTCTATCTCTTCATCAGTCTTGGGACACATAGACTTGGATAGAGAAACTCCATGACACATGGGTAGATGTCCTCTTTTGGACCCATCCATTGAAAACCGTTTCAATATGGTATCGATGTAGGTTGATTGAGTGAGTCCTATCATTCTCTTAGACCTATCTCTATAGATCTGTATCCCAAGAATGTAGGATGCCTCTCCCAAATCCTTCATCGAAAATCTACCTGATAACCATATCTTTGTTGACTGCAACATCCCTACATCATTCCCAATGAGTAGGATGTCATCAACATAGAGTACTAAGAATGTCACCGCATCCTTAACTACTTTCTTGTACACGCAAGGTTCCTCCGGGTTCTTGATGAAACCATAATCTTTTATTGTTTCATCAAATTTCTGGTTCCAACTTCTTGATGCTTGTTTTAGACCATAAATTGATCTCTGAAGCTTGCATACCTTATGCTCGCTTCCCATGGATGTGTACCCCTCTGGCTGCTTCATATAGATTTCTTCCTTAATGTCTCCATTAAGAAAAGCAGTCTTCACATCCATTTGCCATATCTCATAGTCATACCATGCAGCTATGGCAATAAGGATTCTTATGGACTTGAACATAGCAACTGGTGAAAATGTTTCATCATAGTCAACTCCTTGCCTTTGAGTATAACCTTTCGCCACCAATCGCGCCTTGTAGGTCAATACCTTACCATCAGGCCCAAGCTTTCTTTTGTAGATCCATTTACACCCTATTGGAACAATTCCATCGGGAGGATCTACCAAAGACCAAACTTGGTTTGTATGCATCGAATCCAATTCTGACTGCATAGCTTCAAGCCATAAATTCGAATCCGCATCAGAAATTGCTTCCTTGAAGTTTCTTGGATCACATCCAATGTCGGGTTCATCTTGATCCCCTTCAAGAAGAAGACCATATCGAATAGGAGGTCTAGAAGTCCTCTCGGATCTTCTAGGTTCAGGCGTGTCCAGCAATGGTTCCTGAGGTGTAGGATCGTTATTTTGTATTTCGGGTTCTTCTCGAACTTCTTCGAGTTCCATCATCTCGCCTTTCTTATCCAATAAGAACTCCTTCTCCAAGAAGGTGGCATTCCTAGAAACAAACACCTTTGTTTCAGCAGGATAATAGAAATAATATCCGATTGAATTCTTCGGATACCCTACAAAATAACATAAGCTGGATCGACTATCCAACTTATCTCCCACTGTCCGCTTCACGTAAGCAGGACATCCCCAAATCCTCAAGTACGAATACTTAGGAGCTTTGCCATTCCATAACTCGTATGGTGTTTTGTCCACTGCTTTAGTGTGGACGTTGTTCAACAACAATACCGCCGTTTCAAGCGCATAGCCCCAAAACGAAGGTGGAAGCTCAGTGAAGCTCATCATAGATCGAACCATGTCCAACAAAGTTCGATTACGACGCTCCGATACACCATTAAGTTGTGGTGTCATAGGAGGAGTCCACTGAGAGAGAATCCCATTCTCTTTCAGATAGTCCAAAAACTCGGTACTCAAGTATTCTCCACCTCGATCCGATCGAAGTGCTTTAATACTTTTACCTAGCTTGTTTTCTACTTCAGCCCTGAATTCTTTGAACTTTTCAAATGCTTCAGACTTATATTTCATTAAATATAAATACCCATACCTTGAATAATCATCAGTAAAGGTAATGAAGTAGGTGTGGCCATGTTGAGTCCCTACTCTAAATGGACCACAAACATCTGTATGGATCAAATCCAACAGATTCTGACTACGCTCAGGTTTCCCCTTAAAAGGAGATTTAGTCATTTTTCCTTTTAGGCAGGATTCACAAGTAGGTAGAGAGTTAATATCAGACATATCAAACATGCCCTCTCCCACTAGCTTGTTCATCCTCCTTGAGGAAATATGACCTAGTCTAGCGTGCCAAAGGTTTGCCGGGTTTTGACTATCGATTTTCCTTTTGTTTGTTGTCGCCGGTTTGTCAATACAATTCACTGGAACGTCTTTTAGTTTTAAATTGTATAGATCGTTTTCAAGTTGTCCATTTCCAATTAAACATTCATTCTTGTAAATATTGCAAATCCCATTCACAAAATTACAAGAATAACCATCTCTATCAAGCATAGAAATAGAAATAATGTTTTTAATTAAATCTGGCACAAATAAAACATCTCTCAACAATAATTTAAAACCATTCTGCAAAATCAAACAAACATCTCCAATGGCCGTAGCTTCAACTCTGGAACCATTCCCGAGCCTCAGCTGGGTCTCACCCATTCTAAGCCTGCGACTTCTTGTCATCACCTGCAAATCATTGCAAATGTGAGATCCACATCCGGTATCCAATACCCAAGAAGTTGTATTAAGTGACATGTTTATTTCGATATAGAACATACCCTTTGCAGTTCCCAACTGCTCAAGATACTCCTTGCAGTTGCGCTTCCAATGACCCGGCTTCTTGCAGTAATGGCAAACATCCTTGGATTTTCCATTGTTTGAAGCCTTTGTCTTTTGCTTCTTCTCGGGTTCCACTTTCTTGGGTGGGGCAGAACGTTTCTTGCCCTTCATACTTGGCCCCTTCTTAGCAGAAGATGAGGAGCCCACCAAGAAAGCTGGCTTATCCTTCTTAAGTGTGGATTCATATGTAACGAGCATATTGACCATCTCTTCAAGGGTGGCCTCTATCTTGTTCATATTAAAATTTATCACGAATCCATCAAATGAAGAAGGAAGAGATAGAAGCAGCAAGTCCACATTGAGTTCATGCTCCAACACCAAATCAAGGGTCGCTAACTTCTGTATGAGCCAAATCACTCGTACCCCATGATCACGGACCGAAGTCCCTTCACGCATGCGGCACGTCATCAACTCCTTAACAGTAGAGAACCTTTCAGCCCTCGACTGAGCCCCAAAAAGTTCCTTGAGTTGCGCGTGAATGTCAGCAGCATTCACCGTGTCCTCAAATCGCCTCTGGAGTTCATCAGACATCGAGGCTTGCATATAGCATTTGGTCTTGATGTCATGGTCCCACCATGCATCAAGCTTGGCCAATTCCTCCGGACTAACATCAGCTGGTGCTTCCTTCGGAGGTGCTTTCTCTAACACATAGAGCATTTTCTCCGAAGTTAAGACAATCTTCAACTTCCGGAACCATTCCGTATAGTTGGCGCCAGTCAGCTTGTTTTGTTCGAGGATCGAGAATAAAGGATTTCGCGAATTCATTGTATGAAATACTGAAAAGGAAAACAGACATATATCAATGATTGTTTAACAATTTACTAAGACATAAAATAGGCGAATTTAATTTTATGAATCTCACTCCCACTATTTTAACGATTTCACCACCCTCTAGTGAAAACGGGAAACTTTTTCCTTAGTGAGAACATGGAGTCCAATTGACAAACTTATGGTCCCGAATAATATCAGCCAACCATAATTCTCAAAAGGTAGAGCCCAATTGCTTCCAAAGCAACCCCCATGTATTTACCTCATGTCCAATAAGGGCCCAATAATATGACGCCGTTTAAAGTGACATGTCAAGATGACCCATCAATATTAAGTTGTGATGGACGGTCGCCATGTGGATCCCCCAATAATATGAGCCGATCCCATGGGAGTTCCACCCAACTTACAACATTTGTCGATCCAATGTACAGCTTTCCGACGGACGGGCCCCCCCAATAATATGAGCCGGACCGTATCCGCGGGTAGCATCACATACATTGACCGTTGATGGAAGGTAGGAACATTTAAACAATATTTAAATTTCCTTTATTTATCTTGATATAAATTTTAAATCATATTTAAAATGAGGGATTTTATTTATAAAAATATTTGTCTCATCATATTTAATTTATTGCATGCATTGCCGGATTCACGCAATTTATGTCTAAACATGCATACAATCATAATATCACATATTATATAGGATGATCGATTCCATTTCTAATTGACCCGTGGTTGCCAATCACGGGTCTTAGTCCAATCCTAGGTAATATGCAGTATGCAAATGCAATCCTATTACATATGCTTCCAAGTTACATTTCTTCAGTCTTCATTGTCTGCTGGGCCCACCATCTTCAAATCTTGATCTCCCACTAAATCTAATGTATTTACAATAAATAACAATGACAAGTAGGGGATACATTTTTAGGGGGTGGGAACGGGCTATAAACCAAGCCCACTTTTATTACATATGACATTCATATCGGGCCATAAACCAGGCCCATTAATAAAACCAACAATAATAAAGACAAAATGTAAATTCCTAACATACACCTACAAAATTGGTCATGGCAATCGATCATCCTTATCCAATAACATTTAATTCAAAATTAATTTATTGGATAACATGCTGTGGCAATTCAAATTTAAACAAGATAAAATCATATTTTATATATAAAATCTCATTTCACATATAAAATCATATTTTATCTCTATATCAAATAAAATCATATTTTATCTATAAAATCCAATTTTACAAATAAAATCATATTTTACTTAATATATCATAAGATCATATCTTATCATCAATTGTACCAAAATAATTGATTTCAAAATTCAATTTACGGATAAAATATTAAAATTTTCCAAAAATTCAAATTTATCCAAAATCAATTTTAAAATTTACGGACTCGAACAATTCGATCCGAAATCTCGTGAACCAATCAAAAACAATTTTTGACCGGACCAAAAATAAAATTTTAAATATTAAAATTAATTTTTAAATAAAAATATAATTTTTCCCGCGGGCCGCCCGGGACACTCCCGGGCCGGCCCGCACCCGGGGCGCGGGCCGGGGGCAGCCCGGCTGCCCCCTTAGGGCAGCGCCTGGCGCCGCCCCTGGGCGGCGCCGAGCGCCGCCCCTGGGCAGCGCCGAGAGCTGCCCTGCGCAGCGCCCAGCGCTGCGCTGGGCGGCGACGGTCGCCGCCTTGGGCGGCGCCGTGCGCCGCCCGGGGCAGCAACAATTGCTGCCCCACCGGGCAGCGATCCAATCGCTGCCCGGGTTTTGCCCCGAAAAAATTTTTTTTTTTTTTATTTAAAAATATTTATTTTTTTTCAAAAACCGAGACTCAAAAATTTTGTACAATTGATTAATTTAATCGTTTGATCTGAGCAACCTGGCTCTGATACCACTGTTGGAAAACGCGGCTCTCTGATCAATCACGATTGATACCCGGTGCAGCGGAAGTTTAAAATTTTGTTATGGAACAATTCCATAGTGTGGGTATCAACCGTTCAACGATTAAATTATTGTGTGTGTGTAAAATTTAAATAACAGTTAATTAAATTTTACCTTAAATCTCGCAACGAGATTAATGGACACCAACAGATTTTATCTGCTCTTGTTGTCTATCCCTGGAACCGATGAACTCCTTCAATCAGGTCCATGAACAGAGGTTTAATCCCTCTGATAGATTGCACTAGAAAATCTATCAGAAGTTTTCTGCGAAGAGATTACACGAATCTGATTCGTTATTCCTGACCGCGATTCAAAATCACAGACCGGAATTTTCTCGGGCAGAGGGGGAGGGTTCGGCCGATTTGTTGAGAGAGAGGCTAGGGTTCGATTTTTGCTCTGTCTCAAAAATTATGACCTGTTGTGTGTAATTTCTGTACTGAAATAACTTATTTATAATGCAGGCCACTAACACCTTAGGGCCCATTAGTCATAAGCTGGGGCCCGACAAGCAAAGCCCGCTCGTTCAGAAATTAATATAAAATTCATCGTGACTCCGATTGATGAACTGATTTCACCAATGTGCACAGAAACCATTTCTGCACATTTTAAAGTCAAAATAAATTTTCCTGAATCCGAATTCAGTGATTTCCAAAAATGTCCATCCCTATGTCATTTTAGGAAATCCTACTCCCTTACTCTTATTTAAGAAGTCCAACTCCTTAGTTCATTAAATTTAACTCTTTAAATTTAACTATCTCAACGGGGATTAAAACTCCATTACACTGTGTGACCCTCAATGGTTCAGGGATACAGCTAGCCGTGGGCTCACAACTCCTTGTGACTCGGAACAACACTTTCCGACTTGCCCAACGAATCATGGTAAAGCGCCTAGCAACATCGCCCCATGATTCCCTAGGTATCACTGATAGTGCCTACAAGAACCAGTAGATTTTGGTTAGCGTACAGTACGGTCCCTTCATCCATATATCCCGATCGAATCAACAACCATTGGTATATCGAGAGTCGCTCAAGATTCGATAACTATGCAATACATCTTGAAGATCAAATTAGTGACATCGCATGTGCTACTAAGAAACCATTTCTTAAATCACATCAATTACTCTGGCCAGAGATTTATCACACTAATATCTCCTCAGATCGCATAGGATATCCACACTCGCAAGTATGTGGTGAATCCTTGACAACAATGCATTGACTCCTATATGTGTCGTAACTGTACCCAATCTCGACACCTGATGACCCCCATAGAGTCGGTAAACGAGTAAAAGCACAGCACTAGCATATAGAGTCTCCATGATGTTTCAAGTCGTAAGGACTAATGGTGTACAACCAAAACCGCGGACTTAATCCACTCGATAAGTGATAACCACTTGGAAAGTCCGGATAGGGTAGTTCGATTATTCATCCTATGAATATCCATTTGCATGCTTCGAACATCTCCATGTTCCCTACCAATGAAACGTGGTACTCCGCATCGCAAATGCTAGTCTCAAACTCGAGCGATCCTTATCCTTATTATCGGACGGCTCAATCGACTAGGAACGGTTTTAGAACATACAGTGACTATAAGATGTATTTCATGATAGACATCTCCATGTTCTACCACATCTTACATACACTATAGTATATTCAAGGTCTTTATCAAAACAACAATAGTATATCACAATATAACAATATGAAGTAATATAAAGTCATTGCCATAAAAGTGTAAATAATATTAAACAAAAGATTGTTTATACAAAGAGTCATCAAAGCCCATAGCCACACAGTTGGCTCACTGGGCACCCACTCTTACAATCTCCCACTTGCCCTATAGCCAACTAGTCATACTACGTAGACCCATTGCTTCGCGATGTTTGTCAAACAATGGTCCTGGCAAGGGCTTAGTAAGCGGATCAGCGATATTGTCTGCAGAGGCCACTCGTTCGACAATGATGTCTCCTCTTTCCACAATCTCCCGGATTATGTGGTATTTCCTCAGTACGTGTTTGGACCTTTGATGAGACCTTGGTTCCTTTGCTTGAGCAACGGCACCCGTGTTGTCGCAGTACACCGGGACTGGACCAACAAATTCAGGAATGACGCCCAACTCTTGGACGAAATTCCTCATCCAAACGGCCTCTTTAGCAGCAGCTGATGCTGCAATGTATTCAGCCTCAGTGGTGGAATCCGCTGTGGTGTCCTGCTTGGAACTCTTCCAAGAGACAGCACCGCCATTGAGCATGAACACAAATCCAGAGGTAGACTTCGAGTCATCCACATCACTTTGGAAGCTAGAGTCGGTATAGCCTTCCAGTTTGAGTTCTCGTCCTCCATAAACCATGAACATATTCTTAGTCCTTCGCAAGTACTTAAGAATGTCCTTCACGGCTTTCCAATGCATTTGACCAGGATTAGACTGATATCTGCTCGTGACACTCAGAGCAAATGCTACATCCGGTCTGGTAGATATCATCCCATACATGATACTACCTATAGCTGACGCATATGGTACATGTGTCATATTCTCTATCTCTTCATCAGTCTTGGGACACATAGACTTGGATAGAGAAACTCCATGACACATGGGTAGATGTCCTCTTTTGGACCCATCCATTGAAAACCGTTTCAATATGGTATCGATGTAGGTTGATTGAGTGAGTCCTATCATTCTCTTAGACCTATAGCGAACGAGTTTAGTCATTCGAACTTCTCGTATTTGTTTTGCAAGCAAGAAACGATGTAGGTACTACCGAATTGAATGTTTCTCTTCCCTAAACCTTACTTGTATTGTTATTGGCATGTCAAATACTTTAATGCAAGTGTTTAGGTTTTTTTTGAGTTTATTTTGGTGCCATAACTTTTCTTGGCGAGAGGACGGCGCGGGCGCGCGGTTATTGGCGCGGGCGCGCGGCCTCTTTGCGAGGTAGGGGCGCGGGCGCTCTTACTTAGAGCGCTGGCACGCTGGTCCTTGCGCAGCATCGACACGGGCGCGCTGGTTTTAGCGCAGCTTAGGCGCGGGTGCGCTGATGTCACCGCGGGCGCGCGAGCCTTCTTTAAAAAAAATTATAATTAGTTGTTTGTCCGAGTTTAGTTGATTAGAAATGAAGTCTCACATTAAGTGGTATCAAAGCGATAAGATTCTTGGTTTAACTAGAGTGAGCGGGTAGATCGAGTCTGCATGTATTGGCTCCTCGCATGTGTTTGAATTATTTAATTGTATACTTAATTCCATGCGAGAATGCTTTATTGTTGAGAATTATTTGAATTACATGGTTATGTGATTTACTTTTATAAGCATGATCTACTTGAGATATAACTGCTTATGTTATCGACTGGTATCCGGTTTTTCTGAGCGGTTGTATAGGGGCACCGGTTGTAGCGATTGAGATATCTTGTTCCCTAACCTTTGTTATTCAGATGGGTCCTCGTCGAGTGATAAACAAAAACACACCGCCAGTTATCCCTGCGACTGAGCAAGCAAGCACTGAAGTTGATCAGTTGGATGCTTCAGCAACGCCTATGGAAACCTTGCTGAAGAGGTTTCAGTCGTTCAATCCGCCGTTATTGATGGGTTCAGAAAATCCAGTTGACTGCGAGAGTTGGTTGGATGATATTGATCAGCTGTTCGATTCCATTGATTACACAGATGATCGCAAAATCAGGTTAGTCATTCATCAACTACGTGGGGTTGCTAAGAGCTGGTGGATCATGACAAAGAAAGCAATGGAGAGTAGAGGTACGGAAGTTACTTGGACTCTTTTTAAATCTGAATTTTATAAGCGGTTTTTTCCTATCTCGTATCGCAAAGATAAGGGAGCAGAGTTTGCCAATCTGAGGCAAGGGAATCTGAACATTGAAGAGTACGTGGATAAGTTTGATAGTCTGTTGCGTTTTGCACCGCTAATTGCCGGAGATGAAGAAGCTAAGGCAGACCAGTTCATCAATGGTTTGAACCCCGACGTCTTCACGTTAGTAAACACCAACAGGCCTAACAACTTTGCAGATGCCATGAATCACGCAAAGGGAGTAGAAGCAGGCTTGTGGAGGCAAAGAGGTAACCAGGTAGCACCTCAGCAACAGAGGCAGTATCAGAACCCACCATCTCAGTATCAGAATCAGCCACCTCACCATCAGAACCAGCAGCAAAGGTATGAAGGTGGAAACAGTGGGGGAAATAGAAAGGATCAGTACAAAGCAAGAGGTAAACAGTTTAAGAGGCAGGGGAACAGTTCTTCTAGATCCAATGGTTCCAAGCAATTCGGTTCAGGATAGAGTTCTGGATCTTCAGCCATGTACTACAGCAAGTGTGGGGGAAGACACTCACCGGATCAGTGTGTGGGAGTCTTTGGTAATTGTAACACCTATCAGCAACCGGGACACTTCTCTAAGGTGTGCCCTCAGCGTAACAGAGATAGAGCTCAGAGCGGAAGTTCATCTCGACCTGCAGCTCAACCCGAGAGGCAGTCTTCTGCAGTGCACTCTTTCCAGCCTCAGCAGCAGAACAGATAGGGAGGTAACTCTAGTGCGAACCAGCCTCCGAGACAGCAGGCACGAGTCTTTGCTTTGACAGAGGATCAAGCTCAGGCAGCACCTGACGATGTTATAGCAGGTAACTGTTCGATTTTTGGTTATTTTGCTCATGTTTTGATAGATACAGTTGCTTTCCATTCCTTTATCTCTGAGAAATTTGTGTTATTGCATGTCTTGCCTACTGAGTTGTTGCCTACTATAGTAGCTGTTACTTCACCGTTGGGTGGAGAAATTGTTTCTGTCAGACTAGTCAGGAACTGTGAACTTTGTTTTGAGGGGAATTTGTTAGAATTCAACTGTATTGTGCTTGGACTGTCAGATTTTGATTGTATTGTCGGTATAGATGCTTTGACCAAGTACAGGGCAACAGTTGATTGTTTTCTGAAGGTTTTCAGGTTCAGGCCTGAAATGGCAGACGAGTGAAAATTCTTTTGTAAGGGTTCTCGTTCTAGAATTCCTTTGATTTCAGTGTTATCTATGACTCGTTTGTTACAGAGAGTAGATTTACCAGTGGTTAGAGATTTTGCTGATGTGTTTTCGGAAGATGTTCCTGGATTGCCACCTATTCGAGAGATCGAATTAAGCATCGATTTGGTGCCAGGTACTCAACCTATTTCCAAAGCTCCTTATCATATGGCACCTATTGAACTGAGAGAGTTGAAGGAGCAACTTGAAGATTTGATTTCCAAGGGATACATCAGACCTAGTGTATCGCCTTGGGGTGCTCCTGTTCTGTTTGTTAGGAAGAAGGATGGTTCTATGCGGCTTTGTATCGACTACCGTCAGTTGAATCAGGCTACAGTTAAGAACAGGTATCCTTTACCTCGAATAGATGACCTTTTTGATCAGCTGCAGGGTTCTTCTGTCTATTCGAAGATTGATCTGAGGTCAGGCTATCACCAGCTGAGAGTGCGAGAGGAAGATGTTCCTAAGACCGCATTCAGAACGAGGTATGGTCACTTTGAGTTTATAGTCATGTCATTCGGTTTGACTAACGCTCCAGCGAATTTTATGGGTTTGATGAACCGTATCTTTCAGCGTTATTTAGATGAGTTCGTCATTATCTTTATCGATGATATTCTTATCTACTCGAAGAACCGTACTGACCATGCAGAGCACTTGAGGACGGTACTGCAGATTTTGCGAGTTGAGCAGTTGTTTTCCAAGTTGTCTAAATGTGAATTCTGGTTGGATCGAGTTGTCTTCCTCGGTCATATCATTTCTAGAGATGAGATTTCTGTCGATCCCAGCAAGATTGAAGCGGTTATGAATTGGCCTAGACCGACATCAGTACCTGAGATCCGAAGCTTCATGGGTTTAGCTGGTTATTATCGCCGATTCATCGAGGGTTTCTCATCTATTGCCAAGCCTATTACCCAGCTGACTCAGAAGAATGCGCCTTTTGTCTGGACTGCAGATTGTGAGGCTAGCTTTGTTTATCTGTAGAGGAGACTGACCAGTTCTCCGATTCTTTCTATTCCGAAAGGTACTGGAGGTTTCACAGTCTATTGTGATGCTTCTAACCGAGGCTTGGGTTGCGTTCTTATGCAGCATAAGCATGTGGTGGCGTATGCATTGAGGCAGCTGAAACCGCACGAGAGTCGTTATCCGGTTCATGATCTTGAACTAGCTGCGATCGTCTTTGCGCTGAAGATCTGGCGTCACTATCTTTATGGTGAGGCTTTCGAGATATTTTCTGACCATAAGAGCCTTAAGTACTTGTTTTCACATGCAGAGCTGAATATGAGACAGAGAAGATGGTTAGATCTATTGAAGGATTTCGACTGTGAAATCAAGTATTATCCGGGAAAGTCGAATGCAGTTGCAGATGCCTTGAGCCGAAAGCTTTGTTCTTTATCTCTTTCTACTATTGGTGTTTCTCAGTTGATCGATGATTGTTGCACTTCTGGTTTAGAGTTTGAAACAGATAGGGACACTATCAGAGTGTTTGCTATTCAAGCCGAACCGGAGTTGTTTGTTGCAATCAGAGAAGCACAGAAGTCTGAGCCGAGCATTCAAGTTTCACTAGAGAAAGCCAGATCTGGGCATCAGTCTGAATTCCAGGTTAGAGATGATGTTTTGTTTGTGAATAACCGTATTGTTGTGCCTGATATTTCGGAGTTGAGACAGCGTATTCTTCGAGAGGCTCATTGCAGTCGGTTTAGTATTCATCCTGGAGGTCGTAATATGTGCAACGACCTGAAGAACCAGTTCTGGTGGAAGAGAATGAAGAGCGATGTTGCGAGGTTTGTATCTCGGTGTTTGAACTGTCAGCAAGTAAAAGCAGAGCGGAAACGACCAGGAGGTCTGTTTCACAGTCTATCTGTTCCTGAATGGAAGTGGGATCACATTTCCATGGATTTCGTCATGAAGCTACCACGATCCGTTCGAGGATGTGATGCCATTTGGGTAGTGATCGACCGATTGACGAAGTCTGCATGTTTTATTCCGTACAGGATGACGTATCGTCATGATCAGATGGCTGAGTTGTATGTTAGCAATGTTGTGAGATGGCATGGTGTGCCGAAGTCGATCGTTTCAGACAGAGATCCTAGATTCACTTCTCACTTCTGGCACAGTCTTCAGGGGGCACTTGGTACTCAATTGCATCTGAGTACAGCTTATCATCCTCATACCGATGGACAGTCAGAGCGGACTATCCAGACGTTAGAGGATATGCTGCGAGCGGTAGTGCTAGACTTTGGCACTAGTTGGCAGGATTCTTTGCCTCTTGTTGAGTTTTCTTACAACAACAGCTTCCAAGCGAGTATCGGTATGGCGCCTTTTGAGGCTTTGTATGGTAGAAAGTGCCGAACTCCGTTGTTTTGGGATGATTTGTCCGAGTCACCAGATTTGGGACCGGAGATGCTTAGAGATATGGCAGAGCAGGTTAAGATCATTCAGACCAGAATGAAGTCAGCTCAAGATAGACAGGCGAAGTATGCGAATGTCAGGCATAGACCTCTGAGTTTTGATCAGGGAGACCGAGTCTTTCTGAAGATTTCTCCGTTCAGAGGCACTGTCAGATTCGGTAAGAGAGGGAAGTTATCTCCGAGATTCATCGGGCCGTACGAGATTCTCGAGAAGATAGGCAATCTTGCCTATAGACTTGCACTTCCGCCGTCTTTATTTGGTATTCACTATGTTTTTCACGTCTCTATGCTGTGAAAGTATCATCCAGATCCTTCTCATATTCTTCATCCTGACGAAGCCGAGTTAGACGAGACTCTGAGCTACTTTGAGCGACCGATTCAGATCCTTGATCGGAAGGAGAAACAACTCAGAACCAAGTTGATTTCGTTGGTGAAAGTGCAGTGGAGCCGTCACGGCGTCGAGGAAGCGACTTGGGAGACAGAATCTGACATGAGACAGCGATTTCCGGATTTATTCGGATGACGTGAGTTCTTCTTACTGTCTTTAGTTCTTTATTCTATCTTATGAGTTGTGGTTCTCGTTGATTTCAAGGACGAAATCTCTTCTTAGTGGGGGAGAATTGTAACGCCCCGTTTTTATCTTAAATGAGTTTATTTGAGTTAATCGGAGATTACAGAGTTCATGAGCCGACTTGATTTTGATCAGGGTCCCTTTTGCAAAAATTGGATTTTTTTAGGGACTAAAACGTAAATTGTGAGTTTGATATATTATCTACAACTTGTTTGACTTGGGAGTAGTCTTCTTCACCTTCTCCATTCCTCCTCCACGCCTTCAACCTCCATTAGAGAGCAAAATGTGAAGTTCAAGCTTTCCAATCTCGGTTTCCGGTTGATCTGTCCGTTAGAAATCATTTCTGAAGGCAGTTTAGCGATCACTGCAGCGAGAGCTCCGTTATATCGTAAGTTTTTCTACGATCGGATACATTCTAGTTTTTGGATGTTGTTAGAATCATTCGAGATTCGAGTATGTTGTTCTAGACAAAGTTCTGATCGTTTATTATCTGTCGGTTTTGAATTAGAGCGACGTTCGGATTTGTTATGATTTTTGTAAGCCATTTTCAAAAATGTGGATTTTGAGATTGATGGGTTTGCTTTGTTATTGTTGTTTTGGGCATTGTTATGAGGTTATATCGGTATTGAACTGCTGTCTGCGTTTCCGGTTTGTTCAGTTTATAGCCGTTATGCCGTCGGTTTGAGTTTTGGATATTTCGAACCATTTTTGTATTGATTGAAGCTTTGGCTTGTGAGTGATCATGGTTGTTGATCAACTCTTGTATTCGTACAGATTCGTTGGAGTTGTCGAGCCCTGTGTTAGCAACATTGTTCGTCGAGAGTTGGACGAAGAACGGTAAAGAGATTTCCTTGAACCGTTGTTTGTTGTTTAGGTTGTATAGTTGTTGATACAATATTTTGTTGTAGCTTGTCCGGAGTTGGATCTACGACATTGAAAGGTAAAATCAGTCATCGTAGCGGGATAGCATACTCGGGACAGTTGGGTCTCGAGTTTCCCTTTCAAATCACATATTGCATCTACACTTGTTTTAGCATGAGGAACTTGTGTCTTGTTGATTGATTTTGCTTTTGACTATGTGGCTTATGTTTTATGTTTCTGTTATGCATTCATCTTGAGCCTACGTTGATTCAGTGGGCAGAACCGCCCTTTTTGTTTGGACGTTTGGGAACTATGATTGAGTGGCCAAGGTCGTAGTCATATCGCCTAGTGCTAGCATACTCATTATGGTTGCTCAAATTCTAGAGGAGTGAGATATGTGGCACCACTTCGATCGGGAGAGTCTGTGAGTCGTCCCATGATCTCATCCTCGGGATCCCAAAAGCACAGCAGAAATCCTTCGTTTATCATATTTGATATCCCTGTTTAAAGACATGCATTTCATTACGTTGCTATTGATTGTGTTGTTGTCCTGAAAGCATGTTAATTTTGTATTACTTGATATGTTGCTTTTACTGGGATTATCATTCTCACCGGTTTATTCGGCTGTTGCTTTGTTTTGTATGTGTACTTGGCAACAGGAAGGACAGGATCAAGTCAGCATAGACCTGGTTAGCGTCCTGAGCAAGAGATAGAAGTGAGACTCCTTTAGAAGTCGAATCAGCATGTCAACCTAGTTATGTTTTGCGAACATGTTTAGTCATTCGAACTTCTCGTATTTGTTTTGTAAGCAAGAAACGATGTAGGTACTACCGAATTGAATGTTTCTCTTCCCTAAACCTTACTTGTATTGTTATTGGCATGTCAAATACTTTAATGCAAGTGTTTAGGTTTTTGTTGAGTTTATTTCGGTGCCTTAACTTTTCTGGGCGAGAGGATGGCGCGGGCGTGCGGTTATTGGCGCGGGCGCGCGGCCTCTTTGCGAGGTAGGGGCGTGGGCCCTCTTATTTAGAGCGCGGGCGCGCTGGTCCTTACGCAGCATCGGCGCGGGCGCGCTGGTTTTAGCGCAGCTTAGGCGCGGGCGTGCTGATGTCAGCGCGGGCGCGCGAGCCTTCTTTAAAAAAAAATATAATTGGTTGTTTGTCTGAGTTTAGTTGATTAGAAACGAAGTCTCACAAACTCTGAAGAGTAATGAGAATGCTGTGGAGTGCGAGAATTTGATAGAAGAAATCGATCAGTTTTTTGATTCTCTTGAATACACCGATGAGCGTCAAATTCGGTTAGTAGTGTACCAACTTCAAGGGATGGCCCAAGGTTGGTGGATTTCAAGGAAGAAAGCCTTGGAGAATCAAAGTATGGTTGTTTCTTGGAGTTTATTTAAAGCAGAATTTTTTTGGCAGATTCCGTTCCAACAACCGACTAGATATAGAGGAAGTAATACGAGGGATCACTTGCAACCAAGAGGGAAACAATTCAATAAGTCTGGGAGCAGTTCTTCTAGCTTCAGCGGTTCCCAACAGTATGGTTCAGGACAGAGTTCTGGATCTTCCGGTTTATCTTGCAGCAATTGTGGAGGTCGACACCTCAGCGAGCACTGTCTTGGAATTTATGGTATTTGCAATATCTGCCATCAGACCGGACACTACGCGAGGAAATGTCCTCAGCGTGATACCGTTGGATCTCGGTCAGGGCGTTCTTTTAGACCGATGGTTCAACAGGGGCGGAAAACTTATGTGGTTCATTCCTTTCAGCCACTGCAGCAAAATATTTGAGGAGGTTATCCGAATTTGAATCAACCTCAGATTCAACAGACTTTATTCTTTGCTCTTAATGAAGATCCGTAGACTCGGGCTGCACCTGAAGATGATAAGACATGTAATCATTCAAAATTTTAGTTTTTCTGCCTGTTGAATGTTAGATATTGGTACTTTGCCTACCTTATTACTTGAGGAATCTAGTTTGGTGCATTCCCTTTTGTTGAGCTTTGGGGTTAATTTAGTAGCAACTCTTGTTTTGAATGGGAATAAGTTTGAACTGGACAGCTGGTACTTAGGTTATCGGATTATGAGTTTAGTATCCGTTGAGTTGTTTAACCAAGTACAGGGCAACCGAGGATTATTTTCATAAAGTTTCCAGATTTTAGATCTGATTCGTTAGTCGAGTGGAAATCCTCCGGTAAGAATTCTTGATTCGTAGATTCTTTTGTTATTGTTCTGTAGAATGACCGTTTATTACAGAAATGTACGGAGGAATTCTTTATGTTGGCAGAGGGTGTCCTGAATTTTAACCTGACCTGGTTGTTACACCAGTGGTTATAGAAATTGCAGACGATGATATAGCAGGATGAGCTTCCAGTTTTGTTTCAGATTCGTCAGTTTGACTTCAGCTTCGATTTGAGATCAGAATATCATCTTCCTAAGACCGGACTCAGAATGAGGTATGGTCGCTTGAACTTTGTATTTCCATTGATTTGGTAGACGCTCCTGCAGTGCGTATATATTTTAGAAGCCGAATCTTTCAGAGATACTTAGATGAAATGGTGACTACTCTTATCGATGAAATTCTTGTCCTTTGAAGAGTCGTACTGATCTTTCAAGAGTTTGAGAGTTGTTTGCAGATTTTCTTGCCGAGCAGTGTTATGTTTTCTCTTTCGACGTCTAAATTCAGATTTGGATCGAGTTGTCCTTCCACGATCATATTATTTGGAGGCGTAAATTATGTTGATCACCTCAAGACCGGAACCAATATGAATTGATCTAGAGCGACGTCCTTACCTGGAATTTGAAGATTCTTGGTTTAGCAAGTTCTATCGCAAACTCTTCAAGGGATTCTTATCGGTTGTGAAGCCGATTACTCAGCAAAATATGTTCTTTTGTCTGGACTTAATCTTATGAGACCAGTTCTTATTGATTGAGGAAGAGGTTGATCAGCGCTTCATTATTCTTTTATTTCTTCTGTATTTATGACCTTTTCGTGCTTGCACTTCTTCTTATTGAGATTTGAGGTATATTCGTGTTCAGAAGAATCACTTATAGCATGAGCATCGAAACAGCTGAAGACGCTCGAGACCCAATGTTCGATTCTGGATTTTGAGCTCGTAGCAATCTTATTGATTAGAAGATCTGGTATCTATTTTCTTACGAGGAGATTTCCTTAATCTTTCTGATCTTAGAAGCTATAGTACTGGTTTCACCGTACAGACTGGGAATGAGAAAGAAAAGATGATTAGAGGTATTGAGGAATTTCCGATTGGAAATCCTTTCTACCCGGAGTAATGGAATGCAGCAACTGTTGCTTTGAGCCAAAAGATCTGTGCTTATTTTATCTACTTTCGGTATATTGTTGTGATCGTTAATTTCTGCACTTCTTACCAGAGTTTGAAGCAGATAGGAGGTCTATCAGAACCTTGCTTTTGATGCCGGATTAGAATTGTTTGAGAAGATCAAGATCGATCAGAGATTTGATGCGATTTTTCAGTATTCGTTGAAGAAACGTCAAAAATGAACCGGTCTGAGATTCAGGTTGGTGTTGATGCTTTATTGTGTTTAAGCATTTTGTTGTGTCTGATGTTTCTGATGGAGACATCGTATCTTGAGATTTGTACTTTGTAGTCTATTCAGTATTCTTTCAGATGATCGAAATGTATACGATGATTCCAGAGTCAGTTCTGGTAATAGCAGATGAAGAACCATGTTAGAGGTATGTTTTTACGATGTTCTGAACTATATGCAGTTGATAGCAGAGAGAGAACGACCCGACGGTCTGTTACACAGTTTATTCTTGTTCAGAATGGGATAGAGATCATGTTTCCGATGGATTCGTCAGGAAAATTCTTTGTGTTGTTTGAGTCTGAGGTACTATCTGTTTAAGATTGACCTATTGGTGAAAGCTGCTTCTGTAGTCCATACAGAATGATTCTCAGACATAATCAGATAATAGATATTCTGTCAAAATTTTTGTCAGACCGTTTGATTTCCGAATTTGGTCATTTCAGACAGAGATCCTTGATATATCGTTTCTTTGGTATATTCTTCGAAGGGGATATTTTTTTATTTATTCGATTTCAGTTGAGTACTATTTTTATCCTCAGAACGACGGACAGTCAGAACAGACGTTTTGTATTATAGGCTTGCCGAGTTGTAGTGCTAGGCCGACCCAATATCTGTATAGCCTGATTTGGGCTAGGTGAGGATGAGCGGTCCATGCCATCACTTAAGCTCAATTATTACCAGACTTGGTAATTCATGGTACCCAGCATGAAGGTCCATGGTTTGTATAGACATCTAAATCCAATCTCCACCGTTCAATATGAATTTAAAGTTGTCAAAATTTCAGCTCGATCCAATGGTTAGTTTGGAAGATAAGATTTTTTGAAAAATATCGCGCGCTGGAATGAGAACAGTACCGCGAGAAGAAAGAGATGTTGCGCCAATATAAGAGCAGCTGCACCTTGGATACTTAATTTTAGCACAATAGCACTATATTAAAGAGAAATTGCGCTTTATGGAAGAGCAATAGCGCTAGGTGGGAGGCTTTGGAAAATAAAATCACTAAGAGCATGCGCGGCCGCGCCTCGTCTTAAGCGCACCCGCACTGTTGTGGGAAATATGGAGAAGTGAATTACGATGCTCATGCGCGCCCGCTCCAATTCTCATGTGCGCCAACGTCATCGCGAAAGTCAGAATTTTTAATTTTTCTGGAATGAAACTTTAAGATTCTTTTGGGCTTGATCAGTGGGCTTTCATCTACATATAAAAAGAGAATTTGAAGATCACAAAAAAGAAGGGCAGCCGCCACATATCAGAAGAAATTTTGAGAGCTTTAACGTGAGATTTTGAGAGAAGCTTTTGGAGAGGAGAAAATTTGCTTAAAGGAACATAGACGAAGATCGATCGACTGGAGACGGAAGAGCGACTTTGGCTTTGTTATTCTTACTCCAGATTTTTATTTATTGGATTGAATTCTCCTAGATTAATTTTTTTCTAGTTTTGATTGTCTTTTCAATTTACTAGACATAAATTGATTTGTTATATTTATTTGAAATCGTTGCCCAGGAGAGGGAATTTTGAATAGGATAATAGAATTTACTCTATTAATTGTTTATATTGCTCGGGAGAGTATATAACGTTAATGAAGCTTCAGGAAGAACATCGCTTTTCATATATCATTAAGCCTAGATTTTTAATAGGGATATTGGAATCGAAGTTTAATTGATACACTATATTTGTTGCTCGGGAGAGGGAAATAGAAAAATCTAAGTGTTCTTGGCTATTAATTGATTAGAATTCATGAAAATAATTTAATTAGGAGTATTTGTTGTCGAAGCCATGCGAAATCAAAACCTCTAGACCATTTTCTATCATTGATTTAATATCTGAAATTGTTGCTTGGCTTTCTAAAATTTATTATTTATTTAAGTTTGAAAACCAAAACTCTTTATTTAATTTTCTGAATAAATTTTGGAATATTTTAATTACAAGTACTAAATAATTTTTACACTACTCTTCGTGGAAACGATACTCTACTCACTTTTTATTAAAACTTGACACTATGCACTTGCGGGCACAAAATTACGCAACACGTTTTTGGCGGCGTTACCGGGGAGTAATTTGTTGATTTTATTTTAGTCCTGTTACCAATTAGTCTAGATTTTAATTTAAAATTTTTCTTTATTTTATTTTTAGTACTGATTTATTTTAATTCTTCTTGAGTGTAGTGTATGCGAAAATCTCAAAGAGTTAATTATCTACTTTTTGATCCGAAGATCGAACGAACTGCACGAGCTTTGCGAAGGTTAAGGGGAGAAGAATTAAGGAATATGGCTGAAGATAATCCACCACAGGTTCCTTTGGTGCCAATTTGCGATCACTTCTGGCCCATTATTCAAGCTCATTACTCAAGAATTGCTCGAGGAATCATAAATGCTAACAATTTTGAGCTGAATCCGGCGTTGATCAACATGGTTCAACAGAACCAGTTTAATGGGAGTTCTACTGGTGATCCTCATCTGAATCTGAGGACATTCCTGGAGATCACTGATACAGTAAAGATGAATGGTGTTTCTGAGGATATCATTAGACTGCGTCTTTTTCCATTTTCTCTCGGGGATCGGGCAAGGAGTTGGGTGCAATCACTGCCATTGGGAAGAATAACCACTTGGGAGGACATGGCTGTCAAATTTCTAGCGAAGTATTTTCCACCTGCCAAGTCCACTCAGCTGAAGATCGAGATTAGTACTTTTAGGAATCATGATTCAGAGCAATTATATGAAGCATGGGAGAGATACAAGGATTTGCTGAGGCGGTGTCCTAATCACAATTTTACAGATTGGGAAGAAATTGATTTGTTCTATAATGGGTTGAATATGCCTACACGGATGTCAATGGATGCTACTGCTGAAGCTAGGATCGATGTAAAGAAGAATGGAAAGACCTCTAGCAAAGAGGAACCAGGCTAGAAAGGGAGTATAGTCGGGCTATGGACTATAAACTAAGCGCTTCTTGCGAGGCAACCCAATCCAGTATTTTTATTTACTTTATTTTTATTTGTTTTTAGTTTTTTTAAATTTTATTTTATTTTTTTCATGAGGATACTAGACATTGATAATTATTTTTGAGTTGTACAGGTGAAGAATGTGAAGCGGTTAAAATTTAAAAGCTTTTGCGCCACCCCTGAAAGAAGAGCATTGAATGATCAAGATGATGCCGAGTACTGACGCTCGGTATCCAATGTACGTGTTCTTATTTTTATTTAAACATGTACATTGAGGACAATACGCATATTTAAGTTTGGAGGGTGTTTGAAAATTTTGAAAAAATTTCATGAGTAATTTTGAGTTAAAGGCATGATGTGTAATTGTGTTGGCCTGTGATGAAAATAATTTTTGTGCTAAAAATTTCAGTGTTAGCCATATTTAATCTTGATTTCTCACTCATATGAAAAAATGTCTTGATTGTTGACACTCTAGTGATTAGAGAAGCTTTGTGATTTTGTGAGTGGATTGGATGATTTGATTCTTAACTTTGGTTATTTATATTCAAAACTAAGGTAGACTAATACTAGCTTAGAAATGATTTAGACAATTTTATTGAATTCATTGAACCTTTTTAGAAATGATTTAAGCAAAAACAACAGAAAAAAAAAATTTACAACTCCATCCGGGCCTGGAAAGGGATTGAAATCCTAATCACCAATCCATGGATAAGTTTGCGAACAAAATGGGGTTGATGATCCATCCTGGCTATAGACGATGGGATTAAAATCTAAATCCTATCTTTAGTTATAGCTAAGTTTGCGGGTAACTTATGGGGCTAAAACAAACCCGGGTGCAAAATCCGGCGTTATGAAAAAGTTGTGATATATCTTGAAAAGTAAATTTGATCTTAGTGAGTAGAAGTTGAACTTGGTAAAGAGTATTTTGAAACTAGATAGCGGAGTTGATGATTTTATAAAATAAACTTTTGCACTATTGTATCGAAAGCGAGGAGGATAGACAAGATTAAAAAATCACACACACACGAGAACTCTTGAGAAAATTAGTGGACATGTGGATTGAATCTTGGAATATCAAATTCGGAGGCCGACTATATTACCCATTATTGTTTTGCTCGGGACTAGTGAAATTCTAAGTTTGGGGGATTTGATAAGTGCATTGTATGCACTTAATATACTTATGATTTGACTTGGCTTTCATGATTTATTGAGTGGATTTTATGCGTATTTGTTGTTGCTTTTGTGATGTGCAAGGATTGGATGAAAAGTACCGAGAAAAAGATGATTAATGGATTACAAACAGCAAACTTCAAAAAATTATTGAGCCTTTTAGATAAAACCAAATCCAATCTCCACTGTTTAAAATGATGTTTAATATGTTTTAAATTTGCTGTCAAAATTTCAGCTCGATCCGACGGTTAGTTTGGAAAATATGATTTTTTGACAAATGTTGCGCGCTGGAATGAGAACAGTACCGCGAGAAGAAGGAGCTGTTGCGTCAATATAAGAGCAGCTGTGCCTTGGATACTTAATTAAAGCGCAATAGTGCTATATTAAAGAGCAATTGCGTTTGATGGAAGAGCAATAGTGCTAGGTTGGAAGCTTTGGAAAATAAAATCACAAAAAGAATGTGCGCACGTGCCTCGTCTTAAGCGCGCCTGCACTGTTGTGGGAAATTTGGAGAAGTGAATTACGATGCTCATGCGCGCCCGCGCCATCGTAAAAGTCAAAATTTTTAATTTCTCGGAAATGAAACTTTCAGATTCTTTTGGGTTTGATCAATGGGCTTTCATTTACATATAAAAAGAGAATTTGAAGATCACAAAAAAAGAAAGGCACCCGCCACATATTAGAGGAAATTTTGAGATCTATAACGTGAGATTTTGAGAGAAGCTTTTGGAGAGGAGAACATTTTCTTAAAGGAACATAGATGAAGATCGATCGACCAGACACGGAAGAACGATTTTGGCTTTGTTATTCTTACTCCAGCTTAATTATTTATTGAATGATGTCTAGATTTTTTTAGCATGATTTTTTTTTATCATATTTTGATCATGAACTACATTTTCTTAGTCTAGAGGTAGACGTAGCCTGGTGTAGACACTTATAAAACTTTTTAATTTTTATTGGATTGAATTCTCATAGATTAATTGTTTTTTTCTAGTTTTGATTGTTTTTTCTATTTACTGGCCATAAATTGATTTGTTATATTTATTTGAAATCGTTACTCCGGAGAGGGAATTTTGAATAGGATAAAAGAATTTACACTGTTAATTGTTTATATATCTCGGGAGAGTATATAACGTTTGTGGAGCTCCAGGAAGAATATCGATTTTCATATATCATTAAGCCTAGATTTTTAATAGGGATATTGGAATCGAAGTTTAATTGATACACTATATTTTTTGCTCAGGATAGGGAAATAGAAAAATCTAAGTGTTCTTGGCTATTAATTGAATAGAATACATAAAAAAAAATTAATTAGGAGTATTTTTTGTCGAATCCAGATGAAATAAAAACCTTTAGACCATTTTTTCTCATTGATTTAATATCTGAAATTGTTGCTTGGCTTGCTAAAATTTATTATTTATTTAATTTTGAAAACCAAAAATCTTTATTTAATTTTTTGAATAAAGTTTGGACTATTTTATTTACAAGTACTAAATAATTTTCACACTACTCCTCGTGAGAAAGATACTCTACTCACTCTTTATTAAAACTTGACACTGTGCACTTGCGGGCACAAAATTACGCAACACATTTACACCAAAAGATTTTGAAATATGACAAATCAGGTTTTGTGCCATTCCAGTTCTCATAAGGTGTTTTGTTATGTCTCTTACTAATCATAGATCTTTTTGGAGTATAACAAGTTGTGTTAACTGCCTCAACCCTAAGTCTCTGAAAGACATTAGAATCAACAATCATAGTTTTAGTTGCCTCCTTAAGAGTACGATTCCATCGTTCAGCAATACCATTTTGTTGTAGGGTCCGAGCATCTGATAACTCATTCTTGATTCCCTGGTAATCTAGATAGTATCCTAGGGTTTTGTTTAAAAACTCAGTGCCTCTATCTCTCCTGATCCGATCTATCCCAATTCGTTTCTCATTTTGAAAACGCTTTAAAAGATTAACCAAGTGAGTGGTTGTTTCGTCTTTAGAATACAAAAAGATTACCCCAAGTAAATCGGGAGTAATATTCCACAATGACCAGGGTATATCTCATTTCCCCTAGGCTTCTGACTGGTTTAGGACCAAATAAATCCATGTGCAATAAGTCTAAGAATTTGGAAGAAGACATACACCATATGGTTTTAAAGGCAGCTCTCACTTGTTTGCCTAACTGGCAAGCTGAACATACTTTGTTCTTTTTAAAATCTTCTTTGGACAAGCCAAGAACCAGTTCATGTTTACTCAGATGTTTAATGTATTTAAAATTTAAGTGATTCAATCGTTTATGCCACAACCAATGCTTATCACTTTGCGCAACAAAACACGTAGGTAAAGCTGGTTGTTCACATTGCAAGTTTATCCTATAAGTGTTTTGTTCTCTTAAGCTGGTTAACGTGATTTCACCCTTACTAAATTTGATTGTGCATGTGTGTTTGTGGAATTCAACCATATAACCATTATCACATAATTGGCTAATTCTAATCAAGTTGTAACATAAATTATCAACCAGTAGCACATCATTGATAATAATATTGCCATGGGTAATCTTACCCTTATCCATGGTCTTACCCTTAGAGTTATCACCAAAAATTATCTTTGGTCCTTTGTAGTAGGTGATTTCAGATAATAATTCTTTGTTTCCAGTCATGTGCCTGGAGCATCTACTGTCGAGATACCATGTAGTCTTTTCTACCACTTTATTCTTCTCAACCGATTTTACTGACAGTACCTGCAAAAGAAACATATGACTACGATACCCTTATCTATTTGGGTCCGAACTGGATTAGTCCTTTCAGGACCCACACCTGAGTTACCCTGATGGGCTTACCTGTGTGTGCATAAAAAAGTGAATCAGTCGAGTAATACTTGTGTGTGTATGTGGTCTAGATGCTACCATGTGTTTTCTGAACTTTTGATCTTTGTTGTTTAGCCTGTATTGCTTTTGAACAGGCCTGCAATTGAAGTACTGGTTCTGTGTCACCCGATGATTCCTGTACTTAGATTGACTTTTTTCAAACCTCGCCTGTCTAAAGTCAGATTGGTTTCCCTCTATTTGTTTATTCAGCTTTGGTTTGAACTAGGTCTCTTCTTTCCGAGGATTCTGTGGTTCCACATAACCCATCCCTCCGTGCTTAGCTTTGTTCTCATGGCGTTTTGGCTAATTTACATTGATTTCCGGTTCATTATGTTCATATATTGTACTGGAACTGAAAAATCTTATAACATTAGGATTGTCTTTACCAGTATACGATTGAGCACCTTCCTCAGTAGGAGTACAATCATTTGAACCATATCCCAAGCAGGTTCGGTCACCTGCTTGTTTTTTGTTCTCATGTATCTTAATCAATGACGTAGAAAAATTATTCCAAGAGTTTATTGTATTAACCAACTTTTGATTTTCATTCAAGGCATGGCTTGGAATATTCGTCTCATATTTTCATTCTTAGTTTTTAGCAGATTGAGCTTTGTCTTAGACAGTCAAGTTCCTTTCACTGCAAGCAGTTAGATTCTCTTGACTTATCAATGAGACTTGCTTTTTCAACCTTCACTTCTTCGAATGAAATAGAGAGATTTTGGTACTCATTAACCATGTCATTAAGTGCTTGTACCAAATCTTCACGTGTAAATTCATATGATTTAAAATCAAATACCTCATTATTGTCATATCCCTGTTGAGAGTTGGCCATTAAGCACTGTACTTGCTAATCCTCACTCTCTTCAGATGAATTTTCTGAACCAGATGACTCAGATTCAGTTTCTACCCACTTGCTTTTAATTTTGTCAGCAACCAGCACTCGTTGCTCTCTTTTCTTTTTGAAGGTTTTTCTTACTTTTTTTCCTTTCTTCTTTTCAAAGTACTTTTTCTTTTCATAATTTTTGGGCTTGGTGCAATCTGCAATGAAGTGGATTTTCTTGCCATAGTTAAAGCACGAGGGACCATCGTCTGTATGGTCTTGTTTGTAGTAAGGTTTATTAAAATTTGTTTGATTTTTACGCATAAACTTACCAAAATTCTTTATAAATAGAGTCATTGACTCATTGCTCAGTTGCTCTGCTATCTTCTTTGTTTGTACTTCCTCAATCGGTTGAGGTGCAACAATTGAGGTCAAAGCCTTAGTAGTGTTGGAAGTAGATGGCTATTCCTCAGTTCTGATTCCGAGTTCAAACTCGTAGGCTTTGTGGTCAGCAATCAAGTCATGAAGCTCCAGTTTGATTAAATCTTTTGATTCTCTCATAGTTATGGTCTTTACATCCCATTTTCTTGGTAGTTCTCGCATAACCTTCAATGCAATTCATGGTTAGAATAAATTTTACCAATAGAAATAAGTTCACGGATAATATTGCTAAATCTTTTGTCGAACTCAGTCATGCTTTCTCATGGCTTCATCTTGGCATTGTCAAACTTTTGAGTGGCCACTATGAGCTTGTTTTCTTTGGTTTGGTCATTTCCCTCGCATTGTTGAGTGAGTTTTTCCCAGATTTCCTTAGCCGTTGAACATGTCTTGATTTTGCTGAAGATGTTCTTGTCCAACGTCTTGTAAAGAATATCCTTGACAACGTTATCAAGGTTTTCTTTCTTCTTGTCTTCGGCACTCCACTCCTCTCTAGGTTTCTCCACCATCTGTGGTTCACCACCCGAAATGGCTATAGGTGTGTTGACTTTAAGAATCTTCTTTGGGCCATCGGTGATGACGTACCACATGTCTTCATCTTGTGCAGCTAGATGTGCCTGCATATGTATTTTTCAATCATCATAATCTTCTTTAGAGAACATAGGAATTTTATTTAGAGAAGGCATGGTGAAAGATTAAATATCAGTAGCCGATAAATAAAACCCCACCTAATACCACTTGTTGGGGATCGGGTGCGTGTGTAGAGGAGGGATGAATACACACTCTTAAAAATTATGCTTTAAAACTATGTTATTTAAGTATGTTAGTCTACTTAACCGATTTTTCTCAACTTCCTAGAAGAAAAAGAGCTACTTACTAGATGATAGTGCGGAAACAGCTCTCACTAATCTAGGTGATAATATTTGGAAAAGTAATACAAGATAGTAATCGTAAATATGCAAAGGTTTTTTTATAGAGGTTCGGAGATTAATCTCCTACGTGACCCCATTCTTCCTCATAGAAAGGATACACTAGAAGAATTTGATTATCACAACGTCTTGTAATACACCCACTCCATGTTAGGACTTATCACTGCCTAAAACAAAACTCCTAGATTTACACTGATAAGATATCAAGTGCTTATCAAACTTCTTCGGATGATGGTGTATGTGACTAAGCTTTGGAATCTTAGACTCTCAAATCCTTATAGTGCAGCTGATCCTCTTCAAACAACAAATGGATTTGAGTAACCCTTGAAAAGTACTCTTGAAGATCGGATATGCTTCTGCTTTGCGAAGGGTTAGTTGAGTGATTGAGTGTTGAATACGTTTCGAGTGCTCAAGATTGATAACTTAGATAATGCGTTGGTTCTCTACTTTTTCTTCTTCGCATTATTCACTGATATATATAGTTCAGTCTTCCAACGTCTCTTTTTCTTCGATATCTACAATTTTCCCTAGTTGTTTTTGTCAACGTTGTGAGAGATCTCTTATCGGACAGATACTTTAGCAGAGCAGTTTCCTCTTTAAGAGGAGTAAAGTCTGCTAGAGTTTGAATATCTATACTGGATTTGCCATTTTGTCTATTCAACGTATCTCCACAATAAATGCTATATACGGCTTGTGATCTTTTATCAGATGGCTCCTTAAATGCTTGTTCTTTCGCATTTAAGTTGTCTTGTCAAACGTCCGTTAGTCAATATTTATGGCTTAGAAGATCGGTAGGAATCTCTGAGACGGTAGATATAAACTTGTACTCGGTTGACATCAATGTTTGCCATATGTGACTTTAGTAGGCTTTTAGAGCGGTTGATATCTGAGGGCTAGTTGTAATGCTGAGAGATGAAGAGTCGGTAGATATACTTAGATCGGTAGATATCTTCAAGTCGGTAGACATCCTTAAATCGGTAGATATCCTTAATTGGTCGGTTGACATCCTGAGCAGTTGATATCTTCATATAAAGTGGTTGATGTCTCTGCGATCGAATGACATGAACCTATTTTTACATTGAATTGGCGGCGATCCTATAACAATGATATATATTTTTTTGTTATCACCAAAAGTTAGGATTCAACAATACTATTTAAATATAATTTATAATATAACTAATTTTAACAGTAATATTATAATTGTCATTAATTTTTACTTAACATTAAAATGAATATTCAAATTAGTATTCCTATTTTAATTATAAATAAAATCATTTTTATATTATTATTAAATTTAATTATTTTTATATTTTAATTATTATTTTTAGTTATTTTTTGTGATTTGTTAAAAATAGTGATATTTTAATAATTAATATAAAATATTAATTTAATAATATTTAAATTTTGATTATAACTTATTTTATAATACTTTAATTACTATTCATCATATTTTAATAATTACTAGTATACTATTTATTTAACTGTAATATTAATATTGTTATCAATCTTTATTTAACATTAAAATTAATATTCAGATTATTATTTTTATTTCCCAATAAATTCATTTTTATTTTATCATTAAATTTAATGATTTTTATATTTAATTAATATTTTAGTTATTTTTTAGTTTGAAAATAGTAAAAATGTAATAATTAATGTAAAAATAAATGGGATAATTCCCAATTTGGTCCCTTGTTTTAGGCTTCATTCCCGAATTGGTCCCCTGTTTTTCAATTGACCAAATTTGATCATTCATTTTTTGTCATGTTTTCTCTATTGGTCCTTCCGTCTAAGTTAGTGTCAAAACTAACGGAATTTACCTGCTTAACCTGTTAATTATTTGATTCTCACCTCTTCAACCGGTCAAACACATTTTCATCCGTTTCATTCTTCTCGACCCTCTGAACTTTCCCATAGAATCGAATTCCGATTTATTGGTTCCAAAATTTGGCATTTCTTACACGAGTAAACTTAACAAAACCTTAAATCCATCCAATTCATTAATATTAATCGAATGAAAAATAATTTTGTTTGATACAATGCACTTCCTTTTCACTGGAATTAAGAATAGATGGGAAGTTATCAATTTTTAGGAATCAATCAGAACAAATTCGATATTCCTAGAATTTTACTAGACAAATACACACAGCAAACTCAAGAACACAATCCCAGATAATAAACCACCCAACACAGATCAAATATCAACTCACACGAAAGTGATTAAATAACACAATTATTTACGTGGTTCGACAAGAAATTTGCCTACGTCCACGGGAGTGCAACACAACACTTTTATTGAACACGAACAAGAAATGAAACCAAGCTCAAACCTGAGCTTATTACAATCCAGACCAGAAAACTCTAACGCTAGATACAGACTCAATTCAAACTTAAACACTTTGAATTATCTTGTCACAATCGGCGCCCCAGTTCTCTCTCTGAATTCTCTCTTTTATTTTCCCTAAAAATCTTATACTGGAGATTGAAAAATCTGTTATGTTGGTTGTTCCATCACGGCCAGCTTACATCTGCTTATATAGGAAATCCACCGACTTTCTTCTTGGGCTTTAGGTCAACACTTACTACGGCCTAATCTTAAAGTCAACATGGTCCAACCCGATAATTCCTCCCACATCAGTCTGATCTGCTCTCATACATTGATCTGCCTTCAAGCTTCACTCCATATTTACGGACAATTCATCTGACTTCTAACCAAGTCCCAGTACTCGAGTAATCGATCTGCCTGAACTCATCTGAAAAACTCATCTGCACAAAGATTTCGATCTGATCCCAGTATTTGATCTGACCATGAACTTATCTGATCAATAAGTTCATCTGATCTGTACTCTTCGATCTGATCTTTCCCAGTCGAGCTGATAGGATCATACATAAACATCAATAATCAATAAAAAATGAAAATTAAATTATGCGCAGGGTCATAATTATTTGGCTTTCTCTTGTATTTTGATTTACATAAACTTAACTAATTAGTAGCTTTCTTCCTTTGCCTTTATGCGGAGGTTTTCATGAGCAAACGATTAATCACTTATAAAATGCCAAAATTTATACATTTGAAAAAAATTATTAAGAAATGCGAGATTCAATTAGGAAGAGATGATGGTTAAAGAGGACACATAGATATGATTGAGAGTTTCTTTATTACTAAATTCCATGCATGAAAAGAAACCCAAAAAAAATGAAGAGAACTTATAGTAATTTTGATCAACCAAATTCTGGAGCGGAAAGATTCTATGGCAAGGAAAAGTAAGGGTTTATAGCGTTGGGGAAAAATGGAATAGATGAAGATGGGTTGGACAGGTTGAAGACTTCGAAGGACTCAACAGGTAAATTCTGTTAGTTTTAACTCTAGATTAGACGAAATGACTAATTGTGGAAACATGACTAAAAATAGGGATGTAAACGAGCCGAGCCGAGCCAAAGAGTATTAGGCTCGGGCTCGGCTCGTTAAGTATATGTCAAGGCTCAAGCTCGGGCTCGGCTCGGGTAGGGATGTAAACGAGCCGAGCCGAGCCAAACATTATTAAGCTCGAGCTCGGCTTGTTTGGTACCCGAGCCCGAACTGAGCTTTTATCATAAAGCTCGGCTTGGCTCGTTTACTACATATTTCGGCTCGGGCTCGGCTCATTTATCGTATTAAACGAGTCTGGCTCGAGTTTGGCTCGTTAAATGAGCTAGTTTTCAGGCTCGTTAGCTCGTTTAGCAGGTTCGTATTCTGACTCGTTAAGCGGGCTTGGGCTCGTTTTCGAACTTGTGAAACCTAAATACAATACAATACATCTCTATAAATTAATTATAAACTAAATTTTTTTTTTCTTAAATAAAATAAAAATGAAAAACATAATATAAAAAAAAACGTTTCCAAAAAGTGACTTTTTGGTGTTAAAAAAAAGTTCTATAACTTTCATTTGAACACCAAACCGAGATTCCAAACCGATTTATCCCAAAATTCAAATAAACACATTGTCATTAATGTTAATCACATTTTCAAGTTCCTAGCTTAACTCGCCCAGAATTTCGAAAAACAATAAGCATCTTCGCAAACTTAAATACAGGATATAGTTTTGACATGTTTCAGCAGAAAAATCATATATAATCTATATGTTCATCAAATTAAGTTATTCCAATGCCAAATGGAAGACAAGATAAAGCACAACAAGTTTGTTTGTAGTGCACACTAAAATTCTGCATGAATCAAACTCATTCAACTCGATTAATAAACTACATGTAAACTGAACCTACTATTAAAGCATAAATCCGAAGCTAACACAATAAAACGAGCCACCAAAACGAGCCTAGCTCGAGCTTCCTAGCTTATTAACGAACATGTTCGCGAGCTAACGAGTCGAACATCATTAAGCTCAAGCTCGGCTCGTGAATATTTCCGAGCTCAAAATTAAGCTCGGGCTTGGCTCGATAAGCTTAACGAACGAGCCCAAATGAGCTTTTCACGAGCCGAGTTCCGAATATCTCGCAAACAGTTCGGCTCGTTTACCTCCCTAACTAAAAACAGAGTACTAAATTGGGTCAATCAAAAAAAGAGGGACCAAATCGAGAACGAGACCTAAAACAAGGGACCAAATCAGGAATTATCCCAATAATAAATAAATAAAATCTATAATATAACTAATTTAATAATTAATGTAATTACTATTCACTATATTTTAATTAATAATAATTTTTAATATATTATTTATTTAACAGTAATTAATATTGTAATTGTTAATTAAATTTAACATTAAAATTAAAATTCAAATTATTTATTAATATTTTAGTTATCAAAATAAATTCATATTTTTATTATTATTAAATTTATTATTTATTATTTTTTATTAATATTTTTAATTATTTTTTGTGGTTTGAATTTAAAATTAATGAAAATTTAATAATTAATATAATATTTAAATTTTTTTATAATGATAAGGGTAAAAATTAATTTTTCAGTTTATCATTATCTCAATCTCGATATTAATCATTCAAATCAAACATAACATTATTTATTGCAATCCTGTTAAATCCCTTCAATGATCCCAATATATATTATCCATATATTATCATATTCATTGTGTTAGATATGTGTTGATTTGATAAGGATTTTATTTTATCTTGTATCCTTATGGATATGATCTTTTCCTTGTATATAGGTGTTTATCTTAGGATGTGATTTGTATTCTTCTAGATTTATAGTCTAGCACATTCTTGTATAAATTTACGTATTGTGAGATCAATAAGATTATTCAAGTTCTCTTAATCTCTACATGGTATCAGAGAAATTATGCAAACACCACTAACCCTATATTTATTTTCCATGACCGACGGCACACCACCCACCGGTCACTACCGTGACCACCACGGCCCTTACCCCACCGTCCGATCTCTTATTGCCATTAATATGGCGGTGCAAGCCCCTTTGAAACTTACTTCCACAAACTACCCGGCATGGCGCCTTCAATTCCAGTCTCTCGTAATCGGCTACGATCTCTTTGGCTATGTGGATGGCTCGACGCCCTGCCCACCGCCAACCATCACCAGCAATGTTGTTACGGTCTCCAACCCTGCTCACTCCTTCTGGGTTTGACAGGATCAGCTACTGCTCAACGGTATTATTGGTGCTCACTCACCCACCTAAATCCCGTTTATTGCCGCATCCAACACCTCTCATGATGCATGGCAAACCTTGGCCAAAACCTATGCGGCTCCGAGTCGTGGCCGTATCTTACAACTCAAGACTCAGATCTCCAATCCGGTGAAGGGCTCCAAGTTTATCACTGACTATATGCACGACATAAAGGAAACTGTTGATGCCCTTGCACTTATGAATGTCTCCATTGACATTGAAGACCTCACTCTTAAAATGCTCAATGGTCTTGATGACAATTATAAAGAGCTCTCTCATGCTCTCCAGTCCCGTGACGTCCATGTCTCCTTCGATGAACTACATGAAAAGCTTCTACACTTTGAGGCACAACTTTCTTCCAAAGCTCCTCCTTCCGGCCATCCTACCATTGACTTTGCTGCCTCTCGTTCAGGTCACCAACAGTCGTCCAGCTGTTGCATGTTTTTCACTCGCAAGCGCACAATGTCAAGTTATAATATAGGAATTAAGTCCAAGTCGATCCCACAGAGAATGAATAAATGATATTATATCAAATATTTGCAACTAATAAAAATCATAATCCTATGTAGAGCTATGAAAATGGTT
Source organism: Henckelia pumila (assembly GCF_033568475.1). Taxonomy (NCBI): domain Eukaryota; kingdom Viridiplantae; phylum Streptophyta; class Magnoliopsida; order Lamiales; family Gesneriaceae; genus Henckelia; species Henckelia pumila. The sequence continues at coordinate 60,710,430 of NC_133123.1, forward strand.
TGATTTTAATAAAACTAAAATTTTCAAGAAATAAAATTAAATAACCACGAGTTCACGTGTAGCGACCCTACCCGGATCCGCTACCTAATCAGAGTTAAGAGCATAATTAAACATGCATTAAATAAATCGTTGAGGAAGACTTAAATAAAAACAGTCCGGCAGAATACAACCGGTTAAACCAATTCGATTTATACAACCAAATAGAATAAATAGCCTAAAGGCAAAACCTACAGCTAATCCTGTTGTCTTCACTGGTCACTGGCTACTCCAAGCTCCTGGTGCTCAATCCTGCACCTACACCTGCCCCGTCTAATGGGGTGTCCAAATACACAGAAAAGACTAGACGTGAGCTCTAAGTTCAATACGAAAGCACTGGGTAAAACATACAAATATGATGCATGCAAAAGATAGGGTATCCATATCTGGGATAACTGTATATAACTGCTCAGAAATGGCGCCTAGGGCATGAGTGGTACAACCCAGGGAGCAAACCCTGTGTACACTGCTCATTCCTATAGGACGTGGACTGTGTCCCTAGATGCTAACCACCCATGACCCGTCAGTCACTGGTCACTAGACATCACCCGTCCAGACAGGGCTGAGCGGCCCTACATGGCTCATCTCACAAGATGGACAGGCACAATATGATATGCACATGCTGCATAATAATATGACACACAAATGCAACATATAAGCATGCAAACCCGCTGGCTATCTCAGTCAGTACTTACGTACCTTACTACAGGCAGTTCCTAGCAGTCCCACTCTAGGTTCCAAGCCTATATCAGCTCGACAATGCAAATACCCATGCATCAATAATTAAGCTCTAAAAGCCTTAATTAAGCTATTGCAAACTCCTAAATAATTTAAGGAGACCATAGCTATACCTGCGTCCGTCGTCAGCCCGCTGATGACAATTGCCTCAAAACTTAGGCACAACTTTGCCTCGACGTCGGGATCGCTATGCCACTTCCGGATTCCCAATAGGATGCCTAGAACTCCCTAGATCTGAGTTAGAAGGCCTAGGAATCAGAGAGAAGAGAAGGAAAGGCGCACTTGAAAATGAAATCTCGGCCCCCTATTTATAGGCGAAGTTCGGGCCGTCCGAACTCGACTTCGGATCCTCCGAATTGGTTCGGATCCCCCGTTCCTGACTTCGGAGCCTCCATTCCTGTTTGGAGCCTCCGATCCTGACTTCGGATCCTCCGAAGTCCCATCAATGATGTCATCCATTACACATTATCTTCGGAGCCTCCGATACGAGCTCGGATCCTCCGATCTTTGGTTCGGATCCTCCGATCCAGTTCCTATTCGGAGCCTCCTAACCCGGTTCGGGGCCTCCGAACCATCCGAACCCTCGAAACCTTCCCGACTATTTTCGAGTGTCCTGAATCCATTTCTGGACTCCGTTAACCCATTTGGAATTTCCTTAATCATGTTTTACTTACTCTAAACATGATTACACGATTAATATACTCATTAATCGCTAATTACGGATACGGGTCACTACATCACGAGATGATAATTCAATAAGCGATGAATGCTACAGGTTCGACTTCACTTGACTGTCCACCACAATTTATTTCTAATGATTGTTCAATTATAATTTCTTCTAGTTCATTAGCCAAGAATCCCTATTATTTTCTACTACCTCTCTCGAGTGTCAAGCAGAAATTCGTATTCAATCACAAACTATTTCTATCTAAGTTCAACTATTAAATCCGGTAAATGTCACAGTAATTTTTACAAAGGCTTCAATGGAGTTATAGGCCTCTTGAACTCTATAAAAACCAATGATATATTTTCCTACGGTCTTATTCAAAATCGCCTCTCTCTAGTGCTAGATTTCAAATAAATATAACAATTAAACTAGTGATCAGTTAATTGAATGCAATCAATTCAGAAAAAAAAAAATAAACCGAATGAAGAATTCTAATATATCAATCAAAATATCAAAAAAAATGGTTTCAAGTCAAGCTACGTCGTTCCTTTAGACAAAGGAATTAGTTCATAACAAAAATAAAAATTAGACAAAGCATGTTCTTGAACATCATTTAAAAATTAGGAGAAATAATGAAATAAAAAAGAAGGTAGATGATGCTTCTCCGTCTCCGGTAGTCGCTTCGTCCGTCTTCGTGCCAAGAATGCTTCTTCTCCCTTTTCCTTGGTCTCTAACTGTCTCTAGACATCAAAAACTAATGAAAACCCTCGATTATCTTCTTATATATGTCAAAGAGTTTTTTTAAAGTTCGAGACTAAAAGTTTCCGAAAATACGATACGTCAAGCGCGGGTGCGCTACCCTCGGGCGCAGGAGCGCCGCGTTTTTGGGTTCCAGGGCGCGGGAGCGCTGTCCTTGGGCACAGGTGCGCTGATCGCTGATAATTTTCTCAAAAATAAGAGCTGCAGGGAGCGGCTGCGCCGGTTCCGAGCGCGAGCGCACCCAGCTCGCGCAGCATTCTTGCAAAAATCATAACTTGAGTTCTAGCCGTCGGATCGAGCTGAAATTTTGACAGCAGCTTTAAAACATCCTAAAATGAATTTTGAATGGTGAATATTGGATTTGGATGTATCTAGAAGCTCCAGTAATTTTGTAAACTTGCAGCTCCGTAATTATTTTTTTCGTCTCTTCTCGGTACTTTTCCTCCAATCCTTGCATTTCACAAAAACAACAAATACTCATAAAATCTACTCGATACATCACAAAATTCAAGTCAAATCATATGCAAATTAAGTGCATAAAATGCACTTATCACCAGCCCTTACCTTGGTCAAACTCGTTCACCTGGTGGTCCAAGGGGTCGTGATCCTCGTCCTCCTGGCCTTTGGCAACCACGCCCCTCCAACTCCATCCACACACCTTGCCCCTACCTTGGCCGCTGCCAACTCTGTGGCACCCAGGCCACTCTGCCAAGCGTTGTAACACCTACCAACATCTACCTTGGAACCCGCAACCCCTTCCATCAACTCCACAGCCCCGACCAGCCTACATCGTCCCACAAGCCCATACAGCTTCTCACACCTATCCTACTCCCACTCCTACCAAATGGATTTTGGATATCAAGGCTTCTCATCATGTCACCAAAGACCTAGCAAATCTATCTCTGCACTCGCCCTACCATGGTCCTGACAACATTGTTGTGGGCAACGGTTCTGGTTTGTTCACACACTGGCACCCTTACTTTACCTACCTTTTTTTGTGTGTATCACCATCTAATACCCTTTGTGTTCATCCATGCAAAAAAATCTTATATCGGTTGCCCAGTTATGTCGTGCTAACAATGTTTCTGTTACCTTCTTACCCTTTTTTCAGGTGAAGGATCTGCAAACGGAGGCTCTGCTGCTCACGGGTCCATGTAAGAATGGTGTTTATGTCTGGCCACTCTCCACCCCTTCATATACTGCTCCGGTCGCCCTCACCACATCGACTGAGTCCTTGTCTCTTTGGCACTCTCGTTAAGGTCATCCAACCACGGCTGTTTTCAGTCATTTAGTTTCAAATAAGGCCATTCTTGATATGAATTCTCGTTGTATGGAAAGCAAACACAACTATATCGAGTCGTACCCTCAATCCAATAGACAAAAAGAAATCAAATAAATATTCCGATCTTGAAACAAGTAATAGATTTGGATTATTCACCTCTAGTTTACTTGAAACTAGCAACAAACAATCACGAATTGAAAACAATTATTCTCAACGGAACCTTCAGAAAACTTGTTCCTGACAATCCATGAAGAAAAACAATCGACAAACGCCACAAAGTTGAAAACTTTGATAAGTTTGATTTGTTTGGTTAAGCAAAAACTCAATAAAATACTAGAGAGAGAATTTTATGAATAAAATATCAAAATCTGAATTGTATTATTTCAATAATAATGATGGTATTGTATTTATATTACAACCTAAAAATAATAAAAGATATCGCAAAAATAAATCTAAAGATATCAAAATATCTCCTAGAAGTTTCCTAGTAGGCTTAAAAGACTCAAAATAGGAAAATAATGCCAATACCCATGCATCATTCAATAAGCTCTAAAAGCATGAAGCTTCTAATCGACACACGCATCGATACAAGCATACTCCCGACCAAGTCTCTCTACATGTCCTCCTACGAAGAACTCCGGAGAAATGGCTCGTGATAGCTAATCAGCTATGCTCTGCGTCAGTGCATGTCAGTCGACCCCTCTTGCTCACGATCTACCATCAGCGTTCTTCTTGTATTCATATCATGCTTTTGAACATGAAGTTTCCCGTGTGCCTACCGAACGTATCGATATCAGCATACCGGCAAAACCATGTTCTGCATAAGGTTAAAGACCTCACTCTCGAAACCTGTCATGCTTTAGGCACTCGAGACATTCTTTGGTGAAGGTATATCTGACAATCTCTCCATCTACGACTGGAAAATCTTCAGAGTAGTGTCATCATGGTATGGACTGTACAGATGCAAGCATCAAGTGCGTCCCATCCAATGCTCTGCCACTGCCTCTGACATCCGATAATCGCTCCAAAGCTAGGATCCACATGAGTAAAAGTCTTGAAAACTCGGACACGATCCATCACTCCTGTCCGCACTTGCTGGAATCCCATAAGCCAAATCTTCAGAATTACTGCCGATGATGATAGTCTCTGGGCAAACTAATTGCCGCATCATCACCTCTTCCAAGGTCTCATCAATCCTATAAGGATAACCCAAAGTTTCATTACTATATCCCAAGTCTATTGCATGCATATGCTCTGATACCAATAAATGTAGTGACCCTACCCGGATCCACTACCTAATCAGAGTTAAGAGCATAATTAAACATGCATTAAATAAATCGCTGCGGAAGTCTTAAATAAAAACAGACCGAAAGAATACAACCGGTTAAATAAATTCGATTTATGCAACTAAATCGAATAAATAGCCTAAAGGCAAAACCTACAGCTAATCCTGCTGTCTTCACTGGTCACTGGCTACTCCAAGCTCCTGGTGCTCAATCCTGCACCTACACCTGCCCCGTCGAATGGGGTTTCCAATACACAGAAAATACTGGACGTGAGCTCTAAGCTCAATACGAAAGCACTGGGTAAAACATACAAAATATGATGCATGCAAATGATAGGGTATCCGTATCTGGGATAACTGTATATAACTGCTCAATAATGGCGCCTAGGATATGAGTGGTACAACCCGGGGAGCAAACCCTGTCGACACTGCTCATTCGTATAGGACGTGGACTGTGTCCCCAGATGCTAATCACTCATGACCTGTCAGTCACTGAGCACTAGACATCAACCGTCCAGACAGGGCTGAGCGGCCCTACATGGCTCATCTCACAAGATGGATAGCACAATATGATATGCACATGTTGCATAATAAATGACATACAAAATGCAACATATAAGCATGCAAAACCCGCTGGCCATCTCAGTCTGTACTTACGTACCTTACTACAGGCAGTTCCTAGCAGTCCCACTCTAGGTTCCAAGCCTATAATGAACTCTACAATGCAAATATCCATGCATCATTATTTAAGCTCTAAAAGCCTTAACTAAGCTATTGCATACTCCTAAATAATTTAAGGAGACCATAGTTATACCTGCGTCCGTCGTCAGCCCACTGATGGCCACTATCCCGCAACTAGGGGTACACCCCTGCTGCAGCTCCACAGCCTCGAGCACTGCTCCGCTACACGAGCACTGCTCCGCTACTATGTCAGACACTGTCTGGCTATACTAAAATATATTTCCTACTCCAACCCTAAGATAAGAGTACCCAAAGCCCTAAAATAGAGCCACGAGGGCGAAGGAGAGGAATTCGGAATTGGCAAGAAATGAGGAGCTCGGTCCCTATATTTATAGACGTCGATCGGAAGCTCCGTTCCTCGATCGGACGTTCCGTTCCGGCAGATCGGAAGCTCCGTTCCCCGATCGGACGCTCCGTTTGCCACGTGTCAATTCGGTCCACATGCAACCACACACCTGTCACCGACAGCCGATCGGAAGCTCTGGTTGCTGATCGGATGTTCTGATCTCCATGCTTCCGATGTGGTTCCGATTTGGTTCCGATGTCACCAAGATCGGAAGCTCCGATCCTGGGTCGGTGGTTCCGATCCCACTCGAGTCTTGGGGTCCTTTAAGCCATTTTCGAGTGTCCTGGATCCATTTCTGAACTCCGTTAAGCCTTCTGGAATTTTCTTAATCATGTTTTACTTAATCTAAACATGATTACATGATTAATATACTCATTCATCGCTAATTCTGGATACGAGTTACTACACTACTAATAGACATCTCAAAAGAGATAGCTCAAGATGCAAATGTATGCAGTATAAAATCATGGCATATAAATCATGCAGTCACATAATACTGCATACTCATTTAGGATATCTCGAACAGTACTTTCGTACCTCAAATACTAGGCGCGCTCTACCAGCTCTAGGTCTACGCCTATAATCCGCACTACACTGCCAAATGATACTAATATCATTAAAGTGCTCTAAAAACCTTAACTAAGCTATTGCATACTCCTAAATATTTTTAGGAAGTAAAAGCTATACCTTCGTCCGTCGTCAGCCCTTTGCTATCGCATGCCTCAAAACTAGGCCACAACTCCGCTGCGACGCCTGGATCGCTACGCCACTTCCGGATTCCCAATGGAACCCCTAGAATGCCCTAGATCTAAGCTAGAAGGCTGAAGAAACGAGAGAGAAGAGGTGATTGGTGCGTCTGAAAGTGAACCTCGGCACCCCTATTTATAGACCACGAACGGAACGTCCGTTCCTCATCGTTGCGTCCGTTCCACCTGACGAACGTTTCTTCCGTTCTCCTTCATTGCTTCCGATTTCCCATCAAGTTCGTAAGCAATGACGCATTTCAGATGGCACGAATGTTGCGTCCGATCCCCGAACGTTGCGTCCGTTCCTTCTGACCCTCCGGACCATTTCTGATCATTCCGGGTCTAATCCTGGACTCCGTTAATCATGTTAATTGGATTAAATAACAGTTACTCACTAAATCTAGGTACGGGCTACTACATTCTCCCCCACTTAAGATATTTTGTCCTCAAAATCAGATCTTAAGTACTGAATGTAAAACAAGATGCAAAAACATTCTTTATTCAAATCAAACGTATACATAGTTTACAATTGAATACAACTCAAAAAGAAAATCAAAAAAACTGAGGATGTTCTGTACACATCCTGATTTTGAGCTCCCAAGTGTCTTCCTCAGTGCCTCGGCACTGCCAATAAACTATAACCAGAGGAATAACTTTATTCCGCAAGACCTTATCGTTATGATCCAGAATACGAATAGGTCTCTCAACATAGGTCAAATATGTATCCACCTGAACTTCAGACGGCTGTAGAATATGAGACTAATCCGCCACATACCGTTGCAATAGAGATACGTGGAACACGTCGTGAATACTAGACAGATACGGTGGCTAGGCCAGACGATAAGCCAAATCGCCAATGCTCTCTAAGATCTCAAACAGACCGATAAACCTGGAAGACAACTTGCCCTTGAGGCCAAACCTAAGAATCCTGCGGAAAGGTGATACTCTCAGAAACACTTTCTCCCCAACATCAAACTTCAACGGTCTACACTTTGTATTAGCATAGCTGGCCTGACGATCCTGTGCAGTCTTAATCCGTTTCTTGATCTGATCAACAACATCTACTGTCTTCTAGACTAACTCCGGTCCCTCAGTCTGTCTCTCTCCCACATCTTCCCAGAAGAGTGGAGTACGACAACGTCGCCCGTACAATGCCTCAAAATGTGTCATCCCAATGCTAGTATGATAGTTGTTGTTGTACGCGAACTCAATCAATGGCAAATGATCCTGCCAGGCTGAACCAAAATCCATAACGCACGCTCGAAGCATATCCTCCAAAGTACGGATAGTGTGCTCTGACTGACCATCTGTCTCCGGATGATAGGCCTTTCTCAAACTGAGAGTAGTGCCCATCGCACGCTGAACACTCCCCCAGAATCTATAAGTAAACCTGCGGTCTCAATCACTGACAATGCTCACAGGCACTCCATGAAGTCGAACGATCTTCTGAATGTACAATCGAGCCATACGATCCACATTTTACTTTCGCCTATAGGAAATGAAATGAGCTGACTTGGTGAGTCGGTCCACCACAACCCAGATAGCATCACAATTCCTCGAGGATAGCGACAAATGGGTCACAAAATCCATCGTGATAAACTCCCATTTCCACTCAGGAATAGGCAGACTGTGAAGCAAACCTCCAGGTCGTCGGTGTTCTATCTTGACCTGCTGACACACCAAACATCTCAAGACAAACTGATAAACGATGCGCTTCATTCCCTTCCACCAAAACCGAGTACATAGATCCTTGTAAATCTTGTTACTCCCCAGATGAATACTCAACTTAGTGCGATGTGCCTGAGACAAAATCTCCTCTCGCAATTTCTCATCCTCCGGAATCACTATCCTACCAGACAAACACAGAAAACCATCTGACTGATAGTGAAATCCCGACGTGCTACCCTCGTTGGCTAGACGAGCCAAACGCTGGGTCTTTGAGCCAGACATCTGAGCATCCCGAATCCGCGAATACAAAGCTGGCTCATATAATATCGCAAACATCTGGATACTCTGCATACCTTTCTTATGCTTGAAGGTATACCCTGAAGAACAACAGTCACCGATCGCACTAGACATCGAACAAGTCTGAAGTGCGAATAGTCGCACCTTGCGACTCAAGGCATCAGCAGTGATATTAGCAGCTCCCGGATGGTACTTAATCTCGCAATCATAGTCCTTAAGCAAATCCATCCAACGTCTTTGCCTTATGTTCAACTCCGTCTAAGTGAAAAAATACATGAGACTCTTGTGGTCGGTGAAGATCTCAAATTTCTCGCCATACAGATAATGACGACAGATCTTCAAAGCGAACACAATGGCTGCCAACTCAAAATTATGAACTGGATAATTTTCTTCATGCAACTTCAACTATCTAGAAGCGTTATGCGATCACATGCCCATTCTGAGTTAGGTCACAACCCAACCCCTGAAGAGAAGCATCTGTGTAAACCACGTACCCTCCAGATCCTGACGGTAATGCCAACACCAGCGCAGAAGTCAACCGTCGTCGAAGCTCACAAAAATTCTCCTCACACTCGGAGGACCACTGGAAATCAAAACCCTTGCGGGTAAGTTGCGTCAATGGTCGGGCTAACTGAGAGAATTTTAAAATGAAATGATGATAATAGCCTGCTAGACCCAGAAAACTACGGATCTCAGCAACCGTCGTCTGACGCGACCAATTAAGAACAGCCTCAATCTTGCTCGGATCAACAGATATCCCCTCCCTGGATATGATATGGCCAAGGAAAACCACTCGATCCATCCAAAACTCACACTTGCTCAGTTTGTCATACAACTGCTCATCCCGAAGAGTCTGCAGTACCAATCGCAAGTGAGAAACATGCTCGTCAGCATTACGCAAATACACCAGAATGTCGTCAATGAAAACCACGATAAACTTGTCCAAAAACTCCCTGAATACACGGTTCATCAGATCCATAAATATAGCCGGCGCATTAGTCAATCCAAATGGAATCACTAGAAACTCGTAATGCCCATAGCGAGTTCGGAATGCAGTCTTGGCAATGTCCTGATCTTGGACTCTGATCTGATGATACCCAGATCTCAAGTCAATCTTGGAGTAAACCTAAGTACCCTGCAGTTGATCAAACAAGTCATCAATACGAGGCAAAGGATACTTGTTCTTCACAGTAACCCGATTCAGCTGTTGGTAGTCAATGCACAACCGCATAGACCTATACTTCTTCTTCACAAAAAAAATAGGAGCTCCCCAAGAAGATACACTAGGACGAATGTACCCCTTGTCCAAAAGATCATGTAACTGATTCTTCAACTCTCGCATCTCTGACGGAGCCAGACGATACGGTGCTCGAGAAATAGGCGAAGTACCCGGCATCAACTCTATGCCAAACTCGACTTCCCTAGCAGGAGGAAAACCTGGAATTTCATCTGGAAATACATCTGGGAATTCATCCACAATCGGAATACTCTCTAACCCAACGCTCTCAGCGGACAAATCAACTGCATAGATAAGGTAGCCTTCCCCGCCAGACTCTAAAGCTCGACAGGCTCTCAAAGCTGATACCAAAGGCATAGGGGGTCGCTCTCCCTCACCATAGAAAAACCAGCTATCACTCCCATCCGGATGAAAGCATACTAATCCCTGATAGCAGTCCACTGAAGCTCGATAGGTAGTCAGCATGTCTATCCCCAGAATACAATCGAAGTCATCCATCGCAAGAACCATGAGATTCGCTATCAGAATGTTCCCTTTGAACTCTAGAGGGCAACTCATCACTAGACGCTTAGCCAAAGCAGATTGACCCGTCGGAGTAGAAACAGAAACTACTACGTCTACTGCAATGCATGGTAACTTATGCCTCTTAACAAAACGTGCAGAAATGAAGGAATGAGATGCACCAGTGTCAATAAGTACAAGAGCAGGTATACCTAGGGCTGGGTACGGTACGATACCATACCGAACTACGATACCGTATACCGTACCGGTATGAAGAAATTCATATCGGTACCATATCGAAAATTCGGTGTACCGAATTTTTGATATGGAGATATTTTATACCGGATACCGTGCCGAAAATTAAAAAAATTCGGTATACCGAAAAATTTTGGTATACCAAAAAAAAATTTGGTATACCGAAAAAAAAACTCGGTATACCGAGTTTTTTTTTGGTATACCGTGAAAAATTAAAAAAAACATTCGGTATATTCGGTATATTCGGTATACCGAAATAAAAAATTTTATATACCGATAAATTTTTGGTATTCCGATTTTTTGGTATATTCGGTAAATTTTTCGGTACGGTATGATGGTATTTTCGGCATTTGGTATTTTTCCCCAGCCCTAGGTATACCATATAATAGAAATGTACCTGCGATGACCTTTTCGTTCTCCTCCACTGCCTGATCATGCCTCAAGGCAAACACCTGACCAGAAGCCCGCGGCTTCAAGTGAGAACTCCCAGCAGGCTGTCCCTGCGACCTCTGCTGAACAGTAGTCTGAGAACCCAATCCTGAACCAGAACCAGAACCGCCTCCCCCAGATAGTGGACAATCCCTCCGGAGATGACCCACATCTCCACAATGGAAACAAGCTCCAGAAGCTTTACGACATCTGTCGGTCGGATGGTTCTTCCCGCAATGTTCGCATTTCTCCTTCTTCCCAAAATGAACAACACTTGCGGAACCAAAGGAAGAAGAAGTAGATCCGGACTTCTTGAAAGACTGAGCACGGGGACCCAAAGAACTCGTAGGCCTAGACTGAGAGAAAGACATGTTATGCCGAATGCTATCCTCTGCCTGGTGACAACGGATCACCAAACCCTCGTAGGTCATGTCATCACCGACCGCCACACGGTCATGAATCTCCGTGTTAAGGCCCTGAAGGAACAGATTGTACTTCATCTCAGAGCTGTTAGCAATCTCGGGGCAATAGGATAACATATCGAAGAACTTTTGCTAATACTCGTCAATAGACATGGCTCCCTGTCATAGACTCAGTAGCTCACCCGCCTTCATCTGACAGAGTGCAGGAGGAAAATACAGCTTCTGAAAATCTGTGCGGAACTCGGCCCAGGTGGCCACTCCTCTCGCCGCAACAAAAGGTGCAGAAGTGAATCTCCACCACTTCCGGGCTCGTCCATCCAGAAGATAACCAAGTGTCTCCATCTTCTGCTTCTCAGTACAGCGAAACGTCTGAAAAGTCGTCTCCATACGGTCTAGCCAGTTCTCCGCATCCTCCGAAGACTCGCCCCCAACCAAGGGTTTAGGACCCATCTGTAAGAATCGGCGCACACTGAAACGCTGATCATCATGGCGACGATGATGGAGTTCTCGACGACGCTCCCGATCGGCATCGCCCCAACGTCCACCAACACTTCCATGACTACTTTGATCATCACGGTCTGCCATCTATAAAAATTACCTCACGATTATCTTATGCAGAATCTAAATCCCAAGAATACTATGCATGCTCTGATACCATAAATGTAGTGACCCTTACCAAGATCACCTACTAAACAGAACTTAGGCATCCAATTAACTTAATCAAACAGTAAACCAGAATAAGATGCGGAAACAATAAACAATATACAATCCCAAGGAAAGTAATCTGCAAATACCCAAATAGTTATACAACCAAATCGAACGCTGTATCAACCCAATACAAAAGAATAAACCCTAGACGAAGCTCCAGCTGGCTATCCCCTGCCTAGCCCCTCTTGGATCCACCCGCCTCGTCCAATCGCAAACCTGCCCCATGGAATAGGGTGTCCAGAAACACAGAGTACGAGACGTGAGCATAAAATGCTCCGCACGAGATTATGAGTATACATGCATGCAAGTGAACCGCCTACTGACTAGAGGTCAAAAATCAGATAACGAAGAAAGACCGGGCCCTGGTATGTAGCATGTTGTGCCGTCACTTCAAGAGGTGGCTCACATACCGAAATACCAGTGGATACGCGGGAACCAAATCGATGGAAGTTCATCCACTAACAGGATAGAGTAAACCCTACTAATAGACATTTCAAAATAGATAGCTCAAGATGCAAATGTATGCAGCATAAAATCATGGCATATAAATCATGCAGTCACATAATGCATGATACTCATTCAGGATATCTCGAACAGTACTTTCGTACCTCAAATACTAGGCACGCTCTACCATCTCTAGGTCTATGCCTATAATCCGCACTACACTGCCAAATGATACTAATATATTTAAAGTGCTCTAAAAGCCTTAACTAAGCTATTGCATAATTCTAAATATTTTTAGGAAGTAAAAGCTATACCTTCGTCCATCGTCAACCCTTCGCTGTCGCTTGCCTCAAAACTAGGCCACAGCTCCGCTGCGACGCCTGGATCGCTACGCCACTTCCGGATTCCCAATGGGACGCCTAGAATACCCTAGATCTAAGTTAGAAGGCTGAAGAAACGAGAGAGAAGAGGTGATTGGTGCGTCTGAAAGTGAACCTCGGCACCCCTATTTATAGACCACGAACGGAATGTACATTCCTCATCGTTGCGTCTATTCTGCCTGACGAACGTTGCTTCTGTTCTCCTTCGTTGCTTTCGATGTCTCAAGTGCGTAAGCAATTATGCATTTCCGATGGCACGAACATTGCATCCGATCCCCGGACGTTGCGTCCGTTCCTTCTGACCCTCCGGACCATTTCTGATCATTTCGGGTCTAATCCCAGACTCCGTTAATCCATTAAGAGTTCCCTTAATCATGTTAATTGTATTAAATAACAGTTACTCACTAAATCTGGGTACGGGCTACTACACTCACTTACCTGCCTTTGTAGCTCTTTAGTTTCTTCCGGATTACTCCTATAAGCTGGACGATTCGGCAATGCACTTCCGGGTACAAGATCAATTTGATGCTCAATTTCCCTCAAAGATGGCAATCCTTGAGGTAAATCCTCCAGAAATAAATCTTCAAATTCCTGCAAAAGAGAAACAACACTGCTCGGAAGATTTCCGGCTATATCACTTGTGTTAAGGAGAATCTCTTTATAAAAAATCAACACAACTGGAGTATGCACATGTAAAATCTCTTGCAACTCACTCTTTTGGGTCATACATATTCTTTATCAGCCTCTTTTCTCTCAATTTTTTTTCATCTTTTTTTCTTTCATTATTTTTTTCTAAGTTCATCTCACTTTTGTGTTCACTCTTTTTTTCGGCCTCTTCTCTCTTTTTCTTTTTCAAATGATCCTCCAACACTTGCTTTGGAGTCATAGGAAACAATACAACGGAATCTTTTTTCATAGTAAAAGAATAACGATTCCTAAACCCATCATGTGTCATTCACCTATCAAATTGCCACGGTCTATCCAACAAGATATGACAAGCTTTCATAGGCACTACATCACACAACACTTCATCTTCATACTTACCAATAGAAAAAGGCACCATAACTTGCTTATTCACTCTTACCTCCGAACTATCATTAAACCACTGCAATCTATAGGGTTGAGGATGCTTCAAAGTAGGCAAACTTAATTTTTCAACAAGCTCACAACTTGCAACATTGGTACAACTACCACTATCAATGATGACACTACACACTTTATTTTTCACAAAAAATCTAGAATGAAACAAATTTTATCATTGATTTTCTTCCTCCTACTTTTGTTGTACATTCAAAACCCTCGTAGTTACTAACAACTCTCCAACAACTGCATCATATCCCTCATCATCGGTATCCTCCAACGCAGGCATATCATCATAATTTTCCTCCTCACTCTCCGACTCAAACTCACCACAAGCATTCACAATCATAATTTTTTTATTAGGACATTAACTAGCAATATGACCCACAATTGGCATATAAAGCATTTAATATCTCTAGAACGATTATTAGGAGTTTCAGATTTACCTTTCACCCCTTGCTTTTGTGTATCTAGCTTGGTGTTGGTTTTTGGCTTTGACAATGGTTTGACATCCTCTCGTTTTGCAACGTTTCGATGCCAAGAAGTGGAAAAACATCCAGCCGTAAGATTTCGACTCATGCCTCTCCTTTTGAGTTGTTGTTCCACATTCATGGCAATTTGCACCATCTCCTCAAGATCCATGAAATGTCTAAGCTCCACTTGGTCTTTAATATCCCTATTCAAGCCACATAAGAAACTAGCCATAGTTGCTTCACGATCCTCCTCAATGTTAGCTCGAATCATGGTGACTTCCAACTCCTTGAAGTAATATTCTATACTCTTTGAACCTTGCTTCAAATTCTGCATCCGCTGAAACATGTCACGATATTAATAATTCGGCACAAATGTCTTCATCATAATTTGCTTCATTTCATCCCATGTCTCAATAGGCCTCTCAGGATTCCTCCTCCTAGAAGTAACAAGATGATCCCATCAAATAAGAGCATAATCCACGAACTCAACAACGTCAAACCTTATCTTCTTCGAATCACTGTTGTTGTGGCAATCAAATACAGACTCCACTCACATCTCCCACTCCAAATAAGCTTCCGGATCAGATTTCCCATGGAATGAAAGAATCTTTATCTTAATCTCACTAACATTCTCATCTTCTCTACCTCCATCGACGTATCTTCCCCTCACTACTCCCCTTCTATTTCTTTCACCCTCTAGTGCCCTCCTATTTCTACCCCAACTTTCACCCAAACTCTCTTTATCCTCACCACCATCATTTTCTTCTTCAAAAATCTTATTTTTATTCTTACTACCACCCCCACTAATTTCAAACCTCTCCAACTTCACATGTATTGGCCCCAAAGCAACCACCATCATTTTGGTCAATTCGTCCATTTGACCTTGAGAAAAATTCTGGCTAGTAGAACTCATTGTACCTGCAAGAAAAGGTTAGTAATAAAATTTCCTCACCCAAAATCTCAAAAGTCACTCCAAAGAAAAAAAAAACACTCAAACACTCTTTTTTTTCACTCAAATTTATGTAGGCTTTTGCTTGGTGTAGAAGTGTATCAAACTCACAAGTTCAAAACTTGTAGACACTTGAAAATCGAATCTCGAAGATTGACAAAAACAAGAAGAAGAAATTTATGGACACTCGAATTTTTTACTTGCATCCAAGGACGAACAAGAACAAATTAATTGGCCACAAGTATCTTGCCTTTTATATTTTTTTTAAAGCTTCCGGTCTTTTCTATTTTTTTTTTACCGAATTTTGTCTCTTTTGTTCTACTTTTTTGATTTTTTTAATTTTTCGAGATAACTTGTAGCACAACACACGAAAACTTGATCGAAAAGATTAACACAGAAATGAATTGGAAATTTGATACAGAATAGACTCGGATGAAGAACGAAAGATGAAGAACGAAAAGATATAATACTTACTTGATTAAAAAAAACTTTGGCTTTGATACCAACTGATATGAATTATCATTGTATGGAAAGCAAACACGACTATATCGAGTCGTACCCTCAATCCAATAGACAAAAATATATCAAATAAATTGCCCGATCTTAAAACAAGTAATATATTTTGATTATTCACCTCTAATTTACTTGAAACTAGCAATAAACAATCACGAATTGAAAACAATTATTCTCAACGGAACCTTCAAAAAACTTGTTCCTGACAATCCACGAAGAAGAAAAATCGACAAACACCACAAAGTTGAAAACTTTGATAAGTTTGATTTGTTTGGTAAAGCAAAAGCTCAATAAAATTCTAGAGAGAGGATTTTATGATTTGAATATCAAAATCTGAATTGTATTATTTCAAAAATAATGATGGTATTGTATTTATATTACAACACAAGAATAAAAAAATAAATCTCAAAAATAAATCTAAAGATATCAAAATATCTCCTAGAATTTTTCTAATAGGCTTAAAAGACTCAAAATAGGAAAATAATGCTAAAATATTGAAATTCCCGACACACACACAAACATGCCTGGTGTGTGTAAAATTTAGTAGCACGAGCACGCAAGCCAGAGTGCGCGGGCGCGCATGAGTCACGCATTCATCCATCATGTTTCTTTGGGCTGCAGTGCGGGCGCGTGACTTGCAGGCAAGGGCGCGTGGGACCATCGCAAAACAAAGCGTGGGCGCACCGCAGCTTCAAACTGGGTCTTCATTTTCTTCATTTTCTTGACCTCATTTGACCTCAATAAAATTATAACACCCTCCAAATTGAGTATCAAGTATTCCAATACCCTCTTGTGAATTTATCATCAATGATTGAAGTGCTTCCTTAAATCTCTTAGCTCGACCTCTCGTAATTGGTCCTCTTGAAATTTCCAACGGGTCTTTGACTATTTGATCAACATGCGAGTCATCCATGATCGCATCAATTCCGGCCATGTCTCGTTTATTTTTCAATTTTTATTTTAACTCCTGCAATATAAATAAAAGTCACAAACTTCCATTTTCTGATTCAACACTTACTTCTTCGTCGCCTCTTGAATTACTTTTCTCTGATGTTTGGACCTCTCCGGTCCGCTCTTCAGATGGATACAAATATTACTTAATCATTGTCGATCACTTCTCTAAATATATCTGGCTTTATCTGCTACGCCGTAAATCTGATGTTCTAAATTTCTTCTCCTCCTATAAAAGCCTATTAGAAAATTACTTTAATCGTAAAATTATCTGTCTTTACACTGACAACGGTGGTGAGTTTATTACACTCAAGCCAATGTTATCTCAATGTGGTATAACACATATCACTACTCCACCTCACACACCCGAGCATAATGGATTTGTCGAACGTTGCCATTGGCACATTGTTGAAACGGGTCTCACACTTCTTCATCATGCATCTCTACCGCCTACCCTTTGGCCCTTTTCCTTTTCCACTGCTTTCTATCTCATCAATCGCATGCCCAAGTCAAATATTTTGATGATCTCTTCCTACGAAAAACTTCTTCTTTGTCGTCCCACTCTCAACAAGCTTCGAGTTTTTGGTTGTCTCTGCTATCCCTAGTTGCGTCCGTACACCAACCACAAGTTAGACTCTCGATCCTCTCCGTGCGTCTTTCTTGGTTACTCACGCACTCAATGTAGCAGCCCGTACCCAAGTAAGATGATTAAGGGATTAATCAACAAAAATTAAACAAATTGAGCATTGGTCAGAACGGAAGCTCCGTTGGCAAGAACGGAAGCTCCGATAGAGATCGGAAGGTCCGGTGTGCAACGGAAGCTCCGATGGATATTACGTCAGCCATGACGTGCATCACAACGGAAGCTCCGATTTGGAATGGAGGTTCCGATTCTGTTTATCCACATCTAGCCAATGAGAAATTGACACGTGGCGGATGAGGGAGATCGGAAGCTCCGATGGCTTATCGGAGGTTCCATTTTTGTCCTATAAAAATAGGGCCGAGGCTTCACATTTCGGCACCAATTTCGCGAGTTCTTCCTCCTTCTTAGCTCATTTAAATAGTTTTAGCCTTCTTAGGCTTGACCCGGGGGACGGCGAGGCGTTCGGGAGTCGCAGCGGAGTTGCGCCCAAGTTCTGAGTGCATCGACATCAAAGGACTGACGACGGACGCAGGTATAGCTTTTGCTTCCTAAAAATATTTAGGAGTATTCAATAGCTTAGTTAAGGCTTTTAGAGCACTATAATGATATTAGTATCATTTGGCTTTGTAGTGCGGACTATAGGCGTGGATCTATAGTCGATAGAGCTTGCCTAGTAGTTGAGGTACGAAAGTACTGTTCGAGATATCTTGACTGAGTATTACGTATTATGTGACTGCATGATTTATATGACATGATTTTATGCTGCATACATTTGAATATTGAGCTATCTCTTTTGAGATGTCTAGTAGTAGGGTTTTACCCTATCTTGTTAGTGGATAGACTTCCATCGATTTGGGTCCGGAGTATCCACTGGTTTTCGGTATGTGAGTCACCTCCTGAAGCGACGGCACAGCGTGCTACATACCAGGGCCCGGTCTGTCTTTGGTATCTAATTCTTGGCCTCTAGTCAGTAGGCGGTACACTTGCATTCATTTAATTATATAATACGGTATACTTATACTCTCGTGATGGGAGCTTTATGCTCACGTCTCGTACATTGTGTATCTGGACACCCTATTCCATGGGGCAGGTTTGCGGTTGGATGAGGCGGGTGGATCCAAGAGGGGATAGGCAGTGGATTGGCCAGCTGGAGCTTTGCCTAGGATTTTATTTTATTGTATTGGGTTGATACAGTATTCGATTTGGTTGTATAACTATTTGGGTAATTGCAGATTCCTTTCCTTGGGATTGTATATTGTTATTGCTTCTGCAGTTTAATTCTGGTTTACTGTTTAATTGCATGCCTAAGTTTCTGATTAGTAGGTGATCTCGGTAAGGGTCACTACATTTATGATATTAGAGAATGCATAGTATTCTTTGGATTTAGATTATTCATAAGATAACCGTGAGGTAATTTTGTAGATGGAGGATCGTGATGATCAGAGTAGCCATGGCAATATAGGTGGACGTTAGGGCGATGGTGATCGGGAGCATCGTCTGGAATGCCATCATCGTCGTCATGATGATCAACGTTTCAGTGTGCTCCGGTTCTTACAGATGGGTCCTAAGCTCTTGGTTGGAGGCGAAACTCCGGAGGATGCGGAGAACTGGCTAGATCGCATGGAGACTTGTTTTCAGACATTTCATTGTACTGATGAGCAGAAGATGGAGACTCTTGGTTATCTTCTGGATGGGAGAGCCCGTAAGTGGCGGAGGTTCACTTCTGCACCATTTGTTGCGGCGAGAGGAGTTGCCACTTGGGCCGAGTTCCGTAAATCTTTTCAGAAGCTGTATTTTCCTCCTGCACTCCGTCAGGCGAAGGTGGGTGAGTTACTGAGTTTGAGTCAGGGATCTATGACGATTGACGAGTATCAGCAGAAGTTCTTTGATCTATTATCCTATTGCCCTGAGATTGATGATAGTTCCGATATGAAGTACAATTTGTTCCTTCAGGGTATTAACCCGGAGATTCATGACCATGTGGCGGTCGGTGATGATATGACCTATGAGGGTTTGGTGAGCCGTTGTCACCAGGCGGAGGATAGCATTCGGCGTAATAGGTATTTCTATCAGTCTAGGCCTGCGAGTTCTTTGGGTCCCCGTGCTCAGTATTTTAAGAAGTCCGGGTCTACTTCTTCTTCTTCTGGTTCCGGTGGTGTTGTTAGTTTGGGAAAAAGGAGAGGTGCGACCATTGTGGAAAGAACCATCCGACAGACAGATGTCGTAAAGCTTTTGGGGCATGTTTTCGATGTTGAGAGGTTGGTAATCTCCGGAGGGATTGTCCATTAGTTGGGGGAGGTGGTTCTGGTTCTGGTTCTGATTCTGGTTCATGATCGGGTTCTCAGGCTACCGTTCAGCAGAGGTCGCAGGGACAGTCAGTTGGGAGTTCTCATTTGAATCCGCGGACTTCTGGCCAGGTGTTTGCTTTGAGGCACGACCATGCAGTGGAGGAGAATGAGAAGGTCATCGCAGGTACATTTATGTTATATGGAATACCTGCTCTTGTACTCATTAACACTGGTGCATCTCATTCCTTCATTTATTCACGCTTTGTTAAAGGCATAAGTTACCATGCATTGCACTAGACGTAGTAGTTTCTGTTTCTACTCCGACGGGTCAATCTTCTTTGGCTAAGCGTCTAGTGATAGGTTGCCCTTTATAGTTCGAAGGGAACATTCTGATTGCGAATCTCATGGTTCTTTTGATGGATGACTTCGATTGTATTCTGGGGATAGACATGCTGACTATCTATCGAGCTTCAGTGGACTGCTATCAGAGATTAGTACGCTTTCATCCGGATGGGAGTGATAGCTGATTTTTCTATGGTGAGGGAGCGCGACCCCCGATGCCGTTGGTATCAGCTTTGAGAGCCTGTCGAGCTCTAGAGTCTGGAGGGAAAGGTTACCTCATCTATGCGGTTGATTTGTCCTCTGAGAGTGTTTGTTTAGAGAGTATTCCAGTTGTAAATAAATTCCCAGATGTATTTCTTGATGAGATTTCGGGTTTTCCACCTACTAGGGAAGTCGAGTTTGGCATAGAGTTGATGCCGGGTACTTCGCCTATTTCTCGAGCACCGTATCGTCTAGCTCCATCAGAGATGCAAGAATTGAAGAATCAGTTACATGATCTTTTGAATAAGGGGTACATTCGTCCAAGTGTATCTCCTTGGGGAGCTCCTGTTCTTTTTGTGAAGAAGAAGGATGGGTCTATGCGGCTATGCATTGACTATCGGCAGCTGAATTGGGTTACCATGAAGAACAAGTATCCTTTGAATCGTATTGATGACTTGTTTTATCAGCTGCAGGGTACTTCGATTTACTCCAAGATTGACTTGAGATCTGGGTATCATCAGATGAGAGTCCGAGATCAGGACATAGCCAAGAACGCATTCCGTACTCGCTATGGGCATTACGAGTTTGTAGTGATGCCATTTGGGTTGACTAATGCGCCAGCTATATTTATGGATCTGATGAACCGTGTCTTCAAGGAGTATTTGGAAAAGTTTGTCGTGGTTTTCATTGACAACATTCTGGTATATTCGCGCGATGCGGACGAGCATGTTTCTCACTTGCGGTTGGTACTACAGACTCTTTGGGATGAGCAGTTGTACGCCAAATTGAGTAAGTGCGAGTTCTGGATGGATCGAGTGGTCTTTCTTGGCCATATCATATCCAGGGATGGGATTTCTGTTATCCGAGTAAGATTGAGGCTATGCTTAATTGGTCGCGTCCAACGACGATTGCTGAGATCCGTAGTTTTCTGGGTCTAGCAGGATATTATCGTTGCTTCATTTTGAACTTCTCATAACTAGCTCGACCGTTGACGCAGCTTACCCGCAAGGGTGTTGATTTCGAGTGGTCCCCAGAGTGTGAGGAGAATTTTTGTGAGTTTTGACGGCGGTTGACTTCTGCACCGGTGTTGGCATTATCGTCGGGATCTGGAGGGTATGTGGTTTACACAGATGCTTCTCTTCAGGGGCTAGGTTGCGTTCTGACCCAGCATGGGCATGTGATTTCATACGCTTCTAGACAATTAAAGTTACACGAAGATAATTATCCGGTCCATGATTTGGAGTTGACAGCTATTGTGTTTGCTTTGAAGATCTGGCGTCATTATCTGTATGGCAAGAAATTTGAGATCTTCACCGACCACAAGAGTCTCAAGTATTTGT
Organism: Henckelia pumila; assembly: GCF_033568475.1. Classification (NCBI taxonomy): domain Eukaryota; kingdom Viridiplantae; phylum Streptophyta; class Magnoliopsida; order Lamiales; family Gesneriaceae; genus Henckelia; species Henckelia pumila. Next base: position 60,732,151 of record NC_133123.1, read on the forward strand.
TCACTCAGGCCGAGTTGAACATGAGGCAGAGGCATTGGATGGACTTGCTTAAGGACTATGATTGCAAGATTAAGTACCATCCGGGAGCTGCTAATCTCACTGCTGATGCTTTGAGTCGCAAGGTGCGATTGTCCGCACTTCAGACTTGTTCGCTATCTCGTGTGATTGAGGATTGTAGTTCTTCAGGGTATACCTTTAAGCACAAGAAAGGAATGCAGGGTATCCAGATGTTTGCAATATTATCTGAGCCAGCCTTGTATGCATGGATTCGGGATGCTCAGATGTCTGATTCGAAGACCCAATGTTTGGCTCGTCTAGACAACGAGGGTAGCAAGTCTGGATTTCACTATGAATCAGATAGTTTTCTGTGTTTGTCTGGTTGGCTTGTGATTCCAGAGGATGAAGAGTTGCGAGAGGAGATCTTGTCTCAGGCACATCACACTAAGTTGAGTATTCATCCAGGGAGTAAAAAGATGTATAAGGATCTGCGTACTCGTTTTTGGTGGAAGGGGATGAAACGCAGTGTGTATCAGTATGTTTCGAGATGCTTGGTTTGTCAGCAGGTCAAGGCAGAGCACCGACGACCTGGAGGTTTGCTTCACAGTCTGCCTATTCCTGAGTGGAAATGAGAGCTTATCACGATGGATTTTGTGACCCATTTACCGGTATCCTCGAGGAATTGTGACGCTTTCTGGGTTGTGGTGGACCGAATCATTGACTGAGTTCACGTACAACAAAAGCTATCATAGTAGCATTGGGATGGCAACATTTGAGGTGTTGTACGGGCGACGTTGTCGTACTCCACTCTTCTGGGAACAAGTGTGGGAGAGACAGGCTGAGGGACCAGAGTTAGTACAGTAGGCAATAGATGTTGTTGGGCAGATCAAGAAACGGATTAAGACTGCACAGGATCTTCAGACCAGCTATGCTAATACTAAACGTAGGCCTTTGTAGTTTGATGTTGGGGAGAAAGTATTTCTGAGAGTTACACCTTTTCGCAGGATTCTCAGATTTGGTCTCAAGGTCAAGTTTTCTCCCAGATTCATTGGTCCGTTTGAGATCTTGGAGAGCATAGGCGATTTGGCTTATCGTTTGGCTTTGCCACCCTATCTTTCCAGTATCCATGACGTGTTTCACTTGTCTCTGTTGCGAAGGTATGTGGCAGATCAGTCTCATATTCTACAGCCGTCGGAGGTTCAGGTAGATGCTGATTTGACTTATGTAGAGAGACCAGTTCGTATTTTGGATCATAAGGATAAGGTGTTGCGGAATAAGGTTATTCCTCTGGTTTTAGTTCTGTGGCAACGCCGAGGCACCGAGAAAGCTACTTGGGAGCTTGATAGCAGGATGCGTTCAGAACATCCTGAGTTATTTTGATGTTATTTCAGTATTGTACTAAGTTGCACCTTGTAAAAGTTTCATCTGAATAAAGAATGTTCTTGAATATTGTTTGTATTTTCGATACTTAAGATCGGATTTCGAGGACGAAATATATTAAGTGGGGGAGAATGTAGTAGTCCGTACCCAAGTAAGATGATTAAGGGATTAATCAACGCAAATTAAACAAATTGTGCATTGGTCAGAACGGAAGCTCCGTTGGCAAGAACGAAAGCTCCGATAGAGATCGGAAGCTCCGGTGTGCAACGGAAGCTCCGATGGATATTACGTCAGCCATGACGTGCGTCACAACGGAAGCTCCAGTTCGGAACGGAGGTTCCGATTCTGTTTATCCACAGCCAGCCAATGAGAAATTGACATGTGGCGGATGAGGGAGATCGAAAGCTCCGATGGCTTATCGGAGGTTCCATTTTGGTCCTATAAAAATAGGGTCGAGGCTTCACATTTCGGCACCAATTCCGCGAGTTCTTCCTCCTTCTTAGCTCATTTAAATAGTTTTAGCCTTACTAGGCTTGACCCGGGGGTCGGCGAGTCGTTCGGGAGTCGCAGCGGAGTTGCGCCCAAGTTCTAAGGGCATCGACATCAAAGGACTGACGACGGACGCATGTATAGCTTTTGCTTCCTAAAAATATTTAAAAGTATGCAATAGCTTAGTTAAGGCTTTTAGAGCACTATAATGATATTAGTATCATTTGGCTTTGTAGTGCGAACTATAGGCGTGGATCTAGATTCGGTAGAGCTTTCCTAGTAGTTGAGGTACGAAAGTACTGTTCGAGATATCCTGACTGAGTATTATGTATTATGTGACTTCATGATTTATATGACATGATTTTATGCTGCATACATTTTCATATTGAGCTATCTCTTTTGAGATGTCTGGTAGTAGGGTTTTACCCTATCTTGTTAGTGCATGGACTTCCATCGATTTGGGTCCGGAGTATCCACTGGTTTTCGGTATGTGAGCCACTTCCTGAAGCAACGGCACAGCGTGCTACATACCAGGGCCCGGTCTGTCTTTGGTATCTAATTATTGACCTCTAGTCAGTAGGTGGTACACTTGCATTCATGTAATTATATAATACGGTATACTCATACTCTCGTGCTGGGCATTTTATGCTCACGTCTCGTACTTTGTGTATCTGGACACCCTATTCCATGGGGCAGGTTTGTGGTTGGATGAGGTGGGTGTGTAGTGACCCTTACCTGGATCACCTACTAAACAGAACTTAGGCATGCAATTAACTTAATTAAATGGATATCAAAATAAAACTGTGGAAACCAAAAACAATATACAATCCCAAGGAAAGAAATCTGTAAATATCCAAATATTATACAACCAGATCGAACGGCTGAATCAATCTAATAACAACAGAATAAAACCTAGGCGAAGCTCCAGCTGGCCAACAACTGCCTAGCTCTTCTTGGATCCACCCGCCTCATCCAATCGCAAACCTGCCCCATGGAATAGGGTGTCCAGAAACACAGAGTACGAGACGTGAGCATAAAACGCTCAGCACGAGAGTATGAGTATACATGCATGCAAAGTGAACTCCCTATAAACTCGAGGTCAAAGATCAGATAAAAAAGACAGACCGGGCCCTGGTATGTAGCACGCTATGCCATCGCTTCAGGAGGTGGCTCCCATACCATAATACCAGTGGATATGCCGGACCCAAATCGATGGAAGTCCAACCACTAACAGGATAGGAAAAAACCCTACTAACAGACATCTCGAAGGAGATAGCTCAGTATGCAAATAAATGCAGCATAAATCAATGACATATAAACCATGCAGTCACATAATAAATGCATACTCAGTCAGGATATCTCGAACAGTACTTCCGTACCTCAAATCAGTGCAAGCTCTACCAACTCTAGGTCCACGCCTATAGTCTGCTCTACACTGCCAAATGATACTATCATTATAGTGCTCTAAAAGCCTTAACTAAGCTATTGCATACTTCTAAATATTTATAGGAAGCAAAAGCTATACCTTCGTCCGTCGTTAGCCCTTTGATGTCGAGTGCCTCAAAACTAGGCCAAAGCTCCGCTACAATGCCTGGATCGCTATGCCACTTCCGGATTCCCCACGGGACGCCTAGAATTCCCTAGATCTGAGTTAGAAGGCTAAGGAATCGAGAGAGAAGAGGTGATTGGTGCACTTCAAAAATGAGCTCGACACCCCTTAATATAGACGAAGTTCGGATCGTCCAAACTGGACTTCGGGTCGTCCGAACTGGGCTTCAGGTCATCCGAACCCGATATTACATCATTGCTTACATCAGCATGATGACGTCATCCATGACGACTGTCGGCAGCACGTTTGGAGCATCCGAACCACTCTTCGGATCGTCCGAACCCTGACTTCGGAGCCTCCGAACTCGATGACCCTCAAACCATTTTCAAGTGTTCTGAATCCAATTCCGGACTCCGTTAACCCATTAAGAGTTCCCTTAATCACTTTTACTCTTAACTAGTAGGATTAATGAAATGATTAACACTTAATCATTGATTTCGGGTACGGGCTACTACATTCTCCCCCACTTAAGATGTTTCGTCCTCGAAAACAGATCTTAAGTACTGAATGTAAAACAGAAATCAGAAACATTCTTTATTCCAGTCAAACGCTTACAGAGTTTACAATTGAATACAACTCAAATCGAAATTAAAACAACTCAGGATGGTCTTCACGTATCCTGTCCTCAAGTTCCCATGTAGCTTCTTCAGTGCCTCGGCACTGCCACTGAACTAAAACCAGAGGAATGACTTTGTTCCGCAAAACCTTATCCTTATAATCCAGGATACGAATAGGTTTCTCAACATAGGTCAAATCCTTGCTCACCTGAACCTCAGACCGCTGCAGAATATGAGACTCATCCGCCACATACCGTCGCAATAGAGATACGTAGAACACGTCGTGAATACTGGAAAGATGCGGTGGCAAAGCTAGTCGATAAGCCAAATCGCCAATACTCTCCAAGATCTCAAACGGACCGATAAACCTGGGAGACAACTTTCCCTTAAGGCCAAATCTGAGAATTTTGCGAAAAGGTGACTGTAACGCCCCATTTTTATCTTAATTTAATTTATTTGAGTTAATCAGAGAATACAGAGTTCTCGAGCCGGTTTGATTTTGATCAGGGTCCTTTTTGCAAAAATTAGATTTTTCAGGGACTAAAACGCAAATATTGAGTTTAATATATTATCTACACTTGGAAGAGGTTTGACTTAGTCTCTATTGCTTCTCCTTCTTCCCTTCCATCGTGTTCTTCCATTGGAGCTTGGGGAAACGCTTCTTCAAGCTTTCAAAATCCAGTCCGAGCTCGATTCGTCCGTTAGAAATTAATTCTGAAGGCAGATTATCGATCACTGCAGTGAGAGCTCTGTTATATTGTAAGTATTTCTCCGATCGGATATGTTTTGTTTTTCGGAGGTTGTTAGAATCGATTTAGATTCTAGTATGTTGTTCTAGACAGAGTTCTGATCGTTTATTATCTGTCGGTTTTGAATTAGAGCGACGTCCGGATTTGTTATGATTTTTGGAAGCCATTTTCGAAAATGTGGATTTTGAGATTGATGGGTTTGCTTTGTTATTGTTGTTTTGGGCATTGAATTGAGTTGTTATCAGTATTGAACTGCTGTCTGCGTTGCCGGTTTGTTCAGTTTATAGCCGTTATGCCGTCGGTTTGAGTTTTGGGTTTTCGAATCGTTTTTGTATTGATTGAAGTCTTGGTGTGTGAGTGATCGTGATTGTTGATCAACTCTTGAATTCTTACAGATTCGTTGGAGTTTGTCAAGCCCTGTGTTAGCAGCATTGTTCGTCGAGAGTTGGACGAAGAACGGTATAAAGAGTTTTCCTTGAACCGTTGCCTTGTTGTTGTTAGATTGTGTAGTTGTTTATACAATCTCTTTTGTAGCTTATCCAGAGTTGGAGTTACTGCATTGAAAGGTAAAAGCAGTCATCGTAGCGAGATAGCATACTCGGGACTGTTGGTTCTCGAGTTTCCCTTTTTAAATCACATATTGCATTGATACTTGTTCTAGCACGTGGAACTTGTAATTGTTGATTGATTGAGTTTTTGTTATGTGGCTTATGTTTATGTTTCTGTTATGCATTCATCTTGAGCCTACTTTGATTTCAGCGGGCAGAACCGCCCTTTTTGTTAGACGTTTGGGAACTATGATTGAGTGGCCTAGGTTGTAGTATTTCGCCTAGTGCTAGCATACTCATTATGGTTGCTCAAAGTCTAGAGGAGTGGGATACGTGGCACCACCTCGATTGGGAGAGTCGGTGAGTCGTTACGTGATCTCATCCTCGGGATCCCAAAAGCAGAGCAATACTCCCGTGTTTATCAGAATCGATATCCTGGTTTTAAAGACATCGACTTGAATATGTGGTTTGATAGCATGTTGTGTATTCATTACTTGATATGTTGCTTTTACTGGGATTATCATTCTCACCGGTTATCCGGCTGTTGCTTTGTTTTGTATGTGTACTTGGCAACATGTGGGGCAGGAACAAGTCAGAAGAGGCATGGTTAGCTTCGAGGGCAAGTAGTAGAAGTGAGACTCGGTTTAGAAGTCGAATTAGCATGTTTATCTAGTTTAAGATTGAAGCATGTTAGAACTCGAACTTGATATGTTTTGTTATTCGAATTAGTTTGTATTCGGATTGTAATCTGAAATCGAAGTATGTTGTTGTTTTATCGATTTAGACTTCTGGTTGTTTTTAGGCCTTCTGAAAGCATGACTTGTTATGGCATGTTTCCCTACACCCTGTTATTGCATTTGTATTTGAAGGCATGTCGGACCAAGCGCGGAATCCTTTCTTTTTTTTTCTGCAGCCTGAGCATTTTCTGCCCAGGCCTTCCGCGCGCGGGCGAGGCGTTCCTCGCGCGCGCGCGAGGCCTCCGTTGGGCCTCGGGATCGTTTGCCCGCGCGCGCGCGAGCTTGGTTCCTCGCGCGGGCGCGCGGCGTTTTTTTTTTAAAAAAAAAAAAAAAAAAAAACTTTTACTTGTTTTACTCTTGGATTCTTGTTCGCTTAATTGTTGTTTAATCCGAGATTATTGGTTTAGAATCGAGGTCTCACATTAAGTGGTATCAGAGCGTTAAGATTCTTGGTCGAACTAGAGTGAGCGGGGTAGATCGAGTCTGTGTGTAATGACTCCTCGCATGTGTTTGAATTATTTAATTGTGTACTTAATTCCATGCGAGCATGATTTATTTTTTGAGCATTATTTGAATTACATGGTTGTGTGATTTAAATTAATAAAGCATGATCTACTTGAGATATAACTGTTTCTATTCTCGACTGGTATTCGGTATTCCAAGCGGTTGTAAGGGCACTGATGGTAGCGATTGAGATATCTCGTGTGCTAACCTTTGATTATCAGATGGGTCCTCGTCGAGTGATAAACAGAAACACACCACCAGTTATCCCTGCGACTGAGCAAGCTAGCACTGAGGTTGATCAGTTGGATGCTTCAGCAACTCCTATGGAAACCTTGCTGAAGAGGTTTCAGTCGTTCAATCCGCCATTGTTGATGGGTTCAGAAAATCCAGTTGACTGTGAGAGTTGGTTGGATGATATGGATCAGTTGTTTGATTCCATTGACTACACAGATGACCGCCGAATCAGGTTAGTAATTCATCAGCTGCGTGGTGGTGCTAAGAGCTGGTGGATCATGACAAAGAAAGCAATTGAGAGTAGAGGTACAGAGGTTACTTGGACTCTTTTTAAATCTGAGTTTTATAAGAGGTTTTTCCCTATCTCGTATCGTAAGGATAAGGGAGCAGAGTTTGCAAATCTGAGGCAAGGGAATCTGAACATTGAAGAGTACGTGGCTAAGTTCGATAGTCTGTTGCGTTTTGCACCGCTAATTGCCGGAGATGAAGAAGCTAAGGCAGATCAGTTCATCAACGGGTTGAACCCCGATGTCTTCACGTTGGTTAACACCAACAGGCCTAGCAACTTTGCGGATGCCATGAATTACGCAAAGGGAGCAGAAGCAGGCTTGTGAAGGCAAAGAGGTAATCAGGGGGCACCTCAGCAGCAGAGGCAGTATTAGAACCAACCATCTCAGTACCAGAATCAGCCACCTCAACATCAGAACCAGCAGCAGAGGTATGAAGGTGGAAACAGTGGGGGAAACAGAAAGGATCAGTACAAGGCAAGAGGTAAACAGTTCAAGAGACAGGGGAACAGTTCGTCCAGTTCCAGTGGTTCGAAGCAATTCGGTTCAGGACCGAGTTCTGGGTCATCATCCTTGTACTGCAGCAAGTGTGGAGGAAGACACTCACCGGATCAGTGTGTGGGAGTCTTCGGCAATTGTAACACATGTCAGCAACCGAGACACTTCTCTAAAGTGTGCCCTCAACGTAATAGAGATAGAGCTCAGAGTGGGAGTTCGTCTAGACCTGCAGCTCATACGAAGAGGCAGTCGTCTGCAGTACACTCTTTCCAACCCCAGCAACAGCAGAACAGACAAGGAGGTAGCTCTAGTGCAAATCAGCCTCCGAGATAGCAAGCACGAGTCTTTGCATTGACAGAGGATCAGGCTCAGGCAGCACCTGACGATGTCATAGCAGGTAACTGTTCGATTTTCGGTCATTCTGCTCATGTCTTGATAGATACAGGTGCTTCCCATTCCTTTATCTCTGAGAAATATGTGTTATTGCATGCTTTGCCAACTGAATTGTTGCCTAAAGTAGTAGCTGTTACTTCACCTTTGGGTGGAGGAATTGTTTCTGTCCGACTAGTCAGGAACTGTGAACTTTGTTTCGAGGGGAATTGGTTAGAATTCGACTGTATTGTGCTTGGGTTGTCAGATTTTGATTGTATTGTCGGTATAGATGCTTTGACCAAGTACAGGGCAACAGTTGATTGTTTTCTGAAAGTTATCAGGTTCAGACCTGAAATGGCAGACGAGTGGAAATTCTTTGGTAAGGGTTCTCGATCTAGAATTCCTTTGATTTCAGTGTTATCTATGACTCGTTTGTTACAGAGAGGTGCAGAAGGATTTTTGGTTTATGCGGTTGATGTACTGAAATCTAGCCCAGCTTTGGTTGACTTACCAGTGGTTAGAGATTTTGCTGATGTGTTTCCGGAAGATGTTCCTGGATTGCCACCCATTCGAGAGGTTGAATTCAGCATTGACTTAGTGCCAGGTACTCAACCTATTTCAAAAGCTCCTTATCGTATGGCACTTGTTGAATTGAGAGAGTTGAAGGAGCAGCTTGAGGATTTGATTGCCAAGGGATACATCAGACCTAGTGTATCGCCTTGGGGTGCTCCTGTTCTATTCGTTCGGAAGAAGGATGGTTCTATGCGGCTCTGTATCGACTACCGTCAATTGAATCAGGCTACAGTTAAGAACAGGTATCCTTTACCCGAATAGATGACTTGTTCGATCAACTGCAGGGTTCTTCTGTCTACTCTAAGATTGATCTGAGGTCAGGCTACCATCAGCTGAGAGTGCGAGAGGAAGATGTTCCTAAGACCGCATTCAGAACGAGGTATGGTCACTTTGAGTTTATAGTCATGCCGTTCGGTTTGACTAACGCTCCAGCTATTTTTATGGGTTTGATGAACCGTATCTTTCAGCGTTATTTAGATGAGTTCGTCATTATCTTCATCGATGATATTCTTATCTACTCGAAGAACCGTACTGACCATGCAGAGCACTTGAGAATCGTCTTGCAGATTTTACGAGTTGAGCAGTTGTTTGCCAAGCTATCGAAATGCGAATTCTGGTTAGATCGAGTTGTCTTTCTCGGTCATATTATTTCTGAAGATGGGATTTCTGTCGATCCCAGCAAAATCGAAGCGGTTATGAATTGGCCTAGACCGACATCAGTACCTGAGATCCGAAGCTTCATGGGTTTAGCTGGTTATTACCGTCGTTTCATCGAGGGTTTCTCGTCTATTGCCAAGCCTATTACCCAGCTGACTCAGAAGAATGCGCCTTTTGTCTGGACTTCAGATTGTGAGGCTAGCTTTGTTGATCTGAAGAGGAGACTGACCAGTGCTCCAATTCTTTCTATTCCGAAGGGTACTGGAGGTTTCACAGTGTATTGTGATGCTTCTAACCGAGGTTTGGGTTGTGTTCTTATGCAGCATAAGCATGTGATAGCGTATGCATCGAGGCAGCTGAAACCGCACGAGACTCGTTATCCTGTTCATGATCTTGAACTTGCAGCAATTGTATTTGCTTTGAAGATCTGGCGTCACTATCTTTATGGTGAGTCTTTCGAGATCTTTTCTGATCATAAGAGTCTTAAGTACTTGTTTTCACAGGCAGAGCTGAATATGAGACAGAGAAGATGGTTAGATCTGTTGAAGGATTTCGACTGTGAGATCAAATATTATCCAGGGAAGTCGAATGCAGTTGCAGATGCCTTGAGCCGAAAGCTTTGTTCTCTATCTCTTTCAACTATCGGTGTTTCTCAGTTGGTCGATGATTGTTGCACTTCTGGTTTAGAGTTTGAAACAGATAGGGAGACTATCAGAGTGTTTGCTATTCAAGCCGAGCCGGAGTTGTTTGTTGCAATCAGAGAAGCACAGAAGTCTGAGCCGAGCATTCAGGTTTCGGTAGAGAAAGTCAGAACTGGGCATCAGTCAGAATTCCAGGTTAGAGATGACATTTTGTTTGTGAATAACCGTATTGTTGTGCCTGATATTTCGGAGTTGAGACAACGTATTCTCCGAGAGGCTCATTGCAGTCGGTTTAGCGTTCATCCTGGAGGTTGTAAGATGTACAACGATCTGAAGAGTCAGTTCTGGTGGAAGAGAATGAAGGACGATGTTGCGAGATTTGTATCTCGGTGTTTGAATTGTCAGCAAGTGAAAGCAGAGCGGAAGCGACCAGGTGGTCTTTTGCACAGCCTATCTGTTCCTGAATGGAAATGGGATCACATTTCTATGGATTTTGTCACGAAACTACCACGATCCGTTCGAGGATGCGATGCTATTTGGGTGGTGATCGACCGATTGACGAAGTCTGCGTGTTTTATTCCGTACAGGATGACGTATCGTCATGATCAGATGGCTGAGTTGTATGTTAGCAATGTTGTGAGATTGCATGGTGTGCCGAAGTCGATCGTTTCAGACAGAGATCCTAGATTCACTTCTCACTTCTGGCACAGTCTTCAGGGGGCACTTGGTACTCGATTGCATCTGAGTACAGCTTATCATCCTCAGACAGATGGACAGTCAGAGCGGACCATCCAGACGTTGGAGGATATGCTGCGAGCGGTAGTGCTAGACTTTGGCACTAGTTGGCAGGATTCTTTGCCTCTTGTCGAGTTTTCTTACAACAACAGCTTCCAAGCGAGTATCGGTATGGCGCCTTTTGAGGCTTTGTATGGTAGAAAGTGCCGATCTCCGTTGTTTTGGGATGAATTGTCCGAGTCACCAGATTTGGGATCGGAGATGCTTAGAGATATGGCAGAGCAGGTTAAGATCATTCAGACCAGAATGAAGTCAGCTCAAGATAGACAGGCGAAGTATGCGAAAGTCAGACGTCGACCTCTGAGTTTTGAGCAGGGAGACCGTGTATTCCTTAAGATTTCTCCGTTCAGAGGCACCGTCAGATTCGGTAAGAGAGGAAAGTTATCTCCGAGATTCATCGGTCCGTACGAAATTCTCGAGAAAATAGGCGATCTTGCCTACAGACTTGCACTTCCTCCGTCTTTATCTGGTATTCACGACGTTTTTCACGTCTTTATGCTGCGAAAGTATCAACCAGATATTTCTCATATCCTTCAGCCTGACGAAGCCGAGTTAGACGAGACCCTGAGCTATTTTGAGCGACCGATTCAGATCCTTGATCGAAAAGAAAAGCAACTCAGAACCAAGTTGATTCCATTGGTGAAAGTGCAGTGGAGCCGTCACGGAGTCGAGGAAGCGACTTGGGAGACAGAATCTGACATGAGACAACGTTTTCCAGAGTTATTCGGATGACGTGAGTTCTTCTTACTGTCTTTAGTTCTTTATTCTATCTTATGAGTTATGGTTCTTGTGGATTCGAGGACGAAATCTCTTCTTAGTGGGGGAGAATTGTAACGCCCCGTTTTTATCTTAATTGAATTTATTTGAGTTAATCAGAGATTACAGAGTTCTCGAGCCGGTTTGATTTTGATCAGGGTTCTTTTTGCAAAAATTGGATTTTTCAGGGACTAAAACGCAAATATTGAGTTTAATATATTATCTACACTTGGAAGAGGTTTGACTTAGTCTCTATTGCTTCTCCTTCTTCCCTTCCATCGTGTTCTTCCATTGGAGCTTGGGGAAACGCTTCTTCAAGCTTTCAAAATCCAGTCCGAGCTCGATTCGTCCGTTAGAAATTAATTCTGAAGGCAGATTATCGATCACTGCAGTGAGAGCTCTGTTATATTGTAAGTATTTCTCCGATCGGATATGTTTTGTTTTTCGGAGGTTGTTAGAATCGATTTAGATTCTAGTATGTTGTTCTAGACAGAGTTCTGATCGTTTATTATCTGTCGGTTTTGAATTAGAGCGACGTCCGGATTTGTTATGATTTTTGGAAGCCATTTTCGAAAATGTGGATTTTGAGATTGATGGGTTTGCTTTGTTATTGTTGTTTTGGGCATTGAATTGAGTTGTTATCAGTATTGAACTGCTGTCTGCGTTGCCGGTTTGTTCAGTTTATAGCCGTTATGCCGTCGGTTTGAGTTTTGGGTTTTCGAATCGTTTTTGTATTGATTGAAGTCTTGGTGTGTGAGTGATCGTGGTTGTTGATCAACTCTTGAATTCTTACAGATTCGTTGGAGTTTGTCAAGCCCTGTGTTAGCAGCATTGTTCGTCGAGAGTTGGACGAAGAACGGTATAAAGAGTTTTCCTTGAACCGTTGCCTTGTTGTTGTTAGATTGTGTAGTTGTTTATACAATCTCTTTTGTAGCTTATCCAGAGTTGGAGCTACTGCATTGAAAGGTAAAAGCAGTCATCGTAGCGGGATAGCATACTCGGGACTGTTGGTTCTCGAGTTTCCCTTTTTAAATCACATATTGCATTGATACTTGTTCAAGCACGTGGAACTTGTAATTGTTGATTGATTGAGTTTTTGTTATGTGGCTTATGTTTATGTTTCTGTTATGCATTCATCTTGAGCCTACTTTGATTTCAGCGGGCAGAATCGCCCTTTTTGTTAGACGTTTGGGAACTATGATTGAGCGGCCTAGGTTTTAGTATTTCGCCTAGTGCTAGCATACTCATTATGGTTGCTCAAAGTCTAGAGGAGTGGGATACGTGGCACCACCTCGATTGGGAGAGTCGGTGAGTCGTTACGTGATCTCATTCTCGGGATCCCAAAAGCAGAGCAATACTCCCGTGTTTATCAGAATCGATATCCTGGTTTTAAAGACATGCATATCATTAACTTCGACTTGAATATGTGGTTTGATAGCATGTTGTGTATTCATTACTTGATATGTTGCTTTTACTGGGATTATCATTCTCACCGGTTATCCGGCTGTTGCTTTGTTTTGTATGTGTACTTGGCAACAGGTGGGGCAGGAACAAGTCAGAAGAGGCATGGTTAGCTTCGAGGGCAAGTAGTAGAAGTGAGACTCGGTTTAGAAGTCGAATTAGCATGTTTATCTAGTTTAAGATTGAAGCATGTTAGAACTCGAACTTGATATGTTTTGTTATTCGAATTAGTTTGTATTCGGATTGTAATCTGAAATCGAAGTATGTTGTTGCTTTATCGATTTAGACTTCTGGTTGTTTTTAGGCCTTCTGAAAGCATGACTTGTTATGGCATGTTTCCCTACACCCTGTTATTGCATTTGTATTTGAAGGCATGTCGGACCAAGCGCGGAATCCTTTCTTTTTTTTTCTGCAGCCCGAGCATTTTCTGCCCAGGCCATCCGCGCGCGCGCGAGGCCTTCGTTGGGCCTCGGGATCGTTTGCCCGCGCGCGCGCGAGCTTGGTTCCTCGCGCGGGCGCTCGGCGTTTTTTTTAAAAAAAAAAAAAAAAAAAAAAAAACTTTGACTTGTTTTACTCTTGGATTCTTGTTAGCTTAATTGTTGTTTAATCCGAGATTATTGGTTTAGAATCGAGGTCTCACAGTGACACTCTCAGAAACACTTTCTCCCCGACATCGAACTGCAAAGGCCTACGCTTGGTGTTAGCATAGCTAGCCTGACGGTCCTGTGCAGTCTTAATCCGTTTCTTGATCTGATCAACAATGTCTACCGCCTGCTGGATAAACTCCGGTCCCTCAGCCTATCTCTCTCCCACTTCTTCCCAGAAGAGTGGAGTACGACAACGTCGCCCGTACAACGCCTCAAAAGGTGTCATCCCAATACTAGTATGATAGCTGTTGTTGTACGCGAACTCGATCAATGGCAAATGATCCTGCCAGGCTGAACCAAAATCCATGACGCACGCTCTAAGCATATCCTCCAAAGTACGGATAGTGCGCTCTGACTGACCATCAGTCTCCGGATGATAGGCAGTACTCAAACTGAGATTAGTACCCATCGCACGCTGAACACTCCCCCAAAATCTAGAAGTAAACCTGGGGTCCCGATCGCTGACAATGCTCACAGGCACTCCATGAAGTCGAACGATCTCCTGAATGTACAACCGAGCCATACGATCCACATTGTACTCCCGGCTATAGGCAATGAAATGCGCTGACTTGGTGAGTCGGTCCACCACAACCCAGATAGCATCACAGTTCCTCGGGGATACCGGCAAATGGGTCACAAAGTCCATTGTGATAAACTCCCATTTCCATTCAGGAATAGGCAGACTGTGAAACAATCCTCCAGGTCGTCGGTGCTCTGCCTTGACCTGTTGACACACCAAACATCTCGAAACAAACTGATAAACACTGCTTTTCATTCCCTTCCACCAGAAACGAGTACGTAGATCCTTGTACATCTTGTTGCTCCCAGGATGAATACTCAACTTAGTGCGATGCGCTTGAGACAAAATCTCCTCTCGCAACTCTACATCCTGCGGAATCACAAGCCTACCAGACAAACACAGAAAGCCATCTGACTGATAATGAAATCCAGACGAGTTACCCTCGTTAGCTAGACGGGCTAAATGCTGGGTCTTCGAATCAGACATCTGAGCATCTCGAATCCGTGAATACAACGCTGGCTCAGATAATATCGCAAACATCTGGATATCCTGCATACCTTTCTTATGCTTGAAGGTATATCCTGAAGTACAACAGTCACTGATCGCACTAGACATCGAACAAGTCTGAAGTGTGGATAGTCGCACCTTGCGACTCAATGCATCAGCAGTGAGATTAGCAGCTCCCGGATGGTACTTAATCTCGCAATCATAGTCCTTAAGCAAGTCCATCCAATGTCTCTGCCTCATGTTCAACTCCGCCTGAGTGAACAAATACTTGAGACTCTTATGGTCGGTGAAGATCTCAAATTTCTTGCCATACAGATAATGACGCCAGATCTTCAAAGCGAACACAATTGCTGCTAACTCAAAATCATGGACTGGGTAGTTGTCCTCGTGAAGCTTCAGCTGTCTAGAAGAGTATGCGATCACATGCCCATTCTGAGTCAGGACACAACCTAACCCCTGAAGAGAAGCATCAGTGTACACCACATACCCTCCATATCCTGACGGTAATGCCAACACCGGCACAGAAGTCAACCGCCATCGAAGCTCACAGAAGTTCTCCTCACACTCGGAGGACCACTCGAAATCCACACCCTTGCGGGTAAGCTGCGTCAAAGGTCGAGCTAACTGAGAGAAGTTCAGGATGAAGCGATGATAATATCCTGCTAGACCCAGAAAGCTACGGATCTCAGCAACCGTCGTCGGACGCGACCAATTAAGCACCGCCTCAATCTTGCTTGGATCAGCAGAAATCCCCTCCCTGGATATGATATGGCCAATAAAGACCACTCGATCCATCCAAAACTCACACTTGCTCAGCTTGGTGTACAACTTGTCATCCCGAAGAGTCAGCAGTACCAATCGCAAGTGAGAAACATGCTCTTCCGTATTACGCGAATACACCAAGAAATCGTCAATGAAGACCACGACAAACTTGTCCAAATACTCCCTGAAGACACGGTTCATCAGATCCATGAATATAGCCGGCGCATTAGTCAAACCAAATGGCATCACTAGAAACTCGTAATGCCCATAGCGAGTACGGAATGCAGTCTTGGCTACGTCCTGATCTCGGACTCTCAACTGATGATACCCCGATCTCAAGTCAATCTTGGAGTAAACTGAAGTGCCCTGCAGCTGGTCAAACAAGTCATCAGTACGAGGCAAAGGATACTTGTTCTTCACAGTAACTTGATTCAGCTGCCGATAGTCAATGCACAACCGCATAGACTCGTCCTTCTTTTTTACAAAAAGAACAGGAGCTCCCCAAGGAGATACACTAGGACGAATGTATCCCTTGTCCAAAAGATCCTGTAGCTGATTCTTCAATTCATGCATCTCTGACGGAGCCAGACGATACGGTGCTCGAGAAATAGGCGAAGTACCCGGCATCAACTCTATGCCAAACTCGACTTCCCTAGCAGGAGGAAAACCCGGAATCTCATCTGAAAAAACATCTGGGAAATCATCAACAACAGGAATACTCTCTATCTCAATGCTCTCAGCGGACAAATCAACTGCATAGATAAGGTAGCCTTCCCCGCCAGACTCTAGAGCTCGACAGGCTCTCAAAGCTGATACCAAAGGCATCGGGGGTCGCGCTCCCTCACCATAGAAATACCAGCTCTCACTCCCTTTCGGATGAAAGCGTACTAATATCTGGTAGCAGTCCACTGAAGCTCGATAGGTATTCAGCATATCTATCCCCAGAATGCAATCAAAGTCGTCCATCGTAAGAACCATGAGATTCGCTAACAGAATTTTCCCTTCGAACTCTAAAGGGCAACCCATCACTAGACTCTTAGCCAAAGCAGATTGGCTCGTCGGAGTAGAAACAGACATCACTACATCTAGTGCAATGCATGGTAACTTATGCCTCTTAACAAAACGTGCAGAAATGAAGGAATGAGATGCACCAGTGTCAATAAGTACAAGAGCAGGTATACCATAAAGCAGAAATGTACCTGCGATGACTTTCTCATTCTCCTCCACTGCCTGATCATGTCTCAGGGCAAACACCTGGCCAGAAGCTCGTGGCCTCAAATGAGAACTCCCAGCAGGCTGTCCCTGCGACCTCTGCTGAACGGTGGCCTGAGAACCCGATCCTGAACCAGAACCAGAACCGCCTCCCCCAGATAGTGGACAATCCCTCCGGATATGACCAGTCTCCCCACAACGGAAACAGGCTCCAGAAGCTCTACGGCACTTGTCGGATGGATGGTTCTTCCCACAGTGATCACACTTGTTCTTCTTTCCGAAACGGACAACACCAGCAGAGCCAGAGGAAGAAGAAGTAGATCCAGACTTCTTGAAAGATTGGGCACGGGGGTCCAAAGAACTAGCAGGTCTCGACTGAGAGAAAGACCTGTTCCATCGAATGCTGTCTCTGCCTGGTGACAACGGCTCACCAAAACCTCGTAGGACATGTCGTCACCAACCGCCACACGGTCATGGATCTCAGGGTTAAGGCCCTGAAGGAACAGATTATACTTCATCCCAGAGCTGTCAGCAATCTCGGGGCAATAGGATAGCAGATCAAAGAACTTCTGCTGATACACATCAATAGACATGGCTCCCTGTCACAGATTCAGTAGCTCGCCCGCCTTCGATTGACGGAGTGCAGGAGGAAAATACAGCTTCTAAAAAGCTATGCGGAACTCGGCCTAGGTGGCCACTCCTCTCGCCGCAACAAAAGGTGCAGAAGTAAGCCTCCACCACCTGCGCGCACGTCCATCAAGAAGATAACCCAGGGTCTCCATCTTCTGCTCCTCGGTGTAGTGGAAAGTCTGAAAAGTCGTCTCCATGCGGTCTAACCAGTTCTTCGCATCCTCCGGAGACTCACCTCCAACCAAGGGCTTAGGCCCCGTCTGTAAGAATCGACGTACACTGAAACGGTCCTCATATCGATGACGATGGCGGCATTCCCAACGAGGCTCCCGGTCTGCATCACCCCAACGCCCACCAATACTGCCATGAGAACTCTGGTCGTCATGATCTGTCATCTACAAAATTAACCTAACGGTTATCTTTATGTAGAATCTAAATCCCAAGAATACTTTGCATGCTCTGATACCATAAATGTAGTGACCCTTACCTGGATCACCTACTAAACAGTACTTAGGCAAGCAATTAACTTAATTAAATGGATATCAGAATAAAACTGCGGAAACCAAAAACAATATACAATCCCAAGGAAAGGAATCTGTAAATACCCAAATATTATACAACCAGATCGAACAGCTGAATCAATCTAATAACAACAGAATAAAACCTAGGCGAAGCTCCAGCTGGCCAACAACTGCCTAGCCCCTCTTGGATCCACCCGCCTCATCCAATCGCAAACCTGCCTCATGGAATAGGGTGTCCAGAAACACAGAGTACGAGACGTGAGCATAAAACGCTCAGCACGAGAGTATGAGTATACATGCATGCAAAGTGAACTCCCTATAAACTCGAGGTCAAAGATCAGATAACAGAGACAGACCGGGCCCTGGTATGTAGCACGCTGTGCCGTCGCTTCAGGAGGTGGCTCCCATACCATAATACCAGTGGATATGCCGGACCCAAATCGATAGAAGGCCAACCACTAACAAGATAGGGAAAAACCCTACTAACAGACATCTCGAAGGAGATAGCTCAGTATGCAAATGAATGCAGCATAAATCAATTACATATAAACCATGCAGTCACATAATACATGCATACTCAGTCAGGATATCTCGAATAGTACTTTCGTACCTCAAATCAGTGCAAGCTCTATCAACTCTAGGTCCACGCCTATAGTCTGCTCTACACTGCCAAATGATACTACTATCATTATAGTGCTCTAAAGCCTTAACTAAGCTATTGCATACTACTAAATATTTATAAGAAGCAAAAGCTATACCTTCGTCCGTCGTTAGCCCTTTGATGTCGAGTGCCTCAAAACTAGGCCAAAGCTCCGCTACAACGCCTGGATCGCTATGCCACTTCCGGATTCCCCATGGGACACCTAGAATTCCCTAGATCTAAGTTAAAAGGCTAAGGAATCGAGAGAGAAGAGGTGATTGGTGCACTTCAAAAATGAACTCGGCACCCCCTATTTATAGACGGAGTTCGGATCATCCGAACTGGACTTCGGGTCGTCCGAACACATTCGGGTCATCCGAACCCGATATTACGTCATTGCTTATGTCAGCATGAGCACGTTCGGAGCGTCCGAACCACTCTTCGGATCGTCCGAACCCTGACTTCGGACCGTCCGAACCTTGACTTCGGAGCCTCCGAACTCGATGACCCTCAAACCATTTTCAAGTGTTTTGAATCCAATTCCGAACTCCGTTAACCCATTAAGAGTTCCCTTAATCACGTTTACTCTTAACTAGTAGGATTAATGAATTGATTAACACTTAATCACTGATTTCGGGTACGGGCTACTACAGGGTGGATCCAAGAGGGGCTAGGCAGTGTATTGGCCAGCTGGAGCTTCGCCTAGGATTTTATTTTATTGTATTGGGTTGATACAGTATTCGATTTGGTTGTATAACTATTTGGGTAATTGCATATTCCTTTCCTTGGGATTGTATATTGTTATTGCTTTCGCAGTTTAATTCTAGTTTACTGTTTAATTGCATGTCTAAGTTTTGATTAGCAGGTGATCTCGGTAAGGGTCACTACACTCAAAGTCCCTATCTATGTCTTGATCTCACTTCCACTAAAGTATTTGTTTCCCGCCATGTCCGCTTCGTTGATTCTGTCTTTCCTTACATTTCATTCTTCTCCAGCGTCCATACAGAGCTCTCCCCTTCCCTTGACGTCTCACCTGTCCCTATTCCCAATCCCGTAAGGTCAGTGCCTGCCCCACCTTGCATGGAACCCGAGCAACTCTCCTATATGGATTCTTTCGCTGCATCACCGTCGTCCCGACCCCGCTATCCGCCTTCACCCCCACATCCTCCTCCTCTCAAAACCACCACCCCATGATCACCCGGGCCAAAAACTGTATCAGCAAACCAAATACAAAGTACTCCCTTGTTGCCACCTCCGATGCTAGTGATAGCGAACCCACATTGTCACTACTGCTCTTCATGAACCAAGGTGGCGCTCTGCAATGTCTTCTAAATTTGATGCACTACTACAGAATGGTACATGGGATCTTGTTCCTCCAAACCCCTCTTATAACTTGGTTGGCTGTAAATGGGTTTTTCGCACCAAACGTCAGGCTGATGGTTCTGTTGAACGGTACAAGGCTCGCATTGTTGTCAAAGGATTCCATAGACGTCCTGGTCTTCATTTTCACGAAACATTTTGCCATGTGGTTAAACCAATTACTGTCCGCACTGTTCTTAGTCTGGCTGTGCAACGTGGCTGGCCTCTGCGCCAGCTAGATGTCAATAATGCTTTCCTTTATGGTTCTCTTGATGAAGAAGTATATATGGCCCAGCCTCCGGGGTTCACTGACCGCTTAATTCGGTATTTACTAGCAAATGCACTAGGTCAAGTAATAGTAAAGTGGGCAGAGAGTCCAAGTATCGATCCCACAGGGACTGTAGTCAATTCTCAAGAATTAATTATTTTACTTAATCTAGACAAAATAATAAAACGAGTGCTAAAAATTAAAAAAAAATAATTACTAAAATAAGAATTAAAATATAAGAAGAATAAATTCAATTAAATAGAGACAACCAAGACACACGCAGGTACCAAACAAATCATGCAAACAAGTGGTAAATCTAGGATCCAGATTTAATCTTAAATTACGGCGAATTCTCCTAATTTATTTAACAGTCTATTTCTAGAACAGTTAAACCTTTTCAAGTTATGACGGATTAATTTTCATAATTCTAATCAAACATGAATGCATTCAATAATTGTGATAATTCAATTTTCACCTAAAACCGCATACTGAAACCGAATATTATTTCTAGTCGGTTTAACCATATGTCAATTGTTGGAGCGATCGAAATCAATTCCTCCTCTGTCGACTCAGAATCAATTAATATGCAAGTAAATAATTAATCAGGTTATTCACAAGAACAAAATATAAATCCAACAATCAATAATTTGAAGAAAGATCTAAAAATCCCAAATCAAAATATACATGTTCGACATAAAATTGTTCGACCCAATCTCGTTGTCTTGGTTGAAGAAAAACTAATCAAATAATGAAAACAATAATTCAATAAAAAAGTTTAATAATCAAAAGAGAAGAAAGAAGAAACTAGGATGGAGCATTCTTCAATCTCCAAGCCCTCGCCTCCTAGCCGCCTCACAATATCTGCGTTCAGAACCCTTCTCACGTCTGTTAATCTTCTATTTATATGTCTTTGAAATTCCATAAAATAAAATCCGACAATTCAAGGATTTTAATTTCCGAAAGTTCTATTTTTTCTGATTCTGCGATATGCACGGACCCTGGATAATGGTCCGTGCCCAGGTCCGTGCATTAAACTGGAACGTCGATTTTTTTACGAAGATGCACGGACCCTTATCAAGACCCACACACGGGGTCCGTGCATCCCTTCCCTCCAGTGGGCAGTTTTCTTGAAAAATTCATATTTTTAGTTGTAGCTATCGGATCAAGCCGAAATTTGGACAGCAGCTTCAAAATATCTTGAACTTCAATTTGAAAGGTAGAGATCGGATTTGGATCTTTTAACATTAAAAATGAATTTTTTTACCATTTTTGCTCCGTAATTCATGCTTGTGGCTCTTCTCTTGCTCCAAAAATCATGATTTCTTCAATATTTCTATAAAAATCAACCCAATGAGTGAAATGCACATGCATGGGATAAATTATAAATAAAATATATAAAACACACATGAAACCACAACGAGACAATATGAAAGCTTGCCAAATAAACCTAAAAATAACACAAAATAATGCACACAAAATGTACTTATCATTCACCGACAGAAACTTTCCATCATATGTTTGCAAACTCAACAAAGCTATCTATGGCCTCAAGAAAGATCCTCGTGCCTGGTTTCATGAGCTTCGACGGTTTCTTCTTCATCATAGGTTTATGAACTCTCGCTTATATAGCTCACTTTTAATTTTTCGGAGTTCAGGCCAGTTAATTTATTTTTTGGTATATGTTGATGATCTGATTCTGACAGGCAGTCCCAGTTCTCTTGTTGATACTATTGTTTCACAATTGGCCTCTCGCTTCTCGCTAAAAGATTTAGGTCCTCTCTCTTATTTCTTGGGTGTTGAAGTTGGGTCTCACTCTGGTGGCCTTATTTTATCTCAAAAGTGTTACACTCTGGATATTCTTGAAAGGTTTAACATGCAGCACTCCAAACCTGTCAGTACTCCCCTTGCTGTTGGCAGTCTCTTGACGCTCCATGATGGTGCCGCTCGCACCGATGCTACACGTTATCGTCAAGCCGTTGGCAGCCTTCAATATCTCCTCATGACTCGTCCCGACATTGGCTTTACTGTCAATCGCATGTCTCAGTTCATGCACTCCCCCTCTAACATTCATTGGAGTTCTCTCAAGCGCCTACTTCGCTACCTACATGGGACCATCAACATGGGACTTCATATTTGCTCGGATCTATCTACATCTCTTCATGGATTTACTGATGCAGATTGAGGTGGTAATCCATATGATCGCTGCTCCACTGCGGCCTATGTCATCTTTCTTGGTGCTAATCCTATCTCCTGGAGCTCCAAAAAACAGAAATCTATAGCTCGATCGTGTACTGAGGCCAAATACAGGGCTATAGCTTCGGGTGCAGCTGAAATCTCTTGGGTTTGTTCTCTTCTTGCCGAGCTTGGTGTCTCTATACCTTCTACACCTGCTTTACAGTGAAAATATTGGTGTTACATATCTCTGTGCTAATCTTGTGTTTCACTCTCGAATGAAACACATTGCCTTGGACTATCATTTTGTTCGTGAGCTTGTTCAAGGTGGCAAGTTGCGTGTTTCACATGTTTCGTCTGTTGTCCAACTTGC
This sequence comes from Henckelia pumila, assembly GCF_033568475.1. Classification (NCBI taxonomy): domain Eukaryota; kingdom Viridiplantae; phylum Streptophyta; class Magnoliopsida; order Lamiales; family Gesneriaceae; genus Henckelia; species Henckelia pumila. Next base: position 60,754,606 of record NC_133123.1, read on the forward strand.
TGATTCCCTTACCAAACCTCTGTCAGGCCAGCGTCTTCGCCAGTTATTGTTCAAAAATTGTGTTTCTTCAAAACCTCCATCTTGAGGGGGTCTGTTAGATATGTGTTGATTTGATAAGGATTTTATTTTATCTTTTATCCTTATTCATATGATCTTTTCCTTGTATATAGGTGTTTATCTTAGAATGTGATTTGTATCATTCTAAATTGATAGTCTAGCACATTCTTATATAAATTTATGTATTGTGAGATCAATAATATTATTCAAGTTCTCTCAATTTCTACACATTGAACCATGTGGTGCCATAAATATTCAAAAATTCAGTAGCATGCGAAACATGGGTTTTCATAAAATATTTCAAAATATATGAAGCGAATTAAACGAGTACCTAGTTAACTCAGACCTGATTTCGATTTGTAAATTTGTATATATTTCATGAGAATTGCATACGCCCATAGTTGAGAAAGTTGTCGAGAACTGATGATGACATTAATTAGGTTAATTTCCGAGTCATATATATTATATTATTGGTCTTCTAAAGTGACTGACATAATATTTAAATGAAATTTGAACAAAAAGGGCCAAACGAAGAAATAGACCGCTGTACGAATTAGATTAATTATATACTAGCTGCGTTTAATTTGAAAGATGAGATTGTGCAAAAATAGATTAAAATGTTATTATTAATATAATTTTTATTTTTTTTAGTAACGTGGGAACTCGCAGTCGTTATCTTCGGTGTGTACTGGGTAAACCCCCGGATTAACGCAATAGCCTACAAACTACGTTAGTCAGGTAAATCACACTAGGCAGACCCTGTGTGACAGACTAATCCAAGAAGGTATTGGTAGAGGGAATCGAACTCCTGACATTTGACCAAGAGTTCACCTACTTTATCAATTTGGACACCCCCTTAGGGGCATTATTAATATAATTTGATAGGATATGAACTGGTTATGGAAAAATATAATAATATGTTTAGTTTGATGGATTATATTTGGGATTGATTTTTTTTTTTTTCACCATATACAAATTTATAATTTATTCTAAAATTTAAGATTAAGAATCATTTGCAAATCTCATTATTAACAAGCTTAAAAATTTATAATGAGTTCAATGTAAACGCAGCTTTATTGATTAATTAATGAAGAAAATCATGGCCTAAATTACAACATATATTATTCACGTACACGTCTGTGTGAAAAAAAGAAATTAGATCACGTAGCATTATATGTTTTCTGTGGCCAACCACCGATTTCAAGTACGTTGGCCAAAAATTATAATGATGGCTAGCTCTTCTCATAAAGCGGTCAAAGAATGATGGCCTCCCTCCATCCCTAGCTTATGCAACTCAAATTTCTTATATTAATGTACCTTTTTTCAAACACACACACACAATGAGACAACATCCATCAATTGTATGATACATAAATCAATATTTTTTTCAACACCGTCCCATACATCAATTTAATCTTCAGATATGAACTAGGTCAATTCATCTCAATAATACATTCATTCTTGAAATCGTATTACAAGAGACATGTTGTGTCTTTTATCCATGGTCCCTACTAAATGAACCCCTCTTTTTTTTCTTTTTTTTTTTTTTTTTTTTTATATATATGTCGTTCCCATACTAATTGGAGACCCAGCTGCGTCCGTCATTCTTGACAGGTGTGGGTCTACCAAACGTTAGCCGTACGCAAGGGATTCGCCTGATTTTCATATAATTTCTCTGGATTTGATTGAGCCTTTGATCTAATCCGTTGATTGATTGGCAGGTACTTTTCATTTCTCCATGATTTTACAATATTTGTCTCTCAGAATTTTCTATTTGAATCATTTCCCACTTTTAACTTGTTCCTTCTTGTTTTGGCAACGAATTTTTCGCCTACTTTTTCGGTACGTATCTTGTTATAATAAATCCACATGATTTTAGCAGGAAATTAATTAAATTTACAGCTAGGTAGAGGAGGAAAATGGAGAAGATGGCCTCTATTCTAATTCTTTGTTCGATTATTGTATATCTACACACAGTAGCAGTGGTTCATGCAGGGCATAATGGTACAAAGGGCCCCGAAGAAATGAAAACCTGGTACAAAACATACCCTCACATGAAGCAAAAGGTGACGGAGCTTCGTTTCTACCTTCACGACATCGTTAGCGGCCCGAATGCGACGAATATTCCGATTGCTATGGCCAATTACACGACACGTTCGCCTACGTATTTCGGCCTGATTGCAGCCATCGACGATCTGTTAACTTCGGGCCCGAGCCCGGCTTCGGAGATAGTCGGCCGGGCTCAGGGCCTTTTCGTGTCTGCGGCGTTGGAGAAGCTTGGCTTCCATATGACGTATAATTTTGTGTTTACGAATGGAAAATATAAAGGTAGCACGTTGAGTTTGATCGGCCACAATCCGTTCCAGGATCAGTATCGTGAGCTGCCAGTCGTCGGTGGCTCCGGCGTTTTCCGGCTAGCGCGCGGCTCCGCGATGCTGGATACGGTGAAGTATAATGGTACATCGGGTGATGCCATTGTAGAGTATAATGTGGTTGTTTTGCATTATGCATAATTAGTAAGTTCTTGGACGTTATTTTTGTTATGTCTTAAATAAATTTCTCGTATTATTAATTCCATTCGCTATGTTAGGAATTAGGAAATACGACCCCGGCAAGTCTTGTCGGATGCGAATGATAAAATATGTTTCGAAACTTTTTGTGCTGTGTAAAATATTCCAATACTCAAATATAATTTCATTAAATAATTTAGTTTGTGTAAGGACCCACCATTTCCCTTTAGTAAGTATTGTGCGTTTGACGTCGTATTGACATATTATTGTTGTAGTAGACCAAAATAAAGATCATGTTCAAAGATCATGCTCAAACTTTCTCTCAAATAAAGATCTTTCTTTAAAAAAAATAAATAAATAAAGATCATGCTCAAACTTTATGTTTGATATGGGGAAAAAAATGAAAATCTAGATACGTTTACACTAGAGCATCGGATTTTGGCTATTCTTAAACTTTTTATAGTGGCTATGCACTCATTTTTACAGGCAGCAAGTATTGTCGGCCGGATTGCTTTATTTCTGTCACGGCCAAAACCAAAGCAAATACTCTTTGAACCGTTTCATTAATTATCGGTGCAGTCATGAAAATATTGTTTAAAAGTCATTTTTCTAGAGATTATTTTGTAAATATTGGTGAGAAGCTAAAGTATTGAGTGTTTGGAAATACATGTTTAAAGCTAATACAAGTTAAAATTTGAGTGTTTGGAGAATAATTGCTTCCAAAATTAATTTTTAGTTAAATTAACAATCATATATACCCATAAACTATATAAATTTGATCTCTTTTAATTATTTAAATTTTGATACTCACACCATAAAAAATATGAATATAATTATTATTACATTATATATATTATCTTTAAATTAATTTATTTTTTATAACAAAAATGCGAAAGAATATATAAGATTAATAAAAATAAAAATATAAAAAAAGACAAAATTTGTATAAATACACAAAGTATGTGTAAAAATAATTCTAAAAATGCAAATTATATTAAAAAAATACAAAATATGATATAAAAATAAATTCTTGTAATAAAATATTACTGAAATTTGTTAAAATTCTATTAGAAACTTTTAAAACTCAATGACGAGAGAAAATTAGGTCAAATGAATCAAGTGTAATTATGTAATATATATGATAAATATTTAAAGGATGTCAACTTATAATTTTTAAATTCAAAACTAAAAAGCTGAAGTTAAGAAAAAACATCACTTTCTTGCTTCTAGCTTTTGGCTAAAAATTGGGAGAATTACATTTTTGGTCCTGTAATTTGCACATTTTTCATTTTTGGTCCTGTTAACAGTAAATTTTATGTTTAGTCCTATAATTTGCATTATTTTATCATTTTTAGACATATTAACACTAAATTCGCATTTTAAGTCCTGTAACTTGCATTCTTTTTTTTAGTTTAAGTCCTGTTAATACCGAATTTACATTTGTAGTCCTGTAACTTGCATTCCTTTTCATTTTTAGTTCTTTTAACATCGAATTTTCATTTTTATTCATGTAACTTGATGCGATTGTGGATTGCTCGCATGCTGATCAAGTTTCCAAGCATGTTAAAGACCCATTGAAGATGCCACAAGGACCAATTACGAGGAGTCGAGCTAAGAAGTTCAAAGATGCGCTCAACGGAATATTTACAAAGGTGGAAATGAGTTATGAAGGGTTTACAATGCATGGAAATCAAGTTGGGGGACATTTAAATGTCATTAAAGTGTTAAGAGATCAAGAGAAGAGAGATTCCGAAGTTGGGACAGCAGACCAGCGCGCTCGAGCGCAAGATTTTGCGCCACAGTGCCCATTTATGCACCCAGCGCGCCTAGCTAACTTTGAAGTGTGCGGACATAACACAAGCGCGCTTCAACGGTCAGAATTTGCGCCCCAGTGCGCATATTGAAGTTTGAATACTCGGAAACAGAACTCCTACGCGCTTCAGCGCACGTTTTTGTGCCCCAACACGCCCGAAAAATACACACTTCGGCGTGTTTGTGTGTGTTTCGTGGTATTTGTTATTTTGATGATTTATTTCCTATTTTAAGAGTTTTTGAACTTAGGAAATTAGATATTTGCAACTTTTTGCGTTATCGTTTACTTTTTGAGTTGTAAACAATATATAACACTATATTGCTTTATTATTGAATAACAATTCAGATTATTATTGATTTTATCAAATTAAAATTCTCTCTAGAATTTTTTCAAAGCTTTGCTTTATTTTTTTCAAATCAAACTTAACAAAGTTTAACAACTTTGTGGCGTTTGTCGATTGATTATTACTTGGATTTTCAAAGAAAGATTCCTTTGAAAGTTCAATTGATTTATCAATTATTTTATCGTGATACTCTGTTTCTAGTTTCATTGTAAACTAGAGGTAGATATCCAAAACGGTTACTTTTTTCAAAGATTGGAAAATTTCTTTGATTTCTTTTTGTTATCGAAATGAGGGTGTGATTCGTTTTTAATCGTGTTTGCTTTTCGTACACTAAGAATCATATCATAACTTACATATATATTTTTGATCTGTAGTTTTTGCAGAAAATTGATTGTGTCACAGATATGGATATGATATGAATACTTAAACTTTGGTTAAAACAAAAAATACTATATATAAATCCAAACCCAAGAAACAAATTAACGAACCGAAAATCAAATTTCTTAGTTCAGATATAAATCTTAAAATAAAAACTATATGGTTCAATTTCAAATTATATATGTCAAAACTAAACCAAAAAAATCAAGATTCTCATTACATTAATAGTTTTATTTATATTTTTATTTATATTATGTATTTTATAAGATGATATTTAGTATAATAATATTTTGAATAATTTTTAGTTGATTGTTTTTTATTTAATTCATTTAAATTTTAAACTTTTTGTAAAAAAAATATGTAAATCATAATATTATATTTTAAAAAATATTTTTTTATTGCTAGTTAAATAATTTTTGAAACTGAATAAATTAAATTAAAATAACAAAACTATTTTGATAGAAAACGGAACAAAATTGAAGGAAAACGATTTGGATACCGAATTTTATATCAAAATAGTTTGGTTATTTAATTTGATTTATTCAGTTTCATATATATATATATATATATATATATATATTTAAAACCTAAAGCCGAAATAAATGACTCAAAATCGAACCGAAGTGGCCGATGAACACCCCTAGTAGAAGATAACATATATTTTTGGAAAAAAACTTGCATAAGTGTCGTTATTTTTTATTATATTATTTTTAAGAAATTAAAATACGACAGATTTTTGTAATAAAAATGATTTAAAAATGAAAAAATTATGCAATTTATAGAATTAAAAATATAAATTCACCGTTAATATAACCAAAAATGGAGGAAAAAAATATGTAAATATGAGACTAAATATACAAATGTATTGTTAATATTATCAAAAGTGAAAAGACATGCAAGTTACAGAACTAAAAGTGCAAATTCATCTTTAACAAGATCGAAAGTATAAAAATCATGTAACTTACAGAACTAAAAATACAAATTCAATATTTAATATAAGACCAAAGTTGAAAAAAGAATTCAATTTACAGGATTAAAAATATAAATTTACTTTTAACAAGATCAAAAATGAAAAATATACAAGTTACAGGACCAAAAATGTAATTCTTCCCTAAAAGTTATAGAAGCTGAAATTGAAGTTAACATTCACTAACACTCAAAAACATTTTCATGCAGCTAAAATCATTTAAATAATTCCTAAAAACTCTCCAAAAATGTACTCCTTTAGCTCTGTCAAAACCAAACTTTTGCAAAGTCTTATATGAGATTTTGTGTCTCAAATGTCTCACATCTAACAGTAAAATTAACAAAGAGTAGCTTAAAAACTCAACAAGGCTATATCGTCCAATAACTAAGTTGTCAAAGATGATACACCTCTTAAATTTATAACCTAACATTTTGCTTTTTCATTTTTTGTCCTGATACGGTGAACTTTTCATCATGTAACTTGTATATTGTTTTTTTTTGTTCCTTTAACTTGTAATTATTGTCATTTTTTAATCTTTTTTATCGGTCATAAAAGGACCGAAAATGAAAGAAAATACAAGTTAAATGATCAAAAATAAAAACAATATACAAATTACATGATTAAAAATTCAAATTCATCGTAACAATAAAAAAAATAAAAAAAATTCAAGTTACTGGACTGAAATTACAAATTCACCATTAATAAGACCAAAAGTGAAAAATACAAATAACGATATTAAAAATGTTGTTATTCATATATTCTTGAAGGGAAAAACACCTGAATTAATTTCTCGCATCACAGCCGATAAATCCTTAGTCTAATATCTAAGGTTGGGGCTCTGATACCATATTCGATTTCCACTGACTGCAGGTAGTTTTTCTAATTTATCTAGGTAGATTTAGATTTTTTTTGTAATTTTTAAGCTCGAGATAAAAAAGCTATCTCAAAATCATACTCAAGTCATGCTAGTAATGTAGATAATTATATTATATTTTATAATTTGAATCAAGATTGTACTTGTAATCTTAAACAAAAATCTTGCACCCACTGATTTTTTTCCAATTAATAATTTACGGCACCCGGCCAAGGAGTTTGGACTTTAGGCCAACTGTTGGCCAAAAGTAGGGCTGGCCCGGGCCTCAATATATAATTTCAAGCAGCGTTTCTTGGACTTGTTAAAAAGGAGTGGCTCATTCTCAAAAAAAAAAAAGAAAATAAAAAAAAGGAGTGGCTTTTTAAGGGTAATATGGATGCTACCCATAAGGTACTACCCCATAGATAGCGTGGAGGCATTTTATTGACCAAATCATGTGGGTCCCACATAAATCATGTGGGGTCCATATCATTTGGGCCAATGAAAGCCTGACACGCTGCACACAAGATACCCTGTGTGCAGCATCGACTTTTTCCTCTTTAAGTCCAAGGAATAACTTGAAAGGAATATTTATTTCTTAAATATTTTCTATTTTAAAAAGATTAAATATGATCTTTTGCCTTTCTTGTGCTTTAAGTTTTAAATTAGTTTTGGAGATATTTTAGATTTGAGATATGATTAAGTTTTTCATAATATTTATTATCTTATCTCTAATGATTTGATTACTTTGCTTTTTAGATTTGACTTGATCAAAAAAGAACAAGATATAAAATCTCATGTCTACAAGGAAACATCTACAAAGAAGGATTCTAGCCTATATATGGAGATAGACGTGCAAAGAGAAACGGACCGAGAAAAAATAAAGAGAGCGAAAAATTGAGTTTTTCTTAAGAGCTTTGCGTACGTACTTTGAGAGAAGAACTGAGATCTTCTCAAGCTCACATCGGTAGTGAGTACTTGAAGCCTTGAAGATCACTTGAAGATCATTGATCAAGAAGTGTGCTGCTCACGTGTTTTGGCTTCAAGAATTTTCTCCTTGTCTCATTCTATTATTCTATCTTGCATAGAATTTTTAGGAGAAAGTTTATTCGTTTATTTTCTCACATGTTTGGAGAAAATTGATTTTGACAATAATTCACTAATTTTAGGGTTTTGTAAACTCTTTGATTGTTTTCTAGAGAAAGTTTTGCCATGAGGCGCTGAATGAATATTTTATACTCTTGCTTAAAATATTTGAGTGTATTTATTTGGTTGCTTGTTTATTTTATTCACGTTTAAATTATATTCTACTGCAAATTACTCAAGGTGTTATTGTAGGTGTTGTCAACACCTTGTGACAACACCTCAAACTGTTTATGTGCAACCTCCATTCCCTTACAAGTGGTATCAGAGCCATATTCTTGATACACTAAGAACTGCTTTTGGTTTGTTTATTTTATTACAGGGAATATGATGGACTCATCGTCTGTTGCGAACTCATTTTTGAAACCTCCGGTTCTTGATGGCACGAATTATGCACTATAGAAGACTAGGATGCGATATACTATCAAAGCGATGGATGTTTGTGCTTGGCAAAGCATTCTGACTGGTTGGACTCCTCCAAAGATGCTAGATCCAGAAGGAGAATACATTATCAAGCCAAAAGAAACTTGGACCGTCGAGAAAACACAAAGTTCAAGCTACAATGCTAAATCACTCAATGCAATCTTTTCATCTGTGGATATGAGAATGTTTGGACTCATAGCTGAATGCACTATTGCTAAGGATGCATGGGAAGCTCTTCAAGAACACTATGAAGGAACTGATAGTGTGAGAAGAACAAGACTGAGATTACTAAACACAAAATTTGAGAATATTAGGATGGGTGAGAATGAGACTATTGCTGATTATGATAAGAGACTTAGGGAGATAGCTACAGAGATGCATGCACTTGGAGGACCTATTGCTAGTGAAAGTATGGTGAACAAGGTTCTTAGATCTTTGCCAAAGAGATCCAATGAGAAAATTTGGGCGCTTGAGGAAGTGAAAGGCACCTCAAAGATGAAGATGACTGAACTGATCAGTATCCTTCAGGTTTTTGAGATGAACCTTACAGCACAAGAGAAGGATAAAGGGAAATCAATAGCACTTCAAGCTTCAAAGCCCTCATATGAGGAGTATGTTCAATTCCACCAAGAAGTTCATCTGTCTGATTTAGAGGATGATTCGATCTCTCTCATGACTAGAAAATTCAATGATTATCTAAAGAAGATGAAAGAGACAAGAAAGACGGATCAAAAACTCAAGGCTCCAATGTTTCCTAGCAAGCCTTTCAGAATTACTGGACCAGAACAGTCACCAAAGAAACCTACTGGTACTCCTAAGCCTCGACTGATGTTCGAAGGGAAGAAGAAGCCAGTATCAAAGAAGTTAGACACGGTACAATGTCATGCTTGTCAAGGCTTTGGGAATTATGCAAATGAATGTGCTAACACGCTTAGAAAAGGTATGAATACGTCTTTAAGTGATGAAGAGTCTGATAAAGAAGAACAGGAAGATGAAGAAAGCCACACTGCCTTATCTGCCCTACTGGAAAGCAAAAAGAAGTTTCAAGTCAATCCTTTAGGTGTTGCCACAACTGGCCGCAACATCTCCCAAAGGTCAGTCTGTTTAAATTCTTCCATTACTGATAATGTGTGTAATAATGATTCAGGTGATGATATTATATCCATGGAAGAAGCTCGGATGATGTTTGAAGAATTACATACTGATTGGATTGAAAGAAATAAGATGAATACCATTCTTTCAAAAGAAAATTCTGATCTAAAGGCTGATGTGTCAAGGCTTGAATTTATGCTGAGTAAGAAAGACGTGGAATTAAGTCAAGTAAAGGAAGAACTCGGAAAAGCAAAAGCTACATTGGCTAAGTTTAATTCAAGCATTTCCAAGCTTGATTCTCTACTCATGATGGGAAGATATGGTACGGCTGGCTTAGATTTTGAAAACAGCAAATTTGAGGTTGGTGAAAGTTCAAAAGGCCCTTTGTTTGTCAAGAAAAGTAGCAGTACTGAAAGCTCAAGCAAAAAGACCTTATTAATTGATCCTCTAAAACCAAAGCCATAGCCTACTGCTCCTTCAATGTCTAGAAGGAAACGTAAGTATATTTGTCACTACTGTCATAAACCTGGTCATATCAAATCATACTGTTGTTGCCTAAGGTGTTGCCAACACCCTTCCACAACATCCATAGAAACAAATCTTCTGTAAGAAAATTTTGGGTACCAAAAGCTGATAATCATTGTCATATGATTTATATTGCTTTGAGAACTAATGTTTCAGGTGCTTGGTACTTTGATAGTGGCAGCTCACGTCATATGACAGGTTACAAGAAGTTTCTCACTGATTATGTTGAACAGAAAAGTGGAAAATTAACATATGGAGGAGGTTCAAAGGGAAACATTGTTGGAAAGGGAAATCTGAATGTTGCTGGTTTGCCTAAGCTTCGCAACGTGCTTCATGTTGAAGGACTATCTGAAAATCTAATAAGCATAAGCCAACTTTGTGATGATAATTTGCATGTGCAATTTGATAAGAAATTATGAAAAGTTTTTGATGATTCAAATTTTTGTGTCATGACAGGTACTAGGTCATCTGACAACTGCTATCAACTTGGAGAAGAGATGGCTTGTAGACACACAAAAGTGAATGAGTTTGATCTATGTCATCAAAAATTGGGTCATGCAAATTTCAAGACATTAAAGAACCTAAGTAAGTTAGATGCTGTTAGAGGTATGCCTAATTTGAAATCTGGTATTCCATTTGTGTGTGAAACATGTCAGAAAGGGAAGCAGACTAGGGTGTCACATGAGGTATTGCCAACATCTGTGACAACACATTTTCTCCAAATTATACATATGGACTTAATGGGTCCAATAGATGTTGAAAGCTTTGGTGGTAAGAAATATTATTTTGTTTGTGTGGATGATTTTTCACGATATACTTGGGTAAAATTTTTGAGTGAAAAATCAGACACATTTGATGTCTTCATTAAACTGCTCACTAAGATTTCAAATATCCACAATCTGAAGGTAATCAGAATTCGCACTGATCATGGTAAGGAGTTCGAAAACTCTTCTTTTGCTAGTTTGTGTGATAAGAAAGGTATTTCTCGTGAATTTTCTGCTCCTAAAACCCCACAACACATTGGAATTGTTGAAAGAAAAAATAGGGCTTTGCAAGAAATGGCAAGAGTGATGTTGAGTTCGAAAAATATTTCAAAATGTTTTTGGGCTGAAGCCTTGAATACTGCATGTCATATTTTAAATAGAGTTTATTTGAGGAATGGTACTACTATGACATCCTATGAAATTATTATGGTAAAAAGGTCAAACCTTAAATATTTTCATGTTTTTGGATGTGTATGTCACGTTTTGAATGATAGAGATCAACTTGCTAAGTTTGATGCAAAGAGCGATAAATGCATGTTCTTGGGATATTCATCAAATACTCGAGCCTATAGGATGTTTAACTTGAGAAACAGAACTATTTTTTAATCAATTAATGTTGTTTTTGATAACTTTGTAGATCTAAAGAAGAAAACAGCTGAAGATGAAGTTGAAGATCTGCTGGATAATTCTGAAAATTTAGATGTTGTCCAAGGTGTTACAACACCTCCAACAACAACTCCTGCAGAAATTCCAGAAACAAAAGTTGAAAAGCCTACTGATGAGAATACTGATGAGGACAGTGAGGTAAACGAAGCTGAAAAGAATATTCCAAGCAGAATCCAGAAGAATCATCCAATCTCACAAATTATTGGAGATGTGCATGAAAACTTGCAAACTCGAAGGAAAGAGAAGGTGGACTACAGAAAAATGGCAGGTCTAATGTGCATGAGTTCTACGTATTCTCAGGTAAGATTATCTTGTTTCGTATAAAATATTGAACCCAAAAAGGTTGAGGAAGCTTTAAAAGATGAATTTTGGGTCAATGCTATGCATGAAGAGTTAGAACAATTTGTTAGGAATGATTTTTGGTACTTTGTACCGTGTCCTGCTCATGGTAATGTTATAGGAACTAAGTGGATTTTCAAAAATAAAACTGATGAGTCGGGAAACATCATTAGAAATAAAGCTAGGTTGGTAGCTCAAGGGTATACACAGGTTGAAGGGGTGGATTTTCATGAAACATTTGCTCCTGTAGCCCACATTGAGTCAGACCGACTTCTACTTGCTATTTCATGTAATATGGGAATAAAACTTTTTTAAATGGATGTAAAAAGTGTCTTTTTGAATGGGATCCTAAATGAAGAAGTTTATGTGAAACAACCTAAAGGGTTTGAGGATCCAAATCATCTTGATTATGTGTATAAGCTGAAAAATGCATTATATGGATTGAAGCAAGCACCACGTGCATGGTATGGAAGATTAACCGAGTACTTGCTCAATATTGGCTTCAAAAGAGGTGAAGTTGATAAGACTTTATTTGTGCAAAAGTATCAAGATAATATCTTAATTTGCCGAATTTATGTAGATTATATAATCTTTTGTGCTTCAAATGACAAACTTGTTGATGATTTTGTGAAGTGCATGTCTTCTACATTTGAAATGAGCATGGTTGGTGAGTTAACTTATTTCTTGAGCTTGCAAGTGAAACAAATGCATGATGGTATATTTTTGTGTCAAAGCAAGTATGCTAAAAATTTGGTGAAAAGGTTTCTGAATGACAACACTAAACACATGCGCACACCAATGAGGTCTAATGAAAAATTGACTAGGGAGGATGTTGCCGAAGGTGTTGACAACACCCTCTACAGAAGCATGATTGGTAGTCTTTTGTATTTAAGTACTACTAGACCTGATAACATGTATAGTGTTTGTTTGTGTGCTAGATACCAGTCTAACCCAAAAATTACTCACCTAAACGCCGTGAAACGTATACTGAAATATGTGGCAGGTACTTTGAATTTGGGTTTGTGGTACACTAAAGAAACCAATTCGAATTTGGTAGGGTTTAGTGATGCTAATTGGGCTGAGGATTTAGATGAGAGAAAGAGCACTTCGGGAGGATGTTTCCTCTTGGGGAATAACCTAGTGTCATGGTATAGTAAGAAACAAAATTGTGTCTCTCTTTCTACTGTCGAGTCTGAGTATGTTGTTGTTGGTAGTTTGATATGAATCTAGAAGGCGCTCAAAGATTCATATTATTCCAAGATTTGCTTCATGATTTACATTCGAGAGTTGAAGGGTTTGGAATTCATGGCAATCAAGTTGGAGTACTTGAAGATCACTTTGAAGGATGCTACAATGTTATTGAAGTCCAAAGAAGTCAAGAGAGCGGAGAAAATGTCGAAGAGAATTCAAAAATATGCAACACATCCCGAGACGTATGCGCGCTCGCGCCTAGTCCACGCGCGCCCGCGCGCTTTCTAGCAATTTTGCAGTTTCGCGGACAGAACTTCATGCGTGCCCGCGCCTTCGAATTTTACACACAGTTCGGCATGTTGTGTATGTGTGAGACTTTTTGATATTTTGGCATTATTTTCTATATTTTGAGTCTTTTAATTATACTAAGAAACTTTCTAGATGATATCTTTGATATCTTTAGGCTATATTTTGCGTTATCTTTTATTTTTGATTGTAAACTATAAATACTTTTGTTTTATTTCATTAATAATAATTCAGATTCAGTTTATACAAAAATTATTGAAAATTCTCTCAAGAATTTTATTCAAAGCTTTGCTTTGTTCTTCAAATCAAACTTTCTCAGTTAATTACTTGGAAACGTTTGTCGATTGTTTCTCACTAAAGATTGTCAGATACAAGTTTATCTGAAGGTTTTCTTTGGTTTCAATTGTTGTGGTTTCTGTTGTTAATCGTACCGTCGATTAAAGGTGGAAATCCAAAACCCTATCAATTTTACTTGTTTCAAAGATTGGGCAAAACTTTGAGTCTTTTGTTTATTGGTTAGAGGGTGCGATTCAAATTGTAATCGTGTTTGCTAATCTTACACAACAAGATTCATATCATTTGGTATCAAAGCCAAGGTTTTGAATCAAGTAAGTACCTATCTTCATCTATCTCTGTTCTTCGTGTTCTTCGTTCATCATCTATCTTATATCAAATTTCTGTGTCTTTACTTTCAAACTTGTTATCCAAGTCTCGTGTCTTGTGCTACAAGTTATAATTTTAAAAAAAAAAGGGAAGAGAAAATTCAAAATTCAAAAAAAAAAAGTAATTTGAGATCGGTCACAAAAAAAAAAAAGTAGAGACCGAAATTGTCGAAAAAAAGGAAGCAAAATAACTTGTGGTCATAATTTCTTGTGTCTTGTGAGTCTTGGGTGCCAAGTCTATTTCAATCTTCATAAAGTTAATTTCTTGTTTTTTGTGCAATCTACGTGAGTCGATTATCAAGTGTTTACAAGTTTTGAACTTGTGAGTTTGATATTCAAAATCACAAAGCATAAGCTATTCCATATATTTGTGTGAAAAAAAAAAGAGTGATTGAGTGATTTTTTTTGGAGTGACTAGTGAGAATTTGGGTGAGGATATTTTATTACTAACCTTTTTCTTGCAGGTACAATGTTTGAAAGAAAATTCAATGGGTATAGGGAGAATGAAAGGAGGTTTGATTATCGGAGTAGGAGAGAGAGAAAAATTGATGTGTATAGAGATGATGATGGTTGTCGTGGAGAAAAAGATTTTAACTATTATTTGGATATTTTTAAGAAAAATAAAATTCCGTCATTTGATGGATATTCGGATTCGGAATCGTACTTGAATTGGGAGAAAATAGTAGATAATATATTTGAAGGTCGTGATTTTTCTGAAGCTAGGAAGTTTAAACTTGTTTTACAAGAGTTTACCGACTATGCTTGCACTTGGTGGGATAAAGTTGTGGTGAACAGGAAAAGACATGGAATGAATCCTATTTCTACATGGGATGAGATGAAGAGAGCTATGCGAAAACTTTTTGCTCCTAATCACTGTGAATATCCCAAACGTGAACATCAAGGTACATCTAAAATTTCAAATTCTAGTACCTTTGATATTGCATGCTTATGGTGTCGTAGAAAAGATATGCATGATATGAGCCAAAGTTTTAAGGAGGCTATGATGAAAGTGTCGGATTCTCGTGTAGAGGTTGAATCTAAATGTGAAGTGAAAGAGTGGGTGCCCGGTGAGCCAACTTGTGGCTAAGGGCTTTTATGACTCTATGTATAAACAATCTTTTGTTTAATATAATTTACACTTTTATAATGGCATTTACTTTATCTTTTATCATATTATTATGTTGTGACATACTATAAGATGTTTAGATGAAGACCTTGAATATACTATAGTGTATGTAAGATGTGGTAGCACATGGGGATGGCTATCATGAAACACTTCTCAAAGTCACTATATATTCTAAACAGTTCCTAGTCAATTGAGCCGTCCGTAAATAAGGATAAGGAGATAGAACAGATATGATCTGCTAATTTAGACTGCAAATTCGAAATTCGCAGACTGAAAATTCTCCAAGACAGAGAGGGGGGGGCGGCCGAAATTCCTAGACTGGAGGCTAGGGTTTTCGAAAATCTGAGTGTAAGTTGTGTGTAATTTCTGTACTGCAATAACTTATTTATAATGTGGGCTGCTAACAGCTTAGGGCCCATTAGTCCTAAGTTCAAGCCTGACAAGCAAAGCCCGCATGTTCAGAAATTAATATAAAATTCATCGTGACTCAGATTGATAAACCAATTTCACCAATGTGCACAGAAACCATTTCTGCATCTTTTAAAGTCAAGATAAATTTTCTGAATCCGAATTCAGTGGTTTCCAAAAATGTCCATCACTATGTCATTTTAGGAAATCTTACTCCCTCTACTCTTAAATAAGAAGTCCCACTTCTTTATTCACTAAATTTAACTCTTTAAATTTAATTATCTCAATGGGGATTAAAAATCCATTACTTGTGTGACCCTCAATGGTTCAGGGATACAGCTAGCCGTGGGCTCACAACTCCTTGTGACTCGGAACAACAATTTCCGACTTGCCCATCGAATCATGGTAAGAGCGCCTAGCAACATCGCCCCATGATTCCCTAGGTATCACTGATAGTGCCTGCAAGAACCAATAGATTTTGGTTAGCGTATAGTACGGTCCCTTCATCCATATATCCCGATCGAATCAACAACCATTGGTAAATCGAGAGTCGTTCGAGATTCGATAACTATGCAATGCATCTTGAAGATCAAATAGTGACATCGCATGTGCTACTAAGAAACCATTTCTTAAAACACATCATGTACTCTGGCCAGAGATTCGTCACACTAATATCTCCTCAGATTGCATAGGATATCCACACTCGCAAGTATGTGGTGAATCCTTGACAACAAAGCATCGATTCCTATATGTGTCGTAACTGTACCCAATCCCGACACCTGATGACCCCAATAGAGTCGGTAAACGAGTCAAAGTACAGTACTAGCATATAGAGTCTCAATGATGTTTCAAGTAGTAATGACTAATGGTGTACAACCAAAACCGCGGACTTTATCCACTCGATAAGTGATAACCACTTGGAAAGTCCGGATAGGGTAGTTCGATCATTCATCGTATGAATATCCATTTGCATGCTTTGAACATCTCTATGTTCCATACCAATGAAACGTGGTACTCGGCATCGCAAATTCTAGTCTCAATCTCGAGCGATATTGAAGAATTGTTCGTTCATCAGTTCCTGGGATATACAACAAGAGCAGTTTAATCTGTTGGTGTCCATAATCTCGTTTTGAGATTTTAAGGTAAAATTTATATTGTTTAAATTTTATATTATCAATTTTAATCGTAGGAATTTGATACCCATATGGAATCGTTCCATATAAAAAAATTTAAAACTTCCGCTGCACCGGGTATCATTTTTTTCGATCCGGAGAACGACCGTGTTCCAACAGTGGTATCAAAGCCAGGCTGTTCTCGGATTTTACGATTAAAATTTTATCGATTGTACAAAGCCTCGATTTTTTAGAAAAATAAAACGAAAAAAAAAAATATTTTCGGGCTGCCCGCTTCCCGAATGCAGCGAGCAGTGCCGCGTGCAGCCCTGCGCGCAGCTTGGCTGCGCGCAGATGGGCTGCACGCAGCAGCCCTGCGCGAGCTAGGGCAAGCGTTGCCCTAGCCCGTGCAGCTGGGCCGCATGGAGCGGCCCAGCGGCTGGGCTTGACGAGTCCAGCCCAGCGACGGGCGGGCAGCCCGGGATTTTCCCGAGCTGCACAGAAAATTTTTTTTTATTAAAAATTAAATTTTTTCGTGAATTATGAATTCTAGCCCAAAATGGTTTTGGGCCTAGTTTTTGGCCCGATTGAAAATTGTTTCAGTTGGTCCACGAGGCAATGAGTCAAAATTGTTTGAGCCTAAAATTTTTAAGAAAATTAATTTTTGGATAAATTTTGAATTTTTGAAATTTATAAATTTAATCCCATAAATTAAATCTTTAATTATTAATTTTGGTACAATTGATAATAAAATATGATTTTATGTATAAAATTGGATTTTATATGTAAAATATGATTTTATGGATAAACTAGATGAAATATGATTTTATATATAAAATAAGATTTTATGTATGAAATATGATTTTATCTATTTATATTTATTGTCATTGCATGATATCCAATAAATTAATTTTTGAATTAAATATTATTGGATAAGGATGATCGATTGCCATGACCAATATTATAGGTGTATGTTAGGTTGTTTACATTTGACTTTATTATTGATTGTTGGGTTTTATTAATGGGCCTGGTTTATGGCCCAAATTTGATTTTATCATTTGTAATAAAAGTGGGCCTGGTTTATGGCTCGTTCCCACCCCTACAATGTATCCCTTTATTTGTCATAGTAATTTATTGTAAATTCACTAGAAATAGTGGGAGTTTTTGAAGATGGAGGTGGGACCAGCAAGCAATGATAAAGACTGAAGAAATGTAAATTGGAAGTACAATGTAATAAGATTGCATTGCATACTTGCATATCACCTAGGATTGGACTTAGACTCGTGATTGGCAACCACGGGTCGATTAATAATGGAATCGATCATCCTAAAATATAATATATGATATTATCGTTGTATGCATGTTTAGACTAAATTGTATGAATCCCGCAAGCATACAAATTTTAAATGATGAGACAAATTTTCAAAATTAAAATCCCTCATTTTAAATATGATTTAAAATTGATATCAAGATAAATAAAGGAAATTTAAATATTGTTTAAATGTTCCTACCTTCCATCAACGATCAATGTATGAGATGCTACCCGCGGATATGGTCCGGCTCATATTATTGGGGGGGCCCGTTCGTCGGAAAGCTGTACATTGGATCGACACATGTTGTAAGTTGGATGGAAATCCCATGGGATTGGCTCATATTATTGGGGATCCACATGGCGACCGTCCATCACAACTTGATATTGATGGGTCATCTTAACATGTCACAATAAACGGCGTCATATTATTGAGCCCTTATTGGACATGAGGTAAAAACATGTAGGTTGCTTTGGAAGCAATTGGGCTCTACCTTTTGAAAATTATGGTTGGCTGATATTATTCGGGACTATAGTTTGTCAATTGGACTCCATGTTCCCACTAAAGAAAATGTTTCTCGTTTTCACTAGAGGGTAGTGAAATCGTTAAAATAGTGGGAGTGAGATTCATAAAATAAATTTCGCCTATTTTATGTCTTAGTAAATTAATTAAACAATCACTGATTATTGTCTGTTTCTTTTCAGTATTTCATTAAGATGAATTCGCGCAATCCACTATTCTCTATTCTCGAACAAAATAAACTGACTGGCGCAAACTATACGGAATGGTTCCGTAAGTTGAAGATTGTCTTGACCTCGGAGAAGATGTTCTACGTGTTAGAAAAATCTCCTCCGAAGGAAGCACCAGCTGATATAAGTCCGGAAGAGTTGGCCAAACTTGATAAATGGTGGGACCATGATATCAAGGCCAAATGCTATATGCAAGCTTCGATGTCTGATGAAATCCAGAGGCGATTTGAGGATACCGTGAATGCTGCTGACATTCACGTACAACTCAAGGAACTTTTTGGGGCTCAATCGAGAGCTGAAAGGTTCGCTAATGTAAAAGAGTTAATGACGTGTCGCATGCGTGAAGGAACTTCGGTCCGTGATCATGGGGTACGCGTGATTTGGCTCATTCAGAAGTTGGTAACACTTGATTTGGTATTGGAGCATGAACTCAATGTGGACTTATTACTTCTCTCTCTTCCTTCATCGTTTGACGGTTTTGTGGTGAATTTCAATATGAACAAGATAGAGGCCTCCCTTGAAGAGATGGTCAATATGCTTGTAACTTATGAAGCCACTTTAAAGAAGGATAAACCGGTTCTCTTGGTGGGCTCCTCTTCTTCTGCTAAGAAGGGGCCAAGTACAAAGGGTAAGAAACGTTCTGCCCCATCCAAGAAAACTGGACCCGAGAAGAAGAACAAGACAAAGGCTTCAAACATGGAAAAGTCCAAGGATGTTTGCCATCACTGCAAGAAACCCGGTCATTGGAAACGTAACTGCAAGGAATATCTAGAGCAGTTGCGAACTGCGAAGGGTATGTTTTATATTGAAATAAATGTTTTACTTAATACTACTTCTTGGGTATTGGATACCGGATGTGGATCTCAAATTTGCAATGATTTGCAGGTGATGACAAGAAGTCGCAAGCTTAGAATGGGTGAGACCCAGCTGAGGCTCGAAAATGGTTCTAGAGTTGAAGCCAAAGCTGTGGGAGACGTTTATTTAATTTTGCAGAACGATTTTAAGTTACTTTTGAGAGATGTTTTATTTGTTCCAGACTTGATTAAAAACTTTATTTCTGTTTCTATGCTTGATAGATATGTTTTTTCTTGCAATTTTGTGAATGGGATTTGCAATATTTACAAGAATGAATGTTTGATTGGAAATGGACAACTTGAAAATGATCTATATAACTTAAAATTAAGAGACGTTCCAATAAATTATGTTGATAAACCGGTAACAACGAACAAAAGAAAAATCGATAGTCAAAACCCGGCAAACCTTTGGCATGCTAGGCTAGGTCATATTTCCTCAAGGAGGATGAACAAGCTAGTGGGAGAGGGCATGTTTTATATGTCTGATATTAACTCTCTACCTACTTGTGAGTCCTGCCTGAAAGGAAAAATGACCAAATCTCCTTTCAAAGGAAAACCTGAGCGTAGTCAAAATCTATTGGATTTTATCCATACGGATGTTTGCGGACCATTTAGTATTGGTACAAAATTTGGTCACACCTACTTCATTACCTTTACTGATGATTATTCTAGGTATGGGTACTTATATTTGATGAAATATAAGTCTGAATCATTTGAAAAGTTCAAAGAATTCAAGGCTGAAGTAGAAAACAAACTAGATAAGAGGATTAAAGCACTTCGATCAGATCGAGGTGGAGAATACTTGAGTACCGAGTTTTTGAGTTATCTAAAAGAGAATGGGATTCTCTCTCAGTGGACTCCTCCTATGACACCTCAGCTTAATGGTGTTTTGGAGCATCGCAATCGAACTTTGTTGGACATGGTTCGATCCATGATGAGCTTCACTGAGCTCCCACCTTCGTTTTGGGGCTATGCTCTTGAAACGGCGGTATTGTTGTTGAACAATGTTCACACTAAAGCAGTGAACAAAACACCATACGAGTTATGGAATGGCAAAGCTCCTAAGTATTCGTACTTGAGGATTTGGGGATGTCCTGCTTACGTGAAGCAGACAGTGGGAGATAAGTTGGATAGTCGATCCACCTTATGTTATTTTGTAGGGTATCCGAAGAATTCAATCGGATATTATTTCTATCATCCTACTGAAACAAAAGTGTTTGTTTCAAGGAATGCCACCTTCTTGGAGAAGGAGTTCTTATTGGATAAGAAAGGCAAGATGATGGAACTCGAAGAAATTCGAGAAGAACCCAAGATACAAAATAATGATCCTACACCTCAGGAACCATTGATTGACACGCCTATTACTAGAAGATCCGAGAGGACTTCTAGGCCTCCTATTAGATATGGTTTTCTTCTTGAAGGGGATCAAAGTGAACCCGACATTGGATGTGATCCAAGAAACTTCAAGGAAGCAATTTCTGATGCAGATTCGAATTTATGGCTTAAAGCTATGCAGTCGGAAATAGATTCGATGCATACAAACCAAGTTTGGACTTTAGTAGATCCTCCCAATGGAATTGTTCCAATAGGCTGTAAATGGATCTATAAGAGAAAACTTGGACCTGATGGAAAGGTACTGACCTACAAGGCACGATTGGTGGCAAAATGTTATACTCAAAGACAAGGAGTTGACTATGATGAAACTTTTTCACCAGTCGCAATGTTCAAGTCCATAAGAATTCTTATTGCCATAGCAGCATGGTATGACTATGAGATATGGCAAATGGATGTGAAGACTGCATTTCTTAATGGAAACATTAAGGAATAAATCTATATGATGCAGCCCGAGGGATTCACATCCATGGGAAGCGAGAATAAGGTATGAAAGCTTCAGAGATCGATCTATGGTCTCAAACAAGCATCAAGAAGTTGGAACCAGAAATTTGATGAAATAATAAAGGATTTTGGTTTCATCAAGAACCCGGAGGAACCGTGCGTGTACAAGAAAGTAGTTAAGGATGCTGTGACATTCTTAGTACTTTATGTTGATGACATCTTACTCATTGGGAATGATGTAGGGATGTTGCAGTCAACAAAGATATGGTTATCAGGTAGATTCTCGATGAAGGATTTGGGTGAGGCGTCCTATATTCTAGGGATACAGATCTATAGAGATAGATCTAAGAGAATGATAGGACTTACTCAAGCTACCTACATCGACACTATATTGAAAAGGTTTTCAATGGATGAGTCCAAGAGAGGACATCTACCTATGTGTCATGGAGTCTCTCTATCCAAGTCTATGTGTCCCAAGACTGACGAAGAGATAGAGAAAATGACACACATACCATATGCGTCAGCCATAGGGAGTATCATGTATGGGATGATATCCACCAGATCGGATGTGGCATTTTCTCTGAGTGTCACGAGCAGATATCAAGCCAATCCCGGTCAAATGCATTGGAAAGCCGTGAAGGATATTCTTAAGTACTTGAGAAGAACTAAGAATGTATTCATGGTTTATGGAGGAAGAGAACTGAAATTGGAAGGCTATACCGACTCTAGCTTCCAAAGTGACGTGGATGACTTGAAGTCAACCTCTGGATTTGTGTTCATGCTCAATGGCGGTGCTGTCCCTTGGAAGAGTTCCAAGCAGGACACCACAGCGGATTCCACCACTGAGGCAGAATACATTGCGGCATCAGCTGCTGCTAAAGAGGCCGTTTGGATGAGGAATTTCGTCCAAGAGTTGGGCGTTATTCCTGAAGCTGTTGGTCCAGTCCCGGTGTACTGTGACAACACGGGTGCCGTTGCTCAGGCAAAGGAACCAAGGTCTCATCAAATATCCAAACACGTACTGAGGAAATACCACATCATCCGGGAGATCGTGGAAAGAGGAGACATCACTGTCGAGAGAGTGGCCTCTGCAGACAATATCGCTGATCCACTTATTAAGCCCTTGCCAAGACCATTATTTGACAAACATCGCGAAGAAATGGGACTACGTAGTATGACTAGTTGGCTTTAGGGCAAGTGGGAGATTGAAAGAGTGGGTGCCCGGTGAGCCAACTTGTGGCTAAGGGCTTTTATGACTCTATGTATAAACAATCTTTTGTTTAATATAATTTACACTTTTATAATGTCATTTACTTTATCTTTTATCATATTATTATGTTGTGACATACTATAAGATGTTTAGATGAAGACCTTGAATATACTATAGTGTATGTAAGATGTGGTAGCACATGGGGATGACTATCATGAAACACATCTCAAAGTCATTGTATATTCTAAACAGTTCCTAGTCAATTGAGCCGTCCGTAAATAAGGTGAGGATCGCTCGAGATTGAGACTAGCATTTGCGATGCCGAGTACCACGTTTCATTGGTATGGAACATAGAGATGTTCAAAGCATGCAAATGGATATTCATACGATGAATGATCGAACTACCCTATCCGGACTTTCCAAGTGGTTATCACTTATCGAGTGGATAAAGTCCGCGGTTTTGGTTGTACACCATTAGTCCTTACTATTTGAAACATCATTGAGACTCTATATGCTAGTACTGTACTTTGACTCATTTACCGACTCTATTGGGGTCATCAGGTGTCGGGATTGGGTACAGTTACGACACATATAGGAGTCGATGCTTTGTTGTCAAGGATTCACCACATACTTGCGAGTGTGGATATCCTATGCAATCTGAGGAGATATTAGTGTGACGAATCTCTGGCCAGAGTACATGATGTGTTTTAAGAAATGGTTTCTTAGTAGCACATGCGATGTCACTATTTGATCTTCAAGATGCATTGCATAGTTATCGAATCTCGAACGACTCTCGATTTACCAATGGTTGTTGATTCGATCGGGATATATGGATGAAGGGACCGTACCGTACGCTAACCAAAATCTATTGGTTCTTGCAGGCACTATCAGTGATACCTAGGGAATCATGGGGCGATGTTGCTAGGCGCTCTTACCTTGATTCGATGGGCAAGTCGGAAATTGTTGTTCCGAGTCACAAGGAGTTATGAGCCCACGGCTAGCTGTATCCCTGAACCATTGAGGGTCACACAAGTAATGGATTTTTAATCCCCGTTGAGATAATTAAATTTAAAGAGTTAAATTTAGTGAATAAAGAAGTGGGACTTCTTATTTAAGAGTAGAGGGAGTAAGATTTCCTAAAATGACATAGTGATGGACATTTTTGGAAACCACTGAATTCGGATTCAGAAAATTTATCTTGACTTTAAAAGATGCAGAAATGGTTTCTGTGCACATTGGTGGAATTGGTTTATCAATCTGAGTCACGATGACTTTTATATTAATTTCTGTACATGCGGGCTTTGCTTGTCAGGCTTGAACTTAGGACTAATGGGCCCTAAGCTGTTAGCAGCCCACATTATAAATAAGTTATTGCAGTACAGAAATTACACACAACTTACACTCAGATTTTCGAAAACCCTAGCCTCCTGTCTAGGAATTTCGGCCGCCCCCCTCTCTCTGTCTTGGAGAATTTTCAGTCTGCGAATTTCGAATTTGCAGTCTGAATTAGCAGATCATATATGTTCTATCTCTTCGTAGAAACTTCTGATATACTTTCTAGTGCAGTCTATCAGAGGGATTAAACTTCTGTTCGTGGACCTGATTGAAGAATTGTTCGTTCATCAGTTCCTGGATATACAACAAGAGCAGTTTAATCTGTTGGTGTCCATAATCTCGTTTCGAGATTTTAAGGTAAAATTTATATTGTTTAAATTTTATATTATCAATTTTAATCGTAGGAATTTTATACCCATATGGAATCGTTCCATATAAAAAAATTTAAAACTTCCGCTGCACCGGGTATCATTTTTTTTCGATCCGGAGAACGACCGTGTTCCAACAGTGGTATCAAAGCCAGGCTGTTCTCGGATTTTACGATTAAAATTTTATCGATTGTACAAAGCCTCGATTTTTCAGAAAAATAAAACGAAAAAAAAAATATTTTTGGGCTGCCCGCTGCTCGAAGGCAGCGAGCAGCGCCGCGTGCAGCCCTGCGCGCAGCTTGGCTGCACGCAGCAGCCCTGCGCAAGCTAGGGCAAGCGTTGCCCTAGCCCGCGCAGCTGGGCCGCATGGAGCGGCCCAGCGGCTGGGCTTGACGAGTCCAGCCCAGCGACGGGCGGGCAGCCCGGGATTGTCCCGGGCTGCCCATAAAATTTTTTTTTATTAAAAATTAAATTTTTTCGTGAATTATGAATTCTAGCCCAAAATGGTTTTGGGCCTAGTTTTTGGCCCGATTGAAAATTGTTTCAGTTGGTCCACGAGGCAATGGGTCAAAATTGTTTGAGCCCAAAATTTTTAAGAAAATTAATTTTTGGATAAATTTTGAATTTTGGAAATTTATAAATTTAATCCCATAAATTAAATCTTTAATTATTAATTTTGGTACAATTGATAATAAAATATGATTTTATGTATAAAATTGGATTTTATATGTAAAATATGATTTTATGGATAAACTAGATAAAATATGATTTTATATATAAAATAAGATTTTATGTATGAAATATGATTTTATCTATTTATATTTATTGTCATTACATGATATCCAATAAATTAATTTTTGAATTAAATATTATTGGATAAGGATGATCGATTTCCATGACTAATATTATAGGTGTATGTTAGGTTGTTTACATTTGACTTTATTATTGATTGTTGGGTTTTATTAATGGGCCTGGTTTATGGCCCAAATTTGACTTTATCATTTGTAATAAAAGTGGGTCTGGTTTATGGCCCGTTTCCACCCCTACAATGTATCCCTTTATTTGTCATAGTAATTTATTGTAAATTCACTAGAAATAGTGGGAGTTTTTGAAGATGGAGGTGGGACCAGCAAGCAATGATAAAGACTGAAGAAATGTAAATTGGAAGTACAATGTAATAGGATTGCATTGCATAATTGCATATCACCTAGGATTGGACTTAGACTCGTGATTGGCAACCACGGGTCGATTAGTAATGGAATCGATCATCCTAAAATATAATATATGATATTATAGTTGTATGCATGTTTAGACTAAATTGTATGAATCCCGCAAGCATACAAATTTTAAATGATGAGACAAATTTTCAAAATTAAAATCCCTCATTTTAAATATGATTTAAAATTGATATCAAGATAAATAAAGGAAATTTAAATATTGTTTAAATGTTCCTACCTTCCATCAACGATCAATGTATGAGATGCTACCCGCGGATACGGTCCGGCTCATATTATTGGGGGGGCCCGTTCGTCGGAAAGCTGTACATTGGATCGACACATGTTGTAAGTTGGATGGAACTCCCATGGGATTAGCTCATATTATTGGGGATCCACATGGCGACCGTCCATCACAACTTGATATTGATGGGTCATCTTGACATGTCACAATAAACGGCGTCATATTATTGGGCCCTTATTGGACATGAGGTAAAAACATGGAGGTTGCTTTGGAAGCAATTGGGCTCTACCTTTTGAAAATTATGGTTGGCTGATATTATTCGGGACTATAGTTTGTCAATTGGACTCCATGTTCCCACTAAAGAAAATGTTTCTCGTTTTCACTAGAAGGTAGTGAAATCGTTAAAATAGTGGGAGTGAGATTCATAAAATAAATTTCGCCTATTTTATGTCTTAGTAAATTAATTAAACAATCACTGATTATTGTCTGTTTCTTTTCAGTATTTCATTAAGATGAATTCGCGCAATCCACTATTCTCTATTCTCGAACAAAATAAACTGACTGGCGCAAACTATACGGAATGGTTCCGTAAGTTGAAGATTGTCTTGACCTCGGAGAAGATGTTCTACGTGTTAGAAAAATCTCCTCCGAAGGAAGCACCAGCTGATGTAAGTCCGGAAAAGTTTGCCAAACTTGATAAATGGTGGGACCATGATATCAAGGCCAAATGCTATATGCAAGCTTCGATGTCTGATGAACTCCAGAGGCGATTTGAGGATACCGTGAATGCTGCTGACATTCACGTATAACTCAAGGAACTTTTTGGGGCTCAATCGAGAGCTGAAAGGTTCGCTACTGTAAAAGAGTTAATGACGTGTCGCATGCATGAAGGGACTTCGGTCCGTGATCATAGGGTACGCGTGATTTGGCTCATTCAGAAGTTGGTAACGCTTGATTTGGTATTGGAGCATGAACTCAATGTGGACTTATTACTTCTCTCTCTTCCTTCATCGTTTGACGGTTTTGTGGTGAATTTCAATATGAACAAGATAGAGGCCTCCCTTGAAGAGATGGTCAATATGTTTGTAACTTATGAAGCCACTTTAAAGAAGGATAAACCGGTTCTCTTGGTGGGCTCCTCTTCTTCTGCTAAGAAGGGGCCAAGTACAAAGGGTAAGAAACGTTCTGCCCCATCCAAGAAAACCGGACCCGAGAAGAAGAACAAGACAAAGGCTTCAAACATGGAAAAGTCCAAGGATGTTTGCCATCACTGCAAGAAACCCGGTCATTGGAAACGTAACTGCAAGGAATATCTAGAGCAGTTGCGAACTGCGAAGGGTATGTTTTATATTGAAATAAATGTTTCACTTAATACTACTTCTTGGGTTTTGGATACCGGATGTGGATCTCACATTTGCAATGATTTGCAGGTGATGACAAGAAGTCGCAAGCTTAGAATGGGTGAGACCCAGCTGAGGCTCGGAAATGGTTCTAGAGTTGAAGCCAAAGCTGTGGGAGACGTTTATTTAATTTTGCAGAACGATTTTAAGTTACTTTTGAGAGATGTTTTATTTGTTCCAAACTTGATTAAAAACATTATTTCTGTTTCTATGCTTGATAGAGATGGTTTTTCTTGCAATTTTGTGAATGGGATTTGCAATATTTACAAGAATGGATGTTTGATTGGAAATGGACAACTTGAAAACGATCTATATAACTTAAAATTAAAAGACGTTCCAATAAATTATGTTGATAAACCGGTAACAACGAACAAAAGGAAAATCGATAGTCAAAATCGATTATCAAGTGTTTACAAGTTTTGAACTTGTGAGTTTGATATTTAAAATCACAAAGCATAAGCTATTCCATATATTTGTGTGAAAAAAAAAGAGTGATTGAGTGATTTTCTTTGGAGTGACTAGTGAGAATTTGGGTGAGGATATTTTATTACTAACCTTTTTCTTGCAGGTACAATGTTTGAAAGAAAATTCAATGGGTATAGGGAGAGTGAAAGGAGGTTTGATTATCGGAGTAGGAGAGAGAGAAAAATTGATGTGTATAGAGATGATGATGGTTGTCGTGGAGAAAAAGATTTTAACTATTATTTGGATATTTTTAAGAAAAATAAAATTCCGTCATTTGATGGATATTCGGATTCGGAATCGTACTTGAATTGGGAGAAAATAGTAGATAATATATTTGAAGGTCGTGATTTTTCTGAAGCTAGGAAGTTTAAACTTGTTTTACAAGAGTTTACCGACTATGTTTGTACTTGGTGGGATAAAGTTGTGGTGAACAGGAAAAGACATGGAATCCTATTTCTACATGGGATGAGATGAAGAGAGCTATGCGAAAACGTTTTGCTCCTAATCACTGTGAATATCCCAAACGTGAATATCAAGGTACATCTAAACTTTCAAATTCTAGTACCTTTGATATTGTATGCTTATGGTGTCGTAGAAAAGATATGCATGATATGAGCTAAAGTTTTAAGGAGGCTATGATGAAAGTGTCGGATTCTCGTGTAGAGGTTGAATCTAAATGTGAAGTGGTAGGTGATTTTGTAGGTGTTGAAGAGTCATCTAATATTTTTGTCGTAGATGAGAGTCCTATGGATGTTCATAGTGGGACTAGTAATTTGTTGTTGGATGAGTCTTGTAATCTTTCTATTCAATTGAGTCCAAAAAAATTTCTTGAGGATCAATTGAAAATTGAAAATTTGAGTGATATGGCTAAAAAAAAGAGTGATGAAAAAAATGAGATAGCCATAGAAAAAGAAAAAGAAAAAGAAAATTTAGAGGCTGAAAGAAATAGATTTCAAAAGAGTGAGATGACCTTTGAGGTAAAAAAAGAGAGGAAAGAAAAGAGAGAAAAGAGACCAATAAAAAAAGAAAATATTATGGTCCGAAATTGTGAGGATGAAAATTTTGTGCAATTGAATAAGATCCTTAAAGTACTTATGTACAAATAGGTTTTATCTCATTGTGATGATATAGCCGGTTCAATCCCGAGCATCGTTTGTTCTTCTTTGCAGGATTTTGGAGATGTGTTGTTGAAGAAGCAAAGGAGATACAAAACTAAAAGGCTTAACATGTTGGATCCATGTCAAGGTGAGGTTGAATGTTTGAAAGTTGTTCCCTTTTAGATTAACGATGTAGATACAATTCGAAGGTACAATTTCAATTCAAACTTCCAAAGGTATGAACTTAATTCTATGTTGCATGAATTTACTTACTTTGTTGAAGGATTTGAGAAAGTGTTAGCTATGAATTATGCTTTAATTTCAAATCTTGATATTAATTCTCTTAAGTTTGTGCATACTAAAAGATTTGATGAGTTAGTTTGTGTCGATGTGAGTCAATTGTGCATGAGTAGCATATGTGGTAAGTCCTATTTTCTTGATTGGTTAGTGATAACTTTTGGGCTAGCTAATGTGCGTAGTACTTTCATGAGATTGATGGGATATATTTTGCATGCATCTAGAGAAAAATTTATTTTGTTATACTTTGATTATATGTTAGTATATATCAAAATTTTGAATTGGTGTGTCGAATATTTTATACTTGTGGTGTCGACACAAAGAGATGAGAGTTTGTGTGAAAGTTTGAATGATAATGTGTTGTGTACAAGAAAATTTTCTTTACTTGTGGATGGTGAGAATTTTCAAGAACTTAGGGTTGTTGGTGAAGAGTTGATTAAGTACCAACGAGGTAAGAAAAATGTGGTAGTTACTGCACTATCACAAAGGTATGAGTTCTTATCTCTTTTGGTTACATGGTTCTTATGGTTTGAAAAATACTTGTGCAATGTCCATGATAAATTTTATGTGAGCAAGTATTTGTTTAAAGAAAATAAGTTTTTCTTTATATATTCTTCATTGCATGCTTTGTTTGACGAAAGGATATGTGCTTTCAGTTTGAAGTGTAATTTTGAGAAATCCAAATTAAAGAGTATGTTAGATGAATATTTGTTATGGTTACACATGAGAAGATATGTTGAGTGGTGTTGTAAGCGGCATATTGCATGTGCATTAATTCTTATTCCTAGAGCATAATGGTTGTATTTATCTATGAATTTTGTGTTGGGGTTAACTAGATCTAAGAAGGGGAGGAATTTTCTCTATGTTTTACTTAATGTCATTTTAATCATGTTTATACGTGCTAGTGGTTATAAGGTGTTTAGTTTAAGTATGAGAAATTTCATGTCTTGATATAGTTTTGAGTGTGCAAAGTACATTGTTGCTTGTGAAAAATATTTTTAAATTTTCTAATCTTTGCTTGGTTTTTGTAGATAAAGGGCAAGATTTGAGGACAAATCTTTTTGAAGAAGGGGAGTCTGATATGAATCTAGAAGGCGTTCAAAGATTCATATTGTTCCAAGATTTGCTTCATGATTTACATTCGAGAGTTGAAGTGTTTGGAATTCATGGCAATCAAGTTGGAGTACTTGAAGATCACTTTGAAGGATGCTACAATGTTATTGAAGTCCAAAGAAGTCAAGAGAGCGGAGAAAATGTCGAAGAGAATTCAAAAATATGCAACACATCCCAAGACGTATGCGCGCCCGCGCCTAGTCCACGCGCGCCCGCGTGCTGTCTAGCAATTTTGCAGTTTTGCGGACAGAACTTCATGCGCGCCCGCGCCTCCCTGATGTGCGCCCGCGCCTGACGGACATAACTTCATGCGCGCCCGCGCCTTCGAATTTTACACACAGTTCGGCGTGTTGTGTGTGTGCGAGACTTTTTGATATTTTGGCATTATTTTCTATATTTTGAGTCTTTTAATTATACTAGGAAACTTTCTAGATGATATCTTTGATATCTTTAGGCTATATTTTGCGTTATCTTTTATTTTTGATTGTAAACTATAAATACTTTTGTTTTATTTCATTAATAATAATTCAGATTCAGTTTATACAAAAATTATTGAAAATTCTCTCAAGAATTTTATTCAAAGCTTTGCTTTGTTCTTCAAATCAAACTTTCTTAGTTAGTTACTTCGAAACGTTTGTTGATGGTTTCTCACTGAAGATTGTTAGATACAAGTTTATCTGAAGGTTTTCTTTGGTTTCAATTGTTGTGGTTTCTGTTGTTAATCGTACTGTCGATTAAAGGTGGAAATCCAAAACCCTATCAATTTTACTTGTTTCAAAGATTGGGCAAAACTTTGAGTCTTTTGTTTATTGGTTAGAGGGTGCGATTCAAATTGTAATCGTGTTTGCTAATCTTACACAACAAGATTCATATCATAGTTGTTGCTCACAACTCCTATGGATGAATCAAATGCTGAATGATTATGGAGTTAAAAGTGATACTCCTATTGTGTACTGTGATAATTCTAGTGTCATTGATATATAAAAAAAATCAAGTACAACACTCTCGAACCAAACACATTGACATTAGACATCCCTTCATTTGAGATTTGGTCGAGAAAAGCATGATATTAATTGAGTTTGTTGGAACAAATAACCAATTAGCTGATATATTCTCAAAAGCTTTGGATTTCAAGAGATTTTCCAGTCTAAGGAAGTCTCTCAGTATGTGTGCATTATAGACAGAACCAAAATGTTGTCAGGAGTGTTGCCAACACCCTGTGACAACCCCTTTTCATGCATGTGCATTTTTAGGGTCATTAGGCATATTGCATTCATGCATTCATTCTGTTTTGTGATGTGTTGGATACTTTGTAACCATCTACTATTTTTCACTCAAGATTCTTTGCAAAATGTTTTTACAGTTTAATATGGATTAATTGAAGAAGAGTTCTGACTAAGTCACGAAGTAGTGGAGAGATGTTCGTGTATTCCATGATCTTGCCCCAAATGAAAAGTGACTTTACATTTTCAGAATCTCAATTGAACAAAAATATTTAACTTAAGTTAAGTCAATCATCAAATTTGATTGAAAATCAGAAGCAAATGGAAAAAGCTACCTAAAGGGATCCATTGAAGATCGTTTTTTTTAGTGTGCAAGCTACCACTTCTGTAATAATGAATTGGATACCAAAAAAAAAAATTTTGAATCCTGAAGTGTTGCTGGAAGATGTTGCCAACATCGTGGAAAGTCAACATGTTTTTTGCATGTGATCGCATTTTATTTTTATGTCACTCTCTATTTTAGATATAATTAGGACATGTATATTTTTATTTGTGAATATTTTGGGCCGAAAGGTTATGAATTCTAATCAAACAAAAAATTTTGAATTTTGCCCTATCCTCTGAATTTTTGAATTTGAATGGGATTGGATTTTGTTTCAGTGGTGTTATATTCTGATGAGGAGTTAAATTTGAAAATATTTGGTAAAATATTTGGGCCTAGATTATCGGTGGGAATAGAAGAGATTTATTGCCTAATTTAAATCTAATTTATTACCGTTAGGGGATTTTGTTACCGTTGGGACCTACTGAGAATCCGAGTGAGTTTAGGTAAGGTTGAGTGATATATATAGTTGGGTATCTATCTGCTTTAGAAAATACTTTATTTCCTTGTTTCTTCCTCCGCTCTTCCTTATCTCTCTCGCCTCTGCCTACTATTGCGCTAAATTTTCTTTCGAACTTTCACTCTCAGAAATTTTAATGGCAGGAAAAAACTTTGATCCTCAAGACATCCGCTCTAAGATGGGATTTTCAGGGGATGCTGCGGAAGGTGCTCCAAAACCTACGTCAGCACACCCCGTGATTGAAAAAGCCCTGATTCTAGTTTCTAAGGAGCCTGTGCCCTTGGACTCCATCGCTCTAGGAGAGCCTGGTAATGCCATTGACGTGGAAAATTTGCCTGACATGTCTGTGCTAAACAAGGTGTTTCCCACGAAACCTTTGACTCGCCGATCCAAACGTCAAGCATGATACAATCCAGACTACACTGCCTCCAAAATATTTCGAGGGAAGGGTCAACCATCAAGACCTTCTTTGGTGGACACAGAGTACTCCTCTGGTGATGCAAGCGATGACGAAGATTACAAACTGGTGCATCGAAAAAGAGGAAAGGCTTCTGTGATGGAACTTTGGGACATACTATCCCAGTTTCATTTGTTGTTGTTGAAGCATCTGAGGACGATTCTAGCTCTGATGATAATGAGTCCTCTGCCTCAGAGACTCAAACCACTGCTCCTGCTGTCAAAGAAGATGCATCTGCATCTGTTCCAGTTGTATAAGAGACATCTACTGTTGCTCCCCTTGTGTTTTCTGATGATGAAGTATGGTCTATTGCAAATTTAATGGTTGATATGAAGAAAACAAAGACTCCGAAGTACTCTGTCCAGTCTCACAACTCTGATGATGAACCATACGAGGAAATGTTGCAGGAATTTGCATATAATCGTTCAAATCAATCTGATAGTTCCAGAACTGATTCAAGTGTAGATTCAGATGTTGAGAAAGAATTGGAAGTAGAGTCAGAATCTGATGACTCTGGGGAAGATGCTGAGGAAGGTGTTGCCGACACCCTGGACAACACCTTGGGTGAAGAATATCGGGTAAATTCTTCCTACTCTTCTGCCTTTTATTCCAAGGAAATTGCAGATTTTTGGGATAAGTATGCTGACCGTGAGTTCCTTGAGGAACGCAATATTGATGTGGAGAGCTATGAAGCTCAAAATTTGGTCAGATTCTTTGAGGTGAGAAATTTGCTGGCCACCATCTCCACTGCTGGTCCGTATTGCAGGGAAATTGTTCGAGAATTCTACTATAATTTGACTGAAGCTGTGAAGGATCCACGATATGTCAAGTATGGGAAGGTATATGTGTGAGGACAAATTTTTGCCTTTAGTCCTGCTATCATCAATGGCTTTCTCCATACACTTTTTTTTGATGATGCGACACTGCTTACCATGGATGAGATGACATCTATCATCACAGGAGGTCAAGTCATTGTATTTCCAGCTCACCCTAAGAAGTTGCAGGCTGCCAAGATCACCTCTTTCTACTCTGTTCTACACAAGATCGCTGTCAAGACATGGACTCCATCTGGGAATTTCACTGTTGTCACAAAGCACCAGGATCCAGTCTTGTACGCCATTGGAACAGGAGTAAATTTCAACTATGGTTGACTGGTGTTTGACACGGTCATGGCCTTTGCAGAATGTGCTCAACCAACCTTGAAGCTGCTGATAGTTGTGTTTTTGTTGCATTTGTTAGTATCATTTTTGTTGTTGTTTCGCATTAGTTGCATGTTTTATTTTAGCATTTTGTTCGTATTGCATTTTCCGTGTTTGCATGATGGGATTCTTGTTTTTGTGGTTAGGTCACTTATTTTGCGGACTAAGATGGAACCTCGGAGGAATGGAGATTTGAAGCAAGGGAAATGCTGGACAATTTCTGGAAATTCTCTCTCGATCGATTCGCAAGAGTACGCAGATCGAGCGAGCGCATATATTTTGAGGACAGTAGAAAGGACAATTTCTCTCACTCGATCCACAGATGTTTACCGATCGAGCGAGCCCTATTTACGCGAGGCAGTAGCAATTGGATATTCACGCCGCTCGATCCGCTATTTCCTGCAGATCGAGCGGGCGTTATGTTTTGGAAAAAAAATATACTTTTGGAAACTTTGTTAATTTAGTTCCTAGCCTTTATTAGACTATTATTCCGTTTTAGTAGGATTTTTTATGAGACTTGTGGAGACACATTGGAGGCTAGGTTTTCTTCTTGAATTCTTAATTCGAGTTTTCTTCTTTTTCTTTGAATTTTGTGAATTTTGCTATGAATCGTTGTAGCTAAACTTTAGTACTTGGTTGAGGAAGACAAAACCCTTGATTTAGTTTATTCATGAGATTTTGATTTTCAATGTTTGATTTTTATCAAGTATCAAGAATTATTCTGAATTGATTGATATGCTTGTGTATGAGATTTTTAGATTGGCCATCTTAGGATTTCATTATACAAACGAATGCTAAATTAGAATTCAAATCCGTAATTGTTTGAAACCTCTAATTTGCGAAGAAACTATGATTAATATTTTCTGCTGTTGAATTTGTTAAATCGTAGGAATAATAATTGACTAGGCTAAATTCATCCGCTTGTGTATGAGTTGTCTAGCTTTATCAGTTTTACTAGTTTGAATGCTACCGTGGATTTAAATCTGATCGCTGGTATTGGGTTAGTTTATGGGGTAAGGGTTAACTTAGACTGCTGTTGTCTAGTTAACTAAAATTAAGGTGAAACAGGAATTAAATTTCCAATGATGAATATTCGATGTGAATTAATTATTTTTAGAGAATCGATGATCGAGTGAATGATTTCAAGGGTGTAGTCGACCGATACCAAGTCTCGTTATTTTATTGATTTTCTTATTTTAATTCTTTCATAGTAGTTAATTCTAAAATTCCCAAATCCCCTTTTATTTATTTCAAGTATTTTTAAGAACACAAATAAATTTCACTTTCCTCGTGAAAATGATCCCTACTCTCGCTACTACATGTTATTTAGTTAATCTGAGTTGGGTTAATTTGGACGCGACACGACTAAGCGTTATCAAATTTTTGCATCGTTGCTGGGGAAAGGCGTTTAATTTATTTGTGTTTTTGTTTTTGTTTCTTTGTTTTTTTTTTAATTCCTCCTAGTTCTACTCTGGTTTGTTCGTGCGTGCAGGTGAATCTTCGAAAGAAGAAGAGTTTTCATACGACCCAGAGATAGAAAGAATTTTGCATAGGCGAAGGAGGACTTTTATGGTGTAATACTTTGAGATGTCAAATCTACAAGTATTCACAAGTTTTACCTAGCAACACGGAGAGCCTTTCTACGCAGCATGGAAGAGATTCAATGATTTAGCAACCATATTCCGGTATCATGATTTTTCTAATTATTCTCTCCTTACATATTTTCTTAATGGTTTGGATGCAGTGACAAGAAAATGGGTAATTGATGGAGCTTTCACAGCCCGTATTTCAATATTTTTCCGAGATGATGATACCATGAGACACCTGTTGGATGATATGGCCGAGTTTGACTATTACTGGTATTCACACTCTCAATACCCGGATTTTACAGACCAACCATTTGAGCTTCAAAATGAGGAGGGAAGTTGTTCGCAGTTGATCTTACATCCGCTAGAGGATATCATGAGCAAGCTTGTGGCATCGACTGTGGAAACTATAGAAGATCTGAAAAAGTCTAGATGTGACCTTGTGGAGCACATGGAGAATATCAAGAGATCACTCGTCCATGAATACCGAGAACATGAAGTGAAGCAAGATATTCAAGCATTGACCAACCCAATTTGGTTTAATGATGATGACTCAGAGAACCAGGATTTGGAGTGCAAATCAATTCCTGCTGAAGATTTAGAGGCGTTTGAGTCTTCTCTTCTTATTGAACCGCAGTCGGAAGATGTTATGGAAGAAATAAGGTATGATGGAAATATGCTGCCACTCGAGTTTGAGGATGACGGAGTTCAAGAGTCTATCGATATGAGCTCATCGATAGTATTATCATACACACATCCCCAAGATCATTCCTTTCCATTCGTACCAGCCTTAAAAGATGTTAGTTTCCAAGAGCCCACCGAGACGTTCTCTTCCTATGTTTACCAGCTATGGAGTGTTGCTGCAGTGACGAGCTTAATCTGTTTATATCTGGCCAAGCTTGAGGGCTTATGGAACCAAGACCCATTTGTGGTGTCATATGACACTTATTTTGGGCGTCAGCCGCTCTTTGAGCAGTGCTTCTGAGAGTCAAGCCGATGACTGAAAATCAAGCGCTGGCTGGGAGGCAACCCAGTGTCTTTATCCTTTATTTCATTTTTTGTTTTTGTTTTGTTTTGTTTTTTTTTTTTTTTTGTTTTATTTTCTTTGTTTTTAGGAGTCTAGCCGCCCCGTCTATAGACCAATTTTCAATATGAGTCTCCCATTATTCAACCTAAGGCCAAAGAGGACGACAACGCTAGCACTTGAACCAGGGGAGTTTTGTTTTAATTTTGCATCTTGTTATCATTTTGTTACTTGTGTTTGTGTCGTTAGTACTAGAGCATTGAGGGCAATGCTTTGGTTAAGTGTGGGGGGAGTTCATTCGATGGTTTGTCATTTTGTTTGCATTCGTTTGTTGAGTATATGCATATAGTTCGTTCCATATCATTTGTTAGTTTATTAGTGTTTGTCGTGTTACATGAGTAGGATGATGATTGTTAGCCTATGATGAGGTAGTTGAAAAATTATGAATTTTTGAAAAAATTTACTCTTGATTGGAAATGAGAAACCGGAGGTTGTTTGTTGAATATTCTTAAGCACGCATGTTTAACCAGTGAAGTGTAGCGATATATTAGATATTGTGATGTCTGTTGGATCATTGCACGACAATAGGTGTTTGTGAAACTTGATAGTATTTGAATCTTGATGATTTCTTTGATATGGCATAAACGATCTTGGGCGCACCTAGAAAAAAAAAAGAATAAATTTTACAACTCCATCCGGGCCTGAAAAGGATTGAAATCCTAATCCTAAAAGATTAAATTCAAGGCTAAGTATGCGGATTAAATGGGGTTGATGCTCCATCCGGGCTATAGACGAGGGGATTGAAAATCTAATCCTGTCTTAGTTATAGCTAAGTATGCGGGTAATTATTGGGGCTAAAGCAATACCGGGTGCAAAATCCGGAGGTGCGTAATTATTCTCAAGGAAGTTGTGGTTTGTTGAATGATTGTTGGGAGGAGATTTCTTGATGGTGAGGCTTGCACTGAATTGTTATAGGTCGACGAACAGTCTTGAAACTTTGTTCTTTTGAAGTTGCAAGTAACTAGGGTAACATGGCACACACACACGTTCGCTTTCAACTGAAGGTGTATCATTGATGATTGAGAGTCGCTATGAACTTATTTTTAGATGAAAATGGTTTTCTCTGAGGCTATGAATTGTGTGATTCATCCTTGCTTAGATGTTTATTCTGTTTCATTTTGTTTTTGCATAACTTGCTCGAGGGCGAGAAAGGATTAAGTGTGGGTGTATTTGATAGTTGTGTTTTTGTTGCATTTGTTAGTATCATTTTTGTCGTTGTTTCGCATTAGTTGCATGTTTTATTTTAGCATTTTGTTTGTATTGCATTTTCCGTGTTTGCATGATGGAATTCTTGTTTTTGTGGTTAGGTCACTTATTTTGCGGACTAAGATGGAACCTCGGAGGAATGGAGATTTGAAGCAAGGGAAATGCTAGACAATTTTTGGAAATTCTCTCTCGATCGATCCGCAAGAGTATGCAGATCGAGCGAGCGCTTATATTTTGAGGACGGTAGGAAGGACAATTTCTCTCGCTCGATCCGCAGATGTTTACCGATCAAGCGAGCCCTATTTACGCGAGGCAGTAGCAGTTGGATATTCACGCCGCTCGATCCGCTATTTCCTGCAGATCGAGCGGGCGTTATGTTTCGAAAAAAAAAATATTTTTGAAAACTTTGTTAATTTAGTTCTTAGCCTTTATTAGACTATTATTCCGTTTTAGTAGGATTTTTTATAAGACTTGTGGAGACACATTGGAGGCTAGGTTTTTTTCTTGAATTCTTAATTCGAGTTTTCTTCTTTTTCTTTGAATTTTGTGAATTTTGCTATGAATCGTTGTAGCTAAACTTTAGTACTTGGTTGAGGAAGACAAAACCCTTGATTTAATTTATTCATGAGATTTTGATTTTCAATGTTTGATTTTTATCAAGTATCAAGAATTATTCTGAATTGATTGATATGCTTGTGTATAAGATTTTTAGATTGGCCATCTTAGGATTTCATTATACAAACGAATGCTAAATTAGAATTCAAATCCGTAATTGTTTGAAACCTCTAATTTGCGAAGCAACTATGATTAATATTTTCTGCTGTTGAATTTGTTAAATCATAGGAATAATAATTGACTAGGCTAAATTCATCCGCTTGTGTATGGGTTGTCTAGCTTTATCAGTTTTACTAGTTTTAATGCTACCGTGGATTTAAATCTGATCGCTGGTATTGGGTTAGTTTATGGGGTAAGGGTTAACTTAGACTGTTGTTGTCTAGTTAACTAAAATTAAGGTGAAACAGGAATTAAATTTCCAATGATGAATATTCGATGTGAATTAATTATTTTTAGAGAATCGATGATCGAGTGAATGATTTCAAGGGTGTAGTCGACCGATACCAAGTCTCGTTATTTTATTGATTTTCTTATTTTAATTCTTGCATAGTAGTTAATTCTAAAATTTTTAAATCCCCTTTTATTTATTTCAAGTATTTTTAAGAACACAAATAAATTTTACTTTTCTCGTGGGAACGATCCCTACTCTCGCTACTACATGTTATTTAGTTAATCTGAGTTGGGTTAATTTGGGCGTGACACGACTAAGCGTTACCAGCTGCCTTATCCATCTCTGATTTATTCTATGATGTTGTCTCAAGAGATTGAGAAGGATGATGATGAGGTTCTTATTGAATCTGTAGAGCTGCTAAAGATAGCACCTGCATTGCTGCAAGGCAACAGAAAGATAGACCTACCTTGGTCTGAATCAGGTGTTGCCGCAGGTGTTATGGCAGGTGTTGCCAACACCCCCTCTGCCACTGAAATTTTTGTACCCCCCTCTGCTGCTTAGAACAATGATCCTACATTTGTTCAAGCTCAATTATTGCATGCTGAGCAGAAGATTGCACAGGCTAAGGCTGATCTTGCCTATTATGAAGGGTTGAAGGCTCACTACGAGTCACTACTAAGTGGAGCTGGCCCTTCAGAACAAAAAGGGGGAGAAGAAATTGAAGCTGGAGAAGAAGAAGAAGCAGAAAGTGAAGCTGGAGAAGAAGAAGAAGCTGATAGCTCATCTTAGAGCAATCAATTCTAGATTTTTTTTGCTGGTTTAGTTTGTTTTTAGATGTGGTGTTTCTAAGTTTTTGTTTTTGCTCTGCTCCTAATCAAAACTGTTTTTTTTGTGATTTTAGCTCTGATATGTTTTTTTTTGTTGTTTCTCCTTATATATATTTTTATCGATCTAGAGTGTTGTAGCTAGATGTTGCTAACATCATATGACAACATCCCTGGTTATACTTAGGGGGTGAATCTATTCAGGGAGAGTTTTTATTAAGGGGGAGTTAAGTTGATTTATTTTTGAATTAATTGTGTTTTGTCCAGAAAGGCAAAAAGGGGAGAATGAAAGGAATATTTATTCCTTAAATCTTTTCTATTTTAAAAAAATTAAATATGATCTTTTGCCTTTCTTGTACTTTGAGTTTTAAATTAGTTTTGGAGATATTTTAGATTTGAGATATGATTAAGTTTCTCATAATATTTATTATCTTATCTCTAATGATTTGATTCTTTGCTTTGTAGATTTGACTTGATCAAAAATGAACAAGATCTAGAATCTCATGTCTACAAGGAAACATCTATAAAGAAGGATTCTAGCCTATATATGGAGATAGGCGTGCAAAGAGAAACAGACCGAGAAAAAAATAAAGAGACCGAAAAATTGAGTTTTTCTTAAGAGCTTTACGTACGTACTTTGAGAGAAGAACTGAGATCTTTTCAAGCTCACATCGGTAGTGAGTACTTGAAGCCTTGAAGATCACTTGAAGATCATTGATCAAGAAGTGTATTGCTCACGTGTTTTGGCTTCAAGATTTTTCTCCTTGTCTCATTCTATTATTCTATCTTGCATAGAAATTTTTGGAGAACGTTTATTCGTTTATTTTCTCACATGTTTGGAGAAAATTGATTTCGACAATAATTCACTAGTTTTAGGGTTTCGTAAACTTTTTGATTGTTTTTTAGTGAAAGTTTTGCCCTAAGGCGCTGCAAGAATATTTTATACTCTTGCTTAAAATATTTGAGTCTATTTATTTGGTTGCTTGTTTATTTTATTCACGCTTAAATTATATTTCGTTGCAAATTACTCAAAGTGTTATTATAGGTGTTGTCAACACCTTGTGACAACACCTCAAACTATTTATGTGCAACCCTCGTTCCCTTACATAACTTTTATTATTTTGTTTTTGTCATCACGATTCACGAAGATGCAACTTGCGGCACCTATGTCATTAGGTGCACGTGTATATGATGATTAAAATTTTGAACTAATACAATATGCATTATATTGAAGAGGCCATAATAACACATACAATTAATTATTAGAGAACCAACCGTGAGAGTTCTTTCGAGCTTCACTGTCCTACGTGGCATAAGAAAATTTTCTCTCATGTCATACAAAGGTAGAGCGTCCTTTATAATGTGTTTGAAATGCAAGATTTCAATGGAATTTGATGGAATTAAGAATTATAAATATCATTTTAGTGTTTGGTAAAATAGGATTTAGAAATGAGATTGATATATATTTGATGGGATTTCATTTAATTAAATAAAATTCTTATGAAATTTGTCGGATTCCGTGAGATTTTATAGGATTTGAGTTTTAAACATTATAATAAAATTTTTAAAAATTATATTTATATAACTTAATCGTAGATTTCAAGTTATCTTTGCAAATTTTAAAAAATATCATTTATCTAAAAAATTATATTATCAATTCATACTATTATATTTTAAATTCTTACCAAACGCCAAAACGGAATTTCAATTCCACGAATTCCAAATCCAATTTCAAATTCAATTCCAATTTCAATTCAAAATCCCATTTTTTTTATAAATCCAAACATACTGTGTGTCTCTTGTATTTATTTTTATTATTTATAAATATTTAAATAATATTATCTTTTGTTTTGTTTTTTCATTTTTTTCTTATTCTGAACGTTTCATTCTTTTCATTTTTTTATTTTTTTAATTTTTATTATTAAATTATTAAATATGATGTATTTTAGCATTTGTAAAATTTTATTTTTTATTATTAAATATTATGTATTTTAGCCTTTGACCATTAAATATTTTGTATTTTTTGTTTTGAGTTCTATACATTTTCAATATATTTTTAAAATATAAAAATAAATTTCAACTAATTAAAATTATATTTATTTTTTATTAAGTATAATTGATTAATATTAAAAAGACATACACGATAAACGTATACAAAAATATATGAAATGGTGATCTGTCGGATCGACCTGTTGTTGATGTGGTGGAGGGGGGCCAGATTACAAAAGAGTGGTGATAAGGGTTGAGGTGGTTGTACAATGTCTTGAATAAGATATATAATATATTTTATCAACTACCTAGCTCAATGTGTGTACAAAAAAAATGATATATACTTTACCAACCACGTGAATGTTCTTACGCACTAATCGTCAATTTCACTCACGCGAGTCCCATTAATATGACATATCTGCAAAGCATCTTTCTTTTGTATCGTGGAAGCATCTTATTCCTACTTTCAAGGACGAAAATATTTGGAAAGGAAACTTGTCCTTTTCTTAAAAATTCATAAAAAAAAACTGCACGGGGATTCAAGTGGGCAACGAGTATTACAAATAAAACGCCTTCAAATTGTCAGCTCCTTCATATTTTTCACAAGAAAATTAGTGAGATGGAGAAGCTTCCAATGCTAATTCTGATCAATATTTTCCATTTTATAACATTTGGTATTGCTCATGATGGCTATGTTGCTCAAGAACCCGAAGCTGTCGAAAATTGGTTCAAAAATCTTCCCTACGCCAAGGAAAAAGTCACCAAACTCCACTTCTTCTTCCACGACATTGTAGGTGGCAAGAATCCAACCGCGATCACCGTAGCTCAGGCGAATTCTACACCACAATCCCCGACGGGTTTTGGTCTAGTCCGTGTAATGGATGACGCATTGACAGTGGGTCCCGAACGCCAGTCGAAGTACCTCGGCGGGGCTCAAGGGATTTATGGATCGGCCTCGCTGGAGGATTTAGGCTTACTCATGATCCTCAATTTCGTGTTCACGGATGGGAAGTATAACGGTAGCACACTCAGTGTACTTGGCCACAATCCTGTTCTACACGAGTATAGAGAACTAGCCGTTGTGGGCGGGTCTGGTGTTTTCCGACTAGCCCGTGGCATTGCCACCGCGAAAACTGTTTGGTTTAATCTTACCACCACTGATGCTGTAGTTGAATATCATGTTATGGTCTTGCATTATTGACAAAATGTTATTTTTTGCCTTTTTTGTTATGCTTGCGAGTGTTTAGGCGATATCTTTAATCATATCCGATATGGCATGCGAATCTGATCAATTGTCGGGGCAAAAATTATCAGCAACCTAACATTTATTCTTCGACGTTTATTTAAAATTGACATCCGAAAAAGGCACGAGTATATATAGACAAAGGAAACTTGCGGAGTGTTTAGGCGATACCTTTAATCATATCGGACATGGCATGTTTCCTTTGTCTATACTCATGTCTTTTTCTGATGTCAATTTTAAATAAACGTCGAAGAATAAATGTTAGGTTGCTGATAATTTTGTGCCCCAGCAATTCAGATTCTGCTATTATTTAATAAATCAATAACATCATTCATACACTTAAAAAATCCAAAGGTTATGATCTGAAAAGAAAGAAAAAAAAAAAAAAAAAAGTCCTTAGTTTACTTTAAAAAGTAGACCTTAGGTTGTATGATATGTATATCACTCTTCGCTGTGTAGAATTGTCGCGTGGTTTTTCGGTAATGGAAATTGTCTAATATTAAGAAAAATTACAAAAATATTGGTTCTTTAAGTTGGTCTATTTGTTGATTTGTTTTTCTAAAGTAATCAAAATTTAGCATTCGTATTTAAGTTTGATTTCTTGGCTTTAGGTCAAATTTACACATCAGAAATACACCTAGTGTCATATCATCGGTAATATGTCAGTAATGTCCGACATTTCTCTAGTAAATAAGACTAAAAGTGACAAGATGAAGACCACGTTTTGACTACTTACATCAACAAGATTTCAAATAATTAAGCTTAGAGAACGAATTTGACAATGAGTGAGCAACTTAATTCATGTGCAAGAACATTAATCCAAGTTAGACCACTTTTTTCTTCTTGATTCTAATTTTGTATGGCCACAATGGCATTTCTAGAAGCACAATTAACAATAATACAGATTCATATTCAAATGACCAGAGACATACTTTTTCATTTTTTATTTTTATTTCTGAGGTATTGGTTAATGGCTAATCAGTAATTGGTTAGTTTTGAGGTGATTAGTTTCTTAATTGATTCTGAGAACTATCAAATGCATACATTACTTTGATGTATATAAAACAATTTTATAGCTAATTTACATGTGTAATGCCCCAATTTTATCTTAATTAAGTTTATTTGAGATAATCAGAGTTTTCAGAGTTCAAGAGCCGACTTGATTTTGATCAGGGTTTATTTTGCAAATTTTGAAAATTTCAGGGACTAAAACGCAAATAATGGATTTTATATATTATCTACACATTCTTTGACTTGTCTAAGCACTCATTCTTCTTCCCCAACACGCCTAGACTCCATTTAAGGCGCCCAACGTGACTCCAAGATTTCAGATTTCAGTCCGAGTTCGATCCGTCCGTTGGAATTTAATTCTGAAGGCAATTTCACTAGTAGAAAAATCGCGTAAGACTTCGGTTATTAACCAAAGTCGTAGGCACTTAATTACCGAAGTAGTGTCACGTGAAGTAATAGGGTACTTTTTTACTTCGCTGAATCACCGAAGTCTTATATCTTAAATTATCGAAGTCTTTGATCATTTTTTGGAGGCAGAATTGGACCGGTGCCGAAGTAAAAACATATATTTTACTTCGCTAATTTCATAAGTTACGAAGTCAAATATATTCTTATACTTCGTCAATTAATGAATTTGCCGAAGTAACAACTATGATTTTACTTCGGGTTTTGGACGAAGTTAAATATTGTCTATTACTTCGTTAATTTCGTATATAACCGAAGTAAAATGTATTCTTTTACTTCGATTTTTAATAAAATTTTTGAAGTTAAATATTGTCTATTACTTCAGTAATTTCAATAATATACAAAGTGAAATAATGTATTTTACTTCGTTAATTTCCTATATTACCGTATTAAAATGCATTCTTCTACTTTGTTTATTAATGAAATTACCGAAGTAATAGAATAATATGTAC
This sequence comes from Henckelia pumila, assembly GCF_033568475.1. Lineage (NCBI taxonomy): Eukaryota > Viridiplantae > Streptophyta > Magnoliopsida > Lamiales > Gesneriaceae > Henckelia > Henckelia pumila. Next base: position 60,799,363 of record NC_133123.1, read on the forward strand.
TTTGGTAATTTTATTAATAGACGAAGTAGAAGATAACTATTTACTTCGTTCATTCTAAAATTGTCGAAGCAATAGAACACATTTTTTAAATTAAGATTTAGATACAATAATGCCATAAATATATTTTTGAAACTTAAAAATACACTAATAATATTAATTAATCCATCCTAAAACGACACATACATAAATCAACAAGTATTCTATCCACCAAAATACACTAACAATTTGAAATGAAATATTCAACCACCAAAACGTGTACACATCCACACGTATTTCGTAAGAACTGCTACCTAACTGAGAGTAGGAATGTCGTAAACTGGATTCTAGCTTGCCATAGGTCCCCTGAAGTTGCTCTCTGTGACCACTGGTGAAGTCCTGCATAACATAAAGATAACATCCACCTCATTTTTTATCTTTAGATAACAACAAGGCCATTTGTATGTATAGTAATTTCCTTACGTTTACTACTTCAAGGCAATATTTAAACCAAATGGTTATCAAAATCATATCAACTTACTTTCTCAGCCCCTATTTTGGGATTTGAACATTAAGGCCAAAGCACCAAAGTTTATGATCATGAATTCATGATCAGATTAGGAAAAAAGCCATTAAAAATCCGAAGAGACTTTAACTTGAATAAGTTGTTGGACTAGTTGAACTTGTGAAGAGGTGTCTTTTATCTCCACGGTGATTTCATCAGGCAGGCCCATACTCTCTTGCACAGTTAGAATGGCATCACTAGTGCGTCTAATGTAATCAATATTTGCTCCCTAAACTCCAATTATATCCTCTGCATAAGCAAGTGGTACTTGCATTGTCTGTGCAACCTGCCACAAGGAATCAACATGGCATATTTACAGGAAGAAATAGTGCAAGCAGTAACATCCAACTCCTAAATTCAATGAATAGAAGCAATATTCAAAGTACATGCCCAAACCTGAGTGACAATAGGCCCGCCAGAATGTCCTATTGTTGAAGGGCGACTTCCAAGTCCATGATCTGCTCCATACACTGAAAGTCTGGACAAACTCAAACGGGATTCTAGCTCTCTTTCACGGTCAAGGAAGAGTGAATCCCGCTTTAGAGAAACAGAGTAATCGGAACCTAGTGACGTTTGTGGGGTAGTATGCAGTGATGTTTTCTCAGCCCAAGCTTCTACTTGTCGTTCCTGCGTCGCCGGACCATTATACTGCAAAAAGGAGTAACATTCTCACGATAGTCTCGTGATCGCATGAAACCAAAAAACCTATACCAGGAACTTACACTCTTCTCAAATAAAGGAAGAACTGTGTGATCCACCAAAAAATTTCTCAGGTGACCCACCACAGCTTCCAAGCCTTTTAGGACTTTGGCAGCTTCTCCTTGTAAATCAACAACCCTTTCATCGGAACTAACATATACCGGTAATTCATCTGCAAATAACAAGCAATATAGAGTACCACCTCGTTCATCATAAAGGGCAAAAATTTTTTGAAGTGGATCGTGAGAAAAGGATTATAGAGCCAAAAAAATATGACTGAGATATACATTTTCCTAGTTGAGATCAAATGATCATTTCAAGGGGGCAAAAACTGATCATTTTGTGCTTTAACTGATTACGTCCATGACATCAAGATTATAATAAAACAATTAAAGCTGTGTATGCCACACACATCTTTAAAAATCATGAGCTCATAAAATGGAGTGCAGAAAAAGAATGTTTCCTATCATGAAGTTTAAGTGGCTCGAATTAATAGCTGTAGAATTAAGAGTAGTGCATTGTGGATGCAACCCTTGAGATCAACCAAAAACTATTTGAAAGGATGGGGAGGCTTACTAAGAGCTGCTAAAATCTAAAAATACAACTAATGCTAAAAATCAATTTTGTAATACCTAAGGAAAATAAAAAGTGTATGCCCTCTCAGAGAACAAAAACTTTACCTGATTCCTAAGCTCCATGATGCAAGGTTCTTTTTCCAGATTCTCTCCATTCATTTCGAATTAATGATGTGAAGTCACCAATATGCAAGAGGGTAAAATTATAGCTAATTGTAATGTGGATTTTTACCCATGAAACAATAGTTTATAGTGGCAATAAGATATAAAGGATTACTTGCACCTCTAAAAAAAATAATTACTTGCATTCTGGAAACTCATGCAGTACAGTTTAGTCGAGAATCCCAAGATATGACTGTAGTAGTGCTGCTTGCTCAACGGAAAATCAGGGCACCCACTTTTTCAGGAAACCAAACACCAATTCGTGAAAAATTTCATAATAAAGAAGGAATAATATCATAAACTGACAATTTTCCCTCTCTTATGCCTTTTCTGTTGTTTAATCGAAAAATAAGAATGATCATATCCTAATAATTTGACGAAGCATTGCATGGCTAAAATAATCATGTAATCTATAAATTATCCCTTAATATATCCATAAGGCGAATATGCTTGTTCACATAATCACAACAGATATTGTAGTCCAGCCACAACGAGACTCTCATCTGTGGAGCATGATATATTTAACATAATTTGACAAAAGAAACAAAAAAAATAATAATTAGAGGTGAGGATATGTTTTCCTATGTTAGTTACATTTTTTATGGATTATTTCTGTCAAAAAGGATACTATCACAGGTAGAGAGAAACTAGAGGAAGAATTCAAGGAACTTGACGCACATATTTAACCCCTATAAATATATGACAAGAAACATTACAGACATGAACTTAGATTGGCTGGAGAGCAGCAGAAACAAACTAAAATACAAACTAAATATTTTACTTGCATTAAAACTAGACAAAATCATACCATGGTAGTGTCATTGACATGATGGATATTGGGAAGGCCCCTTGAACCTCTTAAAAGTATTCTTTCATCCGCATCCAGTTTCATCATATCCTAATAGGAATAGGCACAAGAATCTCACTGGTTAATATTGGATCAGCTAACCTGATACTATAAGATTCTAGAAACTCCGTCCCATTCAACCATTGAACACTAAGAGTATGAACATAAGCAGGTGTTGATATCCCATATGAAATTTTATCAAATGGAATCAGAAAAAAATTCTAAAAAATAACAATTTGATGTCATCGTTCATTGCATTAATAAAATATAGTACGTATAAATCAAAGAAACTGAGAATGAATGAATATAGAATAATGATAAATATATATATCATAGGTAGAAAAAGAAAAAAAAAACTAAATAAAACTCTCTTTAACTCATTGTTTCTCATAATTAAAATAAATTAACAGAATCATGATTCGTTCATATTCGCCATAAAGAACAGATTTGAATGTACCAAAACAAGAATCAGTGAAAAATCACATCCCTATACCTGGTTGTTGTGTCCACATTTCTTCTTCATGCAGTTGATGGCATAAGGGTGCAAACGGGCATAACATCTTCAAGAACATCACAAAACAAAATATAAATAAAGCTTCAATTGATTTGGAAGTGCGAATTCGTTTAGAGAAAAAATACGAAAACAAAAATCTGATTAATAATGCACCACCCAATCTATGAACTAGCATATACTTGATCTTTCCACTCGTCCAACTAATAAAGTACAAAATAGTTAATTAGAATACCAAAATACAATGCATCACTTACATTTTATAATGTGAATCGCACAGGGCAGATTACCGCAGATCAATGAGACGAATTGATCCCTTAGAACTGCTATATGCTAACATGTTGCAATGACAAGGATGAAATTCAGGTGAAGTTATAACCTCTGCAAAAACAAAAAAAAAAAACAGATATATGGCTTGGTTGCCTTCAACATCTAAACATCCACAATGTGAATGATACGGATCTAAAATGAAAAATTCCCAAATAATATATGCTGGAAAATTGAAATAAATCCCAAAAAAATTCAGAAATTTGATCTGTACCTTCAATCGACTAAAAAATTGTACCTACAACAAATAATACATCCAATTGGTTTACTGCATATCATCAAATTTTGCTAGCAAATTATATATTGGAACATGGTGTATATAAAGTTTGATGCTTCTTCTATGTATATGAAACATTTCTCGAAGTCTGAAATCTGAATTCCATTATAGTCTTGCGAAATGATACCTAGTGATGTTGAAATATTGAAAAACTTCAGCACCATCGCTTGATCCCATGTATGAAGCTGATATGGGTAAAGATAAGGCGTAATCCTTGAAGCCATCGTCCTGCATTATGGTTCCGGTAGCGTTTGCGCCTGCTGCTGGTTCCGAATCATTCAAAACATCGCAAAGGACGATAGTACCTTGCACTGCTTCGGGGTGCTAATGGGTACGAGCTGTCCTCGATGTCAAATGTGTTTACACTCACTCCCTTTACATGCATACATATATAAGAGAAGTTTGTATATTAAAAATTGATTAATATTTTATACAGTATGGCAAATTTATAAATATTTTATACACAAAATCTACTTACCTCATAAGTTTTACCATTTCACAACTGAACCTTAGCCAAGAACTTCCTGTCTATGACATTTGCAGCAACTGAGAGTGACCAAGGGGAGAAGTTAACAATGGATTCAGGACCAGGTCAGGAATTGCCCGCAGAATTTGATGTGAACACTCCATTTTTCATTGCATGGTATGCCCCAATGGCGATGGGATCTTTGAAGTAATTAGAAGGGAAGAACCCTCAGCTTTCTGCTGTAGTAGTTGAATCCAAAGGGCTCACCAACTCTTCCATCGACCTCGTTGAGTGCTCCAAAGACACATTGTCGGCATTGGAATCCCTGTTTCATCACATTCAAGAGGAAAGACAAGGCTTTAATAGGAGTCAAACAAGAGCCACTACCCACAGGCCTATTCAAGAAATTGAAACACCATATATCAGTAAACTACAGAGGATGCAAGGAGGTTGGAATTCTCCAAGAGTCAGCCTTTCTTTCCGGCACCGAGATCAGATAAATCTTCGATGTGATGCAGACAAGATTTGAAAATTGGGAAAATGGTGAGGCTCCACTGGAAGTTGTCTTATACTTCGAATATAGACTAAAGATGGTCTGAAACACCAAAATCAAAGCTGGAATCATCGAAAAATCGCAGGTGAAACAACGTGAAGGAAACAGCTCGCAAAAAAGCTCGGTGTTGGCACTAACAAGCATAAAAAACAGTGATTCATAGCCCAAAATTAAGCTACTGATGTAAGGAAGAAAACCAATCAAACCGTTTGAAATTTCGTCGTCGAATGAAAGAGATACGAGCCGAATATGGTGGTTGCTCGGGTACTAGCGAGAAATACAGAAAATGAAAAACAAGAAATAGATCTCTGGCTATGGACATCAAACCTGGAGGAACCGGCCAGTGCTGCTAGGATTCAGACCTTGGGCTTTCCAATTACGGCAATGACGAGCAGTTCCCAGCGGTGGTGGACGGCTGGAGATGCAAAGCGGCGGCCGCTAGGGTTGAAGAAGAAATAAGATCGATGGCGATGGGTTTTTTTTCACTGTACGTACGAGAGAAAATATATAAGAAATATAAAAGGTGAATGGGAGATTAAGGATCTGTTCATCTTTTTACTTCAGCAAATATCATTATATTTTTATTTTTTAACCTTTTTACTTCATCAAATATAATATGCCGAAGTAAAATATGACACAAAATTATTAGTGAAGCCCGGGTTATTTAAAATTCAAAGTAAAATGTGTGTTTTTACTTCGGCAGTCTAGTTACTGAAGTGTATTGTTACATATTACTTCGTAATTATTAATTGACGAAGTAAATGGTGGCGAAGTAAAAGATGAAAATTCTACTAGTGTTTAGCAATCACTGCAGCGAGAGCTTCATTATATCGTAAGTTTTGTTACGATCATATACATTCTATTTTTTGGATGTTGTTAGAATCGATTGAGTTTCGAGTATGTTGTTTTTGGCAGAGTTCTGATCGTTTATTCTCAGTCGGTTTTGAAATAGAGCAACGTTCGGAATTGTTATGATTTTTGGAAGTTTATTCGAAAATTTGGAGTTTAAGATTTGTTGGTTTTGCAGTGTTTTTGTTGTATTAACATTGTTATGAGTTAGTATCGTTGTTATACTGCTGTCTGTGTTTTCGGTTCGATCAATTATAGTCGTTATGCCGCCGGTTTGAGTTTTGGGATTTCGAACCATTTCGAGTTGTTGAACTTTGGCTTTTGAGTTTGATCGTCGTTGTTGATCATATTTTGTCTCCGTACAGATTCTTTTGGAGTTTGTCGAGCCCTGTGTTAGCTGCATTGGATCGTCGAAGAGTTGGACGAAGAACGGTAAAAAGATTACCTTGAGTCGTTGTTGTTGTTAGGTTGTATAGTTTCTGATTTAACCTTTTATTGTAGCTTATCCAGAGTTGGAGCTATTGCATTGAAAGGTAAAAGCAGTCATCGTTAGCGGGATAGCATACTCGAGACAGTTGGTTCTTGAGTTTTCCCTTAAAATCACATACTTGCATCAATACTTGTTCTAGCATGTGGAACTTGTATTATGTTGTTGATTGAGTTTTGTTATATGGCTTAATGCTTTATGTTTTCTTATGCATTCATATTGAGCCAAACCTTCAGCGGGCATAACAGCCCTTTTTGTTTAGACGTTTTGGGGGCTATACTGTGAGTGGCCTGGGTGTAGAGGTTCACCTAGTGTCAGCATACTCCTTATAGTCGCACCAAATTCTAGGGGAGTGGGTGAAACGACTCGGACTAATATGCGGAAATTTTTTTTAAAAAAATATTACTATACATATATGCCCATGCATATATGTATAAACATTAAAAATAATACAAAAATAAAACTCTCATAATTGACTTAAAAAATAGTAAATATTTATTTAATAAAAATATTAAATCATGGTTGAACAAAATAAATGTCATGCAATAATAAAATAATATCTGTACTGAAAATCCATAAATTATGCACTAAAATAAACACGAAACTTTGTTTAAAAACTCTGATAAATTAAATCTAAATATGACATAAAAAAAACACTGCGAAGGCGCCGGTCACAGGGTCCACTGCCAGCTCGCTCACACATCCTCACCACCAGTAGGAGCTATATAAGAATCATCATGCTCACCTGCACCATATGAGCGTAGTGAGCCTAGAGACCTAACGTGCTTTATCTCATAATAACAAGGTTTAAAAAAATCACACAAGAACATAATCATACTAATACATATATTTACATGAACATGCATGCATGATAAAATAACATGGATATCTGACTGAACATAATCATAACTGAACATACTGAGCTTACTGAATATAGTTGAGCATATTACTTTCAAAACAGTCTATGGTTATATCCGTGAGTGTGACTAAATTTGTGACGACTGATCAGTCTCTTAAACCAACGTACGTGGCGGTGACAAGTCACCTCTATGCCGGTAGTAAACTACCTCCTGAACTGTGCTGGTGGTAAACCAACTCACCACTTGAATTCCCATCATAAAATATTTTCTTGCTCAACTCTCAATCATGATCATATATAACTGAATATTTCATGTATGCATGCACTGAAAATATGTCCGTAATATATATTTAATTAATTTTCATAATAAAATACTTATACTTAAACATAACTTTCATGCATAAAATAAATTAAATATATATTCCGAACTTAGTAAATTTTCATGGGTTGGTCCAGACTGCTGATCACTTATTCTAAACCCATAAAATCTTAATGTTGCTCATTACTTAATTAAAAACCCATAATATAATTTAATAATTAACTAAAAGCCCTTAATCATAATTGGGCCTAAATAAAAAAAACATTTAAGCCCATCAACTTAAACTAAGCCCAAAAATCATATATTAGCCCAAATAAATTACTTAAACCTAATTGGGCCTAAATAAAAATATTTAAGCCCATTAACTTAATTAAGCCCAATAAATTTCTAGACTGGCCCAAAAATCCACGGACTGACCCAAAAATTCTCATGGGCTCCCAAGCCCATAAAAATCATCGGGCTAACTTAAATAAATTACTTGAGGCCCAAATAAAATTATTTAGAAGCCCAAATAATTTTTTAATAAATTTTAAAAGCCCAAAACACACTTAAACTAATAATTACTTTAAAATTAAAATACCCGAGTCCGACTCCCCTAACCCGGACCCGGACCCCACAAACACAACCCAAGACCCTATTGACCTGAACCGGACCCAAAACACCCATCCTGGCCCACCTAAAGCCTAGACACAACCTTAGCCTTTCTTTCCCTAATCCTAACTCACGGCAGCCCTGAGCGGCTTTGGAAAAACTGACCGTGCCACCTGCTCTGGCCACCTTTGGCCGTGAAACCACCGCCCATAATTATCCAACATCAAGATGGTTCTAACCCAACAACGTTTACTTCAAACCAAGTCCGGTAGTAGGAGAACAAACCAAAACCATCACACCTTAGTTTCTGCTCGCGTGCAGAACGCGACCGCGGCCTTTAGGCCATTTGGCCGCCAATTTCCGGCAACTACCGTCCGGAGAACCACCTAAAATACCTTTCTCAAGGTTTTGGGGTTCTAACCCAACTAGAATCAACCTAAAACTCGCTCTGAGGAGCAAGAACGAGCCAATCTCCCAAGGCTACTCATTTTGCTTCCACCTGCGACCAGCTAGCTTTTCTGCCCAAACCAGCAACTAAGCCAACCAGCAACAATAACACGTCCCTAAGGACCCGAATACACGCCCTTACCCACCTGACAGCAGCTGGAACCATCCCCTAGCATCAAAACGTGACCACGCACATGTAATTCAAGAAAAATCATGAGATATGCATGTTCTAACCATAAATAACTACAAAAATTCTTTGGTTTTAACCACGCCCAAAACCGTGGCTGGTTAAAAAATTTAGCCACGGTTTTTGAAACCGTGGTTAAATCCACCGTTGCTAAGGTTAACCATGGTTTTTCAAAAAACCGTGGTTAAACTACCAACGGTTTTCTAAAAACCATTGTTAAAACCACCACGGTTTTTTAAAAACCGTGGTTAATTTACCCACGGTTGCTAAAACCGTTGTTAATTTAACCACGGTTTTAGAAAAACCGTTGGTAATTTAACCACGGTTTTGTCAAATCAACCACGGGTATTTGAAAACCGTTGGTAATTGAGCCACGGTTTAAATTAACCGTGGCTATTGTTACCAACGGTTTAAAAAAAATCGTGGTTAATTTAACCACGGTTTTTAAAATTTCGTGGTTAAAATAACAACGGATTTTAAAAAACCGTGGTTATTTTAACTACGATTTTAAATAAACCGTGGTTGATTCTAACTACGGTTAACAAATTCGTGGTTATTATATCCACGGTTTTTTAAAAATCCATGGTTAAAATAACCACGGTTTTTCCAAAAACCGTGGTGGTTTTAACCACAGTTTTTTTAAATAACCGTGGCGAATTTATCCGCGGTATTTAAATAAAACCGTTGATAAATTAGCCACGGTATAATTTTTCAAATACCGTAAAGATCATCAAAAATGTTATCCACGATATAATTATTTCAAAATACCATAAAGATTAACAAAAAATTAGTTATTTGTTTCTAAGGTGACACATACTGACCTTAATCACCATTGTTTTTTAACAACGTCGCATAACATGAACATACCACCAACAAATCAATAAAAACTTGACATGAACGAAATAAATAGCTTATATGGTGTGAAAGAAGAGAATTCGACATGCCTTTGTTGAATATTTGAACAAAACTGAAGCCTACGACGCGTGAACGACGCTTCGGGGCGAATGGATCACCAAACCAATTTAAAAATCTCAAACTCATGGCTATGGAGGCTTTTTTCTGATGGAAAACGATGAAGATGATGAAGGAGAGATGGGAGAGGCGACTAAGGGAATGAAACATGGGATTAGGGAGGGATTTAAGGTAGAAGTTAATTAGAATAATACTAATTAATTAATTTAATTAGCATGCCATAAAAATACAATTTAAAACTCTTAAATACTATATAAATCTGATGGTAAGATGTAAATCTCGAAATATTGATTTAATGGATTTTTAAAAGTCCTTAAAAGTCAATAAAATGGCTTAATTTGGAGGAAAATGGAATACTATATACATATACTTAAAAAATACTAAATTTTTCATGAAATAATACCTTAAAATAATATTTTAAAGTCTATAAAATCTCATAAAATATTTTGGATGAAAGTTCAACATCTCGTTCGTCCACGGTCCCGTCTACGCGATAAAATAATGCATTTACTTAAAAATTCATAAATTCCATAATTGCGGGTTAAATGCTAAAAATAAATTTTTAAACCATGCACATAGTTTACATAATATCACATAAAATCATTTAACCCAAATTCATAAATTTTAAATAAATTATTTTCCTAATTATGATGCGAATTTACGTATTCAAATTTTTGGGCGCTACAATTCTCCTCTCTTAATTGAAATTTCGTCCTCGAAATTCGACGGATCAAATTCTAATACCGAAGTCTCTCAAAATTCTAGTTTAGTAAATTCACATTTATATAACTAGTTCTCAAGTTTCAGTATTTCCAAGAGTCATGTTTTCGCTGCGCACTCTGATAAACAACATATTTTTATTCTTCTCATGCGTCCTCTTTACCTCAATCAGCACTACAACAAAAATGCTCAATCACACATAAAAATACAACGCTTTTTTTAAAAAGCATTGTCTATATGCATTTTTTTAGGTCTAAGACAACGCTTTTAAAAAGCGTTGTCTATGAGCGTTTTTTTATGTACAACAATGCTTTTTAAAAAGTGTTGTAGATAAACATTTTTATTATTAATTTAAAATAAAATTTAAAATAATACATTATTTTATCCCTTCGCGTCTGAAAAAAAGCCCAAAATCCCCAAACCCTTGGTCGCGATATCTCCCTTTCCCTTGTGCTATCTTTCGATTCCAACTTTCTGCTTTTCCATCATCGTCGATTTTTGCTGCGACTCCGGCGACAAGCTTATTCGCAGAATTTCAAGATTTACCTTGCTCGGGTTCTTGGCGACTCCGCCGACGAGGCAGTGGTAGTGGCAGTAAGGATGGCGATCTTGAGGCAATGCCATAAAATTAATAGATATGTCATTTTTTTAGAATTTGATCTATCGATCGTCTCTCCACTTCTCCAGCCTTTATTTGTGGTGTTTTGTTCCTCGCTCAAAATTTATTTACACTTAATTCCATTTCGATTTCGTGCTTGTCTGCGCTGCAGTTTCGTGCCAGTGTTCGATTTCTTTTTGGAAAATTTTTATCCTCGTTGGTTTGAATTAGAATTTTTAGCTTTGATTTGTCGGTATTTGCTTTGTGTTAACACTTTGTGTTTTAAACTGAAGGATTAAGATAGTGGTGGCCTTAACACATGTGGTGACGGGGGAGAGCCAAGGCGGCCAGTGGGTCTCGCGGCCGGAGTAAATGACCAGCACCATCACTTCGTCGTTTGGTGCTGATCTCTCCGCCGTGGGAACTTCCTCCCCTGTTTACTCTTCTTCGAGCTCAGGGTCATGAGCTGAATTTTTGTTACTTTCATCGGTCTTCTTTTCTGGATTTTGAAATTTCTGAATTCTAGAGACAGATAGCGAATAGATGGAATTCGTTTGTGTTTGTTTCTTTTTTTTATTTTTTGTGTTGGAGTGCATCAAAATTTGCTGGATAACAGATGCTTATGAGTTTTTTGCTGGATAACTGATGTACTAGTGATAAGTGCATTTTGTATGCATTATTTCATGTTATTTTTATGTCTATTTTGTGTGCATTCATATTATTTTTATGTATTTTTATGTGTTTTAGTGCATGTGTGTGTATTTCACTTCTCCGGTTAATTTTGTAGGAAATTAGATTTTTGAAGAGCGAATAACGGAGCAGCCTTGATCTAAAAATCATATTTAATTTTTGAGAGATCCAAATCCGATCTCCACCTGTCAAAATAAATTTCATGATGTTTTGAAGCTGCATTCCAAATTTCAGGTCAATCCGACGGCTAGATCTTAAGATATGAATTTTTCAAAATCGTCGCTCGGAGCAGTTGGAATGTTGCGCTGACGGTGAATGTTGTAGCGCGTTAGCTCTTGATTTTGGCGCTAGAAAGAGTGCTAACGCGCTTAAAACAAGGTGATTGGCGCATGAGAGAGTGCTAACGCGCAAGAGCAAAGAATGATGAATAGCGCATCAAATCAGTGCACAAGGAGGCGCAATCGCGCATCAAGGAAAGGAAATTCAGCGCTGAAAGCTGCGCTATCGCGCATGAAGAAATGAGGCACGCGCGCGAGCGAAAACCACTCCTCGCGCGCGCGCAGAATATTTATCCAGAGAGTTGCGAGGAAGGCGCGCGCGTGCAAGCTTCTTCCTCGCGCGCGCGCGAGGCGTTAAGGAATCACTGTTGTTTATAGGTGCGCGCGCGCGAGGACTCAAAGGCGCACGCGCGCGTGTCGACGGGCCAGAAAATTCCGAAAATTATATTTCAACTAGGAAATTAATTTTTAAGGCTTTCCAAACACTATAAATAGGAGTTTTGATTATTTTACAAGCGTTCCAGAATTTTAGAGGAGATTTCGAGAGGCGGCTACGGCACAGGCTTGGGAGATTTTTCTCTTCTCTTTTATTTTATTTTATTTGTCAATTCATGATTAAAATTTGGTTTTGAATTATGAATTGTGAGTAGTTTTTCTTTATTTCGATCAAGGCCACGTGATTGAGCCAGACAGTTTATATAAAAACTTGATTTATTTATTTGAGATTTTCAGACTTAATTGAGTTTATTGATTATCAGATTTATCTTTGCCTTACAAATTTCTTGGCCAGTTATTTGTTTGCTTGTTAATCGATTCCAATTTGTACAGAGGAGGTTTCGAATTCGATCACTTTGGTTTTCAACATAGTGTAAAACTGACTAGAAATAGAATTCGGTTTCATTATGCGGTTTAGGTGTTTACTGAATTTTCACAGTGTTTATGCATTTGGATTTGATTAGAATTATGAAATATTAATCCGTCAAATTTGAATAGGTTTGATTGTTCTAGAAATAGTCTTTCGAACAATTTAGGAAAATTCCCGTAAATTATAATTAAGTCTGATATCTTAGATAGATTGCTTGTTGTGTGAATTGTCTGGTACCTACGTGTGTCCTTGATCGAAGTTTTTCCCAAATTTTAAGTAATCCAAAATATTCCAGCTTTATTTTAATTAATTTGAGTTTTATTGCAATTTTAGTTATTAGTTTAAAAACCTGAAATCGCTCTTTTTAATTAGCCTAGATTAAGTAGAAATAAATATATTTTGGTAATCATATTTTTACAGTCCCTGTGGGTTCGACATCTGGACCGTTTTCCACTTTATTATAATTTGACCTGGTTCGCTTGCCAGTAGAATTTTATTCATACCGAAATAGCCGGTCAAGTTTTTGGCGCCGTTTCCGGGGACTGTTTTGATATCAGAATTTTTATTTCGCTTGAGATTAGACTGTTTTTTTTTATTTTATTTAAAATTCTGAATTTTTATTTTCTTTTTGTTTGTCAGATACTCGTCTGCTAGTGCATGCGTCGATCTAGATTTTTTAAAAATCTCTTACCACTCGACTTGGAGATAGAACGCACACTCAGAAAAATTCGTTGTGCTAGGAAAGATCTTAATTTGGAGCTTGATTCTGAGTCTGAGGAAGAAATGGCAGAAGAAGTTGACAACCGCACTGTTTGGGATCTTATTAGGCCTCCGGTTGAAGGTTATGGATCCAGCATCGTTCGCCTCGCTGTTGAGGCGAACAGCTTTGAGCTTAAACCCTCCACTATTCGGATGATCCAACTTCAAGCACGGTTTGGAGGCACGTCTACTGAGGATCCTTATGCTCATCTGGAGAGATTCTTGTCGATTTGCGACACATTCAAGTTCAATGGGGTAACCTCTGATGCAGTAAGACTGCGGTTATTCCCATTCTCTCTACAGTGCGAAGCCTTGGAGTGGCTTGATGACCTGCCGACTGGTTGTATTACTACTTGGACGGATCTTGTCCAAGAATTCCTAAAGAAATACTTCCCTCCTACGAAGATGGCTAAGTTATTCTCTGATATTATATCTTTCAAGCAAAAGGAGGGAGAATCTCTACATGCGGCGTGGACCAGGTTCAAAAAGATGTTGAGGACATGTCCTCAGCATAATCTTACTCAAAGCCAGCAGACCCAGACATTCTACAACGGAGCCGATCAGTCGGTTCGATCTATGCTGGATGCTGCCGCCAATGGATGCTTATTCAGGAAGACGCCAGCTGAAGCTTGGGAGATTATTGGCAACATGGCAGAGAGTAATATTGGGTGGCCGGATGTAAAGAAGGAAAAGAAGGGTGGAATTCTAGAGGTCGATGCTTTGATGGCCCTGAACGCTAAGATCGACTCTCTAACACATCAAGTGGCACTCATGAAAACAGCGCCAACACAAGGGAATCTGAAAGAGGATCAGCAGTTGTTTGAAGTTGATGCTGTAAATTTTATGGGAAATCAAGGACGGCAGCCGTACAACTCCTACAACAATAATTATAATCAGAACTGGCAGTCCAAGCAAGAGGAGAAGAAGCCGAGCTTTGAGGAAATAATGATGAAATATGTGGCGGGTACTGAGGCTCGTTTACAAAATCAAGAAGCTATGATGTAGAGGTTGGAAAGTCAGATGGGTCAAATTGCTTCCCAATTGTCAAATCGTCCTACTGGATCTCTACCGAGCAACACTGAGCTCAATCCCAAAAGCGTGAATGCAATTATGATAGTGACGAGATCACAATCTGAACAGTCTGAGAAGCAACCGGAAGACGAGAAGACTGTGGAAGGGCCGAAAATTGATGAAGAAAAAGAGGAGGTGCGTACAGAAAAATCCTCCACGACAGGTAAGAAAGGTAAGACTTCAAAATTTGAAGTTAATAAAAATTTTGATTTATCTACTTTACCTTTCCCTCTTAGAGCTAAGCAACTATTATTTGATTCTCAATTTAAGAAGTTTCTTGAAATTTTCAAGAAACTGCATATTAACATACCTTTTGCAGATGCTTTAGCTCAGATGCCGAGATATGCAAAGTTTCTGAAAGACTTGCTGAAAAATAAAAAGAAGCTGAATGATCTTACGCAAGTCACAATGAAGGAAGAGTGCTCGGCGGTGTTGCAAAAGAAGCTTCCAACAAAATCTCAGGATCCAGGGAGTTTTTCTATACCTTGTCATATTGGAAGTTTGTCTTTTGAGAATGTGTTGTGTGATCTTGGGTCGAGCATTAATTTAATGCCTTATTCTATTGCTCGAAAATTAGGAGTTGAAAATATAGAACCTGCTGCTATCTCTCTTAAATTTGCTGATGGTTCTATTAAATATCCGAGAGGGATCGTAGAGAATGTCCTAGTCAAGATAGAACACTTTATATACCCTGTAGATTTTGTTATTCTTGACATGGATGAGGACTGTGAGGTTCCACTGATTTTAGGGCGTCCTTTTCTTGCTGCTAGTAGAGCCCTAGTTGATGTTGAGAAGGGAGAGTTGGTTCTAAGATTGAACGATGAACAAGTAGTTTTTACTATGTCTAAGTCGGCTACTGAGAGCCCAATTTTGAAATCTTGTTCTGTTATTCGTTTGGTTGATGAGATGCATGATGTTGATGCATGTCTGCAGGTGCAGTTGTCTACAGGAATTAATCCCTTGCACAAGTTCTTTAATGATGTAGCATGCAAGTGCAGGACTGATTCGAGTTTTTCACAGA
The DNA here is from genome assembly GCF_033568475.1 of Henckelia pumila. Lineage (NCBI taxonomy): Eukaryota > Viridiplantae > Streptophyta > Magnoliopsida > Lamiales > Gesneriaceae > Henckelia > Henckelia pumila. The sequence continues at coordinate 60,815,034 of NC_133123.1, forward strand.
CGGTGGATAAACCACCTTGAATTTCACCACTCAAAGAGGAGTATAGTCGGGCTATAGACTATAAATTTAGCGCTGACTGGGAGGCAACCCAGTGTTTTTGATTTTTTTTATTATGTTTTTGGTTTTTATTTTTGTTTTTATTTGATTATTGTTTCTTTCCCATGCCAGTTGGTCGTGCCCGCCGATAATCTAGACTACTGATACCGTCCCAGAGGATACTGTCAAGAAGGAAGAGAATGCATCGAAAACCAGGGGAGTGTTATTTTTGTTTTTCATTACATTGTGTGTTTGTTTGCATTCTGTTCATTGTTCTGAAGCATTGAGGGCAATGCTTTGGATAAGTATGGGGGGGTAGACTAATTTATAGCATTTGTGTGTTTGTTTTGCATTTGTCGTGTTTCGTTTTTGTTTGCATATAGTGTGTTTTTGTTGTTGTTTGCATTGCATGAGTAGGATGAGTCATGATAGCCAATGATGATGAAGTTATGTTGAAAAAAAAAAATTTGAAAAATTTTGCTCTTGGCTTGACATGAGAAACTGTAGGTTGAACCGTGAATATTTTTAAGCACTAATGTTAGACCAGTGGACTGTAACAAAAGATTTGATGAAGTTTTTGTCTGTTTGACCATTGCACGGCAATAGGTGGTTTGTGAATCTTGATTGTGTACTATGAATTTTGATGAGGCTCTAGTTTACACTTATGATCTTGGGCGCACCTAGAGAAAAAAAAAAAGAAGAGTTTTATACAATTCCATTCGGGCCTTGAAAGGATTAAAATCCTATAAAAGATTAAATTTAAGGCTAAGTATGCGGGTTAAATGGGATTGATGCTCCATCCGGGCTATAGATGAGGGGATTAGAAAGAAAAAATAGAATGATTTTTCATATCCTATCCAGTTGTAGCTAAGTCAGCGGGTAATTATTGGGGCTAATGCAATACCGGGTGCAAAATCCGGAGGTGTGTAATTCATTATCTCAAGGGAGGTGGGTATGTCTAGAGATCGTTGGAATGAATAGACACTTGAAAAGTGAAACTTGCACTGATTTGGCATAGGTCGCTAAGCAGATTTGAGACGAATTCGGTCTAAGTTGTATGAAACTGGAATGACATTTCACACACACACGTTTACGTAAAACCGAAAGTGTATTATGAAAAGTTGAGAGCATGTCTGTGATTTTTGTTGGTAATTGAACTTCTCAAAGGCTGTGCACATTCATGACTTGTCCTTACTTATGTTTTTGTTTGCATTTTGTTTTTGCATGTCTTGCTCGAGGGCGAGCAAGGTTTAAGTATGGGGGTGTTGATAAGTGCATTTTGTATGCATTATTTCATGTTATTTTTATGGCTATTTTGTGTGCATTCATATTATTTTTATGTATTTTTATGTGTTTTAGTGCATGTGTGTGTATTTCACTTCTCCGGTTAATTTTGTAGGAAATTAGATTTTTGAAGAGCGAATAACAGAGCAGCCTTGATATAAAAATCATATTTAATTTTTGAGAGATCCAAATCCGATCTCTACCTGTCAGAATATTTTTCATGATGTTTTGAAGCTGCATTCCAAATTTCAGGTCAATCCGACGGCTAGATCTTAAGATATGAATTTTTCAAAATCGTCGCTCGGAGCAGTTGGAATGTTGCGCTGACGGTGAATGTTGTAGCGCGTTAGCTCTTGATTTTGGCGCTAGAAAGAGTGCTAACGCGCTTAAAACAAGGTGATTGGCGCATGAGAGAGTTCTAACGCGCAAGAGCAAAGAATGATGAATAGCGCATCAAATCAGTGCACAAGGAGGCGCAATCGCGCATCAAGGAAAGGAAATTCAGCGCTGAAAGCTGCGCTATCGCGCATGAAGAAATGAGGCACGCGCGCGAGCGAGAACCACTCCTCGCGCGCGCGCGAGGCGTTAAGGAATCACTGTTGTTTATAGGTGCGCGCGCGCGAGGACTCAAAGGCGCACGCGCGCGTGTCGACGGGCCAAAAAATTCCGAAAATTATATTTCAACTAGGAAATTAATTTTTAAGGCTTTCCAAACACTATAAATAGGAGTTTTGATTATTTTACAAGCGTTCCAGAATTTTAGAGGAGATTTCGAGAGGCGGCTACGGCACAGGCTTGGGAGATTTTTCTCTTCTCTTTTATTTTATTTTATTTGTCAATTCATGATTAAAATTTGGTTTTGAATTATGAATTGTGAGTAGTTTTTCTTTATTTCGATCAAGGCCACGTGATTGTGCCAGACAGTTTATGTAAAAACTTGATTTATTTATTTGAGATTTTCAGACTTAATTGAGTTTATTGATTATCAGATTTATCTTTGCCTTACAAATTTCTTGGCCAGTTATTTGTTTGCTTGTTAATCGATTCCAATTTGTACAGAGGAGGTTTCGAATTCGATCACTTTGGTTTTCAACATAGTGTAAAACTGACTAGAAATAGAATTCGGTTTCATTATGCGGTTTAGGTGTTTACTGAATTTTCACAGTGTTTATGCATTTGGATTTGATTAGAATTATGAAATATTAATCCGTCAAATTTGAATAGGTTTGATTGTTCTAGAAATAGTCTTTCGAACAATTTAGGAAAATTTCCGTAAATTATAATTAAGTCTGATATCTTAGATAGATTGCTTGTTGTGTGAATTGTCTGGTACCTACGTGTGTCCTTGATCGAAGTTTTTTCCAAATTTTAAGTAATCCAAAATATTCCAGCTTTATTTTAATTAATTTGAGTTTTATTGCAATTTTAGTTATTAGTTTAAAAACCTGAAATCGCTCTTTTTAATTAGCCTAGATTAAGTAGAAATAAATATATTTTGGTAATCATATTTTTACAGTCCCTGTGGGTTCGACATCTGGACCGTTGTCCACTTTATTATAATTTGACCTGGTTCTCTTGCCAGTAGAATTTTATTCATACCGAAATAGCCGGTCAACTAGTCCATAACATTCGTTATTTTACCGGTTCTCAGTTGTAATAACCATTCAGTGGCTGCTTAAATCCTCTTCACTGTTCGTGTTTTTGTGAATGTTATGTTTTATTTTGTGGTAATTACTTAGAAGATAAAAATGATGCGAGGACAGTAGCATTTGAGCATATTTGTCATTCTCTTCTTTTATTTTCTCTTTTACTTTTGATATTGTGATGACCCGAGTTCTAATCTCTCATTAATCTCATTAATCATTATTAAACCATGTTAGACAATAATCAAAGTCTAAATAAAAGAATAAAAAAAAAATTTCAAATAAATTGCCCTGCGCACGCGCGAGCATCACCCCTCGCGCGCGCGCAAGCCAATGGGACCGAGGCCCCCTGGCTTGGCCCGCGCGCGCGCGAGCAGTAGCTCGCCCGTGCGCAGGCCAATCGGCCAGAAATTTGGCTGCACTCTGCTGCTGTTCAAAAATTGAGTTCATGCATCCCTTTGACTCAAGATCATCTCCTACCAAGGTATAGACATGGTATAATCAATGGAAACATCTATCATGCTATACAAGGAATACAATTAGATCACTCCAAAGCCTTAAAACATAACCAAGATGCATCAAGATACACAAGAAGCTATATACAATTCAAGTTCAAGATACATCATATTGATTCAAGGATTTATATATCTATTCAATCCCAACTACAACAAACAAGACTACAACATCATCATAATCAAGTCTTGGTACAAATATCTAAACCATAATCATGTTTAAGGCTCCATTTCACTACAAGACAGCTCATAATCATCTAAACTCGAATCATCACGCTATGTTCATCTCATTCCTTGTTCTTCATGTACGCCTTTGCCCGGTTCCACTCCCTCCTATTGCAATGACACATACAACAAGACAATAGCCGGATAACTCCGGTGAGAAATAGATTTCCCAGTAAAAGCAACTAAACATGCATAACAACATATATCAAGATCATGATATAAAAGTAAGTACAATGCATGTTTTCAAAACAAGGTTCATTTCGTTATTCGTCAATTGGTATCCCGAGAAGTAGATATCATAACTAATCCACCGACTCTCCCGATCGAGGTGGGGTTACTTATCTTTCTTCTCTAGACTTTGAAGCAATCATATATGCAAATCAGACGCTAGGCTAAAACAACCACCCAGGCCATACATATACAATTCCTCAAATCGTCTATTCGAACGTTTCCGTTCATTTCAAAATCAAAGAATAAGTCTTCAAGATGAATGCAACATATAACATAATCAGGGCATTCATTATATCAAGAACTTATTCAAGTAATCAAAAGAAATCACATAAGAGCACTTAAACAAACAAGTATGTGAATTGAGGGAACTCGATACAAACCATCTCGAGTTGTAATCCCAATCAAATTGTAGTCCACTTTTACCTTTCAAATGTGATGTCTAGAAGGTCTTCAAACTTGTCAAAATCTTGTGCTAACGTCTATCGGTTTCGAAGTCGAGATTAATCAATTGAAATGTCCTGTTCAAGCAATCAAATCGAAGGTCTTGTCAAGAGGATTCCAAAACATCTTTCGGAATCAAAATCGGACAACCGTAGCTCAAGATATGTGACAATGAAGATGAAGATCAAATTTGGAAATTCTGCTCTCGGTTCTTCCTCCTTCAACTTTGAGAAATCTGATAAGTCATATAAATTGTACACGTGCATGCTGAGCAACCTCCACTATTCTGATAAGTTAAATACAATTTGCACTTTAGCCCCTCAAGAGTTCAAAAATGGCAATTCAGTCCTCAATTACTCAATTCATTCAAATTCAATCCTAATCAATTTAAGAATATTAGAATTTAAATCAAAACTCCAAATATTCCCAAATTAACTATTCTCGGATTAAAATTAAATAATTCCGGGCGTTACAATTCTCCCCCACTAAGACTCGATTTCGTCCTCGAAATCTTAGCAATATCAACAAATCATATCACAGATATCAGATAACAGAAAACTAAAGGAGACTCACATCAAGAAAATAACTCTGGAAATCGTTGTCTCATATCTGATTCAGTCTCCCAAGTCGCTTCTGTAATACCATGACGACTCCACTGAACCTTCACAAGCGGAATAGTCTTCGTACGAAGTTGCTTCTCTTTACGATCAAGAATCTGGATCGGCTTTTCAAAATAACTCAAAGTCTCGTCAAGTTCAGCTTCATCAGATTGAAGTACATGAGATTCATCAGAAAGATACTTTCGAAGCATCGATACATGAAAGACATCATGTATTCCAGATAACGCCGGAGGAAGAGCTAATCGATAGGCAAGATTGCCTATTTTCTCCAGAATTTCATACGGACCAATGTAGCGTGGAGACAACTTCCCTCGCTTGCCAAATCTGACTGTACCTCTGAAAGGAGAAATCTTCAGGAATACTCGATCCCCCTGATCAAAAGACAAAGGTCGACGTCGAATGTTAGCATATTTCGCTTGTCTATCTTGAGCTGTCTTCATTCTTGTCTGAATAAGCTTCACTTGATCAGTCAAATCACGTATCATATCAGGGCCAGTGTCAGGTACTTCTGAAATATCATCCCAGTACAAAGGAGATCGACATTTTCTTCCGTATAAAGCTTCAAAAGGAGCCATTCCAATACTCGATTGATAGCTGTTGTTGTACGAGAATTCACAAAGAGGTAATGAATCTTGCCAACTCGTGCCAAAATCAAGCACTACAGCTCTCAACATGTCCTCTAATGTCTGAATGGTACGCTCATACTGCCCGTCTGTTTGTGGATGATAAGCTGTGCTCAAACGAAGCTGAGTACCCAAAGCACTCTGTAAGCTATGCCAGAAGTGAGATGTAAATCGAGGATCACGATCTGATACAATAGACTTCGGCACACCATGTAATCTGACAACTTCACGGACATAAATTTCTGCCATCTGATCATGTCTGTACGTCATACGATAAGGTATAAAACACGCAGACTTCGTCAATCTATCGATAATCACCCAGATAGCATCATAACCTCTAGAAGATCGAGGTAATCTCGTCACAAAATCCATGGAAATATGATCCCATTTCCATTCTGGCACGGATAAACTCTTAAGTAAACCAGGCGGTTTCTTCCTTTCAGCCTTCACCTGTTGGCAATTCAAACATCGAGACACAAACTCAGTGATATCAGACTTCATTGGCTTCCACCAGTATCGAGTCTTCAGATCATTATACATCTTCCTACCTCCAGGATGAATACTATAACGACTACAATGCGCCTCTGTCAGTAGTTGTTGTCGCACATCAGAAATATCAGGCACTACAAGGCGATTGTGAACATAAAGAAGATCATCTCGAACCCGGTATTCAGATACATGCCCTGATCTGACTTTCTCAATCGAATTCTGTATATTCTGATCAAGTTTCTGAGCATCTCGAATTCTTACCAATAAAGCTGGTTCAGCTTGCATTTGATAGAGTCGAAGAGGTTGATAATTTGTATCAAATACTAACCCAGACAGACAACAGTCTTCAATCAAATTCGATACACCAATCGTCGATAAGGACAAAGAACATACCTTTCGACTGAGTGCATCTGCTGCCGCATTCGATTTCCCTGGATAGTACTTAATCTCACAATCAAAGTCTTTAAGCAAATCAAGCCACCTCCGCTGTCTCATATTCAATTCTGACTGTGAAAATAGATACTTCAGACTCTTGTGATCAGAATAAATCTCAAACTGCTCCCCGTACAGATAATGTCGCCAAATCTTCAAAGCAAATACAATGGCGGCCAATTCAAGATCATGAATCGGATATCTGGTTTCGTGAGGCTTCAACTGTCTTGAGGCATAAGCAATCACATGTCCTCGCTGCATCAAAACACACCCTAATCCTCGATGAGATGCATCACAGTAAACAGTGAAACCACCAGTACCTGAAGGAATCGTCAAGACTGGTGCACTGGTCAGTCGTTTCTTCAACTCCAGAAAACTGGATTCACAAATTTCAGACCAGATAAAAGGAGCATTTTTCTGAGTTAACTGAGTAATTGGCTTCGCAATACTGGAAAAATCTTTGATAAATCGACGATAATACCCAGCCAATCCCATAAAACTCCGGATCTCAGGAACAGATGTCGGTCTAACCCAATTGATCACTGCTTCGACTTTACTTGGATCCACAGAAATACCATTTCCAGATATAATATGTCCAAGAAAGACAACCTGTTTCAGCCAAAACTCACATTTCGAAAGTTTAGCATACAATTTCTCGGCTCGTAAGGTTTTCAAAACTGTTCTCAGATGTTCAGCATGATCAATCAGATTCTTGGAATAAATCAGAATATCATCAATAAAGATAATCACAAAATCATCGAGATACTTCTGAAACACACGGTTCATCAAAGCCATGAATACAGCTGGAGCATTCGTCAAACCAAACGGCATAACTATAAACTCATAATGGCCATACCTGGTTCTGAACGCAGTCTTAGGAATATCAGAATCCCTAACTCTCAGCTGATGGTATCCAGATCTCAGATCGATCTTGGAATACACAGAAGAACCCTGCAACTGATCAAACAAATCATCAATACGAGGCAAAGGGTATTTGTTCTTTACCGTAGCCTTGTTCAGTTGCCGGTAATCAATACACAATCTCATTGAACCGTCTTTCTTTCTGACAAACAGAACTGGAGCACCCCAAGGAGAAACATTGGGTCGAATGTATCCCTTGGCCAATAAATCTTCTAACTGTTCTTTCAACTCTTTTAATTCCACTGGTGCCATTCGATATGGTGCTTTCGAAATCGGTGCAGTTCCAGGCATCAGTTCAATGTTGAAGTCAATCTCACGATACGGAGGTAATCCTGGAATCTCATCCGGAAAGACGTCCGCAAATTCACTAACCACTGGCAAGTCAGCCAGGTTCAGGCTAGGTTTCAACAAATCCACTGCATAAACAAGAAATCCCTCCGCTCCTTTCTGCAAAAGTCGGGTCATAGATAAACAGGAATAAGAGGAATCTTAGCACGTGAACCCTTACCATAGAACTTCCATTCTCCAGCCATCTCAGGTCTGAATCTCACTACCTTCTGAAAGCAATCGATGGTAGCTCTGTACTTATTCAACATATCAATCCCAATAATACAATCAAAATCAGACATACCAAGTACAAAACAATCGATCTCAATCTCATTACCCTCATACTGTAGTACACAATTCTTTACTATCTGAATCGAGATAAGACCCCTCCCCAAAGGAGAAGAAACAGATACTACAACTGGTAATGACTCAACAGGCAAAGAATGCAATGCAACAAATTTGGCAGATAGAAACGTATGGGATGCACCGGTATCAAACAACACATAAGCAGAATAACCAGAAATAGAACAGTTACCTGCAATCACATCATCAGGTGCTCCCTGTGCCTGCTCCTCAGTCAAAGCAAAGACATGAGCCTGCTGTCTCTGAGGCTGATTGCCTGCCTGACTTCCACCTGGTCGAGTCTGCTGCTGTGGATGTGCTGGCTGGAAAGAATGAGCAGAAGAGGCCTGTCTTCCAGGTTGAGCCACTGATCGTGATGACTCTGCACCTCTTGCCTGTCCAGTATTTCTCTGAGGACACACCCTTGCAAAATGACCCGTCTGTTGGCATATATGGCACCTCCCAGATACACCTCGGCACTGATCGGTTGGATGATTTCCACCACAACTGTTGCAGAATACTCCTGACTTCTGCTTCGTACCACTGGAACTCGAAGAACTGCTCCCAGACTTCTTAAACTGTTTTCCTCTTGCTTGCAAGAACCCTTTCTTTCCACTGCTACTACCACCTTCAAATCGAAAAGGTTGCTGTTGCGGAGTTGGAGCTGCAGGTTGTGACTGTCTCGGAGGTTGTGCGGTATACAAAGCTCCTCGCTACTGTATCAAACCAGCTTCCGCTCCCTTGGCACTGTTCAAAGCATCAGCAAAGGTATTCGGTCGCCTTGTATTCACCAGTGTAAAAACATCCGGACTCAGGCCATTGATAAACTGATCAGCCATAGCCTCGTCACTATCAGCAACATGTGGAGCAAAACGTAGCAATGTAGAGAATTTTGCAACGTAGTCTTCGATATTCAAATTCCCCTGTTTCAGATTTGCAAACTCAGCCCCTTTATCCTTGCGGTAAGACACAGGAAAGAAGCGTTGGTAGAACTCAGTTTTGAAGACATTCCAAGTCAGTACAGTTCCTCTACGCTCCAAAGCTCTTTTTGTAGTAAACCACCAGCTCTTCGCAACTTCATGCAACTGGTGCCCAATCAATCTAACTCTCCGTTCATCCCCGTAGTCAAGTGAATCAAATAGCATCTCCATATCATCAAGCCATCCCTCGCATTCAACAGCATTTTCTGTACCTTTCAAAGTAGGCGGCTTGTAGGATTGGAAACGTTTCAGAAGTGTTTCCATAGGAGTTGCTGTCATATCAGTCATATCTCTTGACGTACTTCCCTGTTCATTACTCGGCACTGCAGTAGCTCGAGGCACTATCGGTGTGACAACTGTCGGTGGAGTATGAACTGTCTGTTCTGGTAGAGAAATAGGAACATGGGGTCTCAGAGGAGGTCGGCCTGGTCTTCGAGACATATCTGATTATCAAAATGGTTAGGATACCAAATCATAAAATTATCTCAGTCCTCCTCTGATCATCTTACCTCTGATCAAGACTCGGTTCTGATTCAATCTTAAATAAATAATCATACTCTTCAAATAAAACATGCTTCCAATCAATTCAGATAATCAGGTAGCATGTCATAATTCATCAGGATACATGCCTCTATCAGTTCAGATATTCCAATAAGCATGCATCTTTAATCATCGTAATCATACTTTCAAATAAAATAAATACAACATCTTGTAATAAAATACTTGAAAGTAAATCATGCTAAAATTTAAACCATGTAATTCAATCACGTAATTAAATCATAGCATGATAAAAAAAAAACATAAATAAGTAAGGCAGAAGACTCGATCTACCCCACTCACTGTCTATCTAAGTCCAGAATGTTCTTGCTCTGATACCACCTGTTGTGATGACCCGAGTTCTAATCTCTCATTAAACTCATTAATCATTATTAAACCATGTTAGACAATAATCAAAGTCTAAATAAAAGAATAAAAAAAATTTCAAATAAATTGCCCTGCGCACGCGCGAGCATCACCCCTCGCGCGCGCGCAAGCCAATGGGACCGAGGCCCCCTGGCTTGGCCCGCGCACGCGCGAGCAGTAGCTCGCCCGTGCGCAGGCCAATCGGCCAGAAATTTGGCTGCACTCTGCTGCTGTTCAAAAATTGAGTTCATGCATCCCTTTGACTCAAGATCATCTCCTACCAAGGTATAGACATGGTATAATCAATGGCAACATCTATCATGCTATACAAGGAATACAATTAGATCACTCCAAAGCCTTAAAACATAACCAAGATGCATCAAGATACACAAGAAGCTATATACAATTCAAGTTCAAGATACATCATATTGATTCAAGGATTTATATATCTATTCAATCCCAACTACAACAAACAAGACTACAACATCATCATAATCAAGTCTTGGTACAAATATCTAAACCATAATCATGTTTAAGGCTCCATTTCACTACAAGACAGCTCATAATCATCTAAACTCGAATCATCACGCTATGTTCATCTCATTCCTTGTTCTTCATGTACGCCTTTGCCCGGTTCCACTCCCTCCTATTGCAATGACACATACAACAAGACAATATCCGGATAACTCCGGTGAGAAATAGATTTCCCAGTAAAAGCAACTAAACATGCATAACAACATATATCAAGATCATGATATAAAAGTAAGTACAATGCATGTTTTCAAAACAAGGTTCATTTCGTTATTCGTCAATTGGGATCCCGAGAAGTAGATATCATAACTAATCCACCGACTCTCCCGATCGAGGTGGGGTTACTTATCTTTCTTCTCTAGACTTTGAAGCAATCATATATGCAAATCAGACGCTAGGCTAAAACAACCACCCAGGCCATACATATACAATTCCTCAAATCGTCTATTCGAACGTTTCCGTTCATTTCAAAATCAAAGAATAAGTCTTCAAGATGAATGCAACATATAACATAATCAGGGCATTCATTATATCAAGAACTTATTCAAGTAATCAAAAGAAATCACATAAGAGCACTTAAACAAACAAGTATGTGAATTGAGGGAACTCGATACAAACCATCTCGAGTTGTAATCCCAATCAAATTGTAGTCCACTTTTACCTTTCAAATGTGATGTCTAGAAGGTCTTCAAACTTGTCAAAATCTTGTGCTAACGTCTATCGGTTTCGAAGTTGAGATTAATCAATTGAAATGTCCTGTTCAAGCAATCAAATCGAAGGTCTTGTCAAGAGGATTCCAAAACATCTTTCGGAATCGAAATCGGACAACCGTAGCTCAAGATATGTGACAATGAAGATGAAGATCAAATTTGGAAATTCTGCTCTCGGTTCTTCCTCCTTCAACTTTGAGAAATCTGATAAGTCATATAAATTGTACACGTGCATGCTGAGCAACCTCCACTATTCTGATAAGTTAAATACAATTTGCACTTTAGCCCCTCAAGAGTTCAAAAATGGAAATTCAGTCCTCAATTACTCAATTCATTCAAATTCAATCCTAATCAATTTAAGAATATTAGAATTTAAATCAAAACTCCAAATATTCCCAAATTAACTATTCTCGGATTAAAATTAAATAATTCCGGGCGTTACAATTCTCCCCCACTAAGACTCGATTTCGTCCTCGAAATCTTAGCAATATCAACAAATCATATCACAGATATCAGATAACAGAAAACTAAAGGAGACTCACATCAAGAAAATAACTCTGGAAATCGTTGTCTAATATCTGATTCAGTCTCCCAAGTCGCTTCTGTAATACCATGACGACTCCACTGAACCTTCACAAGCGGAATAGTCTTCGTACGAAGTTGCTTCTCTTTACGATCAAGAATCTGGATCGGCTTTTCAAAATAACTCAAAGTCTCGTCAAGTTCAGCTTCATCAGATTGAAGTACATGAGATTCATCAGAAAGATACTTTCGAAGCATCGATACATGAAAGACATCATGTATTCCAGATAACGCCGGAGGAAGAGCTAATCGATAGGCAAGATTGCCTATTTTCTCCAGAATTTCATACGGACCAATGTAGCGTGGAGACAACTTCCCTCGCTTGCCAAATCTGACTGTACCTCTGAAAGGAGAAATCTTCAGGAATACTCGATCCCCCTGATCAAAAGACAAAGGTCGACGTCGAATGTTAGCATATTTCGCTTGTCTATCTTGAGCTGTCTTCATTCTTGTCTGAATAAGCTTCACTTGATCAGTCAAATCACGTATCATATCAGGGCCAGTGTCAGGTACTTCTGAAATATCATCCCAGTACAAAGGAGATCGACATTTTCTTCCGTATAAAGCTTCAAAAGGAGCCATTCCAATACTCGATTGATAGCTGTTGTTGTACGAGAATTCACAAAGAGGTAATGAATCTTGCCAACTCGTGCCAAAATCAAGCACTACAGCTCTCAACATGTCCTCTAATGTCTGAATGGTACGTTCAGACTGCCCGTCTGTTTGTGGATGATAAGCTGTGCTCAAACGAAGCTGAGTACCCAAAGCACTCTGTAAGCTATGCCAGAAGTGAGATGTAAATCGAGGATCACGATCTGATACAATAGACTTCGGCACACCATGTAATCTGACAACTTCACGGACATAAATTTCTGCCATCTGATCATGTCTGTACGTCATACGATAAGGTATAAAACACGCAGACTTCGTCAATCTATCGATAATCACCCAGATAGCATCATAACCTCTAGAAGATCGAGGTAATCTCGTCACGAAATCCATGGAAATATGATCCCATTTCCATTCTGGCACGGATAAACTCTTAAGTAAACCAGGCGGTTTCTTCCTTTCAGCCTTCACCTGTTGGCAATTCAAACATCGAGACACAAACTCAGTGATATCAGACTTCATTGGATTCCACCAGTATCGAGTCTTCAGATCATTATACATCTTCCTACCTCCAGGATGAATACTATAACGACTACAATGCGCCTCTGTCAGTAGTTGTTGTCGCACATCAGAAATATCAGGCACTACAAGGCGATTGTGAACATAAAGAAGATCATCTCGAACCCGGTATTCAGATACATGCCCTGATCTGACTTTCTCAATCGAATTTTGTATATTCTGATCAAGTTTCTGAGCATGTCGAATTCTTACCAATAAAGCTGGTTCAGCTTGCATTTGATAGAGTCGAAGAGGTTGATAATTCGTATCAAATACTAACCCAGACAGACAACAGTCTTCAATCAAATTCGATACACCAATCGTCGATAAGGACAAAGAACATACCTTTCGACTGAGTGCATCTGCTGCCGCATTCGATTTCCCTGGATAGTACTTAATCTCACAATCAAAGTCTTTAAGAAAATCAAGCCATATCCGCTGTCTCATATTCAATTCTGACTGTGAAAATAGATACTTCAGACTCTTGTGATCAGAATAAATCTCAAACTTCTCCCCGTACAGATAATGTCGCCAAATCTTCAAAGCAAATACAATGGCGGCCAATTCAAGATCATGAATCGGATATCTGGTTTCGTGAGGCTTCAACTGTCTTGAGGCATAAGCAATCACATGTCCTCGCTGCATCAAAACACACCCTAATCCTCGATGAGATGCATCACAGTAAACAGTGAAACCACCAGTACCTGAAGGAATCGTCAAGACTGGTGCACTGGTCAGTCGTTTCTTCAACTCCAGAAAACTGGATTCACAAATTTCAGACCAGATAAAAGGAGCATTTTTCTGAGTTAACTGAGTAATTGGCTTCGCAATACTGGAAAAATCTTTGATAAATCGACGATAATACCCAGCCAATCCCATAAAACTCCGGATCTCAGGAACAGATGTCGGTCTAACCCAATTGATCACTGCTTCGACTTTACTTGGATCCACAGAAATACCATTTCCAGATATAATATGTCCAAGAAAGACAACCTGTTTCAGCCAAAACTCACATTTCGAAAGTTTATCATACAATTTCTCGGCTCGTAAGGTTTTCAAAACTGTTCTCAGATGTTCAGCATGATCAATCAGATTCTTGGAATAAATCAGAATATCATCAATAAAGATAATCACAAAATCATCGAGATACTTCTGAAACACACGGTTCATCAAAGCCATGAATACAGCTGGAGCATTCGTCAAACCAAACGGCATAACTATAAACTCATAATGGCCATACCTGGTTCTGAACGCAGTCTTAGGAATATCAGAATCCCTAACTCTCAGCTGATGGTATCCAGATCTCAGATCGATCTTGGAATACACAGAAGAACCCTGCAACTGATCAAACAAATCATCAATACGAGGCAAAGGGTATTTGTTCTTTACCGTAGCCTTGTTCAGTTGCCGGTAATCAATACACAATCTCATTGAACCGTCTTTCTTTCTGACAAACAGAACTGGAGCACCCCAAGGAGAAACACTGGGTCGAATGTATCCCTTGGCCAATAAATCTTCTAACTGTTCTTTCAACTCTTTTAATTCCACTGGTGCCATTCGATATGGTGCTTTCGAAATCGGTGCAGTTCCAGGCATCAGTTCAATGTTGAAGTCAATCTCACGATACGGAGGTAATCCTGGAATCTCATCCGGAAAGACATCCGCAAATTCACTAACCACTGGAAAGTCAGCCAGGTTCAGGCTAGGTTTCAACAAATCCACTGCATAAACAAGAAATCCCTCCGCTCCTTTCTGCAAAATTCGGGTCATAGATAATACAGAAATAAGAGGAATCTTAGCACGTGAACCTTTACCATAGAACTTCCATTCTCCAGCCATCTCAGGTCTGAATCTCACTACCTTCTGAAAGCAATCGACGGTAGCTCTGTACTTATTCAACATATCAATCCCAATAATACAATCAAAATCAGACATACCAAGTACAAAACAATCGATCTCAATCTCATTACCCTCATACTGTAGTACACAATTCTTTACTATCTGAATCGAGATAAGACCCCTCCCCAAAGGAGAAGAAATAGATACTACAACTTGTAATGACTCAACAGGCAAAGAATGCAATGCAACAAATTTGGCAGATAGAAACGTATGGGATGCACCGGTATCAAACAACACATAAGCAGAATAACCAGAAATAGAACAGTTACCTGCAATCACATCATCAGGTGCTCCCTGTGCCTGCTCCTCAGTCAAAGCAAAGACATGAGCCTGCTGTCTCTGAGGCTGATTGCCTGCCTGACTTCCACCTGGTCGAGTCTGCTGCTGTGGATGTGCTGGCTGGAAAGAATGAGCAGAAGAGGCCTGTCTTCCAGGTTGAGCAACTGATCGTGATGACTCTGCACCTCTTGCCTGTCCAGTATTTCTCTGAGGACACACCCTTGCAAAATGACCCGTCTGTTGGCATATATGGCACCTCCCAGATACACCTCGGCACTGATCGGTTGGATGATTTCCACCACAACTGTTGCAGAATACTCCTGACTTCTGCTTCGTACCACTGGAACTCGAAGAACTGCTCCCAGACTTCTTAAACTGTTTTCCTCTTGCTTGCAAGAACCCTTTCTTTCCACTGCTACTACCACCTTCAAATCGAAAAGGTTGCTGTTGCGGAGTTGGAGCTGCAGGTTGTGACTGTCTCGGAGGTTGTGCGGTATACAAAGCTCCTCGCTGCTGTATCAAACCAACTTCCGCTCCCTTGGCACTGTTCAAAGCATCAGCAAAGGTATTCGGTCGCCTTGTATTCACCAGTGTAAAAACATCCGGGCTCAGGCCATTAATAAACTGATCAGCCATAGCCTCGTCACTATCAGCAACATGTGGAGCAAAACGTAGCAATGTAGAGAATTTTGCAACGTAGTCTTTGATATTCAAATTCCCCTGTTTCAGATTTGCAAACTCAGCCCCTTTATCCTTGCGGTAAGACACATGAAAGAAGCGTTGGTAGAACTCAGTTTTGAAGACATTCCAAGTCAGTACAGTTCCTCTACGCTCCAAAGCTCTTTTTGTAGTAAACCACCAGCTCTTCGCAACTTCATGCAACTGGTGCCCAATCAATCTAACTCTCCGTTCATCCTCGTAGTCAAGTGAATCAAATAGCATCTCCATATCATCAAGCCATCCCTCGCATTCAACAGCATTTTCTGTACCTTTCAAAGTAGGCGGCTTGTAGGATTGGAAACGTTTCAGAAGTGTTTCCATAGGAGTTGCTGTCATATCAGTCATATCTCTTGACGTACTTCCCTGTTCATTACTCGGCACTGCAGTAGCTCGAGGCACTATCGATGTGACACCTGTCGGTGGAGTATGAACTGTCTGTTCTGGTAGAGAAATAGGAACATGGGGTCTCAGAGGAGGTCTGCCTGGTCTTCGAGACATATCTGATTATCAAAATGGTTAGGATACCAAATCATCAAATTATCTCAGTCCTCCTCTGATCATCTTACCTCTGATCAAGACTCGGTTTTGATTCAATCTTAAATAAATAATCATACTCTTCAAATAAAACATGCTTCCAATCAATTCAGATAATCAGGTAGCATGTCATAATTCATCAGGATACATGCCTCTATCAGTTCAGATATTCCAATAAGCATGCATCTTTAATCATCGTAATCATACTTTCAAATAAAATAAATACAACATCTTGTAATAAAATACTTGAAAGTAAATCATGCTAAAATTTAAACCACGTAATTCAATCACGTAATTAAATCATAGCATGATAAAAAAAAAAACATAAATAAGTAAGGCAGAGGACTCGATCTACCCCACTCACTGTCTATCTAAGTCCAGAATGTTCTTGCTCTGATACCACCTGTTGTGATGACCCGAGTTCTAATCTCTCATTAATCTCATTAATCATTATTAAACCATGTTAGACAATAATCAAAGTCTAAATAAAAGAATAAAAAAAAAAATTTCAAATAAATTGCCCTGCGCACGCGCGAGCATCACCCCTCGCGCGCGCGCAAGCCAATGGGACCGAGGCCCCCTGGCTTGGCCCGCGCGCGCGCGAGAAGTAGCTCGCCCGTGCGCAGGCCAATCGGCCAGAAATTTGGCTGCACTCTGCTGCTGTTCAAAAATTGAGTTCATGCATCCCTTTGACTCAAGATCATCTCCTACCAAGGTATAGACATGGTATAATCAATGGCAACATCTATCATGCTATAAAAGGAATACAATTAGATCACTCCAAAGCCTTAAAACATAACCAAGATGCATCAAGATACACAAGAAGCTATATACAATTCAAGTTCAAGATACATCATATTGATTCAAGGATTTATATATCTATTCAATCCCAACTACAACAAACAAGACTACAACATCATCATAATCAAGTCTTGGTACAAAATTCTAAACCATAATCATGTTTAAGGCTCCATTTCACTACAAGACAGCTCATAATCATCTAAACTCGAATCATCACGCTATGTTCATCTCATTCCTTGTTCTTCATGTACGCCTTTGCCCGGTTCCACTCCCTCCTATTGCAATGACACATACAACAAGACAATAGCCGGATAACTCCGGTGAGAAATAGATTTCCCAGTAAAAGCAACTAAACATGCATAACAACATATATCAAGATCATGATATAAAAGTAAGTACAATGCATGTTTTCAAAACAAGGTTCATTTCGTTATTCGTCAATTGGGATCCCGAGAAGTAGATATCATAACTAATCCACCGACTCTCCCGATCGAGGTGGGGTTACTTATCTTTCTTCTCTAGACTTTGAAGCAATCATATATGCAAATCAGACGCTAGGCTAAAACAACCACCCAGGCCATACATATACAATTCCTCAAATCGTCTATTCGAACGTTTCCGTTCATTTCAAAATCAAAGAATAAGTCTTCAAGATGAATGCAACATATAACATAATCAGGGCATTCATTATATCAAGAACTTATTCAAGTAATCAAAAGAAATCACATAAGAGCACTTAAACAAAAAAGTATGTGAATTGAGGGAACTCGATACAAACCATCTCGAGTTGTAATCCCAATCAAATTGTAGTCCACTTTTACCTTTCAAATGTGATGTCTAGAAGGTCTTCAAACTTGTCAAAATCTTGTGCTAACGTCTATCGGTTTCGAATTCGAGATTAATCAATTGAAATGTCCTGTTCAAGCAATCAAATCGAAGGTCTTGTCAAGAGGATTCCAAAACATCTTTCGGAATCGAAATCGGACAACCGTAGCTCAAGATATGTGACAATGAAGATGAAGATCAAATTTGGAAATTCTGCTCTCGGTTCTTCCTCCTTCAACTTTGAGAAATCTGATAAGTCATATAAATTGTACACGTGCATGCTGAGCAACCTCCACTATTCTGATAAGTTAAATACAATTTGCACTTTAGCCCCTCAAGAGTTCAAAAATGGCAATTCAGTCCTCAATTACTCAATTCATTCAAATTCAATCCTAATCAATTTAAGAATATTAGAATTTAAATCAAAACTCCAAATATTCCCAAATTAACTATTCTCGGATTAAAATTAAATAATTCTGGGCGTTACAGATATGCATAATGGGGATAGTCATTTTCTTTGCTTACCATGTTTGTGAGTGTGGTAGTAAATGTGGGAAACTGCCCTTCTTTTCAGGTTCTATTCTACAGTTTTAACTTCTATTTGGGCTAAAAAGTAGTTGTCCTGTTTTATAATTCCTTTGATTATTAATTTTTATCACTGCATTTCAAATTTTTGAAGAAACTGTGTTCTCTTGTTTGAGAATCTACCTACTACCCCCTCGGGCTGTCACGAATACACAATGTTTGTTGACCATATAAAAAACAGTATAAAGTACATTTTTGTATCGAAACATGCATTTTTATCTTCTTTAATAGTAGTTTGTTTTATTTTCATGTAGGCTGTAGCCATTTCTTAGAGAGTACTTAAAATTGAATCATGCATTATCCATGTCTTGTTTCATACAGTCATCAAGTACCAAATTTATGAAATAATGGTCAAATATTTTTTTCCTAATTTGGAAATATGGAAATTCATAGATTGAGGACATGGAGGTAATGGTGGAAGGAGTACTACCTCTTGACCAGGTTTCAGGAGAAGAAAATGAGTCAAGAACTTTGAATTCTGAGCAAATCGAGATGGAGATTGCTCTGATTCTCGACAAGATCAATAACTTTACTCAAATGGTAAAATTGCGTGTTACACAAGAGAGTATGCATGAGATTTCAAGAGTATTCTTTGCTTCATTTTTATTTTTATTTTTATTTTTATTTTTATGTTTTTCAAGCTTTGAAGTATCAATTTCTTAAAGAGCTTTTCAGAAAAAGTTTTCCCTCGTGATTTTGTGAAGGTGTCAGATTTGCTAGATTCAGGAAAGTCAATGCTAAAGGAATTGAGTAGCGAATTTGAAGAACGGGTTGTTTTGTAAAGGATTTAACGTAAATTTGGTTCTTTTATGACCATAAATTTGATTTTTATTGGTATTCTGAATTAAGGCTTTGGCAGAATTCACAAGGAGCAAATGAAAAAGTGGCAAGAGGAGATCAAGGAACTGCGATTGCTGAATATTGCAAATGAGGAGACTGATGCACTTTTATTTTAATTGATTTGATAGTCCTAAAAGTCCTTAAATTTATTTATTTGAATAATTTCATGTCGTTATGTTTTTATCAACTTCAATTATTATAATGTATGACATAGTATGTTCTTGATAAGTATGGTTTTGAATCATTCTCTTGTCTTCAAATTTTAAGTTAATTTTACCTTGTTCCTTATGTTTGGTTGGAATTAAGTTGTGGTAAATGACAGTGGAGGTGTCAAAAATGTAAGAATAAAGTGCACAAATTCTTGATTAGATTCAAGAGGTGTTATTTTGTTCTCTTATGCATATGATTATTTGAATTGTATTTCAGGACTCTCAATTGCTCAAGTATGACTCGATGTTGGGTACCTTCAAATATGATGTTAAAATAGTCAATAAAGAGACCATCAGTGTCGATGGGAAGCCAATCAAGGTCGTCTCTAGCAGGAACCCTCTCCAACTTCCTTGGGCAGAATTCGAGATCGACGTTGTAATTGAGGTAGGATCGAACTCATGGTTGTCTAGATTTATGCTTCTTTGCAGTAGTTTCAAGTATTCAAGATTGAATCTTTAAATTTCCTTGTTTGAAACTCAGTTTTAACTGAAAAAAATGGTGCTGATATTCCAACCTAGGTGGTAGGGTAAACGAGCAGGATTACTCTCAGCTTGAGTTGGGACAATAGTCCATAGGTGGTGATGATTCTTGAAATATCAGTGGATTTTCACCTACCTTATGCATTTACAAGTGCAGGGTCTCAATTATTATTTAATTGTACTGGGGACACGGGTTAGGAAAAATGAAACAAAAACAAAAATAGGAAAGGAAAAATGCATGTGATAAAGGAGCCATAATTCTTGGTTGTTCTTGGATTTGCTGATTCTAAAAGGATGTTATGGAAAGCTATCAATGAATAATATGTCAATGGAATTTCTCATTCCTTCTTTCTTCTGTGCTTATGTTCTTTTTCGTTGCTAATTTAGACATCTGATTAATTTCAGGCAAAGAAACAAAAAAAGACAGCTAAAAGAAAGAAAGGTGCCCCGCTCAAGAAAGCTGCTAAAACCACAGAGAAAGTGAAGTCACCAGTGAGTGTATGCTTAACAATGAGATTTTTCATAGTTTGCAGCTCCATTCTATGGTTGCTTTGCAATTCATGATAATTATAAGATACTCTCTGAATAAAAAAATCAAAAGTAGCAATCTTATGATATATTCATGGGATTAGCGGTATTAATACTATTAAACACCATGATGCTTATATATTTTTACGTGGATTGCGAAGTTACCGATGAGTATGACATGAATTCTTATCTTACAGAGGCAAAGTTCAAGAATTAACTACTACTCTTTGAAAATTCTAAACGAAGAAATGTTACTAAGTATGTTTTTTTATTCGCAAGACGGTCATCAATCACTGAATAATTCTGGTAATGGGTTTTAAGTGGATTAGACCATTATTCCATTTTCCTTTAATTACTTTGGTCTATGCGTAGTGTGTATATTTGAGTGTTCATGCATCTAAGCTTGGTTCGGATCAAGCTCTTACGAACCAGAATTTAGTCAAGTGGAAAGGCTTATCCTACCTCCACTGTTCATGGTATAATTTTCATATGATCTCTATTGGCCATGTAGTTATTTCAGTTATTTTTTTAATGCATGTTCCTAGGGAACGTATATCCTCTGTTACTTGCTCAGCTTCAAATCAACAAATCGTGACCAAGCTATTACAGATTCACTCTCATATGACATGAATTATGATACTCATCAGTTGAATATTCTTCAAGAACAGTTTTTCCAAAAGCAAATTATTAGAGCTTGCATGTTGTGGCTTTATCAAAGAGAACTGAAATTTCATTTACGTAGATTAATGGAAAAGTCACCCTTATTTCTTACCTGATCGACAAGGATCCATGATCAAGAAATTTCATAGACCTAGCTACGCATTCGATTTATTTTATAGATGATCAAAATATTTGTTTTTTTTCCAGGTTGAATAAACCTGATGAGAAAAAAATCCAAAGAAAAGGAGGTAAATTTTTCGTTGATTAATCAAATACCCAAACCCCATTGTTGTTTTTTTTACTTCGATCCTTTTACCTTATTTTTAATGCTCCAAAATTAAATATTTGATTAATCAAATATCGTGATACAATGATATGCGGACAAATTCTTGGGTTTAGAAGACCACCATTTCTTCTCTGATACAAATGGGTTTTACTTTCTTTCCACTTGCAGATGTACAGAACTGTGTGAAATCAACTGATAGAGCAGTAGCTACTTCAGGTTAGCCTCTGGCTTTGTTTTTTTTCTAATTTTAAATCCAGACACAATAATTTGTATGTATGGTTATATATTTATGTGTAATGATTTTTCCTCTTAAACTTTTGTTAATTTCATTGAGAAGCTTGATTGAAATGATGACCGATGCTGTGAGCCACACAAAGTAAATGTCAAAATATTTTTAGATGGAGCACTCCTACAGTAAAGTTAATTGAATGTATTTCTTTTATTATTAATTTGGTAACTTTATCTTATGTAATTTCAGTTTATTTTAATATGCTCAAGGTTTATGAAAATTTATGTGTTTTTATATAATTTTAAACACATTGTAGTCTGTGTACTGACAATAATTTCAAACAGTATTAAAAAAAACAGTGTTTGGTATTCTTTTGTTGATTTGTCAATATAAGGTGGCATGAATTCGAAGCTTAGAATATTATTTGATATTTTATTTGGTTTAGAAGGTCCCAAATAGTTAATTCATAAATTTATTTCACTTCAAAAAAATATGAGTCGGGCCATGTAAATTAAGATATGACTTAATGATAATTCTAATGCTAAGAATGGGTAAACATGTTTGCTTGAAAAAGAAGGTATGAAATGATGCGGGGCTGGAGCTTTTGGATGATGAGGAGCACATTTTCAGTATGCGGACTATGTATTTGTTTCCATTTTACTTTTATTTTTTTATGTTTGATTTATTGTGCCATTCATAACCATAACTTTGAAATTTTATTCTTGTTTGATGTTATTGTTCAGCACATTCCCAGTCTTCCAAATGGATTTAGCATTCTGAGAATTGGTCTGATCGCCGACTCCGGTTTGAGGCAGAAAGCATAGCGCACATGGTCGAGTTGAACAAGAAGAATTCGATTATTTGTTATATTTGAATGATTTTTGTTGTATTTGAATGATTTATAATATTGAAATATTGTATATTAGATTTAATTTTCAAAAATTTTGAATATTGAGTGATTTATAATATTGAAAATTTGTTAATTAAATTTTATTTTTTTGTTTTTTATTTGAGAAAAGACAACGCTTTTTAAACGTTGTCGTAGGTGGTTTAAGCGTTGTCTTTGCAAAACACAACGCTTTTAAAAAAAGTGTTGAAAAGCGTTGTAAATGGCTCTGTTGTAAGAAGTCCGCTCAAAGACAACGCATAAAAAGCATTGTCGTTGCTAAAAAAGACAACACAGAAAAAGCATTGTCTTTTTCAAATATCACAACGTTTTTTATACGTTGTCTTTTCTCAAAACGACAACGCTTTTTTCGCGTTGTCTTTGACCGCGGTCTTTCACAACACTGGCTACGACAACGCTTTTTCGTGACAATAACAACGCGGAAAAAGCGTTGTCGTTTGCCATTTTTCTTGTAGTGGGAAACAACTTAAATCTTAAGTAAGGAGAAGCCGATCAACGGTAGCAGTTACCGCAGCACCGTACTTTACTCAGCGATAGCGCCTGGTTCAGTGATGGCAGACTCCCTTTCATCCTCTGATGAAGCTACACCAAGAATGACCATAGCATCCTATTCAGTGATAGGACTCTCCTATCAAATGGATTACCGACCTGAGATGGCATTTTCTTCAGCTATAGCCGACGGTTGAGCAACTGAGCTACTCTTTCCTTGGGGGGAGCAGAACTAAAACTTATGTAGCAATGATATGATAGAGATTTTGGATATTTTACTATGAAATTTTGACCAAGATCTAGCTCGTGTTCTTTTTTGGTCATGTGCACTGTGCTTGTATACTTTTTCAGCTTAGTTCTCATTTATGTACCTTTTCTTCTTCTTGTTTCAAGCCTACATTTATAAACTTTTACTGTTAAACACCTCGTAAAGAGAATTGTTACAACTTATTTATATCCCACTGTCAACCAAATTTGACATTTTATATAATTCTTAGTACTATAATAAAATTACAGCACATGCTTACCTCAGCTTATACATAAAAGCCCAAATATTAACTCTACGTGCATCTCCCCAAGCACAACAATAGTATTATACCAAAACTTTATTGATTACCTATGTTTATACACTTCACTTATCTATATTTCAACATTCATGAACCGAACTTTTGTTCCCAATCTTGTCATTTAAACATGGTAGTTAAAATATCAACTTCTATATTAAACTTATCTTATCAAAACTTTATCATGCAAACTCAAAAAAACTCGCATATCAACCATGTTTCTCGTCAAAACTAGATCCTAAAAATCATAACCTATACGCGTACCCCAACTTCTTTGCGAGTCCTAAACTCTGACTTATACCCAATAATCAAATATCATACCTTAAACTCTAAAAAGACAGCAAATTAAACACCAGATACCTCAACTTACGACAAGTTACTGTAGCTAGGCTATCTGCATCCACCAACCATGTAGTAGCAACTTAAAGAAGTAAAAACTTAAATTTTTTTTTACAGCCACTAGAAAAACCACGACAACCCCTGGATTGGACAATAATAATTTTCTTAGTTATAGCAGTCTAATATAACCGATTGGCAATTTCGTATACTGTTGATTGCAAGAACACACTACTCAAGTGTTACCTATCACACTAGCATGCATCTTAAAAACTAAAATCAAGTCCTGGCTATGCTTCCGACTCAAAACCGAACCCAATCCAAAAGCAACATGACAACAAGTGAAAGAAAAAAAAAATGGTATCATATCTTGCTTAATCTAATGGCTTGCTTAACTCGACTTCTAGACTCTTCTCTACTCAAACCAATGTTTCTCCAACATTTTAATTTACGTCTCAATTCACCCTACTTAATCCTTAACTTCTCATACTAGGCAACAAGTCCTAACAACGCAAAACACAATCACAAGTTATAACCAACAACCACCGAAATAAGATCAAGTAGCAAAACCAAAATCCATCGTCGACAGACATTTTAAAGAAAACAGAAATCAAAATATTAAGGAAATGTTTTAAACTGTATTTAAAACTTTATTTTTCAAACACACCCATAATCAATACCAATACTATGACCTCCTTATGTGGTACAGAAAATATAAACATAAATCCTTAGATAGATAGGTTTGAAGCTATCAATTAGAGCTATGATTGTATTCTATACCCTTTACTCTAATTCTAGCACGCAACATTCCCAATTCGATGGTCACATAGCTTGCAATAATACTTTAAACTTATCCCCAGTCCTAGCATGAGTTAAGACTCATTAATTAACTAGAAAAACTTACGTCTATCAATCTCTAGACAAGCTAGTCACTTAGTTAACTTCGACTAACATCCATTATAAGAAAATAACTTACAATAGTAACAATACAATTAATATCTCATAATACCCAAATTAATATTCTTTGACAGACTCCTACCTTCTCATCAAAATTTTTAATGCCACTTAGTATCTTAAAAAAAATCCCACGAGTTAGATATTAAATTTATAAAACCTCTAAGTGATAATCCCACAATATATTTAATAACTCATCCATGAAATCATTCTAACTTAAATCAATAAGTTACTTCAAAATTTCAAATGTTAAACTTAAATCCCAAATTTCGAAATTCCTTGAGGTCATCCTGTCGTAAAACACGATTCGGAGAGATATTGTAATTTTCATAAATCCCTTACGTAACCGCAATGCATAACTAAGCATTTTATTTTAAAACTTTCATATTTTCATAACATAAAATTCTCATAACATGATTCATGTGTCACCTACATAAAACATAACTTAAAACATTTAAACTTACAGACCGGTAGTGGAATTTCTGAGCTTCACGTGGCAGATAGACACCCTCCAAGGACCGCGCTCTGATACCAACTGAAACGACTCGGACTAATATGCGGAATTTTTTTTTTAAAATATTACTATACATATAGGCCCATACATATATGTATAAACATTAAAAATAATACAAAAATAAAACTCTTATAATTGACTAAAAACAATAGTAAACATTTATTTAATAAAAAACTTAAATCATGCTTGAACAAAATAAATGTCATGTAATAATAAAATAATATCTGTACTGAAAATTCATAAATTATGCACTAAAATAAACACGAAACTTTGTTTAAAAACTCTGATAAATTAAATCTAAATATGACATAAAAAACACTGCGAAGGAGTCGGTCACGGGGTCCACTGCCAGCTCGCTCACACATCTTCACCACCAGTAGAAGCTATATAAGAATCATCATGCTCACCTGGACCATATGAGCGTAGTGAGACTAGAAGCCCAACATGCTTTATCTCATAATAACAAGGTTTAAAAAATCACGCAAACACATAATCATACTAATACATATATTTACATGAACATGCATGCATGATAAAATGACATGGATATCTGACTGAACATAATCATTACTGAACATATTGAGCTTACTGAATATAGTTGAACATATTACTTTTTAAACAGTCTATGGTTATATCCGTGAGTATGACTAAATCTGTGCCAACCGATCAGTCTCTTAAACCAACGTACGTGGCGGTGAAAAGTCACCTCTATGCCGGTAGTAAACTATCTCCTGAACTGTGCTGGTGGTAAACCACCTCTGAACAGTGCTGTCACACCACTTCAATTCCAATCATAAAATATTTTGTTGCTCAACTCTTAATCATGATCATATAATAACTGAATATTTCATGTATGCATGCACTCAAAAGATGTCCGTAATATATATTTAATTAATTTTCATAATAAAAATAATTATACTTAAACATAACTTTCATGCATAAAATAAATTAAATATATATTCCGGACTTAGTAAATTTTCATGGGTTGGTCCAGACTGCTAATCACTCATTCTAAGCCCATAAAATCTTAATGTTGCCCATTACTTAATTAAAAGCCCATAATATAATTTAATACTTAACTAAAAGCCCTTAATCATAATTGGGCCTAAATAAAAAAAAACATTTAAGCACATCAACTTAAACTAAGCCAAAAAATCATATATTAGCCCAAATAAATTACTTAAACTTAACTGGGCCTAAATAAAAATATTTAAGCCCATTAACTTAATTAAGCCCAATAAATTCCTAAACTGGCCCAAAAATCCCCGAACTGACCCAAAAATTCTAATGGGCTCCCATGCCCATTAAAATTATCGAGCTAACTTAAATAAATTATTTGAGGCCCAAATAAAATTATTTGGAAGCCCAAATAATTTTCTAATAAATTTTAAAAGCCCAAAACACACTTAAACTAATAATTACTTAAAAATTAAAATACCCGAGCCCGACTCATCTAACCCGGACCCGGACCCGGACCCATCAAACATAACCCAAGACCATACTGACCTGAATCGGACCCAAAACACCCAGTCTGGCCCACCTAAAGCCTAGACACAACCTTAGCCTTTCTTTCCCTAATCCTAACTCATGGTAGCCCTGAGCGGCTTTGGACAAACTGACCGTGATGCCTGCTCTGGCAACATTTGGCCAAGAAACCACCGCCCATACTTAGCCAACATAAAGACGATTCTAACCCAACAAATTTGATCTCAAACCAAGTCATGTAGTAGGAGAACAAACCAAAACAATCACACCTTAGTTTCTGCTCACGTGCAGAATGCGACTGCCGCCTTCAGGCCATTTGGCCGCCCATGTCCGGCAACTACCGGACAAAAAACCACCTGGAATACCTTCCCCAAGGTCTTGGGGTTCTAACCCAACTGTAATCAACCTAAAAATCGCCCTGAGGAGCAAGAACGAGCATATCTCCCAAGACTGCTCATTTTGCTTCCACCTGCGACCAGCTAGCTTTTCTGCCCAAACCAGCAACTAAGCCACTGAACCAGAAAAAATAACACGTCCCTAAGGACCCTAATACACGCCCTTACCCGCCTGACAGCAGCTGGAACCATCCCCTTGCATCAAAACATGACCATGCACATGTAATTCAAGCAAAAGCATGAGATATGCATGTTCTAACCATACATCTTCATCATATTCGAACATAGCACCAACAAATCAATAAAAACTTGACATGAACGAAATAAATAGCTTATATGGTGTGAAAGAAGAGAATTAGACATGTCTTTGTTGAAGATTTGAACAAAACTGAAGCCTACGACGCGTGAACGACGCTTCGGGACGAATGGATCACCAAACCGATTTAAAAATCTCCAAATCACTGCTATGGAGGCTGTTTTCTGATGGAAAACGATGAAGATGATGAAGGAGAGATGGGAGAGGCGGCTAAGGGAATGAAACGTGGGATTAGGGAGGGATTTAGGGTAGAAGTTAATTAGAATAATACTAATTAATTAATTTAATTAGCATACCATAAAAATGCAATTTAAAACTCATAAATACTATATAAATCTGATGGTAAGATGTAAATCTAGAAATATTGATTTAATGGATTTTTAAAAGTTCTTAAAAGTCAATAAAATAGCTTAATTTGGGGAAAAATGGCATACTATACACATATACTTAAAAATACTAAAATTTTCATGAAATAATACCTTAAAATAATAGTTTAAAGTCTATAAAATCTCATAAAATATTTTGGATGAAAGTTCAACATCTCGTTCGTCCACGGTCCCGTCTACGCGATAAAATAATGCATTTACTTAAAAATCCATAAATTCCATAATTATGGGTTAAATGCTAAAAATAAAATTTTAAACCATGCACATAATTCACATAATATCACATAAAATCATTTAACTCAAATTCATAAATTTTAAATAAATTATTTTCCTAATTATGCATGCGAATTTACGTAATCAAATTTTCGGGCGTTACAGTGGGATACGTGGCACCACCTCGATTGGGAGAGTCGGTGAGTTGTTACGTGATATCATCCTCGGGATCCCAAAAGCATAGCAGCAATCTCTTGTTTATCAGAGTTGATATCCCTATTTTAAAGACATGCATATCATTCGTTTTGATTTGATTATGTTGTCTTGAAAGCATGTTGTTATATTACATGTATTGCTTGTTATGTTGCTTTTACTTGGAATATCTTTCTCACCGGAGTTATCCGCCTGTTGCTTTATTTTATATGTGTACTTGGCAACAGGAGGGGCAGGATCAAGTCAGCAAAGACCTGGTTATCATCAAGAGGGAGAGTTAGTAGTGGGACTCAGTTTAGAAGTCGAATCAGCATGTTTATCTAGTTTAAGATTGAAGCATTTTAGAACTCGAACTTGTTATGTATTGTAATTAGAACTTCTTCTGTATTCGGATCGTAATCTAGAATTGAAGCATGTTTGGAACTTTTATCGATCTAGACTTCTTGTTGATCTTAGGTCTTATGAAAGCATGTTTTGATTTTGCGTGTATTCTCTACACCCCATTTTGTGTATGTATTTGAATGCATGTTGAAAGCGAGCATGGAAGAATTTATTGGCCTTGTATTTTTCTGCTCAGGCTACCCGCGCGCGAGCGAATGGTATCTCGCGCGAGCGCGGGGAGCTTTTCCAGGGGCTCTGGAATGGTGGCCCGCGCGCGAGCCTTCGGTTGAGGCTCTGGATGTGTAGCCTGCGCGATCTCAGGCGAGCGCGTGGCCTTTTTAAAAAAAAAAGAATTTTTTTTATTGTTTGGACCTTGGATTATTGTATGCTTTATTATTAGTATTATCCGAGATTAGATGTTTAGAACCAAGGTCTCACATTAAGTGGTATCAGAGCGATAAGTTCTTGATTGAACTAGAGTGAGCGGGGTAGATCGAGTCTGCGTGTATTGGCTCCTCGCATGTGATTGAGTTATTTAACTGTTTATTTAATTCCATGCGAGCATGCTTTATTATTTGAGAATTAATTGAATTACATGCTTATGTGATTAAATTTATATAGCATGATCTACTTGAGATATAACTGTTTCTGTTATCGACTGGTATCCGGTATTCTGAACGGTTGTAAGGGCACCAATTGTAGCGATTGAGATATCTTATGTCCTAACATTTGCTTATCAGATGGGTCCTCGTCGAGTTATTAACAGAAACCCACCGCCAGTTACTCCAACGAATGAGCAAGCTAGTACTTAAACTGTTCAGATGGATTCTATAGCGACTCCTATGGAAACCTTACTGAAGAGGTTTCAGTCGTTTAATCCGCCTTTGTTGCTAGATACAGAGAATCCGGTTGACTGTGAGAGCTGGTTGGACGACATTGATCAGTTGTTCGATTCCCTTGATTACTCTGACGACTGCCGAACTAGGTTAGTCATTCATCGGCTTCGTGGTGTTTCTAAGAACTGGTGTATCACGACGAAGAGATCCATGGAGAATTGTGGTACAGTTGTTATTTGGTCTCTTTTCAAAACTGAGTTTTATAAGCGGTTTTTCCCTGTTTCGTACCGAAAGGACAAGGGAGCCGAGTTTTCCAATCTGAGGCAAGGAAACTTGAACATTGAAGAGTATGTTGCCAAATTCGATAGTCTGTTGCGTTTTGCACCGCATATCGCCGAAAATGAAGAAGCAAAAGCCGATCATTTCATCAACGGCTTGAATCCCGACATCATCATGTTGGTAAACACTGCTAGATCTGATAACTTTGTGGATGCCATGAATCACGCAAAGGAAGCGGAAGCAGGTTTGTGGAGACAGAGAGGAAATCAGATGGTACCTCAGCAGTAGAGACAATCTCAGAATCAACCGTCTCAGCATCAGAATCAGCAATCTCAGTATCAGAACCAGCCACAGAGGTACAAAGGAGGAAGCAGTGGTTGTAACAGGAAGGATCATTACAAAGCAAGGGGGAAACAGTTCAAGAGGTAGAGGAACAGTTCTTCTAGTTCCAGTGGTTCCAAGAAATTCGGTTCAGGACAGAGTTCTGGATCTTCATCTATGTTCTGCAACAAGTGTGGAGGTATACACTCATCGGATCAGTGTGTAGGAGTCTTTGGGAACTGCAATACCTGTCAGCAACCGGGACGCTTCTCTAAGGTGTGCCCTCAGTGTAGTAGAGATCGAGCTCAGAGTGGGAGTTCATCTAGACCTATAGCTCAGCCTGAGAGACAGTCTTCTGCAGTTCACTCCTTCCAACCTCAGTAGCAGAACAGACAGGGAGATAACCCTAATGCGAACCAGCCTCCGAGACAACAGGCACGAGTCTTTTCTTTGATAGAGGATCAGGCTCAGGCAGCACCGGACGATGTTATAGCAGGTAACTGTTCGATTATCGGTTATTCTGCTCATGTTTTGATAGATACAAGTGCTTCCCATTCCTTTATCTCTGAGAAATTTGTGTTGTTGCATGTTTTGCCTACTGAGTTGTTACCTAATGTAGTAGCTGTTACTTCACCTTTGGGTGGAGGAATTGTTTCTGTCAGATTAGTCAGGAACTGTGAACTCTGTTTTGAGGGAAATTTGTTAGAGTTCGATTGTATTGTACTTGGGTTGTCAGATTTTGACTGTATTGTTGGTATAGATGCTTTAACAAAGTACATGGCAATCGTCTATTGTTTTCAGAAGGTTGTCAGATTCAGACCTGAAATGGCAGATGAGTGAAAATTCTTTGGTAAGGGTTCTCGATCTAAAATTTCTTTGATTTCAATGTTATCTATGACTCGTTTGTTACAGAGAGGTGCAAAGGGATTTTTAGTTTATGCAGTTGATGTACTGAAATCTAGCCCTGAATTGGTTGATATACCAGTGGTTAGAGAATTTGCTGAATTGCCGCCTATTCGAGAGATCGAATTTAGCATTGATTTAGTGTCAGGTACTCAACCTATTTCCAAAGCTCTGTATCGTATGGCACCGGTTGAATTGAGAAAGTTGAAAAACAGCTTGAGGATTTGATTGCCAAGGGATACGTCAGATCTAGTGTATCGCCTTGGGGTGCTCCTGTTCTGTTTGTTCGGAAGAAGGATGGTTCTATGCGGCTCTGTATCGACTATCGTCAACTGAATCAGGCTACAGTCAAGAACAGGTATCCTTTACCCCGAATAGATGACCTTTTTGATCAGCTGCAGGGTTCTTCTGTCTATTCGAAGGTTGATATGAGGTCAGGTTATCATCAGCTGAGAGTGTGAGAGGAAGATGTTCCTAAGACCGAATTCAGAATGAGGTATGGTCATTTCGAGTTTATAGTCATGCCGTTTGGTTTGACTAACGCTCCAGCGGTTTTTATGGGTTTGATGAACCGTATCTTTCAGCGCTATTTGAATGAGTTTGTTATTATCTTTATCGATGATATTCTTATCTATTTGAAAAATCGTACTGACCATGCAGAGCATTTGAGGACCGTTTTGCAAATTTTGTGTGTGGAACAGTTGTTTGCTAAGCTATCTAAATGTGAATTCTGGCTGGATCGAGTTGTCTTTCTTGGTCATATTATTTCTGGAGATGGGATTTCTGTCGATTCCAGCAAGATTGAAGCGGTTATGAATTGGCCTAGACCGACATCAGTGCCTGAGATCCGAAGCTTTATGGGTCTAGCTGGTTATTATCGCCGATTTATCGAGGGATTCTCATCTATTTCCAATCCGATTACCCAGCTGACTCAGAAGAATGCGCCTTTTATCTGGACTGCAGATTGCGAGGCTAGATTTGTTGATCTGAAGAGGAGACTGACCAGTGCTCCGATTCTTTCTATTCCAAAAGGTACTGGAGGTTTCACAGTCTATTGTGATGCTTCTAACCGAGGTTTGGGTTGTGTTATTATGTAGCATAAGCATGTGATAGCGTATGCATCGAGGTAGCTGAAGCCGCACGAGACTCGTTATCCGGTTCATGATCTTGAACTAGCTGCGATCGTATTTGCTTTGAAGATCTGACTACACTATCTATATGGTGAGTCTTTTGAGATCTTTTCTGACCATAAGAGCCTTAAGTAGTTGTTTTCACAGGCTAAGTTGAATATGAGACAGAGAAGATGGTTAGATCTGTTGAAGGATTTCGACTGCAAAATCAAGTATTATCTCGGAAAGTCGAATGTAGTTGCAGATGCCTTGAGCCGAAAGCTTTGTTCTTTATCTCTTTCTACTATCAGTGTTTCTCACTTGATCGATGGTTGTTGCACTTCTGGTTTAGAGTTTGAAACAGATAGGAATACTATCAGAGTGTTTGCTATTCAAGCCGAGCCGGAGTTGTTTATTGCGATCAAAGAAGCACAGAAGTCTGATTCGAGAATTCAGGTTTCAGTAGAGAAAGTCAGATCTGGGCATCAGTCTGAATTCCAGGTGATAGATGATGTTTTGTTTGTGAATAACCGTATTGTTGTGCCTGATATTTCAGAGTTGAGACAGCGTATTCTCCGAGAGGCTCATTGCAGTTGGTTCAGGGTTCATCCTGGAGGTCGGAAGATGTATAACGATCTGAAAAATCAGTTTTGGTGGAAGAGAATGAAGAGCAATGTTGCGAGGTTTATATCTCGATGTTTGAACTGTCAGCAAGTGAAAGCAGAGAGGAAGCGACCAGGTGGTCTGTTGCATAGTCTATCTGTTCCTGAATGGAAATGAGATCACATTTCTATGGATTTCGTCATGAAGCTACCGCGATCTGTTCGAGGATGCGATGTTATTTTGGTAGTGATCGACCGATTGACGAAGTCTGCTTACTTTATTCCGTACAGGATGACGTATCGTCAAGATCAGATGGATAAGTTGTATGTTAGCAGCGTTGTGAGATTTCATGGTGTGCCAAAGTCGATCTTTTCAGACCGAGCCCCTAGATTCACTTCGCACTTTTGGCACAGTCTGCAGGAGGCACTTGGTACTCGATTACATCTGAGTACAGCTTATCATCCTCATACCGATGGACAGTCAGAGCGAACTATCCAAACGTTAGAGGATATGCTGCAAGCAGTAGTGCTAGACTTTGGCACTAGTTGACAAGATTCTTTGCCTCTTGTTGAGTTTTCTTACAACAACAGCTTCCAAGCGAGTATCGGTATGGCGCCTTTTAAGGCTTTGTACGGTAAGAAGTGCCGATCTCCGTTGTTTTGGGATTATTTGTCCGAGTCACCCTATTTGCGACCGGATATGCTTCGATATATGGCAGAGCAAGTAAAGATCATTCAGAAGAGAATGAAGTCAGCTCAGGATAGACAGGCGAAGTATGCGAATGTCAGACGTAGACCTCTGAGTTTCGAGCAGGGAGACCGAGTATTCCTTAAGATTTATCCTTTCAGAGGCACTGTCAGATTTGGTAAGAGAGGGAAGTTATCTCCGAGATTCATCGGACCGTACGAGATTCTGGAGAAGTTAGGCGATCTTTCCCACAGACTTGCACTTCCTCCATCTTTATCTGGTATTCACGACGTCTTTTACGTCTCTATGCTGCGGAATTATCTTCCAGATCCTTCTCATATTCTTCAGCCTGACGAAGCCGAGTTAGACGAGACTCTAAGCTACTTTGAGCGACCGATTCAGATCCTTGATCGGAAAGAGAAGCAACTCAGAACCAAGTTGATTCCTTTGGTAAAAGTGCAATGGAGCCGTCACGGAGTCGAGGAAGCAACGTGGGAGACAGAATCTGACATGAGACAGCGATTTTTGGAGTTATTCGGATGACGTGAGTTCTTCTTAATGTCTTTAGTTCTTTATTCTATCTTATGAGTTGTGATTCTTATTGATTTCGAGGACTAAATCTCTTCTTAGAGGGGGAGAATTGAAACGCCCCGATTTTATCTTAATTGAGCTTATTTGAGATAATCCGAGTTTCCAGAGTTCAAGAGCCGACTTGATTTTGATCAGGGTCTATTTTGAAAATTTTGGAAATTTCAAGGATTAAAACGCAAATAATGGATTTTATATATTATCTACACATTGTTTTACTTGTCTAACCACTCATTCTTCTTCCCCAACACGCCTAGACTCCATTGAAGGCGCCCAAACGTGACTCCAAGCTTCCAGATTTCAGTCCGAGCTCGATCCGTCCGTTGGAATCTAATTCTGAAAGCAGTTTAGCGATCACTGCAGCGAGAGCTTTGTTATATCGTAAGTTTTTCTACGATCAGATACATTCTATTTTTCGGATGTTGTTAGAATCGATTGAGTTTCGAGTATGTTGTTCTTGGCAGAGTTCTGATCGTTTACTCTCAGTCGGTTTTGAAATAGAGCGACGTTCGAAATTGTTATGATTTTTGGAAGTTTATTCAAAAATTTGGAGTTTGAGATTTGTTGGGTTTGCAGTATTTTTGTTGCATTAGCATTGTTATGAGTTAGTATCGTTGTTATACTGCTGTTTGTGTTTCCGATTCGATCAGTTATAGCTGTTATGCCGTCGGTTTGAGTTTTGGGATTTCGAACCATTTCGAGTTGTTGAACTTTGGCTATTGAGTTTGACCGTCATTGTTGATCATCTTTTGTCTCCGTACAGATTCATTTGGAGTTTTTCAAGCCCTGTGCTAGCAGCATTGGATCGTCGAAGAGTTGGACGAAGAACGGTAAAGAGATTACCTTGAGCCGTTGTTGTTGTTAGGGTGTATAGTTTCTGATATAACCTTTTATTGTAGCTTATCTAGAGTTGAAGCTATTGCATTGAAAGATAAAAGCAGTCATCGTTAGCGAGATAGCATACTCGAGACAGTTGGTTCTTGAGTTTTCCCTTAAAATCGCATACTTGCATCAATACTTGTTCTAGCATGTGGAACTTGTATTTTGTTGTTGATTGAGTTTTGTTATATGGCTTAATGCTTTATGTTTTCTTATGCATTCATATTGAGCCAAACCTTTGATTTCAGCGGGCAGAACAGCCCTTTTTGTTTAGGTGGCCTGAGTGTAGAGGTTCACTTAGTGTCAGTATACTCCTTATAGTCACACAAAAGTCTAGGGGAGTGGGATACGTGGCACCACCTCGATTGGGAGAGTTGGTGAGTTGTTACGTGATCTCATCCTCGGGATCCCAAAAGAATAGCAGCAATCCCTCGTTTATCAGAGTTGATATCCCTATTTTAAAGACATGCATATCATTCGTTTTGATTTGATTATATTGTCTTGAAAGCATGTTGTTATTATATTACATGTATTGCTTGTTATGTTGCTTTTACTGGGAATATCTTTCTCGCTGGAGTTATCCGGCTGTTGCTTTGTTTTGTATGTGTACTTGGCAACAGGAGGGGCAGGATCAAGTCAGCGAAGACCTGGTTAGCATCAAAGAGGGAGAGTTAGTAGTGAGACTCGGTTTAGAAGTCGAATCAGCATGTTTATCTAGTTTAAGATTGAAGCATGTTAGAACTCGAACTTGTTATGTATTGTAGTTCGAACTTGTTCTGTATTCGGATCGTAATCTAGAATCGAAGCATGTTTGCAACTTTTATCGATCTAGACTTCTTGTTGATCTTAGGTCTTATGAAAGTATGTTTTGATTTTGCGTGTATTCTCTACACCCCGTTTTGTGTATGTATTTAAATGCATGTTGAAAGCGAGCACGGAAGAATTTATTGGCCTTGTATTTTTCTGCCCAGTGTTATATCTAAGCGCACACACGATTGCAATATACCAGCCAAGAACCAAAAACAACAACAGCAATATGACTACGCAAATCAGCAAGAACACAAACAAATGAGAGACACGAGATTTACTTGGTTCGGATCATAGATCCTACATCCAAGGTTCAGGGTTATCACCCATATGAATTTACTAATGATCAAATCGATACCACGTTCAATACAATCCACTCTTCACGATAACTACAAGCTATAAAACAAAAACTCGTGTTATGCGTAAACAAGAACTAGCAAGCACAATATCTTCCAATTTCCAGCTGCTATCAGACGTCTGAGATCAACAATCCAGAAGATTTGCCTTTAGTGTTCTTTAGGGATTTGAATGAGAGAGAGAAAGAGAGAGCAATCCCTGATCGTATTCTCCACTTGTGTGTGTCTACCACTCTAACTCGATCCAGCTGCTTAATTAGGAACTAACACAGTTAATTAACCGTCCTAACTAACTAATAGCTCATGGCCGTTGGATCAAGCTACTTTCTTGTTGACCAATCTCAGCCACCAATTGTAACTTAATGCAGAGTCAACAATAGTCTTCACAAATCTCCGCCTTTGACTTGATTCAGTTGCATCTCTAGTGAATCCAATGAGTTCCCATTTTACTTCTGTTTGATTACTCCACCAGTTTGAGCAAGCTCAAAGCTTGATTGAGTTTTCTCACAGTGACCACTTTGGTTAGCATGTCTGTTGGATTTATCAGGGTATCAATCTTCTGAATGTTAACAAAACCTTTTGAAATGATGTCCCTCACAAAATGCAACCTCACATCTATATGTTTTGTTCTCTCGTGAAAGACCGCATTCGTGGACAAGTGAATTGCACTTTGTGAATCACAATAGACAGTAATATGCTTCTGTTCTAGACCCATTTCAGCAGCCAACCCAGCAATCCAAAGTCCTTCTTTAACAGCTTCTGTTAAGCTGGTGTATTCAGCTTCAGTTGTAGATAAGGCCACAACATTCTGTAGATGTGACTTCCAACTTACTACATTTCCTCCTACAGTGAATACATAACCTAAAACTGATATTCTCTTGTCAAGATCACCTGCATAGTCAGAGTCACAATAGCCATTGACTTCACAGGTATTTATAGCTTCTCTTGAGTATTTTAACTTCAGTTTAGTAGACCCTCTCAAGTATCTCAATAACCATCTAAATGTTGGAACACGGTCGTTCTCCGGATCGAAAAAAAAAGTGATACCCGGTGCAGCGGAAGTTTTAAAATTTTATATGGAACGATTCCATATGGGTATCAAATTCCTACGATTAAAATTGATAATATATAAAATTTAAACAATATAAATTTTACCTTAAAATCTCGAAGCGAGATTATGGACACCAACAGATTAAACTGCTCTTGTTGTATATCTCAGGAACTGATGAACGAACAATTCTTCAATCAAGTCCACGAACAGAAATTTAATCCCTCTGATAGACTGCACTAGAAAGTCTATCAGAAGTTTCTACGAAGAGATAGAACAGATATGATCTGTTAAATCAGTCTGCAAATTCAAAAATTCACAGACTGAATTTTCGAACACAGTAGGGGAGGGGGGGCGGTCGAATTCTCTAGAGAGAGTGCTCTAGGGTTTTCAAAAATTATGACCTATCTTGTTTTATTTTTGTACTGCAATAACTTATTTATAATGTGGGCTGCTAACAGCTTAGGGCCCATTAGTCATAAGTTCAAGTCTGACAAGCAAAGCCCGCATGTTCAGAAATTAATATAAAATTCATCGTAACTCAGATTGATAAACCAATTTCACCAATGTGCACAGAAACCATTTCTGCATCTTTTAAAGTCAAGATAAATTTTCTGAATCCGAATTCAGTGGTTTCCAAAAATGTCCATCACTATGTCATTTTAGGAAATCTTACTCCCTCTACTTTTAAATAAGAAGTCCCACTTCTTTATTCACTAAATTTAACTCTTTAAATTTAATTATCTCAACGGGGATTAGAAATCCATTACTTGTGTGACCCTCAATGGTTCAGGGATACAGCTAGCCGTAGGCTCACAACTCCTTGTGACTCGGAACAACAATTTCCGACTTGCCCATCGAATCATGGTAAGAGCGCCTAGCAACATCGCCCCATGATTCTCTAGGTATCACTGATAGTGCCTGCAAGAACCAATAGATTTTGGTTAGCGTACAGTACGGTCCCTTCATCCATATATCCCGATCGAATCAACAATCATTGGTAAATCGAGAGTTGTTCGAGATTCGATAACTATGCAATACATCTTGAAGATCAAATAGTGACATCGCATGTGCTACTAGGAAACCAAGTAACCTAAAACACATCATGTACTCTGGCCAGAGATTCGTCACACTAATATCTCCTCAGATTGCATAGGTTATCCACACTCGCAAGTATGTGGTGAATCCTTGACAACAAAGCATCGACTCCTATATGTGTCGTAACTGTACCCAATCCCGACACCTGATGACCCCAATAGAGTCGGTAAACGAGTCAAAGTAAAGTACTAGCATATAGAGTCTCAATGATGTTTCAAGTAGTAAGGACTAATGGTGTACAACCAAAACCGCGGACTTTATCCACTCGATAAGTGATAACCACTTGGAAAGTCCGGATAGGGTAGTTCAATCATTCATCATATGAATATCCATTTGCATGCTTTGAACATCTCAATGTTCCATACCAATGAAACGTGGTACTCGGCATCGCAAACGCTAGTCTCAATCTCGAGCGATCCTTATCCTTATTAACGGACGGCTCAATTGACTAGGAACTGTTTAGAATATACAGTGACTTTAAGATGTGTTTCATGATAGCCATCCCCATGTGCTACCACATCTTACATACACTATAATATATTCAAGGTCTTCATCTAAACATCTTATAGTATGTCACAACATAATAATATGATAAAAGATAAAGTAAATGCCATTATAAAAAATGTAAATTATATTAAACAAAAGATTGTTTATACATAGAGTCATAAAAGCCCTTAGCCACAAGTTGGCTCACCGGGCACCCACTTTTTCAATCTCCCACTTGCCATAAAGCCAACTAGTCATACTACGTAGTCTCATTGCTTCGCGATGTTTGTCAAATAATGGTCCTGGCAAGGGCTTAGTAAGTGGATCAGCGATATTGTCTGCAGAGGCCACTCTCTCGACAGTGATGTCTCCTCTTTCCACGATCTCCCGGATGATGTGGTATTTCCTCAGTACGTGTTTGGATCTTTGATGAGACCTTGGTTCCTTTGCCTGAGCAACGGCACCCGTGTTGTCACAGTACACCGGGACTGGACCAATAGCTTCAGGAATAACGCCCAACTCTTGGACGAAATTCCTCATCCAAACGGCCTCTTTAGCAGCAGCTGATGCAGCAATGTATTCTGCCTCAGTGGTGGAATCCGCTGTGGTGTCCTGCTTGGAACTCTTCCAAGAGACAGCTGTAGGAAAATTGGCGGTCAGATCAATCACGATTGATACCCGGTGCAGCGGAAGTTTAAAAATTTTTATCATGGAACAATTCCATGATGTGGGTATCAACCATTCAACGATTAAATTATATTGTGTGTGTAAAATTCAAATAACAATTAATTAAATTTTACCTTCAATCTCGAAGCGAGATTATTGGACTCCAACAGATTTCTCTGCTCTTGTTGTCTCTCCCTGGAACCGATGAACTCCTTCAATCAGGTCCACGAATAGAGGTTCAATCCCTCTGATAGATTGCACTAGAAAATCTATCAGAAGTTTTCTGCGAAGAGATTAAACGAATCTGATTCGTTATTCCTGACTGCAATTAAAAATCACAGACCGGAAATTCTCTGACAGAGCAAGTAGGGGCGGCCGAATTGTGAGAGTGAAAGGGGCTAGGGTTTCGAAAATTCTGCTCTCAAAATTATGACCTATTGTGTGTAATTTCTGTACTGCAATAACTTATTTATAATGCAGGCCACTAACACCTTAGGGCCCATTAGTCATAAGTTGAGGCCCGACAAGCAAAGCCCGCATGTTCAGAAATTAATATAAAATTCATCGTGACTCCGATTGATAAACCGATTTTACCAATGTGCACAGAAACCATTTCTGCACATTTTAAAGTCAAGATATATTTTCCTGAATCCGAATTCAGTGGTTTCCAAAAATGTACATCCCTATGTCATTTTAGGAAATCCTACTCCCTTACTCTTATTTAAGAAGTCCAACTTCTTTGTTCATTAAATTTAACTCTTTAAATTTAACTATCTCAACGGGGATTAAAACTCCATTACACTGTGTGACCCTCAATGGTTCAGGGATACAGCTAGCCGTGGGCTCACAACTCCTTGTGACTCGGAACAACACTTTCCGACTTGCCCAACGAATCATGGTAAAGCGCCTAGCAACATCGCCCCATGATTCCCTAGGTATCACTGATAGTGCCTACAAGAACCAGTAGATTTTGGTTAGCGTACAGTACGGTCCCTTCATCCATATATCCCGATCGAATCAACAACCATTGGTATATCGAGAGTCGCTCAAGATTCGATAACTATGCAATACATCTTGAAGATCAAATTAGTGACATCGCATGTGCTACTAAGAAACCATTTCTTAAATCACATCAAGTACTCTGGCCAGAGATTTGTCACACTAATATCTCCTCAGATCGCATAGGATATCCACACTCGCAAGTATGTGGTGAATCCTTGACAACAATGCATCGACTCCTATATGTGTCGTAACTGTACCCAATCTCGACACCTGATGACCCCCATAGAGTCGGTAAACGAGTCAAAGCACAGCAGTAGCATATAGAGTCTCCATGATGTTTCAAGTCGTAAGGACTAATGGTGTACAACCAAAACCGCGGACTTTATCCACTCGATAAGTGATAACCACTTGGAAAGTCCGGATAGGGTAGTTCGATTATTCATCCTATGAATATCCATTTGCATGCTTCGAACATCTCCATGTTCCCTACCAATGAAACGTGGTACTCCGCATCGCAAATGCTAGTCTCAAACTCGAGTGATCCTTATCCTTATTATCGGACGGCTCAATCGACTAGGAACAGTTTAGAATATACAGTGACTATAAGATGTATTTCATGATAGACATCTCCATGTTCTACCACATCTTACATACACTATGGTATATTCAAGGTCTTTATCAAAACAACAATAGTATATCACAATATAACAATATGAAGTAATATAAAGTCATTGCCATTTATAAAAGTGTAAATTACATTAAACAAAAGATTGTTTTTACAAAGAGTCATCAAAGCCCATAGCCACTAGTTGGCTCACTGGGCACCCACTCTTTCAATCTCCCACTTGCCCTATAGCCAACTAGTCATACTACGTAGACCCATTGCTTCGCGATGTTTGTCAAACAATGGTCCTGGCAAGGGCTTAGTAAGCGGATCAGCGATATTGTCTGCAGAGGCCACTCGTTCGACAGTGATGTCTCCTCTTTCCACAATCTCCCGGATGATGTGGTATTTTCTCAGTACGTGTTTGGATCTTTGATGAGACCTTGGTTCCTTTGCTTGAGCAACGGCACCCGTGTTGTCGCAGTACACCGGGACTGGACCAACAAATTCAGGGATGACGCCCAACTCTTGGACGAAATTCCTCATCCAAACGGCCTCTTTAGCAGCAGCTGATGCTGCAATGTATTCAGCTTCAGTGGTGGAATCCGCTGTGGTGTCTTGCTTGGAACTCTTCCAAGAGACAGCACCGCCATTGAGCATGA
Organism: Henckelia pumila; assembly: GCF_033568475.1. Lineage (NCBI taxonomy): Eukaryota > Viridiplantae > Streptophyta > Magnoliopsida > Lamiales > Gesneriaceae > Henckelia > Henckelia pumila. Next base: position 60,856,994 of record NC_133123.1, read on the forward strand.
ATACAAATCCAGAGGTTGACTTCGAGTCATCCACGTCACTTTGGAAGCTAGAGTCGGTATAGCCTTCCAATTTCAGATCTCGTCCTCCATATACCATGAACATATTCTTAGTCCTTCGTAAGTACTTAAGAATGTCCTTCACGGCTTTCCAATGCATTTGACCAGGATTAGCCTGATATCTGCTCGTGACACTCTGAGCAAATGCTACATCCGGTCTGGTAGATATCATCCCATACATGATACTACCTATAGCTGACGCATATGGTACATGTGTCATATTCTCTATCTCTGCATCAGTCTTGGGACACATAGACTTGGATAGAGAAACTCCATGACACATGGGTAGATGTCCTCTCTTGGACCCATCCATTGAAAACCGTTTCAATATGGTGTCGATGTAGGTTGATTGAGTGAGTCCTATCATTCTCTTAGATCTATCTCTATAGATCTGTATCCCTAGAATGTAGGATGCCTCACCCAAATCCTTCATCGAGAATCTACCTGATAACCATATCTTTGTTGACTGCAACATCCCTACATCATTCCCAATGAGTAGGATGTCATCAACATAAAGTACTAAGAATGTCACAGCATCCTTAACTACTTTCTTGTACACGCATGGTTCCTCCGGGTTCTTGATGAAACCAAAATCTTTTATTGTTTCATCAAATTTCTGGTTCCAACTTCTTGATGCTTGTTTTAGACCATAAATTGATCTCTGAAGCTTGCATACCTTATGCTCGCTTCCCATGGATGTGAACCCCTCAGGCTGCTTCATATAGATTTCTTCCTTAATGTCTCCATTAAGAAAAGCAGTCTTCACATCCATCTGCCATATCTCATAGTCATACCATGCAGCTATGGCAATTAGGATTCTTATGGACTTGAACATTGCAACTGGTGAAAAGGTTTCATCATAGTCAACTCCTTGCCTTTGAGTATAACCTTTTGCCACCAATCGCGCCTTGTAGGTCAATACCTTACCATCAGGCCCAAGCTTTCTCTTGTAGATCCATTTACATCCTATTGGAACAATTCCATCAGGAGGATCTACTAAAGACCAAACTTGGTTTGTATGCATCGAATCCAATTCGGACTGCATAGCTTCAAGCCATAAATTTGAATCCGCATCAGAAATTGCTTCCTTGAAGTTTCTTGGATCACATCCAATGTCGGGTTCATCTTGATCCCCTTCAAGAAGAAGACCATATCGAACAGGAGGTCTAGAAGTCCTCTCGGATCTTCTAGGTTCAGTAGTGTCCAGTAATGGTTCCTGAGGCGTAGGATCGTTATTTTGTATTTCGGGTTCTTCTCGAACTTCTTCGAGTTCCATCATCTCGCCTTTCTTATCCAATAAGAACTCCTTCTCCAAGAAGGTGGCATTCCTTGAAACAAACACCTTTGTTTCAGCAGGATAATAGAAATAATATCCGATTGAATTCTTCGGATACCCTACAAAATAACATAAGCTGGATCGACTATCCAACTTATCTCCCACTGTCCGCTTCACGTAAGCAGGACATCCCCAAATTCTCAAGTACGAATACTTAGGAGCTTTGCCATTCCACAACTCGTATGGTGTTTTGTCCACTGCTTTAGTGTGGACGTTGTTCAACAACAATACCGCCGTTTCAAGCGCATAGCCCCAAAACGAAGGTGGAAGCTCAGTGAAACTCATCATAGATCGAACCATGTCCAACAAAATTCGATTACGACGCTCCGATACACCATTCAGCTGTGGTGTCATTGGAGGAGTCCACTGAGAGAGAATCCCATTCTCTTTCAGATAGTCCAAAAACTCGGTACTCAAGTATTCTCCACCTCGATCCGATCTAAGTGCTTTAATACTTTTACCTATCTTGTTTTCTACTTCAGCCTTGAATTCTTTGAACTTTTCAAATGCTTCAGACTTATATTTCATTAAATATAAATACCCATACCTTGAATAATCATCAGTAAAGGTAATGAAGTAGGTGTGGCCATGTTGAGTCCCAACTCTAAATGGACCACAAACATCTGTATGGATCAAATCCAACAGATTTTGACTACGCTCAGGTTTCCCCTTAAAAGGAGATTTAGTCATTTTCCCTTTTAGGCAGGATTCACAAGTAGGTAGAGAGTTAATATCAGACATATCAAACATGCCCTCTCCCACTAGCTTGTTCATCCTCCTTGAGGAAATATGACCTAGCCTAGCGTGCCAAAGGTTCGCCGGGTTTTGACTATCGATTTTTCTTTTGTTTGTTGTTGCCGGTTTATCAATATAATTTATTGGAACGTCTTTCAGTTTTAAGTTGTATAGATCGTTTTCTAGTTGTCCATTTCCAATCAAACATTCATTCTTGTAAATATTGCAAATCCCATTCACAAAATTGCAAGAATAACCATCTCTATCAAGCATAGAAATAGAAATAATGTTTTTAATTAAATCTGGAACAAATAAAACATCTCTTAATAATAACTTAAAACCGTTCTGCAAAATTAAACAAACGTCTCCTACGGCTGTAGCTTCAACTCTGGAACCATTCCCGAGCCTCAGCTGGGTCTCACCCATTCTAAGCCTCCGACTTCTTGTCATCACCTGCAAATCATTGCAAATGTGAGATCCACATCCGGTATCCAATACCCAAGAAGTAGTGTTAAGCGAAACGTTAATTTCAATATAGAACATACCCTTTGCAGTTCGCAACTGCTCTAGATATTCCTTGCAGTTACGCTTCCAATGTCCCGGCTTCTTGCAGTAATGGCAAACATCCTTGGATTTTCCATTGTTTGAAGCCTTTGTCTCTTGCTTCTTCTCGGGCTCGACTTTCTTGGGTGGGGCAGAACGTTTCTTGCCCTTCATACTTGGCCCCTTCTTAGCAGAAGATGAGGAGCCCACCAAGAAAACGGGCTTATCCTTTTTAAGTGTGGATTCATATGTAACGAGCATATTGACCATCTCTTCAAGGGTGGCCTCTATCTTGTTCATATTAAAATTTACCACAAATCCATCAAATGAAGAAGGAAGAGACAGAAGCAGTAAATCCACATTGAGTTCATGCTCCAACACCAAATCAAGGGTCACCAACTTTTGTATGAGCCAAATCATTCGTACCCCATGATCACGGACCGAAGTCCCTTCACGCATGCGGCACGTCATCAACTCCTTAACAGTTGCGAACCTTTCAGCCCTCGATTGAGCCCCAAAAAGTTCCTTGAGTTGCGCGTGAATGTCAGCAGCATTCACCGTGTCCTCAAATCGCCTCTGGAGTTCATCAGACATCGAGGCTTGCATATAGCATTTGGTCTTGATGTCATGGTCCCACCATGCATCAAGCTTGGCCAATTCCTCCGGACTTACATCAGCTGGTGCTTCCTTCGGAGGTGCTTTCTCTAACACGTAGAGCATTTTCTCCGAAGTTAAGACAATCTTCAACTTCCGGAACCATTCCGTATAGTTGGCGCCAGTCAACTTGTTTTGTTCGAGGATCGAGAATAAAGGATTACGCGAATTCATCGTATGAAATACTGAAAAGAAAAACAGACATATATCAATGATTGTTTAAATAATTTACTAAGACATAAAATAGGCGAATTTAATTTTATGAATTTCACTCCCACTATTTTAACGATTTCACTACCCTCTAGTGAAAACGGGAAACTTTTTCCTTAGTGAGAACATGGAGTCCAATTGACAAACTTATGGTCCCGAATAATATCAGCCAACCATAATTCTCAAAAGGTAGAGCCCAATTGCTTCGAAAGCAACCCCCATGTATTTACCTCATGTCCAATAAGGGCCCAATAATATGACGCCGTTTAAAGTGACATGTCAAGATGACCCATCAATATTAAGTTGTGATGGACGGTCGCCATGTGGATCCCCCAATAATATGAGCCGATCCCATGGGAGTTCCACCCAACTTACAACATTTGTCGATCCAATGTACAGCTTTCCGACGGACGGGCCCCCCCAATAATATGAGCCGGACCGTATCCGCGGGTAGCATCGCATACATTGACCGTTGATGGAAGGTAGAAACATTTAAACAAATTTAAATTTCCTTTATTTATCTTGATATCAATTTTAAATCATATTTAAAATGAGGGATTTTTAATTATAAAAATATTTGTCTCATCATATTTAATTTATTGCATGCTTGCCGGATTCACGCAATTATGTCTAAACATGCATACAATCATAATATCAAATATTATATAGGATGATCGATTCCATTTCTAATTGACCCGTGGTTGCCAATCACGGGTCTTAGTCCAATCCTAGGTAATATGCAGTATGCAATGCAATCCTATTACATGTGCTTCCAATTTACATTTCTTCAGTCTTTATTGTCTGCTGGGCCCACCGTCTTCAAATCTTGATCTCCCACTAAATCTAATGTATTTACAATAAATAACAATGACAAGTAGGGGATACATTTTTAGGGGTGGGAACGGGCTATAAACCAAGCCCACTTTTATTACATATGACATTCATATCGGGCCATAAACCAGGCCCATTAATAAAACCAACAACAATAAAAACAAAATGTAAATTCCTAACATACACCTACAAAATTGGTCATGGCAATCGATCATCCTTATCCAATAACATTTAATTCAAAATTAATTTATTGGATAACATGCAGTGGCAATTCAAATTTAAACAAGATAAAATCATATTTTATATAAAATCATATTTTACACATAAAATCATATTTTATCTCTATATCAAATAAAATCATATTTTATCTATAAAATCCAATTTTACTGATAAAATCATATTTTACTTAATATATCATAAGATCATATCTTATCATCAATTGTACCAAAAAATTGATTTCAAAATTCAATTTAAGGATAAAATATTAAAATTTTCCAAAAATTCAAATTTATCCAAAAATCAATTTTAAAATTTACGGACTCGAACAATTCGATCCGAAATCTCGTGAACCAATCAAAAACAATTTTTGACCGGACCATAAATAAAATTTTAACACATTAAAATTAATTTTTAAATAAAAATAAAATTTTTCCCGCGGGCCGCCCGGGACACTCCCGGGCCGGCCCGCATCCGGGGCGCGGGCCGGGGGCAGCCCGGCTGCCCCCTTAGGGCAGCACTCTCGCTGCCCTGGCGGCGCCTGGCGCCGCCCCTGGGCGGCGCCGTGCGCCGTCCTGGGCGGCGCCGTGCGCCCCCTTTGGGCGGCGCCGTGCGCCGCCCGGGGCAGCAACAATTGCTGCCCCACCGGGCAGCGATCCAATCGCTGCCCGGGTTTTGCCCCGAAAAATTTTTATTTAAAAAATATTTATTTTGTTTTCCAAAAACCGAGATTCAAAATTTTGTACAATCGATTAATTTAATCGTTTGATCTGAGCAACCTGGCTCTGATACCACTGTAGGAAAACTGGCGGTCAGATCAATCACGATTGATACCCGGTGCAGCGGAAGTTTAAAAATTTTTATCATGGAACAATTCCATGATGTGGGTATCAACCATTCAACGATTAAATTATATTGTGTGTGTAAAATTCAAATAACAATTAATTAAATTTTACCTTCAATCTCGAAGCGAGATTATTGGACTCCAACAGATTTCTCTGCTCTTGTTGTCTCTCCCTGGAACCGATGAACTCCTTCAATCAGGTCCACGAATAGAGGTTCAATCCCTCTGATAGATTGCACTAGAAAATCTATCAGAAGTTTTCTGCGAAGAGATTAAACGAATCTGATTCGTTATTCCTGACTGCAATTAAAAATCACAGACCGGAAATTCTCTGACAGAGCAAGTAGGGGCGGCCGAATTGTGAGAGTGAAAGGGGCTAGGGTTTCGAAAATTCTGCTCTCAAAATTATGACCTATTGTGTGTAATTTCTGTACTGCAATAACTTATTTATAATGCAGGCCACTAACACCTTAGGGCCCATTAGTCATAAGTTGAGGCCCGACAAGCAAAGCCCGCATGTTCAGAAATTAATATAAAATTCATCGTGACTCCGATTGATAAACCGATTTTACCAATGTGCACAGAAACCATTTCTGCACATTTTAAAGTCAAGATATATTTTCCTGAATCCGAATTCAGTGGTTTCCAAAAATGTACATCCCTATGTCATTTTAGGAAATCCTACTCCCTTACTCTTATTTAAGAAGTCCAACTTCTTTGTTCATTAAATTTAACTCTTTAAATTTAACTATCTCAACGGGGATTAAAACTCCATTACACTGTGTGACCCTCAATGGTTCAGGGATACAGCTAGCCGTGGGCTCACAACTCCTTGTGACTCGGAACAACACTTTTCGACTTGCCCAATGAATCATGGTAAAGCGCCTAGCAACATCGCCCCATGATTCCCTAGGTATCACTGATAGTGCCTACAAGAACCAGTAGATTTTGGTTAGCGTACAGTACGGTCCCTTCATCCATATATCCCGATCGAATCAACAACAATTGGTATATCGAGAGTCGCTCAAGATTCGATAACTATGCAATACATCTTGAAGATCAAATTAGTGACATCGCATGTGCTACTAAGAAACCATTTCTTAAATCACATCAAGTACTCTGGCCAGAGATTTGTCACACTAATATCTCCTCAGATCGCATAGGATATCCACACTCGCAAGTATGTGGTGAATCCTTGACAACAATGCATCGACTCCTATATGTGTCGTAACTGTACCCAATCTCGACACCTGATGACCCCCATAGAGTCGGTAAACGAGTCAAAGCACAGCAGTAGCATATAGAGTCTCCATGATGTTTCAAGTCGTAAGGACTAATGGTGTACAACCAAAACCGCGGACTTTATCCACTCGATAAGTGATAACCACTTGGAAAGTCCGGATAGGGTAGTTCGATTATTCATCCTATGAATATCCATTTGCATGCTTCGAACATCTCCATGTTCCCTACCAATGAAACGTGGTACTCCGCATCGCAAATGCTAGTCTCAAACTCGAGTGATCCTTATCCTTATTATCGGACGGCTCAATCGACTAGGAACAGTTTAGAATATACAATGACTATAAGATGTATTTCATGATAGACATCTCCATGTTCTACCACATCTTACATACACTATGGTATATTCAAGGTCTTTATCAAAACAACAATAGTATATCACAATATAACAATATGAAGTAATATAAAGTCATTGCCATTTATAAAAGTGTAAATTACATTAAACAAAAGATTGTTTTTACAAAGAGTCATCAAAGCCCATAGCCACTAGTTGGCTCACTGGGCACCCACTCTTTCAACAGCACCCCCATTGAGCATGAACACAAATCCAGAGGTTGACTTCGAGTCATCCACGTCACTTTGGAAGCTAGAGTCGGTATAGCCTTCCAATTTCAGTTCTCTTCCTCCATAAACCATGAATACATTCTTAGTTCTTCTAAAGTACTTAAGAATATCCTTCACGGCTTTCCAATGCATTTGACCGGGATTGGCTTGATATCTGCTCGTGACACTCAGAGCAAATGCCACATCCGGTCTGGTGGATATCATCCCATACATGATACTCCCTATGGCTGACGCATATGGTATGTGTGTCATTTTCTCTATCTCCTTGTCAGTCTTGGGACACATAGACTTGGATAGAGAGACTCCATGACACATAGGTAGATGTCCTCTCTTGGACTCATCCATTAAAAACTTTTTCAATATAGTGTCGATGTAGGTAGCTTGAGTAAGTCCTATCATTCTCTTAGATCTATTTCTATAGATCTGTATCCTTAGAATATAGGACGCCTCACCCAAATCCTTCATCGAGAATACCTGATAACCATATCTTTGTTGACTGCAACATCCCTACATTATTCCCAATGAGTAAGATGTCATCAACATAAAGTACTAAGAATGTCACAGCATCCTTAACTACTTTCTTGTACATGCACGGTTCCTCCGGGTTCTTGATGAAACCAAAATCCTTTATTGTTTCATCAAATTTCTGGTTCCAACTTCTTGATGCTTGTTTGAGACCATAGATCGATCTCTGAAGCTTGCATACCTTATGCTCGCTTCCCATGGATGTGAATCCCTCGGGCTGCATCATATAGATTTCTTCCTTAATGTTTTCATTAAGAAATGCAGTCTTCACATCCATTTGTCATATCTCATAGTCATACCATGCTGCTATGGCAATAAGAATTCTTATGGACTTGAACATTGCGACTGGTGAAAAAGTTTCATCATAGTCAACTCCTTGTCTTTGAGTATAACCTTTTGCCACCAATCGTGCCTTGTAGGTCAGTACCTTTCCATCAGGCCCAAGTTTTCTCTTATAGATCCATTTACACCCTATTGGAACAATTCCATCGGGAGGATCTACTAAAGTCCAAACTTGGTTTGTATGCATCGAATCTATTTCCGACTGCATAGCTTCAAGCCATAAATTCAAATCTGCATCAGAAATTGCTTCCTTGAAGTTTCTTGGATCACATCCAATGTCGGGTTCACTTTGATCCCCTTCAAGAAGAAAACCATATCTAATAGGAGGCCTAGAAGTCCTCTCGGATCTTCTAGTAATAGGCGTGTCAATCAATGGTTCCTGAGGTGTAGGATCATTATTTTGTATCTCGGGTTCTTCTCGAATTTCTTCGAGTTCCATCATCTTGCCTTTCTTATCCAATAAGAACTCCTTCTCCAAGAAGGTGGCATTCCTTGAAACAAACACTTTTGTTTCAGTAGGATGATAGAAATAATATCCGATTGAATTCTTCGGATACCCTACAAAATAACATAAGGTGGATCGACTATCCAACTTATCTCCCACTGTCTGCTTCACGTAAGCAGGACATCCCCAAATCCTCAAGTACGAATACTTAGGAGCTTTGCCATTCCATAACTCGGATGGTGTTTTGTTCACTGCTTTAGTGTGGACTTTGTTCAACAACAATACCGCCATTTCAAGAGCATAGCCCCAAAACGAAGGTGGGAGCTCAGTGAAGCTCATCATGGATCGAACCATGTCCAACAAAGTTCGATTGCGACGCTCCGAAACACCATTAAGCTGAGGTGTCATAGGAGGAGTCCACTGAGAGAGAATCTCATTCTCTTTTAGATAGCTCAAAAACTCGGTACTCAAGTATTCTCCACCTCGATCCGATCGAAGTGCTTTAATCCTCTTACCTAGTTTGTTTTCTACTTCAGCCTTGAATTCTTTGAACTTTTCAAATGATTCAGACTTATATTTCATCAAATATAAGTACCCATACCTAGAATAATCATCAGTAAAGGTAATGAAGTAGGTGTGACCAAATTTTGTACCAATACTAAATGGTCCGCAAACATCCGTATGGATCAAATCCAATAGATTTTGACTACGCTCAGGTTTTTCTTTGAAAGGAGATTTAGTTATTTTTCCTTTCAGGCAGGACTCACAAGTAGGTAGAGAGTTAATATCAGACATATCAAACATGCTCTCTCCCACTAGCTTGTTCATCCTCCTTGAGGAAATATGACCTAGCCTAGCATGCCAAAGGTTTGCCGGGTTTTGACTATCGATTTTCCTTTTGTTCGTTGTTACCGGTTTATCAACATAATTTATTGGAACGTCTTTTAATTTTAAGTTATATAGATCGTTTTCAAGTTGTCCATTTCCAATCAAACATTCATTCTTGTAAATATTGCAAATCTCATTCACAAAATTGCAAGAAAAACCATCTCTATCAAGCATAGAAACAGAAATAATGTTTTTAATCAAGTCTGGAACAAATAAAATATCTCTCAAAAGTAACTTAAAATCGTTCTGCAAAATTAAATAAACGTCTCCCACAGCTTTGGCTTCAACTCTAGAACCATTTCCGAGCCTCAGCTGGGTCTCACTCATTCTAAGCTTGCGACTTGTTGTCATCACCTGCAAATCATTGCAAATGTGAGATCCACATCCGGTATCCAATACCCAAGAAGTAGTATTAAGTGAAACATTTATTTCAATATAAAACATACCCTTCGCAGTTCGCAACTGCTCTAGATATTCCTTGCAGTTACGTTTCCAATGACCGGGTTTCTTGCAGTGATGGCAAACATCCTTGGACTTTTCCATGTTTGAAGCCTTTGTCTTGTTCTTCTTCTCGGGTCCGGTTTTCTTGGATGGGGCAGAACGTTTCTTACCCTTTGTACTTGGCCCCTTCTTAGCAGAAGAAGAGGAGCCCACCAAGAGAATCGTTTTATCCTTCTTTAAAGTGGCTTCATAAGTTACAAGCATATTGACCATCTCTTCAAGGGAGGCCTCTATCTTGTTCATATTGAAATTCACCACAAAACCGTCAAACGATGAAGTAAGAGAGAGAAGTAATAAGTCCACATTGAGTTCATGCTCCAATACCAATTCAAGCGTTACCAACTTCTGAATTAGCCAAATCACGCGTACCCCATGATCACGGACCGAAGTCCCTTCACGCATGCGACACGTCATTAACTCTTTTACAGTAGCGAACCTTTCAGCTCTCGATTGAGCCCCAAAAAGTTCCTTGAGTTGTATGTGAATGTCAGCAGCATTCACGGTATCCTCAAATCGCCTCTGGAGTTCATCAGACATCGAAGCTTGCATATAGCATTTGGCCTTGATATCATGGTCCCACCATTTATCAAGTTTGGCCAACTCTTTCGGACTTATATCAGCTGGTGCTTCCTTCGGAGGAGATTTTTCTAACACGTAGAACATCTTCTCCGAGGTCAAGACAATCTTCAACTTACGGAACCATTCCCTATAGTTTGCGCCTGTCAGTTTGTTTTGTTCGAGAATAGAGAATAGTGAATTGCGCGAATTCATCTTAATGAAATACTGAAAAGAAACAGACAATAATCAGTGATTGTTTAATTAATTTACTAAGACATAAAATTGGCGAAATTTATTTTATGAATCTCACTCCCACTATTTTAACGATTTCACTACCCTCTAGTGAAAACCAGAAACATTTTCTTTAGTGGGAACATGGAGTTTTGACAAACTATAGTCCCGAATAATATCAGCCAACCATAATTTTCAAAAGGTAGAGCCCAATTGCTTCCAAAGCAACCTCCATGTTTTTACCTCATGTCCAATAAGGGCCCAATAATATGACGCCGTTTATTGTGACATGTCAAGATGACCCATCAATATTAAGTTGTGATGGACGGTCGCCATGTGGATCCCCAATAATATGAGCCAATCCCATGGGAGTTCCATCCAACTTACAACATGTGTCGATCCAATGTACAGCTTTCCGACGAACGGGCCCCCCCAATAATATGAGCCGGACCGTATCCGCGGGTAGCATCTCATACATTGATCGTTGATGGAAGGTAGGAACATTTAAACAATATTTAAATTTTCTTTATTTATCTTGATATCAATTTTAAATCATATTTAAAATGAGGGATTTTAATTTTGAAAATTTGTCTCATCATTTAAAATTTGTATGCTTGCGGGATTCATACAATTTAGTCTAAACATGCATACAAAGATAATATCATATATTATATTTTAGGATGATCGATTCCATTACTAATCGACCCGTGGTTGCCAATCACGAGTCTAAATCCAATCCTAGGCGATATGCAAGTATGCAATGCAATCCTATTACATTGTGCTTCCAATTTACATTTCTTCAGTCTTTATCATTGCTTGCTGGTCCCACCTCCATCTTCAAAATCTCCCACTATTTCTAGTGAATTTACAATAAATTACTATGAAAAATAAAGGGATACATTATAGGGGTGGGAACGGGCCATAAACCAGACCTACTTTTATTACAAATGATAAAATCAAATTTGGGCCATAAACCAGGCCCATTAATAAAACCCAACAATCAATAATAAAGCCAAATGTAAACAACCTAACATATACCTATAATATTGGTCATGACAATCGATCATCCTTATCCAATAATATTTAATTCCAAATTAATTTAATTGGATAACATGCAGTGGCAATAAATTTAAATAGATAAAATTATATTTCACATATAAAATCTTATTTTATATACAAAATCATATTTTATCTTGTTTATCCATAAAATCATATTTTAAATATAAAATCCAATTTTATATATAAAATCATATTTTATTATCAATTGTACCAAAATTATTAATTAAAGATTTAATTTATTGGATTAAATTTATAAATTTCCAAAATTCAAAATTTATCCAAAAATTAATTTTCTTAAAATTTTGGGCTCAAACAATTTTGACTCTTTGCCTCATGGAATAATCCAAACAATTTTCAATTGGTCTAAAATTTATAATTTCTAAAATTATAAAATAATAAAAAAAATTTAAATTTAATTTTTGGGGCTGCCCGGGACAATCCCGGGCAGCCCGCCCTGCCCTGCTAGGCTGGGCCATAGCCCAGCCTAGCTTTCGGCCCAGCCGAGCGCTGGGCTAGGGCAACAGTTGCCCTAGCCCAGCTGCTGGGCTACTGGGCCGCCACCTGCGGCCCAGTTGCGCGCTGGGCTAGGGCAACATTTGCCCTAGCCCAGCTGCTGGGCCACTGGGCCGCCACCTGCGGCCCAGTTGCGCGCTGGGCTAGGGCAACATTTGCCCTGGCCCAGCCGCCAGGCTGATGATGGGCTAGGGCAACTGTTGCCCTAGCCCAGTGGCGCGCCGGCCGGCGGGCGGCGGCTGCCCGCTGCCCTTCCGGGCAGCCCCACCCCAAAAAAAAAATTTTTTTTTTTATTTATTATTTGAAAATTGAGGCATGGTACAATTTTGATAAAATTTTAATCGTATGATCCGAGAGCAACCTGGCTCTGATACCACTGTTGGAATACAGTCGTTCTTCGGATCGAAAAAGAAAGTGATACCCGGTGCAGCGAAAGTTTTAAAATTTTATATGGAACGATTCCATATGGGTATCAAATTCCTACGATTAAAATTGATAATATATAAAATTTAAACAATATAAATTTTACCTTAAAATCTCGAAGCGAGATTATGAACACTGACCGGCTAAATCGGTTTGATAAAAATCTACTGGCAAGCGCACCAGGTCAAGTAATACTAAAGTGGACAGAGAGTCCAAGTATCGATCCCACAGGAACTGCAGTCAATTCTCAAGAATTAATTATTTTACTTAATCTAGACAAAATAATAGAAAATATTTTGAATTAAATAAAATAAGAATATAAAATAAAAACTGCTTAAGAAATACGAATAAAAATAACTAAAGATAAAAATAATTAAAATAAAGACAACCAAGACACACGTAGGTACCGAACAAATCACGTAACATGTAGTCGATTCAGGACTCAGATTTAATCTTAATTTACGGGAATTCTCCTAATTTGTTCAAAGGTCTATTTCTAGAACAATCAAACCTATTCAAATATTGATGAACTAATCTTTCGTAATTCTAATCAAATTTGAATGCATTAAATATTTGTGAAAATTCAGTTTACACCTAAACCGCACACTGAACCCGAATTCTATTTCTAGTCGGTTTTACAATATGTTAATTATCAGAGTGATCAAAATCAAAACCTCCTCTGTCGATTTGGAATTGATTAACATGCAAGCAAACAGTTGATCAGACTATTCACAAGACAACTATAAATCTGACAACCAATAAAATAAAATCAACTCTGAAAAATCCCAAACAAACATCCAAGTTTTCTACATGAATTTGTTCGGCCCAATCACGTCATCCTGGTTGAAAATAAACTACTCAAAAATTAAAAATAATAATTCAAAAATAAAAATAAAAAGAAGAAAAGAAAGAAGAAATCTTCTATCCCAAGCCTTGTAGCCGCCTCCTTTGTGTTGTGCGCTCTCTGGAACTTCGAAAACCTCAAAAATATGTTATATCTTGTATATATATGGTCCGGAACGCCTACCAGTTAATTTTCTCTCAAAATAAGGATTTTTCGGAACACATATGACCCCCGAACACGCGCGCGCGCGCAGCACATAAAAATAGAGGCCTGTACGTCGGACTCGCGCGCGCGCGAGCTTGATTCTCGCGCGCGCGCAGTACAAAAAATCTGTGCCGAGCGACAATTTTCAAAAATTCATATCTCGAGATCTAGCCGTCGGATTGAGCTGAAATTTGGACAGCAGCTTCAAAACATCTTTAAATTTAATATGAACGGTGAGATTGGATTTCAATGTCTCTAAAATTAAATATGATTTTTCGATCAAGGCTGCTCCGTAATTCACTCTTCAAAAATCCATTTTCCTACAAAATTAACCCAAGGAGTGAAATACATACACATGCACTAAAACACATAAAAATAATATGAATGCACACAAAATAAACATAAAAATAACATGAAATAATGCATACAAAATGCACTTATCAACACCCCCATACTTAAACCTTGCTCGCCCTCGAGCAAGACATGCAAAAACAAAATGCAAACAAAAACATAAGTAAGGACGATTCATAAATGTGCAAAGCCTCTGAGAAGTTTAATCACAAAACAAAAAACACAGACATGCTCTCAACTTTTCATAATACACCTTCGGTTTAACGTGAACGTATGTGTGTGAAATGTCATTCCAGTTGCATACAACTTAGACCGAATTCGTTTCAAAACTGCTTAGCGACCTATGACAAATTAGTGTAAGTTTCACTCTTCAAGTGCCCATTCCTTCCAATGACCTCTAGACTAAACCCACCTCCCTTGAGATAATGAATTACACACCTCCGGATTTTGCACCCGGTATTGCATTAGCCCCAATAATTACCCGCTGACTTAGCTATAACTGGCTAGGATACGAAAAATCATTCTATTTTTTCTTTCTAATCCCCTCATCTATAGCCCGGATGGAGCATCAATACCATTTAATCCGCATACTTAGCCTTAAATTTAATTTTTTTTTTTTTTAGGATTTTAATCCTTTCAAGGCCCGGATGGAATTGTTTATAAATTTTTTCTAGGTGCGCCCAAGATCATAAGTGTAAACTAGAGCCTCATCAAAATTCATAGAACACAATCAAGATCCACAAACCACCTATTACCGTGCAATGGTCAAACAGATAGAAACTTCATCAAATCTTTCGCTACAATTCACTGGTCTAACATTAGTGCTTAAAAATATTCACGGTTCAACCTACAGTTTCTCATGTCAAGTCAAGAGCAAAAAAAATTTCAAAAATCATTTTTTTCAAATAAACTTCATCATCATTGGCTATTATGACTCATCCGACCCATGCAATGCAAACAATAACAAAAACACACTATATGCAAACAAATACGAAACACAACGGATGCAAAACAAACACACAAATGCGATAAATTAGTCTACCCCCCCATACTTATCCAAAGAATTGCCCTCAATGCTTCAGAATAATGAACAGAATGCATACAAACAACCCATGCAATGAAAAACAAAAACACAAAGAAAACAAAAATAACACTCCCCTGGTTTTCGATTCATTCTCTTCCTTCTTGACAGAATCCTTCGGGACGGTATCAACATTATAGAATACGGCAGGCACGACCAACTGGCATGGGAAAGAAACAAAAATCAAATAAAAACAAAACAAAAACCAAAAACAAAATAAAAAGCAAAAGCAAAAAAAACACTGGGTTGCCTCCCAGTCAGCGCTAAATTTATAGTCTAATGCCCGACTATGTAGAAGCAACCATCAAAGAGCGGTTGCCGTCCATAGTAAGAATTATACAACTCTACGTATGGGTTTTGAATTTCTTCGCCCTCAATCTTGGCGTGATATTTGCAGTTTAAGCTTGTCGGTCCAACAGTACTCGGCATGAAATTTTTCCTTTGGAAAGAGACTCTGATTCTAGGCTGAAGCTCAAAAAGGATGTAATACTGTGGAGGTGGCGTCAATGGCAAAAAAGTATCTTCTAACGGTGTACATAAAACGACCACTGACGAGGTAAAATCTCTCTCCTTGTATAGTTCTTCCTCCTCCACTATTACGTTTGGCTCTTCTTTACAAGAAGATTCCTCAAAAATGATTTCTTCATGCTCTGGCTCAGTTACTTCACTCTCTTGACAGATCTCAAAAATTGGTTCTCTAAGAAGCGCAATCTGTTCATCCAAAAGACTCATGCGGCTTTTTAAGAATTTATTTGACTCTGTCTGCTGTCGCACAAGATTTTCCAACTGAGCCACATAATCTTCGGAACACCTTATGCACTCTTCTTGATGCTCCGGTGGCTGGTTCGCAAAATTTTTAGAGTTGATATCTGGAGGATATTGGTGACTCCAACCCTGCAGTGAAGGATCACAATGTCAATGGTAGTCAAAATCTGCCATATCATTTAACAAGTGCATCGCACTGTCTTCATCTCTTCTAAACAATTGACTGCCAGTGGCCAACGCTCCATAATCCACCCAACTTCTTGTAATCTCATCCAAACCACCATAAAAAAATTGAGTGAGGGTGTAGCTCGAAAATTTATGGCATCGAAATCTGTTCGCCAAATCATTGAATCTCCCCCAAACAGCATAGAATGGCTCCAAGTATTGCTGGCCAAATCTTGTGAACACCTGATGATGATCCATCTCCAAGTACCTCACAAGCAAAAGAAAAGAAAAAAAATCAAAATTAAAATAAAATAAATAAAAAAAACGAAAAGAACGAAAAGATAGAAATAAAAAAAAATGTCTAGCCTCAAGCAAATAATTTATCCTAATATCAACTAAACAGTCCCCGGCAACGGCGCCAAAAACTTGACCGGCTAAATCGGTTTGATAAAAATCTACTGGTAAGCGCACCAGGTCAAGTAATAGTAAAGTGGACAGAGATTCCAAGTATCGATCCCACAGGAACTGCAGTCAATTCTCAAGAATTAATTATTTTACTTAATCTAGACAAAATAATAGAAAATATTTTGAATTAAATAAAATAAGAATATAAAATAAAAACTGCTTAAGAAATACGAATAAAAATAAATAAAGATAAAAATAATTAAAATAAAGACAACCAAGACACACGTAGATACCGAACAAATCACGTAACATGTAGTCGATTCAGGACTCAGATTTAATCTTAATTCACGGGAATTCTCCTAATTTGTTCAAAGGTCTATTTCTAGAAAAATCAAACCTATTCAAATATTGATGAACTAATCTTTCGTAATTCTAATCAAATTTGAATGCATTAAATATTTGTGAAAATTCAGTTTACACCTAAACCGCACACTGAACCCGAATTCTATTTCTAGTCGGTTTTACAATATGTTAATTATCAGAGTGATCAAAATCAAAACCTCCTCTTTCGATTTGGAATTGATTAACATGCAAGCAAACAGTTGATCAGACTATTCACAAGACAACTATAAATCTGACAATCAATAAAATAAAATCAACTCTGAAAAATCCCAAACAAACATCCAAGTTTTCTACATGAATTTGTTCGGCCCAATCACGCCGTCTTGGTTGAAAATAAACTACTCAATAATTAAAAATAATAATTCAAAAATAAAAATAAAAAGAAGAAAAGAAAGAAGAAATCTTCTATCCCAAGCCTTGTAGCCACCTCCTTTGTGTTGTGCGCTCTCTGGAACTTCGAAAACCTCAAAAATATGTTATATCTTGTATATATATGGTCCGGAACGCCTACCAGTTAATTTTCTCTCAAAATAAGGATTTTTCGGAACACATATGACCCCCGAACACGCGCGCGCGCGGCATAGGCCTCGCGCGCGCGCAGCACATAAAAACAGAGGCCTGTACGTCGGACTCGCGCGCGCGCGAGCTTGATTCTCGCGCGCGCGCAGTACAAAAAATCTGCGCCGAGCAACAATTTTCAAAAATTCATATCTCGAGATCTAGCCGTCGGATTGAGCTGAAATTTGGAAAGCAGCTTCAAAAAATCTTTAAATGTAATCTGAACGGTGAAGATTGGATTTCAATGTCTATAAATTAAATATGATTTTTCGATCAAGGCTGCTCCGTAATTCACTCTTCAAAAATCCATTTTCCTACAAAATTAACCCAAGGAGTGAAATACATACATATGCACTAAAACACATAAAAACACATAAAAATAATATGAATGCACACAAAATAGACATAAAAATAACATGGAATAATGCATACAAAATGCACTTATCAAACACCAACAGATTAAACTGCTCTTGTTGTATATCCCAGGAACTGATGAACGAACAATTCTTCAATCAGGTCCACGAACAGAAATTTAATCCCTCTGATAGACTGCACTAGAAATTCTATCAAAAGTTTCTACGAAGAGATAGAACAGATATGATCTGTTAAATCAGTCTGCAAATTCAAAAATTCACAGACTAAATTTTCGAACACAGTAGGGGAGGGGGGGGCGACCGAATTCTCTAGAGAGAGTGCTCTAGGGTTTTCGAAAATTATGACCTATCTTGTTTTGTTTCTGTACTGCAATAACTTATTTATAATGTGGGCTGTTAACAGCTTAGGGCCCATTAGTCATAAGTTCAAGCCTGATAAGCAAAGCCCGCATGTTCAGAAATTAATATAAAATTCATCGTGACTCAGATTGATAAACCAATATCACCAATGTGCACAGAAACCATTTCTGCATCTTTTAAAGTCAAGATAAATTTTCTGAATCCGAATTCAGTGGTTTCCAAAAATGTCCATCACTATGTCATTTTAGGAAATCTTACTCTCTCTACTTTTAAATAAGAAGTCCCACTTCTTTATTCACTAAATTTAAGTCTTTAAATTTAATTATCTCAACGGGGATTAGAAATCCATTATTTGTGTGACCCTCAATGGTTCAGGGATACAGCTAGTCGTGGGCTCACAACTCCTTGTGACTCGAAACAACAATTTCCGACTTGCCCATCGAATCATGGTAAGAGCGCCTAGCAACATCGCCCCATGATTCCCTAGGTATCACTGATAGTGCCTGCAAGAACCAATAGATTTTTGTTAGCGTACAGTACGGTCCCTTCATCCATATATCCCAATCGAATCAACAACCATTGGTAAATCGAGAGTCGTTCGAGATTCGATAACTATGCAATACATCTTGAAGATCAAATAGTGACATCGCATGTGCTACTAGGAAACCAAGTAACCTAAAACACATCATGTACTCTGGCCAGAGATTCGTCACACTAATATCTCCTCAGATTGCATAGGATATCCACACTCGCAAGTATGTGGTGAATCCTTGACAACAAAGCATCGACTCCTATATGTGTCGTAAATGTACCCAATCCCGACACCTGATGACCCCAATAGAGTCGGTAAATGAGTCAAAGTAAAGTACTAGCATATAGAGTCTCAATGATATTTCAAGTAGTAAGGACTAATGGTGTACAACCAAAACCGCGGACTTTATCCACTCGATAAGTGATAACCACTTGGAAAGCCCGGATAGGGTAGTTCAATCATTCATCATATGAATATCCATTTGCATGCTTTGAACATCTCTATGTTCCATACCAATGAAATGTGGTACTCGGCATCGCAAACGCTAGTCTCAATCTCGAGCGATCCTTATCCTTATTAACGGACGACTCAATTGACTAGGAACTATTTAGAATATACAGTGACTTTAAGATGTGTTTCATGATAGTCATCCCCATGTGCTACCACATCTTACCTAAACTATAGTATATTCAAGGTCTTCATCTAAACATCTTATAGTATGTCACAACATAATAATATGATAAAAGATAAAGTAAATGCCATTATAAAAAATGTAAATTATATTAAACAAAAGATTGTTTATATATAGAGTCATAAAAGCCCTTAGCCACAAGTTGGCTCACCGGGCACCCACTCTTTCACTAAATGCTTGCCAATGCTCTCGACTTGGTTTACTCATGAATCGGCTTACTAGTCCCAAAGAATATGATATATCAGGTCTTGTTGAGATCATCATGTACATGATACTCCCTACTGCATTTGAGTAAGGAATATTTTTCATGTAAACAGCCTCAATCTCCTCTCGTTCTTCCTTGACTTCTTTTAACTTGAAATGAGCCCTAATAGGAGTATTCACTGACTTTGCTTCTTCAATTTTAAAGAGATTCTGTATTTTGTCAGCATATCTTTCTTGTGACAGAAACAAAGTCTTATGTTGTCTATCTCTCATGATTTCAACCCCCAGGATTTGCTTTGCTGCTCCAAGATCCTTCATTTCAAACTCCTTATTGAGTTGCTTCTTTAGATATTCAATTTCCTTGCAATCTCTGCAGGCTATAAGCATGTCATCCACGTAGATCAATAGATAGACATACATTTGATTTTTAAGCTGCTTGAGATAAACACAGCAATCAAATTTTGATCTGTTATACCCTTGTAGCAACATGAAGTCATCAAACCTTTTGTATCATTGCCTAGGTGATTGTTTAAGTCCATAGAGTGACTTCTGTAACAAGCACACCTTTTCAGATTGTTTATGAACTTCAAACCCTTTTGGTTGTGTCATGAGAATCTGCTCTTCAAGGCTTCCATGCAAAAAAGTTGTTTTTACATCTAACTGTTCTAACTCCAGGTCTTGTATAACAGTGATAGCAAGTAGAATTCTGATGGAAGAGTGCTTGACCACAGGGGAGAACACTTCAGTATAATCAATTCCTTCAACTTGAGAGAAACCTTTTGCAACTAGTCTAGCCTTAAACCTTGGCTGTTCAACTCCTGGTTTTCTTTTAAATATCCACTTACAGCCAATCACTCTTTTGTCTTTTGGCTTATTAACCAATACCCATGTGTTGTTCTTGATTAAAGACTTAAACTCATCTTGCATAGCTCTTTTCCACAGAATACTGTTTTTACTCTTCATAGCCTCTTCATAGGATGTTGGCTCTTCCAAGTCCATTAATTCAGCAACATTCAGAGCAAAAGCTGTGAAATCAGATGATGTAAACCTCGATGGAAGCTTAATGTCTCTTCTGACTCTATCTCTTGCAAGCAAATATTCACTCAGATACTGGTCATGTTCAAGCTGTTTATCCTCTTCATTTTTGTTAGCATCCATCGTCTCAGTGACTTGGTCTTGACTCTGATTCTTAGTATGACTCAAATCATAGAAGTCTTCAGGTTCATTTAGATCAGCTCCACCTTCATTCTGAACTGTTATAGCATCCAATGTCTGTACCTGATCTCTTATCTGTGAATCCTGCTCAGCTTGATTAGAGCTGGCTGGCTTTGTGACATTGTTGTTAGATTTATAAAAAAACAGCTTCATTAAATATCACATCCCTACTAATGATACATTTTAGATCATCTAAAAGCCAGACCCTATGACCCTTAATTCCAGTGGGGTAGCCTAAGAAAATCCCCTTCTTTGCTCTAGGACTCAACTTTCCTTGATTGGTATGAACATACACACTACAACCAAACGTTCTTAGGTGTTTATAGTTTGGTTTCATGTTAGACCATTTGAATTCTGGTACCAAAAATTCAATGGCATAGGAGGGTGACAAATTGATTAGGTAACAAGCTGTGGAAGCTGCCTCTGCCCAAAATTTTTGTGGCAAACCACTCTCACTAAGCATGCATCTAACTTTATTCATAATTGTTCTATTCATTCGTTCTGCAACTCCATTTTGTTGTGGAGCATAGGTGCAAGTCCTATGTCTTGCAATACCATTTCTAGCACAATAATCATCAAAATCATGGTTGCAAAATTCCAAGCCAATATCAGTTCTCAAGGTCTTTATTTTATTTCCAGATTGATTTTCTACTAAGTTTTTCCATTCTTTAAACTTACTAAAAGCTTGATCTTTGGTTTTAAGAAAATAAATCCAGACCTTTCGAGAATAGTCATCAATTAAGAAAATAAAGTATTGACACTTTGATAAGGATAGTGTTACCTGTGGAGAGCCCCAAAGATCAACATGGATATACTCCAGTGGTGATTTTGTGTTGTGAGTTGCTGTATTGAACCTTAATCTATGTGTTTTCCCTAGTACATAGTTCTCACAAAAATCCAGATTGGTTATCTGACTCTAATCCAGAAAACCCTGTTTGCTTAATTCTTGAAGCCCTTTCAAACTCATATGACCGAGTCTTTGATGCCATAATAATGTATGGTTCTTATCAGTTGTAGTCACATTGATTTCAGATGACAGTGTTGTTCCTTGGAGTACATACAGCCCGTGCCTTAGACTTGCCTTCATTATTACCAGTGAGCCCTGAATCACCTTCAAGGAGCCATTTTGAGCCTTAAAGCTTAGCCCCTTATTATCCAAAGTACCTAAGGAGATCAAATTTCTCTTCAAGTCTGGAATATACCTTACATCTGTTAGGATTTTAATAGAGTCATCCCACATTCTTAGCTTGATTGAACCAATCCCTGAGATTTTACATGATTGATTATTTCCAAGAAGCACATATCCAGTGTCAACTTCATGAAGGTCATTGAACCAATCTCTTCTAGGGGACATATGGTATGAACACCGTGAGTCTAGTATCCATTCCTCCTTAGTTTCCTCAGTGGAGATGGTAAGGACTTCAGCTTCTTCATATCCTTGAAGTACATTTGCTGTGTCAAGATTAGATGTAGTTTCCTGTCCCTGACCTGTCTTCCTTAAAGGGCAGAACCTTTTGATGTGACCCTCATTTTTGCAAGACCAACATGTCCTTCTTGGTCTCGATTTAGATCTAGATTTGGATCTCCATCTGTTAGGCAGCCCCTTTCTCTCCACTGACCTGCCTCTTACTGTCAAGCCTTCTCCAGCTGGTTTTTGAAGCTTTCCATTAGCTTTCAAATCTAGTTCCTTGGAATGGGCAGCTCCTGAGACTTCTTCAAGAGTTAATGTCTCCCTACCATACTTCAAGGTATCCCTCAACTGGTCAAAGGCTTTTGACAGTGATTTTAGGAGGAATATTGCTTGGTCTTCTTCATCTATCTTTACCTCCATATTCTCAAGATCCGATAATAGCTTAGTAAACTCATCAATGTTCTCATCAATGGACTTATTTTCATCCATTTTGTAGCTGTAAAACTTCTGCTTCAAATAAATTCTGTTCGGTAATGCCTTTGTCATGTATAGTTGCTCCAGTTTGAGCCACATATTAGCTGTTGTTCTCTCCCTTACTACCTTCCTTATAATCTGATCACTTAGGCTCAAGACTATAGTGTTTCTGGCCTTCTTCAAGATCTCAGACTTATTTTCTTTGGAATCTGGAATCTTGGATTCTCCAAGCAGTGCATCATCTAAGCCTAGATTACCTAAATGTGCAATCATATTTTCCCTCCATAGATTGAAGTCATTTTTTCCATCAAACTTCTCCACTTCAAATCTTGATGAAGACATCGATAAGGAATGTCCCTGGCCAGTAGACATTCTTTTACGGATTGTTCACCCAAGAGTAAAACGAAGGGAAGATTTGGAAAACTTTGTTGCCGAGGGAAAAAACTTTAACCACAGATCAGATTCTTTGCCCCAAGATTTTATCCTTGAGGCTCTGATACCACTTGTTATATCTAAGCGCACACACGATTGCAATATACCATCCAAGAACCAAAAACAACAACAGCAATATGACTACGCAAATCAACAAGAACACAAACATATGAGAGACACAAGATTTACTTGGTTCGGATCATAGATCCTACATCCAAGGTTCTGGGTTATCACCCATATGAATTCACTAATGATCAAATCGATATCACGTTCAATACAATCCACTCTTCACGATAACCACAAGCTATAAAACAGAAACTCGTGTTATGCGTAAACAAGAACTAGCAAGCACAATATCTTCCAATTTCCAGCTGCTATCAGACGTCTGAGATCAACAATCCAGAAGATTTGCCTTTATTGTTCTTTAGGGATTTGAACGAGATAGAGAAAGAGAGAGCAATCCTTGATCGTATTCTCCACTTGTGTGTGTCTACCACTCTAACTCGATCCAGCTGCTTAATTAGGAACTAACACAGTTAATTAACCATCCTAACTAACTAATAGCTCCTGGCCGTTCGATCAAGCTACTTTCTTGTTGACCAATCTCAGCCACCAATTGTAACTTAATGCAGAGTCAACAATAGTCTTCACACCCAGGCTACCCGCGCGCGAGCGAGATGGTATCTCGCGCGATCGCGGGGAGCTTTTCCAGGGGCTCTGGAATGGCCCGCGCGCGAGCGAGATTCCATCTCGCGCGAGCGCAAGCTTTCGGTTGAGGCTCTGGATGTGTAGCCTGCGCAATCTCGTGCGAGCGCGTAGCCTTTTTAAAATTTTTTTTTTTTTTTTATTGTTTGGACCTTGGATTATTGTATGTTTTATTATTAGTATTATCCGAGATTAGATGTTTAGAACCGAGGTCTCACAACATGATATAAAGATATGAATCCTTCACACAATGACAATACTACATATAATGAATATTGGGACGTCATTAGGTAGGAGTAATTTCCCATCAGTCCCTCACACACATATCCTCAAATTTAACAGAAATAATCCTTGAACAAAATCCCATCAAATAACTAGAAATACATGTATAGACCGAAACTTTAGTACGTGATAATCCTCGATCGGTTCGCCATTATGATAGGCCGTTGAACGATTTCTTCGATTTTCTGGTAGCATAGATGTTGGAGTAAATTCTTTTGGTCCTAACAGAGAGCAAAACATCAAGACAGAACCCTATGATGCATGCAGTTGCCATAACCACGAAAACCATCCTGTAACAGTGTGCTCCGATGCATGTGTTGCCACCCCCAGCCGTCTTGGTGGCCTGTGCGTCGTACAAGAGCCCCGCGAGCAATCCGGAGAAGAGGAACGAGCCGAGTGGGAGGTTGAGGATAAGAATGTTGTAAATGAGACCATAGTATTTCAGGCCAAATAGCTCTGATGCAGTAGGAACAGTGACGGCAAGGCGAACTCCGTAGCAAATCCCGACCACTATTGAACCGACGTAGAGTGATCCTGGCAATGCCATGGCCATCGTGATATATCCTACAGCCATTAGAATCTGAGATGCTGCATTCCATATTGGTCTTGGTGTTCCAGCCCTTCTGCAATTTTTTTTTTTTTTGGGGGGGAGAAAAGCACAGTGAAATTGTTGTAAGAAATTTTGGTTCATTTACCAATAGTACTCAAATATGGTCGACAACATTTAAATGTAACATTGTCATGTGTAAATTTTTATTGGTGCGACAAATTTATAATTATGAATGATACAACTAGAATAATATATATGCAGTTGAAATTTGATACACATGCATGACAACCAGTTATTAGTATAACATGAAATGTATGTTATAGACCATATATAATATGGTCCTTATCAATTGTGGAGAAACTAAGAAACATGAGAGAATATCATTAGTCAAACTGTTTTTAATAAAACCTAGCTAACCCTTTGATAATTGGTTTTTATCGTGGTAGAAAGTTGAACTTATGGACATGGTCATTTTCACTATTGATTATTTGATTAAGATGGTGGGGGACACATGCGCTTTGGGCGAAAAAGAAAACTCTCTCTGGACGGCCAATATCAGACAGTACTGAAAGCAGGGACTGTGCCAACGGGAGCTCGATGGTTGTATCCGTCCCTTCTCAATTTTGTTTCATTTATAGTACGATACCTCATTTGAAATACCAGCCTTTTTTTTTTTAAATAAATGATTTTCTTCTCCTTTACCGAAATCCACAATTATCTTAATCCATAAGGTACAAGAAAAAGAAGAAAGATCGACTCAATGAGAGGACCATTTTTTAATTTTTGGAAATTCCAAGAATTTGCATATATTTGAAAACCATGTGCAACTCTACCACGCGTCGGTCAAGGACCAGCCGACAAAAGAAGGAAAATGGCTCGAAATTTCCAGGAATATCGAACCTGGCTTTATCCAATGGTCCACGAAGTATTAATTAATTTATGTTGACACAAAAAAATGTGTGTATATATATATATATTTTTTTGAATATTAAGACATACATGATGTTGTATAAAATAGAGTATATATAATTAGACTACGAGTGATGTTACTATTGGTGTCACTGTTGTAAAGACTAAATCTGGTCCCCAAAGTGTACTACACTGAGCTAGATAAAATAATTTTAATACTTTTAAAAGCTATATTCACTGCTCCACCAATTAAATTCATTGAGTCTTTTGGAGGCCATCAAAGGTCGCAAACAAGTTAACGAGATCCAAATTGAGGGGTATTCTCTAGTTGCAGATTTAATGGTCATCAATCATTGATCCAATAACCAACAAGAAAATAACCTTTTATGACAACCGTAAATTTCAACCTAATATATGAGTAATACCCCAATGATAGATCTAATGTTTTATGATTAACATATCAACAATATATAATTAATTACTTTTATGTGTAAAAATACGAACCGTTGGATGTATGGTTTTGATATTATTCATATGCTAGGATCTCATCTACCCATATAAACTAATCTAAGACCAAGATTACTAATTTTAGACAAGATTTTAGATTCGATATTCAATCGTAACAAATTCACTTCCCTACTCCAAAAAAATTATTTATATGTATATATATATATATTATGTAAAAGAAGAAAATATTATGGTGGTCCAACTTAATTCTGTGCGTAAAGTCAAATTTATATCTGACATTCTTACTTCAAAGCCTGCCAATTTCAAAGTAATACTAGAGGAGATTATTGAATATATTATTTGATTACGCAATGAAATTATAATTTAATTAGTTTTAAAATAAAATAATTATTTTTTAGTAAAAATAAATAAAATTTAATAGTAATACCAACAAAAAGTATGTAGATGCAGAAGTGAAGAGGAATAGACTTACTTGACGAAGTATTCCGAGACCGACCCGGAAAGAATCCGACCGAAAAATCCCCAAATACTGGTAAGCGAAACGAACATGGATACATCCGAATACCCGAGTGCCAAGCCCATTTGGCCCAGATTATTCATCACCGCAAGTCCCGTACCAACTCCACATAAGAAAGATACAAACAAGATCCAAAAATCCACAGTGCTCAAAGCCTCCAATATGGTGTGCTCGTCCCCCAGCACCGGCCGTTTTTTCTCCGCCGCCGCCTCCTCCTCCACTTCCGCCTTCGTTGCCACCAGGAGTAGTGGCTCAGCCACGCTCCGTTCGAAGTCGTCGGCTGTTTTCCCATCCGACCGGATCATGTTCTTGGCCCATATGTACATGGGAATCGCAAGAGGAGAAGCCAATAAAACCACAAGTATGGCAGCAAATACTTTGGAAAACACACGGCCGTGAGTTCCTGTCAGATCGAACGCCAACAAGTAAAGCGCGATGATAACGGCCAGAACGTTAACCACCCCGAAATAACTGTTCTCTTCCTTCTCATCGGCGGCGGCGGAGGACGACGGAGGAACCTCACGGAGGAAAACGACGGCCGTCATGCAGACCAACAATGGGATTATCGCCAGCATCAGCAGAAACTTGGCCGGGTCATCGGCGAAAAGCGCCGAACAGACGTCGGTGAAAATCGCGGTGCTCAAACCCACGTAACCCTTCAGAATCCCCGAAACCGGACCCCGGTTTTTGCGGAAATTGCGGATACAAGTCACCAGAATCGCGGTGTTCATCCATGTCGTACTGTTCCCTCCCATACACAGAAAAATGCACATCTGCACCAATAATTACGTGTGCCATAGTCGCGAAGATCATCCAAATGTAAACGAGGATTAATTCGATCGAGTACAGTAAATAAATTAACTTACGGCCCAATATGGAAGTGGTTGGATGCGGCGGCTGACGACTAGCCACTGAACGCCGTAGCCGATGACCCCTTCGACGGAGCCGATGAGAAGGATGACGGGGGTAGGAAGGCGGTCGGAGGCGAGACCGGCGAGGATTCCGAACGCTTTTCCGACATCTTTTGCGACGGAGAGATTGTTGAGCTGGAGCTGTGTGAGCACCATAAGGGTTTTGAGTGCACCAGAATAGTTAGAGAAGGTGTAATTGTTGCCGGAGATTGCTTGTACCCAGACGGCGGTTACGAAGCCCAGCCATTTTCCAGTCGGAGACGTAGGCGAGAACTTCGAACCCATTCGAAACCCAACGGGGGAAAATGGTTACTGAAATTGTGGCTTTTGGCCAAATATTTATCGACGATTACTTCAAGTTCAATTTGGCGTTGCTGCAACTACTTTGGGACTGTCTGATTTATGAACAATAAATTATAATTAAATAATAATAATAATATATATTTTTTAAAAAGACTCTTCGATTACAAGTGGAGAAATAAATTTCTTCTTGTATACTTCTCTGTTTTATATATATTGTTATCTTTGAATTTTTACACATATTAAGAAAAATATATTTGAAAAGAAAATTTTATACAAATTTTTTATTTTATTTTTGTTTAATGTATTAAAAAATAATTGCATAATTTTCAAAGTGTAGTTAATAGGAGTATATTAATAAAGAACTGTAAAAAAAATATTACTAAATATGATATATTACTATATATTTGAGATAAATAAAAAAGAAAACATGGATAATATAATTGGTACGAATGGAGTATTTAAGAGTTAGTGTTTCAACTCTAAAAAAGAAAAAAAAAATCTATGCATGCATACAAGTTGGGTATATATAATTGACTACTGCAAGCGTCTTTGTCTAAGTTTCACGGATTCCAACTTTCTAAATTCTAATATCTCACGATAAGTAATATATATATATATATATATATTATATATATATATATATATATATGATACCGTTTGGTACAAGTATAATTAGTACTTATACAACTTATCCTATCTAATATCACGTTCTTCTCATCATATTATTTATTCATCTATTAATTATTTATTTTGCATCAATCAAATCATTAATCATTTATCTTACATCAATCAAATCATTGAATTTAAATTACTATATTACCTTTATAAATAATATTATTCATATTTTATTTATTCTTAAAAGGACAAAATGGTCATTTATATTTTTTTATATAAAATTCAATCAATCAAATCAAATAAACTATAATCTATCAATCAAATCAAATACTAAATTAACTATCATTTTCTATTTATTTTATATTACTTATCCAAATATTATTTATCCTATCCTCGAACCAAACGGTGCAATAACATATAAAATTATTCTGATGCTACTTAAAAACAGCATCAATTAAAATATCTCGACTGAAGAACTGAATTAAATTGTATCCAAATATATGTATCAAAGAAAAATAAATGAGTTGACTTCGTCAAAAAACTAAAATGTGTGATGTTACATGTACAAATGGGAATAGACGTGAGTTATAAAGTATATTTCAAATTACAAAATTATCCTAAATGTAATTTTAAAATATATTTTTCAAATAAAATGTATCGATAATTTTATAATTTCAAATGCATTTTGTAATTGTACATATATATATCATTTTCCTTAATTGTTTTTATTTATAAGTGCCGAGTTTCAGTTAATGTGAAATTTTATTGTATAAAGCAATTAGAACACTTCACAACTAAGGTTATGAAATATCTCTAAAATATAATTAGAGATTTGATAGGATATTTACCATATCATCATATTTTTGTTTTTTTCTTATTCATATTCTCCCCTTTCATATGGAATAATAAAATCGTCTTTCAAATGGAAGAAAGTAGTAGTTTATATATATTTCATGATCGAAGTCGTATGGATTTTAATTAATATTTGAATATTATAATCTAATTTACGCTAACATAAAAGTAGTTGTATTGAAATTAATACAAAGAAGAAACGACGAAGAGAATTTGGTAGGTTTCACCATAACATTAAATAGTATTCTTATTATGATATCCCTTTTTTTGTTATTATTAATAAATACTAGAAATATTAGCATGTTTAGCGAATCAGTAAATATAATATAATTGATTTTTTTCTTTCAGCCATAGAGAACGAAGGGAGACAGGATTTAAAAGTACGGAATATATGTATGGATATCCCTTAATTTAGTGCTACTTGCCAATTTTGTTATGTTTTTTTTCTAAATTGGCTGAAATAAGATTATGACCCTTTACCTAACCAAATTACAAACAATCTACGATGCTGCTTATACAATAGCCTCATTTGCTTATTGGAGCAAATAATCACGTCACGTTGACAATTGGAATACTACTTTACTTTTAAGAGAAAAAAAAAAAAACAAATCTTCTAATAACAAACATATTACATTTTCAGTCATTTTCGGCCATTGGATTTACCCTTCACGGCAACATCGAAGCAAGCAATCGTTCTCCATATATATGTATGATCAAGAAGGGATAATTTAAGTGTCACCAAGAAGATTTTAAGCATATCTCAATATCATTAGACGATATGGTTCTTGATAATTAAATAAAAATCAGATCATGTTTTAAAGATTTGAAGGTCAATATTTCACCACATTATATGAGAAGATTGACAACTAAGCCAGAAAAAAGTCTGATTTCCAATCAACGAGATAACATATTTTTGTCCCGAATAATGCTAAAGGTAGAACAAATATCGTGTACAACGATATTTACAACAAATATATCATGAGATTTTGTATTCAATATATCCTGAGATTTTGATAAATGAAATTTTTGTGTTGAATTTTTTGTGTTGTACAAATTGATAGACAAATTTCGTTATACCTGTAGCATTACTCTCTTTGTCTCTACACAATTTATTATTTTAATAAAAGATCAATTGATATTCTTGTATTAAAAACCTATCAGGTGAAGTATAAACTTAATCTTCTACCATTCATTCACGCCATATATTTTAGAAATCTCCAAACTCAGTGATAGAGGTGAAGGCTTCCACCAATAAAATTAAGTTGGCTGAAAATTTAAATAATTTTATCTTTAAAAAAATTAAATAATTTTTATATATATATTTAAACATTTACTACTCATCAAATGTTGATCCGCTCTTTAAAAGCGCGGACATTGAGTTTGTACCACCATGTGTGCAGCATCGAATTTTCTCAGAGTTTGATGCAATTTGTTACATTTATCCATTCGGACCATTCCGAATCTCGAAACTGAAAGGAGGAATATTCTATTTTCGATGCTTTTAATTTTCTTTTTTAAAATTAATTAAAACAAATCTTTTATAAAATATTTACATAAATCAATTTTGTGAGACAAATCTCTTATTTAAATAATATATTAAAAAAATTATAATATTTTACACAATAAATATTAATTTTTATTGTAAATATAAACAAAAATAACAGATTCCAGTTTCTCGCGAGTCTGAGTCACTCGTTGATCGTCCCACTAATCTATAAGAATGTCTTATAAAATGGGTTGTTAATTAAAGATATTATGATTTTGACAAGATATTGATTATCTATAGAATTTTTTTTTGGGAAATATTACATGTACACATTAATTTATACATTAAGTTACACAATGCACATGAAATTACAAAATTATCACTTTATTTTATTTTAAAAATTATTTCTAAAATACATTAAAAATATTAATATAAACATATAACCCAACATATAATATTTGGTGTATATATGGCATCACTCGATTTGTTAAAGGGCTGCTTATCACCAAAATAAATGATAAGAATGTGATGCGATATCTACGGCTGACATTGGAAGATAATGGAGTTGGGCCCCACACTTCGTACGACAAGTACAGCTTGTGCCTCCACGTGACACGTCCAAACAAAATTCCACATGCTTAACAATATTTTTATCATGCTGGAATTTTAATCTTTGAATTCGGCAGTGGCCTCACTCATCATAAAATATCTATGATATTTTCTTTAGAAATTAAAAGAGTTATTTGCACCAAACACTCCTATAAAACATTGAAAATGCATATTTTTTCTCTGTAAAATTTTAATAGGCATCTTCAACTCTAATCTTTTAAAAAATTAGCACACTCGCCACTTCAGGTGAGTGATTGTTGCGCACGCGCTTCTCATGAGACTGTGCAAGGATTTTGATATTTTTTTTGCATCAAATACCCCTGTGAAATATTAAAAATGCATATTTGACCCCTGTGAAAATAATTTTTAAATCTATTCAACCCATAACACACAATTTTTATTAAAATCTAATTATAAAATATTTATCAAACACTTTTTGTTTTATTAATTTTATTTTTTTAAAATTTATTATGATTACATAATTATTTCTAAAAAATATTATTATTTTATTTTGTTATCATTATTTTATTAAACTTTCTTCTTGTTTTCACTTTTTCATTAAATATGAATTCATAAACAAATATTTAAATAATTTTAAGTACCAAAATATTGAACTAAACCGATAAGTTCAAACATATTGCTTTTTTGATTTAAGACTATATATTATTGAATCAAAATTTAAAATTTTCGAAAATATGCATTGCACAATTTGTAATAAATAATAAAAAAATAACATTCTTATATACTTCTAAATCGAAAAAGTAACATTCATGAACTTATCATTTGGTTCAATATTTTGATATTTTTAGATATTTAAATCCTTATTTATGAATCATGTTTAATGGAAAAGTTGAAAACACGGAGTGATTTGATAAAATAATGAGAACGAGATAAAGTAATAATTTTTTTTTGAAATAAATTAATTAAAAATTAAAAATTTAAATTAAAAATAAAATTAAATAAAATTAAAAATGTTAGAAAAATATTTTATAATTAGATCTTAATAAATATTGTGTATTATTATTTAATGCAAATTCTGCAATGCATTTTAAAAAAATTAGATTTTGGTTCAAAAATCTATAATCCTAAATTAAAAAGTAATATGCATGAAATTATCATTTTGATTTAATATTTTGATACTTTTAGGTATTTAAATCTCGTTCATGAATGCATTTTTTATTGAGAATTTGGAAACAAGAAGAAAATTTAATAAAATAATGATAACAAGATAAAATAATAATATTTTTTGGAAAATAATTATATAATAATAATAAATTTAAAATTAAAAATAAAATTAATAAAACAAAAAGTGTTTGCTAAATATTTTATAATTAGATTTTAATAAAAATTGTGTATTATGGGTTGAATAGATTTAAAAATTATTTTCACAAGGGTCAAATATGCATTTTTAATAGTTCACAGGGGTATTTGGTGCAAAAACAAATATCAAAAGCTTTGCCCAGTCGCATGAGGGGTGTGTGCGCAACAATCAGACATTTGAAGGGCGAGTGTGCTAATTTTTTAAAAGGTCAGGGTTGAAGATGCTTATTAAAATTTCACAGGGGAGAAGTGTGCATTTTCAATATTTCACAGGGGTGTTTGGTGCAAATAACTCAAAATTAAAATTATAAAATATAATGTTTTCTTGTGAAATATAAAAGATGAATTGATGTGCCTCAAGTCACAGTCCGTGCTACATTATTGCCACAAGTTAAAGTCGGTGCTGTTGAAAATATATTATATTATATTAGAATTATTGAAAATTGAGTTGTATTATTTTGAAAATTAGTGTGTGATGATGTAGATGATGATGATTTAATTTTTGGACTAATCTCCCATTGAGATCTATAAATAGGTCTCTCCATTTGTGTAGAAAAACACAATTTGAGAGAATAAATTTAAAGTGTGGAGTTTGAGAATATTTTGAGTTTTTGAGTTTTATAAATTTTACTTTTCACAACACGTTATCAGCACGATCGCTCGAAGGTTCTCTATAATTTCCGACGCTCCAAAATACAAGAAGAAGTCAAAAAATATTCAACAAGTAAGAATTTTTATTTTACTGTTTATATATTTTTATTGTGTATATATTAATATATAATATAATATCATGTTATGAATTTTTTAAAAAACTTGTTATAAATCCTGGGAGGATGTTAAGACGACATCCCACACTCCCGGTAAGGGATACGACAAGTATAAAAGCCTCTAAGGTTTTTAAACATTATAATCATATTTGTATAATGTCATGTTATTATATAAAAGGTTGTCTATGACATCGATCTTATAATAATGTGATATGATATACTATACCCGACTTTATACTAACTATATTGGTATAATTTCACAATATTATATAAAAGGCTGTCTACGACATCGATATTATAATAATGTGATATGATATACATAATTATTTAATTATGATTATCATTATATGCATTGTATCATTATCACAAATTTTTATTCAACACATACTCGATTTTTCTTTACCCCCAACGGTCACAAACGGCTAGTTTTTGGCCTATAAATATTTTCACTCAAACTCATTTTCAATCACGCGAAAATTCATTCTTCATCTCAAAACATTTTCTCCTCGGTTTTTTTCGAAAAAGAAGAAGATGGAGTTTTTGGCTTTTCTAAGGATATTTTTCATAACGATTATGATCATCATGCTCACGAATTTTGTACTCACCAGCGATTTTCCACCACATGCTTTTTCTCTATTTGTACACTTACTTGTACTCATCGTTTATCCATTATTTTGTATTGTCATATTAATGGAAATTAACTAATAAAATGCATTGTTTTTTTTCTAGTACCACCATGTCAAACTTGGCAAAGCTTGAATTCGTTGCACTCGATATCACTGGAAAAAATTATATGCCATGGACTCTTGATGTTGAGATGCATCTTGAGTCATTGGGTCTAAGTGAAAGCATTAAAGAAAATAATATATCAACCTCACAAGATAAAGCAAAAACTATGATTTTCTTGCGCCGACATCTTGATGAAGGGTTGAAATGTGAGTATCTCACCGAAAAAGACCCAATGACTTTATGAAAAGGGCTGAAAGAAAGATTTGAGCATATAAGGAAAGTGATACTCCCGACCGCCCGTGATGAATGGAATACGTTGAGATTCCAAGACTTTAAAAAAGTCAGTGATTATAATTCTGCGATGTATCGAATAGTCTCGCAATTAAAATTCTGTGGACTTGAAGTCACAGAGATGGAAATGCTTGAGAAAATATTTTCCACTTTTCACGTATCGAATATAACTCTACAACAACAGTATACAGTGCGTGGATTTTCGAGATATTCCGAACTAATAGCATGTCTTCTTGTGGCGGAAAAGAACAACGAATTGTTAGTAAAAAATCATCAATCCCGACCCACTGGATCAACGGCATTTCCTGAAGCAAATGTCGTAATGAAAAATGAAAACCAAAATCAAAGGAATAGACCAGATTTTGGTCGTGGACGAGGTCGAGGACGTGGGCGTGGACGTGGACGTAGAAATGACCGTGGTCGTGGATGCGGTCGTGGATATGAAAATAATCGAGATAGTTATTTCAGTAACTCATCTCAAAAGAGCGTCACGCACCACCCCACTAAAAAGGCAGCATGAAAACATGAGTGAAAATGAAAATCACTCAAAAAGAACCGAGAGTGTTTTTTATAGATGTGGCACTCCGGGACATTGGTTACGAACTTGTCGTGCCCCCGAGCACCTTTGTAAGCTCTATAAAGAATCGATAAAGGGGAAAGGAAAAGAGACCAATTTTTTTGAAAATAGTGAACATTTAATTGGTTCAACTAGTTTCAATGCTGCAGATTTTTTGAATGATTTCGAAGACATTGATTAAAAGATTGGTGGGACTAGATTGTAACAAATTTGTATTTTTCATGCATTTTTGTATTATAAAGCATGTTATATTTTACATTTGTATTGTACTTAATTTTTCTTTATTACATTTTTGTGAAGTTTGATATGGAAAATGCTATGAGCAAACATGGAAATAATATCATGGAAATTTGCATACTGGATAGTGGTACAACGCACACTATTCTGCGAGATGAAAGATATTTCTTGGAACTAAAACCAACAAAAACAATGGTGAATACAATATCAGGTCCTGTAGACTTGATTGAAGGTTTTGGTAAAGCGAAATTTTTGTTACCTAATGGTACAAAATTTTTGATAAATGATGCTTTATATTCACCACGATCGAAAAGAAATTTGTTGAGTTTTAATGACATATATTCTCATAGGTATGATACTGAGACAATGACTGATGGAAATCAGAAATATATGTGTCTTACCACATATAAGTCAGGAAAGAAATTTGTAGTTGAGAAACT
Source organism: Henckelia pumila (assembly GCF_033568475.1). Lineage (NCBI taxonomy): Eukaryota > Viridiplantae > Streptophyta > Magnoliopsida > Lamiales > Gesneriaceae > Henckelia > Henckelia pumila. The sequence continues at coordinate 60,892,804 of NC_133123.1, forward strand.
ACCAATGCTTCCTACTGGATTGCATTATACACATATAAGTCCAATTGAATCAAATATGGTGATGGATAATTCATTAATTTAACAAATTGGCATGATCGATTGGGACATCCTGGTTCAACAATGATGCGAAGAATTATTGAAAATACACATGGTCATCCACTGAAATACCAGAAGATCTTTCAGAATAATAAGTTTCAATGTAAAGCGTGTTCACTTGGAAAACTTATTATAAGACCATCACCAGCTAAAATCTAAACTGAATCACCCATATTTCTTGAACATATTCAGGGTGATATTTGTGGGCCAATTCATCCACCATGTGGACCATTTCGATACTTTATGGTATTGATCGATGCCTCTAGCAGATGGTCACATGTATGCTTATTGTCAACTCGGAATGTGGCATTTGAAAGATTGATGGCTCAAATAATAAAATTGCGAAATCAATTTCTCGATTATACAATCAAGAAAATAAGACTTGATAATGCTGGAGAATTTACATCCCAGACTTTCAATGATTATTGTATGTCAATGGGAATCACTGTTGAACATCCTGTAGCTCATGTTCATACGCAAAATGGATTAGCTGAATCATTGTTTAAACGTCTACAACTGATTACTAGACCAATGATTATGAAAACAAAACTCCCTATTTCTATATGAGGACATGCAATTTTACATGCTGCGGCATTAATTCGCATCAGACCAAGTGCATATCATAAATTCTCCCCATTGCAACTTGCATTTGGTAAAGAACCAAATATATCTCATCTAAGAATTTTTGGATGTATGGTGTATGTGCCTATTGCACCACCTCAACGATAAAAAATGGGTCCTCAAAGAAAAATCGGTATTTATATCGGTTATGATAGTCCATCAATCATTCGATATCTTGAGCCTCAGACAGGCGATGTGTTTACAGCACGCTTTGCTGATTGTCATTTTAATGAAGAAATATTCCCAGTGTTAGGGGGAGAAAAGAAACACATCGAAAAAGAAATAACATGGTATGTACCATCATTGTTACATTTGGATCCAAGGACCAAACAATGTGAAAAAGATGTACAGCAAATTGTACATTTGCAAAGAATAGCAAATCAAATGCCAGATGCATTTGCAGACACAAAAGGGGTGACAAAATCATATATACATGCTGTAAATGCCCCAGCTCGAATTTAAATTCCAAAGAAACAGATTGAAGACACTCATGATGTCATTAAACGCCTGAAGCGTGGAAGACCAGTCGGTTCCAAGGATAAAAATCCTCGGAAAAGAAAAGGCATACAGAAGCACGATGATCATAAAATAGAAAATGGTGTTCCAGAAGAAACACCTGATGATGAAAATTTTCTGTCAGAACCACAAACTGACGAGAATCATGAAATCTCTATCAATTATATTAATACTGGAAAATATGGAACCAAAAAGACATAGAAGATATTGATGAGATATTTTCTTATAATGTGGCTTGTGACATCATAAATGAAAATGAGGATCATGAACCAAAATCTTTTGGTGAATGTAAAACTCGTCATGATTGGGCCAAATGGAAAGATGCCATCCAGGTTGAATTGGATTCGCTGAATAAACGTAATGTTTTTGGACCTATAGTCCTCACACCTGAAGGTGTAAAACCTGTTGGATACAAATGGATTTTTATTCGAAAGCGAAATGAGAAAAATGAAATAGTCAGATATAAAGCTAGACTTGTTGCACAAGGTTTTTCTCAAAGGCCTGGAATTGATTATGAAGAAACGTATTCTCCTGTTATGGATGCAATTACGTTTCGATATTTGATTAGTTTGGCAGTGTCTGAAAATTTGGAAATATGTCTTATGGATGTTGTTACAGCTTACTTATACGGATCACTTGATAGTGATATATACATGAAAATCCCTGAAGGATTTAAGATGCCTGAAGAACAAAGTTCAAAACCCAGAGAATTTTATTCTGTAAAATTGCAAAGATCATTATATGGGTTGAAGCAATCAGGCCGAATGTGGTATAATCGGCTAAGTGATCACTTGATGAAAAAGGGATATGTAAATGATCCAATATGCCCTTGTGTTTTCATCAATAAAACAACATCCGGATGTGTAATCATTGCTGTATATGTTGATGATTTAAACATCATTGGAACGAATAAAGAAATTAAAGAAGTTATGATGTACTTGAAAGAAGAATTTGAAATGAAGGATCTTGGAAAAACCAAGTACTGTCTGGGTTTGCAAATCGAACAAAAAGAATGTGGAATTTTTGTTCATCAGGCAAATTATACAGAAAAGATCCTTAAACATTTTAATATGGATAAATCAAATCCATTAATTACTCCAATGGTTGTAAGATCATTAAACATAGAAAAGGATCCATTCCGTCCATGTGAGGATGATGAAGTTATTATTGGTCCAGAAGTACCATATCTAAGTGCCATTGGTGCCCTTATGTATCTTGCAAATTGCACTAGACCTGATATATCTTTTGCTGTAAATTTATTGGCAAGATTCAGTTCATATCCAACAAAGAGGCACTGGAACGGAATTAAACATATATTCCGTTATCTACGAGGAACGACAGATTTGGGACTTTTGTACTCAAAAGACACCAATCAAAGTATCATTGGTTATGCTGAAGCTGGATATTTATCTGATCCACATAAGGCACGTTCCCAAATCGGATATGTATTTACTCGTGGAGGCACCGCAATTTCTTGGCGTTCACAGAAACAAACACTCGTAACAACTTCATCAAATCACGCCGAGATTATTGCATTACATGAAGCAAGTCGTGAATGTGTGTGGTTAAAATCAATGACACAACATATCCAAACTTCTTGTGGATTATCAGTAGACAAGAAGCCTGTGACGTTGTATGAAGACAATGCTGCATGTATTTCTCAAATGAAAGAAGGATACATCAAAAGTGATAGAACCAAACATATCCCCCCAAAGTTCTTTGCCTACACTCAAGAGCTTGAGAAGAATAAAGATATTGATATCTGTTACATTCAATCAAGTGAGAACTCATCAGATCTCTTCACAAAGGCACTTCCCACGACGATATTCAGAAAGCATATATACAACATTGGGATGCGAAATCTACGGAATATGTGAAGAATCACTCATATTAACATGAGGGGGAGTTTACGTGGCTGCACTCTTTTTTTCTTGCTATGGTTTTTATTCCACTGGGTTTTTCCTAGTAAGGTTTTTAACGAGGCAGCATAAAACACGTAATAAAGACAATCATCATATGACGATCATCATCACAAGGGGAAGTGTTGAAAATATATTATATTATATTAGAATTGTTGAAAATTGAGTTGTATTATTTTGAAAATTAGTGTGTGATGATGTAGATGATGATGATTTAATTTTTGGCTAATCTCCCATTGAGATCTATAAATAGGTCTCTCCATTTGTGTAGAAAAACACAATTTGAGAGAATAAATTTAAAGTGTGGAGTTTGAAAATATTTTGAGTTTTATAAATTTTACTTTTCACAACAGGTGCTACATTATTATTATTATTATTATTATTATTATTATTATTTTATTTTTTATTAACATTACGAGTTAATTTTGTGAGATAAATTTATTATTTGACTCAATCAATGAAAAAAAAATTACTTTCATGTCAAAAATATTTTTTTAATTGTAAATATAATATCGATCAACCTGTTTCACAAAATATTTTGTCATAGTTAAGATATCATGTCCAACCAGTACCAGCAGATTCCCATGTTGGTCGGGATGACTAGTTATAAACCTATTCTTGGAATTGAAAGCTACAATTGTGGTTTTAGTTCTGGTTCAGGTTCATATTTTATGAAAATAAAAATTATTAATCAACAAAGTATGTATGAGAATATGTTCGGGAATTTTTTTTAAAATCTATTTATTTGTCTATTTTTTATGGTTAGTCCATTAATTTTTCAAAGTTAGTTTCGGTAGACTAATTTTAACTTTCGGTTATTTTGGTCTAAATACTGATGTGACAACTTGACAAGCCATCATTTTCTAAAATCACGTCATCATTTTCTAGTGTCACGTTAGCATTTTCAAGTATCATATTAACAATTGAACCAAAATAGCCAAAAATTAAAAGTTAATATATCATAATCAAAATTTGAAAACTTAGTAGACCAAACAAGTAAGTAGAAAAAAAGAATTTTCCCTGATTTTACTTATTATTAAAGTAGAATTCAACTAAAGTTTCATTGAATCAATTAAGAAAGCGAGAATATGGGGAAAAAGAAACCCGGTTCATCCCAAATGTTTGAATTTTTCTCGATTCAGTCCCAAATATTCTAACCTAAGGAAATATTTATTTCCTAATATCTTTTCGAGTTTAAAAAAAAATTTGTTAGTTTTTTGTCTTTCTTGTACTTGAAATTATCTTATTTAATTGGTTGAGATATTTTAAAATAAGAATTGTTTTATATTGATAGAACGATATATTTGTTTTATAAATAAAATGGTTGATCAATTTAGAGGTTCATTCAACAATTTTTCGGGTTCTTCAAATACAGAAAGAAATTCAAACTCTCAAAGTTCAGTGTCTCATTTTTATCTCAATCCTCGTCCTTCTGAATTTTCATACGGAAATTATTTTCCAAAAAATATCCCCGCTGGTTCGAATATTGTTTCTAATCCTCAGTATTTTAACACAATGTTCCTGATCGATTATTATTGTAGTGACTCAATCCGAAATTACTAATTAACCAAAGATTAAAGCATGCAAATCAACTTAAAAGCGAAAATCAGAAAATTCAGCGGAAACTTAATTAAAACAACTAAAATCTACCAGCAAAATACAACCGGTCCAAACGAAAACTATAACAACCAATAATGTTATACAACCCCATCGAAGGTAAAGCTAAAATCTGAAATACAACGGAAACCTGGTACAGTACAAATCCACCCTGCTGTAGCTCAACGACCGCTACCACTGAGTCCGTTACCTGAGTCCTGCCCCATGGAATGGGGTGTCTAGAACAACCGAGAACGTGAGCATAAAAGGCTCAGTATGAAAGAATGAGTATACAAGTTCAATGAATGCTAATGCAAGTGAAGGGTATCGGAAACCTATCATCGATAGAATACTGCTCAGTAAGATCGGAACTTCCGATCTCGCAATCGGAGCTTCTGATCCCACTTCGGAGCTTCCGATCGTGCTTCCGATCGATCTCCACCAACCACATGTCTCTGATTTGACAACTCGATTGCCGACAGTAGTTCAGAACTACCGATCCTAGTTCGGAGCTTCCCAACTTCCTCTTGTCCAATCACCCAATCAAAGTTCATGCCATGTCCGACTGTCACACGATCAGAACTACCGATCTCATGTTCGGAGCTTCCGATCAGCAATGCTAGCTTCCGAACATGTTCGAAACTTCCGATCCTCCTTCAGAACTTTCGATTTGTCCCAAATATTCAAAACCTTAGAAACCATTTTTATTCGTTCTGAATCCGATTATTAATTCCTTAAGCTCAAATTAGGATCCCTTAATTATGCTTAAGCAATAGATTAGCCCAATTAGGAGTCGGGCTACTACATTCTCTCCAACTTAAGATATTTTGTCCTCGAAATCTATACTAGCATAATCAGAACAATTAATAATTACAATCATTGCAGATTACAAAATACAGTACAACCATTACAAAAGGAACAATTACAATCATAATAACTCCGGATGCTCAGAATGCATACGACTTTCTAACTTCCAAGTCGCTTCCTCAGTGCCTCGTTAGTGCCACTGAACCATGGCTAGAGGAATGCATTTATTCCGAAGTACTTTGTCCTTCTTGTCAAGAATCCTCAGTGGTATCTCCACGTACGATAGATCATGCTCCAACTGCACATCTGACGGGTGCAAAACATGAGACTCATCTGCAACATACTGTCAAAGTAAGGATACATGGAACACATTGTGAATGCTGAAGAGGTATGATGATGACACCAAACGTTAAGCCAAATCTCCAATATTCTCTAGAATCTCGAACGGTCTGATGAATCTAGGCGCTAACTTGACCTTCATACCGAATCTCATCACTTTCCGGAAAGGCGATACTCGCAGGAAAACATATTCTCCTGCATTAAAATGAAATGGTCTGCGTTTGGTATTGGCATAACTGGTGTAGTAGCCCGGTTCCATTTTTACAAGATCAAGTGATTTTAAAACATGTTAGAAAATGACATATAATTTTAAAAGTGTCAAAAAATGTTTAAGGAGTCATTATTTGGTGAAAATAAGAGGAAAATCAGATCCAAAACGTCCGAAAATGGTAGGGTAGGTCCCGGGAGTCCCGGTGGTCCAAAACGAGTTCGCAAGAACCAAAGCAGTTCGGAGCGAGCGGACTAGTTTGGACCATCCAAACCCAGTTCGGACCATCCGAACTCATCAATGGCCAGGTGTCTCAGTGGATCGGACAAGTGGCTGTTCAGACCATCCAATCCCAGTTTGGACCGTCCGAAATCAATAGGGTCCAGGTGTCTAAATGGATCGAACAAGTGGCAGTTTGGACCCTCCAAACTCCGCCTATAAATAGGTCATCCTAGGCTCACTTTTCTTCGCACCATTCAGCTCTCCTCTCTCAGTTCTTAGGCTTTTCTAGGTGTTTTAGGGATTTTCCAACCTTCCTAGTCTTGGTGAAGAGGTTGGCGAGGTGCTCCAGGGTTGCTGTGGAGGGGTGCCCAAGTTATGGAGCAGTCATCATCATCGGCCTGAAGACGGACGCATGTATAGGTCTGGCTCTTTATAGTAAATAGAGAGTATGCTATAGTATAGTTTAAGACTTTTAGAATAAGGTTATAATGCATGAGTACTTTGCATTGTACTGCGGACTATAGGCTTGGACATAGTGCTGGTCTAGCTTGTCTAGTTTATGAGGTACGAAAGTATTATAAGTGGAAAATCAGATCCGAAACGTTCAAAAATGGTAAGGTAGGTCCCGCGGGTCCCGGGGGTCCAAAACAAGTTCTGAAGGACCAAAGCAGTTCGGAGCGTGCGGACTAGTTCGGACCATCCGAACCCAGTTCGTACCATCCGAACTCATCAGTGGCCAAGTGTCTCAGTGGATCGGACAAGTGGCAGTTCGGACCATCCGATCCCAACTCGAACCATCCGAACTCAACAGGGTCCAGGTGTCTAAATGGATCGGACAAGTGGCAGTTTGGACCATCCGAACCCAGTTTGAACCGTCCGTACTCCGCCTGTAAATAGGCCATCCGAGGCTCACTTTTCTTCACACCATTCAGCTCTCCTCTCTTGGTTCTTAGGATTTTCTAGGTGTTTTAGGGAGTTTCCAACCTTCCTAGTCTTGGTCCAGAGGTTGGTGAGGTGCTCCAGGGTTGCTGCGGAGGGGTGCCCAAGTTCTGGGGCAGTCGTCATCAACGGGCTGACGACGGATGCAGGTATAGCTCTGCCTCTTTATAGTAAATAGGGATTATGCTATAGTCTAGTTAAGGCTTTTAGAATAAGGTTATAATGCATGAGTACTTTACATTGTAGTGCGGACTGTAGGCTTGGACATAGTGCTGGTCTAGCTTGCCTAGTTTATGAGGTACGAACGTATTATTCGAGATATCTAGATTGAGTATGCATGTATTATGTGGTTGCATGTTTATATATCTTTATATACATCATGTCATGATTGTATGTTGCATTCATACGCATATTCAGCTTTATTACCTTAGAGGTAATCTGTAGAAGGGCGCTCACCCTACGAGTCATGGATGGTTGGATACGTAAGTCTTGTGTCAGGCCACCATGATTTGTTGGACACATGTACTAGTATCAGGTCACCATTATCCACTGGGTATAGGAGCCACCTCCTGAGGAGAGGACACATCGTGCTATATACCCTGGGCCCGGTTTATGAGCATTTCTTGACCTGGGAGTCTTGGCACCCATTTTACTTGAATACATACACGTATAATATTGTATACTCATACTCTCGTACTGAGCTTATCATGATCACGTCTCGTACTTTGTTGTATCTGGACACCCTATTCCATGGGGCATGTCTGAGGCTGGATGAGGCGGGTGGTTCCAGGAGAGCTTAGGCTATGGAGAACCAGCAGGGTTATTGTCAAGGCTTTTTGTTTCTGATGTATTTGGATTAATTCACTAGTTTATTCTTGGAATTGAAAGCTACAATTGTGGTTTTAGTTCTGGTTCTAATTTATATTTTATGAAAATAAAAATTATTAATCAACAAAGTATGTATGAGAATATGTTTGAGAATTTTTTTTATCTATTTATTTTTCTATTTTTTATGTTTAGTCCATTAATTTTTCAAAGTTAGTTTCGGTACACTAATTTTAACTTTAGGTTATTTTGGTCTAAATATTGATGTGACCACTTGACAAGCCATCATTTTCTAAAATAACGTCATCATTTTCCAGTGTCGCGTTAGCATTTTCAAGTATCATATTAACAATTGAACCAAAATAGCCAAAAAATTAAAAGTTAATATACTATAATCAAAATTTGAAAACTTAGTAGACCAAAACTCAATGAACAAGTAGAAAAAAAGAATTTTCCCTGATTTTACTTATTATTAAAGTAGAATTCAACTAAAGTTTCATTGAATCAATTAAGAAAGCGAGAATATGGGGAAAAAGAAACCCGGTTCATCCCAAATGTTTGGATTTTTCTCGGTTCAGTCCCAAATATTCTTACCTAAGTAAATATTTATTTCCTAATATCTTTTCGAGTTTAAAAAAATTTTGTTAGTTTTTTGTCTTTCTTGTAATTGAAATCATCTTATTTAATTGGTTGAGATATTTTAAAATAAGAATTTTTTTATATTGATATAATGATATATTTGTTTTATAAATAAAATGGCTGATCAATTTAGAGATCCATTGAAAAAATTTTCGGGTTCTCCAAATACATAAAGAAATTCAAGCTCTCAAATTTCGCTATCTCATTCTTATCTCAATCCTCGTCCTTCTGAATTTCCATACGGAAATTATTTTCCACAAAATATCCCCGCTGGTTTGAATATTTTTCTAATCCTCAGTATTTTAACACAGTGTTCCCAACCGATTATTATTGTAGTGACCCAATCCGAAATCACTAATTAACCAAATATTAAAGCATGCAAATGAACTTAAAAGCGAAAATCAGAAAATTCAGCAAAAACTTAATTAAAACAACTAAAATCTACCGGCAAAATACAACCGGTCCAAACGAAAACTAGAACAACCAATACTATTATACAAACACATCGAAGGTAAAGCTAAAATCCCAAATACAACGGAAACCTGGTACAGTACAAATCCACCCTGCTGTAGCTCAACAACCGCTACCACCGGTTCCATTATGTGAGTCCTGCCACGTGGAATGGAGTGTCCAGAACAACCGAGAATGTGAGCATAAAAAGCTTAGTATGAAAGCATGAGTATACAAGTTCTATGAATGCTAATGCAAGTTAAGGGTATCTGATAACTGCATTTTGTATGCATTATTTTATGTCTATTTTGCATGCATTCGTATGGTCTCATATTATTTTAAATGTGTTTTTATGTGATTTATTTCTTATATGTGCATTTCACTATCGGATTAATTTTGTAGGAAAATGGATTTTTGAAGAATGAATTACGGAGCAGCCATGATTCAAAAATAATATTTTATTTTAGAAAGATCCAAATTTGATATCCACCATTCAAATTAAGTTCAAAATGTTTTGAATCTGCTGTCCAAATTTCAGCTCGATCCGACGGCTAGATCTCGAGATATGAATTTTTCAAAAACACTGCGCGCTGGACAGAAACTTGCTCGCTCAAGCGAGATTTTCTACCGCTCGAGCGAGACTGGGAGATTTTGAAAAAAATAAAACAGAATTGTGCTCGCTCGAGCGCAACTTTTTGCCGCTCGAGTGAGGCGTCGCGCATATCAAAAAATCAGAATTTTTGGCAATTAAAAGTCTTACTTTCCGGGCTTTATTTCGTGGGCTTTCAAAGACATATAAATAGGAGAGTTTAGATCAGATTGAGGGGGGTTCCAAACGTAGAGATCGTGAGGCAGCTAGGAGGCTTGGAGATTGAAGATCTGCTCCATCTTCTTTAGAGTTTTTCTTCCTTTCGTCTTCTTTTTTATTTTTGAATTATATTTTCAATTATTGAGTAGATTTTGTTAAACCAAGACGGCATGATTGGGCCGGACAAATCTATGTATAAAAATTGGATGTTTGTTTGGGATTTTTCAGACTTGATTTTATTTTATTGATTATAAGATTTATATTTGTCTTGTGAATAGCCTGATCAACTGTTTGCTTGAAATTAATTGATTTTAAGTCGACAGAGGAGAAATTGATTTTGATCATTCTGATAGTTAACACATGGTAAAATCGACTAGAAATATAATTTGATTTTAGTGTGCGATTTTAGGTGAAAACTGAATTTTCATAAATCTTTAATGCATTTTAATTTGATTAGAATTACGAAAAATTAATCCGTCAATATTTGAATAGGTTTGATTGTTCTAGAAATAGACATTTGAACAAGTTAGGAGAATTTTTGTAAATTAAGATTAAATCTGAGTCCTGAATCGGCTACATGTTACATGATTTTTTCGGTACCTACGTGTGTCTTGGTTGTCTCGTTTTAATTAAATTTTCTTTTCAACTATTTTAATTCTTATTTCTTAAGCAGTTTTTTATTTTTAATTCTTATTTTATTTAAATCAAATTGATTTTTATGATTTTGTCTAGATTAAGTAAAATAATTAATTCGTGAGAATTGACAACAGTCCCTGTGGGATCGATATTTGGACTCTCTGCCCACTTACTATTACTTGACCTAGTGAACTTGCTAGTAAATACCGAATTAAGCGGTCAAGTTTTTGTCGTCGTTGCCGGGGACTGTTTAGTTAATTTTAGGATAGATTATTTGCTTGAGATTAGACATTTTTTTTCTATCTTTTCGTTCATTTGCTTAATTTTTAATTTTAATTTTATTCTCTTTTGCTTGTGAGGTTCTTGGAGATGGATCATCGACGGGTATTCACAAGTTTTGGCTAACAATACTCGGAGTCATTCTATGTTGCTTGGGGTAGATTCAATTATTTGGCAGACAAATTTCGGTACCATGATTTTTCAAACTATATGCTAACTCAGATTTTTTATGGTGGTTTGGATGCGCCAACAAGACATTGGGTAGATTATGGAGCTTTGGCCACTGGCAGTCGCTTGTTTCACAGATATTACGATAGTGTTATGCACTTGTTAAATGATATGGCGGATTTCGACTATCATTGGCATTGTGATCCTTCACTGCAGGGTTGGAGTCACCAATATTCTCCAGATATCAACTCTAAAAATTTTGCGAACCAACCACCTAAGCATCAAGAAGAGTGTATAGGGCGTTCTGAAGATTATGTGGCTCAGTTGGAGAACATTGTGCGAAAATAGGCAGAGATAAATAAGTTCTTGGAAAGCTGTATCAACTTTTTGAGTTTCTTAGATGAGCATATTGAGTATTTTATAGAACCACTTTCTGAGATCTGTCAAGAGAATGAAGTAATTGCGACAAATCATGAAAAAATAATTTTTGAAGAATTTTTAATTGAAGATGAGTCAAACATGACAGTGGGGGAGGAAGAAATATACAAGGTAATAGATTTGACCTCGTCAATGATCTTTACATGCGCACCACTTGAAGATCCATTCTTTCCATTGACGCCAACTCCACAATATTGCATCCTCTATGAGTTTCAGCCTAGATTCGGAGTCTCCTTAAAAAATAATCAGTTCATGAAGAGTATTGTTGGACCGACGAGCTTACAAAGTCAATATCATGCAAAGCTTGAGGGCGTAGTAAATCAAGAGTCATACGTAGAGTCGTATGATTCTTACTATGGGCGGCAGCCGCTCTTTGATGATTGCTTCTGCATAGTCGGGCTATAGACTATAACTTTAGCGCTGACTGAGAGGCAACCTAGTGCTCTCTATTCATTATTTTCTATTGTTATTTTTATTTTTATTATCTTTTGCTAATCCAATTCCTTACTCATCGTCTTTATATGTGCAGTATATTGCCCCGCCACCAGAAGTTTCTATTGGACTATTACAAAGGAGTAAGAGGACGAAGCATGAAATAGGAGAGTGTTATTTTTGTTTTCATTGTGTTTTTGTACGTCTGCATTTGTTTGTTCGTTTCTCCATTCTGTTCATTGTTTCTAGAGCATTGAGGGCAATGCTTTGGATAAGTAGGGGGTAGTCTAGTTTTTATGTTTTTATTTGTGTTGTGTTTGTGTTGCATCTTTCTTGTTTTAGTTTGTTTGCATATAGTTCGTGTCAGTTTTGTTGTTGTTTGCATGCGTGTTAAGTAGGATGATAATTGGGAGCCAATGATGATATGAAGTTATGATTTTTGTGAAAAAAAAAATTCTTTTTTGTTTTTACTCTTGACTTGACATGAGAAACCGTAGGTTGAACCGTGAATATTTTTAAGAACTTATGTTAGACTAGTGAATTGTAGCGAAAGATATTTGATAAAGTTTCTGTCTATTTGATCATTGCATGGCAATAAGTGTTTTGTGGATCTTAACTATGTTCTGTGAATTTTGATGAGTCTCTAACTTTGCACTTATGATCTTGGGCGCACCAATTTTTTTGAAAATTTTTTTTTTGAATAAAAAATAGTTTTGAAAAACTCAACTCCATCCGGGTCATGGACGAGAATTGAAATCCTAATTACCACGTTCAAGGATAAGTATGCGGATTCAATGGGGTTGAAGCTCCATCCGGGCTATAGACGAGGGAATTAAAATTCTAATCCTATCAAAGTTATAGCTAAGTATGCGGGTAATTATTGGGGCTTAAGAAATTCGGGTGCAAAATCCGACTATGCGTAAAAATAATCTCAAGGGAGGTATATTTTGTTAAGAGATCATTGGAAGAAATGGACACTTGAGAGTGAAACTTGCACTGATATGTCATAGGTCGCTAAGCAGTCTTGAAACGGATTCTGTCTAATTTTCATGTAACTGGAATGATATCGCACACACACACGTTCACGCTAAACCAAAGGTGTATTATGAAACGTTGAGAGCATTCATGTTTTTAAGTTGGCATAGAACTTCTCGGAGGCTGTTACCTGCCATGAATCGTTCCTACTTTTGTTTGTGTTTGTGTGTTTATTATGTTGGTCTTGCTCGAGGGCGAGCAAGATTTAAGTTTGGGGGTGTTGATAAGTGCATTTTGTATGCATTATTTTATGTCTATTTTGCATGCATTCGTATGGTCTCATATTATTTTATGTGTGTTTTTATGTGATTTATTGCTTATATGTGCATTTCACTCTCAGATTAATTTTGTAGGAAAATGGATTTTTGAAGAATGAATTACGGAGCAGCCATGATTCAAAAATCATATTCTATTTTAAAAGATCCAAATCCAATCTCCACTGTTCAAATTAAGTTTAAAATGTTTTGAATCTGCTGTTCAAATTTCAGCTCGATCCGACGGCTAGATCTCGAGATATGAATTTTTCAAAAACACTGCGCGCTGGAAAGAAACTTGCTCGCTCGAGCAAGATTTTCTACCGCTCGAGCGAGACTGGGATATTTTGAAAAAAATAAAACAGAAGTGTGCTCGCTCGAGCGCAACTTTTTTCCGCTCAAGCGAGGCGTTGCGCAGATCAAAAAATCAAAATTTTCGGCAATTAAAAGTCTTACTTTTCGGGCTTTTTTTCGTGGGCTTTCAAAGACATATAAATAGGAGAGTTTAGATCAGATTGAGGGGGTTCCAAACGCAGAGATCGTGAGGCGGCTAGGAGGCTTGGAGATTTAAGATCTGCTTTATATTCTTTAGAGTTTTTCTTCCTTTCGTCTTCTTATTTTTAATTTTGAATTATATTTTCAATTATTGAGTAGATTTTGTTCAACCAAGACGGCGTGATTGGTCCGGACAAATCTATGTAGAAAAATAGAATGTTTGTTTGGGATTTTTCAGACTTGATTTTATTTTATTGATTGTCAGATTTATATTTGTCTTGTGAATAGCTTGATCAACTGTTTGCTTGCATGTTAATTGGTTCCAAGTCGACAGATGAGGAATTGATTTTGATCATTCTGATAGTTAACACATGGTAAAACCAACTAGAAATAGAATTCGGTTTCAATGTGCGATTTTAGGTGAAAACTGAATTTTCATAAATCTTTAATGCATTCAAATTTGATTAGAATTGCGAAAAATTAATCCGTCAATATTTGAATAGGTTTGATTGTTCTAGAAATAGACCTTTGAACAAGTTAGGAGAATTTTCGTAAATTAAGATTAAATTTGAGTTATGAATCGGCTACATGTTACATGATTTTTTCGGTATCTACGTGTGTCTTAGTTATCTCGTTTTAATTAAAATTTTTTAACTATTTTAATTCTTATTTCTTAAGCATTTTTTATTTTAAATTATTATTTTATTTAAATCAAATTCTCTTTTATGATTTTGTCTAGATTAAGTAAAATAATTACTTTTTGAAAATTGACAACAGTCCCCGTAGGATCGATATTTGGACTCTCTGTCCACTTACTATTACTTGAACTAGTGCACTTGCTAGTAAATACCGAATTAAGGGATCAGTATCGAAAACCTATCATCGATAGAATACTGCTCAGTCAAAGGCACCATGATATGTAGCATGATGGGTCATCGCATCAGGAAGTGGATCCCATACCATAAAATCATGTACTATTCGGATCCAAAACCATGTGGCATGCATCCACAAAATAATCATGGGGCTGAGCAATCCCTCTAATGGTAGTTGTTGTGAAATTTCCTCGCAAGCGTACGAGTGTCAAGTTTTAGTATAGTGAAAGAGAGAGTGTCGATCCCACAGGGAGTAAAATGAAAAGATTCAATACTTGTAATTAAAATAGTCTTAATTTTATCTAGAAAATCAAACTTCAAGAGTTTTGCAGAATAAATAAAATAAATAAATAGAAATTATTCAGCTCACACACACACAAATTTTGAAGAATTATCAATCAGAGAAAAATAGTCCAGAGGTTTTGATTTCACTTGGTCTCGACAATATTCAATCCTAATTAATCTATTTTATGAATTTCCTTCGATTAATAACCAAAAACACTTAGATTATTCTATTCCCCTCTCCCGAGCAACAAATAGAGTGTATCAACTTACAATTCGATTTCAATATCCCTATTAAAAATCTAGATGTAGTGATATGTGTAAAATGATGTTCCTTAAAGGTTCTATTAAAGCTATATACTCTCCCGAGCTATATAAACAATTAACAGTGTAGTTCCTATTAATCCTACTCAAAATCCCCTCGCCCGAGCAATGATTCTAAATAAATATAACAACTCAATTTATGGCCAATAAATTAAGAAGACATTGAATTCTAGAAACACAATTAATCTATAGAAATTCAATTTATTAAAATCAAAGATTCATGAATATGTCTCAACCAAGCTACGTCAACCTATAGACCAGAAAAGTTTAGTTCATGCTCGAATTCAATAAAAACCACATCATGTTTAATATCTCAAACATAATTCAACAATCAAAAGAAAATAAAAAGAAGAAACAAAGCCGTAGTCTTTCTTCCGTGTCCGGTCGAAAAGTCTTCGTCTTCGTTCCAAGCAATCTTCAGTTCTTCAACTCCAAAAAACTCACAGAAGTGCTCTCTCAAATATTGTGTGTATTGGTGGCTGATAGATCCTCCATATGACTCCGAAAAATCTCTTAAATCTGACCTAACAATCGTCCAAAAAAAATACCAAAGATATCCCCCAAGTTTCCATAAATAATCGGACTCTAACATTCCAAACAGACGACGGCGCGGGCGCGCCGAAAACAGGGTGGGCGCCCTCTCAACTCGCAAAACATACTTTTAAAAATTCCTCAATGGCGCGGGCGCGCCTAGGGTCAGCGCGGGCGCGCTCTCAGCTCGACTCTTTATCTTGAACTCTTCAGTAACAGCGCGGGCGTGCCTAAGGATAGGGCGGGCGCGCCTCTAGCTCGAACTCAACCTTTTTTCTTCACTTTTCCAACTCTTGAATTTCCTTGTAAACTTCCATCTTGTAAGCTTATTTCCACTTGAACACATCAAAATCCATAACTTCCTACAAACACAAAAACAACAACAATTTCACGCAATATCTACCAATAAATTCCAAAAGTCAAGTAAAACCATATACAAATTAAGTGCACAAAATGCACTTATCAAATTCCCCCAAACTTGAACTTTTGTTCGTCTCGAGCAAAACTAACTCAAACTCACTCAATTTCAAGAACAACAACCATCAAGAATGACTATGGATTAATGACCTCAGTATGGAATTTCAAAACAATTTAAATCCAATCATCTCTGCCCTACTAACACTTGAAAAGTAAGATGTCCAGAAAAGTAATTCAACCTCATAAACTCATAAACTCCACAACTCACGTTTCAAAATACTCTTCTCTTAACTCAATTCAAACATTCACAAATCATGAGGACTTTCATGGTAAAACAGGATCAAATTCAAGGATATATCATCACAACCACACTCAATTGGTTTAATTCAAAGAACGTAGTGTGTACGTGTTTCGATCAAGAATTCATAATCATTTAAGTTTCAATCAACAGTCCATAGGCTAAATTCTCGCAACCCCTCTCCACTAGTATATTGGGCAACTGTGACTCGGTCAATAGGACTTAATAAGCTTATAATGCAAGGCCTGGCTCATGGCTACAAATGAAGGAAAAGAATAATCAAATAAGGAGTAATTCACATTTATGCTCAAACTCAATTCTAATTTTGACTCCTTTCATTCACAATTTAACACTTATTTCACTTCATTGATTTTTCAATTTTTCTCACAACTTCTTTCAACTCTCTTTTACAACTTTTCCAACCACATTTTTTTTTCTTCTACTACCTCTTTTCATCTTTTCAATTCATCCACCACATCATTCCATTTTTCACAAATAAAGCTAGGAGCATATAATATTTTAGCATTCAAATTACTCCATTAAAGGTAGGAAATAGTGTATAAGCTATTCAGGTAGTCAATGTAGGACCTTGAAATAATGACGAATGGGGGTTTAATCACACGTTTACACGCATGTCATTCGATTTTCAATAAAACTCAAACAAGGTACTAGGGATAACATATATAATAGGTAGCTTGAAAGGCTCAAACGAATTCAGAAAAATCGCCTAAATCATTCCTAATAACAGTTTTGCCCGTATTTCACCTCAAGGGGTGTCCGAACTAGTTCTAGACAAGTCTCAATCCACAATTAAATCATACAAATCTCAATCAGTGCAGAAAGGAATAATCATCAGCAGTAAACGATGATTTTCACAAGTAGTTTCAGAATTATCGTACCTCTAAGTACAAATATGCGTGTAATCTCAAATGGGCAACTAAGGATACACTGATTCAATCAAATTCAAGGCCCAAAAAACATCCAAACAATGCCTCAATCATTTTTATGTTTGTCTATCTCAA
This sequence comes from Henckelia pumila, assembly GCF_033568475.1. NCBI lineage: Eukaryota > Viridiplantae > Streptophyta > Magnoliopsida > Lamiales > Gesneriaceae > Henckelia > Henckelia pumila. The sequence goes on from NC_133123.1 coordinate 60,910,272, forward strand.
GATTCAGATTCAAGCACAATCACATAATATATAGGAGTTCAATTGTTCACTTGGTTCCATTTATTTCAAAATTTTGTCAGCTAGGCAGGTAGTCATGGACTTCAGTTACAAAACAAAAATTAACATCATTGGCCATCAATCCATATCAACACAACTACATAAATTTCTCAAAAAAATTTCAAATTCAGCCACACACCAATACAACACAACTCCTAAGAACCAAACAACTAAAATAAAATAAAAAAAAAAAACAAAACCAAAAGAAACTAAATAAAAAAATAATAAAAGTCAGAATTGACACAACTCCCCCAAACTTAGTACATTCGTTGTCCTCAAGGAATTAAAACAAGAAAGTATAAAGGACATGTACCACAAACGACGACCATCAGTGGTCGTCGCCATCATCAGCAGCATCATCATGGGACGGATCAGAAGGGCCAAAAGTGGGCGGCCACTGTGGATACAGAGGAAATGGATGAGCCGAACTAGCAGCCTGTGGAAACTGATGTCTCAAAGCATCTGTAAAATCCATCATGTAGTCCATAAAGACACCAGTAGTTTGCTGAAATGTTCGAAACTCTTGACGGTGTGCTCTCAATTCATCCTCCAGAATAGCAACACGATCGGGCGCAACAGGGGGTGCTTGAGGTCGGGGTACAGGGCCGCTTCGTGCAGCTGCTCGCTCATTAAAATCTCGCCTCTCAGCGCGAGTTCGGTGCTCAGAAGCCGGTATCATGCGAAAAGGAGTATGACAAGCAATAGGAGCAGTAGCTTTCAACAATTCTTCATTTTGGCCCCACTCAACTCCAGCCGCTTCACAAAGATCAGTGATAAGTGCGGGCAAAGAAAACCCGCCAGTCGTCTTACCTGCCGCCACACCCTAAATAGTTGCTTGACAAATCTGTCCCAAGTCGATTGCTTTGCCCTCCAAAATACAATAAACAAGAATCGCTCGTTCTCGTGTCACCTCATGCTCGTGGTCAGTCGGTTTAAGACGAGCACACACAAAGTTGTACCATAGCTTAGCATCAGGAATTAGCTCGGTCTTCTTCAACTTAGAAGGCTGATGATCACGGCCCATGCGCCATTCCGCACCCGGAACACAAATACGGCTCAGAATCGCCGCGTAATCCACTTCATTCGCTCGGTACTCCGCATACTCATCGTGAAATACTGGTGGAAGATTGTACAAGGTGTTAATAGTGTGAGCATCAAAAGGCACCAGCTGGCCTCGGACAAGCACTTTCAACTGCATGTGCTTTACTTTCAAGTTCGCATAAAATTCACGAACGACTGGGACGACTGCATCCTGAGGTGGCTTAACAAAATTTAACCATTGACGCCCATTCACAGCCCTACCAATTGTATGCAAAAACTCATCGTTCCCAAACCCCAATGTCGTGTCAAACCCACGCTCCGGTAATATCGTTTTGCCTAGACAATTTTGATAATGCTGTTCGGCACTCTCATTCCAGAAACGCTGCGGCTCATGCTCCGGATTAGCATGAGAAGAGGATGCAACAGATTTTTGTTTCTTCTTTGGTGCCATGAATCAAACACGTAGTAGGCACCACACGTCACGCACAAATAACCAATTTACCACAATCACTACCTCCCCAAACTTAAATATAATCCACAATCCACACACAACAACAACCGCTTCCGCAACAATCCAATAAAATTCACACTTCAAAGATCGATTAATCAATTAATAGTTCAAGACCAACGAATCGCACGAGTAGAATTAGCGAAATACTCACCACCCAAAACAATTGTAGAAGTACCAAAAGAATGACTTACTCCATATGAGTCCGAGAAGAGTAGATAATCAAAAGCTTCCCCAATCTACAATCCTCCAAAAATTAAAATAGGCGTGCCCCGAATAAAAGTGGTATGACCGTCCTGCGTCAAAGAGAGGATGAAAGAAATTAGATTGTGGGGGATTTGGAGATGACGAGATACACTAGCCGATTATAACAAGAAAATAGGGGAAGAATTCGTGAGGAGGAAAGTGGACAAGAAATTAGGGAAAAGATTTGGGAGAAAGGAAAGAAAATATTAGGTTAAATAGAAGAGATCAGTGACGGGGCGGGCGCGCGAGAGGTAAGGGCGGGCGCGCCTACATCTCGTTTCGTGAAATAGCAGGGGCGGGGCGGGTGCGCTGAATACGGGGCGGGCGCGCTTACATCTCGAAATTTTTTTTCAAAAATAAGGTATAGTGACGGCGCGGGCGCGCTGAAGACTGGGCGGGCGCGCCTTGAGCTCGAAAAAAAAATCACAAAATCATTGCAGGAGAGGCGCGGGCGCGCCTAAGATCAGAGCGGGCGCGCCTTCACCTCGAGATTGGCATCCAAAATACTGAAAAATAAAAAAAAACAAATTAATTCCAAAACAACAAAATTAACAGTAAAAACTAAAGAACAAAAATTAAAACGAGAAAGCAAAGACAAAAACTAAAAAAAATTTGGGTTGCCTCCCAAAAAGCACTTGTTTTAAAGTCATCAGCCCGACGTGCACCAGTCTTTAGTTGGGATCATTAAGCAATGCGCTGGATGCGGGTGGTACTTCATTGCCAAAGTAGTGCTTGACTCTCTGCCCATTGACCTTGAAAACTCTTCCATCTGTACATCGCAATTCAATGAAACCATGTGGATAAACAGTCTCAACGAGAAACGGCCCTGACCATCGCGATTTCAACTTCCCTGGAAATAATTTCAATCGAGAGTTAAATAGCAAAACTCTCTGACCCTTTTCGAATTCCCTATGCACAATGACTTTATCATGCCACTTCTTTGTTTTTTCTTTGTAGATCTTGGCATTCTCATATGCTTCACTCCGGAATTCATCCAATTCATTCAACTGTAGTTTCCGCAACTCTCCGGATGCTTCGAGATCCATGTTTAGCTTCTTGATAGCCCAAAACGCCTTGTGCTCCAACTCCAACGGTAAATGACATGCCTTACCAAAAACCAGCCTGTAGGGAGACATCCCAATGGGGGTTTTGAATGCAGTGCGGTAGGCCCAAATGGCATCATCTAGCTTGATTGCCCAATCTTTTCGATTTGTCTTAACCGTTTTCTCCAAGATTTACTTGATTTCCCGGTTAGAGATCTCCGCCTGGCCATTGGTTTGAGGATGGTATGCGCACGCCACCTTATGTCTGACACCATACTTCGTGAGCAAGGTATTAAAAATCTTATTGCAGAAATGCGTACCTTCATCACTGATTATTGCTCGTGAAGTTCCAAACCGCGTGAAGATATTCTTTTGCAAAAATTTAACTACAACACGAGCGTCATTAGTCGAGGTGGCAATGGCTTCCACCCATTTCGAAACGTAATCAACTGCTAACAAAATATAAGTGTACCCAAAATAAGGGGGAAAGGGACCCATAAAATCAATACTCCACACATCAAATAATTCTACTTCTAAAATATTTGTGAGAGGTAATTCATGCCTTCTTGAAATATTTCCCGTTCTTTGACACTTATCACATGATTTCACCAAGGTATAACTATCTTTAAACAACGTAGGCCAATAAAAACCAGATTGTAATACCTTAGCAGCAGTGCGGGTGGGTCCAAAATGTCCTCCATAGGGGGAGGAATGGCATTGTTCCAAGATTTCATTTGCCTCTTGTCCCGCCACACATCTCCGAATCACTTGATCGGCACAACGTTTGAAAACATAGGGATCATCCCACAAGTAGAACTTAATGTCATGGAAAAACTTCTTCTTTTGATGTCTATTCAACTCTGGAGGCATAGCACCACAAGACAAGAAATTTGCAATATCAGCAAACCATGGAATAAAGGAACTTACCTCAAAGATTTGTTCATCCGGAAACAATTCCTTTATGCTCTCCTTCTTCTTCACGTCTTCTAGCTCCAATCTTGACAAGTGATCAGCAACTTGATTTTCACTACCCTTCTTGTCCTTGATCTCAAAATCAAACTCTTGTAAAAGTAGAATCCACCTTATCAAGCGTGGCTTGGCATCCTTTTTGGCAAACAAGTAGCGAATTGCTGCATGGTCAGTAAAAACAACTACTTTAGTACCAATTAAATATGGACGAAATTTATCAAAAGCAAAGACTACTGCAAGCATCTCTTTTTCAGTGGTAGTGTTGTTTTGCTGTGCGGCGTCCATGGTGCGACTGGCATAATATATAGCTCTGAAAATCTTATCTCTCCTTTGGCCTAATACCGCGCCCACTGCATAGTCACTAGCATCGCACATAAGCTCAAAGGCTCCTTCCACTCTGGCACAATCATGATGGGTGCTGTGGTCAATGCCGTCTTGATCTTTTCAAATGCCTGCAAACAATCATCATCAAAAATGAATGTAGAATCTTTTTCAAGTAAATTACACAGAGGTTTTGTGATTTTAGAAAAATCCTTGATGAAACGCCGATAAAACCCTGCATGGCCTAAAAAACTTCTGATGCCCTTGATATTATTCGGAGGTGGAAGCTTCTCTATTGCAACCACTTTGGCTCGATCCACCTCTAATCCATTGGATGACACTTTATGTCCAAGGACAATGCCCTCTTGAACCATGAAGTGACATTTTTCCCAGCTAAAAATTAAATTCTTTTCTTGGCACCTCTGCAAAACAAGAGACAGATTATGCAAGCAATGATCAAAAGAGGAGCCAAATACTGAAAAGTCATCCATAAACACTTTCATCACGTCCTCCACCATATCTGCAAAAATCGCCATCATACACCGCTGAAAAGTTGCAGGTGCATTACACAGTCCAAACGGCATCCTCCTGAAAGCAAACGTGCCATAAGGACACGTAAACATAGTCTTCTCCTGATCTTCCGGTGCTATAGCAATTTGATTATAGCCTGAATAACCATCTAAGAAACAGTAATAGCAATAACCAGCAAGTCTATCAAGCATTTGATCAATAAAAGGAAGTGGAAAATGATCTTTACGAGTAGCTTTATTCAACTTCCTATAATCTATACAAACTCGCCAGCCAGTTACTGTACGCGTGGAGATTAACTCATTATTCTCGTTCTTAACCACAGTAATCCCACCCTTCTTAGGCACCACTTGAACAGGAGATACCCAACTACTGTCAGAAATAGCATAAATCACTCCCGCATTCAACAGCTTTAACACTTCTTTCTTAACTACCTCTTTCATGGCGGGATTCAACCTTCTCTGATGATCAACATAAGGAGTATACGACTCTTCCATCAAAATTTTATGCATGCAAATTGTTGGACTAATACCCTTAATGTCAGAAATTGACCATCCTAGAGCGGTTTTAAAATTTCTCAAAACTCTCAACAACTTATCTTTTTCGACAGCAGACAAATGCGCAGATATAATAACAGGACAAGTAAAATTTTCACCAAGAAATTCATAACATAAGTGCGCAGGCAATGCTTTCAGATCATGAGTTTCAGGGGATACCTCTGGTGCACTATTTTCCAAAGTTTTAGATTCCTTAGACCTCACCATTTTTTCTTTCGGAGCGCTGTCTAGTAATACTTTTTGTTCATGTAACTCCCAATCCTCTTCCTTCTCAACCATCTCGTCTGCCACCAAACATCGTTCGAGCGGATCCGTACTTTCTACACATGAAAAAGAGTTATGAGAATCAATAATTTCAATGCTCTTACATGTACTTACCTCATTTGGGCCCCTCATGGTGTGATAAATATTAAAAATCACCGCTTCACCACCAACTCGAAGTGTGAGTTCTCCCTTGTGTACATCGATCAATGCACGTGCAGTAGCTAGAAAAGGTCTCCCAAAAATTAAGGGAGTTTCTTCATCTTCATCCATGTCCAAAATCACGAAATCTGCTGGAAATATGAACTTATCGACCTTTACCAAAACATCCTCCACAATACCCCGTGGGTATGTGATACTTCGATCCGCCAGCTGTAATGTGATGGTGGTCGCCCTGACTTCTCCAAGCTCCAAAGTCCTGTAAACAGAAAAAGGCATTAAATTTATACTGGCTCCTAAATCACATAAAGCTCTATTTACCTTAGAACCACCAATAAAACAAGGGATAGTAAAACTCCCTGGATCCTTCAACTTTTGTGGAAATTTTTTCTGCAGGATTGCGCTACATTCTTCGGTCAAATTCACCACTTCGTTGTCCTGCAATCTCCTCTTCTTAGACATTACATCTTTGATGAATTTTGCATAATTAGGCATTTGTTCCAAGACATCTGCAAATGGAATATTGATGTGTATCTTCTTGAAGATATCTAGAAACTTGGAAAATTTCTCATCAAGTGCCTTCTTCTTAAACCGCTGTGGATAAGGAAGTTGTGGCTTGTACATCGGTTTAGATTCAGCTTCCTTCTTGGGCTCTTCAACCACAATTTCTTCAGTCACTGGTTCTTCACTTTCTTTGGCTTTGCTCTGCTCTTTCTCTTCTAACTTCTTTCCACTTCTCAACTCAACTGCTTTGCACTGCTCTTTTGGATTTACTTCAGTATTGCTGGGAAACTGTCCTCTGTTTTGATCCTTCAAAGCATTTGCAAGCTGTCCAATCTGTGTCTCCATGGATTTCATCATAGCTCCCAAACTACACATGTGTGTCTCCATGCTATCCATTCGAGTTTCAGTTCTCGACATCCGTTTGTTAGATTCAGTAACAAATGTAGACACCACATCCTCCAACGATGCTTTACCTTCCCCTTGATTTGTATTGAATCCCGGAGGGGGTTTCAACACATTCTTGTTGTTGGCATAAGAAAAGTTTTCATGGTTACGTAAACCAGGATGATAAGTATTAGGAGGAGGGTTACCTTGATAGTTTCCATAGCCTCTGGGATTGATATATTGAGCTTCCTCAGGTGGATGAGATTCATCTATGGCAACCGACACACCTGCAGGTTTTGCGATATTCACCTTGTTCAGAGAAGCCACTTGTGTACTCAACGCAGATAGCTGTGCAGTAATGGATGTAAGAGGATCCACACTGTACACTCCTTTCTTGACTCCCATACGTTCAGATGGCCATTGATAACTATTGATAGTCATCTGTTCCAGCATATCATAAGCCTGAATGGGATCCTTGGCAAATATGGTACCTCCAGCAGCAGAGTCCACAGACATTCTTGTAGGCTTATTCAATCCATTGTAGAAAAACTCTATTTCTTCCCAATCTGCAAAATTATGATTAGGACAACGCCTTAACAAATCTTTGTACCTTTCCCATGCCTCGTATAGTTGTTCTGAATCATGTTGTTGAAAGGTACTGATCTCAATCTTTAGCTGGGTTGCCTTGGATGGTGGAAAGAATTTCTCTAAGAATTTCACAGCCATGCCCTCCCAAGTTGTTATGCGTCCTAGTGGCAATGACTGCAGCCAACTCCGTGCTTTGTCCCTAAGAGAGAAAGGAAACAAACGTAAGCGTATTGTATCCTCAGAAACACCATTTATTTTAACAGTATCAGTAATCTCTAGAAAAGTGCGCAAGTGTAAATGAGGATCAGCTGTGGCAGTTCCATTGAATTGGTTCTGCTGAATCATGTTGATTAAGGCCGGCTTCAACTCGAAGTTGTTGGCATTTATTGTCCCTCTAGCGATTCCAGAATAGTGAGCCTGGATCGTTGGCCTGAAATGATCTCTAATTGGCACCAAAGGCAATTCATTGACATCTTCTTCAGCCATGTTTAATTGTTCTTCTCTCCTAGCTTTTCTCAAAGCTCTTGCAGTTCGTTCAATCTCTGGATCAAAGAGCAAAAAATTCGCACTTTGAGATCTTCGCATAAACTGCAATTAAGAACAATATCAATTTATTAGTACTTAAATTAAAATAAAAAAAAACTCTAAATTAAAACTTCGACTAATTGGTAACAAGATTAAAAAAATAATCAAAATTACTCCCCAGCAACGGCGCCAAAAACTTGTTGTGAAATTTCCTCGCAAGCGTACGAGTGTCAAGTTTTAGTATAGTGAAAGAGAGAGTGTCGATCCCACAGGGAGTAAAATGAAAAGATTCAATACTTGTAATTAAAATAGTCTTAATTTTATCTAGAAAATCAAACTTCAAGAGTTTTGCAGAATAAATAAAATAAATAAATAGAAATTATTCAGCTCACACACACACAAATTTTGAAGAATTATCAATCAGAGAAAAATAGTCCAGAGGTTTTGATTTCACTTGGTCTCGACAATATTCAATCCTAATTAATCTATTTTATGAATTTCCTTCGATTAATAACCAAAAACACTTAGATTATTCTATTCCCCTCTCCCGAGCAACAAATAGAGTGTATCAACTTACAATTCGATTTCAATATCCCTATTAAAAATCAAGATGTAGTGATATGTGTAAAATGATGTTCCTTAAAGGTTCTATTAAAGCTATATACTCTCCAGAGCTATATAAACAATTAACAGTGTAGTTCCTATTAATCCTACTCAAAATCCCCTCTCCCGAGCAATGATTCTAAATAAATATAACAACTCAATTTATGGCCAATAAATTAAGAAGACATTCAATTTTAGAAACACAATTAATCTATAGAAATTTAATTTATTAAAATCAAAGATTCATGAATATGTCTCAACCAAGCTACGTCAACCTCTAGACCAGAAAATTTTAGTTCATGCTCGAATTCAATAAAAACCACATCATGTTTAATATCTCAAACATAATTCAACAATCAAAAGAAAATAAAAAGAAGAAACAAAGCCGTAGTCTTTCTTCCGTGTCCGGTCGAAAAGTCTTCGTCTTCGTTCCAAGCAATCTTCAGTTCTTCAACTCCAAAAAACTCACAGAAGTGCTCTCTCGAATATTGTGTGTATTGGTGGCTGATAGATCCTCCATATGACTCCGAAAAATCTCTTAAATCTGACCTAACAATCGTCCAAAAAAAATACCAAAGATATCCCCCAAGTTTCCATAAATAATCGGATTCTAACATTCCAAACAGACGACGGCGCGGGCGCGCCAAAAACAGGGCGGGCGCCCTCTCAACTCGCAAAACATACTTTTAAAAATTCCTCAACGGCGCGGGCGCGCTCTCAGCTCGACTCTTTATCTTGAACTCTTCAGTAACAGCGCGGGTGCGCCTAAGGATAGGGCGGGCGCGCCTCTAGCTCGAACTCAACCTTTTTTCTTCACTTTTCCAACTCTTGAATTTCCTTGTAAACTTTCATCTTGTAAGCTTATTTCCACTTGAACACATCAAAATCCATAACTTTCTACAAACACAAAAACAACAACAATTTCACGCAATATCTACCAATAAATTCCAAAAGTCAAGTAAAACCATATACAAATTAAGTGCACAAAATGCACTTATCAGTAGTATCAATGAAACACAAACTCAACGTGTCAATGCATGCAGCATAATATCTATGATATAATCAATGCCACATAAAACATGCAATCATAGAAAATGCATACTCAACCTAGGTATCTCAGATAGTACGTTCGTACAAGTAAGCAACCTAGTGATACAAGTCCTCTAGTCCAAGACTATAAGCAGACAATCATTGTATCACTATTTATCCTCTAAAAGCCTTAGCTATACTAATAGATACTCACTTAGATTATTCTGAGTCTAGTAGTATATCTGCATCCGTTGTTAGCCCAATGATGAAGGTAGTCCCACAACTTGGGCACAACTCCGCTACAACTTCGGTAGCGCTCCGTTGCCTATTGGCCCTCGAGAAGAACACCTAAAATGCCCTAAAACCGAGCTAGAACCAAGAGGACAGAAGTAGGAATGAGCAATAAATGAGGATCTCTCGGCCTCTACTTATAGACAGAGATACTTCCGATCTCGCGATCGGAGCTTCTGATCCCACTTTGGAGCTTCCGATCGTGCTTCCGATCGATCTCCACCAACCATGTGCATCTAATTTGACCACTCGATTGCCGACAGTAGTTCGGAACTACCGATCCTAGTTCGGAGCTTCCCAACTCCCTCTTGTCCAATCACCCAATCAAAGCTCATGCCATATCCGACTGTCACATGATCGAAACTACCGATCTCATGTTCGGAGCTTCCGATCACGTTCGAAACTTCCGATCCTCCTTCGAAACTTTCGATCTGTCCCAAATATTCAAAGCCTTAAAAACCATTTTTATTCATTTTGAATCCGATTATTAATTCCTTAAGCTCAAATTAGGATCCCTTAATTATGCTTAAGTAATAGATTAGCTCAATTAGGAGTCGGGCTACTACATTCTCTCCAACTTAAGAGATTTTGTACTCGAAATCTAGACTATGATCATCAGAACAATTAATTATTGCAATCACTGCAGATTACAAAATACAGTACAACCATCACAAAAGGAACAATTACAATCATAATAACTCCGAATGCTCAGAATTCATACGACTTTCTAACTCCCAAGTCGCTTCCTCAATGCCTCGTTAGTTCCACTGAACCATGGCTAGAGGAATGAGTTTGTTCCGAAATACTTTGTTCTTCTTGTCAAGAATCCTCATTGGTATCTCCACGTACGATAGATCATACTCCAACTGCACATCTATTGAGTGCAAAATGTGAGACTCATCTGCAACATACTGTCGGAGTAAGGATACATGGAACACATTGTGAATGCTGGAGAGGTATGGTAGTGACACCAAACGTTAAGCCAAATCTCCAATATTCTATAGAATCTCGAACGGTCTAATGAATCTAGGCGCTAACTTGATCTTCAGACCGAATCTCATCACCTTCCGAAAAGGCGATACTCGCAGGAAAACATATTCTCCTGCATTAAAATAAAATGGTCTGCGTTTGGTATTGGCATAACTGGCCTGCCTGTATTGCGTTGTCTTGATCCTTTTCTTAATCAACTCAAACTTATCTGCAATCTGTTGGATCATTTTTGCTCCTTCGACCTGTCGTTCTCCTACCTCATCAAAAAATAAGGGTGTTTGACAACGGCGACTATAAAGAGCCTCGAATGGTGCCATGTCAATGCTACGATGATAAAGTTTATTGTAGGCGAACTCTATCTATGGCAAGTGATCTGCGAGGATAACCCAAAGTCCATCACTGAAGTCCTTAGCATGTCTTCCAAATTCCAAATAGTCGTTTCAGACTGAACGTCCGTCTCTGGGTGATAAGTCGTACTTAAACTCAGAGTATTAACCAAATCTTGTTGAAAGCAACCCCAAAATCGTGAGGTAAATCTCGGGTCCCTATCACTGACTATACTCAAAGGAAGTCCATGAAATCGTACTATATCCTAAATGTATAACCTCGCCATGCAATCAAAAGTGAACTCGCGGTTATACGGAAGAAAATGAGAAGATTTGGACAACCTGTCTACCACAACCCAAATAGCATCACATTGTCTGGAGGTAATTGGCAAGTGGGTGACAAAATTCATCGTCACATGCTCCCACTTTCATGCCGGAATATCCAGGCTCAGCATTAGATCACCTGATTGTCGATGTTCCGCCTTGACATGTTGACAAACAAGGCATCGAGATACAAACTGATACACACTGTGCTTCATACCTTTCCTCCAGAATCTAGTACATAGATCCTTATACATCTTGGAACTGTCTGGGTGCACGACAAATAAACTACGATGAGCTTGAGACAGAATTTCGTCTTGAAAGGTCGAATCGTCAGGTATCACAACTCTACCAGACAAACACAAAAATCCATATGTCTAAAAGTGAAAATCGGATGTGTTGTCTTTGTGAGCAAGTCTCGCTAATTTCTTCATCTTTTGATCAGAAAACTGAAATTCTCGAATACAAGCAAACAAATATGGCTCAACTAATACTGAAAACACTTGGATCCTTTTTTTCCCTTTCTTATGCCGAAACATAAATAATGAAAAACAACACTCCTGAATGGTACTAACTCTAGCACTAGTGTGGAGAGCACTAATACTTACCTTACGACTTAGTTCTTCTGCCACTAGATTCGCAGTACCTGAATGGTGCTTAATCTCACTATCATAGTCCTTGAAAAGATCCATCCATCAACGATGTCACATGTTCAAATCTTCCTGAGTAAACAAGTACTTCAAACTCTAAGGTACAACCCAAGACTAAACGCTTAGCCAAAGTTGAATGACCAGTTGGAGAAGACACTGACAGTACCACGTCTAGGGATATTTACGACAATCTATGATGCTTAGAAAAAAGTGCAAAACCAATGAATACGATACACCAGTATCTATGATAATGAATGTAGGAATTCCACACAAAATAAATGTACCTGCGATAACCTCCTCATTCTCCCTTTGAACCTGATCCTGTCTTAACGCAAAAACTTAACCTGTAATTCGCGGTCACTGGTTGGTGCTCCAAACAGTCTGTCCTGACCGCCTCTGTGGTACCAAAGCCTAATAACCCGATCCAGATGATGACCCTCCAACATTCTGCAGACAATCCCTCTTCATGTTACCCATATGGCCACAACGAAAACAAGAACCACTAGCTCCACGACAACAGTCTTTGGGATGACGTCTCCCACACTTCTCACACTGGCTTTTCTTCTTTCCAAAGTGAAATACACCTCATCCAGATCCCAATATCGATCCTGATCCTGAAGAAGAATACGCACCAGGTTTCTTGAAAGACTGGGCTTTAGGCCCCCAAAGAGTTATCTGGTCGAAATAAAGAAGAAGGGAAGTTCTGGTTCCTCTTAAGAGTTTTCTCCGCTTGGCGACAACGGTTCACCAACACTTCATAAGATGTCGGATCATCATTGATAGCTACTTGTGCATAGATCTCCGGGTTAAGGCCTTGCAAAAAGAGATCATACTTGGATTCCGAGCTGTTGGAAACATACGGGCAGTATAGTAGCAGCTCAAAGTACTTCTTCTGGTGCTCGTTGATAGACATGCTGCCTTGTTTTAAATTCATCAGCTCATTAGTCTTTTCCTGTCGAAGTGCTGCGGGGAATTACAGCTCTCGAAATGCTGCACAAAATTCCTCCCACGTAGCTGAACCTCGCTCGAATATAAAAGGTCGGAAGTAGACCTCCACCACTTACGAGCGCTTCCTTGTAGAAGGAATTTGACAGCTTGCATCTTCTGCTCATCGGTGCAACGGTACACTTCAAAGCAGTTCTCCATCTCTTCTAGCCAATTCTCAGCAAATTCTGGATTCTCGCATCCTTACAATGGTTTAGGAGCCATTTTCACAAACCTACGCAAATCAAATTTGTGTATGCCATCCCTGTGGAGATGGTGTCTCCGTGGCTCTTGCTCCTCATCGTCTACCCAACGACCACCTACGCTCCCGTGACTCTTATCTCCGCGTCCAACCATTTGATAACTTCCCCGCAGCACTCCGACATGAAAATACTAATGAGCTGATGAATTTAAAATAAGGAAGCTCTAAGAATGCTGCACAAAATTCCTCCCACGTAGCTAAACCTCGCTCGGATATAAAAGGTCGGAAGTAGACCTCCACCACTTACGAGCGCTTCCTGTAGAAGGAATTTGACAGCTTGCATCTTCTTCTCATCGGTGCAACGGTACACTTCAAAGCAGTTCTCCATCTCATCTAGCCAATTCTCAGAAAATTCTGGAGTCTCGCCTCCTTCCAATGGCTTAGGAGCCATTTTCACAAACCTGTACAAATCAAATTTATGTATGTCATCCCTGTGGCAATGGTGTCTCTGTGGCTCTTGCTCCGCATCATCTCCCCAACGACCACCTACGCTCCCATGACTCTCATCTCCGCGTCCAGCCATCTGATAAAGGTAACCGAATTAAACCTCAAGACTGTTTATCTAGATCCCAAATTCAATGCATGCTCTGATACCAATAAATCTAGTGACCCAATCCGAAATCAGTAATTAACCAATGTTTAAAGCTTGCAAATCAACCTAAAATCAGAAATCGGAAATTCAGTGAAAACTTAATTAAAACAACTAAAATCTACCGGCAGAATACAACCGGTTCAAATGAAAACTATAAAAACCAATAATGTTATACAACCCCATCGAAGGTAAAGCTAAAATCCCAAATACAACGGAAACCTGGTAAAATAAAAAACCTCCCTGTTGTAGCTCAACGACCTCTACCACCGGGTCTGTCCAACTTGATTCCTGCCCCGTGGAATGGGGTATCTAGAACAAAACTGAGGACGTGAGAATAAAAAGCTCAGTACGAAAGCATGAGTATACAAGTGCTATGAATTCTAATGCAAGTGAAAGATATCGGAAACCTATCATCGATAGAATACTGCTCAGTCAAAAGCGTCATGGTATGTAGCACACTGGACCATCGCATTAGGAGGTGGCTCCCATACCATAAAACCGTGGACTATTTGGATCCAAAACCATGACATCCATCCACAAAATAATCATGGGGCTGAGCGACCCCTCTACTGGTAGTATCAATGAAACACATGCTCAACGTACTAATGCATGCAGCATAATATCCGTGACATAATAAATGCACATATAATCAATGTCACATAAAACATGGAATCATAGAAAATGCATACTCAACCAGGGTATCTCGGATAGTACGCCGTTACCTCAAAGTAAGCAACCTAGCGATACAAGTCCTCTAGTCCAAGCCTATAAGCAGACAATCATTGTATCACTATTATCTTATAAAAACCTTAACTAGACTAATAGATACTCACTTAGATTATTCTGAGTCTAGTAGTATACCTGCGTCCGTAGTTAGCCCAATGATGACGATAGTCCCACAATTTAGGCACAACTCCGCTACAATTTCGGTAGCGCTCCGTCGCCTACTAGCCCTTGAGAATAACACCTAAAAGGCCCTAAAACCGATCTAGAACCAAGAGAGAAAAATTAGGAATGAGCAATAAATGAGGAGCTCTCGACCTCTATTTATAGACAGAGATCAGAACTTCCGATCTCGCGATCGGAGATTCCGATCCCACTTCAAAGCTTCCGATCATGCTTGCGATCGATCTCCACCAACCACGTGTTGCCGATTTGATCACTCGGTTGCCAACAGTAGTTCGGAACTACCGATACTAGTTCGGAGCTTTTGAACTCCCTCTTGTCCAATAACCCAACCAAAGCTCATGCCCTGTCCGACTGTCACACGATCGGAACTACCGATCTCACGTTCGGAGCTTCCAAACTATTCGTAGCTTCCAATCAGCAATGCTAGCTTCCGAACAAGTTCGGAACTTTCGATCCTCCTTCGGAACTTCGATGTTTCTCAAATATTCAAAGACTTAGAAGCCATTTTTAAACATTTTGAATCCGATTATAAATTCCTTAAGCTCAAATTAGGATCATTTAATTATGCTTAAGCAATATATTAGCTCAATTAAGAGTCGGGCTATTACATTTATGCTCTGAGGGTTGGCCCTTATATGATGTCATACCATTCTCATGTATTCTCTCATCCACCACCATAGAACATCCCACCAATTGAATCTAAAAACTTTTTTTCGAAGGATCTGGATCCGATAAAGAGTTTACAACAGTAATTTCAAGGTTCGATACTCAAATTCCACCACATTCGATGCAGCCTGGGATAGAAAATATTAACCTCGATGATGATGATGATGCGTGTGAAAAGGAAAAGAATGTTCCTTGTAATAAAGTTAAGGTAATGTGGTCAACTGAGGAAGAGAAATGTCTTGGGAGAGCTTAGGGAACTACTACCAACGAACAAATAGTTGGCAAAGTACAAAAAGTAAGCATTTTTGGCAAAATACCGCCACATACATAATGATAATATCCCCGTGGGAAAACACTTATGAGATAATGAAATGCAATAAATTCGCATTACTATCATGTTATGTCTGATGTTGATAATTTTTCGGGATGGTACAACAATTTGCTCAACAACTTGGCTAGTGGTCAAAGTGACGCTGATATTTTATCTGTTGCACATAATATGTGAAAAACTTCATACAAGAATAAAACATTCAAATATGAACACGTGTGGAAAATTGTAATGGAGAGGGAGAAATGGGCTCCCCAATCACTTGGACATCACTCTAACAAGAAGTCGAGGACCTCTGAGTCAGGGGCACATGCATCTTCAACCAATCCCGATATTGATGACACGTTTGAAATTCGAGCATGTCCAATAGGGCAACAGAGGGCCAAGATAAAGAACAAAGCCAAGGTCACAAATGACTGAGATTTTTCATTGAAATGGGAGCAAATGTAGTAATATCAAAGAGAAAAATTGGCGATAAAGGAAGCCGAGATAAGAAATAAGGAAGCTGAGAGAAAGAAAAAAGAAGCTGAGATTAAGCAGAAGGACGCCGAGATGCTACAGAAAGTGTATAGACCCGCGCAGTGATCACCTACTAATCAGAACTTAAGCATGCAATTAATCAATAAAATAATCTTAATCAGAGTAACTGCGGAATTTTAAAATAATAAAATACCAGGTAGACAAAACCTAGTGGTCAACCCTGCTATCCAGCCTTGGTCACCACCTAACCTCCCTGTCCCCGGGAGAACTACCTGCAACTGTCCCATGGAATAAGGCATCCAGCCAACAGAAAATAACCGGAAGTGAGCTTAACATGCTCAGTACGAGAGTATGAGTATACGGTGTTATGTGTGCATGTATGCAAGTGAACTGGGTACCAAGACTCTCAGGTCAAGAAACTAGCTCATAGTCCGGGCCCAGGGTATATAGCACGATGCGCCATCACATCAGGAGGTGGCTCATATACCCAGTGGATAATGGTGACCTGATACTAGTACATGTGTCCAACCATAAAGGTGTCCTGACACATGACTTACGTATCCAACCATCCACAAAATCGTAGGGTGAGCGCCCTACTATAGGATACCTCTAAGGTAAAAGCTCAATATGCTCATGTATGCAACATACAGTCATGACATGCTATATATGAAGGAATATAAAACATGCAATCACATAATCCATGCAAACACATAATACATGCATACTCAATCTGGATATCTCGAATAATACTTCCGTACCTTACTAAGGCAGATCCTAGAAGCTCCCATCTAGGTCCAAGTATACCATGCAACACTACAACATAAATAACCATGCATTACCTAGCATGCCAAACATCACCTACTAGGCTCTAAAATCATTAATTAAACTATATCCTACTCCCTATTTACTATAGGGAACCAAAGCCATAACTTCGTCCGTCGTCAGCCCACTGATGACGCATGCCCCAGAGCCTGGGCATAGCCTAGCTACAACCCCTAGACGCCTCGCCAGAGCTCCACCGCCTGGCTGCTACTGCGGACACTATCCGCTATAAAAATACTATTTTCTACTCCAACTCTTAAAGAAAGAGTCCCGAAGCCCTTAAAATAGAGCCATTATCGGGAGAGGAGAGGAAATTGATATTCCAAAATGAGATCCTCGGACCCCAATTTATAGGCCTGGGTTCGGACAGTCCGAACTGGGTTCGAAGGCTCCGAACCGAGCATGATTCCCATGTGTAGAGTGCATTTTTGACACCTCAATCTGGCGGGAGTTCAGACGGTCCGAACTGGGTTCGGAGGGTTCGAACTGCCAATTGTCCGAGCCACTTTTGACACATGTTCTGTACTGAGTTCGGAGGGCCCGAACTGGTTTGGAGGGCCTGAACTGGTCCGTGTGCTCCGAACTATTTTGGTCCTTCCAAAGTCATTTTGGACCCCCGGGACCTACCCTACCATTTTCGGACGTTTCGGATCTGATTTTCCACTTATTTTCACCAAATAAGGTATCCTTAAACATGTTTTGACACTTTTAAAATTATATATCATTTTCTAACATGTTTAAAATCACTTAATCTTGTAAAATGAAATCGGGCTACTACATTCTCCCCCTACTTAAGATATTTCGTCTTCGAACAATCTTAAGTACTGAATGCAGTAAAATACTGAATAAACATCTTTTATTCAAACTTATTCATTTTACAAGTTACAATCTGAAAATACGACAATTCAGAATAACTCTGGATAATCTGTACGCATACGACTCTCAAGTTTCCATGTGGCCTTCTCAGTGCCTTGGCGCTGCCACTGAACTAGAACAAGAGGAATGGTTTTGTTTCATAACACCTTATCCTTATGACCTATGACACGAAAAGGTCTCTCTACATATGTCAATTTAGTATCCAACTGTACTTCAGACAGCTGTAAGATATGAGACTCATATGTCACATACCGTCATAACAGTGAAACATGGAACACATCGTGAATACTTGACAAATACGGCGGTAACGCCAACCTATAAGCCAGCTCTATAAGACTTTCCAGAATCTCAAATGGACCAATGTACCTAGGAGATAGCTTACCCTTGAGACCGAATCTCAAAATCCTGCGAAATGGCGAGACTTTCAGGAACACTTTCTCTCCCACTTCGAACTGCAAAGGTCTGCGCTTAACATTCGCATAGCTAGCATGTCGATCCTATGCAACCTTAATTCTATTCTTGATCTTCCCAACAATATCAGTAGTTTGTTGAACTAACTCTGGTCCCTCTATCTGTCGCTCCCCCACTTCTTCCCAGAACAGTGGAGTATGGCATCGTCACCCGTACAACGCCTCAAACAGAGCCATCCTAATACTGCGATGGTAACTGTTGTTGTACGTGAACTCAATCAATGACAACTGATCTTGCCATGCAGGATCAAAATCCAAAGAACATCCTCGCAACATGACTTCAAGAGTACGAATTGTGCGCTCTGACTGCCCATCAGTCTCAGGGTGATATGATGTACTCAAGCTAAGAGTAGTACCCATAGCGCGCTGAAGACACCCCCAAAACATGGAAGTAAAACTGGAATCTCATTCGCTAACTATGCTCACAGGCACTTCGTGCCATCGAACAATATCCTGGATGTACAATCGTGTCATCCTATCAAAACTGAAGTCTTGGTTATAAGGACTGAAATGTGCTGCCTTGGTGAGTAGGTCCACCACAACCCAGATAGCATCACAATTCCTCGAGCTTATCGATAAATGGGTCACGAATTTCATCATGATCAACTGCCATTTCACTCAGGAATGGATAAACTGTGAAGCAATCCTCCAGGTCGTTGGTGTTCTGCCTTGACCTATTGATACACCAAACATCTAAAAACATACTGATACACACTTTTCTTCATTCCTTTCCACTAGAAAGAACCTCGTACGCAAATCTTTGTACACCGAAAGGATTCTCATACTTTATGACTAACACTTGTCATAAAACCTGTGACAATTTCGTTGTCCACAATTCTTAATTTCCTGAACCTCTCGGGTTCTATTCATGGAAATATCAATACAAATATTCTTATTGACTCAAAATTTGATCAGTACAATATCTAGTACTAGTATAATGACATCTATCTCATAACTTGAGATAACATCTAAAAATGAGAATACTGATTATCCTGCCACAGATAACAATTTCTTGCTGAATTCAGACTTACGTTATTAGATGAACAAAAATGTTTCATCATTCTTTGTCAAAGTCCTTAAACCAAAACAATCTAGCTAACCCCTGATTCAATCTCATTGAATCAGACTTATAAATGACCTAACGCATCCAATAAACATCCCGGAAAATTGGTGATAACAATCCCGCTGGATCTGATAACCTTAGATCTCAGCTGCTATCCTTTTTCCATGTCTAAAGGCTTGTGCTATCATGTTAGTATTCATTAAAATTCAAACGCTTGCTAGATCAATTTCTGACACTGAAGTCCCAGAATTAATACAATTCATTCCTGAGAACTGAATATCTGAGTACTGTATTCATCTTATCAGTCTACCAAAAAGTGAACAATTCCAATCATTCTTAATGCAAAAGAATATTTAGCTCCCCCATCACGGGGTTATAATATATGTATCTACCTCAGACAAATAGTTGAAAATAGTCACTGGGCACCAAACTTGCACCAGTTTAACTGATCATTTCAAAACATACATGAACACCTAAGTGCTCACCTTTCCACTATCCAAGTGAATTCTTTTATTGTCGCATCCATGCTGTAACTTAGCGGGCTCATGACATCTGTCAATAGAATCGAGTATCTTTTCAAAGTTATCAAACTGACACTAAATTATACTTTAACGTAACTGTTGCAATAATCATAGTTCACGTCTTCCAGTATAAGTCATCTCAGTGTCCTAATAAAACTCATCTTTGCTTGATAACCAATCAATCAAATTTCAATTCTTACAGGAAAACTTACCTAAGTAAATTCATCACTTAAAATTTAATGTTCATCTTGTAATCAAGATCCTGATCACTAATTATACCTCTGATAGAATCAAACAATACTGGTAAAACCTCCTGGTTCTCCCCCAGTATCACATGCGAGAACTACCCGTTCAAAATATTCACTTGTCAAGGAATCATTTCCAAGACTATTCTGTCCACGGAAACCAAGGTCTGTATCTCTGATGAAGTCAGACGATAACTCAAATTCCTTGGAACTAATCCAGTACAAAGTATAATTCCATAAGACTCAAATAAATCCTGAATATTCTCCTGATAGTTATACCCATTGCTATGACTGTACATACAACAAGACTGAGGTAAGTCTTCCTATAATGCCAAACTGGAACAAAAGAATCCTTCCAGAGTACACTGGCATAAGGTCGTACTTACTATACCATCTCGAAACCCGACAGTCAAGTGCATCCTGGCATAACTTAACCTTGAGTCTCCGATATTATGAAATTTTCCTATCTGGACCAAAATCATTGGTCAAGGAAAATTCTCTGTAGAGGCACAACTCAAATCCCGAGTTTGTAAGAATTTGATAATTAAATCCTGTTGAATATCAATTCAACTAATCTCCTGGATTAAATCCCAAAATCACAAATCAAGATTAAAACTTGTCTACTCAGAACAATTACTTGTCAAGGAAAAATCCATTCCAAGACTGTTCTGTCAACGGAACATCTTTATCTCAAACAGACGTTAACTAAACCTTGATACCACACCTGGTATCTATCCTATCCAAAGCCATACCCTATTGTGATTGTTGCCAAATTTCCAGACTGAGTAACCTTCCCTTTATAGTCCCTGGAGTACAAGGCCTCCAAAACAACCTCTGAAGTATGAAAACTTCCAGAGTAATATCGACTAAGGGTCGCACTTCCTCACGTCTAGTACTGGTCACAATCCACAACTCTTGGTATTACTTAGTCTGTCATCCTGATGAAAATCCATCATCATGGGTAATCAATCTAAAAAGATCAAAACAGCCAACTGTTCTAAGGAAATCCGTCTAGAACAAACATTCATGCATCCTGATGAATCACATCATTCCTGGAAAATACTTGGCTTACTAGAATATTCTAGGTAAAACATCTAGAACTATTCAATGAAAACTTGTAAAATCCCAAGTACTCATTAAAATAATGATCGGTCTTTTATTCAAAATAACCAAGTTAATCTCAAAGATTACAATACTTGAACCACAAATCCAGGTTCTAATACAATCTTTATTACAATCCCATGTAATACATAACTTAATCAAAATATTACACTGAAAGATGTACAATACAACAAAACTGAGTACATCAAATACTAAAATCTTTAATACATCTGATTATAACTAAAATTCAGTATTTAAATTCCTCCGGAAGTCTTTCATTCCGTCTACTGATCTTGAACATGAAGTTTTCCTCAGGTCAGCAGACCTTCTTCATCGCAAGATCTCAAAGATAAATAAAAATACATCCTACTAGAGATGTCCAAAGCTTCTTGAGACATCCTCTTGGTAGGATCAATCGGGGGGCTTCCTTGGTCGACGCAGAATGGATGACTACATGTCACACATTCCGTTCAACCCTACGAAGCTCCTGGCGTTGAAAACTGGATCTTCTCTTCCAGCTACATCCTGCTGGGATCCACATAATACGAACTTCTGTTGCCAACCTTGGCAATGACGATCTTGGAAAATCCTAGACATCCTGCTATTCCAATTCATGATACTGCTATCTTCATCGAATCCAACTTGTAATCCTACATAGGATAACCCAAAATCAGTACTATTTCCCAAAGAATCTTATTGCATGCTCTGATACCATAAATGTAGAGACCCGCGCCGTGATCACCTACTAATCAGAACTTAAGCATGCAATTAATCAATAAAATAATCTTAATTAGAGTAACTGCGGAATCTTAAAATAATAAAATACCAGGCAGACAAACCATAGTGGTCAACCCTGCTATCCAGCCTTGGTCACCACCTAACCTCCCTGCCCCTGGGAGAACTACCTGCAACTGCCCCATGGAATAGGGCATCCAGCCAACAGAAAATAACCGAAAGTGAGTTTAACATGCTCAGTACGATATTATGAGTATACGGTGTTATGTGTGCATGTATGCAAGTGAACTGGGTACCAAGACTCTCAGGTCAAGAAACTAGCTCATAGACCGGGCCCAGGGTATATAGCACGCTGTGTCGTCGCATCAGGAGGTGGCTCATATACCCAGTGGATAATGGTGACCTGATACTAGTACATGTACCATAAAGGTGACCTGACATAAGACTTACGTATCCAACCATTCCCAAACTCGTAGGGTGAGCACCCTACTATAGGATACCTCTAAGGTAAAATCTCAATCGGGTTCGGAGGGCCCGAACTGGTCCGTGTGCTCCGAACTGTTTTGGTCCTTCCAAAGTCATTTTCGGACCCCCAGGACCTACCCTACCATTTTCGGACGTTCCGGATCTGATTTTCCACTTATTTTCACCAAATAAGGACTCCTTAAACATGTTTTGACACTTTTAAAATTATATGTCATTTTCTAATATGTTTAAAATCACTTAATCTTGTAAAATAGAACCGGGCTACTACAGAAAGCACTAGATTTGGAACAAAAATATTATGAAATACTTACAAAGAATATTAGTGGTATGACGGAGGTCCAGCTTCATTAGCATATTAAAATAGTTGAAGAAATTTCAAAGAGACGTGTCATTCGATAGATATATCGGTTGTGCTTTTATTTATTTATAATTTATGTTGATCTCTGTTATTTGTGTACGTTTATGTTTTTAAATTTTATGTCGGTCTTTGTCGATTGTGTACGAATGCGATTAATTATGTTGTTCTTTATTATCAACTAGTAATATATCATGTTTTGTTTATTTTTACACCATTTAATGATTTAATTCATAATTTTTTAGTTAATTAAAAATAAAATAACCCTAAAAAATTATTTAGATAAAAAAATCAATACAGTGCAACAGATAGTATAACGATGTTTTTGTTGAACGGATAATATATCGTTGTTTTATATATAATGGATAATGTAACAAAATGGACTGAGATAAAAATTTCGAAGAAAGAAATGATATCTTAAAAATTTTGATGAAGAAAGAAACGATTTGCACTTCAACAATTTGATATCACTGCATCTATTTATTGATGCAATTTTATTATTTAAAATTTGATTTTAAATAAATTAATTTTTTTAAAAAACAAATCTTATCTTATCTTTTCAATACAGAGAATTTATTTTACACTGATTAAGATTTTTTTGATGCACGCAATTCAAAGTCCTGTATTTTTGTCAATTCTTCAAATTTTCATTTATTTAATATATATTTTGACGCATGGCGCGTGCATGGCGCGTGCATGGCACGCACTCGCTAGGGCATAAACCATGCCTTCCACCTAATTTTAAAAAATTTGTTATATAATAATAGTTGTAGTTGACGTCCAAAAGTGGACACCAACTATAACTTCTGAAACTTGCTTGGGAGCCTCGCTGAAGCCGCACAAAACCCAAGCGCACCCATTGGGTGAAAAACATCCCATCTAACATTGAAGGGGTAATATTCCATGTTGGATGCCCTCTATTTTCTTTGTTTTTTAATGTAAAAATTTGTCGTCATAAAAACAGTTGATTTTATAATCAAACAGTTTTTGTTGCAAAAGAAAATTGGTGTGAGTCGTTGCTAGTACTGCTACATCATTTTTTATTTACTAATTATAATCAAACAGTTGTGATTACAGACATATTCTTGGAATTGAAAGTTCGTTCTAGTTCTATTCATATTTTAGGGAAAAAAATTGATCCATAAAATTATATCTGAGAGTGTGATTGTAATTTTATATAAGACTTCATAAACTGATACCCCGAGAGGAAACTAGCTCATCTCATCGATGACCCTATAGGCTTGAAGTCCCTCACTATATTCGTCATGTCAGCTCGGGAGCTCAGATCTGGAGCTCGGACAAGCTCTCTCACCATA
This sequence comes from Henckelia pumila, assembly GCF_033568475.1. Lineage (NCBI taxonomy): Eukaryota > Viridiplantae > Streptophyta > Magnoliopsida > Lamiales > Gesneriaceae > Henckelia > Henckelia pumila. Next base: position 60,934,384 of record NC_133123.1, read on the forward strand.
TTCGTTAGGTCGGGTCGGGAGCTCGGCCATGGGAGCTCGGGAGCTCGGCCAAGGACCTTTACTGGCCAAAGGACCTCGACCATGGGAGCTCGAGAGATCGGCCAAGGACCCTCGCCATATTTCCTAGGACAGCTCGGGAGCTTGGCCTCAGGAGCTCGGGAGCTTGGCCCAGCTCCCTCACCATATTTCCCAGGCCAGCTCGGGGCTCGGCCAAGCTATCTCACTATATTATTCAGGTCGGGTCGAGAGCTCAGCCTCGCCAGCTCGGGCAAGCTCTCTCACCATATTCTTTAGGTCGGATCAGGAGCTCAGCCTCGGTAGTTCAGAAACTCAGCTCGGACTCGGGTTCAGCAGGAAGCTAGCTTAGCAGGTTGGCTCAGCAACCTCAGTAAGTTAGTTAAGATGTTAGGATCATTTGATTATGGTGAGTTACGGAGTTCAGCAATAGCTCACTCACCACTCTCCCTATTACCCTTTAGGAGGGCAACAATATATGGTCTCGATGGTGGCAGATCAGTTCGGACAAATCGTATCAGTGTTTCCTTTGTTAAGACAAGATTTGGACGAGATCTCAGCCTGGATATTCGGGATTGTAATCCCGGGATTCGAGGGTTCTTGATAAGGAAGGTAAGCTTCAAATCCGGAGCCCTCTCCTATAAATATCAGGTTCATTTCATTATTTGGATTCCAAATTTCACACGAGTGTACACACCATTCTCTATATTTTTCTATCCTAGCATCTGAATTGATCGTCAGAGGGGATACGCCAAAACACATTTCGGCCCCCCTTAACACTCTTGTTCGTGGTTTTAGGTCAGCAGCAGCTTATCATCCGTTGGAGGATTTTCATTAGTTTGGCTAGTTAGATCATCCAAGGGGATCACTTTATTGTTAACTATCAATTGGCGTCGTCTATGGGAAATCTGAGCTAAGATGTAGACATGTCAGGAAGAGGAAGAGGAAGAGGAGAAAAAAATGTTGCTGACATGACTTTATTTCAGCTCAGCCAGTTTATCACTCAAACATTGCAAGCGGCCATTGGTCAGAATCAACCACCTCCTCCCCCTCCAACAGGAGGCCAGCCAAAACATATGGATGCAATGTGAGAGGAAATCACGAGGTTAGGTCGGCAGGTCGGAGGTCGGCCTGGGCCTACGCAGAGGGAAAATCCTTTTTCTTGGGCTATTCTAAATGAAGAGCTCCCTGCAAATTTTAAGCAGCCCACTGTAGGGGAGTATGATGGGAGCTCGGATCCGGAGGAACACTTGGGAAGGTTTGTAAATACAGCCTTATTGCATATATATTTGGATGCAATCAAATGTTGGGTCTTCATCACTACTTTGGTGAGGTCGGCTCAGCAATGGTTCAATCTCTTGCAGCCCGGCATCATTCGGAGTTTCAATGATTTCAGCTCAGCTTTTGTGCATCAGTTTGCAAGAAGTAAGAGGTACTTGAAGACTTCTATAAGTTTGTTTAACTTAAAGAAATCCGAGGTGGAGCCCCTGAGAGAGTACATCCAACGTTTCAACACTGCAGCTTTGGAGGTATTTGCTGCAACTGCTGGAACTTTGGTGAACTCTTTCACTCAAGGATTGAGAGGGGAAGAATTCTTTAAATCCTTGGTTAAAATGCCTCCTATAACTTTTGATGAGCTCCTCATCCGGGCTGAGAAGTATGTAAATTTGGAGGATGCGCAACGGCAGAGAAGGTTGGAAGGAACATCTAGAGGTAAGTCAGGTACTAAGTTGAGAGAGAAGGCGAAAGGGAAGGTGGAACTAGGAAGAAAGAGGGCTGCAGAGGAGCCGAACAGGGCTAAGGCACCTTACCCTTACGTTCCCCTTTCAGTGAGTTTGGAGAAAGCAATGCAAGTATGTGAGGAGAGGCAAGTACTAGAGAGACCCCAAAATGCTGAGAGAGGTCCACGATTGCCTCCATCTGACAAATTCTGTGATTTTCATAAAGAGTATGAGCATTTCACTAATGATTGTCAGAGGTTAGGTTAGGAGGTGCAGAGAATCATTAATGAGGATCCCCGAATCAAGGCTGAGCTTACTAGGCAAGCAAACCCTCCTCGCCAAGGCCGAGCTCCCCAATGGAGAGAATAGGTCGGATGACTTAGACTTCATGGTAGAGAAAAGAGAGGTTATTTCCATTAGAATGGAAGCATACAAGAGCATGATAGCTCGGACCTATAATCGCCGAGTGCGCATAAAGGGAATTCACGTGAGATATTTGGTGTTCAGAAGAATTCAGGAGGTAAGTATGGGAAAGCTCGATCCTAAATGGGAAGGGCCATTAAAGATGGTGGAGAGGATCAACTCGGATGCATATTACTTAGAAGACTCGAAGGGCAAAAGACAAGAGGCTATGGAGTGCTTATAATTTGGGAAAGTATTACTCTTAATTGTAGCGAGTTTTATTTTTTCTTTTAAGTTGTGTTTCATTTGAAAGACATTTTATTTTTGTTAAAAGTAAAGACTTATAAAGATATATCAAATTGTGAAGAGTTCAGCTCAAGAACCACATTGGTCACGTCGCCTTGGCCCCTGACCTCGGCTCAGTTCAGCACCACCTTGTTCACGTCACTTTGGCCCCTGAACTCGGTTCAGTTCAGCACCTGGTCACGCCGCCTTGTCCCCTCACCTTGGTTCAGTTCAGCACCACAATGGTCACGCCGCTTTGGCCTCTGACCTCTGTTCAATTCAGCACCTGGTCACGCCGCTTTGCCCCTGACCTTGGTTCAGTTCAGCACCTGGTCACGCCGCCTTGGCCCCTGACCTTGGTTCAGTTCAGCACCACCTTGGTCACGCCGCTTTGGCCCCTGACCTCGGTTCAGTTCAGCACCTGGTCACGTCGCCTTGGCCCGTGACCTCGGCTCAGTTCAGCACCTGGGTCACGCTGCTTTTGCCCCTGACCTAGGCCTAGTTCAACAGGCTTGAGCATATCAAATAGTACCTTGGTCACGCCGCCTTGGCTCCTGACTTTGGTTCAGTTAAGAAGTCTTGAGCACATCAAGAATCACTAGCTCAGCTCGGTTCATACTTAACAAATGTGACAGGCTACTTCATATTGAGCTCACCAACTCAGCTCTGTCCATACTTAAAATTTGACAGGCTTCTTCATATTGATCTCACCAGCTCAGCTTGGTTCATACTTGACAAATCTTACAGGTTACTTCATATTGAGCTCGCCCGACCAGTTCACGCTTATGCAGGTGTGACAGACTACTTTATATATCAATATCAGGTTAAACTTGGAGCTCGGCCAAGCTCCCTCACCATATTTGTGAGGTCGGCTCGAGAGAACGGCCTTGGGAGCTCGGGATCTCGGCTAAGCTTCCTCATCATCTACGTTAGGTCGGCTCGGGAGCTCGGTCCCAAGAGCTTGGGAGTTAACCTTGTTTTGGTTATTATGCTTCCCTTAGGGAGTTAAGCTCATCTCCAATTGTTAGCATTATTTTTAGTGGTTATCTTGCTCACCTCAAGAGCTCGACTCATATTCAAGTGCTGGCATGATTTCAACACATATTATGCTCCCTTCGGGAGCTCGACTAATTTTCATGGTTAACATTATTTCAGGGCTTATTATGTTCTGCTCGGGACCTCGTCTCATTCTCAAGTGGGAGGCTAACATCATCTAGTATTCAAAAAATTTACCGTTGCAGGTAATGATTGCATGTTTTTTCGGAATAACTACTGGACTCCCAGGTGGACCTCAGCTCGGAATTTCTTAGGGCCATCTCGAAACATTAACTTAGCGAACTTCGAGTCTTTGACCTCAGTTCAACTTCTAAGAGGGGGACTGGTGATACCCCGGGAGGAGACTAGCTCAGCTCATCGATGACCCTAGGCTCGAAGGCCCTCACTATATTCGTCAGGTCAGCTCGGGCGCTCGGCCAAGCTCTCTCACCATATTCGTTAAGTCGGGTGACCGCTTAATTCTGTATTTACTAGCAAGTGCACTAGGTCAAGTAATAGTAAAGTGGACAGAGAGTCCAAGTATCGATCCCACAGGGACTGCAGTCAATTCTCAAGAATTAATTATTTAGCTTAATCTAGACAAAATCATAAAAAGCAAATTGATTTAAATAAAATAAGAATTTATAATAAAAACCGCTTAAGAAATAAGAATTAAAATATCTGAAAAGAAAATTTAATTAAAACAAGACAACCAAGACACACGTAGGTACCGAACAAATCATATAACATGTAGTCGATTCAGGACTCAGATTTAATCTTAAATTACGAGAATTCTCCTATCTTGTTCAAAGGTCTATTTCTAGAACAATCAAACCTATTCAAATATTGACGGATTAATCTTTCACAATTCTAATCAAATTTGAATGCATTAAATATTTATGAAAATTCAGTTTACACCCAAACCGCACACTAAAACCGAATTCTATTTCTAGTCGGTTTTACAATATGTTGATTATCAAAGTGATCAAAATCAATACCTCATCTTTCGACTTGGAATCGATTAACATGCAAGCAAACAGTTGATCAGACTATTCACGAGACTAACATAAATCTGACAATCAATAAAATAAAATCAACTCTGAAAAATCCGAAACAAACATGCAAGTTTTCTACATAAATTTGTCCGGCCCAATCACGTTGTCTTGGTTGAAGAAAATCTACTCAATAATTGAAAACAAAAATAAATAATAAAGGAAGAAAAAACTCTGATGGAGCGTCTTCCAAGTCTTCAATCCTCCTCCTAGCCGCCTCCTTCTGTCTGATACGTTCCAACCCCTCAAAAGTATGATATATCTTCCATTTATATGTTCCGGATCCCGTACACATTAATTTCCTACGCAACAAGTAATTTTACGGACTCAAATTTCTTCCGAATTTGCGCTCGAGCGAGTAGAAATCTCGCTAGAGCGCGCCATGAAAAGCAGAATTCTGGAAATGTAACTCGCGCGCGAGCGAGTTCAAATCTCGCTCGCGCGAGTGAAAATTTCTGCTCCAAGCGACGATTTTAAAAATTTCATATCTCAAGTTCTAGCCGTCAGATCGAGCTGAAATTTGGACAGAAGCTTCAAAACATCTTGAACTTCATTTTGAACTTTGGAGATTGGATTTGGATCTCTCTAAAATTAAATATGAATTTTTGACCAAGGATGCTCCGTAATTCGTTCTTCAACAATCCATTTTCCTACAAAATTAACCCGGAGAGTGAAATGCATACACATGCACTAAAACACATAAAAACACACATAAAACAATATGAATGCACACAAGATAGACATAAAAATAACACAAAATAATGCACATAAAATGCACTTATCATCGGGTCAGGAGCTCGGCAATGGGAGATCGGCCAAGGACCTTCACTGGCCATGGGAGCTCGACCGTGGCAGCTCGGCCAAGGACCCTTGCCGGCCATGGGAGCTCGGGAGCTCGGGCAAGCTCCCTCACCATATTTCCCAGGCCAGCTCGAGAGCTCGGGAGCTCGGCCAAGCTCCCTCACCATATTCTTCAGGTCGGGTCGGGAGCTCGGGAAAGCTCTCTCACCATATTCTTCAGGTTGGGTCGGGAGCTCGGCCTCGGTAGTTCAGGAGTTCAACTCGGACTCAGGTTCAGCAGGAAGTTAGCTTAGCAGGTTGGCTCAGCAACCTCAATAAGTTAGTTAAGATGTTATGATCAGTTGTTTACGGTGAGTTACGGAGTTCAGCAACATCTCACTCACCACTCTCCCTATTACCCTTTAGGAGGGCAGCAATATATGGTCTCGGTGGTGGCAACTCAATTCGAACAAATCGTATCAGTGTTTCCTTTGTTAAGACAAGATTTGGGCGAGATCTCAGCCTGGATATTCGAGATTGTAATCCTGAGATTCTAGGATTCTTGATAAGGAAGGTAAGCGTCAAATCCGGAGTCCTCTCCTATAAATACCAGGTTCACTTTCATTATTTGGATTCCAAATTTCACACGAGTGTACACACCACTTTCTATATTTCTCTATCTTAACATCTGACTTGAGCGTCGGAGGGGATATGCCAGAACACCTTCCAGGCCCCCTTAACACTCTTGTTCTGGTTTCAGGTCAGCAGCAGCTTATCATCCGTTGGAGGATTTTCATTAGTTTGGGTAGTTAGCTCATCCAAGGGGATCACTTTATTGGTAACTATCATAAACCAATAATAATAATATTATCTTTATCAAAGCAATAATAATAATAATAATATTGATGATGATGTTGATGATCAGGGTTGTCTCCAGAAAATTGGAGCCCTGGGTGAATTTTCGGGAAATAACCTACATAATTTTTTTTATTAAACATCGATACGATTAATTCATCTAATAATCAAAATTACAAATTATTTCAACTATAAAATAATGGCATACAAGATTGGTTTGAAAGAAAGAAATAAACTAAAACTAAAAAAAAACTCAAAAAACACCTTAAACTCATGACTCATAGATCAGTGCATAATACAAATTGAATAATAATAATCAAACTAAGGAATTATAAATAATTTATTTTTGTCACAAAAAATATAAATTATAATTTAAATACTAACAAACGCAAGAAATAATTATAATCGAATGGAGTAAAAATCAGTCCAAGATCCGAATAAACAAATCACAAATTCTAGACTCGAGACCAAAAATCAAATCAATTGATTATCAATTAAGAAATAAACATCAACCACAAATCACAATACACAATTAGACAAGACAATCATATTTAATAAAAAAAACATATATTTGACCCAATTTGAACAACTTAACTCACCTGAGTAGAACAATTTAACAAATAAGTGTTTTCTAAAAGCAAAAAATTTTGATTTTTTGGCTTCTACTTCTGTTTCTATTTTTTTAAAAAAAATCACTTTTTCAACATTTATCCAAACGTTAAAACCACTTCTGTTTTTTTTTTAAAATATAAAAAAAAACTTTAAAAAATTTAAACTTATTTAAGTGCTTTTTTAAGCTAATAATCTCAAAAGAAAAAGCGAAAGTACGTAGTGAATGCTATGATCCGTCGATAAATCCGGATCATTAATTAAGCGTGAAATCCACGTGACCAATGGATCATTAATAAGTGCTTTAACCAATTTTCATGTCATCTTCCTCAGCGAGACTGTAATTTTTCTCTTCCTTCCAATTCCCCTTATTTAATCTCAGTCAAACTTTCAAACCCCACATCTCGATTTTGAAGACCAATTGGTTTCAGAGGCCAGAAAGTTGGCCCCGAGTCGTCCCCCACCGTGTGCTGTTTTAATAGGCACTGCAGAGAATCCGGTTCAGAAAATTAGCCGGTGCAGCATAAAATATACCATTGAAAAGAAATATGCACTTTCAAATAGTTAAATTAAACAAATTAGATCCTCTTCCTTGAAAGGCAAGTGGATTAGTGGCGTCCACCTTGGTAGACCCTTGTTATGCAGTCATTTTCCACGTTTTGTCGGCATAATCGGGCGGTGGAGACCCATTGGAGTAGGATTCTATGCAAATATACCGAGAGTTTATTGCATCAAACTTTCGTGTGATGTATTGAAAATTGAATTCTTTTAGGGTGTCCAACAACTATGTCCAAATTCGTGCCCATCATGTACAATAGTTGAGTTGACCAACACAATTGGTGAGTTGACTTATACATGGTGGACACAGAGTTAAACATAATTGTTGGGTACCATAAAAAAACTAATTGAAAATATATAATTTTTTTTGTGAAATTTTAATAGTCAATTTCTTCTTAATTTTTTGTAATAATTGTACGTGTATAACCCTTGTCACGACGAGTTATTGAACACTCATTATGACCCATAAGCAATCAATTTTTTTTAACAATATTAGGTTTATAGTACGAAAATTTTCTTTTATTTTAGTATTTTTCATATTTACTCAAATTACATCACGTGTATTTGTGAAGAAAAATTATGTATTCTAATATGGGTGATAAATTAGAGTCAATGTTCTAAAATCCTTACCGTGCGGCCGCCTAGGCCCCCAATGTTCTAAAAATCCTTAGCCGTCTAGGCGGTTTTTCTAAAAGCCTAAATAATAAATACATTGAGATATTCATGAGTTTTACTATAAAAGATAATATTTATGTCTTATTTTTTCAGTTTTTGTACGAAATTCTTATAAAATTTTAATAATAATAATAATAATAATAATAATAATAATAATAATAATAACAACAACAATATAGATATTAATAGATATCAAGTCTTCATTAGTAACATGAGATTTAATTTTTTTCTTGACTTTTTTTTTCTGCGCTTTTTCGTTCCTTCTGTGTTTGTTTCTCGCGTCGCGTATCTCTCTTTTAGTTTTTGATTTTTCAAATTTTTTTTATAAAAAATAGTAACGGGCTAGGAGGATTTCTGCACGCTTAGGCGGCGCCCAAGCCACCTAGGACTGATTTGAGTACATATAAAAATTATTACAATAATAGAAGGTCATTTTAATTTCTTATCATAATCCTAATATATTGTTTCAAAAATGGTTATTTTGGCACAAAAACAGCGCGTTTTTAACAAACTCGTCGTGTTAAGGGTTAAACGTACAATTATTACAAAAATTTTAAGGGCTGAGATGCCTATTAAAATTTTACATAAGACAAGTGTGTATTTTCAATATTTTAAAGGGAATTTGGTTCAAAAAAAAACTCAATATATATGAATTACCAATATAATTTCTTGGTTTTTCTATGTCAATCCCCTTTTTTTGACTTGTAATTTGTTTGGATCGGGTCCTATTAATTTTATTATTAACAAGCAATTAGATTTTTCTATTTCATGCTATGGTTCCACATCAATTTCATAAACGATTGTGAAATGATTAATAAATCTACTCTCTGGTCTATTAATCATAGCTTAACATTCATATTTTTTTGAGAGAGCTTGAAAGCATTTGTCATATATTTTAACACAAGGCTAGAGATAAGATTGATGTTTTTTCTACGTATGTTTTGTTTTCTTTGTTAATAGTTGAATTTTATAATTTGACATATGCTTCCTTAAAAACTTATCATATTTCACAATTATCCTCAATTATTTTTTACCAACTTCTCTCTCAAATTCACGCCCCATTTTTTAAAATATTTTGCATTTTTATGATTTTCGTTTGCATAAATTTTTTTTAAAATTTTATTTTCTTCATTATACAAATTTTGTAATTTATTAAAATTTTATTTATCTTATATAAATTTTCTAGCATTCATTTTATAAAAATATAAATTAATTTTGATACACAATATTCAAAATGTGATAATAATTCTTTCAAAAAAATTGTGATAATAATTTTGGTGATGGTGTCAATACCAAAAGCGAGCAATGTTATATAGGGTAAGAATATTATTGTCATTTTATTTAAAAAAATTAAGTTTGAAAACATTATCCAAATACTTAAATTTTAGCTTGCATTAACTTTTAAACTTTTATTTTCAAACACTTAATATTTTTATTTCTCACCCACTTCTTCAAAACTTTTAAAAAAATCACTTCAAAATAAGCAAAAACTTTTTCATTACTGAAGTATCGACTCATCCGAAAATTGACAATTCTCTTATCAACAAGTAATGTGTTCGCGTCAACATCACAACTTGTTCCAATTGTTGAATTTTTCAGTGCTTTTGTCCATCGTGATTTTTTGTCTCGACGAAGAATGAAAACTTCATGTTATATAAAAAAAGAAAGTGTAACCAACAATTTAGTTTTTATTAGGGTAATGGATTAATTTTAATACGAAAATATATTATATTATTATCAGGAAAAATTATTTTAGAAAATTTAAAATAATAATAATAATAATAATAATAATAATAATAATAATAATAATAATAATAATAATAATAATAATAATAATAATAATAATAATACGGGAAGTTGGAAAATTTAAGAAGGGAAAATATAATTTTATTATATTCAAGGGTGTATCCAGAAAAAATAATTTCATCAGCTGACCTATTCGATAAAAAATAATATAAATTAAATATTTAAAAATGAAAATATAATAAAATACTAATTTATAATCAAGGAACACTTGTAAAATATTTAATGGTAACTACAAATATTATATAGTGATATAAAAAATATAAATTACTAAAGATGTGATCAATGTTTCAAGTGAGCTGACTCCGAAAAATTTTGCTGTTTGAAAAAAAAAAATTTAAGTTTCATATATATAATATATTAAATATTCTTATTCAATTGATATCCTTGTAATATACTCAAAATGAAAAATATGATATTTCAAGTAATATAGTACATCATGAAAAAATTTAAACGTGAACAACTAAAAAACATCTCATTTATGATCAAAGAAAGAAGCTAGAACTTTAAACTGCAAAAATTTTCATTTTCATTTTCATTTTCTGAATCAAATCAAAAAAATTTATAAATCCTACAAATAATTCACTTAAAAATACATATCATTTCCATTTTTTCAATTAAGAAAATACAAAAATGCCATAGAAAATCGTGGAAACTAAATGAAATCAAATCATTTCAAAAAGTCCACTTCACAATTATTTAGAAGAAATCTATAATTGCGCACATCAATAAAATCAAGCAGTTCAAAATAACAAAATCTAATTTTAGAAAATACAAAAAAACTCTTGATAAAAATTGAACTTTTAGAGTAAATGGCCGGAAGAAACAGGAATGAGATAAATGACTAGAAGAATAGTTGTTTTCTTTTTTTTTGAATTTTTTTTTATTTTTTAAATCAAACCAAACAAATCTCTCAAATATATTTTAGAAAATAAATTTGACCACATATTGAGCTAATTAAAAAATTTAATTTGAGCTAAGATTACATATATATATATATATATATATATATTATAACTACTAATTTTTTTAAAAAATTCATCCCTGGGCTGGAGCCCATCCCAACCTTTGTGGTAGCTCTGCCCCTGATTATATCATCTGTGTGTGTGCACGCGTGCGCATATCTAATTTTCCGTCTTTTATTTTTACTTTCTTTTTTCAAATGTTCATATATATATGTACAACTGTTTGTTTCAATTTTTATCAGCTATATATTCATTCTTCGTCTATCTCTCCTTGATTTATTCCTTCTACTATAAGAAATTCCAAACGTATGTGACATTAATGTGTTGAAAACGCTCCCTATGACAACAATCATGTGTCATAGCAGAAAAATATTTTAAACCGCACAGCAGCCCAAGTGTCATGGTTTTATCGCTCTACCCAACATGTACAATTATTGTACGCAACAATATTAATTTGTGTCTTTTAAACCGAATTCTTTCTAGTTTTTTATCTATATATATTTTCAAGTTAAAGATTTTAACAAAAATATGAATTATTTTAAAATAAAAGGGATCGATCATATGTTTAGATCCAAAATTAAAATGAGAAACCAATTTGAACATGTATCGAAATAACGAACTGAAAAATCTAAATCATTAATGATCTTCAAAATCGATTGTTAGATCCCAAACGTTGAAATGCGGTTTGGAACTTACAACTCTTCGTTCAATCCGAATTTGAATCATACACCTACAATATATATAATATAATATTGTTCAAATGAACTATATATATTTGTGTGTGTGTGTGTGTGTTTTAGTTTACATTTCAAAATAATTATAATATTTGTCATATTATTTTTACCTATATGTACCGACACTATCTCAAAAAATATCTAAAGTTAAATATTTATCAATACATGTTGGTCTATTATTTTTTTCAGTGGACCTCATATATATTAATAAATTTTTACTTTCAGATGAACTATCTAAACAATGTATGTACAGACAGAGTGAAATTTTCCCAAACTTATTATATATCTCGAAATTCGAATAAGTTTATGAGTCGAATAATAAATGTGTGTTATATATTATTCTCATCCGGGCAGGGTAATCAAAGCCCAACCAACAAGCACGCACCAAATTCAACATGAAAGAAACATCAACGGGCCAAATCATTTGCTCGAGATGGTGAAGGTGGAAGATGTTAGTCATTGGCTCCCACTTATACAAATTTCATCAAATTAAATAAAATATTTATTGACATTTATATTTAGAATTTGTGGAGATTCAATGTGCCACGTCATCATAATAATTAAATACATAAGGAGCGAACCAACTCTTATGTGGTGCCTAAAGTGGCATATTATGGCATGATCAATGCGTTTTATGTCACGTCGTATTCCATTTAAAAATATGTATTTTTTATGGCATGATTCATGTATACGTCTTTTATACTTTGTATTTTTTTAATTATTAAGCTACGCACTATTCACTATCGACATAAATGATATTTAGGAGAAATTTTTTTTCCTTGTACTATATTTGTTTGTTTTTTGTTTGTTTATTTTTGGACTTTTATGTTTGTCAGATTTCATTTATAATTCCTTATGTTTGTTTGTTTTATGTTTGTCAGATTTCAGTTATAGTTCCTTATCTTTGTTTTCTTTGGCAACTTTTGTCGTTTTTCCGACTTAGCACTGAGATATATGTGTAGTTCGTACATTAGCATTTCTAATGAAAAATAACCAAATTTGAAAAAAATAATAATAAAATTGCGCAACACAGAGAAAAGATGCAAGATTAAAGATTGAAACTAGATAATATAAATGACCACGATTGTAAAAATACAAATATACACGGTGTTCTAAAAGACGGCGTCTAGGCCCACCTAAGCCGTGTCTGTCCACCGTCTTGCTTTCTTGCAATAGGCGTCGTCCGCCTAATCTCTCACGCTGCCTAAGCAGGCAGAAATCCTCCTAGGTGGTTATTATTTTTTATAAAAAAAATTTAAAATAAAAAACTAAAAGAGAGTGACGCGACGCGAGAAACAAACAAGAAAGGAAGTAAGAAGCGCAAAAAATAAAGCCAAGAAAAAAATTAAATCTCATGTTATGTATGAAGACTTAATATCTATTAATATTTATGTTATTGTTGTTGTTATTAAAATTTTATAAGAGTTTCTTACAAAAACTGAAAAACATAAGACATAAAAATTATATTTTATAATAAAACTCATGAATATCCCAAAGTATTTATTATTTAGGCTTAAAAAAAAACCGCCTAATCCCCGCTTAGATGGCTACCGTCCGCCTACCGCCTAGCGCTTTTTAGAACATTAAATATACATAATAAAAAAAAAAATACAAATTTCCCTATATTAATACTTAAATAAATTCACATATTGCAGCCTGTTTTCAAGAAATGGGTTGTTAAAAACTCCTAAGCGTTAAAAAAACTATTCAGAAGAAAGAAAAGTGAATTAAAATTAATTTTTTTTTTGTTTTGTGTTGATATGAAATAAAATACAATTAAATGAATAATTTGATGTCATCAACTAGGGCTGGGAAAATTGATAAAATTTCCGGCCCTTTCCGATTCTCAACCCGTTATCCTCAATTTTTCTCGTCTCGAATTTTTTCCGACCCGGGTAATCGGGATTTTTTCCAACCCGAACAATTTCGGGAACGAGATCGGGATCAAAAACCCTATCCGAAGAGATTTTCGACCCGACCTGAATATATTAATAATATTTTTAAATTTAAAAATAGAAATATTTTTTATAATTTTGTTTTAATATTAATATTTTATAATTAACTCTCAAATAATATTTTTTACATTATATTTATTTGTTTTAATATTAATGTTGAGTTATAAATTTTCATTTTGTTTTTTTTTATTATTTCGAATAATTATATGTTTTTATTGTATTAACCAAGTAGTTGCTTTTGTTGGACGATATCAAATCAATATGATTTGTTTGTTAGTATTCATATTTGTTTTAGTTTAGATGTTATCAACTAGATTAGATTTATTTGTTGTAACAAATTTTCTGTTCCTATTTTGATGTATTCTCTATTCCTTGTACTGTATCTATATATTGAACATCAGAAAGAAATAAACGATCTAATTCTTGGGATCTCTATTTTCACATGGTATCAGTATCAGGTTGAAATATCACGTATCATTTCTTTCTCTCATTCCTTCACATGGCTGATGCAAACATGAGCTCCACACCTTCAATCAAAACTGACCTCTATGCCATTCATCACTCTGATAGCCCTTCCGCCATCCTTGTTACCCCTTTATTGACAGGTGACAATTATGGTTCATGGAGTCGTGTGGCACTCCGTGCCAAAAATAAATTTGGCTTTGTCGATGGGTCTCTCACAATGCCAAAGGAAAAAGATGATATTTCCAACTGGGAGCGTTGCAATGATCTAGTTGGAAGTTGGATCCTTAATTGTGTTTCACCAGAAATCCGTCCAAGTATTTTATATGCTGAAACTGCAGCACAAATCTGGACAGATCTAAAGGATCGTTTTTCTCAATCAAATGCTCCTAAGATCTATCAGTTGAAGCAATCAATATCTGCTCTCAACCAAGATGGTATATCTGTTTCTCTATATTTCACACAACTCAAGTCTTTGTGGGACGAACTCAGTTCCATTACCACTATCACTCCCTGTATTTGCGGCAATGCTAAAAGCATTATTGATCAACAAAATCAAGATCGTGCCATGGAGTTTCTTCAAAGGCTACATGATTGTTTTTCGGCTATCCGCAGTCAAATTCTCTAGATGGAGCTATTTCCTTCCATTCAACGTATCTATAATTTGGTACGTCAAGAAGAAAAACAACAAGAAATTAATATTCGAACTACTCCTACTATTGATTCAGCATCACTTCAAACGTATAAGCCACCGTTTCGAGCCACAGGAAAATGCCAACGCCCTTTCTGTGAGCATTGCAACAAGCATGGTCATACTCTCGCTACATGCTATCAGATTCATGGTTCTCCAGATAAACAAGATAAACCTGTAAAGAAAACAGAGTCACCTTCCGCTACCTTCGCTAGTCATTTCACATATAAATAGTATAATAAACTCCTTGCACTCCTCGCCAAAGAAGAATCTGGCGGATCTTTAGCCCACTTGGCAGGTACGGCTCTTACTTATTTTCCTTCTTGTTGGATTATTAATTCAGGTGCTTCTAATCATATATGTACATCTCTCTCTTTTTTTTCTTCATATTATAAAGTACATAAAAATATATCAGTTCAATTACCGGATGGTTCTCAAGCGCTTGTGACACACATAGGCACGGTTAATTGTTCATCATTACTTACTCTCACGAATGTTTTCCACATTCCATCCTTCAAATTCAATTTGCTATTTATTTCACAATTAACAAATTCAACAAATTGTGATGCCATTTTTTCATCTTCTGAGTGTATATTTCAGGACCGCACAACGACGAAGAAGATTGATCGGGGTAGTGCTCGAAATGGTCTCTTTTATTTAGATGCAGATTTAATTTTAAATTCTGCTTTTTCTTTCAAGCAATGTAATAAATTTGACCTATGGCATTCTCATCTAGGTCATCCATCTAGGTCTCGTTTTGATTTTGTTGTCAAGAATTCTCCAAGTGTTATTGCAAATAAAGAATTCATGTGCGATGTTTGCCCCCGTGCTAAACAGTCACGTCTTCCTTTTTCTAGAAGTAAATCTTGTTCTTCTCATTGTTTTGAATTAATTCATGTTGATATTTGGCGTCCTTTTTCTGTACCTTCTAAAAATGGATCTCGTTTTTTTCTCACTATCGTTGATGATTATTCAAGGTGCACTTGGATTTATTTATTGAAACATAAATCTGACATGTTAATTCATTTCTTTAATCAAACCAGTCGTCAATTCAATACGAAAATTTCTCGTATAAGTTCTGGCAATGGAGGAATTTTTCTTCCTCAACTTCAAACCATTCGATCAGATAATGGTTCTGAATTTCTTTCTAAGGAAATGAAAACTTGGTTTCATGATAATGGAATCACTCACCAACGCAGTTGTGTTGGAACCCCCCAACAAAATGGTGTTGTCGAACGCAAGCATCGACATTTACTTGAGGTCGCTCGCGCTTTAAGATTTCAAGTGAATTTGCCTATTTCATTTTGGGGTGAATGTATTCTCACTGCGGCTTTTATTATCAACAAACTTCCTACTCCGATTCTTCAATATAAATCACCTCATCACGTCTTACTTGGAACCGTTCCATCATATTCATCTCTTTGTGTTTTCGGATGTTTATGTTTTGCTAAAAATATGAATATTCGACACAAATTCGATGAGCGAGCCAAGCCCGGTATCTTCGTTGGTTATCCACATGGTCAAACTGGATATGGAATATACGATTTTAAATCTCAAAAAATTTATGTTTCTCGTGATGTCATATTCCATGAGTCAATTTTTCCATATCATGATCTCTCATTTTCATCATCAAAGAATTCAATTTTCATTACCCCAATCGATGATGATGAAACTTTTGATTATAACATACAATCAATAAATCTACCTCCTGAAGCTTCTCCTAGTGATTCAATATCTTATAATCCAATTGATCACTCCAACGATCATTCAGTGACGATTCCCACATCTCCTCAGCTTGATAGCTCAATCAACCCTTTCGTGGAATCTAATCCTCTCATCAATAATAATCATATCCAGCGTATCAGGCGTCCACCTGCGTATCTCAAATATTATATTTGTAATAACATTTCATTCTCAACTGATTTTTCGCTAGCAAATTATTTTGTCTTTATCTCACCTAAGTCATTCTCATCGCTCATTTCTAGCTCGCCTCATTAACAGTCAAGAACCAAAATCTTACTCTCAAGCCATGAAATATTCGGAATGGCGTGATGTCATGGCCAAAGAAATTCAGGCTTTAGAATCAAACAATACTTGGTCTTTATGTTCACTTCCAAAAGGTAAATCACCCATTGGTTGTAAATGGGTTTACAAAATTAAATATCGATCAGATGGATCTGTTGAAAGATATAAAGCTCGTCTAGTTGCCAAAGGGTATACTCAAATAGAAAGTATCGATCATCATGATACTTTCGCACATATGGCCAAACTAGTAACTGTTCGACTTCTCCTTTCAATTGCTGCAATAAAAAATTGGTCATTGCATCAATTAGATGTCAATAATGCGTTTCTTCAAGGTGATCTCAATGAAGAGGTCTATATGAAACTTCCTCCTGGATTCTCTCGTAAGGGTGAGACCCATGTGTGCAAATTACACAAATCCATATATGGTCTTAAACAAGCTTCTCGTCAATGGTTTTCTAAATTCTCAAGCACCCTTATTGATCGTGGTTTTCGTCAGTCTATTTCAGATTATAGTCTTCTTACCTACATATACGACCAAATTTCAATTTTTATTTTGGTCTATGTTGATGATATTATTATCACCGGAAACAATGACGATGCCATCTCCGATATCAAAAAATTTATCGCTCAGTCTTTCTCCATCAAAGACCTCGTTAATCTGAAGTATTTTTTAGGTATTGAAGTATCTCGTTCCAAACAAGGGATTTTTCTGTGTCAAAGAAAATACACTCTTGATATTTTATCTGATTCTGGTATGGCCGGATCTCGACCATCTGATTTTCCTATGGAACAACATCTTCGTTTGCGACCAAACGATGGTACTCCTCTTCCCGATCCATCACTTTATCGTCGACTCGTGGGACGACTTTTATACCTCACAGTGACTCGACCCGATATTCAATTTGTTGTCAACACACTTAGTCAATTCATGCAATGCCCTCATTCTAGTCATCTCGATGCTGCAAATCGGGTTCTTCGTTATCTTAAAGGAACAATCAGTAAAGGTTTATTTCTTTCCGCATCTAGTTCTCTTACTTTGGCCGGATGTGCTGATTCTGATTGGGCTAGTTGTCCCACTACCCGTCGATCCACCACGGGCTATTTCACCATGTTGGGTTCTAGTCCTATTTCTTGGAAAACCAAGAAACAACCTACAGTTTCTCGATCTTCTGCAGAAGCAGAATATCGTTCTCTCGCTGCACTCACTTCTGAATTACAATGGTTAAGATATCTCCTTTCTGATCTTGGTTTCTCTCACCCGAAACCAATTCAAGTTCATTGTGATAGTCAAGCTGCTATTCACATTGCTGAGAACCCCGTCTTTCATGAACGCACCAAACATATTGAAATTGATTGTCATTTTGTACGAGAAAAAATTCAAGTTGGTCTTATTACTCCTGCCTATATTCGTTCCAGCGACCAATTGGCGGACCTTTTTACAAAACCCCTTGGTGGTGATGTGCATCGACGACTACTTCCCAAGTTGGGGGTCCTTGACATTTCAATACCAACTCCAACTTGAGGGGGGGTGTTGGACGATATCAAATCAATATGATTTATTTGTTAGTATTCATATTTGTTTTAGTTTAGATCTTATCAACTAGATTAGATTTATTTGTTGTAACAAATTTTCTGTTCCTATTTTGATGTATTCTCTCTTTTTTGTACTGCATCTATATATTGAACATCAGAAAGAAATAAACGATCTAATTCTTGGGATCTCTATTTTCACAGTTTTAGTTTATTTGTAATGTACTCAAAAAGATGTTTTAGTTTTTAATGGTTATATACAAAGAAATTTTACTTTATTGGTAATGTACTAAAAAATTGTTTGAGTTTCTTCATAATTTTTTTTTAAAAAAAAATTCATAGATTTTTTTTTTAAAAAATATTTTTCGAGAATTCTCTCTCCCTATCCAACGGGATCCCGAATGAACATTCGAGTCCCGACACTTTTTAGGTACGAGATCGGGAGAGAAAAAAAATCATAATTCTTATCGAGACGAGAATCGAATAAGGGGTTTACGGGACAGGTCCCGACCCCAATCTCACACCTATCATCAACACTTAAATGAAGTGGCGTAAATATTTTTCTAAGTTGGGGAGTTTGACAACTCTAAAAAATAGTTGGGTTCATTGAGTCGATCCGCTACATCGCGACAAATGTGCAGGATCGGTCAATCATTTCCCAGTCCATCCCGTTAAATGATAAGTTGTGGCAGATTATATAATTCGGTACTCCGTCGGTTTTGACGGTTCCAAGTTTGATCTATGTAAGAGCAAAAAACTAATAATAATTTATTGTTGGGCCTAGTCTAGTTTGTCTTGATTCAAGGCAATGTGGACTTGAAGGTAAGAACAAAGTTCTAAGATATCCCTTAATGGCCCAATTTCGTAGGAATCCAACACTCATAACAAATTTACTGAAAAATAAGTCAGTCATAAATCAATATTTTTCGATATCAAGTTACTACTCTCATAAAAAATTATTAAAATTGAAAAAAAAGTGTAAATTAATAGAATAATATAAATTGATCGACAATATGACAAAAATGAAAAATATAAAACTCATATGATAAAGTGTAATTTTCCTATATATGATATCTTCCTTTTCATTTTTTCTTTGCTTTTTATTTTATTTTTTTTAAAAAATAAAATAAAACAAAAGAAATTAAATGTCGATTTCAACAGCTTATTTATATTTTGTCAGCTTTTATTTGTCGTTATTTTTTTATTTTTCTCATTTTCATGGAGAAAGGGAGTCATTATCAACGAATTCATATCGAGTAGTGCAATTTTTTTTTTCTAATTCATTTTAAACAAAAATGTTAAAAGTACTTTGAGTGGTGCAGTGCGGTTTTCCAAAAATACTGCAAAACACAAATAGCGTCCGCTGCAATCTTTTTCTTTTTCTTTTTCTTTTTTATATTTCATTTTGTTTGTTTGTTGATTTTTTTAATTTACAATGTTCTAGTTTACTAAAATAAAATTTGACGTCACACATCAAACATATCAAACAAATGATTCAAATGACAATAATTTTTCAAAAAATGGATATCTTGAGAAAAGTTTGCATGATCTTTATCCATAAAACGAGTCAATCTGATTCATGTCTACCGTAAAAACTAATACTTTTAATATAAAAAAATAATATTTTTCATTGATTATATTGGATAGGAGATCCGTCTATCAGATATTTGAGATATATCAGATAGGAGATCCGTCTATCAGATATTTGAGACAATATAATTTGAGTTTTTGTAATTTTAAAAGTATTGTTAAAATAAAGAATTTTTTTAAAATCAAATGGTTATCCGGTTAAAAATCATTTTTAAAATCACAAAACTCTCTCACGTATTTGATAGACGGATCTCCTATCCAATTCAACCTATTAAAATATTAATTTTTTAAATCAACTAATATCTGATAAATCAACTAATATTTTTAAAATAAGGAATTGTTTTTTTAAAAAAAATGGTTATCCGCTTAACAATCATTTTCAAAATCATAAAAACTCCAATGATATTGTCTTACATATTTGATAGAAGGATATCCTATCCGATGCCTCCCATGAAAAATATTAATTATTTTTTTAAAATCAACTAATATATGATAAATCGGCTAATATTTTTAAAATAAAATTTCTTTTACAAAGGAATGGTTATCCGATTAACAATTATTTTCAAAATCACAAAAACTCAAATGAACTGTTTCACCTATCTGATAGAAGGATCTCATATCCGATGCAATCCATGAAAAATATTAATTTTTTTTTAAAATCAACTAATATTTGATAAATCAACTAATATTTTTAATATAAAGATTTTTTTTAAAAATGTTTATCCGATTAACAATATAATCATTTTCAAAACCACAAAAACTCCAATGACACTGTCTCACATATCTGATAGAACATAGAAAAATTTCTTATCCGATCCAACTTATGAAAAATATTTTTTTTAAGCTAAAAATATTAGTTTTCATGGTAGATATGAATCGGAATGACTCGTTTTATGAATAAAGATCATGAGAACTTTTCACATGAGATATGCATTCTTGGAAAATTTATTTGTCTTTCGAACTAGTAAACTCATTTGTTTGATATGTTTGATGTGTGAATAGATGTGTCAAAATGGGCTAGATCCGTCGGGTTGACCTGCCCCGCCATACAAAATTTTTGGGTTGGGTTGGAAATTTTTCAATCCGCCTAAAAAGTGGGCCGGCCAGCCCCACCCCGCTTAATGGTGAGTTGCGAGTTGGCCCGCAAAAATTCGTCAATTTACATGTGAGTCCGTCGGGTTGATCCGTCCCACCACCTAAAATAAATGGGTTGGGTTGGTGTTTTCTCAATCCACCTAAAAGGTGGGCCGATCCGGCTCGGCCCGACCCGCTTAATGGTGAGTTGTGACGGATTGTGGTTCGATCCGCCCCGCAAGTCCGTTTTGATATCTCTATGTGTGAGCTTAAATTTCATTTTAATAATATAAAACATAATTGTAAATTAAAAAATCAACAAAGAAAAAAAAAGGCTGCAACTTCTACTGTTTGTGGTCCACCACTCAAAATATTTTTAATTTTTTTTTATCTTTAAAAATAATTATAAAAAACCCCGAGTAGTGAGAGATCTATGGTCAATATAGTAAAATTAGATATAGATGCAAAATAATGAAAATCAATTAAAACTCATGTTAAATCATCAAAAAATTATTATACAAGGAAATATATAATTGAATTCATATTGATTAATATATGAGACCACCTGATATCTATTACTGTCTGCCTAGTGAGAGGCCCTTAGAGTTTTAGATCATGAAGCTTTTAGAATTATATTAATATCCTTATAACTCTTCCACCATTTTCACTCTCCCTATTTTTTTTAATGTCGTGGAAACTCGCAGTCTCTATCTTTCGTTATATGCACTGGGTAACCTCTGGGCTAACGCAATAGCCTGCAAACTATGCTAGTCATAAAAATCGCACTAGACAAGCTCTGTGCAACAAGCTAGTACAAGAAAGTGTTGAGAGGGGGAACCAAACTTCTGATCTCTGGCCAAGCACTCATTCAAATATAAACCTGTAATTTAAAACTTAATTGTCAGGATCGTTCTCTACTGGTCTCTTTTGATGATCTACCGCCGACTGATAGTTCTTTACTGATTGAGATCAGTTGACTACTGATTTTGCTCTAGTAGTGAGTTCAGTAGGGTGAGTCATTGAACTCTCCCTTCTCTATTGTCTATATCAGTTGACCAACAAAAGTAAAAATGTGTGGAATGAGATCAACTGAGAGATTGAACTTTTATCAAATTATTCTACTGGTTGTGTGTGTGTGTGTTCAAAAAAAATTAATTAACACAACAATTTGTTTATGGATATTCAGAGTCTCAACTGCTCCTATGTTACCTCTTCTTCTTCTTCTTTCAGAAGGTATTACTAGAAGACTTTGACTAAACAATCCACCTCACCTAGGATTTACTCCAATGCCTACAACTGAGACTTCTAGCCACTCTAAAATCAAGTTACAGAGGTTTGCAACATATCAACAGTATAACTAAAATATTTATAACTCAACACTTAGCATAATATGATCTTAACTGATCTGATGTTCTTGAGGCGTGTGCTTGTGTTCTTCGGCTCTTGATATAATCTTCAATGTAAGCTTTGAACTCTTCTACTGGATATATGTGAAAAACTGAAAGTGTTCAGAAGTTCTTTGACAAGTTGTGAGTGTTATTGAGTTCTTGTGAGCTGGCAGCTTCTTCTGCTACCTTTTGTCTCTATTTATAGGAGAAAAAAAAAATGGTCATCTTGATTCAAATATATCCGTTGGATTGTAGCCGTTTTATTCTCCTCTTTCAAATCATTGTTTCTAATAAATAGTACACTGTATGAAGGTAAACTTTTGCGGCTGCACAGTTCTGAGTGTATCAGTATACAGGAGACCTTGTCCATAGGTTATTAGCTTTGACTGGTTTCTGGAGAGCATGTAATGACCCGTACCTTGATCACCTACTAATAAAAAAAACTTAAGCATGCAATAATTCCTAATCAAACATAATCAGGTAATTAACAGCGGAAACTAAATTAAAGTTATACAACCCAAAGTAAAGAGATCTGAATCTTTAATACAACCATATCGAATAAAATATTCCCAAAACCAACACCCCTGAAAACGATACACAAACACTGCGACGGTAAACTCCTCATGCTAACAACCTTGGCATCTAGGATCTCCCAGAATCTCCTGCGCTATTGATAACTGTGTTTTCTATGCATATTTTTGTGATGTTTGGTTATTATTTTCATGCATTCATGAGTTAGTGTATTTTTTTATTTAGTTTAAGCATAATTCATGAATTTGTCTACATAATACTTCTCCTGATTATTTTATAGGTAAAATTCAAGAAATTCAAGAATCTGGACAGTTTTATTCTCGCTCGAGCACAAGTTGTGCTCGCTCGAGCGAGACAGAGCTAAGAAGAAAAAATATTTCAAAGGCACGCTCGCTCGAGCGCACATTGAGCCCGCTCGAGCGAGAAAGACGGGCAGAATTTTTAAAGATGGAGACTCTTGCTCGGATTGCATAATATCTTTTAGAGATTTTTGGGAGTATAAAAGGCTATCTTTCCATCAGATTGAGAGTTACACAAGGATTGAAGAGGCAAGAGGCGGCTATCATCATCATCATCATCATCTATCATTCTAATTTTCTAATTTTCTTTATTTTTTATTTTTAGTTCATGTTTTGGATTGAAAACTTTGATTGTGAATCATGTTAGACTTTGAGTGGTTCTTTCTTTTTGATCAAGGCCACGTGATTGGGCCGGACAAATTTATGTAGAAAACGTGGATGTTTATTTGGGATTTTTCAGACTTGATTCTATTTTATTGATTGTTAGATTATTTTTGTCTTGTGAATAGCCTGATCAACTATTTGCTTGCATGTTAATCGATTCTAAGTTGACAGAGGAGGAATTGATTTTGATCACTCTAATAATTGACACATTGTAAAACCGACTAGAAATAGTATTCGGTTTCAGTGCGCGGTTTAGGTGAAAACTGAATTCTCGAAGTTCTTCATGCGTTTGAATTTGATTAGAATTACGAAAAATTAATCCGTCAATATTTGAATAGATTTGATTGTTCTAGAAATAGACATTTGAACAAGTTAGGAGAATTCCCGTAATTTAAGATTAAATCTGAGTTCTGAATCGGCTACATGTTACATAATTTGTCTGGTATCTACGTGTGTCCTTGATCGAGCTTTTCTCTTATTTGAATTTAATCCAAAAATACCTGCTGCGTTTTTAATTGAACTTTATTTGCAATTTAATTTCTTAGTTAAAAATATGAAAATTCATCACTTTTATTGATTAGTCTAGATTAAGTATGAATAATCACATTTTGGTATTCATATATATACAGTCTTTATGGGTTCGACATCTGGACCTTTGTCCACTATCTATTACTTGGCTTGGTATTCTTGCCAGTAGATTTTTATCACACCGATTTAGGCGGTCAAGTTTTTGGCGCCGTTTTCGAGAACTGTTTTGATATCAAAATTTTTATTTCACTTGAGATTAGACTTTATTTTAATTTATTTTATTAAATTCTGAATTCTCTTCTTTTCTCGGCGATTTTCAGGTACTATCTATTGTGCATGCATATCATTCGATCTAGGGAGCTACTACCACTTGATTTAGAGATCTAACGCACACTCAGCAGGATCCGATTGGCCAAGATATCTATCAATCTTGAACTTGAGACATAATCTGAATCAAAGAAATATATGGCGGACAACAGAACTGTTCTTGACTTGATTCGTCCACCCACTGAAGGCTATGGCTCTAGCATCGTTCGCCTTGCTGTGGAGGCGAACAAATTTGAATTGAAGCCTTAAATTATTCAGATGATTCAGTTGCAAGCAAGATTTGGGGTCACATCTATGGAAGATCCCTATGTTCATCTGAAGCGTTTTCTATCGATCTGCGATACTTTCAAGGCTAATAGGCTAATGGCGTAACAATTGATGTAGTGCAACTGCGGTTATTCCCATTCTCTTTACAAGGAAAAGCTGTTGAATGACTGGATGATTTGCCTGCGGGTTCTATCACTACTTGGACCTAACTTGTTCAAATTTTTTTGAACAATTATTTCCCTCATACGAATATGGCTAAACTATTCTCTGACATCATCTCATTTAAGCAAAAGGAGGGAGAATCTCTTAATGCGGCATGGAACATATTCAAAAAGATGTTGAGGATGTGTCCTCAACATAATCTTACTCAGAGCCAGCAGACTCAGACATTATACAATGAGGCTGATCAGTCTGTTCGATCCATGTTAGATGCTGCTGCCAATGGAAGCTTATTTAGGAAAACACCAGCAGAGGCATGGGATATTATTGGGAACATGGCTGAAAGCGACATAGGATGGCCAGATGTGAAGAAGGATAAAAGGCTGGAGTTCTATAAGTTGATGCACTGACAACACTGAATGCCAAAATTGATGCTTTTACACATCAAATGGCAATTATGCAGACATCTCCAGCTAATCAGGTACAAGCTCAGCAGCCCGAAGAGCAGTAGGTCTTTGAGATTGATGTGGCGAACTTCATGGGAAATCAAGGGAGACATCCATACAATCCTTACTGAGACTGCAGACCAGTAGTCATCCGAATCTCTCATGGAAACCTGCAGATCCTATCGCCAATACATCCGCCAGTTGAGAAGAATCCATCCTTTGAGGAAATTATGATGAAATATGTAGCGGGTACTGAGACTCGCCTGCATAATCAGGAGGAAATATTGCAAAGGTTGGAAACACAGATGAGCCAGATAGCGACACAACTGTCAACTAGACCAGCAGGATCGTTGCCTAGAAATACTGAAAAGAACCCAAGAGATGTCAATGTTATTCTGGCAGTTACTAGATCGCAAGCAGAGACTGAGGAGAAGAGAATTGAGGATGAGGAAGAAAAAGAGCCAGTTGTTGAAAAAAGGATAGAGGAAGCACCAAAGCATGCAGAGTCTACGCCTACAAGCAAGATAGGTAAGTCTTCTAACCCAATTATTAATCAGAATATTGATTTGAGTAAACTTTCTTTTCCCCAACGAGCAAAGCAACTGCAATTGGATAATAAATTTGCCAAATTTTTAGAGATTTTTAAAAAGCTTCATATTAATATTTCATTTGCAAATGCTTTGGCTCAAATGCCCAGTTATGCAAAATTTTTGAAAGAGATTTTGTCTAACAAGAGAAAGTTAGTGGATTTTGAAACTGTGAAGTTTTTGGAGGAGTGTTATGCTATTCTACAAAATAAACTCCCTCCAAAACTTAAGGATCTCGGTAGCTTTTCGATCCCATACACTATTGGAAAATAATTTTTTAATAAGGCTTTATGTGATTTAGGTGCCAGTATCAATCTTATGCCTTATTCATTTTTTGAAAAGATAGGAATTGGTGAAGTTAGGCCAACCACTATCTCCCTTCAATTGGCTGACAGATCTATAAAATATCCAAAGGGGATTGTGGAAGATGTTTTGGTTAAGGTTGATAAGTTTATATTTCCAGTGTATTTTGTTGTGCTTGACATGGAAAAGGATCGTGAGATACCTCTTATTTTAGGTAGACCATTTTTAGCCACTGGAAAGACTTGATGTGCATAAGGGAGAGCTTATTTTACGTATGAATGAGGAAAGTGTTATTTTTAATGTTTTTCAAGGACTTCGTTATCCAGCGGACAATTTTGATTGTTTCAGAATTGATGTTACTGATGATTTGGTTGAGTATTCCTTGCAGGAACAGTTGTCTGTGGATCCATTAGAAATATGTTTGACACGAACAATGGATGAGGAGCATGTTATTGATGAAGTGCATGAAGTGGCCATATATCTGAATGGGAGTGTAACCTTTGAAAGTTCCATCAATGCTAAGATGGGGAAGCTTAGCCATATTCCAAAACCATTGAAGCCATCCACCGAGGATCCCCCTACGCTTGAACTCAAACCCCTCCTTTCTTATTTAAAATATTTATACTTGTTAAAGAATGATAAACTGCCAGTAATCTGTTCGTCTTCTTTGACAGGGTGTGTGAGACCTCGGTTCTAAACATCTAATCTCGGATAATACAACAATTAAGCATACGAGATCAAAGATAAGAAGCAATAATTTTTTTTTTGAAGAACAAAGCTCGCTCGATTGGTAAAATCTTACCGATCGAGCGACCAAACAGTAACCCAAGGACTGCCCGAAAAATTCAAAGACCCCCGCTCGATCGGTAATATCTAACCGATCGAGCGGACACAAAATGCCCAACTCTCTGCCTCAGCTCAGGGGTGCTCGCTCGATCGGTAATAATCAACCGATCGAGTGGCACAGTTCTGTAGAAAAGAAAAACAGAATTACTCTCCTCAACATGAAACACAACACCTCAAATCTCAATATACAACATGCATAACTCACTCCAATCGACATGCATAATCCAATACAAGGTAGTTCTAGAGTTATACAATCTCAAACTAGTAGAACATGCTACAGTCTAGTTTATTCAATACAATACATAACGAGTTCGAATACAAACTAAGTTTGATTACATATTCGACTTCTAAAAAACCAAGGCCTCACTCTATCAACTCGACCACCTAGCCATGCGATCTGTGACTCGGTCCTGCCCCACCTGTTGCCAAGAACACATACAAAGACAAGATAACAGCCGGATAATCCGGTGAAAATAATATTCCCAGTAAAAGAGACAAACATGCAATATCATTCAATATATCAACTAATGATATATAATCTCAAGCATGATACACAAATCTCAGTCATGTACTTCAAGAAGGAATCTAAAATGAAATGCATGACTTTAAACTCTGGGATTATCAAGTCTGGATAATCAAAAGGTAATCAGCTCTTCTCTTCCTCTATTGGGATCCCGAGGATGAACTATCACACAAATCACACCGACCCTCCACTCGAGGTGGATAGTGTATAATTCAATCCTCTAGACTCTGGAGCAACTATATAGGGTTAAGTCGGTCATTGCAGTAAATCTCCTTTCAATGCCCCCTACTATAATTCTCAGATTGTCTAAATCAAAATGAAATGAATTCAAATGGCTCAATATGAATGCAAGTGCAAGCATAACTCATTCCATAATCCAAGTAATCAAATAACATGCAAGTATGTGATTTATCCGGAACACTCGAATCAAGTCGGATTCGAGTTAATCGTTCCATTCAAGTCTAAGTCGTCTTTTACCTCTTCTCAGTACGTTGATGCTCCAAAACCTGGAAACAACAACGATTCCTCAATCAAGATTCATTCTAATATCCTTTATCGATAATAAGAAGGTCGATACTATACCGTCTCCAATCTCTTGAACTATTCAAATTCTGAAATATCGCAACTCCCGGACTTCAAATGAATCTATAAAAGAAATAATAAGGCTCGAGATCAATAACGACATTCAAACTTGACTCATTACGGGTCAAACCAATTCATCCAAACTATAGTCCAAAACTCAAATCGGCGGCATAACGGCTATATTCTGATCAAACCGAAAACACAGACAGTAGTAAAATAACGATACTAACTCAAATCAGTACCAAATCATCAAAAACAACTCAAAACAAACAAATCTCAAAACTCCAATTCTCGAAAATCACAAGAAAATTCTTAACAAATCCGAACGACGCTCTATTTCCAAACCGAATGAGAATAAATGATAAGAACTCTGTCAAGAAGAACATAACTGAAACTCAATCGATTCTAACGACATCCAAAAATATAAGTCTAGCTGATCGAAGAAGAACTTATTATAGAACGAAGTTCTCGCAGCCGTGATCGCTAATCTGCCTTCAAAAATAAATTCTAACGAACGGATTGGCCGGAAACTGAAATCTAAAAGCTTGAAAGTAAAATGGGGGGTCTTAAATGGAGGTTAGGAGGCTTGGAGGAGAAGGTGAAGTGAAGAAATAAGTCAAACCAAGTATAAATATCTAATAAAGTCTAATTTTGCAATTTAGTCCCTGAAAAATCTGATATTTGCAAAAAGGACCCTGATCAAACTGAAGTCGGTTCTTGAACTCTGTAATCTCCGATTATCTTAAATAAAGTAAATTAAGATAATTTGGGCGTTACAATTCTCCCCCTTTAATATGACGAAATCAAACACGGTTCTGACACAAGGAAGAAATAGAATCAAAGAATTAACTCCTCAGAATAAATCCAGAATATTTCTGATCCCATACGAACTCTATCTCTCAAATACTCCTTCAAGACCGTCAATCAAAATCGACTCATTCTCGTCAGAATAATCCTCCTCTGCTCAGTCACAATCGAATCATCTCTGGTTCCGACCAATGACACAGAAACTCATCTCGAAAACACAGAGATCTTCATCTCTTCTCGTACAACTCTTGAAAAGTGCCTTCAATAATGCATCGAATAGGTGTCATTGTACGGAATCTCTACAAGAATCCAGAATTTTGCCAACTAGGGCTAAGTCGAGCTCTACTACTCATGGCATATCCTCCAAAGTTTGACTCGTCTGATCTGGCTGTCCGTCGTTCTAAGGATATTGAACTGAAATAAGTTGTAATCAAGCAACAAAAGTATTTTTGAAGTTTATGCCGAAAGAACGAGTGCAACAAGGATCTCTCAACAAGGATCTCTGTCTAAACTGATGGACTTCGGCAAAACAAGACATCTGACGACCTCTGAAAAAAATTTTAATCCCCTGATCCTGAATAAAAGTCATTCTGTACGGAATACGGTAGCAGATTACATCAATCAGTCAATCATAAACAGATAGTATATAAAATAAGAACAAATCCATCGGCTCAAAACATCAGCTGTTGCAATCAATTCCTCGGGTAAAATATTTGCAGTCAGAATATCATACAATCTAATATTCTTCTCTGTCCTCATAATCGGTTCCGTCTGCAAAATAAATACTACAACTCTTAAGATTAGAAAAGATCACGAAAATCTTCTCATAAGACAATAGATAACAGATCTTCTAATCAATAAGATCGCTGCGAGCTCAAAGTCCAGATTCAAACATTGAGTCTTGAGCGTCTTCAGCTGTCTCGATGTCTAGACTAGAGCGCGATTCCTCTGAATAAGAGTACATCCAAAATCTCGATAAGAAGAAAAGCTAAGTACTGAAAGATCATCAGTACCAAAAATTAGTATACCGGGGCGCTGTTATGTCAGAAATTTCCATCAACAGATCATAAAATCAAGGAAGACAACTCGATCCAAACAGAATTCAAACATCGAGGAATGGCATACAACTATTCGGAACCAAAATCTGAAATACGATTATCAAAATCTCGGAATGATCAATACAATTCTCATTCCAAAAGATAAGCAAATCATCGATAAGAATTCCTAGCTTCAACTAATACTTTGGAAAGATTCGGTTAATAGAAAAATTAACAACACTGCAGGAGCATTCGTCAATTCAAATGACCCGACAAGATTTAGAGGCACGATAAACATAAAACAGATTCTTCAATAAGAAGGCAAGAGACTCACCAGTATCTATCAGTCAATAAGAGTAGGAAACCAAATTTGAACTTTTACCTGATATGACATTATCGGGTGCAGTCTGAGCCTGATCCTCGGTCAGAGCATAAACTCGTGCCTGATGTTTGTGAGGTTGGTTCGCATGATGGCTACCTTCCTGTCTATTCTGCTGCTGAGGTTGGAAAGAGTGGACCGTAGGTGCTTGCTGCTGAGGCTGAGCTATTTGTCTCGAAGAACTTCCACTCTGTGCTTGCTCAGAGCCCCGCTGAGGACACAATCTGTCAAAGTGCCCCGCCTGGTTACAGATATAGCAGCTTCCAAAAATACCTCTACACTGATCACTGGAGTGACAATCTCCGCAATTGGAACAAGACATGCCTGACTGAACCGAACTCTGTCCCAATCCGAACTACCTCGAGCCACTAGAGCTCAAAGAACTGCTTCCGTGCTTCTTAAACTGCTTCCCCTTAGGATGATAGTAATCCTTCTAATTACCTCCACTGCTACTACCCTCAAAACTCGGTGGTTGATTTTGAAATTGTAAAGATTGATTCTGTTAAAGAGATGGTTGGTTCTGAAACTGACTAGGCTGCTAAGGCACAACTGAAGCTCCTCTCTGTCTCCACAAACCTGCTTCAGCTCCTTTTGCATGATTCATGGCATCCGCAAAATTATCTAGCCTAGAAGTGTTTACCAGCGTGAAGATTTTAGGGTTCAAACCATTAATGAATTGATCAGCTTTTGCTTCTTCGTTGTCGGCAATGTGCGGTGCAAATCTCAACAAACTATCAAACTTGGCCACATACTCCTCAATATTCAAATTCCCCTGCCTTAGATTTGCAAACTTGGCTCCCTTGTCCTTTCTGTATGTAAATGGGAAAACCCGCTTATAAAACTCAGATTTGAACAGATTCCAGTTAATAGTTGTACCTCGGTTCTTCATGGATCTCTTCGTCATGATCCACCAGTTCTTAGCAACACCCCTCAGCTGATGTGTAGTAGCCCGATTCTATTTTACAAGATTAAGTTATTTTAAACATGTTAGAAAATGACACATAATTTTAAAAGTGTCAAAATATGTTTAAGGAGTCATTATTTGGTGAAAATAAGTGGAAAATCAGATCTATAACGTCCGAAAATGGTGGGGTAGGTCCCCGGGTCCAAAAATGACTTCAGAAGGACCAAAACAGTTCGGAGCACACGGACCAGTTCGGGCCCTCCGAACTCGAGTTTGGACCGTCTGAACTCAGCAGAGCCCAGGTGTCAAAATGCCTCGGACAAGTGGCAGTTTGGGCCGTCCGAACCCAGTTCGGACCGCCCGAACTTTGCCTATAAATAGGGGTCCGAATCCCTCATTTTTAAGTGCAAAAATTCCTCTCCTTTCCCGGTAATTGCTCTATTTAAGGGCTTCAGGACTCTTTCTTTAAGAGTTGGAGTAGGAAATAGTATATTTTTATAACGGACAGTGTCCACAGTAGTATCCAGGCGGCGGAGCTCTGGCGAGGCGTCTAGGGGTCGTAGCTAGGCTATCCCCAGGCTCGGGGGCATGCGACATCAGCGGGCTGACGACGGACGAAGGTATGGTTTTGGTTCCCTATAGTAAATAGGGAGTAGGCTATAATTTAATTAAGGCTTTTAGAGCCTAGTAGGTGAAGTTTGGCATGCTAGGTAATGCATAGTTATTTATGTTGTAGTGTTGCATGGTAGGCTTGGACCTAGATGGGAGCTTCTAGGATCTGCCTTATAAAGGTACGGAAGTATTATTCGAGATATCCAGATTGAGTATGCATGTATTATGTGTTTTCATGGATTATGTGATTGCATGCTTTATATGTCTTTATATACAGCATGTCACGACTGTATGTTACATATATGAGCATATTGAGCATGTATCCTTGTGATATCCGGTATTGTGATATTTACCTTGTCAGTAGATGGTTGGACACATAGGCTCGTGTCAGGTCACCAATATTAATTGGACATATGTGCTCGTGTCAGGTCACTGATATTTGGTTGGACACGTGGACTTGTGTTAGGTCACCATCAGGGCATCTAGGTATGTCTGTCACCTCCTGTAGCGATAGATCAGCGTGGTACATACCAAGGCCCAAGTTATTCTCTATCAGATATTCTTGACCTCGTGTCTTGATACCCAGTTCATTTGCACTCATGCTCATATAATAGTGTATACTCATACTCTTGTACTGAGCATGTTAGGCTCACTTCCGGTTATTTTCTGTTGGCTGGATGTCCTATTCCATGGGGCAGTGTAGGTAGTTCTCCCGGAGACAGGGAGGTTAGGTGGTGACCAAGGCTGAATAGCGGAGTTGACCACTAGGTTTTGCTTACCTGGTATTTGACTTACTTTAATTCCGCAGCTTCTCTAATTAAGATTATTTTATTGATTAGTTGCATGCTTAAGTCCTGATTAGTAGGTGATCACGGTGCGGGTCACTACATTTATTGTATCAGAGCATGCAATAAGATTCTTTGGGACATAGTATTGATTTTGGGTTATCCTTTGAAGGATTACAATTTGGTTTCAATGACGATAGCATTATCAGGAATTGGAATAGCAGGATGTCTAGGTTTTTCCAAGATCGTCATTGCCAATGTTGGCAGCAGAAGTTCGTATTATGTGGATCCCAGCAGGATGGAGCTGGAAGAAAAGATCCAGTTTTCAACGCCAGGTGCTTCTCAGGGTTGAATGGAATGTGTGACATGTAGTCATCCATTCTGAGTCGATCAAGGAAGCCACCCCGGAAGACTCTTCACTTGTAGTTGGAGAGATTGTCAGGGAAATCTTGTCTCATCTACCAGATTAAGAACCCAACAATATTGGAAGAATCCGGTAGATTAGCAAGATTTTATCTTTTAGAACTTGAGATGAAGAAGTTCTGCTGACATGAGTAACAGACAGGAAACTTCATGTTCAAGATCAGTAGACGGAATGAAAGACTTCCGTATGAATTTAAATACTGTATTTTGTTGTAAACAGTATTTCAGTTGTAATCAGATGTATTAAAGATTTCAGTATTTGATGTACTCAGTTATTATTGTATTGTACATCTTTCAGTGTAATCTTTTGATTAAGTTATGAATTACATGGGATTGTAATATAGATTGTATTAGAACCTGGATTTGTGATTCAAGTGTTGTAATCTTTGAGATTAACTTGGTTATTTTGAATAAAAGATTGATCATTGTTTAAATGAGTACTTGGGAATTTTGCATGTTTTCAATGAATAGTTCTAGATGTTTTACCTAGAATATTCTAGTAAGCCAAGTGTTTCCCGAGATGATGCGATTTATCAGGGGGCATGAGTGTTTGTTCTAGGTGGGTTTCCTTAGAGCAATTGGCTATTTTGATCTTTTTAGGTTGTTACCTAGCGATGATGGATTTTCATTAGGATGACAGACTAAGGAATACCAAGAGTTGTGTACTGTAATAAGGACTAGACGTGAGAAAGCACGACCCTTAGTCGGTATTAATCTGGAAGTTTTCATACTTCAGAGTTTGTTTTGGAGGCCTTGTACTCCAGGGACTATATAGGGAAGGTTACTCAGTCTAGAAATTTGGCAACAATCACAACAGGGTATGACTTTGGATAGGACAGATACCAAGTGTGGTATCAAGGTTTAGTTAACATCTATTTGAGATAAAGATGTTCCGTTGACAGAACAGTCTTGGGATGGATTTTTCCTTGATAAGTAATTGTTCTGAGTAGACAAGTTTTAATCTTTATTTGTGATTTCGAGATTTAATCCAGGAGATTAGTTGACTTGATATTCAACATGATTTAATTATCAGATGCTTGCAGACTCGGGATTTGAGTTATGCCTCTACATAGAATTTTCCTTGACCAATGATTTTGGTCCAGATAGGAAAATTTCATAATATCAAAGTTTCAAGGTTGAGTTATGCCAGGGTGCTCTTGACTGTCGGGTTCCGAGATGGTATAGTAAGTGCAACCTTATGCCGGTGTATTCTGGAAGGATTTTTTTGTTCCAGTTTGGCATTATAGAAAGACTTACCTCAGTCTCGTTGTATGTACAGTCATAGCAATGGGTATAACTATCAGGAGAATATTCAGGATTTATTTGAGTCTTCTGGAATTATACTTCGTATTGGATTAGTTCCAAGGGATTTGAGTTATCGTCTGACTTCATCAGAGATACAGACTTTGGTTTCCGTGGACAGAATAGTCTTGGAAAGGATTCCTTGACAAGTGAATATTCTGGACGGGTAGTTCTCGCACGTGATACTGGGGGAGAAACAGGAGGTTTTACCAGTATTGTCTGATTCTATCAGAGGTATATTAGTAATCAGAATCTTGATTACGAAATGAACAGGAAATTCTAAGTGATGAGTTTACTTAGGTAAGTTTTCCTGTAAGAATTGGAATTCGACTAATGGATTGTCAAGCAAAGAAGAATTTTATCAAGGCACTGTGATGACTTATACTGGGAGACGTGAAATGTGATCAACGATAGACATGGAAGAGTATATTTCCATTGATATTCTGGAAGTCTTTTGTACTTTAGAAGGGGATGAAAAATTTACTCAGTCTAGAGATCATTGCAACAGATATGTTATAATATAATTTGGTGTCAGTTTGATAACCTTGAAAAGATACTCAATTCTATTGACAGATGTCATGAGCCTGCTAAGTTACAGCATGGATTTGTCAGTATGAGAATTCACTTGGATAGTGAAAGCTGAGCACTTAGGTGTTCATGTATGTTTTGAAATGGTCAGTTAAATTGGTGCAAGTTTGGTGCCCAATGACTATTTATAACTATTTGTCTGAGGTAGATACAGATGTTATAACCCCGTGACAGGGGAGCTAAATATTCTTTTGCATAAAGAACGATTGAAATTGTTCACTTTTTGGTAGACTGATAAGATGAGCATAGTACTCAGATATTCAGTTCTCAGGAATGATTTGCAGTAATTCTCGGACTTTAGTGTCAGAAATTGATCTAGAAAGCGTTTGAATTTTAATGAATACTAACATGATAGCATCAAGTCTTTAGACATGGAAAAAGGATAGCAGCTGAGATCTAAGGTTATCCGATCCAGCGGGATTGTTATCACCAATTTTTCGAGATGTCTATTGCATGCGTTAGGTCATTTATAATTCTGATTCAATGAGATTGAATCAAGGGTTAGCTAGATTGTTTTGGTTTAAGGACTTTGCCAAAGAATGATGAAACAGTTTTGTTCATCTAATAACGTAAGTCTGAATTCAGCAAGGAATTGTTATCCGTGGCAGGATAATCAGTATTCTCATTTTTAGATGTTATCTCAAGTTATGAGATAGATGTCATTATATTAGTACTAGATATTTTACTGATCGAATTTTGAGTCAATAAGAATATTTGTATTGATATTTCCAAGAAGAGAACCTGAGGGGTTCAGGAAATCAATAATTTTGGACAACGACGTTGTCACATGTGTTATGACAAGTATTAGTCATAAAATATGAGAATCCTTTCGGTATACAAAGATTTGCATACGAGATTCTTTCTGGTGGAAAGGAATGAAGAAAAGTGTGTATCAGTATGTTTCTAGATGTTTGGTGTATCAGTAGGTCAAGACAGAACACCAACGACCTGGAAGATTGCTTCACAGTTTATCCATCCCTGAGTGGAAATGGGAGTTAATCATGATAGACTTCGTGACCCATTTAACGGTGAGCTCGAGGAATTGTGATTCTATCTGGGTTGTGGTGGACTGACTCACCAAGTTAGCACATTTCATTCCTTATAATCGGGACTACATTTTTGACAGGATGACACGGTTGTACATCCAGAAGATTGTTCGGTTGCACGGAGTTCCTGTGAGCATAGTCAGCGATCGAGATCCCAGGTTTACTTCCAGGTTTTGGGGGAGTCTTCAGCGCGCTATGGGTACTACTCTTAGTTTGAGTACAACATATCACCCAGAGACTGACGGACAGCCAGAGCGCACAATCCGTACTCTTGAAGACATGTTGCGAGCATGCTCTATGGATTTTGGTCCAGCATGGCAAGATCAGTTGCCATTGATTGAGTTCGCGTACAACAACAGTTACCATCGCAGTATTAGGATGGCTCCGTTTGAGGCGTTGTACGGGCGACGATGTCGTACTCTACTGTTCTGGGAAGAAGTGGGGGAGCGACAGGTTGAGGGACCAGAGTTAGTCCAGCAGGCTGTTGATATTGTTGGACAGATCAAGAAGAGAATTAAGGTTGCGCAGGATCGACAGGCTAGCTATGCAAATGTTAAACGCAGACCTTTGCAATTCGAAGTGGGAGAGAAAGTGTTCCTGAAAGTCTCCCCATTTCGCAGGATTTTGAGATTCGGTCTCAAGGGTAAGCTATCTCCTAGGTACATTGGTCCATTCGAGATTCTGGAGAGTGTTGGAGATCTGGCTTACAGGTTGACGTTACCGCCGTATTTTTCAAGTATCCATGACGTGTTCCATGTTTCACTATTGCGACGGTATGTGGCAGATGAGTCTCACATCTTACAGCCGTCAGAGGTACAGTTGGACTCGGATTTGACCTACGTGGAGAGACCTTTGCGTATCATAGGTCATAAGGATAAGAAGTTACACAACAAATCCATTCCTCTTGTTCTAGTTCAGTGGCAGCGCCGAGGCACTGAGGAGGCCACTTGGGAACTTGAGATTCGTATGCGTACATATTATCCAAAGTTATTTTGAATTTTTGTATTTTCAGATTGTAACTTGTAAAATGAATCAGTTTGAATAAAAGATGTTTATTCAGTATTTTACTGCATTCAGTACTTAAGATTGTTTCAGGACGAAATATCTTAAGTAGGGGGAGAATGTAGTAGCCCGGTTCCATTTTACAAGATTAAGTTATTTTAAATATGTTAGAAAATGACATATAATTTTAAAAGTATCAAAATATGTTTAAGGAGTCCTTATTTGGTGAAAATAAGTGGAAAATAAGATCCGGAACGTCCAAAAATGGTGGGGTAGGTCCCGGGGGTCCAAAAATAACTTCGGAAGGACCAAAATAGTTCGGAGCACACGGACCAGTTCGGGCCCTCCGAACCCGAGTTCGGACTGTCCAAACTCAGCAGAGCCAAGGTGTCAAAATGGCTCAGACAAGTGGCAGTTCGGGCCATCCAAACTTCGCCTATAAATAGGGGTCCGAATCCCTCATTTTTAAGTGCAAAAATTCCTCTCCTTTCCCGGTAATCGCTCTATTTAAGGGCTTCGGGACTCTTTCTTTAAGAGTTAGAGTAGGAAATAGTATATTTTTATAGCGGAAAGTGTCCGCAGTAACAGCCAGGCGGCGGAGCTCTGGCGAGGCGTCTAGGGGTCGTAGCTAGGCTATGCCCAGGCTCTGGGGCATGCGACATTAGCGGGCTGACGACGGACGAAGGTATGGTTTTGGTTCCCTATAGTAAATAGGGAGTAGGCTATAGTTTAATTAAGGATTTTAGAGCCTAGTAGGTGATGTTTGGCATGCTAGGTAATGCATAGTTATTTATGTTGTAGTGTTGCATGGTAGGCTTGGACCTAGATGGGGAGCTTCTAGGATCTGCCTTAGAAAGGTACGGAAGTATTATTTGAGATATCCAGATTGAGTATGCATGTATTATGTGTTTGCATGGATTATATGATTGCATGTTTTATATGCCTTTATATACAGAATGTCGCGACTGTATGTTGCATACATGAGCATATTGAGCATGTATCCTTGTGATATCCTGTAGTGACCCTTACCTGGATCACCTACTAAATAGAACTTAGGCATGCAATTAACTTAATAAACAGTAATCAGAATTCAACTGCGGAAACCATAAACATTATAAAATTCCAAGGCAAGGAATCTGTAAATACTCAAATAATAATAATACTCAATCGAACAGTTGTATCAATCCAATAACAACAGAAATAAAACCTAGGCGAAGCTCCAGCTGACCAACCACTGCCTAGCCCCTCTCGGATCCACCCACCTCATCCAATCGCAAACCTGCCCCATGGAATAGGGTGTCCAGAAATACAGAGTACGAGACGTGAGCATAAAATGCTCAGCACGAGAGTATGAGTATACATGCATGCAAAGTGAACTCCCAATAAACTCGAGGTCAAGGATCAGATAACAGAGACAGACCGGGCCCTGGTATGTAGCACGTTGTGCCGTCGCTTCAGGAGGTGGCTCCCATACCATAATACCAGTGGATATGCCGGACCCAAATCGATGGAAGTCCAACCACTAACAGGATAGGGAAAAACCCTACTAACAGACATCTCGAAGGAGATAGCTCAGTATGCAAATGAATGCATCATAAATCAATGACATATGAACCATGCAGTCACATAATACATGCATACTCAGTCAGGATATCTCGAACAGTACTTTCGTACCTCAAATCAGTGCGAGCTCTACCAACTCTAGGTCCACGCCTATAGTCTGCTCTACACTTCCAAATGATACTACTATCATTAAAGTGCTCTAAAAGCCTTAACTAAGCTATTGCATACTCCTAAATATTTATAGGAAGCAAAAGCTATACCTTCGTCCGTCGTTAGCCCTTTGCTGTCGAGTGCCTCAAAACTAGGCCACAACACCGCTACGATGCCTGGACTGCTATGCCACTTCCGGATTCCCCACGGGATGCCTAGAATTCCCTAGATCTGAGTTAGAAGGCTAAGGAATCGAGAGAGAAAAGGAACTCGGTGCGCCTAAAAGTGAGCCACGCATCCCCTATATATAGGACGAGTTCGGGCCGTCCGAACCCGACTTTGGGCCGTCCGAACCCGACTTCGGGCCATCCGAACACGTTCGGAGCCTCCGCACTCAGCTTCGGGTTGTCCGGAGTCACATCATGGACGTCAGCAATGACGAAATAGTTCGGGCCGTCCGAACCCAAGTTCGGATCCCTCGAACCAGTTCGGAGCCCACTAACCCTGTTCGGGCCCTCCGAACCATCCAAACCCTCGGAGCCTTGCGGACCATTTCCGGGCATTCTAAATCCATTTCTGGACTCCGTTAACCCATCGGAAATCATCTTAATCAAGTTTAACCCGCCTAATCATAATTAGACACTTGATTTGCTTAATTTGGATACGGGTTACTACATTCTCCCCCACTTAAGATATTTCGTCCTCAAAATAAGATCTTAAGTACCGAAAATACAACAAATATGCAGAAACACTCTTTGCATAAATCAAGTCAGTATCCACATGAACTTCAGACTGATCGTCACAACAAAGATATGTGAAACACGTCTCGGATACTGGACAAATACGGTGGCAAGGCTAACTGATAAGCCAAATCACCAATGTTCTCTAAGATCTCAAACTGATCGATAAATCTGGGAGACAGCATACCCTTGAGATCAAACATGATAACCCTGCGAAAAGGTGAAACTCTCAGAAATACTGTCTCCCCCACTTCTTTCTAGAAGAATGGAGTATGACAAGTTGCCCGTACAACGCCTCAACAGGTGCCCTCCCAATGCTACGATGGTACCTATTGTTGTACGCGAACCTAATCAATGACAACTGATCTGGCTAAACTGAACCAAAATCCATAGTACACGCCCAAAGCATGTCCTCCAAGGTATGGATAGCGCTCTCCATCTGACCATCTGTCTCTGGATGATATTCAGTATTTAAACTGAAAGCAGTGCTCGTAGCACGCTGGACACTCCCCCATAATATGTAAGTAAACCTGGGTCTCGATCGCTGACAATGCCCGCCGGCATCCATGAAGTAGAACAATCTTCTGGATGTACAACCAAGCCCTACGATCAATAGATTACTCTCGACTGCTCTTCGAATACCCACTGTTCCTGCGAACCTTAGCAGTGATAGTTCCTCGTCAAGTATACCACTTGATACTGACTATCCCTCTTGGTAGAATCAGTTCGTACTAACGAGAAGACCAGATGCAACCAACCTGTATCTCCACTGGTCTAGCACTGACATCGAATCCCAGAGGTAACCGCAACTGTTAACCAATCGATTCCCACTTGACGTCCTGCCACAGATAACAACCAATCCCGAAAGTTCCTAGCATCTACAGACTTACATTCCGTACTTATTTTCTTCGATGCTGACTAATATTCTCAAAAAATATCACCGCTATAATGCTGAACACATAGATGGGACCGCAACATCTACAACATTAGTAGTCTAGATTAAAGATCACCACTATCTCGTCACTCGAGATATCAATTGAATTCGCAACACTGGTTATCCAACCATAGATAACAATCCCAAGTCACACTTGACTCGCTACCAAGATGAACAAAACTAGTTCACCTCAATCCTTCGCGCAATCCACGACACATGCGGTAAACCAACGAATCTACCTGATCGATCTCGGTCGATCCCAACACCTCAAAGGCATAGCACATCAGAACGTACTGGGAAATCACCGACAACAATCTCGCTAGACTCTGAACACAAGTCTCAGCTGTCGTATCATCCCACGAACAAACAACTGATATCGGCCTGCTAATGCTCACTGAATTCCGCAACACTCGTCGAATCACAATTTAACAAAAATCCTCCGAGAAAACAGCTGGAAACGCCTAAACAAGTACTCGGCTAACAGTTCCCAAAACTGTAGTCCAATAGCATGGAACAATCCTATTTCCAAAACTGGGTCAACCATTGCTAATACCAAGCAATGTTCAGATCAATTATGTCTCCTCTTACCGAGAAGATACTCTTTCTGAAACGTCACTAAGTCCGAACGTCTCTGCTTACCACTGATAACTTTACCCAAGTTATCGAACTAGCCATGACTTACCAAAGTCAAAACATGCAATCACTTCCCGTGATCTATCGAACTCGAAAGTCCAAATGACTGCACTCCGAAAATCTCAACCACCCGAGAATCCTGAATGCAAATAATTCTCTTACTGTTCCGAGACATTTACTTAAAGGATCCAAACTCATAAGCACGACGGCTTATAGTATCATCCCAAGTATCTCTCGATTCATGATATCTCAATCACTGATCTTCTCAACCAATCGACCACGTCGATAAGTTGTGACTAACACACAACCTGTCAGTACCAACCAAAATATGGCAACCATCCGCCAAGTCTTGGTCATTTTGAAATCTCACATGGCTCGATTAATAATCATGATCTCACTGCCATAAGTCATACGATTTCCAAACACTTGGAATTACAAGAATCACACTTGATTCAACTCACCTATCTCTGAAAAAGTCAGACAATATCTATTAGTAGTCACCAGTACCAATCTCGCATCGATACTGACTCACTACCAGCTGTCGCTGAACCTGCTCCTGGAAATCATATCCCTCGCTGAGACTGTGCACTAATCAAGACTGAGGTAGCCTCCACTGATAATCCATCCGGAATATCCTGCCGAAGAACCACTGGCGAAGGTCATGCTTTCCTCCTGTCTCAAACCATCCAGTACAGTATTAAGCTGCTGATATAATTGGCTCACTGATGAAACCAAACTCCCAACCAAGTGAAAGAGTGGGTGCCCGGTGAGCCAACTTGTGGCTAAGGGCTTTGATGACTCTTTGTATAAACAATCTTTTGTTTAATATAATTTACACTTTTATTAATGGCAATGACTTTATCTTTCTTCATATTGTTATATTGTGATATACTATTGTTGTTTTGATAAAGACCTTGAATATACTATAGTTTATGTAAGATGTGGTAGTACATGGGGATGACTATCATGAAACACATCTTATAGTCACTGTATATTCTAAACAGTTCCTAGTCGATTGAGCCGTCCGTTAATAAGGATAAGGATCGCTCGAGATTGAGACTAGCATTTGCGATGCCGAGTACCACGTTTCATTGGTATGGAACATAGAGATGTTCAAAGCATGCAAATGGATATTCATACGATGAATGATCGAACTACCCTATCCGGACTTTCCAAGTGGTTATCACTTATCGAGTGGATAAAGTCCGCGGTTTTGGTTGTACACCATTAGTCCTTACTACTTGAAACATCATTGAGACTCTATATGCTAGTACTGTGCTTTGACTCGTTTACCGACTCTATTGGGGTCATCAGGTGTCGGGATTGGGTACAGTTACAACACATATAGGAGTCGATGCTTTGTTGTCAAGGATTCACCACATACTTGCGAGTGTGGATATCCTATGCAATCTGAGGAGATATTAGTGTGACGAATCTCTGGCCAGAGTACATGATGTGTTTTAAGAAATGGTTTCTTAGTAGCACATGCGATGTCACTATTTGATCTTCAAGATGTATTGCATAGTTATCAAATCTCGAACGACTCTCGATTTACCAATGGTTGTTGATTCGATCGGGATATATGGATGAAGGGACCGTACTGTACGCTAACCAAAATCTATTGGTTCTTGCAGGCACTATCAGTGATACCTAGGGAATCATGGGGCTATGTTGCTAGGCGCTCTTACCATGATTCGATGGGCAAGTCGGAAATTTTTGTTCCGAGTCACAAGGAGTTGTGAGCCCACGGCTAGCTGTATCCCTGAACCATTGAGGGTCACACAGAGTAATGGATTTTTAATCCCCATTGAGATAGTTAAATTTAAAGATTTTAAATTTAATGAACAAAGAAGTGTGACTTCTTATTTAAGAGTAGAGGAGTAAGATTTCCTAAAATGACATAGGGATGGGCATTTTTGGAAATCACTGAATTCGGATTCAGAAAATTTATCTTGACTATAAAAGATGCAGAAATGGTTTCTGTGAACATTGGTGAAATTGGTTTATCAATCTGAGTCACGATGAATTTTATATTAATTTCTGAACATACGGGCTTTGCTTGTCAGGCTTGAACTTATGACTAATGGGCCCTAAGCTGTTAGCAGCCCACATTATAAATAAGTTATTGCAGTACAGAAATTACACAACAGAGGTCACAAAATATTTCGAAAACCCTAGCTGTGTTTTGTAAAGTGGCCGCCCCCCTCCCTCTCTACTCGGGAAAATCCAGCCTGTGAATTTTGAATTGCAGTCTGGTTTAACGGATCAAATTCGTTAATTCTCTTCGTAGAAACTTCTGATAGATTTTCTAGTGCAATCTATCAGAGG
Source organism: Henckelia pumila (assembly GCF_033568475.1). NCBI lineage: Eukaryota > Viridiplantae > Streptophyta > Magnoliopsida > Lamiales > Gesneriaceae > Henckelia > Henckelia pumila. Next base: position 60,977,603 of record NC_133123.1, read on the forward strand.
GATTAAATCTCTGTTCGTGGACCTGATTGAAGAACAGTTCGTCCATCAGTTCCAGGGATATACAACAAGAGCAGAGTAATCTGTTGGTGTCCATAATCTCGATTCGAGATTGGAGGTAAAAATTTATAATTGTTATTTAATTTTTACACACACAATTTAATCGTAAAGTTTTGATACCCATTATGGAATCGTTCCATATAAAAATTTTAAACTTCCGCTGCACCGGGTATCAATTCTGATTGATCTGATCGCCGTTCTTCAACAGTGGTATCAGAGACAGGTTGCTCAGATCAAGCGATTAAATTAATCGATTGTACAAAATTTTTAAGCCTCGGTTTTTTAAACAAAATAAATTTTTAAAATAAATTTTTTTTTTTCGGGCAAAACCCGTGCAGCGATTGGATCGCTGCCCGGGGGGGCAGCGATGGTCGCTGCCCATGGGCAGCGACGGGCTGCCCGGCCCGAGCCCTTTTGGGGCGCGGGCAGCCCGGGAGCGTCCCGGGCGGCCCGCGAAAAATTAATTTTTAATTTTAAAATTAAAATTTTAATATGTTATAATTCTAGTTTTGGTCCGATCGAAAATTGTTTTTGATTGGTCCACGAGGCGTCGGATCGAATTGTTCGAGTCCGAAAATTTTAAAATTGATTTTTGGATAAATTTGAATTTTTGGAAAATTTATAGATTTTATCCGTTAAATCAGATTTTATGAAATTAATTATTTTTGGTACAATTGATGATAAGATATGATCTTATGGAAATATTGAGTAAAATATGATTTTATGTATAAAATTGGATTTTATATGTAAAATATGATTTTATTTGATAAAAAGATAAAATATGATTTTGTATGTAAAATAAGATTTTATATATGGAATATGATTTTATCCTTTTAAATTTAATTGCCATTGCATGTTATCCAATAAATTAATTTTGAATTAAATATTATTGGATAAGGATGATCGATTGCCATGACCAATTTTGTAGGTGTATGTTAGGAATTTACATTTGTTTTTATTGTTGTTGGATTTATTAATGGGCCTGGTTTATGGCCCAATATGAATTGTCATATGTAATAAAAGTTGGCCTGGTTTATGGCCCGTTCCCACCCCTTAAAATGTATCCCCTACTTGTCATGGTTATTTATTGTAAATACATTAGACTTAGTGAGAGATGAAGATTTGAAGACGGAGGTGGGCCCAGCAGACAATAAAGACTGAAAAAATATAAATTGGAAGCTCAATGTAATAGGATTGCATTGCATACCTGCATATTACCTAGGATTGGACTTAGACTCGTGATTGTATGAATCCCGCAAGCATACAAATTTTTAAAATGATGAGACAAATTTTCAAAATTAAAATCCCTAATTTTAAATATGATTTAAAATTGATATCAAGATAAATAAAGGAAATTTAAAATTGTTTAAATGTACCTACCTTCCATCAACGATCAATGTATGAGATGCTACCCGCGGATACGGTCCGGCTCATATTATTGGGGGGCCCGTTCATCGGAAAGCTGTACATTGGATCGACACATGTTGTAAGTTAGGTGAAACTCCCATGGGATCGGCTCATATTATTGGGGGATCCACATGGCGACCGTCCATCACAACTTAATATTGATGGGTCATCTTGACATGTCACAATAAACGGCGTCATATTATTGGGCCCTTATTGGACATGAGGTAAAAATGTGGAGGTTGCTTTGGAAGCAATTGGGCTCTACCTTTTGAAAATTATGATTGACTGATATTATTCGGGACCATAGTTTATCAATTGGACTCCATGTTCTCACTAAGGAAAACAGTTTCCCGTTTTCACTAGAGGGTAGTGAAATCGTTAAAATAGTGGGAGTGAGATTCATAAAATAAATTTTGCCTATTTTATGTCTTAGTAAATTAATCAAACAATCACTGATAATTGTCTGTTTCTTTTCAGTATTTCATAAAGATGAATTCGCGCAATCCACTATTCTCTATCCTCGAACAAAATAAACTGACTGGCGCAAACTATACGGAATGGTTCCGTAAGTTGAAGATTGTCTTGACTTCGGAGAAGATGCTCTACGTGTTAGAAAAATCTCCTCCGAAGGAAGCACCAGCTGATGTAAGTCCGGAAGAGTTCGCCAAACTTGATACATGGTGGGACCATGATATCAAGGCCAAATGCTATATGCAAGCCTCGATGTCTGATGAACTCCAGAGGCGATTTGAGGATACCGTGAATGCTGCTGACATTCACGTACAACTCAAGGAAATTTTTGGGGCTCAATCGAGAGCTGAAAGGTTCGCTACTGTAAAAGAGCTAATGACGTGTCGCATGCGTGAAGGGACTTCGGTCCGTGATCATGGGGTACGAGTGATTTGGCTCATACAGAAGTTGGTAACGCTTGATTTGGTGTTGGAGCATGAACTCAACGTGGACTTATTACTTCTATCTCTTCCTTCTTCGTTTGACGGATTTGTGGTGAATTTCAATATGAACAAGATAGAGGCCTCCCTTGAAGAGATTGTCAATATGCTTGTAACATATGAATCCACTTTAAAGAAGGATAAACCGGCTTTCTTGGTGGGCTCCTCTTCTTCTGCTAAGAAGGGGCCAAGTACAAAGGGTAAGAAACGTTCTGCCCCACCCAAGAAAACCGGACCCGAGAAGAAGAACAAGACAACGGCTTCAAACATGGAAAAGTCCAAGGATGTTTGCCATTACTGCAAGAAGCCCGGTCATTGGAAACGTAACTGCAAGGAATATCTAGAGCAGTTGCGAACTGCAAAGGGTATGTTCTATATTGAAATAAATGTTTCACTTAATACTACTTCTTGGGTATTGGATACCGGATGTGGATCTCACATTTGCAATGATTTGCAGGTGATGACAAGAAGTCGCAAGCTTAGAATGGGTGAGACCCAGCTGAGGCTCGGAAATGGTTCTAGAGTTGAAGCTAAAGCTGTGGGAGATGTTTATTTAATTTTGCAGAACGATTTTAAGTTACTTTTGAGAGATGTTTTATTTGTTCCAGATTTTATTAAAAACATTATTTCTGTTTCTATGCTTGATAGAGATGGTTATTCTTGCAATTTTGTGAATGGGATTTGCAATATTTACAAGAATGAATGTTTGATTGGAAATGGACAACTTGAAAACGATCTATATAACTTAAAATTAAAAGACGTTCCAATAAATTATGTTGATAAACCGGTAACAACAAACAAAAGGAAAATCGATAGTCAAAACCCGGCAAACCTTTGGCATGCTAGGCTAGGTCATATTTCCTCAAGGAGGATTAACAAGCTAGTGGGAGAGGGCATGTTTGATATGTCTGATATTAACTCTCTACCTACTTGTGAATCCTGCCTGAAAGGAAAAATGACTAAATCTCCTTTTAAGGGGAAACCTGAGCGTAGTCAAAATCTGTTGGATTTGATCCATACAGATGTTTGTGGTCCATTTAGAATTGGTACTCAATATGGCCACACCTACTTCATTACCTTTACTGATGATTATTCTAGGTATGGGTATTTATATTTAATGAAATATAAGTCTGAAGCATTTGAAAAGTTCAAAGAATTCAAGGCTGAAGTAGAAAACAAGCTAGGTAAAAGTATTAAAGCATTTCGATCGGATCGAGGTGGAGAATACTTAAGTACCGAGTTTTTGGACTATCTGAAAGAGAATGGGATTCTCTCTCAGTGGACTCCTCCTATGACACCACAGCTGAATGGTGTATCGGAGCGTCGCAATCGAACTTTGTTGGACATGGTTCGATCCATGATGAGCTTCACTGAGCTTCCACCTTCGTTTTGGGGCTACGCGCTTGAAACGGTGGTGTTGTTGTTGAACAACGTCCACACCAAAGCAGTGGACAAAACACCATACGAGTTATGGAATGGCAAAGCTCCTAAGTATTCGTACTTGAGGATTTGGGGATGTCCTGCTTACGTGAAGCAGACAGTGGGAGATAAGTTGGATAGTCGATCCACCTTATGTTATTTTGTAGGGTATCCGAAGAATTCAATCGGATATTATTTCTATCATCCTGCTGAAACAAAGGTGTTTGTTTCAAGGAATTCCACCTTCTCGATGAAGGAGTTCTTATTGGATAAGAAAGGCGAGATGATGGAACTCGAAGAAATTTGAGAAGAACCCGAAATACAAAATAATGATCTTACACCTCAGGAACCAATGATGGACACGCCTATACCTAGAAGATCCGAGAGGACTTCTAGACCTCCTATTCGATATGGTCTTCTTCTTGAAGGGGATCAAGATGAACCCGATGTTGGATGTGATCCAAGAAACTTCAAGGAAGCAATTTCTGATGCGGATTCAAATTTATGGCTTGAAGCTATGCAGTCGGAAATAGATTCGATGCATACAAACCAAGTTTGGTCTTTAGTAGATCCTCCTGATGGAATTGTTCCAATAGGGTGTAAATGGATCTACAAGAGAAAGCTTGGGCCTGATGGTAAGGTATTGACCTACAAGGCGCGATTGGTGGCAAAAGGTTATACTCAGAGACAAGGAATTGACTATGATGAAACCTTTTCACCAGTTGCAATGTTCAAGTCCATAAGAATCCTTATTGTCATAGCTGCTTGGTATGACTATGAGATATGGCAGATGGATGTGAAGACTGCATTTCTTAATGGAAACATTAAGGAAGAGATCTATATGACGCAGCCTGAGGGATACACATCCATGGGAAGCGAGCATAAGGTATGCAAGCTTCAGAGATCAATCTATGGTCTAAAACAAGCATCAAGAAGTTGGAACCAGAAATTTGATGAAACAATAAAGGATTTTGGTTTCATCAAGAACCCGGAGGAACCATGCGTGTACAAGAAAGTAGTTAAGGATGCTGTGACATTTTTAGTACTTTATGTTGATGACATCCTACTCATTGGGAATGATGTAGGGATGTTGCAGTCAACAAAGATATGGTTATCAGGTAGATTCTCGATGAAGGATTTGGGTGAGGCATCCTATATTCTAGGGATACAGATCTATAGAGATAGATCTAAGAGAATGATAGGACTCACTCAAGCAACCTACATCGACACCATATTGAAACGGTTTTCAATGGATGGGTCCAAGAGAGGACATCTACCTATGTGTCATGGAGTGATATCAAGCTAATCCCGGTCAAATGCATTGGAAAGCCGTGAAGGACATTCTTAAGTACTTACGAAGAACTAAGAATATGTTCATGGTATATGGAGGAAGAGAACTAAAATTGGAAGGCTATACCGACTCTAGCTTCCAAAGTGACGTGGATGACTCGAAGTCAACCTCTGGATTTGTGTTCATGCTCAATGGCGGTGCTGTCTCTTGGAAGAGTTCCAAGCAGGACACCACAGCGGATTCCACCACTGAGGAAGAATACATTGCAGCATCACCTGCTGCTAAAGAGGCCGTTTGGATGAGGAATTTCGTCCAAGAGTTGGGCGTCATTCCTGAAGTTGTTGGTCCAGTCCCGGTGTACTGTGACAACACGGGTGCCGTTGCTCAGGCAAAGGAACCAAGGTCTCATCAAAGATCCAAACACGTACTGAGGAAATACCACATCATCCGGGAGATCGTGGAAAGAGGAGACATCACTGTCGAGAGAGTGGCCTCTGCAGACAATATCGCTGATCCACTTACTAAGCCCTTGCCAGGACCATTATTTGACAAACATCGCGAAGCAATGGGTCTACGTAGTATGACTAGTTGGCTTTAGGGCAAGTGGGAGATTGAAAGAGTGGGTGCCCGGTGAGCCAACTTGTGACTAAGGGCTTTGATGACTCTTTGTATAAACAATCTTTTGTTTAATATAATTTACACTTTTATTAATGGCAATGACTTTATCTTTCTTCATATTGTTATATTGTGATATACTATTGTTGTTTTGATAAAGACCTTGAATATACTATAGTGTATGTAAGATGTGGTAGTACATGGGGATGACTATCATGAAACACATCTTATAGTCACTGTATATTCTAAACAGTTCCTAGTCGATTGAGCCGTCCGTTAATAAGGATAAGGATCGCTCGAGATTGAGACTAGCATTTGCGATGCCGAGTACCACGTTTCATTGGTATGGAACATAGAGATGTTCAAAGCATGCAAATGGATATTCATACGATGAATGATCGAACTACCCTATCCGGACTTTCCAAGTGGTTATCACTTATCGAAAGGATAAAGTCCGCAGTTTTGGTTGTACACCATTAGTCCTTACTACTTGAAACATCATTGAGACTCTATATGCTAGTACTGTGCTTTGACTCGTTTACCGACTCTATTGGGGTCATCAGGTGTCGGGATTGGATACAGTTACAACACATATAGGAGTCGATGCTTTGTTGTCAAGGATTCACCACATACTTGCGAGTGTGGATATCCTATGCAATCTGAGGAGATATTAGTGTGACGAATCTCTGGCTAGAGTACATGATGTGTTTTAAGAAATGGTTTCTTAGTAGCACATGCGATGTCACTATTTGATCTTCACGATGTATTGCATAGTTATCGAATCTCGAACGACTCTCGATTTACCAATGGTTGTTGATTCGATCGGGATATATGGATGAAGGGACCGTACTGTACGCTAACCAAAATATATTGGTTCTTGCAGGCACTATCAGTGATACCTAGGGAATCATAAGGCGATGTTGCTAGGCGCTCTTACCATGATTCGATGGGCAAGTCAGAAATTGTTGTTCCGAGTCACAAGGAGTTGTGAGCCCACGGCTAGCTGTATCCCTGAACCATTGAGGGTCACACAGAGTAATGAATTTTTAATCCCCGTTGAGATAGTTAAATTTAAAGAGTTAAATTTAATGAACAAAGAAGTGGGACTTCTTATTTAAGAGTAGAGGAGTAAGATTTCCTAAAATGACATAGGGATGGGCATTTTTGGAAATCACTGAATTCGGATTCAGAAAATTTATCTTGACTATAAAAGATGCAGAAATGGTTTCTGTGAACATTGGTGAAATTGGTTTATCAATCTGAGTCACGATGAATTTTATATTAATTTCTGAACATGCGGGCTTTGCTTGTCAGGCTTGAACTTATGACTAATGGGCCCTAAGCTGTTAGCAGCCCATATTATAAATAAGTTATTGCAGTACAAAAATTACACAACAGAGGTCACAAAATATTTCGAAAACCCTAGCTGTGTTTTGTAAAGTGGCCGCCCCCCTCCCTCTCTACTCGGGAAAATCCAGCCTGTGAATTTTGAATTGCAGTCTGGTTTAACGGATCAAATTCGTTAATTCTCTTCGTAGAAACTTCTGATAGATTTTCTAGTGCAATCTATCAGAGGGATTAAATCTCTGTTCGTGGACCTGATTGAAGAACAGTTCGTCCATCAGTTCCAGGGATATACAACAAGAGCAGAGTAATCTGTTGGTGTCCATAATCTCGATTCGAGATTGGAGGTAAAAATTTATAATTGTTATTTAATTTTTACACACACAATTTAATCGTAAAGTTTTGATACCCATTATGAAATCGTTCCATATAAAAATTTTAAACTTCCGCTGCACCGGGTATCAATTCTGATTGATCTGATCGCCGTTCTCCAACACCGAGTCGAAATCCCAAAACAACTCGTAATCCAGTAACCTGAATAGTTCCTATCACAAGGAAATCCATTGCGAAACAAACCTCACTTCCTACCAAATCCCAATGGTAGTCCCAAAGTGAACAATAGTAGAAATCCGTCTACCTACTAGATCTATCCATCTAGCTATATCCCAATATCGAAGATCAAAGCCATCTGCTCCGAACAATCACTCATCAAGGAAATCCCTCCAAGACAATTTCTGATAGCAGAAACCTAAAACCCATTATCTCTGACAAACATCAGACGATAACTAAATCCCAATACCAACACTGGTATCAATCCAATCCAAGGTCATACCCCGTTGTGACTGTTGCCCAACCTCTAGACTGAATAGCCTTCCCACCGCCGATCCTGAAGCACGAAGGCTCCCAGGCAACCTCTGAAGTACAAAAGAATCCCAGAGTACACTGGCATAGGGTTGCGCCCCTTCACGTCTAGTCCCGATCACAGTACACAACTCTCGGTATCACTCGACCTGGTACACTGATGAAATCTCATCATCACATGGCAATCACCTAAAGAGGTCAAAACACTACTAACTGTTCTAAGGAAACAACCTAGAACACACTCCATGCCTCCTGAGGAATCATCCCGACACGGCACTAATCATAGTCAACTGACTAACTATAACCCAAATAAATTCAGCTATCACTGATTTTCAACTTGACAGTTATACCCCTGATTACACTGTGTAAATATCAAGACTAAGGTAGCCTTCCCTTTAAGCCCTTCTGAAATGTAACCTTCCAGAATCACCGGCTAGGGTCGTGCTTACTTTCCCGTCCTGATCAACCACACAGTCCATGGTCCTTGGTATAGTCCAACATCCAGCCTCTGATGAAAATCCATCATCATTTGACAAAACCATAGTCGAACGAATAGCTAGGTCAATCCTAGGAAAATACCTAGATCACCCAATCAAATGCAGACATGAAACTATCCAGAAAACCACCATAGTTGAACACAGGTCAACTACACACTGGACTAATCCCAAAGATTATATAACCTCAAAAGAACAGATGTACAATGAAACAACAACTGGAACATCAATATCATTAAACCACTGAACCCGGTTTAATACAAATCTTATTACAATCTCATGTAATAAAACAGATTACAAATATTAGTTACAATTACTAAGAATTCCCAACAGCCTGGAATCAATAATACCATGATTCAATGCTTACAACTGAAATACTGTTTACAACAAAACACAATATTTACTACAAAATACAATCAATGTATTACGTCATGTCTAAGATACCTAATACAACTCAACCATCGTACATTCCTTGGTATCTACCTGATTTGAACGTGCAATTTCCTGTCTGTTTCCCGAAAGCATCTATGCAAGCATACTCCACAGACATACCTTCACACGATCTTTATGACAATCTCTCCAACTACGAGTGGAGATCTTCATTTGGTTAGAGTCGTATGTGTAATCACACACCATGCGTTCTAACCAATTTTCAGAAGCATCTGGAATCCAAAACTCGATCTTTTCTTCCAACTCGAACCGGCTGGAATCTTCATGAACTGAATCTCTGACAGTAACCTTAGCAATGACAAGCTCGAGAATTCCTAAGAATCTCGTCATCCCAAAGTCAATTGCAAATCTCTTGTCAAACACAGTCATCTCCTACAGAGACATCCCAAAAATATCAGCATTTATTCCTAAGAGTCTCTTTGCATGCTCTGATACCCTAAATGTAGTGACCCTTACCTGGATCACCTACTAAATAGAACTTAGGCATGAAATTAACTTAATAAACAATAATCAGAATTCAACTGCAGAAACCATAAACATTATACAATTCCAAGGCAAGAAATTTGTAAATACTCAAATAATAATACAACTCAATCGAACAGTTGTATCAATCCAATAACAACAGAAATAAAACCTAGGCGAAGCTCCAGCTGACCAACCACTGCCTAGCCTCTTTCGGATCCACCCGCCTCATCCAATCGCAAACCTGCCCCATGGAATAGGGTGTCCAAAAATACAGAGTACGAGACGTGAGCATAAAATGATCAGCACGAGAGTATGAGTATACATGCATGCAAAGTGAACTCCCTATAAAATCGAGGTCAAGGATCAGATAACAGAGACAGACCGGGCCCTGGTATGTAGCACGATGTGCCGTCGCTTCAGGAGGTGGCTCCCATACCATAATACCAGTGGATAAGCCGGACCCAAATCGATGGAAGTACAACCACTAACAGGATAGGGAAAAACCCTACTAACAGACATCTCGAAGGAGATAGCTCAGTATGCAAATGAATGCAGCATAAATCAATGACATATAAACCATGCAGTCACATAATACATGCATACTCAGTCAGGATATCTCGAACAGTACTTCCGTACCTCAAATCAGTGCGAGCTCTACCAACTCTAGGTCCATACCTATAGTCTTCTCTACACTGCCAAATGATACTACTATCATTAAAGTGCTCTAAAAGCCTTAACTAAGTTATTGCATACTCCTAAATATTTATAGGAAGCAAAAGCTATACCTTCGTCCATCGTTAGCCCTTTGCTGTCGAGTGCCACAAAACTAGGCCACAGCTCCGCTACGACGCCTGGACTGCTATGCCACTTCTGGATTCCCCATGGGACGCCTAGAATTCCTTAGATCTGAGTTAGAAGGCTAAGGAATCGAGAGAGAAAAGGAACTCGGTGCGCCTAAAAGTGAGCCACGCATCCCCTATATATAGGACGAGTTCGGGCCGTTCGAACCCAACTTCGGGCCGTCCGAACACGTTCGGAGCCTCCGAACTCAGCTTCGGGTCGTCCGGAGTCACATCATGGACGTCAGCAATGATGAAATAGTTCGGGCCGTCCGAACCCAAGTTCGGATCTCCCGAACCAGTTCGGAGCCAACTAACCCTGTTTGGGCCCTCCGAACCATCCAAACCCTCGGAGCCTTCCGGACCATTTCCGGGCATTCTAAATCCATTTTCGGACTCCGTTAACCCATCGAAAATCATCTTAATCAATTCTAACCGCCTAATGATAATTAGACACTTTATTTGCTTAATTTGGATATGGGTTACTACATATCCGGTATTGGGATATTTACCTTGTCAGTAGATGGTTGGACACATAGGCTCGTGTCAGGTCACCAATATTAGTTGGACATATGAGCTCGTGTCAGGTACTGATATTTGGTTGGACACGTGGACTTGTGTTAGGTCACCATCAGGGCATCTAGGTATGTCTGTCACCTCCTGTAGCGATAGCTCACGTGGTACATACCAAGGCCCAAGTTATTCTCTATCAGATATTCTTGACATCGTGTCTTGATACCCAGTTCATTTGCACTCATGCACATATAATAGTGTATACTCATACTCTCGTAATGAGCATGTTAGGCTCACTTCTGATTATTTTCTGTTGGCTGGATGTCCTATTCCATGGGGCAGTTGCAGGTAGTTCTCCCGGAGATAGGGAGGTTAGGTGGTGACCAAGGCTGGATAGCGGAGTTGACCACTAGGTTTTTCTTACCTGGTATTTGACTTACTTTAATTCCGCAGCTTCTTTGATTAAGATTATTTTATTGATTAATTACATGCTTAAGTTCTGATAAGTAGGTGATCACGGCGCGGGTCACTAAATGATGAATAACCAACCTGGTTCTGCGGTCATCAGAATAGTCAAGGGAATCGAACAACTTGTCAATGTCGTCCAACCAGCTCTTACAGTCAACGAGATTCTCTGTACCCAGCAACAAAGGCGGATTAAAAGACTGAAACCTCTTCAGCAAGGTTTCCATAGGCGTCGCTGTGGCATCCATCTTAACAATTTTGGTACTAGCTTGTTCGTTCGTTTGGAGTAACTAGCGGTGGGTTTCTGTTAATAACTCGACGAGGACCCATTTGATAAACAAAGGTTAGGACACAAGATATCACATCGCTGCAATCGGTGCCCTTTCAACCTCTCAAAATTTTGGATACCAGTAGATAACAAAAACAGTTATATCTCAAGTAGTCCATGCTTTATAAATTAAATCACATAATCATGTAATTCAATAATTCTCAAATAAAAAATCATGCTTGCATGCAATTTAAATAATCAAACAATTAACTCAATCACATGCGAGAAGCCAATACACGCGGACTCGATCTACCCCGCTCACTCTAGTTCAACCAAGAACTTATCGCTCTGATACCACTTAATGTGAGACCTCGGTTCTAAACATCTAATCTCGGATAATACAAAAATTAAGCATACAAGATCAAAGATAAGAAGCAATAATTTTTTTTGAAGAACAGAGCTCGCTCGATCGGTAAAATCTTACCGATCGAGCGTCCAAACAATAACCCAAGGACTGCACGAAAAATTCAAAGGCCCCCGCTCGATCGGTAATATCTTACCAATCGAGCGGACACAAAATGCCCAACTCTCTGCCTCAGCTCAGGGGTGCTCGCTCAATCGGTAATAATAAACCGATCAAACGGCACAGCTGCAGAAAAGAAAAAAAGAATTAATCTCCTCAACATGCAACACAACACCTCAAATCTCAATATACAACATGCATAACTCACTCCAATCGACATGCATAATCCAATACAAGGTAGTTATAGAGTTATACAATCTCAAACTAGTAGAACATGCTACAGTCTAGTTTATTCAATACAATACCTAACGAGTTCGAATACAATCTAAGTTTGATTACATATTCGACTTCTAAAACACCAAGGCCTCACTCTATCAACTCGACCACCTAGCCATGGGATCTCTGACTCGGTCCTGGCCCACCTATTGCCAAGCACACATACAAAGACAAGACAATAGCCGGATAATCCGGTGAAAATAATATTCCCAGTAAAAGAGAAAATTTTGCAATATCATTCAATATATCAACTAATGATATATAATCTCAAGCATGATACACAAATCTCAGTCATGTACTTCAAGAAGGAATCTAAAATGAAATGCATGACTTTAAACTCTGGGATTATCAAGTTTGGATAATGAAATGGTAATCAGCTCTTCTCTTCCTCTATTGGGATCCTGAGGATGAACTATCACACAAATCGCACCGACCCTCTACTCGGGGTGGATAGTGTATAATTCAATCCTCTAGACTCTGAAGCAACTATATAGGGTTAAGTCGGTCATTGCAGTAAATCGCCTGCCAATGCCCCCTACTATAATTCTCAGATCGTCTAAATCAAAATGAATGAATTCAAATGGCTCAATATGAATGCAAGTGCAAGCATAACTCATTCAATAATCCAAGTAATCAAATAACATGCAAGTATGTGATTTCTCCGAAACACTCGAATCAAGTCGGATTCGAGTTAATCGTTCCATTCAAGTTTAAGTCGTCCTTTACCTATTCTCAGTATGTCGATGCTCCAAAACCTGGAAACAACAACGATTCCTCAATCAAGATTCATTCTAATATCCTTTATCGATATAAGAAGGTCGATACTATACCGTCTCCAATCTCTTGAACTATTCAAATTCTGAAATCTCGCAACTCCCGGCCTTCAAATGAATCTCTAAAAGAAATAATAAGGCTCGAGATCAATAACGACATTCAAACTCGACTCATAACGGCTCAAACCAATTCGTCCAAACTATAGTCCAAAAATCAAATCGGTGGCATAACGGCTATATTCTGATCAAACCGAAAATGCAGATAGCAGTACAATAACGATACTAACCCAAATCAGTACCAAATCATCAAAAAACAACTCAAAACAAACAAATCTCAAAACTCCAATTCTCGAAAATCACAAGAAAATTCATAACAAATCCGAACGATGCTCTATTTCCAAACCGACTGAGAATAAACGATAAGAACTCTGTCAAGAACAACATAACCGAAACTCAATCGATTCTAACGACATCCGAAAATAGAAGTCTAGCTGATCGAAGAAGAACTTACTATAGAACAAAGCTCTCGCAGTCGTGATTGCTAATCTGCCTTCAGAAATAAATTCTAACGGACGGATCGGCCGAAAACTGAAATCTAAAAGCTTGAAAGTGAAATGGGGCGTCTTCAATGGAGGTTAGGCGGCTTGGAGGAGAAGGTGAAGTGAAGAAATAAGTCAAACCAAGTATAAATATCTAATAAAGTCCAATTTTGTAATTAAGTCCCTGAAAAATACAAAATTTGCAAAAAGGACCCTGATCAAACTCAAGTCGGCTCTTGAACTCTGTAATCTCTGATTATCTCAATTAAAGTCAATTAAGATAATTTGGGCGTTACAGAGTGCGAGGATGAAAAATTTTTGCAGGTAATTAGAGAGCATATAAGAGCCATAGGATGGATCTTGGCTGACATCAAGAGGATCAGTCCAACCATGTGTATTCACAAGATACTGATGGAGGCAGAGCACAAAACGTCTACGCAACCACAGAGGCAACTTAACCCAGCTATGCAAGAGGTAGTGAAAAAGGAGGTGATCAAACTTCTCGATGCAGGTATTATCTATCTTATCTCTGACAGTGAATGTGTGAGTCCAATTCAAGTAGTGCCTAAAAAGAGAGGGATGACTGTTATTGAGAATGAAAATAATGAATTAATTCCTACTAGGACTGTGAGACCTCAATTCTAATCATCTAATCTTGGATTAAACAATAATTAAGCAAAAAAGATCCAAGATTAAAAGCAATAAAAGATTTTTTTTAAAGAACAGTGCCTCGCTCGATCGGTAGAATTCAACCGATCGAGCGAGCAAGTTTTCAAAACTTTATTCCCGGCTGAAAACACCAGCACCGCTCGATCGGTAAAGTTCAGACGATCGAGCGGGCAAGCAATTTACAAAACAGAGAATAGACTGTAGTGTTGGAAAACGGTGTTCATATCAATCAGAATTGATACCCGGTGCAGCAGAAGTTTTAAAATTTTATATGGAACGATTCCATATCATGGGTATCAAAACTTTACGATTAAATTGTGCGTGTAAAAATTAAATAACAATTAAATTTTTACCTTGAATCTCGAAACGAGATTATGGACACCAACAGATAACTCTGCTCTTGTTGTATATCCCAGGAACTGATGGACGAACAATTCTTCAATCAGTTTCACGAACAGAATTCAAATCCCTCTGATAGATTGCACTAGAAAATCTATCAGAAATTTCTACGAAGAGAATTAACGAATTTGATCTGTTAAACCAGACTGCAAATTCAAAATTCACAGGCTGGAATTTTCAGAGAGAAAACACAGAGGGGGCGGCCACTCTAGGTCTCAAAAACCCTAGTGTTCGAAAATTATGACCTCTGTTGTGTAATTTCTGTACTGCAATAACTTATTTATAATGTGGGCTGCTAACCGCTTAGGGCCCATTAGTCATAAGTTCAAGCCTGACAAGCAAAGCCCGCATGTTCAGAAATTAATATAAAATTCATCGTGACTCAGATTGATAAACCAATTTCACCAATGTGCACAGAAACCATTTCTGCATCTTTTAAAGTCAAGATAAATTTTTTGAATCCGAATTCAGTGGTTTCCAAAAATGTCCATCCCTATGTCATTTTAGGAAATCTTACTCTTCTACTCTGATATAAGAAGTCCTACTTCTTTGTTCATTAAATTTAACTCTTTAAATTTAACTATCTCAACGGGGATTTAAAATCCATTACTTGTGTGACCCTCAATGGTTCAGGGATACAGGTAGCCGTGGGCTCACAACTCCTTGCGACTCGAAACAACAATTTCCGACTTGCCCATCGAATCATGGTAAGAGCATCTAGCAACATCGCCCCATGATTCCCTAGGTATCACTGATAGTGCCTGCAAGAACCAATAGATTTTGGTTAGCGTACAGTACGGTCCCTTCATCCATATATCCCGATCGAATCAACAACTATTGGTAAATCGAGAGTCGTTCGAGATTCGATAACTATGCAATGCATCTTGAAGATCAAATAGTGACATCGCATGTGCTACTAAGAAACCATTTCTTAAAACACATCATGTACTCTGGCCAGAGATTCGTCACACTAATATCTCCTCAGATTGCATAGGATATCTACACTAGCAAGTATGTGGTGAATCCTTGACAACAAAGCATCGACTCCTATATGTGTCGTAACTGTACCCAATCCCGACACCTGATGACCCCAATAGAGTCGGTAAACGAGTCAAAGTACAGTACTAGCATATAGAGTCTCAATGATGTTTCAAGTAGTAAGGACTAATGGTGTACAACCAAAACCGCGGACTTTATCCACTCGATAAGTGATAACCACTTGGAAAGTCCGGATAGGGTAGTTCGATCATTCATCGTATGAATATCCATTTGCATGCTTTGAACATCTCTATGTTCCATACCAATGAAACGTGGTACTCGGCATCGCAAATGCTAGTCTCAATCTCGAGCGATCCTTATCCTTATTAACGGACGGCTCAATCGACTAGGAACTGTTTAGAATATACAGTGACTATAAGATGTGTTTCATGATAGCCATCCCCATGTGCCACCACATCTTACATACACTATAGTATATTCAAGGTTTTCATCTAAACATCGTATAGTATGTCTGTTGTAAAACGCGGCTCTCTGATCAATCACGATTGATACCCGGTGCAGCGGAAGTTTAAAAATTTTTATCATGGAACAATTCCATGGTGTGGGTATCAACCATTCAACGATTAAATTATTGTGTGTGTAAAATTCAAATAACAATTATTAAATTTTACCTTCAATCTCGCAACGAGATTACTGGACACCAACAGATTTTATCTGCTCTTGTTGTCTCTCCCTGGAACCGATGAACTCCTTCAATCAGGTCCACGAACAGAGGTTTAATCCCTCTGATAGATTGCACTAGAAAATCTATCAGAAGTTTTCTGCGAAGAGATTAAACGAATCTGATTCGTTATTCCTGACTGCAATTCAAAAATCACAGACCGGAATTTCTCGGGCAGAGGGGGAGGGGTCGGCCGAACAGAGAGAGAGAGCTAGGGTTCGAAAATTTTCTCTGTCTCAAAAATTATGACCTGTTGTGTGTAATTTCTGTACTGAAATAACTTATTTATAATGCAGGCCACTAACACCTTAGGGCCCATTAGTCATAAGCTGGGGCCCGACAAGCAAAGCCCGCTCGTTCAGAAATTAATATAAAATTCATCGTGACTCCGATTGATGAACTGATTTCACCAATGTGCACAGAAACCATTTCTGCACATTTTAAAGTCAAAATAAATTTTCCTGAATCCGTATTCAGTGGTTTCCAAAAATGTCCATCCCTATGTCATTTTAGGAAATCCTACTCCCTTACTCTTATTTAAGAAGTCCAACTCCTTAGTTCATTAAATTTAACTCTTTAAATTTAACTATCTCAACGGGGATTAAAACTCCATTACACTGTGTGACCCTCAATGGTTCAGGGATACAGCTAGCCGTGGGCTCACAACTCCTTGTGACTCGGAACAACACTTTCCGACTTGCCCAACGAATCATGGTAAAGCGCCTAGCAACATCGCCCCATGATTCCCTAGGTATCACTGATAGTGCCTACAAGAACCAGTAGATTTTGGTTAGCGTACAGTACGGTCCCTTCATCCATATATCCCGATCGAATCAACAACCATTGGTATATCGAGAGTCGCTCAAGATTCGATAACTATGCAATACATCTTGAAGATCAAATTAGTGACATCGCATGTGCTACTAAGAAACCATTTCTTAAATCACATCAATTACTCTGGCCAGAGATTTATCACACTAATATCTCCTCAGATCGCATAGGATATCCACACTCGCAAGTATGTGGTGAATCCTTGACAACAATGCATTGAATCCTATATGTGTCGTAACTGTACCCAATCTCGACACCTGATGACCCCCATAGAGTCGGTAAACGAGTCAAAGCACAGCACTAGCATATAGAGTCTCCATGATGTTTCAAGTCGTAAGGACTAATGGTGTACAACCAAAACCGCGGACTTAATCCACTCGATAAGTGATAACCACTTGGAAAGTCCGGATAGGGTAGTTCGATTATTCATCCTATGAATATCCATTTGCATGCTTCGAACATCTCCATGTTCCCTACCAATGAAACGTGGTACTCCGCATCGCAAATGCTAGTCTCAAACTCGAGCGATCCTTATCCTTATTATCGGACGGCTCAATCGACTAGGAACGGTTTTAGAACATACAGTGACTATAAGATGTATTTCATGATAGACATCTCCATGTTCTACCACATCTTACATACACTATAGTATATTCAAGGTCTTTATCAAAACAACAATAGTATATCACAATATAACAATATGAAGTAATATAAAGTCATTGCCATAAAAGTGTAAATAATATTAAACAAAAGATTGTTTACACAAAGAGTCATCAAAGCCCATAGCCACACAGTTGGCTCACTGGGCACCCACTCTTACAATCTCCCACTTGCCCTATAGCCAACTAGTCATACTACGTAGACCCATTGCTTCGCGATGTTTGTCAAACAATGGTCCTGGCAAGGGCTTAGTAAGCGGATCAGCGATATTGTCTGCAGAGGCCACTCGTTCGACAATGATGTCTCCTCTTTCCACAATCTCCCGGATTATGTGGTATTTCCTCAGTACGTGTTTGGACCTTTGATGAGACCTTGGTTCCTTTGCTTGAGCAACGGCACCCGTGTTGTCGCAGTACACCGGGACTGGACCAACAAATTCAGGAATGACGCCCAACTCTTGGACGAAATTCCTCATCCAAACGGCCTCTTTAGCAGCAGCTGATGCTGCAATGTATTCAGCCTCAGTGGTGGAATCCGCTGTGGTGTCCTGCTTGGAACTCTTCCAAGAGACAGCACCGCCATTGAGCATGAACACAAATCCAGAGGTAGACTTCGAGTCATCCACATCACTTTGGAAGCTAGAGTCGGTATAGCCTTCCAGTTTGAGTTCTCGTCCTCCATAAACCATGAACATATTCTTAGTCCTTCGCAAGTACTTAAGAATGTCCTTCACGGCTTTCCAATGCATTTGACCAGGATTAGACTGATATCTGCTCGTGACACTCAGAGCAAATGCTACATCCGGTCTGGTAGATATCATCCCATACATGATACTACCTATAGCTGACGCATATGGTACATGTGTCATATTCTCTATCTCTGCTTCAGTCTTGGGACACATAGACTTGGATAGAGAAACTCCATGACACATGGGTAGATGTCCTCTCTTGGACCCATCCATTGAAAACCGTTTCAATATGGTATCGATGTAGGTTGATTGAGTGAGTCCTATCATTCTCTTAGACCTATCTCTATAGATCTGTATCCCAAGAATGTAGGATGCCTCTCCCAAATCCTTCATCGAAAATCTACCTGATAACCATATCTTTGTTGACTGCAACATCCCTACATCATTCCCAATGAGTAGGATGTCATCAACATAAAGTACTAAGAATGTCACAGCATCCTTAACTACTTTCTTGTACACGCACGGTTCCTCCGGGTTCTTGATGAAACCAAAATCTTTTATTGTTTCATCAAATTTCTGGTTCCAACTTCTTGATGCTTGTTTTAGACCATAAATTGATCTCTGAAGCTTGCATACCTTATGCTCGCTTCCCATGGATGTGAACCCCTCTGGCTGCTTCATATAGATTTCTTCCTTAATGTCTCCATTAAGAAAAGCAGTCTTCACATCCATTTGCCATATCTCATAGTCATACCATGCAGCTATGGCAATAAGGATTCTTATGGACTTGAACATAGCAACTGGTGAAAAGGTTTCATCATAGTCAACTCCTTGCCTTTGAGTATAACCTTTCGCCACCAATCGCGCCTTGTAGGTCAATACCTTACCATCAGGCCCAAGCTTTCTTTTGTAGATCCATTTACACCCTATTGGAACAATTCCATCGGGAGGATCTACCAAAGACCAAACTTGGTTTGTATGCATCGAATCCAATTCTGACTGCATAGCTTCAAGCCATAAATTCGAATCCGCATCAGAAATTGCTTCCTTGAAGTTTCTTGGATCACATCCAATGTCGGGTTCATCTTGATCCCCTTCAAGAAGAAGACCATATCGAACTGGAGGTCTAGAAGTCCTTTCGGATCTTCTAGGTGCAGGCGTGTCCAGCAATGGTTCCTGAGGTGTAGGATCGTTATTTTGTATTTCGGGTTCTTCTCGAACTTCTTCGAGTTCCATCATCTCGCCTTTCTTATCCAATAAGAATTCCTTCTCCAAGAAGGTGGCATTCCTAGAAACAAACACCTTTGTTTCAGCAGGATAATAGAAATAATATCCGATTGAATTCTTCGGATACCCTACAAAATAACATAAGCTGGATCGACTATCCAACTTATCTCCCACTGTCCGCTTCACGTAAGCAGGACATCCCCAAATCCTCAAGTACGAATACTTAGGAGCTTTGCCATTCCATAACTCGTATGGTGTTTTGTCCACTGCTTTAGTGTGGACGTTGTTCAACAACAATACCGCCGTTTCAAGCGCATAGCCCCAAAACGAAGGTGGAAGCTCAGTGAAGCTCATCACAGATCGAACCATGTCCAACAAAGTTCGATTACGACGCTCCGATACACCATTAAGCTGTGGTGTCATAGGAGGAGTCCACTGAGAGAGAATCCCATTCTCTTTCAGATAGTCCAAAAACTCGGTACTTAAGTATTCTCCACCTCGATCCGATCGAAGTGCTTTAATACTTTTACCTAGCTTGTTTTCTACTTCAGCCTTGAATTCTTTGAACTTTTCAAATGCTTCAGACTTATATTTCATTAAATATAAATACCCATACCTTGAATAATCGTCAGTAAAGGTAATGAAGTAGGTGTGGCCATATTGAGTCCCAACTCTAAATGGTCCACAAACATCTGTATGGATCAAATCCAACAGATTTTGACTACGCTCAGGTTTCCCCTTAAAAGGAGATTTAGTCATTTTTCCTTTTAGGCAGGATTCACAAGTAGGTAGAGAGTTAATATCAGACATATCAAACATGCCCTCTCCCACTAGCTTGTTCATCCTCCTTGAGGAAATATGACCTAGTCTAGCGTGCCAAAGGTTTGCCGGGTTTTGACTATCGATTTTCCTTTTGTTTGTTGTCGCCGGTTTGTCAATACAATTCACTGGAACGTCTTTTAGTTTTAAATTGTATAGATCGTTTTCAAGTTGTCCATTTCCAATTAAACATTCATTCTTGTAAATATTGCAAATCCCATTCACAAAATTACAAGAATAACCATCTCTATCAAGCATAGAAATAGAAATAATGTTTTTAATTAAATCTGGCACAAATAAAACATCTCTCAACAATAATTTAAAACCATTCTGCAAAATCAAACAAACATCTCCAATGGCCGTAGCTTCAACTCTGGAACCATTCCCGAGCCTCAGCTGGGTCTCACCCATTCTAAGCCTGCGACTTCTTGTCATCACCTGCAAATCATTGCAAATGTGAGATCCACATCCGGTATCCAATACCCAAGAAGTTGTATTAAGTGACATGTTTATTTCGATATAGAACATACCCTTTGCAGTTCCTAACTGCTCAAGATACTCCTTGCAGTTGCGCTTCCAATGACCCGGCTTCTTGCAGTAATGGCAAACATCCTTGGATTTTCCATTGTTTGAAGCCTTTGTCTTTTGCTTCTTCTCGGGTTCCACTTTCTTGGGTGGGGCAGAACGTTTCTTGCCCTTCATACTTGGCCCCTTCTTAGCAGAAGATGAGGAGCCCACCAAGAAAGCTGGCTTATCCTTCTTAAGTGTGGATTCATATGTAACGAGCATATTGACCATCTCTTCAAGGGTGGCCTCTATCTTGTTCATATTAAAATTTATCACGAATCCATCAAATGAAGAAGGAAGAGATAGAAGCAGCAAGTCCACATTGAGTTCATGCTCCAACACCAAATCAAGGGTCGCTAACTTCTGTATGAGCCAAATCACTCGTACCCCATGATCACGGACCGAAGTCCCTTCACGCATGCGGCACGTCATCAACTCCTTAACAGTAGAGAACCTTTCAGCCCTCGACTGAGCCCCAAAAAGTTCCTTGAGTTGCGCGTGAATGTCAGCAGCATTCACCGTGTCCTCAAATCGCCTCTGGAGTTCATCAGACATCGAGGCTTGCATATAGCATTTGGTCTTGATGTCATGGTCCCACCATGCATCAAGCTTGGCCAATTCCTCCGGACTAACATCAGCTGGTGCTTCCTTCGGAGGTGCTTTCTCTAACACATAGAGCATTTTCTCCGAAGTTAAGACAATCTTCAACTTCCGGAACCATTCCGTATAGTTGGCGCCAGTCAGCTTGTTTTGTTCGAGGATCGAGAATAAAGGATTTCGCGAATTCATTGTATGAAATACTGAAAAGGAAAACAGACATATATCAATGATTGTTTAACAATTTACTAAGACATAAAATAGGCGAATTTAATTTTATGAATCTCACTCCCACTATTTTAACGATTTCACCACCCTCTAGTGAAAACGGGAAACTTTTTCCTTAGTGAGAACATGGAGTCCAATTGACAAACTTATGGTCCCGAATAATATCAGCCAACCATAATTCTCAAAAGGTAGAGCCCAATTGCTTCCAAAGCAACCCCCATGTATTTACCTCATGTCCAATAAGGGCCCAATAATATGACGCCGTTTAAAGTGACATGTCAAGATGACCCATCAATATTAAGTTGTGATGGACGGTCGCCATGTGGATCCCCCAATAATATGAGCCGATCCCATGGGAGTTCCACCCAACTTACAACATTTGTCGATCCAATGTACAGCTTTCCGACGGACGGGCCCCCCCAATAATATGAGCCGGACCGTATCCGCGGGTAGCATCACATACATTGACCGTTGATGGAAGGTAGGAACATTTAAACAATATTTAAATTTCCTTTATTTATCTTGATATAAATTTTAAATCATATTTAAAATGAGGGATTTTATTTATAAAATATTTGTCTCATCATATTTAATTTATTGCATGCATTGCCGGATTCACGCAATTTATGTCTAAACATGCATACAATCATAATATCACATATTATATAGGATGATCGATTCCATTTCTAATTGACCCGTGGTTGCCAATCACGGGTCTTAGTCCAATCCTAGGTAATATGCAGTATGCAAATGCAATCCTATTACATATGCTTCCAATTTACATTTCTTCAGTCTTCATTGTCTGCTGGGCCCACCATCTTCAAATCTTGATCTCCCACTAAATCTAATGTATTTACAATAAATAACAATGACAAGTAGGGGATACATTTTTAGGGGGTGGGAACGGGCTATAAACCAAGCCCACTTTTATTACATATGACATTCATATCGGGCCATAAACCAGGCCCATTAATAAAACCAACAATAATAAAGACAAAATGTAAATTCCTAACATACACCTACAAAATTGGTCATGGCAATCGATCATCCTTATCCAATAACATTTAATTCAAAATTAATTTATTGGATAACATGCTGTGGCAATTCAAATTTAAACAAGATAAAATCATATTTTATATATAAAATCTCATTTCACATATAAAATCATATTTTATCTCTATATCAAATAAAATCATATTTTATCTATAAAATCCAATTTTACAAATAAAATCATATTTTACTTAATATATCATAAGATCATATCTTATCATCAATTGTACCAAAATAATTGATTTCAAAATTCAATTTACGGATAAAATATTAAAATTTTCCAAAAATTCAAATTTATCCAAAATCAATTTAAAAAATTTACGGACTCGAACAATTCGATCCGAAATCTCGTGAACCAATCAAAAACAATTTTTGACCGGACCAAAAATAAAATTTTAAATATTAAAATTAATAAAAATATAATTTTTCCCGCGGGCCGCCCGGGACACTCCCGGGCCGGCCCGCACCCGGGGCGCGGGCCGGGGGCAGCCCGGCTGCACCCTTAGGGCAGCGCCTGGCGCCGCCCCTGGGCGGCGCCGTGCGCTGCCCTGGGCGGCGCCGAGCGCCGCCCCTGGGCAGCGCCGAGCGCTGCCCTGCGCAGCGCACAGCGCTGCCCTGGGCGGCGCCGTGCGCCGCCCTGGGCGGCGACGGTCGCCGCCTTGGGCGGCGCCGTGCGCCGCCCGGGGCAGCAACAATTGCTGCCCCACCGGGCAGCGATCCAATCGCTGCCCGGGTTTTGCCCCGAAAATTTTTTTTTTTTTTTTATTTAAAAATATTTATTTTGTTTCAAAAACCGAGACTCAAAAATTTTGTACAATTGATTAATTTAATCGTTTGATCTGAGCAACCTGGCTCTGATACCACTGTTGTAAAACGCGGCTCTCTGATCAATCACGATTGATACCCGGTGCAGCGGAAGTTTAAAAATTTTTATCATGGAACAATTCCATGGTGTGGGTATCAACCATTCAACGATTAAATTATTGTGTGTGTAAAATTCAAATAACAATTATTAAATTTTACCTTCAATCTCGCAACGAGATTACTGGACACCAACAGATTTTATCTGCTCTTGTTGTCTCTCCCTGGAACCGATGAACTCCTTCAATCAGGTCCACGAACAGAGGTTTAATCCCTCTGATAGATTGCACTAGAAAATCTATCAGAAGTTTTCTGCGAAGAGATTAAACGAATCTGATTCGTTATTCCTGACTGCAATTCAAAAATCACAGACCGGAATTTCTCGGGCAGAGGGGGAGGGGTCGGCCGAACAGAGAGAGAGAGCTAGGGTTCGAAAATTTTCTCTGTCTCAAAAATTATGACCTGTTGTGTGTAATTTCTGTACTGAAATAACTTATTTATAATGCAGGCCACTAACACCTTAGGGCCCATTAGTCATAAGCTGGGGCCCGACAAGCAAAGCCCGCTCGTTCAGAAATTAATATAAAATTCATCGTGACTCCGATTGATGAACTGATTTCACCAATGTGCACAGAAACCATTTCTGCACATTTTAAAGTCAAAATAAATTTTCCTGAATCCGTATTCAGTGGTTTCCAAAAATGTCCATCCCTATGTCATTTTAGGAAATCCTACTCCCTTACTCTTATTTAAGAAGTCCAACTCCTTAGTTCATTAAATTTAACTCTTTAAATTTAACTATCTCAACGGGGATTAAAACTCCATTACACTGTGTGACCCTCAATGGTTCAGGGATACAGCTAGCCGTGGGCTCACAACTCCTTGTGACTCGGAACAACACTTTCCGACTTGCCCAACGAATCATGGTAAAGCGCCTAGCAACATCGCCCCATGATTCCCTAGGTATCACTGATAGTGCCTACAAGAACCAGTAGATTTTGGTTAGCGTACAGTACGGTCCCTTCATCCATATATCCCGATCGAATCAACAACCATTGGTATATCGAGAGTCGCTCAAGATTCGATAACTATGCAATACATCTTGAAGATCAAATTAGTGACATCGCATGTGCTACTAAGAAACCATTTCTTAAATCACATCAATTACTCTGGCCAGAGATTTATCACACTAATATCTCCTCAGATCGCATAGGATATCCACACTCGCAAGTATGTGGTGAATCCTTGACAACAATGCATTGACTCCTATATGTGTCGTAACTGTACCCAATCTCGACACCTGATGACCCCCATAGAGTCGGTAAACGAGTCAAAGCACAGCACTAGCATATAGAGTCTCCATGATGTTTCAAGTCGTAAGGACTAATGGTGTACAACCAAAACCGCGGACTTAATCCACTCGATAAGTGATAACCACTTGGAAAGTCCGGATAGGGTAGTTCGATTATTCATCCTATGAATATCCATTTGCATGCTTCGAACATCTCCATGTTCCCTACCAATGAAACGTGGTACTCCGCATCGCAAATGCTAGTCTCAAACTCGAGCGATCCTTATCCTTATTATCGGACGGCGCAATCGACTAGGAACGGTTTTAGAACATACAGTGACTATAAGATGTATTTCATGATAGACATCTCCATGTTCTACCACATCTTACATACACTATAGTATATTCAAGGTCTTTATCAAAACAACAATAGTATATCACAATATAACAATATGAAGTAATATAAAGTCATTGCCATAAAAGTGTAAATAATATTAAACAAAAGATTGTTTACACAAAGAGTCATCAAAGCCCATAGCCACACAGTTGGCTCACTGGGCACCCACTCTTACAATGTCACAACATAATAATATGATAAAAGATAAAGTAAACGCCATTATAAAAGTGTAAATTATATTAAACAAAAGATTGTTTATACAAAGAGTCATAAAAGCCCTTAGCCACAAGTTGGCTCACCGGGCACCCACTCTTTCAATCTCCCACTTGCCCTAAAGCCAACTAGTCATACTACGCAGTCCCATTGCTTCGTGATGTTTGTCAAATAATGGTCATGGCAAGGGCTTAGTAAGTGGATCAGCGATATTGTCTGCAGAGGCCACTCTCTCGACAGTGATGTCTCCTCTTTCCACGATCTCCCGGATGATGTGGTATTTCCTCAGTACGTGTTTGGATCTTTGATGAGACCTTGGTTCCTTTGCCTGAGCAATGGCACCCGTGTTGTCACAGTACACCGGGACTGGACCAACAACTTCAGGAATAACGCCCAACTCTTGGACGAAATTCCTCATCCAAACGGCCTCTTTAGCAGCAGCTGATGCCGCAATGTATTCTGCCTCAGTGGTGGAATCCGTTGTGGTGTCCTGCTTGGAACTCTTCCAAGAGACAGCACCGCCATTGAGCATGAACACAAATCCAGAGGTTGACTTCGAGTCATCCACGTCACTTTGGAAGCTAGAGTCGGTGTAGCCTTTCAATTTCAGTTCTCTTCCTCCATATACCATGAACATATTCTTAGTCCTTCGTAAGTACTTAAGAATGTCCTTCACGACTTTCCAATGCATTTGACCGGGATTGGCTTGATATCTGCTCGTGACACTCAGAGCAAATGCTACATCCGGTCTGGTAGATATCATCCCATACATGATACTACCTATGGCTGACGCATATGGTACATGTGTTATTTTTTCTATCTCTTCATCAGTCTTGGGACACATGGACTTGGATAGAGAAACTCCATGACACATAGGTAGATGTCCTCTCTTGGACCCATCCATTGAAAACCTTTTCAATATAGTGTCGATGTAGGTTGCTTGAGTGAGTCCTATCATTCTCTTAGATCTATCTCTATAGATCTGTATCCCTAGAATATAGGATGCCTCACCCAAATCCTTCATCGAGAATCTACCTGATAACCATATCTTTGTTGACTGCAACATCCCTACGTCATTCCCAATGAGTAGGATGTCATCAACATAAAGTACTAAGAATGTCACAGCATCCTTAATTACTTTCTTGTACACGCATGGTTCCTCCGGGTTCTTGATGAAACCAAAATCCTTTATTGTTTCATCAAATTTCTGGTTCCAACTTCTTGATGCTTGTTTGAGACCATAGATTGATCTCTGAAGCTTGCATACCTTATGCTCGCTTCCCATGGATGTGTATCCCTCAGGCTGCGTCATATAGATCTCTTCCTTAATGTTTCCATTAAGAAATGCAGTCTTTACATCCATTTGCCATATCTCATAGTCATACCATGCTGCTATGGCAATAAGGATTCTTATGGACTTGAACATTGCAACTGGTGAAAAGGTTTCATCATAGTCAACTCCTTGTCTTTGAGTATAACCTTTCGCCACCAATCGTGCCTTGTAGGTCAATACCTTACCATCAGGCCCAAGCTTTCTCTTGTAGATCCATTTACACCCTATTAGAACAATTCCATCGGGAGGATCTACTAAAGACCAAACTTGGTTTGTATGCATCGAATCTATTTCCGACTGCATAGCTTCAAGCCATAAATTTGAATCCGCATCAGAAATTGCTTCCTTGAAGTTTCTTGGATCACATCCAATGTCGGGTTCATCTTGATCCCCTTCAAGAAGAAGACCATATCGAATAGGAGGTCTAGAAGTCCTCTCGGATCTTCTAGGTATAGGCGTGTCCTCTGAAGATTCTTGATGTATGGGATCATTATTTTGTATTTCGGGTTCTTCTCGAATTTCTTCGAGTTCCATCATCTCGCCTTTCTTATCCAATAAGAACTCCTTCTCCAAGAAGGTGGCATTCCTTGAAACAAACACTTTTGTTTCAGTAGGATGATAGAAATAATATCTGATTGAATTCTTCGGATACCCTACAAAATAACATAAGGTGGATCGATTATCCAACTTATCTCCCACTGTCTGCTTCACGTAAGCAGGACATCCCCAAATCCTCAAGTACGAATACTTAGGAGCTTTGCCATTCCATAACTCGTATGGCGTTTTATCCACTGCTTTGGTGTGGACGTTGTTCAACAACAACACCGCTGTTTCAAGCGCGTAGCCCCAAAACGAAGGTGGAAGCTCAGTGAAGCTCATCATGGATCGAACCATGTCCAACAAAGTTCGATTACGACGATCCGATACACCATTCAGCTGAGGTGTCATAGGAGGAGTCCACTGAGAGAGAATCCCATTCTCTTTCAGATAGTCCAAAAACTCGGTACTTAAGTATTCTCCACCTCGATCCGATCGAAGTTCTTTAATACTTTTACCTAGCTTGTTTTCTACTTCAGCCTTGAATTCTTTGAACTTTTCAAATGCTTCAAACTTATATTTCATTAAATATAAATACCCATACCTTGAATAATCATCAGTAAAGGTAATGAAGTAGGTGTGGCCAAATTGAGTACCAATTCTAAATGGACCACAAACATCTGTATGGATCAAATCCAACAGATTTTGACTACGCTCAGGTTTCCCCTTGAATGGAGATTTAGTCATTTTTCCTTTCAGGCAGGATTCACAAGTAGGTAGAGAGTTAATATCAAACATATCAAACATGCCCTCTCCCACTAGCTTGTTCATCCTCCTTGAGGAAATATGACCTAGCCTAGCATGCCAAAGGTTTGCCGGGTTTTGACTATCGATTTTCCTTTTGTTCGTTGTTACCGGTTTATCAACATAATTTATTGGAACGTCTTTTAATTTTAAGTTATATAGATCGTTTTCAAGTTGTCCATTTCCAATCAAACATTCATTCTTGTAAATATTGCAAATCACATTCACAAAATTGCAAGAAAAACCATCTCTATCAAGCATAGAAATAGATATAATGTTTTTGACCAAATCCGGAACATATAAAACATCTCTCAAAAATAACTTAAAATCGTTCTGCAAAATTAAATAAACGTCTCCCACAGCTTTGGCTTCAACTCTAGAACCATTTCCGAGTCTCAGCTGGGTCTCACCCATTCTAAGCTTGCGACTTCTTGTCATCACCTGCAAATCATTGCAAATGTGAGATCCACATCCGGTATCCAATAACCAAGAAGTAGTATTAAGTGAAACATTTATTTCAATATAAAACATACCCTTCGCAGTTTGCAACTGCTCTAGATATTCCTTGCAGTTACGTTTCCAATGACCGGGTTTCTTGCAGTGTGGCAAACATCCTTGGACTTTTCCATGTTTGAAGCCTTTGTCTTGTTCTTCTTCTCGGGTCCGGTTTTCTTGGATGGGGCAGAACGTTTCTTACCCTTTGTACTTGGCCCCTTCTTAGCAGAAGAAGAGGAGCCCACCAAGAGAACCGGTTTATCCTTCTTTAAAGTGGCTTCATAAGTTACAAGCATATTGACCATCTCTTCAAGGGAGGCCTCTATCTTGTTCATATTGAAATTCACCACAAAACCGTCAAACGAAGAAGGAAGAGAGAGAAGTAATAAGTCCACATTGAGTTCATGCTCCAATACCAAATCAAGCGTTACCAACTTCTGTATGAGCCAAATCACGCGTACCCCATGATCACAGACCTAAGTCCCTTCACGCATGCGACACGTCATTAACTCTTTTACAGTAGCGAACCTTTCAGCTCTCGATTGAGCCCCAAAAAGTTCCTTGAGTTGTACGTGAATGTCAGCAGCATTCACGGTATTCTCAAATCGCCTCTGGAGTTCATCAGACATCGAAGCTTGCATATAGCATTTGGCCTTGATATCATGGTCCCACCATATATCAAGTTATGCCAACTCTTCCGGACTTATATCAGCTGGTGCTTCCTTCGGAGGAGATTTTTCTAACACGTAGAGCATCTTCTCCGAGGTCAAGACAATCTTCAACTTACGGAACCATTCCGTATAGTTTGCGCCAGTCAGTTTATTTTGTTCGAGAATAGAGAATAGTGGATTGCGTGAATTCATCTTAATGAAATACTGAAAAGAAACAGACAATAATCAGTTATTGTTTAATTAATTTACTAAGACATAAAATATAACCTGTAGTGAAAACGGGAAACTGTTTTCCTTAGTGGGAACATGGAGTCCAATTGACAAACTATGGTCCCGAATAATATCAGCCAACCATAATTTTCAAAAGGTAGAGCCCAATTGCTTCCAAAGCAACCTCCACGTTTTTACCTCATGTCCAATAAGGGCCCAATAATATGACGCCGTTTATTGTGACACGTCAAGATGACCCATCAATATTAAGTTTTGATGGACGGTCGCCATGTGGATCCCCCAATAATATGAGCCGATCCCATGGGAGTTCCACCCAACTTACAACATGTGTCGATCCAATGTACAGCTTTCCGACGAACGGGCCTCCCCAATAATATGAGCCGGACCGTATCCGCGGGTAGCATCTCATACATTGATCGTTGATGGAAGGTAGGAACATTTAAACAATATTTAAATTTCCTTTATTTATCTTGATATCAATTTTAAATCATATTTAAAATGAGGGATTTTAATTTTGAAAATTTGTCTCATCATTTAAAATTTGTATGCTTGCGGGATTCATACAATTTAGTCTAAATATGCATACAACGATAATATCATATATTATATAGGATGATCGATTCCATTTCTAATCGACCCGTGGTTGCCAATCACGAGTCTAAGTCTAATCCTAGGTAATATGCAAGTATGCAATGCAATCCTATTACATTGAGCTTCCAATTTACATTTCTTCAGTCTTTATTGTCTGCTGGGCCCACCTTTGTCTTCAAATCTTCATCTCCCACTAAGTCTAATGTATTTACAATAAATAACTATGACAAGTAGGGGATACATTTTAAGGGGTGGGAACGGGCCATAAACCAGGCCCACTTTTATTACATATGACAATTCATATTGGGCCATAAACCAGACCCATTAATAAATCCAACAACAATAAAAACAAATGTAAATTCCCTAACATACACCTACAAAATTGGTCATGGCAATCGATCATCCTTATCCAATAATATTTAATTCAAAATTAATTTATTGGATAACATGC
Source organism: Henckelia pumila (assembly GCF_033568475.1). Classification (NCBI taxonomy): domain Eukaryota; kingdom Viridiplantae; phylum Streptophyta; class Magnoliopsida; order Lamiales; family Gesneriaceae; genus Henckelia; species Henckelia pumila. The sequence continues at coordinate 61,008,482 of NC_133123.1, forward strand.
AATGGTAATTAAATTAAAAAGGATAAAATCATATTCCATATATAAAATCTTATTTTACATACAAAATCATATTTTATCTTTTTATCAAATAAAATCATATTTTACATATAAAATCCAATTTTATACATAAAATCATATTTTACTCAATATTTCCATAAGATCATATCTTATCATCAATTGTACCAAAAATAATTAATTTCATAAAATCTGATTTAACGGATAAAATCTATAAATTTTCCAAAAATTCAAATTTATCCAAAAATCAATTTTAAAATTTTCGGACTCGAACAAGTCGATCCAACGCCTCGTGGACCAATCAAAAACAATTTTCGATCGGACCAAAAATAGAATTTTAACATATTAAAATTTTAATTAAAAAATAAAAATTAATTTTAGCCCGCGCCCCAAAAGGGCCTCGGGCCGGGCAGCCCGTCGCTGCCCCTGGGCAGCGATCCAATCGCTGCCCGTGTTTTGCCCGTCAAAAAATTTAATTTTTAAAATTTGTTTTGTTTCAAAAACCGAGGCATAAAAATTTTGTACAATTGATTAATTTAATTGCTTGATCTGAGCAACCTGGCTCTGATACCACTGTTGGAAAATGGTGTTCAGATCAATCATAATTGATACCCGGTGCAGTGGAAGTTTTAAAATTTTATATGGAACGATTCCATATCATGGGTATCAAAACTTTACGATTAAATTGTGCGTGTAAAAATTAAATAACAATTAAATTTTTACCTTGAATCTCGAAACGATATTATGGACACCAACAGATAACTCTGCTCTTGTTGTATATCCCAGGAACTGATGGACGAACAATTCTTCAATCAGGTCCACGAACAGAAGTTTAATCCCTCTGATAGATTGCACTAGAAAATCTATCAGAAGTTTATACGAAGAGAATTAACGAATTTGATCCGTTAAACCAGACTGCAAATTCAAAATTCACAGGCTGGACTTTTTCGAGCAGAGAGGGAGAGGGGGCGGCGGCCACTTTGATAAAAACAGCTAGGTTTTTCGAAAATTGTGACCTCTGTTGTTTAATTTCTGTACTGCAATAACTTATTTATAATGTGGGCTGCTAACAGCTTAGGGCCCATTAGTCATAAGTTCAAGCCTGACAAGCAAAGCCCGCATGTTCAGAAATTAATATAAAATTCATCGTGACTCAGATTGATAAACCAATTTCACCAATGTGCACAGAAACCATTTCTGCATCTTTTAAAGTCAAGATAAATTTTCTGAATCCGAATTCAGTGGTTTCCAAAAATGCCCATCCCTATGTCATTTTAGGAAATCTTACTCTTCTACTCTGATATAAGAAGTCCTACTTCTTTGTTCATTAAATTTAACTCTTTAAATTTAACTATCTCAACGGGGATTAAAAATCCATTACTTGTGTGACCCTCAATGGTTCAGGGATACAGCTAGCCGTGGGCTCACAACTCCTTGCGACTTGGAACAATAATTTCCGACTTGCCCATCGAATCATGGTAAGAGCGCCTAGCAACATCGCCCCATGATTCCCTAGGTATCACTGATAGTGCCTGCAAGAACCAATAGATTTTGGTTAGCGTACAGTACGGTCCCTTCATCCATATATCCCGATCGAATCAACAACTATTGGTAAATCGAGAGTCGTTCGAGATTCGATAACTATGCAATGCATCTTGAAGATCAAATAGTGACATCGCATGTGCTACTAAGAAACCATTTCTTAAAACACATCATGTACTCTGGCCAGAGATTCGTCACACTAATATCTCCTCAGATTGCATAGGATATCCACACTAGCAAGTATGTGGTGAATCCTTGACAACAAAGCATCGACTCCTATATGTGTCGTAACTGTACCCAATCCCGACACCTGATGACCCCAATAGAGTCGGTAAACGAGTCAAAGTACAGTACTAGCATATAGAGTCTCAATGATGTTTCAAGTAGTAAGGACTAATGGTGTACAACTAAAACCGCGGACTTTATCCACTCGATAAGTGATAACCACTTGGAAAGTCCGGATAGGGTAGTTCGATCATTCATCGTATGAATATCCATTTGCATGCTTTGAACATCTTTATGTTCCATACCAATGAAACGTGGTACTCGGCATCGCAAATGCTAGTCTCAATCTCGAGCGATCCTTATCCTTATTAACGGACGGCTCAATCGACTAGGAACTGTTTAGAATATACAGTGACTATAAGATGTGTTTCATGATAGCCATCCCCATGTGCCACCACATCTTACATACACTATAGTATATTCAAGGTCTTCATCTAAACATCGTATAGTATGTCACAACATAATAATATGATAAAAGATAAAGTAAACGCCATTATAAAAGTGTAAATTATATTATACAAAAGATTGTTTATACAAAGAGTCATAAAAGCCCTTAGCCACAAGTTGGCTCACCGGGCACCCACTTTTTCATGTAGCTTCCTCGCTCGATCGGTTAAACTCTACCGATCGAGCGACCAGCTCTGAACAAGAATTTCCAAAAATTTAACATACCAAATCAACTCCAAAAATTCATTCAATACATAATGAGGTACAATAAACATACAACAACAACAACATACAATCCTCAATGCTCGCATATTCGATACAGCATAAACAACGAAGTTCGAATTCTAAACATGTTCCAATATAAACTAGATAGACATGCTGATACGACTTCTAAATCGAGTCCCACTTCTATCTCTCACTCTTGATGCTAACCAAGTCTTCGCTGACTCGATCCTGCCCCACCTGTTGCCAAGTACACATACAAAACAAAGCAACAATCGTATAACTCCGATGAGAATGATATTCCCAGTAAAAGCAACATAACATGCAATACAAGTAATATATCAACATGTTATCCAGACAACATATTCAATGCTAAGACGAATGAAATGCATGTATTTAAAATCGGGATATCAATTCTGATAAACAAGGGATTGCTGCTATGCTTTTGGGATCCTGAGGATGAGATCACGTAACGACTCACCGACTCCCCCAATCGAGGTGGTGCCATGTATCCCAATCCCCTAGACTTTTGTGCGACTAAAAGGAGTATGCTGACGCTAGGTGAACTTCTACAACCCAGGTCACTCGCAGTATAGCCCCCAAAATGTCTAAACAAAAAGGGTCGTTCTACCTGCTGAAATCAAAGGTTTGGCTCAAGATGAATGCATAAGAAAACATAAAGCATTAATCCATACAACAAAAGCTCAAACAACAAAATACATGTTCCACATTTTAGAACAAGTATTGATGCAAGTATGTGATTTTTAAGGGAAACTCAAGAACCAACTGTCTTGAGCGTGCTATCCCGCTAAACGATGACTGCTTGTACCTTTCGATGCAATTAGCTCCAACTCTGGTTACACTACAAATCATAACACCGACTGAGAATAATCGATAAGAACTATCTCAAGAACGACATAACCGAAACTTAATAGATCTAACAGCATCAAAAAATAGAAGTATAAATGATCGGAGAAAAACTTACTATAGAACGAAGCTCTCGCTGCTGTGATCGCTAATATGCCTTCGGATTAAATTTTTAACGGACGGATCGATCGGAAATCGGGATCTGAAAGCTTGAAGAAGCGTTTCCCAAGCTTCAATGGTGAAGAGCACGATGGAGGAGGAGGGTGAAGACTTATTGAAGCTCAAAAATTTGTAGATAATATATAAACTCATATTTGCATTTTAGTCCCGGAAAATTCCAAAAATTGCAAAATAGACCCTGATCAAAATCAAGTCGGCTCTTGAACCCTGTAATCTTCAATTATCTCAATAAACTCAATTAAGATAAATTTGGGGCGTTACAATTCTCCCCCTCTAAGAAGATATTTCGTCCTCGAAATTAATAAGAGTCAATAACATAAGATAGAATAAAGGACAAAAGAGAGTAAGAAGAACTCACGGCATCCGAATAACTCTGGAAATTGCTATCTCATATCAGATTATGTCTCTCAAGTCGCTTCCTCGACTCCGTGATGGCTCCACTGAACTTTCACCAAAGGAATTGACTTGGTTCTGAGCTGCTTCTCCTTTTGGTCAAGGATCTGAATCGGTCGCTCAAAGTAGTTCAGAGTCTCGTCAAGGTCGGCTTCGTCAAGCTGAAGAATATGAGAAGGATCTGGATGGTACTTCCGCAACATAGAGACGTGAAAAATGTCTTGAATACCACATAAAGATGGAGGAAGTGCAAGTCTATAGGCAAGATCGCCTAACTTCTCAAGAATCTCGTACGGTCCGATGAATCTCGGAGATAACTTCCCTCTCTTTCCAAATCTAACGATGCCTCTGAAAGGAGAAATTTTAAAAATACTCGGTTTTCCTGATCGAAACTCAGAGATCTACGTCTGATATTCGCATACTTTGTCTGTCTATCTTGAGCTGACTTCATTCTCGACTGAATGTTCTTTACTTGCTCTGCCATATCTCGAAGCATATCTAGTCCCAAAATAGGTGACTCGGACACATCGTCCCAAAACAAAGGAGATCGGCATTTCTTACCATACAAAGCCTCAAAAGTGCCATACCGATAATCGCTTGATAACTGTTGTTGTAAGAAAACTCGACAAGAGGCAAAGAATCCTGCCAACTAGTGCCAAAGTCTAGCAATACTGCTCGAATCATATCCTTTAACGTCTGGATAGTCTGCTCTGACTGTCCGTTGGTCTGAGGATGATAGGCCGTACTCAGATGCAATCGAGTACCAAGTGCCTCTTGAAGACTATGCCAAAAGTGCAAAGTGAATCTAGGGTCTCGGTTTGAAACGATCGACTTTGGCACACCATGCAATCTCACAACGTTGGTAACATACAACTCAGCCATCTGATCGTGACGATACGTCATCCTGTATGGAATAAAGCAAGCAGACTTTGTCAATCTGTCGATCACTACCCAAATGACATCGCATCCTTGAATAGATCGCGGTAGCTTCGTGACGAAATCCATCAAAATGTGATCCCATTTCCATTCAGGAACAGATAGGCTATGCAACAGACCACCCGGTTGCTTCCTCTCTTCTTTCACTTGCTGACAATTCAAACATCGGGATACAAATCTCGCAACATCGCTCTTCATCTTCTTCCACCAGAACTGATTCTTCAGATCTTTATACATCTTCCGACCTTCAGGATGAATACTGAACCGACTGCAATGTGCCTCTTGGAGAATACGCTATCTCAACTCCGCAATATCAGGCACGACAATACGGTTAATCACAAACAAAACATCATCTCTAACATGGAATTTAGACTGATTCCCTGATCTGACTTTCTCTAATGAAATCTGAGTGCTCGGATCAGACTTCTGTGCTTCTTTGATCAAAATGAATAACTCTGGCTCAGCTTGAATAGAAAACGCTCTGATAGTCCTTCTATCTGTTTCAAACTCCAGACCAGAAGTGCAACAATCATTGATCAACTGAGAATCGGAGCACTGGTCAGTCTCCTCTTTAGGTCAACAAAACTAGCCTCACAATCTGTAGTCCAGATAAAAGGCGCATTATTCTGAGTCAGCTGGGTAATTGGCTTGGCAATAGCTGAGAATCCCTTGATGAATCGGCGATAATAACCAGTTAAAACCATAAAGCTTCTGATCTCAGGCACTGATGTCGGTATAGGTCAATTCATGACCGCTTCAATCTTGATGGGATTGACAGAAATCCCATCTCCTAAAATAATATGACCGAAAAAGACAACTCGATCCAACCAGAACTCACACTTAGACAGCTTGGCAAACAATTTCTTAACTCGCAAAATCTGCAAGACGATCCTCAAATGCTCTGCATGGTCAGTACGGTTCTCCGAATAGATAAGAATATCATCGATGAAGATACTAACAAACTTATCCAAATAACGCTGAAGGATACGGTTCATCAAACCCATAAAAATCGTTGGAGCGTTAGTCAAACTGAACGACATGACTATAAACTCGAAATGACCATACCTCGTTCTGAATGCAGTCTTAGGAACATCTTCTTCACGCACTCTCAACTGATAATATCCCAACCTCAAATCAATCTTTGAATAAATAGAAGAACCCTGCAGCTGATCAAAAAGGTCATCTATTCGGGGTAAAGGATACCTGTTCTTTAACGTAGCTTGATTCAGTTGACGGTAGTCAATACAGAGCCGTATAGAACCATAATTCTTATGAACAAACAGAACAGGAGCACCCCAAGGCGACACACTAGGTTTGATGTATCCCTTGGCAATAAAATCCTCAAGTTGTTCTTTCATTTCTCTCAATTCGACCGGTGCCATACGATAAGGAGCTTTGGAAATAGGTTGAGTACCTGACAATAAATAAATGCTGAATTCGATCTCTCGGATAGGCGGCAATACAGGAATCTCATCTGAAAAAATGTCAGCAAATTCTCTAACCACTGGTATATCAACCAATTCAGGGCTAGATTTCAGTACATCAACTTCATAAACCAAAAATCCCTATGCACCTCTCTGTAACAAACGAGTCATCGATAACACAAAAATCAAAGGAATTCTAGATCGAGAACCCTTACCAAAGAATTTCCACTCGTATGCCATTTCGGGTTTGAATCTGACAACCTTCTGAAAACAATCGGCGGTTGCCCTGTACTTGGTTAAAGCATCTATACCAACAATACAATCAAAATCTGACAGCCAAAGTATAATACAGCCGAAAGCTAACAAATTCTCCTCAAATCAAAGTTCACAGTTCCTGACTAATCTGACAGAAAAAATTCCTCCACCCAAAGGTGAAGTAACAGCTACTACAGTAGGAAAAAGCTCAGTAGGCAAAACATGAATCAACACAAATTTCTCAGATATAAAAGAGTGAGATGCACCCGTATCTATCAATACATGAGCAGAATAACCAAAAATCTAATATTTACCTGCTATAACATCGTCAGGTGCTGCCTGAGCCTGATCCTCAGTCAAGGCAAAAACTTGTGCCTGCTGTCTCGGAGGCTGGTTCGCATTCGGGTTACCTCCCTGTCTGTTCTGCTGCTGAGGCTGGAAGGAGTGAACCGCAGAATTCTGTCTCTCACGCTGAGTTGTAGGTCTAAAATAACTCCCAAACTGAGCTCGATCTTTACCTCGTTGAGGACACACCTTATCAAAGTGTCCTGGCTGTTGATAGATATTGTAGTTTCCGAAGACTCCTACACACTGCTCTTGGACGTGTCTACCTCCACACTTGTTACAAAACGAAGATGAAAATCCAAAACTCTATCCTGAACCGAACTGCTTGGAGCCATTGGAGCTTGAAGAACCATTCCTCTTGAACTGTTTCCCTTTTGCTCTGAAATGATCCTTCTTGTTACCCCCACTGCTTCCTCCTTTATACCTCTGTGGTTGGTTCTGATACTGTGGTGGCTGATTCTGATGCTAAAACGATTGATTCTGAGACTGTCTTGGCTGCTAAAGTACAAACGAAGCTCCTCTATGTCTCCACAAACTTTCTTTAGGTCCCTTTGCATGATTCATGACATCCGCAAAGTTATCAAGCATAGCAGTATTTACCAACGTGAAGATGTCGGGGTTCAAACCATTAATTAATTGGTCGGCTTTTGCTTCTTTGTTGTCGGAAATGTGTGGTGCAAATCTCAGCAAACTGTCAAACTTGGCTACATACTCCTCAATATTTAAGTTTCCTTGTCTCAGATTGGCAAACTCGGCTTCCTTATCCTTTCGGTACGAAATTGGAAAAAACCGCTTATAAAACTCAGATTTGAAAAATTCCAATTACTAACTGTACCTAGATTTTCCATAGCTCTCTTCGTCGTGATCCACCAGTTCTTAGCAAAACCACGAAGCTGATGAATGACTAACCTGGTTCGGTGGTCATCTGAATAATCAAGGGAATCGAACAACTGATCAATGTCATCCAACCAGCTCTCATAGTCAACATGATTCTCTGTACCCTGCAAGATAGGCGGATTAAACGACTGAAACCTCTTCAACAAGGTTTCCATAGGCGTCGCTGTGGCATCCATCTGATCAGTTTCTGTACTATCTTGCTCGTTTGGAGGAGTAACTGGCGGTGGGTTTCTGTTAATTACTCGACGAGGACCCATCTGATAATCAAATGTTAGGACACAAGATATCTCAATCGCTACAATTTGATGCCCTTCAACCTCTCAGAATTCGGATACCAGTCGATAAAAAAAACTGTTATATCTCAAGTAGTCCATGCTTTATAAATTAAATCACATAATCATGTAATTCAAATAATCTTCAAATAATAAAGAATGCTCGCATGTAATTTAAATAATCAAACAAATAACTCAATCACATGCAAGGAGCCAATACATGCGGACTCGAACTACCCCGCTCACTTCTAGTTCAACCAAGAAATTATTGCTTTGATACCACTTAATGTGAGACCTAGGTTCTAATAATCTAATATTGGATTAAACAATAATTAAGCATATAAGATCCAAGATTAAAAGTAATAAAAAAAAATTTTTAAAAGAACAGTGCCTCGCTCGATCGGTAGAATTCAACCGATCGAGCGAACAAGTTTTCAAAACTTTCTGCCCGGCTGAAAACACCAGCACCGCTCGATCGGTAAAGTTCAACCGATCGAGCGGGCAAGCAATTTACAAAATAGAGAACAGACTGCAGCTTCCTTGCTCGATCGGTTAAACTCTACCGATCGAGCGGCCAGCTCTGAACAAGAATTTCCAAAAATTTAACATACCAAATCAACTCCAAAAATTCATTCAATACATAATGAGGTACAATAAACATACAACAAAAACATACAATCCTCAATGCTCGCATATTCGATACAACATAAACAACGAAGTTCGAGTTCTAAACATTTTCCAATATAAACTAGATAGACATGCTGATACGACTTCTAAACCGAGTCCCACTTCTATCTCTCACTCTTGATGCTAACCAAGTCTTTGCTGACTCGATCTTGCCACACCTGTTGCCAAGTACACATACAAAACAAAGCAACAGCCGGATAACTCCGATGAGAATCATATTCCCAGTAAAAGCAACATAACATGCAATACAAGTAATATATCAACAACATGTTTTCCAGACAACATATTCAATGCTAAGACGAATGAAATGCATGTCTTTAAAATCGGGATATCAATTCTGATAAACAAGGGATTGCTGTTATGCTTTTGGGATCCTGAGGATGAGATCACATAACGACTCACCGACTCTCCCAATTGAGGTGGTGCCACATATCCCAATCCCCTAGACTTTGGTGCGACTATAAGGAGTATGCTGACGCTAGGTGAACTTTTACAACCCATGCCACTCACAGTATAGCCCCCAAAATGTCTAAACAAAAAGGGTCGTTCTGCTCGCTGAAATCAAAGGTTTGGCTCAAGATGAATGCATAAGAAAACATAAAGCATTAAGCCATAAAACAAAAGCTCAAACAACAAAATGCATGTTCCATATTCTAGAACAAGTATTAATGCAAGCATGCGATTTTTAAGGGAAACTCAAGAACCAACTATCTTGAGCATGCTATCCTGCTAAACGATGGGCAGCGATATCGCTCAAGGTAAACTCTTTACCGCTATTCATCCAACTTTTCGACGATCGACTGCTGCTAACTCTGGGCTAAAAAAACTTCAAACAAATCTGTACAAATGAAAAATATGATCAACAACGACGAACAACCCAATTGCCAAAGTTCTATAACTCAAAACGGTTCAAAATCCCAAAACTCAAACCGGCGGCATAACGGCTATAAACTGATCAAACCGGAAACACAAACAGCAGTACAACATTGCAAACAACTCAAATCAATGCTAAAACAACAATAACAATCCGAATCCAACAAATCAAAAAACCCCCATTTTTGAATTATTCTTCCGAAAATCATAACAAATCCGAACGATGCTCTAATTCAACACGTCCACCTCACCCTCGTCGTAGGCCATTTCTTGAGGCACTACAGGAGCTCACGGTCTTTGCTAATTATCAGAATGATTTTATGGCTGCCATTACCGCCAATTTCCAAGCTATGGATGCTCGTCTTCAAGGGCTCACCACTCACTTTGGTATCGACACATCATCCTTTCTGGCGGCAACTCCATTTCCACCTCCGTTTCAATTCTAGTATGCTGCCCCAGCGCCCTCCTTTCAAGTTCCACCTTTCTAGTATCCATTTGCCGGCCAAGAGCATAATATGCCAATGCCACCTCCGTAGCACAATGAAGGTGATGATTCTCCAGCCCAATCCTAAACCAGGATAGTTTTCTTTTTTGTTTTGCATTGTGTTTGAATTTTGTTCTTTGTCCTGTTTTTCTTATGTTTTTGTTTCTAGAGCATTGAGGGCAATGCTTTAGATAGGTATGGGGGGGGGGGGGGTGTTGTTTGGTGTGTTTTGTTGATCATTGTGTTTTGCATTCATTTCATCTAGTTCTTTGCATATAGTTCGTATTCATTCATATCATTATGTTTTGTGTTTGTGTTGTGTGAATAAGTAGAATGATGAATGTTGGCCTATGATGATAGAGTTGTTAAAATTGTTTTTCTGAAAATGTTGTTTTTGATTGAACATGAGAAGCTGTTGGTTGAATCGTGAATCATTTTAAGCACGCATGTTAGACTGGTGTAATGTAGCGAAGTAATTGATGAAGTTCGTGTTTGCTTGACCATTGCACGACAATAGGTGTTTGTTGATCATGATAGTGTCTTTGGATTCCTGATGATTTTATGGCATTGCATGTATGATCTTGGGCGCACCTAGAAAGTTTTACGAAAATTCTTTGATAAAAATAACTCCATATGGGTTACATGAAAGGGATTGAAATCATAATCCTGTGTTCGTAGCTAAGTATGCCGATTTCATGGGGTTAAGAATTTGAAAATTTTAAAATAAAAATTCCATCCGGGCTTAAAAAATGATTGAAATTATAATCATTCTTCCATAGCTAAGTTTGCGGGCTAAATGGGATTGTAGCTCCATCCGGGCTATAGACAAGGGGGTTGAAATTCAAATTCTATCTTAGTTATAGCTAAGTTTGCGGGTAATTATTGGGGCTTAAGAAAAATCGGTAGTAAAATCCGGAGGTGTGTAATTAATCTCAAGAAAGTACAAGTTTTTGTTTGAGATTGTTGGGATGAGAGAGTGCTAGATTGTGTCACTTGCGTTGATTTTTCATAGGTCGCTAAGAATTCTTATGACAGATTCTTTTGAAGTTGCATGAAACTTGAATGACATGGAACACATGCACGTTCACACTAAACTGACAGTGTATTGTGGACAATCAGAAATATTTGTGGTTTTTAGTTGTTGAAGTGGAACTTATCTGAGGCTATTTTGTTCATGATTCATTTTTACTTATGTCGTTTGCATATTGTTTATGCATGTCTTGCTCGAGGGCGAGCAAGACTTAAGTATGGGGGAATTGATAACTGTGTTTTCTATGCATATTTTTGTGATGTTTCGTTATTGTTTTTCATGCATTCATGAGTTAGTGTGTTGTTTTTATTTAGTTTAATCATAATGCATTTGTCTGCATAATACTTCTCCTGGTTATTTTATAAGTAAAATTCAAGAATCTGGACAGTTTTATTCTCGCTCGAGAGCAAGTTGTGCTCGCTCGAGCGAGACAGAGTTAAGAAGAAAAATATTTCAGAGGCACGCTCGCTCGAGCGCACATTGAGCCCGCTCGAGCGAGAAAGACGGGCAAACTTTTTAAAGATGGAAAATCTTGCTTGGATTTCATAATATCTTTTAGAGATTTTTGGGTGTATAAAAGGCTATATTTCCATCAGATTGAGGGTTGCACAAGGATTGAAGAGGCAAGAGGCAGCTATCATCACCATATATCATTCTACATTTCTTATTTTCTTTATTTTTGATTTATAGTTCATGTTTTGGATTGAAAACTTTGATTGTGAATCATGTTAGACTTTGAGTAGTTCTTTCTTTCTGATCAAGGCCACGTGATTGGGCCGGATAAATTTATGTAGAAAACATAGATGTTTATTTGGGATTTTTCAGACTTGATTCTATTTTATTGATTGTTAGATTTATTTTTGTCTTGTGAATAGACTAATCAATTGTTTGCTTGCATGTTAATCGATTCTAATTCGACAGAGGAGGAATTGATTTTGATCACTCTAATAATTGACACCTGGTAAATCCGATTAGAAATAATATTCGGTTTCAGTGTGCGGTTTAGGTGAAAACTGAATTCTCAAAGTTCTTCATACGTTTGAATTTGATTAGAATTACGAAAAAATAATACGCCAATATTTGAATAGGTTTGATTGTTCTAGAAATATAACTTTGAATAAGTTAGGAGAATTCCCGTAATTTAAGATTAAATCTGAGTCCTGAATCGGCTACATGTTACATAATTTGTCTAGTACCTACGTATGTCCTTGATCGAGCTTTTCTCCTATTTGAATTTAATCCAAAAATTCCTGCTGCGTTTTTAATTGAACTTTATTTGGAATTTAATTTATTAGTTAAAAATATGAAAATTCATCACTTTTATTGATTAGTCTAGATTAAGTAGAAATAATCACATTTTGGTACTCATACATATATAGTCCCTGTGGGTTCGACATCTGGACCTTTGTCCACTATCTATTAGTTGACCTGGTACGCTTGCAAGTAGATTTTTATCACACCGATTTAGGTGGTCAGCTATCCAACCTGAGGCCTTCCTCGTTGAATAGGGTGTCCAATAATTACAGAAATAAATAACGTGAGCAAACTACGCTAAGTACGAGAGTATTAGTATACAAATATTATGTGCATGAATGTAAGTGTACGGGTTACCAAGAATCGAGGTCAAGAATCTCTGGTAGCACTCTGCGTCGTCATACTAGGAGGTGGCTCACATACCCGAAAGTGGATATAGGTTACCTGATCACGAATCTACGTGCCCAACCATCAACTAACAAGATAAGATGAAAACCCTACTACAAGATATTACAAGGATACAAGCTCAAGATGATCATGTATGAAGCATAATAACGTGACATAATATATGTAGATAAAATAATGTCATATAAATAATACAACACATAATACTTGCATACTCAGTCACGGTATCTCGAACAGTACTTTCGTACCTTAATATTACTAGGCAAGCTACACCATCTCTATTTTCCAAGCCTATGATCACAAGATTACTGTATCACTAAACAACATATAAAAGCCTTAAATAAGCTAATAGATATTCCCAAACTATTTATAGGATCTAGGGTTATACCTTCATCCGTCGTCAGCCCTTTATTGTTGAATGCCCCAGAACTTGGGCATAACTTCTGTACGACTTTTGGACGCCTCGCCAAGGACCCGCTCCTTGCCAAATATGGCTGGAAAGCCCCTAAACTAACAAAAAAATGAGAGGAAAAAGTTGTGTTTTGACAAGCTAAATGTGATCCTCGGATGTCGTATTTATAGACAGAGTTCGGAAGCTCCGAACTCCTCTTCAGAAGCTCTGAACTCGCATGTCTTCCACGTCGCAGAAATGCAATGATCGAAAGCTCCGAACTCACCTTTGGACGTACTAATCTCCTGCGTGTCCGAGCCATTTGACATGTCGATAATGCGCATGGCCTAACTGAGATCGGAAGCTCCGATCATACTTTGGAAGTTCCGATCGTGCCGTAGCTTCCGAACTCCTTCGCCCCTTCCGATATCTTTGGATCATCCGATCTCTACAAGGCTTGGGTTCGGACCTTCCGAACCACCCGAGCCCAAAATAAGCCCATTTACCACTTTTGGACATTTTGGATCCGATTTCTTGGTCCGATTGTTCAACTTAATATCTCTTAACCATTTTTTATTTGTTCCAAACACATTTAGTCAAATTAATCTTGTAAAAATGAAACTGGGCTACTACATTCTCCTCCACTTAAGAGATTTCGTTCTCGAAATCGGATCTTAAGTAAACAAGTTTAAACACTGAATCAAACATCCTTTATTACAACTGAATGTTTACAAATTACACTTCAGAAATCAAAAGTATTATTAAAACAACTCAGGATGTTCCAAACGCATGTGTCTCTCTAGCTCCCAAGTGGCTTCCTTCGTGCCTCTGCACTGCCACTGAACTAGAACAAGAAGAATGACCTTGTTCCGCAACACCTTGTTCTTATGATCCAGGACTCGCAACGATCTCTCAACATATGTCAGATCAGTATCCAATTGTACCTCTGACGGCTGTAAAACGTGAGACTCATCCACCACATATCGTCGCAACAGTGACACATGGAACACATCATGGATACTAGACAGATACGACAACAGTGCAAGTCTGTAAGCTAAATCTCCAATATTTTCTAAGATTTATAAGGGACCAATGAAGCTCGGAGATAGCTTTCCTTTGAGACCGAATCTCAAAATCCCGTGAAACGGTGAAACCCTCAAGAATACGTTCTCTCCCACCTCAAACTGCAAAGGTCTATGCTTGGTATTCGCATAACTTTCCTGACGATCATGTGCAGTTCTTATTCGTTTCTTGATCTGATCAACTATATCTGCAGACGGCTGTACTAACTCTGGTCCTTCTACTTGTTGTTCCCCAACTTCCTCCCAAAATAGTGGAGTATGACAACGCCACCCGTAAAATGCCTCAAAAGGTGTCATCCCTATACTGCGGTGGTAGCTGTTGTTGTAGGCGAATTCAATCAATGGAAAATGATCTTTTCAAACTGGACCAAAATCCATAGTACAAGATCGCAACATATCCTCAAGAGTACGGATAATACGTTCCGTCTGCCCATATTTCTCTAGAGATATGCGGTACTCAAACTGAGTGTAGTGTCTAGAGCACGCTGAAAATTCCCCAAGAATCTGGAAGTAAATCTAGGGTCCCTGTCACTGACGATGCTCACTAGTACACCATGGAATCATGCAATCTCCTGAATGTACAAACGAGCCATCCAGTCAACAGGGAAATATCGGTTATAAGGAAAGAAATGTGTTGAATTGGAGAGTCGATCTACCATAACCCAGATAGCATCACAGTTCCGTGAATACATCGGCAAATTGGTCACAAAATCCATTGTGATAAACTTCATTTTCCACTCCGGAATTGGTAAGCTATGCAGTAATCCTCCGGGTCGTCGATGGTCATCCTTAACCTGCTGACACACCAAGAACTTTGACACATACTGATATACACTCCACTTCATTCATTTCCACCAAAACTGAGTTCGCAAATCCTTGTACATCTTGTTGCTCCTTGGATGAATACTCAACTTGGTGCGATGCGCTTGAGATAAAAGCTCCTCCCTCAGAGTATCATCATCCGGTACAACAATACGACCGGATAAACACAGAAACCCATATGACTGGTAATGGAATCCAGATGTACTATCCCTATTGGCCAGTCGAGCAAACCACTGAATCTTCGGATCAGACATCTGAGAATCTCAAATCTGAGAATACAAGGCTGGCTCAAATAGAATTGCAAACATCTGAATGCTCTCCATACCCATCTTGTGCTTAAAATCATATCCTGAATAACAACAATCTTGAATCACACTGGAGATAAGACAAGTATGAAGTGCAAACACTCGCACCTCACGACTCAAAGCATCCGCAATCAAGTTAGCAGCACCTGGGTGATATTTGATTTCACAATCATAGTCCTTTAGCAAATTCATCCAACATCTCTGCCTCATGTTCAACTCTGCCTGAGTAAACAAATACTTGAGACTCTTGTGATCTGTGAAGATTTCAAATTTCTCGCCATACAAATAGTGACGCCAAATCTTCAGTGCAAAAATAATAGCTGCCAGCTCAAGATCATGCACCGGATAATTACCCTCGTGAACCTTCAACTTTATATAAGTGTACACAATCACGTGTCCATTTTGAGTCAGAACATAACCCAAACCATGCAAATAAGCATCGGTATACATGACGTACACTCCAGAACCAGACTGTAATGCCAACACTAGCGCAGAAGTCAACCGTAGACGAAGTTTACAAAAATTCTCTTCACATTTAGAAGACCATTCAATGGTCACACCCTTACGAGTAAGTTGTGTTATGGGTCGAGCTAGATGCAAAAAATTCATGATGAAGCGATGATAATAACCTGCCAGACCCAGGAAACTACGAATCTCAGCAACTGACGTTGGACGCAACCATTACAACACAACCTCAATCTTGCTCGGATCAACTGAAACTCCCTGACTTGATATGACATGGCCAAGAAACACCACACAATCTATCGAGAACTCACACTTACTCAGTTTCGCGTAGAGATGCCTTTCCCGAAGAGTCTGCAAGACAAGCATCAGATGATATGCATGCTCATCTACACTATGTGAGTACACCATATAATCAATAAATACCACCACGAACTTGTCTAAGTATTCCCTGAAAACACGGTTCATTAAATCTATTAATACATCCGGCGCGTTAGTCAATCCAAACGGCATCACCAAGAATTCATAATGCCTGTATCTCGTCCGGAACGCAATCTTGGCTATATCCTGATCTCTAACTCGTATCTAATGATAACCTGATCTCAAATCAATCTTGGAGTATACTGAAGTACCCTGCAACCGATCGAATAAGTCATCAATACGAGGCAAATGATATTTATTCTTCATGGTCACGCGGTTAAACTAACGATAATCGATACACAGTCGCATAGACCCATCATTCTTATTCACAAAGATAACAGAAGCTCCCCACGGAGATACACTAGGCCGAATGTATCCTTTATCCAAGAGATCCTGCAACTGATTCTTCAACTCACGCATCCCTGACGGATCCAAACGATACGGTTCTCTCGAAATAGGTGGCGTTCCTGGCATCAGATCAATGCCAAACTCCAATTCCCAAACAAGAGGGAAACTCGGAATCTCATCAAGAAAAACATCAGGAAATTCATTAACAATAGGCAAGCTCCATATACCAACCCTCTCAATGGACAAATCAACTGCATAGATGAGGTATCCTTCCCCGCTAGACTCCAAAGTAGGTCTGACATACCGAACCCAAAATGCCAAATTTTCGGGATACCGTACCGAAATGTTTTCGATATATAGACATTTTTTCAGTATACGTAATTTTTTTGGTATCTATACGGTATCAATATAGATTTTTTCTATATCAAAATTTCAAAATTTCAGTATCGGTACCGGTATGAATTTTTTTCATACCGATATTTTTGATACGGTATCTCGAAAACCCACCCCTCAGGAAGAGCTCGACAGGCTCTCAAAGCAGATACCAATGGATCGGGGGTCGTGCATCCTCAGCATAGAAAAACCAGCTATAACCACCAACCGAGTGAAACAGTACAAGTCTCTGGTAACAGTCCACTGAAGCTCGGTACGTGGTCAAAATATCAATTCCCAAAATTCAATCGAAGACTTTCATAGCTAATACCATGAGATTCATTGTCAGAGGATTACCTTCAAACTCTAAGGGAAAACCAAGAACTAGGCGTTTATCCAACGATGACTGACCAGTCGGGGTCGAAACAGAAAGCACTATGTTTAAAGAAACATAAGGTAACTGGTGACGCTTGAGAAAACGTGTGGATATGAAATAATGAGATACACCAGTATCAATAAGTACAAAAATAGGTATACCACATAAAAGAAACGTACCCGCAATAACCCTCTCATTCTCCTCCACTGCCTGGTCATGGTTCAGCGCAAACACCTGACTAGCAGCACGCGGTCACAGATTAGATCCTTCGGCTGATTGCCCTAGTGGCCTCTGCTGAATGGTATCCTGGGAACCAGAACTTGAACCCCCTGATCCCGCAGCCTGTGGACAATCCTTCTTAAGATGACTGACCGGCTAAATCGGTATGATTAAAAATCAACTGGCAAGCGTACCAGGTCATGTTATAATATAGTGGAAAAAAGTCCAGATGTCGAACCCACAGGGACTGTATAAATATGAATACCAAAATATATTTGTTCCTACTTAATCTAGACTAGTCAAAAAGAGGGATTTCAGATTTTAAACTAATAATTAAAATTGCAATTAAAATTAAATTAATTAAAATGCAGCAAGAAAATTTGGATTAATTCAAATATGGGAAAAGTTCGATCAAGGACTCACGTAGGTACCAGACAATTCATGTAACAAGCAGTCAATCTAAGACATCAGACTTAATCTTAATTCACAGGAATTTTCCTAATTTGTTCAAAGGACTATTTCTAGAACAATCAAACCTATTCAAATTTGACGGATTAATATTTCGTAATTCTAATCAAATTTGAATGCATGAATAGCTGTGAAAATTCAGTTTACACCCAAACCGCATAATGAAACCGAATTCTATTTTTAGTCAGTTTTACACTATGTTGACTATCAAAGTGATCGAATTCGAAACCTCCTCTGTCGACTTGGAATCGAATAACAAGCAAACAAATAACTAGCCAAGAAATTTGCAAGACAAATATAAATTCGATAACCAACAAAATCAAATCAAGTCTGAAAATCTCAAATAAACAAATCAAGTTTTATACATAAATTTTCTGGCCCAATCACGTGGCCTTGATCGAAGAAAGACTACTACTCACTAATAAACATGATTAAACAAACCAAGTCTAAAATTAAAAAATAAAAAATACTAGAGTAGAAGAAAAACTGAAGAATTGTTCCACAGCCGCCGTCAGCCTTCCCGTGTAATTAAAAAGTCAAAAAGTTTTTAAAAATATCATTCAACTTCTATTTATATGGTCCGCGCCAATTAGAATCCTCGTTGACCTAGAAATTCTCGAACATCACGCATCCAAACACGCACGCGCGCAGCTCAAAAATTCAGTGGCCTCGTAAACACCTCGCGCGCGCGAGGTAGAAGCTCGCACGCGCGCGGCTTCCCTCAAACTCTCTGGAGATTACTTCTGCGCACGCGCGAGGAGGAGCCTCGCGCGCGCGCGCCTTGTCCGCACAGTTGCTTCATAAAAACACCAAATTCCTACAAAATTCAACCAGGAGAGTATAATACATGCACATAATATAAAACACCAACAAAACTCACGAAAATAAAATAAATGCATGCAAAATAAATATAAATAGACATAAAATAATGTATACTAAACACACTTATCAATGACCAATCTCTCCGCAACGAA
This sequence comes from Henckelia pumila, assembly GCF_033568475.1. Lineage (NCBI taxonomy): Eukaryota > Viridiplantae > Streptophyta > Magnoliopsida > Lamiales > Gesneriaceae > Henckelia > Henckelia pumila. The sequence goes on from NC_133123.1 coordinate 61,027,534, forward strand.
AACAAGCTCCTGAATCTTTGCGGCACCTGTCTGTCGGATGATTCTTACCACAGTGGTCACACTTGCCTTTCTTCCCAAAACGCATCACACCACCCGATATAGAGGAAAAATTAAAAGAAGCAGACTTCTTAAAGGACTGAGCATGGGGACCCAAAGAACTCGGGGGTCGAGAATACTGAAATGACCTAGCACGATTCACACTGATCTCAGCTTGTCAACAAAGGTTCACCAAAACCTCGTAGGAAGTGGGATTATCACACACTGTGACTCGGTCAAAAATCTCCCGGTTCAGCCCCCTACAGAAAATGATCGCACTTTGCCTCAGAACTGGAGCCAATAAGTGGACAATACGGAAGAAGATCAATAAACTTCAGCCGGTACTTGTCCACAGACAAAGATCCCTACTTCTGATTAAGCAACTCAATTGCCTTCGCCTGGCGAAGAGCTGGAGGAAAATACTGCTGACGGAACAATCTGTAGAAATCGGGCCACCAAAAATGTCCCTACTCCTGAAGCAATGGTGCGGACGCAAACTTCCACTTACGAGCACGTACCTCTAACAAAAAAGTAGCAACCTACATATTTTGATCCTCAGAGCAATCGAAGACATGGAAACAACTCTCCATACGCTCAAGCCATTCCTCCGCTACCTCGGGCGTCTCTTCTCCTATCAAAGGCTTCGAGCCTATCTGCACGAACCTATACATCTCAAAACGATGCCTACCCTCTCGATGGTAACGATGTGCACGGGGTTGTCTAGAATAATCACCATCTCCCCAGTGGCCAGCACAACACTGACTCTCCTCATCTCTATTGGTCATCTGAAAATACAACGCTCATCAAAACCTAAAGAGACAAAACTAATTCCCAGATTTATCTTAAGCCTGCTCTGATAACAAAAATATAGTGACCCGCACTGTGATCACCTACTAATAAAAAACCTTAAGCATGAAATAATTCCTAATGAAACATAATCAGATAATTAACAGCGAAAACTACATTAAAGTTATACAACCCAAATATAAGAGATCTGAAATTTTTAATACAACCATATCGAATAAAATATTCCCAAAACCAACACCCCTGAAAACTATACACAAACACTGCGACAGAAAACTCCTCAAGCTAACAACCTCGGCATCTAGGATCTCCCAGCATCTCCTGCACTATCCAACCTAAGGCATGCCCCGTCTAATAGGGTGTCCAATAGTCACAGAAATAAAGGACGTGAGTGAACTACGCTTAGTAGGAGAGTATGAGTATACAAATATTATGTGAATGATTGCAAGTGTACGGGTTACCAAGACTCGAGCTCAAGAATATCTGGTCAAGAATAGACTCGAGCCCTAGACAGTGGATATATGTGACCTGATCACGAATCTAAGTGTCCAAACATCCACTAACAGGATAGGGTGAAAACACTACTATAGGATTTTACAAGGATACAAACTCAAGATGATCATGCATGAAGCATAATAACGTGAAATAATATATGCAGATAAAATCATGTCATATAAATAATGCAACACATAATACATGCATACTCAGTCAGAGTATCTCGAACAGTACATTCGTACCTTAATATTACTAGGCAAGCTACACCAGCTCTATTGTCCAATGTAGCACCAAGAACTTCTAAAATTTGAAAATCATGCCTAAAATTATTTTTAGTATTTATATTTTAAATTTCTTGAAGTTAATTGTTTAAGTTTCAGTTAAAGTTAGCCTTTCTTGACTTATTTGAATTAAATGCCTTGAACTGTTTAGTTAGTAATTTTTATCCAGGCAGGCGACGACGGTGGGCTTCGGTGGTTTATTTTCAAGATTTTTAATTTTAAGATTTTAAGTTAGAGGTAAAAGGGGGGTTTTGGCCAAAAATGCAAATTTTGAATTTTTAGGGGTCAAAAAGAAATTTTATCATTTTCTTGGGTTATTTCCTAAATTTTCCATAAAATAGGATTTTATTAAATCCGGGTTAGTGGAATTTCAATCAAAATGTTGTGAGTTGAAATTTTAAATTTAGAAGTTTGAAAATAGCAAAAAGTTTGAGGTATAAAGTTTTAATAGTACAAGTAGTACTTTTGCTAGTACAAGTGAAATTTTAAAACACTACACACAATACACTACACTTTTAATTTACACTATCATTAAAACATTTCAATTAAAAAATCAAGACACAAACCCTAACTCCCAAACCCTAGCCCTAGCCGCCCACTTCTCCCCTCTCCCTTGAAGAAGCCGTCCAACCCCTCCAGCCGCCGCCCAGCCGCCGTCCGCCGCCGCCTGCCGCCGTCCCAGCCACCGGAGAAGCTCCCCTAGGTGCTTAGCTTGGTGTTTGGTTGAAGTTCCACTCTCATCTCCTCTTCTTGTTCGAAATTTGTTGGTAGATTGGTGAAGGCAAGTGTAACTATTTCTTTGGGCTAACATTCAAGCAATATCTACCCCCACCCTTAAGACTTCTTGCAATAATTTCGAAAATGCATGATGTTGTGATGTTAGGGTTTCGAATTTGGGCATTTAAGGGGCTGATTTTGCTAAATGTGTTATGGGGTTGAGTTTATGTGATTTAATGTTGAGTATATGTGCAATGACATGGATTTATATGGATGTTCTTGCCAAAATTCGAATTTTCAGAATGTATAAGGACCTAAATTTCGAAATTTTGCATGTGTAGGGGCTGAAATTTAATTGATGTTGAAGTATTTAATGGTCTTGCATTGGTCTTGATTGATTGTTCAACATTTTGGAGTTTTGATGGTTAATTCTTGATGTTCTTGATATGTGTTGTGAAAGTGTGGATTGAGTGTAGCCCAAGTGTTTGGGAAAAGTCCTAAGAGAGGTTATTTGAGGTGTTTGGGTGTTTGGTGTGGAGATAAGTTGAGGAAAGTGGGCTAAGTGTTTGAATTGTTGGAATTGGAGGTGTGTGAGTGTGCAGGGCAGCACTGTTCACGGGGCAGGGCAGGGTCGTGGCTGAGGTCTGGGCAGGGTTAGGCTATTCCATGGTAAAGTTCATGACGTTGTGGTCGCGTCGATATAAAATGGGCTCGATTCGGATAAGAATTGAGTGAGTTATGGATTTTTCAAAATTGGGTGCAAGTGCAGATTTTTCCTTTGAATAGGGGCTGTCCGATTTTTGTGTTTTGTAAATTTGCTCTTTTGATCTTTTGATGATACCACCTATTCCTTGGGATGATTTGGAGAGTTTGTTGAGTGTCGGTTCAAGCGGGACGGGTTTTGGATAAGGCATGACAAAGTTAAGGGCTTTTCGGTTTACTTGCTCGAGTTAAGTCAAGTTTGAGGATTTTGTTGGGTAAGTTGTCTTCTTTGGACTTAGGGGCAGCCACTCATCCACCTTAAACTCACATTTTCGAGTCGAGTCTCATGTCTTAAAGATTGCTTATTCGTGTGCATTTGACGTGTTCTTGAGTTTAATAAAGAAAAAGGAAGTTTACTTGTTTGCATGCCATTTAATGTATGAGTTGAGTCTTTATAAATGAAAAGGGAAAAGAAAGCAAATATTTTTGAATGAAGTGATCTGTTTGTGACAAGAGGGGTGTTGCTAGGCCGGGGGATGCCTCGGTCTACTCACCAAGAGGTTATAGAGGTTAGGCAAGGAGCAAGAGACATCTTGTTTACCCTTGCCACAGAGGGGCAATGTGGGATCGGGAGGCATCTCGGTCTCCTTGCCATAGAGGGGTTAAGTTCGTCGGGAGAAATCTCGTCGTCTTGCCGGCATAGTGCACTGCAGCCATGATCATGATCGAAACAGAGGGTCACAAATCAGGGATCGGATTTCTAAGAGGAAAAAGTAAAGAAAAGTTAAAATATTAAAGTTTCACAATTTTAGTTGACTCGTTTTGCATTGATGTCAGTCTTTCAGTTATGCATGAGTCTAAGTTGAATGTTATGAAAGTTAAAGTTTATCATAGTGTGAGTTCATTAATGCATGATTTCTATATCTTTCTAGTTTCATGCATATTACAGTTTAAGTTGAGTTTTTGCATCACGTATTTTAAACCCTTGTTATTATCCTAGTTATGCTTGTTGAGTCTTTAGACTCACTATGCTTGAATGTTTGCAGGTGAGGATTTTGTGGAGGAGACGGAGGGGCGTGATCTACTGGGATGAGGCCATCGGTAGTGCAAGGCCCAGTGACCGTTGCTTCCTTTTAGTTTATGTTTTTCCGCACAGTTATCGAATTTGTAATAATGAAGTATTATTTGAGATCTTGTAGTATTTATAGCCAGGATGTGCATTCCCTGTGCTACAGCTTATGTTTTGAAGTACGTTTTCCGCTTTTGCAAGTTTATGATTATCGTTGGAATTAATTTTAAATGCTTTAGTTTACTTTATGCTGTAACCGAGAGGTGGTTACTAGGATTGCATGTTTATGTTTAACGCACTTAAGTTTTGAAGTCAATTTTCTTTCCTTATTTAAATTGCTGTTTGAGTCTTGATGGCTTATTTGTTTTACAAATAGGTCATGGCAAAATTTTTAAAAATCCGTAATTTTCCTTTATTTTAATTATAGTCTAGTAGCGAGTAGTTAGGGTCGTTTCAGTTGGTATCAGAGCACGGTCTTGGTTTGGGCTGAGCCTACTGCCGGTTGCTGAAACTCAGGGGATCTCGCCTCAAAGTCTGTAAGATTTAAGTTTAATGTCTCTATCTGTTTAAGTTTTGATGTATTAGTTTCTTGAGTTATTGAGAAGTTTAAATTTGAAGTAAAAATATTTTCTAAGGCATGAAATTTGAATGTTGGATTTTCTCAATGCGTTTAGATGGCTCATCGTCATGATCCGCGTGCAGTTACGCCTCCACCGCCTCCACCGGCGCCGCAGGTGGATATAGGAGGGCAGGTGCTAGCAGGATTGGCCCGTATCCTCGAGCGTCATGTGGATGCTCCTGTTGCTAGATCGGAGACTACTTATGAGCAGTTTCGGAAGATGAATCCGAAGGACTTCGCTGGCACCACTGATCCGTTGATAGCGGAGGGTTGGATCCGCTCCCTTGAGGTGATCTTTCGCTATATGAAGATGGGAGATCCAGATAGAGTGAGATGTGTTGTGTTTCTCCTCCAGGATGATGCCGCCCTCTGGTGGGAGGGTATGGAGAAGATTGTGAACCCAGCTACTCTACCTTGGGCTGAGTTCAAGAAGTTGTTCTTTGAGAAGTACTTTACTGCTGATGTGAGAGCCCGTTTGAAGACGGAGTTTATGAGCTTGAGGCAGGGTGATCTGTCGGTAGCCCAGTTCGTGGTGAAGTTTGAGAGAGGCTGCCATTTCGTGTCGTTGATTGGAGATGATGAGAAAGAGAAGCTGGAGCACTTTCTTGTAGGGCTTCGACCTACCATCCGTAGGGATGTGCTGATGGCTGAGCCATCTGATTATGCTTCAGCACTGAGGCGTGCCTTGAGGTCCGAGCAGACGCTGAGAGATATTAGCGCGGAGGCGCATGGCAAGAGGCCCTTCCCTCATCAGGGCCACTCTCAGCAGCAGCAGCACGGCAAGAAGCCGTATCATGGGCCCCCGAGACAGCAGGGACAGCAGGCACCGCAGGGGCGTCAGGCCCAGAGACAGGTTCCTCCCAAGGCTGGGGAGAAGCCTATTTGTCAGTTTTGCCATCGTTTGCATTTTGGAAAGTGTTTGAAGGATGCTGGAGTTTGCTTCAAGTGCAAGAAGCCAGGACATATGTCTACCCATTGTCCAGAGCTGAGGAGGCCCGTGCAGGGCAGAGTGTTCGTGATGGAGGTCGAGCAGGCCGACCCAGACACTACTCTTCTCACAGGTAATATCTTAACTTTTGGGTTAGAGCAGTTAAAGATTTGTTGATGCATGCGACTCTAAATCTTTGCTTGTTTGATGTTTTACTCTAGTAACTTGTTGCATGCCTTAGGACCTTTGACTGTTTAGCATGAATAGTATCTTGTTTGGGAATTGTTGAATTAGAATGAGCCTAAGTAGAACTCGTGGTTTTAACTTCAACCTTTCGTCGTTGTAACTACTGCTATGCAGGTAGGATTGTTGTGGCAGGCGTAGCCACGAGGGCCTTATTAGACTCAGGGGCTACCCATTCCTTTATATCGGAGTCTTTTGCCCTTGAGAGGGGCATTGAGAGCGAGGAATTGGAGGTTGGATTCTCAGTTACTATCCCCTCAGGGGAAGAGCTATCCACCAGGAGCATGGTGAGAGACCTTGTATTGCTTTTGCAGGGTCAGTCAGTGGTAGCAGACCTCATAGTGCTACCTTTGCCAGAGTTTGACCTGATTCTTGGGATGGATTGGATGACGAAGAATGCGGTGATGATAGATTTTCAGCAGAGGTCAGTACTAGTCAGGCCTGAGGGCGAGGAACCGTTTTGGTTTGAGGCTGCTAAGAGCTTGAGGAAGACTCGAGTCATTTCTACTTTGCAAGCTCAGAGGCTTGTACTTAGTGGGTGCGAGTCATTTCTAGCCAGTTTATCTTTGACAGAGCTGCCAGAGCGACCAGTTATTTCTGATGTGGCTATCGTCAGGGAGTTTGAGGATGTGTTCCCTAGCAGTGTTGTGGGAATTCCGCCCGATAGAGAAGTGGAGTTCTCTATAGATTTGATTCCCGGTACTGTGCCTATCTCCAAGGCACCGTACAGATTGGCTCCTACCGAAATGAAGGAGTTAAAAGAGCAGATTCAAGAGTTGCTTGACAAGGGATTCATACGCCCTAGTTTCTCCCCATGGGGCGCACCAGTTCTCTTCGTTAAGAAGAAGGACGGTAGTCTAAGATTGTGCATAGACTACCGAGGTTTGAACGGAGTGACGGTGAAGAACAAGTACCCATTACCTAGGATCGAGGACCTCTTCGATCAATTGCAAGGTGCATCCGTCTTTTTGAAGATTGATCTTCGTTCAGGTTATCACCAGTTGAAGGTGAAGGAGTCAGATGTGGCGAAGACAGCTTTTAGGACTCGTTACGGTCATTACGAGTTCCTTGTGATGCCGTTTGGGATGACGAATGCGCCCGCGGTTTTCATGGATCTTATGAACCGCGTGTTTCAGCCTTACTTGGACCGCTTTGTCATTGTTTTCATCGATGACATCCTCATTTATTCGAAGGATAGAGTGGAGCATGAACAGCATTTGAGGACCGTTCTTGAGGTGCTTCGAGAGCACAAGTTGTTGGCCAAGTTTGATAAGTGTGAATTCTGGTTGGAGAAAGTTGCTTTCTTGGGTCATATTATTTCTAAGAGCGGTGTGGAAGTAGACCCTTCAAAGGTTCAAGCAGTGAAGGAGTGGTCTATACCGAGGAGCGCGTCTGAGATTCGCAGTTTTCTTGGATTAGCCGGTTTTTACCGAAAATTTATCAAGGGTTTTTCCTCCATTGTTGTGCCTATGACAGCGTTGACTAAGAAGAACGCCAAGTTTGTTTGGAGTGCCGAGTGTCAAAGGAGCTTTGATACTTTGAAGGAAGCTCTTACGACAGCGCCAGTGTTGACCATGCCATCCGGGCAAGGTGATTTTGTGGTGTATACTGATGCTTCCAAGTTGGGATTGGGAGCAGTTCTGATGCAGCGAGACAGAGTTATTGCCTATGCTTCTAGGCAATTGAAGGAGCACGAGAAGAACTACCCTACTCATGACTTAGAGTTGGCAGCGGTAGTGTTTGCTCTTAAGATTTGGAGACACTATCTTTACGGAGAGAAGAGTCAGATCTTCACAGACCACAAAAGCCTCAAGTACTTCTTCACCCAGAAGGAGTTGAATATGAGGCAGCGTAGGTGGTTAGAGTTGGTGAAGGACTATGACTGCAATATTAGCTACCACCCTGGTAAAGCTAATGTGGTTGCAGATGCTTTGAGCAGGAAGACTGCAGTGATTACCTCCTTGTCAGTGTCTAGACCGTTGCAGGTTGAGATTCAGAGGTATGGTCTTGAGTTTTATGCGAGTGGTAGAGCTCCCCGTTTGTCTTCCCTTAGTGTGCAGACTACACTTTTTGATCGTATCCGTGCAGCGCAGTCAGTTGATGAGCAGATCAGGAAGTGGAGACAGAGAGATGAGGAGAAAGGCAGCGGTTTGTATGCTGTGGTAGATGGGATTGTGAGGTACAGAGGTAGATTTTGGGTTCCCGCAGGTGATTCTCTGCGAGTTACTATCATGGCAGAGGCACATACATCGCCGTACTCAATCCACCCTGGTAGTACGAAGATGTATCGGGATCTTCAGCAGCTTTATTGGTGGCCAGGCATGAAAAGTGACATTGCCCGATTCGTGTCAGAATGCCTGACATGCCAGCAGGTTAAGGCGGAGCATCAGAGACCCGCCGGTTTGCTTAAGCCTCTCCCTATTCCGGAGTGGAAGTAGGAGAATATCTCCATGGATTTTGTCGTGGGATTGCCGAAGACATTGAGAGGTTCGAATGCCATTTGGGTGATTGTAGACCGTCTCACTAAGTCGGCTCACTTTTTACCGGTGAAGATGACTTTCACGATGACTCAGTTCGCGGAGTTGTATATCCGGGAGATAGTCAGACTACATGGTATTCCAGTCTCCATAGTGTCTGATAGAGATCCACGGTTTACTTCGTCTTTTTGGAAGAGTCTTCATTCTGCTATGGGTACGAAGCTATTTTTTAGCACCGCCTTTCACCCGCAGACTGATGGCCAGTCAGAGAGGGTGATTCAGATTTTGGAGGATCTTTTGAGGGCATGTGCTATTGATTTTCAAGGTAGTTGGGAGTCGAGACTACCACTAGTGGAATTCGCGTATAATAACAGTTTTCAGTCCACTATTGGCATGGCTCCCTACGAGGCACTATATGGGAGGAAGTGTAGATCTCCAGTGTTGTGGGATGAGATAGGTGAGAGATCAGACTTTGGTCCGGAGATTGTTCAGTTGACCACCGAGGTAGTGGCTAAGATCCGTGATAGGATGAGGACTGCCCAGAGTAGGCAGAAGAGCTATGCTGATCACCGGAGGAGAGACTTGGAGTTCTCGGTGGGTGATCATGTTTTTATCCGTATTGCACCCATGAAGGGTGTGATGAGGTTTGGAAAGAAAGGGAAGTTGGCACCGAGGTTCATAGGGCCCTTCGAGATTTTGGATAGGGTAGGGGTACTGGCTTATAGAGTGGCCTTGCCGCCTAACCTTGATAAGATCCATAATGTCTTCCATGTGTCGATGTTGAGGAAGTACATCTCGAACCCATCCCATGTGCTTAGTTCGGAACCGCTTCAGCTATCTCCTCACTTGACCTATGAGGAGAAGCCCATCCGGATTTTGGATAGACAGGAGAGAAGACTCCGTAACAAGTCGATTCCAATGATCAAGGTGAGATGGCAGAACCATTCGGATGAAGAGGCCACTTGGGAAGCAGAAGCAGATATCAGAGTTCGATATCCGAAGCTTTTTGGTAAGTTTTAATTTCGAGGACGAAATTTCTTATTAGGGAGGGAGGAATTGTAGCACCAAGAACTTCTAAAATTTGAAAATCATGCCTAAAATTATTTTTAGTATTTATATTTTAAATTTCTTGAAGTTAATTGTTTAAGTTTCAGTTAAAGTTAGCCTTGCTTGACTTATTTGAATTAAATGCCTTTAACTGTTTAGTTAGTAATTTTTATCCAGGCAGGCGACGACGGTGGGCTTCGGTGGTTTATTTTCAAGATTTTTAATTTTAAGATTTTAAGTTAGAGGTAAAAGGGGGGTTTTGGCCAAAAATGCAAATTTTGAATTTTTAGGGGTCAAAAAGAAATTTTATCATTTTCTTGGGTTATTTCCTAAATTTTCCATAAAATAGGATTTTATTAAATCCGGGTTAGTGGAATTTCAATCAAAATGTTGTGAGTTGAAATTTTAAATTTAGAAGTTTGAAAATAGCAAAAAGTTTGTGGTATAAAGTTTTAATAGTACAAGTAGTACTTTTGCTAGTACAAGTGAAATTTTAAAACACTACACACAATACACTACACTTTTAATTTACACTATCATTAAAACATTTCAATTAAAAAATCAAGACACAAACCCTAACTCCCAAACCCTAGCCCTAGCCGCCCACTTCTCCCCTCTCCCTTGAAGAAGCCGTCCAACCCCTCCAGCCGCCGCCCAGCCGCCGTCCGCCGCCGCCTGCCGCCGTCCCAGCCACCGGAGAAGCTCCCCTAGGTGCTTAGTTTGGTGTTTGGTTGAAGTTCCACTCTCATCTCCTCTTCTTGTTCGAAATTTGTTGGTAGATTGGTGAAGGCAAGTGTAACTATTTCTTTGGGCTAACATTCAAGCAATATCTACCCCCACCCTTAAGACTTCTTGAAATAATTTCGAAAATGCATGATGTTGTGATGTTAGGGTTTCGAATTTGGGCATTTAAGGGGCTGATTTTGCTAAATGTGTTATGGGGTTGAGTTTATGTGATTTAATGTTGAGTATATGTGCAATGACATGGATTTATATGGATGTTCTTGCCAAAATTCGAATTTTCAGAATGTATAAGGACCTAAATTTCGAAATTTTGCATGTGTAGGGGCTGAAATTTAATTGATGTTGAAGTATTTAATGGTCTTGCATTGGTCTTGATTGATTGTTCAACATTTTGGAGTTTTGATGGTTAATTCTTGATGTTCTTGATATGTGTTGTGAAAGTGTGGATTGAGTGTAGCCCAAGTGTTTGGGAAAAGTCCTAAGAGAGGTTATTTGAGGTGTTTGGGTGTTTGGTGTGGAGATAAGTTGAGGAAAGTGGGCTAAGTGTTTGAATTGTTGGAATTGGAGGTGTGTGAGTGTGCAGGGCAGCACTGTTCACGGGGCAGGGCAGGGTCGTGGCTGAGGTCTGGGCAGGGTTAGGCTATTCCATGGTAAAGTTCATGATGTTTTGGTCGCGTCGATATAAAATGGGCTCGATTCGGATAAGAATTGAGTGAGTTATGGATTTTTCAAAATTGGGTGCAAGTGCAGATTTTTCCTTTGAATAGGGGCTGTCCGATTTTTGTGTTTTGTAAATTTGCTCTTTTGATCTTTTGATGATACCACCTATTCCTTGGGATGATTTGGAGAGTTTGTTGAGTGTCGGTTCAAGAGGGACGGGTTTTGGATAAGGCATGACAAAGTTAAGGGCTTTTCGGTTTACTTGCTCGAGTTAAGTCAAGTTTGAGGATTTTGTTGGGTAAGTTGTCTTCTTTGGACTTAGGGGCAGCCACTCATCCACCTTAAACTCACATTTTCGAGTCGAGTCTCATGTCTTAAAGATTGCTTATTCGTGTGCATTTGACGTGTTCTTGAGTTTAATAAAGAAAAAGGAAGTTTACTTGTTTGCATGCCATTTAATGTATGAGTTGAGTCTTTATAAATGAAAAGGGAAAAGAAAGCAAATATTTTTGAATGAAGTGATCTGTTTGTGACAAGAGGGGTGTTGCTAGGCCGGGGGATGCCTCGGTCTACTCACCAAGAGGTTATAGAGGTTAGGCAAAGAGCAAGAGACATCTTGTTTACCCTTGCCACAGAGGGGCAATGTGGGATCGGGAGGCATCTCGGTCTCCTTGCCATAGAGGGGTTAAGTTCGTCGGGAGAAATCTCGTCGTCTTGCCGGCATAGTGCACTGCAGCCATGATCATGATCGAAACAGAGGGTCACAAATCAGGGATCGGATTTCTAAGAGGAAAAAGTAAAGAAAAGTTAAAAAGTTAAAGTTTCACAATTTTAGTTGACTCGTTTTGCATTGATGTCAGTCTTTCAGTTATGCATGAGTCTAAGTTGAATGTTATGAAAGTTAAAGTTTATCATAGTGTGAGTTCATTAATGCATGATTTCTATATCTTTCTAGTTTCATGCATATTACAGTTTAAGTTGAGTTTTTGCATCACGTATTTTAAACCCTTGTTATTATCCTAGTTATGCTTGTTGAGTCTTTAGACTCACTATGCTTGAATGTTTGCAGGTGAGGATTTTGTGGAAGAGACGGAGGGGCGTGATCTACTGGGATGAGGCCATCGGTAGTGCAAGGCCCAGTGACCGTTGCTTCCTTTTAGTTTATGTTTTTCCGCACAGTTATCGAATTTGTAATAATGAAGTATTATTTGAGATCTTGTAGTATTTATAGCCAGGATGTGCATTTTCTGTGCTACAGCTTATGTTTTGAAGTACGTTTTCCGCTTTTGCAAGTTTATGATTATCGTTGGAATTAATTTTAAATGCTTTAGTTTACTTTATGCTGTAACCGGGAGGTGGTTACTAGGATTGCATGTTTATGTTTAACGCACTTAAGTTTTGAAGTCAATTTTCTTTCCTTATTTAAATTGTTGTTTGAGTCTTGATGGCTTATTTGTTTTACAAATAGGTCATGGCAAAATTTTTAAAAATCCGTAATTTTCCTTTATTTTAATTATAGTCTAGTAGCGAGTAGTTAGGGTCGTTTCATCCAAGCCTATAATCACAAGATTACTGTATCACTAAACAACATCTAAAAGCCTTAACTAAGCTAATAGATATTCCCAAACTATTTATAGGATCTAGGGTTATACCTTCTTCCGTCGTCATCCCTTTGTTGTCGAATGCCCCAGAACTTGGGCACAACTTCACTACGACTTTTGGACGCCTCGCCAAGGCCCCGTTCCTCGCCAAATATGACTAAAAAGCCCCTAAACTAACCAAGAAACGAGAGGGAAAAATTGTGAATTGGAAAGCTAAATGTGAGCCTCGGATTCCATATTTATAGATAGAGTTCGGAAGCTCCGAACTCCACTTCGAAAGCTCTGAACTCGCATGGCAGCCACGTTGCAGAAATTAAATGATCGAAAGCTCCGGACTCACCTTTGGACATTCTGATCTCCTGCGTGTCTGAGCAAATTGACACGTCGATAATGCCTAACTAAGATCAGAAGCTCCGATCGTACTTCGGAAGTTCCGATCGTGCCATAGCTTCCAAACTCCTTCGCCCCTTCCGATCTCTTCGGACAACCAATCTCTACAAGGCTTGGGTTCGGACCTTCCGAACCACCCGAGCCCAAAAATAATCCCATTTACCATTTTTGGATATTTTGGATCCGATTTCTTGGTCCGATTGGTAAACTTAAAATTCCTTAATCATGTTTTATTTGTTCCAAACACACTACTCAAATTCATATTGTAAAAATGGAACTGGGCTACTATAGAGCATCTGTTGGTCTGCTCTTCTACATCTGCTCTAGTGGTACTATACCGGTTCTTCTTGTCTTCTCGACTTTGTCTACTGGTTTCCTTTAGCTATTTTGTTTTTGCTCTTTTGTTTAGTTGATGTCCAAAGTAGTTTTTCAAACATTGAAACTCAGATACTTGATTTTTTTAAAAATTTCCTCCTTTTTTATGTTTGACAAAACTAAGCAATTAATCCATTTTTTCATTTCCCCCTTTTTGACAAACACATAATTTTTTGTATTCTACTGGAATTTTCTTCAAAATCTCGAAACTTCAAAGCTCGATTGATCTTCCGATCTTCAATTATGCTCTTGATATCTCTTGATACTTCAAATGATCTTCAAATTGTGCTACTGATACGCTTTTAATGTTCTGGTTTTCTGTTCTGGTCCACTCAAACTTATGTCCAATTCCTTCATTTCCTTCCTCTAATTCTCTCTCTTTCCCCCTGAAACTGATTCCTTCTCAATCTTTGATTAACTGAATTGATAAGCTTGAGAGGTCTTCAAACAAGAACTTGATTTGTATACTGTGTTGTCTTCCTATTTATGTTTTTCCCTTCTTCTGATCTTCTATTATTCATTCTTTCTTATTTGTTATACCCCTAAATCTCTTCTTCGACTGAAGTTCCCCCTTACTTAATTTCCCTTTACAATTTTGCCTTGTAGATGTTCATCAAACTGGTTTGACTGAGCTGGATATTTGATATGCTACTGCTTCTGTTGTTCTGCTTTTCAACCTTAATTCATCAGTTTAGCTTTGCTCTACTGCTTCATTCTGGCTATCCACTACTGGTTTAGTTTAGCTCATATCTTCTTCTGTCTTTTCAACTGTGATTCCCCCTAAATTAATGCTTTGCTAAAATTCCTGTTACCTATAAAAACAAATTAAAATATCATATGGTCCCCATACCTACTTGGGTCCAGAAGAGATTAGTCCTTTAGGAGCCCATACTTGGATCAACCTAACTGGTCGACCACTAACAGTTTTCCATCGAGGTTGTGCATAAACAGGTGTGTGTAGGTGATGTGCTTCATATGCAATGTGTTGTGGGTGATGTGTATTAATCCTAACATGTTGTTTCACCCTTCCCACATCATGAGCCTGCCTGTATTTTCTTTGAGAGCACTTTCTGTTATATATTTTGTTATGCTTGTCACTCATTGAGCCGTGTTTGGCTCGACTGGTCTTCCAGTCTTGCCTTACACTAGAGCTCTTTGGCACATAACCAAGGCCAAACTTCCTGCCATTGTTCTTAAATTCAACTGGTTTATCATTTTGCGGGCCAGGGCTACTTTGTTCATGTACCAAACTGGATTTTACAAAATGAATGTATTTCCTTCTGCACATATCCAGTGTTGGTCGAGTATCAACTTCAGAACTGCTCTTATGTTCAACATAGCCCAGACCAGTTGCGTCTCCAACTGGTCTCTGTAGTTCTTGCATTTCAGTCAAAATGACTGAAGACTTGTTCCAAGAGTTAAACATCTAAAAAATTTTCAAATTTTCTGATAGAAGCAGCTGATTTTCAACTTGTATCATGTCATTCTCAGTCTTTAACTTACTAATTTATGCCTCTAGATTTATAATGTCTATTGACTTTTCAGTCATGGTGTTTGGCAGATCATTTTGCCTAGTTTTGACTTTCTCAAATGACAAAAAAAAGTCTATGATACTCATTTGTAATTGTGTGCAATGCATCAAAAAGTTCACCTTGTGTAAAGTTGTTTAAGTTTTGATCTAGTACCTGCCTACTGGTAGATTCCATTTTTACATCAGTTCTGACCTGCAAGTAGATGATTTCTTTTTCATCATCAGTGCTTATAGATGCTTGATCATCATGTATCATCAAGCACATGATTGAATCGTCATCAATTGGGCTAGCTGGAGTAACTGAGCAGCAAGGTTCATCAGTAGAGTCGGTCAGTTGGCTTATGTTCTGCTCAGCATCTTCACTCTCTTCTCATAACTGGATCAACTTCTGCCAAATGCCCTTAGCAGTAAGACAAGTCTTGATCTTCTTGAAAGTGCAGCTATCCAGGGTGCTGAACAATATGTTCTTGGAAATATTGTCAAGATTGGATAACATCTTGTCTTCAGTGGTCCATTGACTTTTTGATTTATCAATAATGATTAGACCTTCAGTCATTACTTGCCACATATCATCATTATGAGCTGCAAGATGGAATTGTGTTCTCTAACTCCATTCTTCAAAATTTTCAATTGAAAACATCGGGAGATCGGTTGATGTCATTTGATGTATTGTTCAGAAGAGAGAAAGGAACCTCGCTCTTATACCACTTGTCAGGATCGTCCTCTACTGCTCACTGCATATGATCTACCGCCAACTGATAGTTCTCTACTAATTGAGATCAGTTGAATGCTGATTTTGCTCTAGTAGTGAATTCAGTAGGGTGAGCCACTGAACTCTCCTTTATCTATTGTCAGTACTCTAAATGGCGGTCGAGGCATCCGCCTAGGCAATAGAAGGCCCTCGACCGGCCCGTCTTAGTCTAAGGCGGTCTCTGTAGGTGGTTCGAGGCCATCCAGCGGTCGAGGAGGCCGAGGCGGTCAATGATTTTAAAATTCCAGTCAAAACTATCAAAGTTAAATAATTTTAAAAACCATTCAAAGTCAATCAATTTTAAAAATCTTAGATATAATAAAAAATAAAAAAAAACTTCTCTTTCTTTTGTATTTATTTTTGGTTTCAAATATCCTCCACCATCAGCCACCACTTGCCTCAAACTGCCTCCATCCGCCCTCCGCCGCTGCCGCTGTCTACCACCACCTTAATTATCTTGTTAGTTTTTATTTATATATTTATTTGCACTTTTTTAGATTGTATATATTGTATGAAGCTTTTTTAGGCATAAACATTATTTAATTACATATATTACACAAAATTTTTTGACTATTTGTAATTACATTGCATGATTATAGATAATTGTCTATTAAAAATTGTTAAAAAAATTCAACCGCCTGGGCACCGCTTAGGCGGCCGACGCGGAAGGCGGTCACTGATCGCCCCGCCACCGCCTCCTGCCATTTACAACATTGTCTATTGTCGATATCAGTTATCCAACAAAAGTGCGAATGTGCGGAATGAGGTCAACTCAAAGATTGAACTTGTATCAAATGGCTCTACTGGTTGTGTGTGTGTTCAACAAAAAGTAATTAACACAACAATTTATTTTTGGATGTTCGGAGACTCAACTGGTCCTATTTCACCCCTTCTTGTGCTTCCATAAGGTATCACTAGAAGACTTTGACTAAGGACTTACTCCACTGCCTACAACTGAGACTTCTAGCCACTCTAAAATCTAGTTACAGAGGTTTGGAGCACCTCAATTGTATGAATATTGTCTTCTCGACTTTGTCTACTGGTTTCCTTTAGCTCTTATTTTTCTGCTCTTTTGTTTAGTTGATGCCCAAAGTAGTTTTTCAAACACCAAAACTCAGAGACATGATTTTCTAACATTAATACATAACTATATAAATGTTATTTTCCTTTCATTCAAATTAAATCAATTCTATATAATTAAAAAATATTATAATATGAAAAACCATTTTATTGATATAAACTAATATTATGCTTGCTAGTTTTTATTGTATTCCCCCTTCCCTTGATTTCACTTTCCTCCACAAATTGATTCAAAATATAAACCTGTAACAGTTAATGAGTCGTGAACAATATATCATGCTTTAATTGTGGCTTACTTTCATGTGACAAAGTGGAAAAAAAAAATTTGGACGCGTCATAATTTGTTGTGTGTGTTTATTAATTATGTATATATATGGTGGTTTGCACTATAATATTCTTTTTAGAATGATTGAGTCCATGTTACAGAACTGAAAACATATAAATTTTCGTAGTACATGTATTATTTGATATTTTTAGATCATGACACCCATGATACATCTGTTCGATTAAAAAAAATGAATAGCAAATGATATGTGTGTGTGAAACAGAGAGTTTGTTGAAATATTTGAACAATAACCTTTGAAAAATATTCCAGCATTTTATTTTCAGAATAATAATCACTTCATAAATCAAACTCCATATATTCCCTACTGTCACATTACTTATAATGTCCCCTCTGTTTTACCTTACAAAGTTCATAATACATGATTTATTAATTCAAGTCTGGTTTCAGGTATATCAGTAGCTCGTTTTGAAGGGCTTATACGTATTAAGATCAAGGACAACACCAGCCACAGATCCAACTGCTGCTGCTATAGAAACACAAAGACAAGCCATGCTCAGTATCTGTAACCCGATCCACCGGTTCGTCCACCGCCCTATCTTGTTCTGAGCAATGTACATCTCCACAGGAAAATAAACCGTTAGGGGCCAAAATCCTAAAGCTCCGAGTATCCCAACCACATCGTTGAAGAACGGCAGCAGCATCGCTATGATGGTCGTGAAGACGACAAACGCGGTTCTCCACGTTAAACGGAAAAAGTTCAGCTGATACACCCCACAAAACGGAATAGGTATGTCATATTCTGCCGTCACAAAGCTGCTTCTGCTCCATTTTTGCGTGCTCCATTTTTCGACGAATGCAAACAAGGGCTGGCAGTAGACCTAAAGTTTTTGCATTTCCATCATTTAGTTAGTAAAATCTGAATGGTTAATTGTGAAGTTATGAGTGATGTTTGTTCTTACCTGGTAGGCACCTACTAGATGGACTGCTATAGCTATGTTGGCTATGTCAACTAGCCAGTATGGATTGTAAAACCCGAAACCTGTGAGAAGATTCCCCGGCGCCTTGTCGCCGAAAGCAGCATAGCCCATGCACCCACACAGAATGTAGAATATGGTTGTCACAGCGATGCTCATGGAAGCTGCTTTCTTCATGGTTTTCTGCTCTGCTGGTGGAGATTTTATTGTGTCCTGAATCTCTATGAGGACCATCGAGTAAGAATACGCGAACGCAATCGCTCCCAAAGCTTGTAAACTCCTCCATAGCTTATTCATCGAAGTAACCACTGCTCCGGAATCCATCACCGCCCCGATGCTGATTCCAGTAAGGCTTCCTTTGAAGCTCTTATTTTCTGACAAAAAGATGCAGTGAACTTTTAGCTTCTTGTCTCAAAGGTGCTATCTAGTTTGATTCAATGTTATACATATACCTGCGACTTGGGCGACGCCTAAAGCGAGACCTACACCAGAGTATGTGAAGGACATGACAGCTGCGACTATTGAGAGCCACCATACTTGGTCGAAATCTGGTATCTGTGAGAATAAAATCTCCATGATTCCGAATGCTATCATGTATCCGTTGCCCGACATATGACATCCGTCTTTCGCGTGGTGCTTGTGGTAACAGTTTGATCTTTTTATAGCCCTTGATAAGTAAACAAGAAATGGGATCAAACACAAAACGAACTAGCCTTAAAATCAAAGTGACCGAGTCCCAAGTCTCCAACTCTACTCTTATTCGAATAATTTTCTTGTGAAAACACAACTTCTGTAAGCTATATATGTGCAATCATCAACTTACAGCATGCTGGCAGAGGCAGCAATCGTGTAGCCGATAGCCACACCGAACAGATTCCCATACTGAATCCAGCCACAAACCTGAACTTTTCTCCCACCTGGTGTGCATTTAAAAGTATCAGTGCCACCAAATTAACTTAACACACCAAAAAAAGTCAAGAAAATACAAGGAGAGGGAAGTGATGATGGACCTAAATTAGCCTTCACAGCATCCATATACGTGTAGTTTCTCTGCCCAGTAACAGGGTCCCCTGTCCTGTAACACATGGATAGGAGATTTGACGAGTAAAGGCTGACTAAAGCAAATAGCGACATGATAATAGGTCCTGCCACCCATCCCAGTTGCGCAACTGCCCACGCCAACGAAAGCACCCCCGAACCGATCACCGCAGTGATAATATGTGATGTCGCAGTTGTCAAATTGCCTGCATATATAGGATAATAAGTGTCATCACACTTGTGGAGTACTAGAGCTAAGGAAGATGTAATTGTCTGCTTATCTTTTAACATGCAATCTAAGTATGGGACTTAGGTAGTGTCGTTGAAATTTTGTGAAGGAAAAGCTGAAAATTATTTCATAGAAACTCTCTCAAACACTACCTTAATGAGTCGATCTGAACCCGAGCCTATAAAGATATTACAAGTAAGAAAGGAGGATTAAAAACCAGTTCTCTTGAGGCGACCATCGTCGTCGAAGCACTTGGAGTAAGTGGCTTGAAGGTTCATCGCTTGGGACTCGCTATTTTGAGCTTTGGGCTGGACTTCAACTTGCAGGTAATGCCGGATATCATGCCTTTCTTCAACCTTAAACACGCGTATAAAAATAAAAATAAAAATAAAAATCCGATATTCATCAGAGGAATCGCAAAACGTTGTAAAACCATATGAGGTTAAATAATTATTGCTTACAACTCCATTGTAGATTCTTGAAGGAAGAGTTCGACTTCTTGGCAGCATGATTAATTAAATGGTACTTGGTTTAGAATGTAAAACAAGTTGTATAGTTAGAAGAGATTAATGGAATGGTTGATTGAGAAAAGCTTAGTGGGGATTTTATAGCATTGGGATCATGGCATTTGTTGTGGCTAGAATTAATGCGAGTGAACATGAAAGGAAATAGGGCGTCAACGTTTGTGGGATTTATGCTACACGAACAACGCGCATGCTTACGAATTTATTCTTTATTTTTTTTTCTCTACGATTATTAGAACCTTAAGGTTTTTGTTTCGTGCATGGTTTTTTTTTTCACTGGAATTGGAAACTAGCAAGACTCCAATTTTATTACTTTATGCTAATCAAGAAACCGATCATCAATATATATAGAGTACGTACTTCTTGTCATGTTGTTTGTACTGGAGGCTTCTTATGTAAAACATGGGACATCAAATTATGAGGGGCAAAATCCCGGTTCAGTCCTAAATATTTGGATACATTTCCGATTTAGTCTTAAATGTTTGGATGTTACCGGTTTGGTTCTAAATCTTTTCCAAAAGTTCCCGGTTCAGTCCTAAATGTTAATACGTTACCGGTTTGGACCTAAATGTTTCCCAAAAGTTTCCGGTTCAGTCCTAAATATTTTTACATTACCGATTTCGTGCTAAATATTTCTCAAAAGTTCTCGGTTTGTTCGTGTGTTAAAACTAACATCGCGTAGTGTTATATCATTTATAATTGAGTTTTATATTATTTATTATATATTTAACATTAAACAAGTTGTAAATAAAACACAAATTTATTAGAGTTTTTATCCAAATTTAAATCAATTTTACACAATGTTCAAAATAAAAATATTAAATTCATGATGCTACAAAAAAAACTTAAATAAAATAAACGAAACTTGAGGAATTAAAATTTAATGATGTTATTTCACATTTTTATTAATTTTGTTATATTCTCATTCATGATGCTTGCATATTTAAGAAAAAATTTGAAGGTTGGAAAAAGATATATATCTTTTTAAAACTCTTTTTATATTTTAAAAAATAATATTTGAAAAAAATTTACTATTAAATAAAACTTAATTTCATATCACTACTTCAACGGTGATCAAATACTTCATTATATTTTCTCAATTGTTAACCATAAGTATTCTTCTCTTGAAAAATTTGTTGAAAATTTCAAATATTTTTTTAAATAAGTAATACTAGTTATTTGCTAAAACATTTATTTATTTTTTTGTGATTGATAATGTTTTTAACTAAAAGATTGCACGGTTCAATTATTTTTTATTCTATAATTTTATTTTGCATAATTTATATTATATTTTCATTTGAAAGAAATTCTTGTTCATTTATTATTATTATTATTATTAGCTTCTATTTTATTTAACTTTATCTTTTGTTTGTAAGTTTTTTTTATCACGCTTTGTTTGTAGATGGAAGTACCAAATCGAGAACTTTTGAAAAATATTTAGGACGAAATCTGGAACGTAAAACATTTAGGACTGAACCGACGACTTTTTAAAATATTTGGGACCAAACCGGGAACATAAAAACATTTAGGACTGAACCGAAAATTTTTGAAAAATATTTCGGACGAAACCGGGAACATTCAAACATTTAGGATTGAACCGAAAATATGTCCAAACATTTAGGATTGAACCGGGATTTTTCCCAATTATGAGATAAAATTCCAATTTCAACTTGGAGATATATATGTTATATACTAAAAATTTGTGTATTAATGGAAAAAAATTAATATGCATGGGGAAATTCAAGTTTTGATCAGTACTACTACTTGATAATACCATATATGAAACCACAACTATATAATATAATATATTAAATTAGCGTCTATACATCATGATGAGTTAATGTAATTAATGATCAAGTTGGTACTGGGACTGGGAAGTGGAGGGGTCTCGAAAATTCTCTACATGATATATAATTTCTAAAAAATTAAATGGAAAATTATTTGTGAATGTTCCTTTCATTAATATTTCCTAGGTAGGTCTAGCTAGCTATAACATAACATCCACATGTGTTGCACAAAAGCCAATTGCTACTGTAATTGGTGGGGGGTGGAGTCTCTTCAGGTACAGCTTGAAAGGACCTGGTGACGGAGAAACACCAACTTAATTCTACTCCACCAATTTGCTTAATTCATTTTCTGATCATTCTTTTACAAATATAATGCTTTGCCCATTCACCTTCCACTATTGAGCCAAAGAAGATTGAATCCCATGGATAGATATTGCGATTTTAGTTTGGAGGAGACGATCATAAACGCGTTGTTGTTCGTGTTTGAGAGAGCGTTAAACTCGGAATAAATCTCATCTTCGTTTGAGTTTGTCGATCAGTAGTCTTCTACATATGTTTATATGTTTGCATGTGCATGGTTTGTAAACTACGTACTCTCGATTTTATATTTTATGGTAGAAGCTGTGGTTGATATTGTGTCACACCTTAGAAAAGTATAGCATAAAAACTCTCAGTTAGAACTTAGAATACTTGAGTAAATTATTAACAGCCATTAAATATTAGTCGTACGGGGCTGTGGTCGGTGAGTGTTGTAGTGGTCAACTTCAAAATACGCGTGAACACTGAATACTAGTAATCGGGCTAATCCCCGCATATACGTGCATAAATAAGGCATCTGTTTTTTATTTTTTAAAATTGAAAAATAAAAGTGAAAAATGATAGTCAGTAGTAAATAATAAATTTATTGAACTATAAAAAAAATGATATTTAATTTTGTTCGTCCATTAAAATGGCCAAAATGGTTATTCTTAAAATTTCATGCATTATTATATAGTATAGAATGCAATAATTGTCCCTATTAATTGGGTAGAGAGATCGAACAAAGACGTTTGAGCTGCTGAAGGGTTTAAAATGTTTGAGTTGCATCATTACCATTGATTGTAGTTTTTAGTAAAACAACAAGCGATCGCTCCTACTTATATAAAAATTAAAAAAAAAGAAAAAAATTGGTAATTTGTTTCTACTAAAGTTTAATGTTTCTGTAGCGATCCGACCAGGATCCACTACCTAATCAGAGTTTAGAGCATAATTAAGCATGCATTAAATAAATTGTTGCGGAAGACTTAAATACAAGTAGACCGGCGGAATACAACCGGTTAAACAAATTCGATTATACAACCCAATCGAATTAACTTAAATAAAACCTACAGCTAATCTTGTTGTCTTCAAGGGTCACTGGCCTCTCCAATCCTGATGCTCAATCCTGCACCTACACCTGTCCCGTCGAATGGGGTGTCCAGATACATAGAAAAGACTGGACGTGAGCTCTAAGCTCAATACGCAAATACGGATAAACATACAAATATGATGCATAAAAATGCTAGGGTATCCATATCTTGGATAACTGTATACAAACTACTCAGACTAGCGCCTGAGATATGAGCTCGTCACATCGGGGTCGCTAACCACTGTGCGCGACCACTCACTCCTGAATCTTGGACGCGGACCACGGAGTCCTCTGGATGCCATTACCTGGCTAAGCCCATCGGTCGAAAGGGTACTTGACATCAAAACGTCCAAATAGGGTTGAGTAACCCTAACTGGCTCATCTCAAAAGATGTACTTGTACAAGATGATATGCACGTGCCACATAACCATAATAACATGAAAACACATAAATGCAACATATAAGCATACATATCTGCTGGCGATCTTAGTCAGTACTTACGTACCTTTCTACAGGCAGTTCCTAGCAGTCCAACTCTAAGTTCCAAGCCTATCATCAACTCTACAATACAAATACCCATGCATCATTCAATATAGGCTCTAAAAGCTTTAACTAATCTATTGCATACTCCTAAATATTTTAAGGAGGCCATAGCTATACCTGCGTCCGTCGCCAGCCCACTGATGGCGACTATCCCGCAACTAGGGGCACACCCCTGCTACAGCTTCACATCCTCGAGCACCGCTCCGCTACTCGGATGTCGCTCTGCTACTATGTCAGACACTGTCTGACTATGCTAAAATATATTTTCTACTCCAACTCTAAAATAAGAGTACTCAAAG
Source organism: Henckelia pumila (assembly GCF_033568475.1). Taxonomy (NCBI): domain Eukaryota; kingdom Viridiplantae; phylum Streptophyta; class Magnoliopsida; order Lamiales; family Gesneriaceae; genus Henckelia; species Henckelia pumila. Next base: position 61,051,151 of record NC_133123.1, read on the forward strand.
CCCTAAAATAGAGTCACGCGGGCGAAGGAGAGGAACTCGGTGCGCTTTGAAATGAAGCCCTCGCACCTATATTTATAGACAGCGATCGGAAGCTCCGAACACCGCAGATCGGAAGCTCTGTTCCTGCTTCGGAGGCTCCGATTTCCACGCGTCAATTCATTTACATGCAACCACACACCTGTCACTGACAACAGATCGGAAGCTCCGATTGCTGATCGGAAGCTCCGATCGTCATGCTTCCGATGTGGTTCCGAACTCACCAAAATCGGAAGCTTCGATCCTGGATCGGCGGCTCCGATCCCACTCGAGTCTTGGGACTCTCTGGACCATTTTCGAGTGTTCTGGATCCATTTTCAAAGTTCGTTAATCCATCTGAAATTTCATTAATCATGTTTTACTTAATCTAAACCTGACCACACTTAACTACTCATTAATCGTTAATTCCGGATACGGGTTACTACAGTCTCCCCCCCGCCTTCCCCCACCCCCTTAAAAGGATTTCGTCCTCGAAATCTAGGGCAAACCTTGAGAACGTAACATAGACCACTTGTCCAATCCACTAATAGTTCCGGTTCGAATCATCTGGTCGAATAACATTCGACAACCCCAAACCTCGCTCAACCCGCAGGGTCTGTTTAATCACTAAACCACATCAAAACTTATACTCGATCTAGAATCCACGCTGATTCTAAACTTGTATGCCTTAAACGATTACCTTGAAAATCACTGCCTTTTTATCTGCAATCCTGCTAGAATTGCGTAACACTACTGACTATCATCAGTTATCCATTGCTATCCGCAAATGACATGGCACATCGATATAAATTTCCGACTGTATCAGCCACACTGACTACAAATCTTTAGCGATGACACTCCTGCTAAGATCGTAACTTGTCATTAGTTATCTCTAGACACGCACGAACTCCATCGCTGCCCAACGAGAAAACAAGATACAACATGTTGTATTTTACTAGTCTAACGCTAACATCGCATCCCTCGATGTTATCGCAAAGCGCTAAACAATCGTTCTAGATTCAACTCTCGGTCAAATCCTAGAGATCTCTTTCCAAGAACTCGTCCGAGTTACTCCTTATCACTAAGGATAAAATATTTATTCCCAAAACAGTACCTTATGCAAAGAGAAATGGCAACTACCGGCCACCAGCTCGCAAAACAATCGCATCGCTGCACACCACTCTAACCTTCTGCAGTCCTTAGACTGATTGCGATCAACCTTGATCCGAATCTTGTTATCGTAGATAGCATCTACTCGATCCCACTAGTCATCCTGCCATGGATACAACCAAATCCTGACAATTTCCTAGCATCATAGTACGTACCTTCAGTACTTACTCTGCCCGATGCCAACGAATGTTTCCAATGAACACCAACTAAGTAAACAGATGACAAACTATCTGTATACTAACCCCAAATGTGGAAACATCATTGTACAAAATTTCTTGTCTTAATGCACTCTTCGAGGTCGTCGCCTCGAAATACACTACCATCCTGCTAAAACTCTCAGATGGACTAACACCATCCTCAGCATTAGTACTCTGTATCGAACGCTTACCTCTATCTCGTCACTAGAGATAGTATCGACGAAAACGATTCCGGTTATCCTGTCCTAGATAACGAAAATCATTGACTCGTTAACTGGTATAACCAAACTGGTTCACCTCGATCCCACTATATCAACCTCTTAATGATTCATCACATCAGAACACACTGAGACATCAGCGACAACAATCCCGCGAGACTAAAAAACACAAGTCCTAGTTGTCGTTTCATCCCATGAAACAACTGATTCTAACATGCTAACGCTCGTTAAAATCCATAAGCACTTGTCGAATCGCTTCTCAAGAACAACTCTTAAAAACCTGCTGGAAGCACCCAAGCAAAACACTCCGACTAACAGTCCCCCAAAAATTGTCTACTGACAATCCTGGAACATTCACTAAATCCCATTTTCGCAAACTGGGTCAATCATTGCTAACACGAAGCAATGCTCAGACCAAAATCCGTCACTAGTAACCTCAGCGAAGCTACCAACGAACTATGATCACAAGAGCCAACTTATAACCACTTTCGTGATCCGCAGAATCCAGAAGTCCCGATTCCCACATTCCTGGAAATCCTCAACGACTGAAGAATTCCCTAAATGCACTTGAATCGTTGTATCAAAGCATACTATACTTATAGTACTATCCCCAGTACTTCCTGATTCACCATATCCCAACTCAGCACCGGTTGGAATAATCTGATCGATCAAGTCGATCTACTGTGGCTCTCGCTCTGCCTGACGGTATCAACCCTAATCAGACAATCACTGATCAATGAAAAACTCTCATGGCTCGATCAATATCTATGATTTCACCGCCACACATCCGCTAATACCAAATACTGGGAATCAAAAGAATCACACCTGATTCAATCATCTATCTCTGACAGAGTCAAACAATAGCTACGAGTAGTTACTAGTGCCAAGCCTGCAACAGTCTAGACACACTATCCACTGTCTATGTTCATTCAAGATAATCATTAGGACTTGCCAAACACAAGACGCAATACAGGCCCGAAAGATTCCAACTATTGCTGAACATGCTCCTGATAATTATATCCCTCGCTAAGACTGAAACAAATCAAGACTGAGGTAACCTACCATGATGTACCACCCGGAATCACCACCAAGTGTACACTGGCATAAGTCACGCTTTCCTCACGCCTCAAATAGTCCTGTACAATCCTTAGCATTGGATATAATTCATTACTGAAGGAAACCAACATTGCTGAAAAATACTCACCCCCGAGTCAATGTTTCAGACAATTCACACACCCATCTCATGGATAGCCCCTATCACAAGAGAATCCAATCACCGACTAGATCCACTAGTCTAGCAATATCCCACAGGTCAAAACCTAATGCTCAGAGTACACACTTGTCAAGAAAATCCCTCCAAGACTGGTCCTCACGGCAGAAACCCAAACCAATATATCTAATGATAGTTAGACGATATCTACACCACTGATACCTAACCAGGCATCTAATCCAAGGTCATACCCCGTCGTGACTGTTTACCAAAACTCTAGACTGAGTAGTCTTCCCATTGCCAATCCTGAAGCACGAAGGCTCCCAGTCAACCTCCGAAGTACAAAGACTCCCAGAGTAACACTGGCATAGGATCGCGCCCCATCACGTCTAGTCATGGTCATAGTCCACAACTCTCGGCATATACTCGACCTGGTTCCTGATGAAAACCATCATCACGAAGTCTCAACGTACGAAGGTCATACATACTATCGTTCTAAGGAAACAACCTAGAACAAAGCTCAAAGTTCCAAACCAAACAATATTCTCATGCCTCCAGATGAATCACTTCATCATTGGCACTAACTTAGTCCACTGACTAGCCAGGTCAATCCTAGGAAAATCACCTATACTAACCACTGTCAAGCAGTTACAACTGCCTACTCAAAACCTATGAGTAACAGAGTTGAATACTAATCAACTAGAACCAAGTCAATCTTAGCAAAATCATTTGCAATCATTCACGAATTGCTGGATAAACAATACACGTATAATTATTTCAAGTTATGTACAATTTCTTTATTACAATCTCATGTAATACATACAGTATTCGAAATACAACAAAATGTACAACCAATAACTTGAATGATACAATCGGAGTCTGATGATTTATTACAACTGAAATACTATTTACAATTACAACAATACAGTATTTAAAATCATCGTACTAGTCTTCGTTTCTTGAGCATGAAGCTTCTAATAGACACACGCATCAATGTCAACGTACTCCTGACCAAATCTCTCTACCCGTCCTCCTGCAAAGACATCCGGAGAAATGATCCGTGCTCGCTAACCAGCTATACTATGCATCAGTGCCTGTCAGTCTACCTCTTCTGCTCACGATCTACCGTCAGTGTTCTTCTTGTATCTTATTCATGCTTTTGAACATGAAGTTTCCCGTTTTCCTACCGAACGCATTGATACATGCATATCAGCAAAACCATGTTCTGCATGAGTTTAATGACCTTACGCTCAAAACCTTTCATGCCTTAGGCACTCGAAGCATTTCCTGAGGAAGGTCTATCTGACAATCTCTCCAACTACGATTGGAGAATCTCCAGAGTAGTGTCATCATGGTATAGACTGTACAGATTCAAGCATCAAGTGCGTCCCAATCAATCCTCTTCCACTGCCTCTAACATCCGGTACTCGATCCAAACCTAGGATCCACATGAGTAGAAGTCTCAAAAACTCGGACACGATCCATCGCTCCTGTTCGCATTTGTTGGAATCCCATAAGCTAAATCTTCAAAAATACTACCGATGATGATAGTCTTCGTGCAACCTAATTGCTACATCATCATTTCTTTAAAGGTCTCATCAATCCTACAAGGATAACCCAAAAGTCTCATTACTACCTCCCAAGTCTCTTGCATGCAGCTCAGATACCATAAATGTAGCGACCCAACCCAATCAACTACCTAATCAGAGTTTAGAGCATAATTAAGCATGTATTAAATAAATTGCTGTGAAAGACTTAAATACAAGCAGACCGGAGAAATACAACCGGTTAAAAAAATTCGATTATACAACCCAATCAAATTAACTTAAATAAAAACTACAGCTAATCATGCTGCCTTCAAGGGTCACTGGCCTCTCCAAGCTCCTGGTGCTCAATCCTGCACCTACACCTGCCCCGTCGAATGGGGTGTCCAGATACACAGAAAATATTGGACGTGAGCTCTAAGCTCAATATGCAAATACAGATAAACATACAAATATGATGCATGAAAATGCTAAGGTATCCATATCTGGGATAACTGTATACAAACTGCTCAGATTGGCGCCTGGGATATGAGCTCGTCACATCGAGGTCGCTAACCACTTTGCGCGACCACTCACTCCCGAATCTCGAACGCGGACCACGGATTCCTCTGGATGCCAGTACCTGGCTAAGCCCATCGGCCGCAAGGGTACTCGACATCAAAACGTCCAAACAGGGCTGAGCAACCCTAATTTTCTCATCTCAAAAGATGTACAGGTACAAGATGATATGCACGTGTCACATAACCATAATAACATGCAAACACATAAATGCAACATATAAGCATTCATTTCCGCTCTAGATCTCAGTCAGTACTTATGTACCTTTCTACAGGCAGTTCCTAGCAGTCCAACTCTAGGTTCCAAGCCTATCATCAACTCTACAATGCAAATACCCATGCATCATTCAATAGGCTCTAAAAGCCTTAACTAAGATATTGCATACTCCTAAATATTTTAAGGAGACCATAGTTATACCTGCGTCCGTCGTCAGCCCACTGATGGCGACTATCCCGCAACTAGGGGCACACCCCTGCTACAGCTCCACAGCCTCAAGCACCGCTCCGCTACTCGGATGCCGCTCCGCTATTATGTCAGACACTGTCTGACTATGCTAAAATATATTTCCTACTCCAACTCTAAAATAAGAGTATCCAAAGCCATAAAATAGAGCCACGCGGGCGAAAGAGAGGAACTCGGTGCGCTTTGAAATGAGGCACTCGCACCTATATTTATAGACAGCGATCGGAAGCTCCGTTCCACGATCGAAAGCTCCGAACGCCGCAGATCGGAAGCTCCGTTCCTGCTTCGGAGGCTCCGATTGCCACGCGTCAATTCCTTTACATGAAACCACACACCTGTCACCGACAACAGATCGGAAGCTCCGATTGCTGATCGGAAGATCCGATCATCCTGCTTTCGATGTGGTTCCGAACTCACCAAGATCGGAAGCTCCGATCCTGGATCGGCGGCTCCGATCCCACTCGAGTCTTGGGACTCTCTGGACCATTTTCGAGTGTTCTGGATCCATTTTCGAAGTCCGTTAATCCATCTGAAATTCCCTTAATCATGTTTTACTTACTCTAAACATGACCACACGATTAACTACTCATTAATCGTTAATTCCGGATACGGGTCACTACAGTTTCCCTGGATGATGTTTGCTTTTACTGAACTACATATCATCCCACAAAGCTTACATATTTTAAATAATATATAACCTTCTTCTGATGATTAAATTTCTCCGGTGCAGAAGATTGAAAATGATATATAACTACCCTATATATACGGCTAAACTCAATGTTCTAATTTATGATTTTAGATAGATGTGTGTGTGTATTATATATGATCATCACCATAATATTCTTTCAAGGAATTAATTAAGTTATTATATAAGGACGATAGATATAAAAATTATTTCTTTTACGAAATAATTCACTTAATTTGTCCTACGTACTTGACCATTAAAATATCACTAGGGATGTAAATGAGCCGAGCCGAGCCGAATAGTATTAGGCTCGGGCTTGGCTCGTTAAGTATATGTCAAAGCTCAGGCTCGAGCTCGGATCGGGTAGGGATGTAAACGAGCCGAGCCGAGCCGAACAGTATTAGGCTCGGGCTCGGCTCGTTTGGTACCCGAGCCCGAACCTAGCTTTTATCATAAAGCTCGGCTCGACTCGTTTACTACATATGTCGGCTCGGGCTCGGCTCATTTATCGTATTAAACGAGTCTGGCTCGAGTTTGGCTCGTTAAACGAGCTGGTTTTTAGGCTCGTTAAACGAGCTGGTTCGTATTCTGACTCGTTAAGTGGGCTCGGGCTTGTTTTCGAACTCATGAAGCCTAAATACAATACAGTACATCTCTATAAATTAATTATAAACTAAACTTAAATTTTTCTTAAATAAAATAAAAATGAAAAACATAATTTTAAAAAAAATGTCTCAAAAAAGTAACTTTTTGGTGTTGAAGAAAAAGGTTATATAACATCCATTTGAACACCAAACCGAGATTCCAAACCGATTTATCCCAAAATTAAAATAAACACATTGTCATTAATGTTAATCACATTTTTAAGTTCCTAGCTTAACTCGCCCAAAATTTAACAATTAGCATATTCGCGAACTTAAATACAGGATATAGTTTTGACATGTTTCAGCAGAAAAATCATATATAATATATATGTTTATCAAATTAAGTTATTTCAACGCCAAATGGATGACAAGACAAAGCACAACAAGTTTATTTATAGTGCACACTAAAATTATGCGTGAATCAAACTCATTTAACTCGACTAATAAACTACACATAGACTTAACCTACTATTAAAGTATAAATTCGAAGCTAACACACTAAACGAGCCACCTAAACGAGCCGAGCTCGAGCTTCCTAGCTTATTAACGAACATGTTCGCGAGCTAACGAGCCGAACATCCTTAAGCTCAAGCTCGGCTCGTGAATATTGCCGAGCTCAAAATTAAGCTCGGGCTCGGCTCGATAAGCTTAACGAACGAGTTCAAGCGAGCTTTTTCACGAGTCGAACTTCGAATAACTCGCGAACAATTCGGCTCATTTACATCCCTAAATATCACACCATCTGGCTCTGAAACATAAATTAAAACATGCATGGAACTTCCATTTAATTTTGTAGTATTGTGAAATATTTAGTCATTATTATTCTAATATTCTATTTCAGTCTCTTTTAACATACAATCCAGTACTAAAGCGTGTATTACACAGCAACTACGTCATTTGTTATTGCATGTTAGGAACTCTCTTAAAATAATATTTCCAATGCTAATGCGCGATTATTACCAATGTTTTATTATATTACTAATTAATTTCTGATAACTATGATTAAGCCTTTTAATTTCCTTTTCTTGGGTGCGTTTGCTCCCGCAAACACTAAACTTCTCGGCGATTTGCACGAAGTAGATTGGTATATATGAGGTTGCAGATTCCATGGACCCTTTGATTGCTATCCCAAATAGGGACTCTTATACATATTAATTATATTGATTGTACTACTGGATTTTAAATATATTATGTTATTCCAAAAATCGCTTAAGATCAAGATTCTAAAAGTATGAATGTATTATTCAAGTCAAGATTAAGCGATATTATTATGAGTTTAAACGTAAAAATTAAAACTTTTTCAATTTTTACTGTAATTTTACTTATTTTCATTCAAATAATAAATAAAAGGATATAATTATCATAAATTTAAAAAATTTAAATGAATTAATTTCAAGTTCTAAAGAACATAAAAGTACGAAAACTAGCTAATAGTTTTCTAAAAATCTACAAAATTATAATATAATAATAATAGTATGCTATATTTATATTCATGATTTATTTATTTAATATTTATAGAAACATAAACGAAATCTCGTGTTTTAAAAAGTGCTTGTTTAATTAAATTTTAGCGAATTTTTTAGAAACATAAACGAAATCTCGTGTTTTAAAAAGTGCTTGTTTAATTAAATTTTAGCGAATTTTTTAGAACATCGCCGCTAAAAATGCTTATAGTTAAAATATTAACCAATAGTTGATTAAAAATTATTTAAACTAGGGCTGGCATACCGGATCAAAATACCAAGTTTTTGGCATACTGCGTACCGAAATTTTTTCGATATACAGACATTTTTCGATATACCTAATTTTTTTCAGTATCTATACGATATCAATATAGATTTTTTCTGTACCAAAATTTTAGAATTTCAGTATCGGTATCGGTATGAATTTTTTTCATACCAATATTTTTAATACGGTATACCGAAAAATCATTCCTAATTCAACCAGTCAAATGAATATATATATATATTTCTTTGTGTGTTTGTTCTATTAATGTAAATTGTATGCAATTTCTTCTTTCTCCGTAGATACTTTTTTGAATAGAATTAACCAATTAAACTGAAATTGTACATAGATTGATGGATTTGATTTGATGAAGGATTTGAAAAATTAAGTGCAAATAACACTCATCTTAGGTGTATTTAAAATCTATTTGTTGGGTTGTGAAACACAAAAATAGGTTATTGTGTTTTTAACGTATTTACTTTAGTGTAGAGTTTTTAAACTCAAGATGGAAGCCAAAACTGAAATTTAACTAAACTGAATTTCTGGCAAACTCTAGTTTTTTGATGATATCTCATAGCTCAATAATGAAAATTATTATCCGCTAATATGATTTGCATAGAAGACTTAATTTAGAACATATTATATTTCACATTAGTTGAGCAAAAACGGATGTTATCTAGATCAAACTGACGTCGCAAGACCAAACTATATTCGATCATTCGAGCAAGAAAACGTAATTAGTTGACCTCGAGCAGTTCTGGTATTTTGGCAATATCTTGCAGCTCAGTTATCCAAATGGAACAATTAAGCATGATTTAAAAATATAAGAAAATGATCTACAAATTATATTCACAAGTAAAAGTCTGAATCGGAGCATAAAGAGATGCTAAATTGCATTGAAATTTTTGGTTCAGAACTGAAATTCTGCAAAGCAAAATTTTTGGTATAGTCTGTTATTTCGAGCAAATCTCTCTCATATGAACTCAAAATGGAGTGATTCTTGATTCCATGAAAATCTAAGAGAAAGGGATACAACCTTTATGTTTATTATTTTGCCCAAAAACCAACGAATCAAGAGATACAACACTCGACTGAACACACTCACTCAATTGTTCCTGTTCTCGACTGTTTTGGAGCATATATGGTATTTTTATCTTAAATCTCTCATATAAAATCCAAATTGAGTGATTCTTGATGTTGTGGAAATTCAAGAGAAAGGGCTACAACTTTTGTGTTCATCATTTTGTCCAGATATCAACAGATCATTCCAAACTGCTTCTCATTTAGCAATTTAGTTTAGCTTGCTCAACTGCTACTAAACTAAAGCACGCTCAACTGCTACCAAACGAAGCTTGCACAACTCCTACCAAACTGAGGTTTGCTCAACTGCTACCAAACCAAAGTTTGCTCAACTACTACTAGACCGAAGTTTGCTCAACTGCTACAGTACCGAAACTGCTACAGTACTTCAGTTTCAGTTTCGCACCAAAGTTCAGTTGAGCTCCAAGATCAGTTTCGCACCACAACAGAGTTGAGCTCCAAGTTCAGTTGAGCTCCAGAAACAGTACAAAAATATTCCACCGGCTATATTTCTGAGTCTAACAGCTATATCTTTCTTGGAGCCTATAAATACGACATCTTGAAGATCAAATACAAGCTTTTAAAGGAGATTCAAAGCATGGGCAGCCTACTTGAAGAAATTATCTAGAATGAGAGTAAGCTCAATGCGTGAGGATACATTTGAGAGATACATACACCGTAAGGGATAAATCCTCACACATAATCACTCATACATATACAAGAGAGATGAGATTCAAAAATTAGTTGAGTGAGTCTCAATACAAAGACGTTAAAGATTGTGTTTGTAGTCTTGGCATAAGATACGTTAACTTTTATGAGGATTTTGAGGTTGCGGCCTACAATCGAATGTGATATAAGTTCTAAGATAGGCAGTGGGTAAGTACTAGTCTTGGAGTGGGTTTGTACAAATGAGTTGTATAAATCAAAGTCTTCTAGTGATATCCTTCCGAGGAGGAAGGATGAGTGACGTAGGAGTTTTGAAATCTCCGAACATCGATAAACAAATTTGTATCTATCTATTTATCGCATTTACTTTACTCTTGCTACTGTTTTTAAAATGTATTGTTGAAGCATTTTATGTGTTCTTCATAGCATAGAAAGTGTTTGATAAAATATTTCAACCAAACTGTTTTCATCATTCAACTTGCATCTTCTTGAAATGACTTACAAAATGTTTAATCAATTTCTAAAAAGGATTATTTTGAGTATCTTTCGTTTGGTTTGAAAACCAAACTCGATTTAATTCATCGATTTTCAATATATTTCAAGAACCGAGCTATTGTAGCACCAAAATATTTTTTTTAAACTTGTGTATTTTCCCCCAAAACCCTATCCTATCAATTGGTATCAGAGCGGGTTGTTCTTGAAAGAGAATTTGAAACTGATTTTGATTTTTCAAATTCATTTTTCACGATTTTCTAACATATATATGCATAGTCTAATTTTCTGGAAGTTTGCAACGGCTTTGGGAAAAATAGCATAACTCTTTGCTCGAGTGTTCAAATGACAAACCATTTTTTGAATTGCAAACTAGACTCATAGAGGATTGCAGTGGTATAAAATTTGTAGCCCGGTGATGTACGAGAAAAAATAGTTTATTCTATGAAATTGGACCAGTCATGCTACCTAGAGCCGTCAATTTGGGTTAGGAACGCCGGGTCGGCCCGTCCCGCCACACAATTTAAGTGGGTTGGGTTGAAATTTGTTCAACCCAACTAAAGGTGGCTAACCCGCCTAGGCCCATGACCCGTGCGGGTTGGCCCGCGGGCCTGAGAATTATTATTTTATTTTATTTTTATTGTGATATATGTATTGTTTAATAAAAATTGTGAATTTTTTTTGTATTAATTACTTTATATAAAATTTTTACACGTATGAAATCAATAATTAATATTTTTATTATTATTTTTCTACTAATATTTATTTATGAAATGAAATTTATAATTAATTATAATGTTTTTTATTTATTTTTATTTTTTGTTAGCCAACCCCGCGGGTCGGCCCGCCTAACCCGCAACCCACCTTGGGTTGGGTTGGGTTGAGGATTTTCAGGCCATCGGGATGATGGACCGGTCCGCCCTCGACCCGCCAAAAGGTGGGTTTTGGTGGGCCGGCCCGCCCCACCATGGGTTGGCCCGTCTGACAGCTCTAATGCTACCGCAGAAAACAGAGCATAGGACATGAGTTGGTGTTTTATTCAAGAAGCTCAAGGATGTTACACTCATCGATTGAAGGGACTTATTATCGAATCACAGCCATACATTGTCAAGCAAACTCGGTACACTCATTCTGAAATTAGCTTTAAGAGAGCACTTGAGTTTAACTGTCAATATGATGTTCTACTTGTGCTAGCATGACTTTGACATTAAACATGTCTAGTCATTTCCTTTACATCAGTGGTTTTGCTTAAATATTAAAAAGGGACGCATAAATAATTTATGAATATTTTAGTTCGCATGTCAATCTTGAATTTGTGTTGCTTGGTAGTTTGAGCTAATTTTGTATAATCTTGATTATGCTTGTTAGTTGCTCAACTTGATTTATTTGTGTTGGAAATTTTTTGTGCATTGCATATTTTGAAAATATATCGTTTAGTTATCCCTCTAATTTTATCGATTTTAAACTTTCAAAAATATAGTAAGAGAGCTAATTATAATTTTAAGGGGGGGAAATTTTGTGCTTTATTTGTATCTTTTTGATTCACACAAAAAGGGGAAGAAATATGTTAGATAAAAATATTATTTTTGTGTTACTTGAGTTTCAATGTTCATATTTTTATCCAAATTTTGTGATCATAAAAAAGGGAGATTTTTGGGTTGTGAAATACAATAAATCTTGATTTTGATGATAACAAACTTTGTTATTTTATTTCTAATATATTTACTCTACTGTGAAGTTGTTAAACTCAAGATGGAAGCCAAAACTGAAATTTACCTAAACTGAATTTTAGCGAGCTCTAGTTTTTTGATGATATTTCACAGCTCATTGATGAAAATGATTAGCCGCTAAAATCACTGCATCGAAGACTCAATTTTGAGCATATTGAATTTCACGTCAGTTGAGCAAAAACGGATTTTATCTAGATCAAACTGACGTCGTAAGACCAAACTGTATTGGATTAGTCGAGCAAGAAAACAGAAGCAGTTGACCTCGAGAATTTTTGGTATTTTGGTCATATCTTGCATCTCGGTTATCCAAATGGAACGATTCTGCATGAATTAGAAATCTAGGACAATGATCTACAAATTATATTCACAAGTCAAAGTCTGAATCGTAGCATAAGGTGCTGCTAAACTATATTGAAGTTTCTAGTTCAGAATTGAAATTCTGCAGAGCAGAATTTCTAGCATAGTCTGGTATTTTGAGCATATCTCTCTCATATGAACTCGAAATAGAGTGATTCTTGATTCCATGGAATTCTAATAGAAAGGGATACAACCTTTATGTTTATCATTTTGCCAAGAAATCAACGAATCAAGAGATATAACACTCGACCGAACATATTCACTCAACTGTTCTTGTTCTCGACTGTTTTAGAGCAGGTCTGGTATTTCAAGCTTAACTCTCTCATATGAAATACAAATTGAGTGACTCTTGATGTTGTGGAAATCCAAGATAATGGGCTTAAACTTTTGTGTTCATCACTTTGCCCAGATATCAACTAATCATGCGATATCAACTAATCATGCCAAAGTACATCTAGTTTAGCAATTTAGTTTAGCTTGCTCAACTGCTACTAAACTGAAGCTTGCTCAACTGCTACCAAACGAAGCTTGCACAACTCCTACCAAACTGAGGTTTGCTCAACAGCTACCAAACCGAAGTTTGCTACCAAACCGAAGTTTTCTCAATTGCTACCAAACCTAAGTTTTCTCAACTGCTACAATACCCAAACCGATACAATACTTCAGTTTCAGTTTCACACCAAAGTTCAATTGATCTCCAAGTTCAGTTTCGCGACACAATTCAGCTGAGCTCCAAGTTCAGTTGAGCTCCAGAAACAGTACAAAAATCTTTCAACAGCTATATTTCTGAGTCTAATGGCAATGTCATTCTTGGAGCCTATATATACAATATCTTGAAGATCAAATATAATCTTTTGAAGGAGATTCAAAGCATGAGCAGCCTACTTGAAGAAATTAGCTATAATGAGAGCAAGTCATTTGAAGATACATTTAAGAGATACATACACTGTAAAGAGATAAATCCTCACACACAATCACTCACACATATACAAGAGAGACGAGTTTCAAAGATTAGTTGAGTGAGTCTTAACACAAAGAAGTTAAAGATTGTGTTTGTAGTCTTGGCATAAGAGACGTTAAATATTATGCGAATTGTGAGGTTACGACCTACAATAGAGTGTGATAGGAGTTCTAAGATGGGCAGTGGGTAAGTCCTAGTCTTGGAGTGGGTTTGTACAAATGGGTTGTATAAATCAAAGTCTTCTAGTGATATCCTTCCGAGGAGGGAGAAAGAGTGACGTAGGTGTTTTGAAATCTCCGAACATCCATAAACAAATCCGTGTCTATCTATTTATCGTATTTACTTTACTTTTGCTACTGTTTTTAAGATGCATTGTTGAAGCATTTTATGTGTTCTTCATAGCATACAAAGTGTTTGATAAATTTTTCAACCAAACTGTTTTCATCATTCAACTTGCATCTTCTTCAAATGACTTACAAAATTTTAATCGGTTATTACGAAGGATTATTTTGAGTATCTTTCGCTTAATTTGAAAACCAAACTCGATTTAATTCATCGGTGCTCAATATTTCAAGAACCGAGCTATTGTAGCTCCAAAATATTTTTTTAAACTTTTGTATTTTTTCCCCAAACCTGATCATATCACTATCAAAATTTGTCATGCCCCAAAACTAGGTCTAGTTGACATCAACGTTATTTAACGTTTTTACATTAAACAATAAGTCTCGGATTGTAATGCCCCAGATTTGACGACTATCCTCATTGTATAAAGATGTGTCTTTTCAGCGTGCTTATGTCCTTACTCACACGCACCCTGAAAAACTTTCCAGGGGTCACCCATCCTATAATTTCCTCAATTCAAGCAAGCTTAACTTTGGAGTTCTTATGTGATGAGCTCACGAAAATAAGATGCACCTTCGTGATATGACTAGTACGTATCAAATCTTTTAAGCCCTCCTCAACTGTGTAATCTCATACCTACACTGCTACACAGTCTCAGAATCCTTCTCATTTCGGCACGAGCTCGATTCATTCATGTCTCCCTTTGCCTAGAAGCCTGTCAGGAGCCGCTCATTGTCCGTGCAACCTCTTGACACCGGCGATCACTCTCCGCCCTCTTCAGCCCCGGGCGTCACATGCCCACCAGCTTCCGCCTGGTTCGTCCCCGAACCATACCGTACTAAGAGAGGTCGGGTCTGATATCAACTGTAACGCCCCAGATTCGACGACTATCCTCACTGTATCAAGACGGGTCTTTCAAGCGTGCTTATGTCCTCACTCACACGCACCCTGAGAAACTTCTCAGAAGGTCACCCATCCTATAATTGCCCCAAGTCAATCACACTTAACTTTGGAGTTCTTATGTGATGAGCTCCCGAAAAGAAGATGCACATTCATGATATGAGTAGTACCTATCAAATCTTTTAAGTCCTCCTCAACTGTGCAGTCCCATACCTGCACAGTCCCAGAATTCCTCTCATTCTGGCACGGGCTCGGTTCATTCATGTCTCCCATCGCCTAGAAGCCTGCCAGGAGCCGTTCATTGCCCGTGCAACCTCTTGAAACCGGCGATCACTCTCCGCCCTCTTCAGCCCCGAGCGTCACACGGATTTTCAAAAATTCCAAAAACCAGTATAGTACTCATTCATGAAACTGAAATACATTGTCTTACATAAAATTGAAATTTAATTGTCTTTACAATCCTTAACCAAAAAACAATTAAACTTAATACGCAGCGGCTTAATACATTTAAATGATAGCAAAAACTAAGAATCATCAGTTTATTAGTCTTATTCACCATACACAGTACTTGTTTTGCTAATCTTCTTCTAGCTCATCTTCGTTCTTATCTGAGATTGGTGGTTCGGGTAGATGAGTGATATGAGTGTCACTCAGTAAATGGAGAAAATATCAAAAATTTTAAATCATTTCATACTTATAGATATATACATAACATAACTGAAATGAACTGAACTGAACTGAACTGAAATTCACATACTTAGCAGAACACATAATCAAATTATGCACCAGTTTACTTATGAGTTTTGTGGCTAACTGATATCAGCCTCTTATATGTTTATCCTCTAAAGGGTGAGGAATCTGAACAGAAACATAACATAATTACCAGAATATATATTCCTCCCACTAGTTCACAAGCATCAGTGCATCAAAATCAAAGATTTCAGAGATTCATGCTTTGAAAACATATGTAATCTTGCTGGAACAGAACTTTAAAACGTAATATTAACTTTAAAACCAAAAACCACTTACAGTAGATTGCTAAACTGAATTTCGGTTAATCTCGCAACTCTGCCCTTGCCCGACTGAACACTTATCCTTGCTCGACTGTACTCTCAAATGAATGCTCAAACTCACTTTTACGTGTGATTTGATCAGAATATTGTGTAAATTTTACTCAGAAATCTGAGTGTTATTTATAGGGAGGAATATGATTGTGAGGCTCCCCATTAAATGGCATTATTTGCCATAACTTTGAATAAATTTGTCAGTTACAAATCTGGATCAGCTGGACTTCAGTCTAGCTACTGGACTGATCTTGGTCAACTGGTCAACTCAGTTGCCTCTGTTCAGTTTATCTTGATTCGGTTTACCTCGATTCCAGCCTACCTCAACTTCAGTCTGCCAAATTTCAGTATACTTCCATCATTCCTCCTCGAGTTTAGTCTACTGAAATTTTGGGTTCTCACAACATTTACTATTGAATTTTTTTTAACTTGATAGTTGATATAAAATAGGTTTGAATTCGCTTGAATTTTTTTATTTATCCAAAAAATCAATAAATTTAAATTTATTATTTCAAATCTATTAATAACCAAGCACAATCTAAGAGTGAATTTGTAATTAAAAAAATATATGTATCATAAATATATCAAGATAAATAAGTCATGCTATAAATTTAAAAGAGAGTCAGTAAACGATGCTAATATAGGAATATAACTATGGTTTTCTGTCAATGGTGAAAACCGAACTGTAAATTTTAGGTAATGTTTGGGAGAGCTTCTAGGAAGCACTTCTAAGTTTTTTCTTGACAAAATTTTGAAATTTTGTGAAGGAAAAATCCTGATAAGTGCTTCCTAAAAGCTCTTTCAAACACTACCTTAGTTTATATGCGTTCAACTTTGACGGTAGCATTAGGCTTATGCATGTGGAGTGTCTCACATTAAATGGAAAGAATGAAAATGGATGAGATTATATTGTGTTATATTTTGTGATTATGTAAGAATAATTGGTCAATAAGGACTCTCTCGTGCGCGCAAGAAAGGTGCAAATCATTGGAAAATTCTTGAGTTGTGTTCATTTACAATACCAACTAGGCTCACCCAAATTTTTCTACTATATTGAATTTTTTTTAGTTCATAATACAAAGGGCATCCAAAATGTGGATCCTTGTGGATGCCTGGCCGAGTATGTTGGTACTTCTGACCAACCCAGCTCGTGACTGTCCATATGGAATCTAAGTACTTATATATAGAGACAGTTTCTAGTCCTCCAAACTCACCTCAATTTTGCAACTTACTTCCTTTCTCATCTCACTTCTGCCTCTTGCTTTTTTGCTCCAGTTCGTGATAAAGTTCAGGTACTTCTTTAATCAGTTCGACAATGTAGTGTCTTCATGCTAGGTTGCTACAAGTTTTACTCGTTGTATCTTGGGAAACAACGGTCTATCTTGATCCTCACAGCACACACCAGAGGGAACGAATCTGTATTAAGGACATTGTATTTCATACAAGCCTTTATTTGGTTTTCGGTTTTCTTGATGTTTACTTTTATAGTACTTATATTCTCATCAGTGTACAGTGTACTGTTTTCGATTATTGCATTGTACTTCACAAAACTGTTCGCGCTTACTATACTATTTCTGTTGTAATCATTTTTCGTATTTTGGCATTTTGGCTAATAATTTTGGTTTGGTTTAATAATTTTTGGTCCGTTACAAATTCAAGTTTGAGTAATGACACATGTACAACCAAACTTGTACAACAAATCTAACATCATAAAAAATTCAATACAAAATTTTTATTTAGTAAATCTCATGATACATTGAATATAAAATTTTATGATATAATATAAAAATATCACGATATAATAGCAAAAAATCATGATATAATTATTATAAATATCGTTGTACGATATATTGGTTGTACCTTTAGCATCATTCTTCGAAGTTTTACTTACATGAATTGATCAATTGGTTACTAGAATGGTTTGCTAAAAATCCAAAAATTTTAAATGAATCTTTATCAATACTAGTGCAAAATGCACATGCTTTGCATGTGTAAAATAAATAATTTTTTATGTAATTTTTTTAAAATCAAAAAATATATTGAGATGGAGATTTATTGAGATAGTGGATAAGAATGGGTAATTATGGAATAAAAAAATTTTGTCCTCAAAGTTATTTACTATAATAGGCTCAAATTTTATATAATAGTATAGATTTATAGTGATGTTTGCTACCTTTACAAAAAGTAATTATGAATTTTTTTTTTGATAAACTTGTTAAACATCAATAATCAATTTTTTAAGGATGCAAACATTACTTCATTTCTGAATTTTTGATTTTAATTATACAATCTTTAGTTTTATTTTAGAGATTTTAAAAGAGTTTTAAAATTTTTTGCAAACTAATAATTAGTATGTTACTAATTTGTAACATATCTCTTCGTTTGTAACTCCATTAAACACTTGTACCACATAGACCGAATCGTTGAAATCCTATCATAATATGAGAAAACCGAAACAAACTGAAGTAAAATAGTTTGATTATTATTTTTTAAAAAACATTTTATAAGCTGTCAAACAGTTTATTTTGACAGCTTATAAGATATTTTTAAAATTCTTTATCAAACAGATTTGTGGAGCTTATAAGCTCCAAAACAGCTTATAAGCTCAGCCAAACATCCACTAAGTGTTTGGCTAAACTTATTAAAAAGAGCTTATAAGCTTCTAAGTTGTTTTACGAGCTTATAAGCTGTTAAAACTTATTTTAAAAATAAGACATTGAAGTGTTTGAGTAAACTTATTTTAAATAACTTAAAGATGTTGATATGTTTGATATTTTAAGATCTTTTTATCGTCAAAATTATCAAAAAGAGTATAATTTTATGAAAATAATGTTTTGAGTTATGCATATATGAAAATAGTTTTAGAATAGACCTATGTTAAAAAATAAATTGTTTTAATATTTTACTGTAGAAAAATTTATGTGATTTGGAATTTTTTTTAAATAATATTTAATATTTAATGGGTGGAGGATATGATGGAGATTTATTAAAATATTCAAAGATATTTTAGATAGATAAAATGTTAAAATAATATTTTTTAAAAAAAAGTACATCCCTCCTTATTTTTTTAAAAACAGCTTATAAGTTGTCAAACATCTTATTTGACAGCTTATAAATTGTTTTTAAATTTTTTTTACCAAACAAATTTGTGGAGCTTATAAGCTGTTTTGGAGAACTTATAAGCTCAGTCAAACACTACTTTTTTTTTTGGAGAAATATTATTGGATTAAGTACTTGAAAAATCGAAAACCAAGCCAAACCGACGAAAAAATGGGAACAATCTGAATAAAAATATTAAAACACAGCACATCAATTTTGGGTTTGCATCCTTGATACGACCTAATCCAACTTAAATGGGTATTCGAAGGTAAATTCAATCAAAAGGCTCAAACTTATTTTTAATGGGCCGAGGCCCATAATCTTTCGAAAATGAGCTGCAGTCCATAATTACCCCAGCTGCTTTTCGTGTTGAGCAAGTTCGATCTCCAGTGTAGACTTCAAATTCCCTTTTCAGAGCACAGATCGGCGCTAATCGCAGCAACACACGCGAAAAACTGTGAAAAATGGCGCGCTACGACAGAGCAATCACGGTGTTCTCGCCGGATGGCCACCTTTTCCAGGTGGAATACGCTCTCGAAGCCGTCCGTAAAGGTAACGCCGTCGTAGGTGTTCGAGGCGTTGACGCCATCGTACTCGCTGTCGAGAAGAAGTCTACTCCGAAGCTTCAGGATTCTAGGTCTATATAATTTAATTTTCTCACATTTACGAACAATTTTGGATTATAAGTTCGATATATATTTTTTTAATTCCTGGTGATTTTAGGCGTTTTGGGTGGAAATTTTGTGTTTATGGTGATTTACTGTGACTTCCTAATTCTAGATTAACCGTAAAATTGATATATTGTTTAAAGAATTAAATCGTTTACGGGGGCGTCTTTCGAGTTAACTTGGCTCTTGAGAAAGAAATATTAGTTAAAAGTAGTGAATTTGACATAAGAATACGGGACTCAAAAACACATTTTTTTAACTCCTCGTGATTTTAGGAAATGCTTCACCTGCCAAGTCTCAGCTTACATTTAACTCAAATGACTTCGAAATTCTGACCATTAAATAATCTCTCAAGTTTCGTAATTTATCTTATGTATCTTCTCTTTAATGGAGAATTTCTGTCCTTGTTCTTGGAGGCTTATAAGAATCGAAAATTCTTGGTCTGCTTGCATCTTTCAGATCAGTGAGGAAGATTGTGAATTTAGATGATCACATTGCATTGGCATGCGCTGGGCTAAAAGCAGATGCTCGTGTCCTCATTAACAGGGCGCGCATCGAATGTCAGAGCCATAAGCTTACTATTGAGGATCCCGTAACAGTTGAATACATCACTCGGTACATTGCTGGGCTTCAGCAAAAGTACACACAAAGTGGTGGTGTGAGGCCTTTTGGTCTTTCAACATTGATTATTGGGTTTGATCCACACACTGATACCCCATCACTCTATCAGACAGATCCATCTGGGACATTTTCGGCATGGAAAGCAAACGCTACTGGGAGGAACTCAAACTCTATACGGGAGTTCCTGGAGAAGAATTACAAGGAAACATCTGGCCAAGAGACCGTGAAGTTAGCCATTCGTGCTTTGCTAGAGGTGAATTATTGATTGGCGTGATTTCGTGTTTATATTCTAACGTTCTTTCATTCCTAAGTGATATTTAGGCTCCATTATGTTGTACTTGCTTTCTTTCCCAATCGTTGACGGTTTTTGAGGATTCAATATATTATTACTGTCTAGTACAGCATTGGGCTTCCTGAATTTTTTTTCCCTTAAGTTTCAAAGTGGAGCATCAGGCATCTTATAATATTTGAGAGTATAAGCATTTGCAAAATGACACCACTAATTAGTCACAAATAGGTCTTATAGTAGTGTTACCTAAATCACGGATAATTTAAATTAGCTGTAGTTTGAAGGAACCCTATTGAGACAGCTGTCGATTGCAAATTAATCCATTTTTTATTCCGTAAAACTTTATGGGGCTATGTATTGTTATTCTCTTACCAGGATTTGGTTTTGTGAGAATAATCTCCACAGAACTAATTATCCATATGTTCGGAGGATATCTTCTGCCTCCTGTAAAACAGACTATCTAGATTGAATTTTTGTTTTTCCTCGGTAATGGATGGCGGTGTCGTTTTGGAAGATTCTATTTCTAGCTATTTGTTCCATGAGTATAGCTAGGCAAATCTTCACTATAAACTGCCTTTGAAAATAGGTTAGCAAAGCTTGATGATCTTCCTCTTGTATGAGGCTTGCTATATTTGAATAAAATCTGGCAAGCACTTGACAGATAAAAAGCTTCTATTGGGAGTTGCATTCCAATTATGCCTTTGCCAATTAGTTTGGTGGTCTTGTATGATCCCATGCATAATTCCTTGGGCAATGTATCACATTTATACTACTCAAATTATACTGTGTTTGAATGTGTATTGTACCGTGATGCTAGTCTACATTGACCTGATTGGTTGTCTGGGTGTGATGATTTGATGTGTTTTTTTAGGGGTATATTTTATAGAAGTCTAATTGCTGATACTTGTGTGGTACATTAAAAATATCTCCCTTCCTGCAGTTGTAAAGGTTGTGCTGGTGCACTTGTTTGATATTAAAATATGCAGAAAACTTAGCTAGATAAAGATGTCAATTTTGTTTACAACTTACCTCTTATGATTTATCTTTAAAATAGCACCTTCTATATCGTGTCCCTCTCTCTGGTTGCTCCACATAGGGTTGTTCGAGTTGTGTAATAATGGGCCGAAAGGGGAGTGGCAATTGTCGATGATGTACTTTTACTTTTCACTGAAATTTGCTTTCTGCTACATCATTTCGTGAAACACGGCTTTTGCTCTGGTTGTTTTTCGGGTGGAATACCCTATTTTTTTGGGCGTAAGTAGATTGGTTGACTGACAATCTTTATTATGGCATTGAAGGTTGTTGAGAGTGGTGGAAAAAACATTGAAGTAGCAGTGATGACTAAAGAAGCGGGGCTGCGGCAGCTTGAGGAAGCTGAAATTGATGCCATTGTTGCTGAGATTGAAGCTGAGAAAGCCGCTGCTGAGGCTGCCAAGAAAGCCCCTTCGACAAAGGAAACGTAGTCCCTCTGTGTAATTTAATTGCTTGGCGCCTTTACTTCTATTACTTCAATCTCAGATTGGTGGTGATATGTTGCATGTCACAAAAATGATTCTGCCGCCCGTTGGCTGTCATCTATGGTTTTTCTCCATTCCTTGCCAATTTTTATATTATTTTCATAAAATAGATTATGGTGAGGTGAGAATTACTGTATTATATCATGAAACTTATTTGTTGTCTTGACAGGATTTACTTCTATATGACAGACTGTGATTGTTTAGAGAAGTTGGGTTGTGCATGGATCCGATGTATTTTGATTTGAATGGAGGGGATTTGATTAGGGGAGGGATTGCAAATTTCTTGGGGTATTTGAAATAGGGGTATCAATGAAATGAATTGAGCCGACTATGCGACTATGAAAAATCGGGGGTATAAATGAAATGATTGAGCCGACTATGCTACTATGAAAAAAATAACAATATAGCTTGAATTCGGCCCGATATAGATATATTCAAACTTGAGTTTGATTAAAGCTTAATAAATGTTAATATGTTTGGGTTCAATTCGGCCCGATATAGATATATTCAAGCTCGAGTTTGATTAAAGCTTAATAAATGTTAATATTTTTGGGTTCGAGTTTAATTCGAATAAGAGCTTTGAGGTCGAGCTTGATTCGAAAAATTCAAAAATATTCATTTGTTTCTTAAAATTAAAAATCTCAAAATATATGTATTAAATAATATATAATTAAATTATGTTAATAAAACATTAAAGTTCACGAGCAGTCGGGAACCATCGAACACAATAGCTTGGGTTCGAGTTAAAAAAAGTTCAAAAGGTTCAAGTTCGAGTTCAATAAATTTCAATGTGAATTGAATATAAAACTTGTGAACCAATTCAATTCGTTTATATCTTGATTTGAAATTCACTATAAATATTATTTAAATTAAATAATTTGATATGAAGTGAATTTGAAATCTATTTGAATTTTGTTGATTTGGTTTCTTATTTGATAATTCCTAAACAAATAAGCAAAATTTAGAAATTAGATAATACGGTTTTTTACTTTAGTTTCACTTCGAAACATCAAAATATTTTTATTTTTTCCAATATACAGTTACTTCTAAGAAAAATATATGCATTTAGAAATTATATATTTTAAATTACAGCACGATTTTACGATAGCGTTATTAAATTAAAATATGAACTAATAAGACAAAATTTACTTCTCTCAACGTTTTATATTTTATTTTTTGAATTTAAAGACGAAGATATTATTTATGTGCTATGCCATTATTTTTCTCCTTGTGAATCTTGTTGTAACTACGGTGCAGGCATTTGAACAATCTTAACAAGAGTGTGTACAAGAGAATTGGGATAAAGTCAATTTTAGTCTTGTTTGTCACTTGTCCCAAAATAATCCCTCATCAAAATGGTGTCTCATGCATGTTTCGTAATGTTTCCCGAATTCATCCTTCCTATTAGAAGCATGTTAAAAAGAAATGGGGGAAAATCTCATCACCATTTACATCACACTAAAGTCGATTACTTCACATTTTCCCCAAATTGGGAACCCTAGAGAATCAAACACAACAGCATGCATGGTCGACACCCACTGACTCGAACCATATCAACGATACAAGAATTGTATTTCGAATCCCATGATGGTTGAAGATGTTTATGTAATTTGAAAAATGGTTGAAGATGTTTCAGATTAGAAATATGCAACCATGATGTTATCTCCCTTGCAGATAAAGTTTTAACATGCATGCTATTTGGGAAAATTCTCCATGGTTAAAAGATATTGTATTAATAATTTAATATTTTTGAGAAATACTACATGCTAGCCAAGTAATCTGTTTTGTTTTTCAGCTCAATGGATTAACTTCTCACCACCATTTTATGATTTTTAGGGTCTCCTTGATATGGAAAGGATACCAAAAATCCGAATCGAAACGTATAATTTTATGCAGCTTTCTGAATTCACCTTAAGGCATGTACAATAGGGGACATTTGAAGAGGACATTTCCCCTAAATAGAGATGTCCTCTCTTGTGACATGAAAATATTTGGACACTAATTCTATCCAAATAAAAAAAAAAAAAAAAAAATTTTAAAAATTTGATAGCACGCTGCACGCCTGCTACAATTTCGCGCCTGCATTGCAATGCAAATGGGTGGAATTTTCCACCCGTTGCATTGTTTTTTTAAAAAAAAAAAATTATTTTTTTAAAGATTAAAATTTTATTATTTATATGTATAAATATTTTTAAAAATATTGAAATCAAATCGTAATATTCTTTCTATACACAACCTAACATTTTTTATGTCAGGAATATAATCTCGGAATGTCCCCACCGACGAATAGGTAGTTCAAATTGACTGTTGAATCATCTATCGCATTATTCAATCAATCTATGTCTTTGTAAAAGATGAAATTGTTTGAAGTGAGATATTATTAATTAATTGACAATTTATTTTATCTAATTTCATGTTTATTTTGTCATATTATGTATTTATCTACTAAATATTTATCTTATATCAATAAAATCATTGAATTTAAATTATTATATTACCGTTAATAAATAATATCATTCAAGTTTTAGTAATTTTTTAAAGGACAAAATGATAATATATTATCTTATTTAAAATTTAATCAATCAAATCAAACAAATTATAAATCAAATATTATATTAACTATCATTTTTTTATCATATCAAATTATTTATCTTTATATTATTATTATTCTATTTTTAACTTGAAACGATACCTCCGAATAACAAATACTTTGAACCATTCAAATAGTGTAGTTTCAAGTTAACCATTCATGGTCACGGAATTATATAAAATTGCAAATGATTTTTCATGTACCCATTATAGCTACAAATCGAGTAGAGTGAGATTGACAAGGGATGACATGGCCATGGGCAATTCATAAAAAAAAAATGTAAAATAAAAAAACTGGAGAAATTCTAATTGGTACGATTGTTTAGTAGATAATGCTAGAAATGAAATGGGTCGGATAGAAAAGTGAGATTATTATTATTATTATTATTATTATTATTATTATTATTATTATCATTATCTGAGATCGAACTCGGACATCTTTTCTATTTAGAGATGTTTATATCATCTTATCTTATCATACCACATTGCGAGTGTCGTACCAAACACACAAATGTGACGATATCAAGGTAGTGTCCGGAGAACTTTTGGCAAGCATTTTTCAGTTTTTTTTAATAAAATTTTTAAATTTTGTCAAAATTCGTTAAGAAAAAATTAAAAAATAATTCCCAAAAGTTCTCTCAAACACTATTTAAAATGATTTATATCAACATTTGAGTGAGGGGGGAGGAGACAAGTACCAAACCTATGGCGTTGAGAAAGAAGAGAACAATGGGCTAGATCTCCGCCACTAGAAGTGGGCTAACAATTAGGCCTTTAACCACTCAATAAGCGAAACAGATTTATAATATTTCATGGGCCTCTGGGGCCCATTAGTATGTTGTCATCACTGTAAGTTATACCTAACCAGACAACTCTTTTCCACATTCATGCTTGGGATCCGACGATGCTACCCCACCCGAGCAATGTTCGGGTAGGGTACGAATGATCCGGATCTTTCTGCAGATCAAATGATTTGACCTGCAATGATAATCTGTGCCGTCCAATCTCACTTCAGGGCCTGAAGTCAGCATCGACAGATCCCAATGCTTGATGCTACTGCTATGAGCCGGCTCTAGGGGAAGGCCACCTAGGCGCCTGCCTAGGGCCTCCTTTTAGGTGGGGCCTCAAAATTTTTTAAATATATTATATTATATTATATTATATATATAGTATATATAAATTAATAAATAAATATATATATATTCTTTTTATTTTTCTATTCAAAATCTTATATAGGTCATGAACCTCTAATTATTTGTTTAAAAAATATTAAACATTATCAATTTTTTGTGTTTTTTTCTCCTCCCTTTTCTTTGCGTACAAAAGAAAAAAAAAACCTCTCTTTCTTAGATATAAAGTTCTCTTTTTTTGTTAAATTGCTTCATTCAAATGAGTTATATTGCTCAAATTATGTCAATTATAATGCCGTTTTTTTTTATTGAATTTGATTTTTCTTGTATGTTTGTGTGTTGTGGTTGGTGCATGCTTTAAATCTCATATCAACAATCAATCTATGTTAATATTTAAATTATTTTTTTATTTGTTTTTTTAGATTCGCATTGTGAGTTATGACGGGGAAAGAAAATTTGAACCTGGAATATTATTTAAATTTGAATTTTTGTGAGTTATGACGGGGATAACTTATATAATATTATTAACCATACCGATTACGGTACTTCTGTTGAAAGAAGTTTCTGAAAGAAGTTTCTTCAATCTCAAGTTGATATAGAACTACCTCCATCAACTATGTCATAAGATAGATTGAATATGGTTTGGTAATATTGTCTATTGAAAAAAAGATGGTAGCTAATATTGATTATGATGATTTAGTTGACAATTTTGCACAACACAAAGCTCGAAGAGTCGTTTGAACATTTTGTTATTAGATTTAGTTTATATATATATATATATATGTGTATTTTTTGATATTTAATAAATTTACGTAAGATATTGGTATATTAAATTAGATGTTGGTCATCATTATATTCATTTTATCATCACTTCATACGTAATATTTTTATATTTTACACCTTAAGTTAGCTTAGGGCCTCCAATTTCTGGAGACGGCTTAAATTTCCAACAATCTAATTTTTTTGAGGTTGATCATTGATAAAATTCAACGTTTAATTTGTAAGAAAATGAGTAGCTAGCACATTTATTAATTCTGAGATTTTATCGTTCAACTGTATAATATTGAGTATCTCACATTAGGTCAGTTTCAGTGTATGTTAGTGGTTGGTAAATATAATTAATGCAATGTCCATTTGCTAATTAAATGCAAAGACTGAGTCGATGTCATGTGATATATATATATATATTGAGTTTTTTTATGGTGCACAACATTATATTCCCACTTTATGCACACCATGTACAATAGATGAGTTGATCGGTACAATAGATGAGTTGACTTGTACATGGTGGGCATGAAGTGGGCATATAGTGTTGGGCACTATAAAAGAACTATATATATATATATATAGTTTCTTTCAAGTGTCCACCTACCATGCCCACCAATGATGTGGCACTATTCTATTGGACCTACAATTTATCACATCTTTATCACATCCAATAGAATAGTGTCACATCATTGGTGGACATGTTGGTGGGCATGGTAGATGGGCACTTGAAAAAAAAACTATATATATATATATATATATATATATATATATATATATATATATATTTATTTCACCCTACAAGATACTTTATATTTTATTTGCAAGATTAAGATTTGGTTCTTAATTTTTCTATGTATATGATAAAGGATATAGGATCAAACATTTGCTATTTTACCAATCGTTATAGTTAGTTGTAATGGTAAAATACAAATATTTTAAATCTTACAACATCTCAAACGTCGCGTTTTGATTGTTCTATCTTGCAGCAAAAAAATTTTATACTCAACAAAAGATGTTGACTACGCGCTAATCATGTTTCATCTTGAAATCATAATCAGGCAATTAGCCGATAAAAGTTGTTTGTAGAGGGACAATAATTACTTTTGATACAACATTATCTTACGTAAAGTTCTATGAGTCCAATTTATATTATCATGTTTTATACTGATTAATAAATTTAATATATTTATATGTACCTTATGATTTTATAAATACAAAAATTTCATCGGAATACGAGGCATTCATTTCGATAAATATGTAATCGAAATAGCATTTTATAGTTAAAAAAAATGAAATTAGAGTATTGTTGTAGATGATTGCAACTCGATCCTTTGCTCATGATTAATAAATTGTTTGGAGTTGAAATTAAAATATAAGCAGCTTGCATAATGAACAAGCAAACTCGCTATGAAAAATATAGGTTCGAAATAATTTATTTTTTTTAGAAAATATACAAAAAAATCCATCGTCCGTAACTATATTATATAGATTAAAATATTCATCATAAGAAGAAAAAGAGACTTTCAAGTGGGCCCAATTAATGTAGATTGGGCCGGGCCAGAGGGGGCCCAACGCCGCAATTGAGAACATGATGCCTACGTCGGGGCGGCTGCTAACCAAGCACCCTAAGAGTTAGGAGTTGGTGGCGGGCGGTGGGCTGCGACCGTGACATTCCAAACATACATTATACATATATATATATATATATATATATATATATATATATATATAGTAGATTTCAACTTAACATATGGGTAAATATCTCAATGATAGATCTAATGTCTTATGATTTGCCACGTTAACAATATATAATTAATTACGTCAATGTGTAAAAATACGAACCGTTGGATGCATGATTTGGGTTTACTTTATCAATAGAAGATCAACTTTTATTTTCAAATAAAACTTTTAAATAAAGGAAAAATAGTTTTTTTTTTCACTAACTTATTTACTTTTAGGTTCTGGTCCACTAAATTTTCAAAGTTTGTTTTTTGTACACTAAATTTTAATTCCCAGCAATTATTGGTCTAATTGGTAACGTGACACTGGAAAATACTGATTCGTAATAAAAAAATTACTGACATGACGTGAATATGCTGAGATCGAAAATTATTGAATTATCAAATATCACGTCAACAATTGGACTAACAATAGTAAAAAATTAAATGTTAGTGCACCAAAACCAAATTCGACAACTCAATGGACTAAAACTCAAATTTAAACAATTTAATGAATCAAAAAATCATTTCTCTGAAATAAATTACTATTTTTACTTAAAAATCAATATAAGTAAAATTATCATTTAACATAAATTATTCATGACGCTTGAAATTTTGTATTGTTTAAAATATTAATTGAATCGTATTGTTACCATCAACTATAAATTTTGTTAAAGAGAGAAGCGTTCGGTCATACAATTAATATTGGAGTCAAGGTCATGGTTTCGATTCACATTGATTGTAAGCACAATAATAGATAAGATGATTGTTTGAATGCAATGATTGTCCTTCTTCTGGATTGAACAATTGAAACATGTGTTTGTTTGCACTGTTGTATGATTTAAAAGATTTGAGTTGCACAGTTACCATCAACTAGAGCTTTTAATAACAGACAAATCACTTGATCCTACAGCTTTCAATAACATATGTTGTATATTTATTGAAAAGATAAATATATAAGTTGTCAGTTAAAAAATAAATTAAACTCAAGGTATAAACATATAATATCACTAAAAAAAAACGTTGATCAAGAACCGACAAATATCACAAAAAAAAGTTAAAAACGTAATATTCCCGCTTCACCTGCTAATTAGATATTGAATCATAGTGACTGAAAACTTGCCATTAAAAAGTATAACACTTGATTTTAATAAAGATAAACATTTGAAATTTGATAACTTCCGTCTCAATCAAATAAAATTATAATTACGTGTAGCGTACGTACATTTTTCATATATATATATATATGATTAAAGTAATTAATGCGAGTGAAATGAGTGAGTGGGAAATAAATGAATAAATAAATATATATATATATATATGATTAAAGTAATTAATGCGAGTGAAATGAGTGAGTGGGAAATAAATGAATAAATAATCAGGGATGCATTAAATTTAAATAATGCAAGTTTGGTATGCTATGCCTACGAAGACCAAACAGTGAAGCAAGTTGGTGAACCGATATATGGTACAGTTAATGGTCGACATTAGGATTTAGGAGTACTGTTTATGCAAAAATTTAATATTAATAATATTATATCATATTATTTTAATTATGATTAATATTGGTTTGCCTAACCAATTTCTTATCTTATCCTCTCCTCCCATAGCTTATCTATTGCATTCATGTAAGGTTTTGAAATGCGTTTGTTTATATCATTTTTTTAAAAACAAAAACAAAAACCTTGTTTATGACAAAACCTTGTCATACGTATTACACGGGAAATTAACATATAAATTATTTATATGTTTGTTTAATTGGGTCTCAGTTATCAATTTTTGTGATCTAGATTATCATATTTCTGTCTCAATCTACTATTTTTGTTTTTTAAAATAATTTTACTTTTTTTTGCTACGCGCGATACTGATACTGATATGACACCAATGCATATTTGACATGTCACCAGTATGTGTATATATATGTATATACATGTCGTTGACTTGTATAACAACACATCAATACTTTGATAAAAAAAGAACTAAATTATCAAAATTAAAATATACATAACTAATTGATATTACAGAACACCAAAATTGTAATGAAGTATAACTAAATTTACAGTTTCCTCTAATAATCAGGGCATGATTTATAGGGGCAAAAAGTACGTTGATTATTACTCTAAAAAAAAAAGGTACGTTGATTATTTATTCGATTGATAATTTTTAAAATAATTTATCAATAATTTATTTCACATTTTATAATAAAAGAATTTAAAATGATAAAATCAAATGGTCCGTTCACCAAAAAATAAATATTCAAAATTTTACATCATTTTTTTCTACATATATGCGTACAATGTACATAGCATATTATATTGCCTGCAATATGTACTTAATTTGAGTTTGGTTAAGAAAGTCATTATTTGATTAAATGCTATTGAACATCTCTAGAAGATATGTCAACTCCTTTTTTCTTTTTCTTTTTTTAAAAAATAAAGATAGAAATATTATTATAAAAAAATCAAAGGCTATTACATCATTGTTAAATTACTATTTGCAGTCAGAGCCAACAATCTTACCATATTTGTTACCACAACCAGAAAAGATAAAAATAAAAAGCATGTACATGTAAAACAAGTCTACCAGACTTATATCTAAAATCAAAAGTAAAATCTTTGACATAAAGGTTTATAATTTTCATGATTGGGCGGAACATGAGATTCATCTCACAAAATCGACCCGTAACACCTTCTGATCACGAGAGTTTGTGAAAAACAAAATAGGTTATAAGTCGTATTCTTGAGGATTTTCTTTTTGCACCAGCTTTTGGCACACAAACAGTACATTCGCCTAGAAAAATCAAGAGAGTGCGTATATCGTTTTTAAGACCTCGACTCAGGCTCATAGATCCAATTGTCCGCGAGAAGCCATAAATACATATGTTCTTTTTCATGTGGGTTCACGTAACATTGTTGCCATCGTAAAGGTACACTTAAAAATGAACGGATATTACATTTAGGTGCTTGGCATAGTTTTTAGGCTTCTCAGTTTTTTTAAAAAATTTTGTGAAAAAAAAAATTGAAAAGTGCTTCCTAAAAGTCCTACCAAACACTACCTTAATCAATTTGTGTAAAAGATTTACTAGGAAAGATGCATGTAACAATAAGCCTATCCGAAAAAATTAATAAAACTGTTAAGTTGTAACCATTCACAAAGCTAAAACATATAATATTATATTGCCCAGTAAAAACACTAAACTGTAACTAGCTAATTTATTATACGTACAGACAAGAGAAATTAGTAACTTGATAAATTTCTGACGAAGATGACTCCTGATGTACTCTTGTGGGGAAAAGGACAAAAGAAAGAAAGGCTCAATTCCCAGAACAAATTGATCTTATTTCATGATCTCCAAGCTTCTGTAGTCCAAAACCACATGACTTGTTTTGATCCCAAGAAAATCATACCCTGCAGATTCACTAAAAATGCAATCTTAATTTGGTACTGTTCTTCAGCTGTTCTTGTTGATAATTAGGAGGGCTGATTCTGAGTTCAAGATTCAAATCGGGGCACCGTTCAGCTTCATGAACCTGCTGGCTATTTTCTTCCTCGATCAAAATCTCATTTTTCACAGTGTAGTCTTGTAATTCAGCTTGTTTGGAGTTTGCGATTTCGACACCAGAAAAAGAAATGGTTGCTGCTGCAGCAGGCTCTTGATTTATGGACCTGTGGGTTGTTGGATCGATCCCTCTGCCCACAAGTTTTCTTCTTATATGAGTGTTCCAGTAATTCTTTATCTCGTTATCTGTTCTTCCCGGCAATCTTCCAGCGATTACAGACCACCTGTTTGTATTACTATCAGTTTTTTTTTTTTTTTTTAAAATACAATATAATATTACAAGTAATCAATTACAACAATGTAATAAAATTGTTCTGTTGTGGCACAAAAACTATTTAAATCTACCTAAATAAATTAAAAAAAATACACGCAATCAGTTATATATATATATTACGTACTTGTTGCCAAGAAGGCTATGGAGTTTGATAATGAGTTCATCCTCGGCTTCTGTGAAGTTTCCACGTTTGAGGTCTGGCCTGAGATAGTTGATCCAGCGGAGGCGGCAGCTCTTACCGCAGCGGAGGAGGCCGGCGGACTTGGGAAGAGACCGCCAGCATCCTTCGCCGTGTGCTCGAATATAAGCGATGAGACGATCATCTTCTTCTTTAGTCCATGCTCCTTTGTTCGTGTGAGCTTTCTCACAACATGGAGACCTCCCCATATTCAGATCATTTCTTTTAATTTTGATAATTATTGATATAATATATAATCACTACTTGTCCCTTATCAATTTTATATATAAGCCTTAATTAGCTAATTATATAACTCTCAAAAAAAAAAAAAAAGAAGCTAATTATATAAGCATGCGGCTGTCTACTCTCTCCTTTCTTTATAACTATTCTTACCGCCCTTTTCTTCCGGGTGTCTCTGTCTCTCTCTTTTTGTTTGTTTTGTTGGTGCAGTTGCTTATGTATCCCTTTAACATGCGAATATATATACACACACGTAATATATATACTCATGTGTATGTGTATATATATATATATATATATATATATATATATAATTTTGATTAATATTGTGATCGAGTAATATCGGTTGATGCAGTGTTTTGTACATCTAATAGGTGGACCTCTCTTCTCACATATGTTTTCCACAAATGTTCACCATATCAAAATTAAGTGTGATATATATTATTTTAATAAAATAATAATAATAAATCGAAGGATATTCCGAGAAAAAAAAAAAGAGTTTCTGAATGCTTGGAAAATAAAATCAATTTATTATAGACTCCATACCGATATCGTACCGAATACCGAAATTCGGTACGGTATCGTTATGATACTGTGTATACCGATTTTTTTAAACTGTTTTTTTTTAAAAAAATATCGGTATACAGCGGTATCATATCATACCAAAATTTTCGGTATATACGGTTTTTTTCGATACGGTAAAGGCGGTATTACGGCATTTCGGTATTTTTCGCCAGCCCTAGTTGTATTTCGTAGAGATGTCAAATGTATTTGTACATATTTTTAACTAATCATATGATCCTTTCGTGTCAAATTAAAAATAAAATAACATAATATGGCAAGATAAAATAAGATGTACACGATGTCATACCCTTCAACGTAGTTTGAAATCGGATGCTTAATCGTATTTTTTATTTGGAAAAAAAATACAAACAAATTTCCGGGAAAAAAATAATTTTTAGGTAAGTGACATAACACGATTATGATTATATATATGTAATAATGGCCACATCTACTACTTAAAAACAATATTTATAAATTATGTGATGAAATCAAGCATTATAATTTATAGCTTTGAGGTACAATTTCCACCTTCCGGATGAATTCAAATGGAACTAATTTTTAGGTACGGATAGAAAAGAGGAATAAAATAATAAACTAAAAGTGGAATTAGGAATATGTAAGTAAACTTAAATTGGTAGGTGTAAAAAGGTAAGGTCCGATTATTTTCAGGCTTTCTTTATCCAGCTCATAACCACCTTCCATTAATACGGGCCCCTAGTTAAACTTAACCATTTCAAAAATCTCTCCTAACCTCATAAATTAATTTGGGACCCTTGTCTATAATGCTACCGTGTTGTTGGAACTATATCATTATCATCCTTAATGTTATTTGTGGTAAGGTCTACCTAAACATGGACAAATATGTATGCATCATATTAAAACTAGAGCTTTTCTTGGAGATTTTTTTTAATATTTAAAAATAATAATAACAAAATTCAAAATTAAAGGATATGAGATTTGGCTAAGATTCAATGAATCATATATAAAACATGCATAGATCTAAAATATCTTGATTTTATTTTTTTGTGAGGTAGATGTAGTAATACCTCTCGTCACACATGGATCAGAAAAAGAAGCTTATGGTAGGATACATTAACTTAAAATTATCTATTTTGGTAAAACGATGACAAATATATACGAAGTAGTTGCTAAATGAGTGATATTCTACAGTGAAACTTGCGAAGGCTTGCACTCGTTGCATGACAGTGGAACTCGTTGTTTGTACATGCCATCTTTATTTT
Source organism: Henckelia pumila (assembly GCF_033568475.1). Classification (NCBI taxonomy): domain Eukaryota; kingdom Viridiplantae; phylum Streptophyta; class Magnoliopsida; order Lamiales; family Gesneriaceae; genus Henckelia; species Henckelia pumila. The sequence goes on from NC_133123.1 coordinate 61,085,626, forward strand.
GAAATTTAAATTGTGTGTATATTATAGGGGTAGTAGTTGTGTCTTATTTAATGTTGTTGGGATTCCAAGATTAAAAAGAGAGGTATATTGTTGTCGTTATAGGGCTTCTAGAAGATAAGTTGAGGTTGGGTGGAAGGAGGATGATAAAAAAAGAAAGCGAGAGCAAAAGCAACAAGTATGGTTGTGGGTGTATGTGGGATTTGGTTCACTTTCCACTTTTCCCCTTTTCCCTCACCAAAACCTTGTGGTTAAAGTTTTTTTGGCTTACGAAAAAGTAGCTTTCGGGTCTGGAAGGTTATTGATTTTTTCTTAAAACAAAAAATATATAGAAGATTATAAGATTTGCATTTGCATCATATAAAACGTGCAAGCTTAACATAAGATGTTTAAGAAGTCATTTTACTCATTAATTTGATTGCATCTATGAATAATAATATATCATTAATTTGGTAACCACCACCATCACCGCATGTAGCTATTTTCTCTCCCCCAACGAACCACAAGCCCCGTGACAATATGACCTTGAAAACTACTTGCACCTATGAATCACCACGTTCCCATCAATTTGGTATTGATGACTAAAGACCTTAAGAAAGGGTGGATACGTGTCATGAGGTGTCCACTTTTGTAATTTCTCGTGTCATACTTACCTACCATTTCACCTTCCTTTTCACCTTTTGAGTGATTCTAACTTTGCCTGATAATAAATCTCTCCCGATAATTTTTTCAAAAAAACTGAGTTCGATTTCACATTAAAGCAAAAACCTAATTTAAAAAAGAAAAAAAAAAGTTTTTAGTCAGAAACAAGGTTACCATTTTTCACTTAAAACCATTATCCTCGCTTCGATCAATGAACAAAGGACGAGGAGAAAGTATTAGTTGGAAATTTTTGTTAAGATTTAAACTTGAAATTAACTTCAACCTCAAAAATTAACTCAAGGAGGAGATTGTTCAAGTCCTTATATGCAACTCCCACCCTTCACGCCCAAGAATATGAATGAACATCTGGAACATAAAATTTATAAGACAACGGATGACCCAACTACGAGCAGTTCAACACATAGTGGTGAAACTTGTCTCCGACTCTCTGATTGAGTATGTTTAAGATTAAGAACTTGAATCTAACTCAACTCCAAAAGCTAGTCCCAAAATTTTATCCAATCAATAAGGCAAGGACTAACACTTTTATTAGTTGTATAGTGTTGGTACATAAATAGTTGCGAAAAACTTTGTAAAGTAGATGATACGGGTCTAAACGCCATTTGGGGCATACATCACTTTCCGTGTAGTCTACACTCTAGAGTACATTGAGAAAAACACGTCTTGTACAGCACACTTCGTCTGATGTTGGGATCCGGTATATGTTACTTTTTAAGTAAAACCCAGACATAATCAATAAATACATTCAATGGTATATCCAGGCAGCATCTTTCCAAGTTTTACTTGATACTTGAAAGACCCAAAATTATCGAATCTACACCGATGAGAACAAATTTTTTTTTTTAAAAAAAACATGGATCGTTTCTCAGAATCAAACCAGCTCTCGTGATTATTATCCGCACTTCAGATTCGTCGCATAGAATTTCGTCATAGCGATAGGGGTAAGCTAAACTCGAATTCATGGAAGAGTGATGCTGAAGGTTTTAATTAACCGAAAGAAAAACGAGCTTATAACACTAGATTGGTTAAGACGACGTGTCTGGAAGAGTAGGCATAGTACGTAGTTAGGTGACGGCCAACTCAATGCATCGTGAATATCATGTGCTTTGGTTCTAAACAAGACTACACAGGGATTGTCCTAAAGAAAAAGGCTTGCCTACTTAGCTAATTTGGCGGTCAAACCCCCCGTCTGAACAAAAAATTAGGCAAAGCAGTAATGTGTGTGAGAATCTCATGCAGGAATGGGTTCAGCTGAACAAATTGAGCAGTTGTCTGAACAATGGAGGAATTGATTTCAAAACCATCCATCTTGGGTGTTTCAAATCCGTCACAAGTTTCGGAGTTCCATGACACACGAAGTAGGCTTGTTACTATATTTTTAGTTTGGTATGCCCCATAATCTCAATGTATTTTCCATGTCGACTTGTATCAAATGAATGTGTGTGCAACCATAACTTAGCACATGATTGATATGATCACAAAAGTCCTTGGAACACCATCTAGCGTAGAAATATTCGAGTAGGTTTAGAGCCATAAATGAAGATGAAATTTAGAAATATATCGCGAGGTTTAATTCACGGCTTGCTAAGAAGCAACAGGAGCAATAGTCAATAAAAATATCTATAGATGCCGGTATCTAATGATCTTATACCCTTTTTCCGTCTCATGATAAAGGAGTGTCAAATGTCAAATAAAGTTCTTTGAATCCCATCTAACCAATTCAAAACCCATATTCATTTGAGGTTGATTTCGTCAGTTCATATATCAACGGAAATCAGGAAATGCCAATATAATAACTGGTCCTTACGTGTGTGCTTTTCTTTTCTACTAATCTGCATAGGCACATACAGCTCCATTATGTAATTTCAATGGGCAGTGTACAGAATTGGATATGGAATTACCCGGCTACGTGAAGATAAGAGCTCTGGTCGATGTTATAATGAACTGGTTTATTTTGCCTTCTTACGGACTTCATATAAGTAACTCAGTACTACCACTGCAGCAGCAACAGCAACTCCAACAGCGCCTTGAGCAAGCACGGTGCCATCTTTCACGATTGCCCTCAGGCCAGAGGGACTAAACCCAAGTTCAGAAAGCTTTTTGTGTGATTCTGCATAATCTTTGAAGAAGGCATCTTCGTCCTGCACGTTGGAGCACGAATGTAAGGGTATCCATTAATAGATAGTGAAATTTTACATTTGATCAACCCTGGTACTGGTCTAGATGTTAAGTATGCCTCCCTCAGTCAGAATGCGAGTGAACAACAAACATTGCTTGTAACTGATTATGTAAGCAATATAGAGAATTGTCATCAAGAAATTAATACCAGGAATTTAAATATGCTAAATTATTCATTTTAAAAAAATACATAACCTCAGCGTCTCAATCCATCCATAGACTAATTTCTCGTCCAAGGCAGAGATGTGCATATATTCAAAACAGTAGATTAACTGTAACTAGAGCTAAAACCAAAGTCACTAAACCAAAGTCACTAATCACTCGTTCTTGAATTGCATCTAGCCTGGTATGACCTCATATCTGTTTGAAATGTAGTATCAGAACTTCCTATTTCTCATGGGTAGTTGTTTACATACTCCAGTTACAGCGTTGCAAGAGCGACATAAATATAGGTTCCACAAGAAAAAATAATAGCCACAGAACCTTGGATTCAGAAAGAACTAGCATATTTAGTAGTGTACAATCTTTGTTCTTCTCTTTTTCACTGAAATGGCGGGAAGTAGCCGATAAAATTTTTAATTACCAAATTAAAACCATCATTGGAAATCAAATCCAAAAGAAAAACTCCAGATTGACTTGTTCTTATAGAGGTTATCAGATATATTAGTTGGATATTGCAAATTCATTAAATCAGCACTGAGGCCAAGTACAAAGTAATGCTAAAATACTACTTCAGATTACTAGATTTTGACATTGCAAAATACTTTGTTCGAGTTTGTCTTAAAAGGTTAACAAGCTCCTAACAAGTAGTAGTTAGTTCCTCAATTAGCAAATTTGCGGAATATTTAAGCTTACAAACCTGACCCTCTAAACAAACAAATGAGACTCTAATCGTTGTTGAAACCTGATACCTTAGCATAGACCTCAACATAGCGCCGGAACTCAGGATCATCCAGCAAAGCAACATCAGTTGGGAGTTTTAGCAAGCCCTCACTTTCCCCCTTGAGCAGCTCCCTAGTTTGGTTTAATTAATAAAAAGATATAGCAAATGAAGAAAAATAAACTATAGTAGTTTTAAAAAAAAACAACAAACAAACTTTGTAGACTTATAAGACGCACACGAAATATGAATTGTCAAATTTCAGTGGTTCTGCAGTCCAAGGCCCATCAAAGCCCGATCTCTCAGGATGTGCTCTTCCCTACATTGCAAATATCAACCAAAATTATACCAGATTAAGGTTTTTGTAACAGTTTGCACCATATAATTGAAATAAAATTACCAGGGTATGGCCACCCGATAGGGCCACAATGTCTTTGTCAGATAAGCCCATTCTATAAAATATGTCCTTCAGATGTGGCACACCTGAAATCAAAACCCAAATAAACATATGTTTAACTTAAATTTACAGGACAGGGCGGGCATTCAGTTTTTATGCAATAATCCAAGATTGTTCTCCACAGAGTATCTTTCTTGACAAATTATTGTTGAACAGATTTTATCAGTTTAAAATCCACGAGTCCAGATCACGCAAAGAAAGTTCGTGGAAGAGAAATATATACACAGGAAAGTTGCATGAACTCACAGCCCACTTCAAAAATGTTTGAAGTTTACATCCAAGATGTTATTGGAAGCATCTCAACCAAATAGTGCATAAAAACAAAAAAGAGTGGTACATAACAGAAAATTGCAAAAAAGAGTGGCAAATAACAGAAAATCAACATCCTAACATAGCAGGTTAAGAATTACAAATGCTTCAGAATGCATCTGACCTTTTTTAGCATCCGGAAGTCGACCTTCCTTTGGGGAAATCTTTGAATCCTGAATAAACATGAGTTGGAAAAGATCAGCATTTTTCATGATTTTGTGAAGAAAACTTCCAATAGATGGGAATTCAAAAGCACGGGGAGTGGAAGACTTCACTTCTAGAAGAAGACAAGATTATTCACAATAAGAAACACCGGCGATACCTTTCTACCGGGAACAAAATTAATTGTGGGGCCCCCTGTGATCTCCACTGCCACAACACCTGCAAGCTATAGGAATCAATGTTTTGTCAGCACATAACAACTGTACCTGAATTCATCTACCATTTGTTATCTTTTTGTGGAAAGAAGTAGGCAAATGCAGCATCATCTGAACTAAGCAGGCCAGGCAAAGTAAATCGCTGTAAAATCAACTATGTGCAACGTTTTTAACAAACCATCAACCATTTAAAAGGATTTCAATGCTTCATACTCTTCCTCCAATGTGAAAAGTAAAACCAACATACAAGTGTTACTAAGCTAACACTAAATGTTGAATTAAACTCATTCTTTTTATTCTTTTTTGAGGTCTGTCTGTATCATTTAAATGATTTTCTGAATAATGCGTCTACAGATGAGAGCATGAAAAGAATGTTCCAGAGTCAGAGACTAAGTAAACAATTTCTCTATCCTTAAGATACACAATCAATAATGTTATATTAAATCAATAAGTGAAATAAAATGCGGTTTCTTTAAATCATTTGAAACAGAAGGATTTGTTACCTGGATTTAACATTTTGATGAGTAATTGAACACTAACAATCAGCGAACGAATAATATACCTGATACAAATCAGCATATGTAATCTTTGGACACTTGAACTTCACTTGTTCTGCAATCAAACACCCAAACAAACACTAGCAGTTTCAGAGAACAACTACATATTACTGTTATTGATACATTGAAAATATCTTGGACCAATAAAAAAAAGCTGAACTATATACCAACACCAACGGATAAATCTACCGTCCCAAAATCTATAATTGACAACATAACACATCCACAGGCAGATAAATGACAAATTTCGAATCCAAAATCATGGAGCTTCTAAAAGATTTAAAATACGCTTGAATTATGAAAGTCGTTATCCTGCCAAACAAATTCTTCTTTCATAAGAAATACTCCCAAGTATCCAACCAAATGCAATAAATGTTTTATCAAATAATAATTTCAGAATTTACTGTATGGAGACCCATTTGCAAGCGAGCGTTTATGAATAGCAAATGAAATCATATAAATCCCCACATGAAAAATTTCGGACATCAATCATGCGACAAGCAGTTAACCAGGATATCAATCAGTAACTCTTAGACTTGCTCATCATACTCAGAAATACTGTTAACTGATTAGTTCAATAAGAAAAAAAAAACATATAATGTCAACCTATTATAATGCCACAAGCTGTAGAAGTCAACCACAACAGCAACAAACACGATTAAAGGATAACAGACATCATTCAAACACAATAACTCTAAAACTTAACAAATGTTTTTTCTTCTATTAATCAATGAACACAGGTGATACTATCGATATTGAAGATTAAACTAACCGCAAAAGTCGATAGCGATTTTCAATCCGTTGTTAGAGCCATGATTGTACTCCTCCTCATTTCGAATGGAACCGTTGGGACCTCCGGTCTTCGTATTCACGTCATACGTCCCCGCATCGTGCCACCTGATTGAATTTTCAACCAAAAGTAAATAAATCAATCAACAGAAGCATGAATCTCAAAAGTATTACGCATCAGAAATGAGAAACGAAGAAGATACGCCAAGCGGAGCATAATCGGCGCGCAATTCTTGTTGGCGATGAGCGCACGGAGTTCACGGCGAGCTTTATCGATCTCCTTGAGGTATTCAGAGTCGACGATTGGCTTAGCCATTGGAAAATTACACAATTTGAGCCACTGAATTTTCTCCTGAACAACATATATATATATTGTCACAAAAAAAATATATATATATATATATATATATATTAACAAAAAAGAAAAAGAAAAGATAAGATGATTTGAAAATTGACCAGGCGTTTATTATATATATTAGGAAAAAATGCACTTGGTGTGTGTAAAATAAAAATTTTTTATATATAATTTTTAAAAAAACAAAGAATGAAATGAATGGAAGATTTTTTGTGGGTAGTTAATAAAAAAGGATAATCATGGAATTATGAGATTTTGGTGTCCTCAAGGTGGTTACTCTATTTGCATCATCTTTAATATATATATAGTTTTGATATGATGAGCATCTATCATGTGTGCATCTGTTGATGTGACGTTCATCTATTGGATGTAAAGGATGACACGTCAGCAGTGCACACAAAAGTGCACATCATAGGTGCTCGTAATATCAAATCAATATATATATATATATATATATATATATATATATATATATATATATATATATATATATATATATATATATATATAATAGCATTAAATGTCGTGCCAACAAAAAATCTATACAACCTTAAATTTGCATGACTATTATAAGAACAATTCTAATTTTTTTTAAAAAAATAACAATTCTAGAAAATAAAAATTTTAGAAAATGTGTTTGGAAAAATAACATTTTAAGTCAAGTTATAAACAGTGCAAGTGTGACGAGATGAATCATCAAACTTTAATGTACAGAATTTAAGAATAAATTTTTGTAACTTTTTTACGATCAAACAATAGTAATTACTCTCCATCCCATATATATTGTCCTCTTTGGATTTTCACACAAATTAAGAAAAATATATTGGGAAAGCAAATTTTATATAAACTTCCTATTTTGTATTTATTCAATGTATTAAAAATGATTGCACAATTTTCAATGTGTAGTTAATAGGAGTATATTAGTAAAGAAGTGTAAAAAAATATTACTCCCTCCATCTCATATATGTTGTCTTGTTTTAGTTTTCACACAAATTAAGAAAAATTTATTGGAAAAGTAAATTTTATATAAACTTCCTATTTTATCCCTATTTAATGTATTAAAAATGATTGCACAATTTTCAAGGTGTAGTTAAGAGGGGTATATTAGTAAAGAAGTGCAAAAAAATATTATTAAATATGGTGTATGACTATATATTTGAAACAAACAAAAAAAGAAACGTGGACAATATAATTGAGATGAAGAGAACACTAAATATGGTATATGACTATATATTTGAGACAAACAAAAAAGAAAACGTAAACAATATGATTGAGATGGAGGGAGTATAAGCAACATCCACGTGCATTTAAAATTTCTTGTTTGTCTCTCAAAATTTTTTTTTTCTTGTGTGTAAAAATTTGATATTATCGAATAGTTAAAATTTAAAGTTTATAAAAAGATAATAAAAGTTAACTTCAAATTTTAATTTTATAGTATTAGTATATATATATAAAAAAAACTCATGACTGTTTTTCCACATTTTTATCGAATCAAAATTGATTTTCCACGTTTTTATCGAATCAAAAAAAATTTCTTAATGCTTTTTCGTGTTTCTTAGACACTATTTTCAATTTTTTTGTTTTCTTAGACACTATCTTAAAATTCATGGGTGTGATTTGAAAATAGAAAAAAAATATATATAAAATTTTCAAGAAATCGAGTCTGAAAACTGAAATTTAAAATATAAATAATATTTTATTTAGCGTATGATCTGTAGTATCCCTGTATATTTTCAGGAAAATAAAATATAACATTTGGTGGGAAAACTTAGAAATACTAACTGAATTAGGGTTAGTTCGATGCTACCCCAGGTTGACGGATCATGATTAATCAAAATTAGTGAGACCCACATGAAACCCAATGATTTTGACTAATCATGAAGTTACACGTCACCCGCAGAGCATGAACAAAACCGTGAATTAGATGATATAATTTATTAATGGAAGACTGCCGCCGACTTGGGAAATGAGCCCTCAATAAGGGGTTATGGGCCAATTGAAAAGCGTGACATGACCTATTAAAAATTATCAACTTCAAAAAAAAATTATCGAATACATCCCCTAGCCCTATATTTAAATGTTTTTTTTCCTTTTGGTGTTTTAAGACAGGCAAAAGCGTTAATTTTTTTGCAAGCCAAAAAATGAATTTAGCTGATGAAAAACAGGTCAAAATAATGTAAGTTTGAAGAGAAACAACAATTTTATATGTTTTTTAAAAAATAAAGAAATTTGACATTTGGCTGAAATTGCAATTTGCAATAAAAACGTGAACCAGCGGGTGAAGTAAACGCAGAAATGCAACTCAAAATGTACACAACCAACATACACAATGACACAGGAAACAAAGCTCCAAACATTTTGTCCTTCCACGGATTTTTATATGCACAACCATAGAAATTGTGCTTGCAAAAGGTTTTCACTTTTCTGGAATGGAGTGCTTAAGATGTTCGCCACTGCAGCTCGATTTGGAGGCGCCCATTCTTGGAGTCTATGAGATGGAATTTCTCGTTTATTCTCTTGTTGGCGACGACGTCTGCCAGTCCGATATCGATATACCCCAGTGTTTCCTGAGTTTGAATAGAAAATAAAGCTTTTCTCAATAAATACAAAGAACTCAAGATTACATGTATTCATTACATTGATTTTTGGCTTCGATTCGCATAGAGATTGTCAAGGAAATGGCTGTATAAATTGCATTCCAATAGGAACACTCGTGGTGAAATCTCACACATGAAGAGCAGGGTGTAGATTCATCCACAATAGATTTTCAGACCTTTACTCAAATTATCTAAGTAAAGATTTGATAATACCGGTGCAAAGCAGTATTCCACAGATGATACATTCTAAGCGTTCTAGGTTTTGAAACTTCGTAGTCTCCAAATTAAAGAGAGAGAGGTGCCTGAGAATACCTTAGGATGCAGCAAGCCAATTCTAGATGAGGTGCTGCACACTTCCACATGCATCCTTTCTTTTGTAGGAGGTTCTTCCAACGTAAAACTGAACTCTTCCTCCCATCTCGGATCTCTGCTCTTCTTTACTTGCTGTATCAACAGGTATAAAATGTTAGAACAACCAGACCAGAATATACCTTGTCCACAACAAAGCACGAATAAGTATTATTCGTAGGTAGTTCTCAGCAGTAAGGAAAAAAAAGATTCAATGAGAGTTTTTCACGTAAAAAGGACTTCCACTACATTGCGGTTCCACCCACAATGTAAAAACCAAAATCTTCATATCAAGGGCCAAATATGGATTTTAAATTATAGAAGCACCAATGGAATGTAATTCAGGTAAAATTGCTCCCGGTAAATAATTATGAGTTTTTAGATTATGAAAAGATAGGAGCTAGGATGTCAGGGATTATCCAACAGGGTTTAGAATCATTATGTATTTGCAGTCCCGAGTTTTGATCAAGATTATACAGAAACTTCTTGCAGCATATACACATAACAAGACAACTATAGAAGAAAGAAGTTCTTGCAAACCTTGGTTTTTCGCTCCTCTCCTTTGAAATTGATACGGACATAAGGGTTAGTGTGGTGTTTTCCCTCGACATCTTGAGCTTCATGCACTGTAACCACCAGTAACCCTCCGCCACTTGGAGTACCTTCGGGAGCCTTTTGTACTTCTCCTGTATTTTCAGTATTGTGAGGCATGTCTTCCTCCTTGAAAGGTTTGTATGTCAACTCCACCTCAATCTGTCCACGCATCTTATCATTCTGACCATCGTTTGGATCCATGTTCTTAAGAAGATCTAGTGTCATAACTTTTGCTTCATCGGGGGGAAGTTCCTTCAAGGGAACTACATTCATACCCATCTTGTCATGCTTTCCAACCTGGATAGACAAAAAAACTTGAGTTACACGTAAAAACACCAGCAACAACATTTTAAACTTGGTATTGGAACTGTATACCTGTTCCCAATCATAAACGAGGAGTTCTAATGCTTGTGTTTCTGGATCTTTTACAACCATGCTGAATTCTTCATTCCACTCGGGATTCAAATTCTTGTGCTTCACTGCTGTTTTCTTTGATGGAGCCTTTGATTCTGTGATCTTCAGTTTTACATACGGGTCTGCTCCCCCCAATAAATCTTTCTTTCTCAGCTTTGAAGCTCGCAAAACCTTTACATGAAGGATACCAACAGGCTTCTGCATAGCTCTGAAAATTCACGATGAAAAACATAAAGACTACCGAGCGTGAGATTTTTAGAATGTGTGTGCGCGCGCGGGCGCGCGCGCGCGAGAGAGAGAGAGAGAGAGAGAGAGAGAGAGAGAGAGAGCTTACTTTGTTGGATCCAGAATTTGCACATCAAGTGTCTTAGGCCACAGATACATGTTAGCAACCTGATCTTTGATAAGCTCCTGCACACACACAAAAAAAAAAAAAAAAAAAATCGCCCATGACCAGGGTAGTAACTCACACCATGATTAACACACTCATCATTGAATTCTCCAGCATTACTAGAAACTAACGCTATATTAATCAACAGAAAACAGTTCTTCTCAGGTCACTGATATCTTTTCTTTTATCACTTTGAGTATGTCTTTTCACAAGAATCCACAGGAATAATAAGAAAATACCGACAAGTGTTGAAATTGAGCCAATGTTAGATCAAAATCAAATCTCAAAAAGAAAAAGATCAGAATCAAGGAAATTACAAATTTAATGTTCATGGCCTTTAAAAGCTACATTAATAGCTGCATGCATCATAAAGTCTAAGTACTAATGCAAGGCAAATGAAATCTAAATGTGACCAAAGTGTAGAGCTTATTTCCATTAACATCCTACTACAAAATTGCCATTTTTTTCAGGATGATAAATGCTTGATCGCACACTTGTATAGAATCTTAATTGTGTGTGTTAACAGTCACTTTAAGGGACTTGTACCTGCACAAATCGGTATAGACCAGGTATTGACATGAGATCAGCACCAAAAAGCTTCAATCCAAAGTCAACATAAGGCTGCAAAGCAATCAAAACAGAGAACAAGAAACATTAATAAAGTAGTGTCATTGTGCTGAGCAGATGCACAAGCACCCCTAACTTCAGTCAAGTCTTGAAAAACATATTAACAGTGGTACATGCCATATCTCATAAGCATTTATAACAGGAGGACAAAAACAAATTCAAAAGCCTTTCAGTATACTTTTGAAGATCAACATGTATTCATTCTATAAACCCCTGTGCCTTGATTACAAAATATTTCATCTCCAACCTTCTCCATTAGAGACACAAAAATGTTAGCAAAGCACGGAAAGCTGGGAACTAGAGGCTTAAGGGTGATCCGAGGCTGAGCAAAGATCTGCAAATCTACAACCTGGGACATTAAAAGAACATATTTTAGAAAAAAATAATAAGATTATTTGTCAGGGACATCCCTGTGTTGGACGACACAACGTAGGCTTTGTGAACTACGCATGATACTTAAATAGCACACAACCTGAATTGTGGCTTTTAATCCATATGCTTTAACAGCGACTGTAATGTTAGGATTCCCTGCCCATTTCAGGAAAGGCTCCATAATCAACTCCTTTTCTTCGGTCAGATACACCTTCATACCTGGCATCAAGTAAATCGACAACTTTCTTCAAGTCCAGCAACCAAAATAATTTCCACACCAGACTTGGTCAATCAAAGAAAGCATAACATTGCAGATCATGCACCATCACAAGTATACTGACATAGTGACATGAGATAGAAATACATCCAAATCAATCCAAAGATGCAATTTTGCTGATAGCCAACCTTAAGCCAGCCCATCACCATCCCTACTATTAGAAAGTTGCTTTAGATAAACAAACACGAGAAAATCCTACTCTCAGATTCCAAAAGGCATTCTTAATCTTATTACTCAATCCAACATCATCATGACTCAAGATGGTTTGAGTAACCTTCTCCACCATATTACCAATGTAGGTGTTGCGTCCAAAAGCAATTTCTGAACGGGGCCAATACAGTAAAATATTTAACTAAAACAAAAGCAATAGTTTGACTGACCTTGAAATGTAGGAGGCAGTGACCCTAAAGTTAGTGTCTCGAATTCAACAGATTCAATTTTATATTTTGGAATTTGCTCAGCAATGATAGGAGTAGCAATATTTTTCGCCGTCCTGCAAATTGCCTGCAAGATGCATAGATATTCGGGACATAAAAAGTTGATAAGCTGTACTTCACACACCATGCAAGCATTTGCAAACAATATAAACTCAAATCAGTACCTTGTCCAGGTAAGGCCACATAACTTCAATAAACCTATTGAGCCAATCCATCTTTATCCCAGTTGAAAAAGTGACATAGGAAATAAAAATCAAACGGAAACATGCAAGGGAAAAAGCTGACTATAAAAGGAATTTATTGAAGTCACGAACTACTAACTCGATCATAGTCTGGATTTTTCACCCAAAAGGGTATTTCAGGAAGCAATCCACGCAAATTTTTCGAGTCGTGTTCAACCAAGCGGCGAACGACAGGATCCTGATGAAGGTAACAGTCAGAAACTTTTATCATTTCCTTCAGAATTCTTCATGTTATTTAATTTCCATTCATAAAGCAACTTCCTCAAATGGAAATGCTACACCAAACTTCTTCTGCCCACTACATACGACCAAAAACTCATATATCTTAATGTTCGCAAAAGCCTCAAATTTGTTCTTTTTCTCACCATAGAAAAAACAATCCGATGAAACTAAACAAAACTGCTGGTGAATTTATCACAACATCCGCAACAAAAACATCAAGTAATCTATGGTTGGAATTTGGAGTCAATATTAAACGAACTACAACTAAACACTAAGAAATCAAAGATCACCAATTCACAAATAACGGAACAAAAATCGCAGTATATGACCGAAATGTGCGTGTTAAAGATAATCAGAGGGGATGGGATATTAACACCTTAACATCGCTGGGCTGAAAGTAGACGAACAAATAATATCCTATCACCAGACCAGATGAAACCCCAACACCAAATCCAAGAAACCCGAAAACGGTGCTGAAAAATCCCATCTCCAAGTATGCTGCCTTTCAAATTTCAAGTGAAATTTTCGGGAACTTGAATCCAAACTTGAATCAACTAAAAACAAGAAAATTACTCTAGAATTTCAATTATTCACCAAATATCTTCCAGAAACTCCATTGACAATCCCATCCACTTCTCTCCGTCACCCCATTTATTTATTTGTTTTATTAAAATTTAAAGTACATTTATTTTCCCGAGATGTAGAAAGACATTATTGTCCTCTATCCAATTATGCCGACATCGGATTTTTAATTGGATTTATTTACCCTTCTGGTAATTTGACATTTTGGATCTCGCGGACCGGATGAGCATTTTGCGGGTTGAGTGTAAATGAGGAAAGGGTATGTGTCCTTTTCTTACTGTTAAGCTTTGGATTTTGTTTTGGGCTTGGGCCCTTTATTGGGCCCACATGTTGTTTCGGTTATTAATTAACTATTAATTTTATTTATTTATTATTAATTATTAAATAGACAAGCATTGCCGAGGTATGAAGATATGAACACATTGATCCTAACACCTGTTCACGTTACGAAATACTATTCAACTTCGCTTCACATCCATCATCAAATTGACCGTAATTTTAATTTTGGTATATCCGTTGTAACATTGTTTGGTTCATGAATGGAACCACGCAATCAATAGAATGACACTAATTTTTTTTTTTTTTTTTTTATAAATTAGTAGTGAAGTATTGAAAAAAATAAATATAATTAACCGATTAATATTTTATCATCTCCACCAATCGATTGCTTAAATATATGAATATAATATCTTATTTCTATATTTTGATCCTAACGTTAGGTATGAATGTAGAAATATAAAATGAATCAAGTCAGTCTCGAAAAATATTTAATTTGTATTTAAAGAATCAGAATTATCGAATCCAGGTTAAACTTGAGCCCAAATTATTTTGTTCGATAATCCATGATGTTTAGCTATTTTATTAATTAAAAAATATATATTTTGAGTAGCTCGTGAATTTGAATATCTGGAACCAAAGTGAATTTTTGAACCTTGAATAGAAGCGATAATGTAATCCAGCAAAAAATATCAAAATTTTCTAGCTTCGGATCAAATTCGAAATCAAACATAACAAACTCGATCTCCTTTGGGATTTGAGGAGAAAAAAATATTTGATTCGTATGTAGAATTATCAAATTCGAGCCAAACTCGAATCCAAATTGTTTTTCGGATAATTCGCAAGCTTTATTATTTGGCTAATTAAATATATTTTCTCGAGCCAAACTCAAACTCAAACGTGAAATTTGATTAGAACCGACATTATTCGAGGGAAATATATATATTTTTTATAGCTTAGAATTGAATTTGAGCTCAAATATAACTCATTCGAGCCGAAAATTTTCTTCCTACTCAACTTGATTGTGTTCCTTAATTTACACCTTTAATGCTACATCAAGCATGATTGGAGTTGATTGAATGGTAAATGTACGTACCCAATAATCTACATCTGAAGGAGCATAATGAGAGCTAGAAAATGCTTAATTATTAATCTTCATTCTTAATTAAAACATAAACATAGCATTCATGATATTGGGAACAATTAATTAACGAATGCATGCGGGGTGGATGATATTTATTGTAGATCAATGATCTTCCATTACCAATTCTAGTTGACAAAAGCTCATATGACAGTTGTGAAACTCTTTGTTTCTACCAAAGATTGCTCTATACTACTAATCAAACACCACAAAATCAAAACTGCCGAAACACCTGCCTTGTTTTTTTCTTCTTTTTGTTTTTCATGCCAGCAATCCCGCATTAAATTATGACAAAAAACATAGATAGATCAGATATAGGAGGGAGTTAAGCACTGCTCCTCTTCGAGTGTGAGCATCTGACTTGGATAGCAAGCGTTTTCGCGATATCCGGGCAAGAATCCTTGTCCCCGTCCCCGTCGCCTAGCACTTCTCTTTGGAACGGAACCGTGCACTCGGTCTTGCCCAAGCATTGCTGTTCGAACCCACAAAGTAAGTGAGACTAACACAAATTATTACAATGTATTAACTTGTCATGAGATAAAAGATTTGTACCTCTTCGACAACTTTGTGAGCCTTGGAGGAGACGCATTTCCCCGGGATGAAAGCGCCGCATGCGCCATCAACCTCTCCGAAGCTGACGAATTCGACGGCGCTGACGACTTTCTGGTCAGGGCACACCAGGTGAGCTGCCTGCACAGGGTCCACCACTGCTCTGAATTGGTTGTTTTTCCTTTCCCATGTCTTGATGTGAGGTGGGTGGTACTCTGTGATCACACTGCAGATTGTATCTCTGTTCACTGTCAAGATTTCTATTTTGTCTGGGTTCCCTCCTGTCTCTTCCAATATCACCAACAGGTTCCCTTTTGGCTTCAGGTATGATCTTGGGATATGATACCTGAAAATTTGGGATAGAATTTTCAAGTTTGTGATACTGTAAAATGTATAGAGTCCTCCAATCCTGTTCGTTGCAGGGGAGATAACTTACTCTTCTTGAGTGGGCTTATCAATGGCTGAGAGGTAAGAAACCCAGTATCGACCCATGCTTTCGCCGTTCACCCAGATCATTCCCTTCGCCATACTCGACATCCTGATAGCGACTGGGCTGGTACCTTCCGGGGCATTGAAATATCCCTGTCCGATCAAAAGCATGTATCTTGTAATTCCTATGTATGTTTCTTCATGCTTTTTCTATTGATAATCAGTTACCTTGTACCAGGTGACGGCTCCACCGGGGCCGCTAGAAGGCACCCATTTAACCTTGCTTGATCCTTCTTCTGTGTATAGTTGCATCTTCTCTCCAGCTACACCAACCTGGACATTAATTTTCTCGACTCAGTTTCGGATTTGTGATGCATAAACTCCTCATGTCTAACTCGTCGTTTGTATGTTACCTGTTGGCCCCAGTTATTCATAGTAATATCAAGAGTTCCAGACATTAATCCCTGCAGCGCGATGGCTCTTGGCCCTGCGAACCTCCTCTCCATGTATGCCCCACTGTTCTGTATTTCAAACTCTTTGTTAAGAACAATTTATTATATTAATTAGTCTATCCATATCTATCAGTGTACTAAATGGAAGACAGGTAATTTTGGCCACAACTTGAAAGGCCAAACACCACCAACAGCTCATTTTCGATTAGCATATCTTGATTTAGTCTCTGATGCAGATATGATCATATTGCCAATACTGATTTGATAACAGTTCTTTCGCATGTCGTTATTCTACTGTGACAATAATGAACTGATGTATAAATGTTAGGCTGCAATTCTTCTAGAAAGAGCCCGAAATCGAAGAGACTGGTTTATCAGATCACTTTATATTTACTTGTAGAGGGAGTGTGGACCATGTAACAAGTAACTTACAGGGAAACCAACTGTCATGGCCAACAACGTGATATCGTTAACTCCAGGCTTCAAGTTTATTGGCTTGCTGAGAACATGGCTCTTTTCAATGTTGCTTCCATGCCCGAATCCTAGGAAAACAGTAAAAGATATTCTTATTGACAGAAGAAATACTTTTATTGTCGGCAAACTTTTTTGATGGATACTGGTTTCGCGTTAAATTACCGACAAATTCGCCATTGACGAACGCAAGCAAAGCATGTCCAAGACTTGCAATCTGAAGGACTGGAAGGATATCAGCACGCATTGGCAAGTCACGCTTTTCAAACGAGATTCTACACAATATCAACAATAAAGATCATCTCCTTTTCTTGTAAAACAAAAGCATACATTCATTTCCTTGTGTACTTTTAAAGAGTGGGTACCTGGTGCTGTACCAAGCATAATCTGATGTATCTCTAGTAAAGCGATACAATTCCTTAGGCGTCTTGCTCTTTACTTCCAAGTCCTGAATAGTTGGAATGCTTTCCTTGTACATCTCCCATTTTGTGATCTTTGCTTTCTTTGATGCATGGAAGTTTCTAGAACTATGCTGTGCAACAACCTGCAGATGTATGTGAAGAGAAGAATCAGGAGTCCTGGAACTGAACCTGTCGCGGCTAAGAGCGCAAAAACATTCGAGTTTCTCTTACCGTTTGAGTGTTGAAAACTACAGTCTTGCAATCAGGGAGGATGCTGATGGATTTAGCAGGTAAGTAATAGTCCACACCCCTGAAGGTGATTGTTGCAGGTGCCTTAGTGTGATTATTAGTCAAGAATGCAGCACAAATTTTCGTCCCCGCCTTCTCATAAGTCGTTATCTGAAAAGAGAAATGGGTGGTAAATCAGTGATCCGACGCAAACTAGCATCTTGTGTGTCTTGAGTTTTTTTTTTACCTCAAGATTCTGGGTGATTCTCTGAACATGTTGAGTTCCCCAAAGCAAAGGCTTTTTGCTCAATCTGAAAGCCCTGTGCATGTCTCTCAAATGACCAAATTTAGGCTCCCTCTTCAAACCTATAAACAGAGAGACAAATCAAGCGATTTGCTTTCTTGAATCATTTCACTTTTAGGAAAAACTGTCTGATTACCATATTCATCTAGTGGAGCTTCGTCGTAGTAGCGAGTGGTCACAAAAGATGAACTTGTTCTGCCGAAATTCGTTCCACCATGGTACTAGGAAAAGGTACTAGAGCTTCAGCATCAAGATTTTATTCAAAAATGAATAAAAATTTGTTCTGATTCTGGAATATGACACCACATGATAATATGCATACCATATAGTAGTTGTTGAGGGTACCGTTCCTTGCAAAAAACCGAGCTACAGAATATGCTATATCTTCCGCGGCTCTCATGGATGGAGAGTCTCCAAATACTCTATACCTGAAACCAAAATTGTTTTAGGGAATCATAAGGCTTGGACAATGATCGATTCGTTCTTGTCCAAGGCTTCAACAACTTACTGTGCAGTCCAGTTCTCAGTCCAGAGTGAAGGCTTGTTAGGGCCGTTCGGACCAGGGAACGTGTCTCCGCACTGCCTTCCATTGCAAGTACTAATCTGAAGAAGCAAAAGAAAGAACTCATAGAAACAAAGAACCAATGATACTCAAAATTAATTGAGGATAAAAATTCTAGCAGAAACATACCACTGTTTGGGGGGCATCCCTTTGCTTGCACATGAACCAGGGGATGCCATTGTATAAACCGACAGCCATATCTGCAGCCCATTTGACATATTTTGACCCTGCATCCTTATACGCTAGCTGGACGTTGTTGTACTCGTTTTCGATCTGCATTGTAGTGAAATGGTGAATTAGTGACGACAACTCAATTCTTGGAGTAGAATTTTATATGATAGTAAATGAGGAAACATACTTGTGCCATGATAATAGGACCTCCTTGATCAGCAAAGAGTTTCTCTTTTTTCATCAAGTTGAGGACCATTTCTGTGTACTGCTTCATGTGGTACTGCATTTTGAAATCATGAGTCATATTCTACGGATAAAACGAAGACAAAACAAAGTCGCCCCATGCTCGGATAGTTACCATGAAAGGCTCATTATACGAGCGGAACGTGATGTTGGGAACCTCTTTTAGCCAGTATGGAAATCCTCTGTGAATGAACAAGATTCATATATGAATCTTCTGAAAACTTTTTTAATTTAAAATGAATAAGAATTGACAGAATATGAGGCTTACCCCAAGTTCCATTCGGCCTCAACATAGGGTCCAACCCGGAGGGTTACCCACAAACCATGCTCCCAAATCAGTTTGATGAATTTCACCACATCATAGTTCCCTTCAAAATTGAACTACAACACCAAGAAACAAGAATATCAACATCACAAATGTAAGATTCCCGAAAAAATAACCTCAAACTAATCAAACCAAAAAAAAAAAAAAGGGATGTGATTTTAATCTTAAGCCAATCACCTGTCCTTGAACAGGCTCATGAATGTTCCAGAACACATAAGTCTGTATGAGGTTCAGCCCACCTTCTTTAGCCTTGAGTATCAGATCAGTCCACATCTATAAATATATAGGCACACATGAATGATATACAAATCAAATCTTCAATATATATAATTAATTCCATGCACATACAATCAATCAATCACAAATGCATGCATGCATGAGTACCTCAGGAGTGCTACGCGGATAATGTATCGAACCCGAAAACAACAACTCCCGGCTGCCATTTATGATCAAGGAACGGCCGTCGTAAGTGACGACAGGGCCGCCGCCCCCGGCCTTCTTCTTGTGGCCATGGACATTGGCCAGCAGCACAGAAAAGAAGGCAAACAAGAGTATACTTTTGATGTGAACCATATCTTTTTTTGGTTGTATATATGAAACAAGAGTAATGGGATTGATGCAGGCTCTTTCCCTCGCTCTCTCTATGCAGAGGAGGTGGGGCGGGGTGGGAGATGTGTAGAAGAATCCATGCAGAAGGAAAGGTAAATAGAGAAATTGGAGGTAAATATAATGGTGGGGAGGATGAGTCGGGTGATGTGGGTTATTTTTGGAAATTGAGAGCGAGTTTTTTGTTTGATTTAATGGACCAAATTTTACGATGCATTTTAGGTCTTTAACCATCTGCATCTTGACTATATATATATATATATATATATATATATATATATATATATATATATATATTGCTCGAATATACTATGTGAATGTGATTTGGATTTTAAATTTATAAAATTGGAATTTGACTGGTGTTTGACAAGAATAAATTTAATACTAAAATAATAATATTGTCTTTAAAACTCAAATATAGTGAAATGTCATTTAATCCAACCTATTTAGTAAGATTTCATATAGTTCAATTAAATTTTGTGAAATACTTTTAATATAAATTTTATTTTAAAATCTCATTTTGTTAAAAGACTAAAATGGTAGTTGTAATTCCAAATCTAAAATTCCATGTTACTAAACACAACGTAAAATTTTATTTTGTACACATTATTAAATGATAAATACGTGTGTGTACTGGATTCGAACAATTAAAATACATTAACTAATAATATTTTTAAAAGTGTGAGATGGATCGACCTGATCATTACTTTACAATTCCAAAATAATTTTTTTATGGGTTGTGTCGTATTAATTAAAAATCTGTTTTAAAAAATTTGATGCTGAGACAGTCTCACTATCACTTAATAAGAGTTTTTGTGTTTTGAAAACTGGAAAAAAATATTAAATAAAAAGAAAATATTATGCTTTGAAGTATATACATGGTGGAAACATATAATATTCCTGATGTGTTTTAGCAACCGTGAGTTATTTGTATATCATCTTTTTTTTTTTTCAAATGGGTTGAGCCCGAAGAAAACCCCATCTCACATGAGTTAGAGACTCATTGGCTCATACGGGGTTAAATTGAGAGATGTGCACGAGCAGGAGGGACCTGAGGGAGGGAGAAACATGGCCGACTCCCAGAGCATACCCCACAATATTTCAGCAGGAATATGATTCACACGAGGATCGAACCAACAACGCTGAGAAATTTCTTTCCACGTCACCTCAGACCTTACCAATTCGTCTATGCCCCTCTGAGCATTTGTATATCATCTTTTGTTTCAAAATCATGTGGGTACGTATGTTTTTGTATGGATGATGTAATTTGTGAAATTGCTGTGAACCCATTATGTTTGAAATAAACGGTGTACGTGATTGGTTATGTAAAATCAGCAGTGTTGTCGTTTGTGTTGTAACACCATATACAACACAGTGCAATAGAAATTTAAAGCGTAATTAAAATACAAGTAATTAATTTTGCACGAGTATAAAACTCGTGCGGGTGCCTTAGGGCTAAATATTACTAGTAAACGTAATATCAGTCTTACAAAGTAATCCTAGTAATTTTACGAAAAGTCATTAAATCCTAAATTTCTCAACAAGTTGAGAAATCAAACTTGCATCCTAAAATACAACTGAGTATAAAAAAAATTGGATGCAACTCCCGTTGAAACATCTACTACTAATAAATGCGGAATTTTTTTTTTATAACTAAGAATAATACTATACATATACACCCATACATATATGTATAAATTTTAGAAATAATACTAACAAATAAATTCTTTTAATAGTAATTTAAATAATTAAAAACCCCTTAATAAATAAAAATCTTGAAAACATGCAATATGAATAAAAATCTATAACCCAAAATTCAAACTCATGCATGCGGAAATAATCAAAATTAAAACTTTGAAACATGTTTTAAAAACTCAAATAAAGTATCTCAAAATAATAATAACTCTTCCATGCGACGGTCACGGGGTCACTGCCATGCTTGCTCATACATCCTCGCCACCGGTAGGAGCTACAAATGAATCATCGTACTCACCTGCATCATATAAGCGTAGTGAGCCTAGAGGCTCAACATGTCTAATCCTTTATAACAAGGGTTAAAATAATGCATCACATAATCATACTAATACATATAACTTACGTGGACATGCATGCATGATCTTAAAATAATGCATCATAAAAATTATTCATCATCAGTCGTACATACATCATAGCTAATCATACATAACATAATTGAGCATGTCATCATCATAAAAACTGAGTATGGTCATATCCATGAATGTGACTAATAACTGTGCCGACTGATCAGTCTAAGAACCATCGTACGTGGTGGTGGATAAATCCACCTCTGTGCTGGTAGTAAACTACCTCTGTGCCAGTGGTAAAACCACTTCTATGCCGGTAGTAGAACTACCTCTGTGCCGGTGGTAAACCACCTCTGTGCCGCCACATCACTTCAATTTCCATAAAAATATTTTTCATGCTCAATTCTTGATCATAAACACATCATAAAATATTTCATGTATACATGCACTTAAAAATGAGTCCATAATATATATTTAATTATTTTCATAACATATATACTTATACTTAAAATAAACTTCATGCATAAAATAAATTAAATATATATTTCGAACTTAGTAAATTTTCATGGGTTGGTCCAAACTGCTGATCACTCACTCTAAGCTCATTAAACTTAAATAAAAGCCCAATAGAAATAAATTCTTAATTAAGTGTCATTAATCATAATTGGGCATAAATAAAATATTTATGCCCATTAACTTAATCTAGGCCCAAAAATCATGTTTTATCCCAAATAAATTAATTAAACTTAATTGGGCTTAAATAAAAATATTAAGCCCACTAACTTAATTAAACCTAATAAAACTCTAGACTGGCCCAAAAATGCACTGAATGGCCCGAAAATTCTCATGGGCTCTCAAGCCCATAAAAATCATTGGGCTAACTTAAATAAATTATTTAAGATCCAAATAAAATTATTTGGAGGCCCAGATAATTTTTTAACTAATTATTAATGCCCAAAAACCAATTAAACTCTTAATTAATTAAAAATTAAAATACCCGAGCCCGACCCATCTAACCTGGACCCGAACCCTACTGACCTGACCCATGACACCACAAACCCGACCCGGACCACCCAGACCCAACCCAGCCCCAAAACCCAGCCCGAAACCAACCGAGCCCTCCCCCCTTCCTTCTCCTCATGGCCTGCGCGTGCAGCAGCATCTCAGCCCTTTAAGGGCTTTAGCCGCCCAGCTCCGATTACTACCAGCTGGAGCCCTGCTGACACAACCTTACTCAAGGTCTTGGGGTTCTAACCAAGTTGGAACCAGCCCTTAACTCGATTCCTACAGCCCGTACAAGCCATTTTCCCGGAACTGCTCAATCTGCTCTCTATATATGGCAGCCCCTATACTCTTGTCTTTTCCGACCAACTCCGGCCACCAATGGCCGGAGCACCGGCACCAAGACCTCTCCAGGATCCAGGAGAATCTCCTAACCCAGCCCTGGCCCGAACCAACCATGCATGGCTCGGCCATGGCTCCTCTTTCCCATGCAAAAATTCTGCTCTCATCTAGCTGCTGAAACAGCTTAGTTCTAGCCTTTGTCCAGCCACTCCAGGATTGAAACAACCTTTAAAACTGATCCTAATGGACCCTAACTCACCTCTGGTTCGAACCCGACCCTCTGGACCGAACCATGCAAGTCAAAACATGAGTCGTGATCATGAATTCTCATATATATGCATCAAACAACCAAAAACTTGCATAATTTCGAAATAATTAGGAGATCTGAAATAAAAACATCGTTCATGATTAATAGCTTATATGGTGTTCAAGGAAAATAACTAAACTTGCCTTGTTAATTATTACGAAGATTTACGCGTATACGGGGCTCCGGGACGATAAACGGACCAAGAACTTGAAGAATCCTTGAAGGATCGGCTATGGAGGCTTGGTTCTCTGTTGAAACGTGAGGAAGGAGGTGGAGGAGAGGGGGTTGTCGGCTGAATGGGGTTAGGGTAGGGTAGGATAGGTTTTAGTTTTAAAATTTTATAAATAGGATTAAATTAGGATAATAACTAATTTGAGATAAAATCATACCTAAATAAATATTTAAAAACTCAATAATAACTTATTAATCTGATAATAAAACCAAAAATCCCGAAATAATAATTTAGAGGATTTTTAAAATTTAATAAAGTCATTAAAATGACTTATTTTGGCTAAAAATCAACCCTTAAATAAATATATAATTAAATACAAAAATTTTCTTGACAAAATATCTTAAAATATTATTTTTAAGGCTCATAAAATCTCATAAAATATTTTTGGCTCAAAATTTGATATCTCGTCCGTCCACGGTCCCGTCTACACGATCAAATAACTTATTTACTCAAAAATCTAAAAATACAATAATTGCGGGTTAAATGCTAAAATAAATTTAAATCATGCATATAATTCACATAATAACACATAAATATCATTTAACCCAAAGATAAATTTTAAATAATTATTTTCCCTAATTATGCATGCGAATTTACGTATAAAAATTTTCGGGTGTTACAATTCTCCCCCCCTTAAATTGAATTTCGTCCTCGAAATTTGACTGATCTAAATCTAATAACGGAGTCTCTCAAAAATCCAATTTACTAAATCCACGATTACCTATCTAGTTTCCAAGTTTCAGTATCCTAAACGTCATGCTTCTGCTGCGCACTCTGATAAAAAAAATATTTTATCCTTCCCAGGTGTCGTCTTTATCTCCATCAAACCTACATTTATAAACTTCCGCTGCTGAAACACCTCGTAAAGAGAATCATTACAATTTACTTACATTTCGCTGTAAACAAAATCTGACGTTTTATACAAATCTTAGTACTATAATGAAAGTACACCCACATACTTACCTCAACTTATACGTAATACTCATATATTAACTCTACTATTCATCTTCCTAAACACAACAATCGCACTATGCCAAAATTTGACTGATTTCATATGCTTATACACCCTACTTATCAATCCTCCAACATTCGTGAGCCGAACTTTTGTTCCCAAATTTACTTATTAAAGCATAGGATTGCAATATAAACTCCAATAAATTCAACTTGTAAAGCTTATCCACACACTAGCCTTCTATAACAAGCTAAAACACCTATTAGTCGAACATCTGTCATTCGTCGTAATTTTCTTCGACTTATCCATTTACCACTATACTTCCAACTATTGAACACTTGAAAGTCTTAAATATCGAGTTCTATAAATCCATGAAACCCAAAAAGTGAATTTAGTGTCAAACGTCATGTACAACATAAATTCTCCTAACGTCAGGAATATGCTTAAAATATATGAATTCTAATTCTGTGGTTGGTTTAGGCTTAAGGCACTTAGATTCTCCTATTGGAGGAGTGAAATTCCCCGAACAGTATTTAGATGTCATCGTCTCTAAATAGCGTAATCATATAACATTCAGTAGTTAATTCCATATCATTTTCTAGTTGCCTCTACTTATAGTCCATGGAACCTAAACTCCTCAAAATCAAAATACTAAGTCAATTACCTAATAAACTGAATAATCCACTCACAAGTAATACATGTTGGTCTCATGTATAGTCAAAACACAACTAGTACCTTTTTGTTCAT
Source organism: Henckelia pumila (assembly GCF_033568475.1). Lineage (NCBI taxonomy): Eukaryota > Viridiplantae > Streptophyta > Magnoliopsida > Lamiales > Gesneriaceae > Henckelia > Henckelia pumila. The sequence continues at coordinate 61,111,073 of NC_133123.1, forward strand.
GCATCACAAAAATATTGGTGGAGACACTCCTATAACATGACCCTGTAATTCAAATTTATACAACCCAAGGGTATTGAAAGAACATCAATACAAATACTTATATACCATTAATCCCAACGTAAAACGAAAGTATCGAGATAACAGTTATAATATCAAGTCATTATGATGACTTGTGATTATTCCAAGTGCTTCAAATACCCATATGTGTGTAGGACCAACAACCCAAATTCTCAAATGACTCAACTCTTAACAAAAGAACTCACTCCAAAAATATATATATATCGTCAACTCTTAGGCCATATCTAAAGCTTATATTATATTTGACATCGAAACCAAAATTTATAACAATTGTGCTATGCCACACCTGACCAATTACACAAGCCTATAAGAATTTACACCTTCATCATTCGATCATCACAACATCTAAAAGTCAGGCTGACAAGTTCCCAAATCTATTTATTTAAACGTAGTGACTTAAACATCAAATCCAATACAGTTTACTTGATAACACCAACCATGCGAACCCTTAAGTCTTATCAAAGATTATCCAATTTTTTTATCAGACTAACTCCATGATTATTCTTATTCTCAAAGATTCAAGAACCTAATACAAAACATACTTATCAACAATTTATACCTCATATAATTAAGAGTACAAACTTAATACCACAACCCAACACTATAACCTTATGGTACAAGTGCCATCTCCAAGAAAATCATGACTTCTTCGTTAATAAAAAACCTTAATAGTTAAATAAAGGACAACATGATATCTGTGCTGGTAGTAAACTACCTCTGTGCCAGTGGTAAAACCACTTCTATGCCGGTAGTAGAACTACCTCTGTGCCGGTGGTAAACCACCTCTGTGCCGCCACATCACTTCAATTTCCATAAAAATATTTTTCATGCTCAATTCTTGATCATAAACACATCATAAAATATTTCATGTATGCATGCACTTAAAAATGAGTCCATAATATATATTTAATTATTTTCATAACATATATACTTATACTTAAAATAAACTTCATGCATAAAATAAATTAAATATATATTTCGAACTTAGTAAATTTTCATGGGTTGGTCCAAACTGCTGATCACTCACTCTAAGCTCATTAAACATAAATAAAAGCCCAATAAAAATAAATTTTTAATTAAGTGTCATTAATCATAATTGGGCCTAAATAAAACATTTATGCCCATTAACTTAATCTAAGCCCAAAAATCATGTTTTATCCCAAATAAATTAATTAAACTTAATTGGGCCTAAATAAAAATATTAAGCCCACTAACTTAATTAAACCCAATAAAACTCTAGACTGGCCCAAAAATGCACTGACTGGCCCGAAAATTCTCATGGGCTCCCAAGCCCATAAAAATCATTGGGATAACTTAAATAAATTATTTAAGGTCCAAATAAAATTATTTGGAGGCTCAGATAATTTTCTAACTAATTATTAAAGCCCAAAAACCAATTAAACTCTTAATTAATTAAAAATTAAAATACCCGAGCCCGACCCACCTAACCCAGACCTGGACCCTACTGACCTGACCCATGACACCCCAGACCCGACCCGGACCACCCAGACCCAACCCAGCCCCAAAACCTAGCCCGAAACCAACCCGAGCCCTCCCCCCTTCCTTCTCCTCACGGCCTGCGCGTGCAGCAGCATCTCAGCCCTTTAAGGGCTTTAGCCGCCCAGCTCCGTCTACTACCAGCCGGAGCCCTGCTGACACAACCTTCCTCAAGGTCTTGGGGTTCTAACCAAGTTGGAACCCCTTAACTCGATTCCTACAGCCCGTACAAGCCATTTTCCCGGAACTGCTCAATCTGCTCTCTATATATGGCAGCCCCTATACTCTTGCCTTTTCTGACCAACTCCGGCCACCAATGGCCGGAGCACCGGAACCAAGACCTCTCCAGGATCCAGGAGCATCTCCTAACCCAGCCCTGGCCCGAACCAACCATGCATGGCTCGGCCATGGCTCCTCTTTCCCATGCAAAAATTTTGCTCTCATCTAGCTGCTGAAACAACTTAGTTCTAGCCTTTGTCCAGCCACTCCAGGATTGAAACAACCTTTAAAACTGACCCTAATGGACCCTAACTCACCTCTGGTTTGAACCCTACCCTCTGGACCGAACCATGCAAGTCAAAACATGAGTCGTGATCATGAATTCTCATATATATGCATCAAACAACCAAAAACTTGCATAATTTCGAAATAATTAGGAGAAATCTGAAATAAAAACATCGTTCATGATTAATAGCTTATATGGTGTTCAAGGAAAAGAACTAAACATGCCTTGTTAATTATTACGAAGATTTACGCGTATACGGGGCTCCGGGACAGCAAACGGACCAAGAACTTGAAGAATCCTTGAAGGATCGGCTATGGAGGCTTGGTTCTCTGTTGAAACGTGAGGAAGGAGGTGGAGGAGAGGGGGTTGTCGGCTGAATGGGGTTAGGGTAGGGTAGGATAGGTTTTAGTTTTAAAATTTTATAAATAGGATTAAATTAGGATAATAACTAATTTGAGATAAAATCATACCTAAATAAATATTTAAAAACTCAATAATAACTTATTAATCTGATAATAAAACCAAAAATCCCGAAATAATAATTTAGAGGATTTTTAAAATTTAATAAAGTCATTAAAATGACTTATTTTGGCTAAAAATCAACCCTTAAATAAATATATAATTAAATACAAAAATTTTCTTGACAAAATATCTTAAAATATTATTTTTAAGGCTCATAAAATCTCATAAAATATTTTTGGCTCAAAATTTGATATCTCGTCCGTCCACGGTCCCGTCTACACGATCAAATAACTTATTTACTCAAAAATCTAAAAATATAATAATTGCGGGTTAAATGCTAAAATAAATTTAAATCATGCATATAATTCACATAATAACATATAAATGTCATTTAACCTAAAGATAAATTTTAAATAATTATTTTTCCTAATTATGCATGCGAATTTACGTATAAAAATTTCCGGGTGTTACACCCGTAGCCTAAATTGAAGAGACAAAAAAGATCTTCAACAACACAGTTTTCACAGTGTTGTCTCTGATGTCTTCAACACGAACGGCAACACGGGGACATGCAACAACGATGGTTGCAAACCTTGCTTCAGAGTTCTTCAAATTCTTCAACAGAATTATTCAGAGTATGCGCAGTGTATTATCGTCTGAAGTCTCTTCTCATCTTGTGCGTGAAATCCCCTTTTATAGATTAGCATTCAAATCTTGAAGATTTCCTTAGATAGAGTCCTACATGAATAAGAAAACATGTTTTAGTAGGAAATAAACTCTATCAAATCTTGCAAATCAAATCTTGATAATATGGAATTATATTATATCAACTAATCACCTTATCAAGACATGATTTAAACTTTGGCAAATATATTTTTAACATAATCGATATATACTCAGGATATTTACCATATATTTTATCTTGTCTAGAAAGCAAAATCTAATAATATAATTAATACGGTCGAAAATATCAAGGAATAAAATTTCTTTCAATCTCCCCCTTTTTGCTTTCTAGACAAAACATTGCACAAGTATGAAATAATCACAAACTCCCCTTGAGTTTAAAAATCTTCTCCCCCTGAATTTTAAAGTCTCCCCCTGAAGTGTTGTCCTTCGTGTCGTAACACGGTGGATAACATGGACAATAACACATGAGATTCTTTAATTCATATATCAGAGCATAAGTGGGGTAGAAGATGTTAGTCTAGTTAAAGCATGTAAGAGCACTTGAAGCACATAACTAGAACGAACAAAAACACTTATATTATAATCAAAATGAAACAAATAAGCAAAGATGAGAGAAGAAGCAAAATCTAAATTTGATCACTATCGGATCCCTCTTGATCAGTAGCTTCATCCTCATCATCTTTAGTCCCAGATGGACCAGCTTCAGCTTGTGCACTATTATCTCCCCCTGTTTGGCCAGAAATGCCAAGTTGTCTCCAACAATCAGCCAAGATCATGCTGTAGAACACAATATCTTCCTGTGCTTGCGCAATTTTCTCTTCAGCACGAGTCATCAGCAGCTGAATAGTGGCAGTGGTGAATTCCAGGGTAGTAGGAGTAGGCACTGTTTCTTCAGTGTTGTCACCCATGTTGGCAAAACCGGGTGCAACACTAGCAGCTTCAGCAGCAGGAGTAGGAGTAGCAGTCCAGGGCAAATCCAGAACTCGATTTCCCTTGAGAAGTCCAGCTGCTAACTTCAAAATCTCAGGTTGATCAGTGAGATCTTCTGTAATATTACGGATGAAAGCCTGAGATTCCAAAATGTCATATATCAAAGATGGGAATGACAACTTTGTAGATTTGAGTCCTCCATCAGCAAACTGGAGCACTGTCTTGAATACCATCTTCCCAAAATTGAAGGGACTCCCAGTCCCAATGGCATACAAAATGACCGCCTGTGGTCTTGTGATAACTGTTGAGTTGAATGAAGGAGTCCAATTCCTTACAGCTATCTTATGCAGCACAAAATAAAATGAGGTGAGCTTAGCTGCAGAAAAATGGTCAGAGAATTGTTTGACCATACCACCAGTAAGAACAGTAATCACTTCATTGATCTCTGGAGGATTGCCTTCATCAACGTCTGGGGTGGAATAGAGAGAGTTGATCACGGCTGGAGTGAATTTGAACAGCCAAACCCATTGATACACCAAGCCATATTTTGCAGATTCTGGATCTTCAATGCTAGCAGTCAGGTTGGCATAGAATTCCATAATCACCCTCTTACAATAGGGTATCACGGCAACAACAGTAGAATAGAGCTGTCGAAGCTTCAAAAAATCAATAAAATTGTACTTATCATAGGAGAGTACATCAATGTTCCTCTCATCCAGTAGACCTCTATGAGCGAAGAGAGGCCAAACAACGGCAGCATCACCAGAATAAAACATGAGGGAATGAGCAGCATCCATGTCATAGTCCTCATCAATAGTGTTGTCCGTGGTGTTGTCAGCACCAACAGCAACACGAGCATCAGCAGTAGACACAACCTCTTGGTCCAGAGGGTCTTCATCAGCATCCATACTAGAAATATCTTCAGAGTCTTCTTCATCTCCAATATCAGCACTCTTATCGGAAGAGTCAGCATCAGAGTCGGCATAAGAAGAAGAGGAAGAAGGATCATTAGCTTGATGGGCTTTGTTTGCAGCAAACTCCTCCATCATCTCAGCATCAGGCTCATTATCGGAGAGATGAGCAGAGGGAGGAATAGAAGAAGAAGCCTTGCCTTGCTTAAGGCTTTCCAAAATTTTGTTGGAGAACGCGGCTTTCAGATCAATTATGATTGATACCCGGTGCAGCGGAAGTTTAAAATTTTGTATGGAACGATTCCATAATGGGTATCAACCTTACGATTAAATTGTGTGTGTAAAAATTTAAATAACAATTATAAATTTTTACCTTTAATCTCGAATCGAGATTCTGGACACCAACAGATTTCTCTGCTCTTGTTGTATATCCCTGGAACTGATGGACGAACTGTTCTTCAATCAGGTCCACGAACAGAGATTTAATCCCTCTGATAGATTGCACTAGAAAATCTATCAGAAGTTTTCTACGAAGAGATTAACGAATTTGATCCGTTAAACCAGACTGTAATTCAAAATCACAGGCTGGATTTTTCTGTCAGACAGAGGGCAGGGGGCGGCCACTTTTTAGAAAAATACTTAGGGTTTTCGAAAATTGTGACCTGTTGTGTATTATTTCTGTACTGCAATAACTTATTTATAATGTAGGCCACTAACAGCTTAGGGCCCATTAGTCATAAGTTCAGGCCCGGCAAGCAAAGCCCGCATGTTCAGAAATTAATATAAAATTCATCGTGACTCCGATTGATAAACCGATTTCACCAATGTGCACAGAAACCATTTCTGCACCTTTTAAAGTCAAGATAAAATTTTTTGAATCCGAATTCAGTGATTTCCAAAAATGGCCATCCCTATGTCATTTTAGGAAATCTTACTCCTCTACTCTTAAATAAGAAGTCCAACTTCTTCGTTCATTAAATTTAACTCTTTAAATTTAACTATCTCAACGGGGATTAAAAATCCATTACACTGTGTGACCCTCAATGGTTCAGGGATACAGCTAGCCGTGGGCTCACAACTCCTTGTGACTCGGAACAACAATTTCCGACTTGCCCATCGAATCATGGTATGAGCGCCTAGCAACATCGCCCCATGATTCCCTAGGTATCACTGATAGTGCCTACAAGAACCAGTAGATTTTGGTTAGCGTACAGTACGGTCCCTTCATCCATATATCCCGATCGAATCAACAACCATTGGTATATCGAGAGTCGCTCGAGATTCGATAACTATGCAATGCATCTTGAAGATCAAATAGTGACATCGCATGTGCTACTAAGAAACCATTTCTTAAATCACATCATGTACTCTGGCCAGAGATTCGTCACACTAATATCTCCTCAGATCGCATAGGATATCCACACTCGCAAGTATGTGGTGAATCCTTGACAACAAAGCATCGACTCCTATATGTGTTGTAACCGTACCCAATCCCGACACCTGATGACCCCAATAGAGTCGGTAAACGAGTCAAAGCACAGTACTAGCATATAGAGTCTCAATGATGTCTCAAGTAGTAAGGACTAATGGTGTACAACCAAAACCGCGGACTATATCCACTCGATAAGTGATAACCACTTGGAAAGTTCAGATAGGGTAGTTTGATCATTCATCATATGAATATCCATTTGCATGCTTTGAACATCTCTATGTTCCTTACCAATGAAACGTGGTAATCCGCATCGCAAATGCTAGTCTCAAACTCGAGCGATCCTTATCCTTATTATCGGACGGCTCAATCGACTAGGAACAGTTTAGAATATACAGTGACTATAAGATGTGTTTCATGATAGACATCTCCATGTTCTACCACATCTTACATACACTATAGTATATTCAAGGTCTTTATCAAAACAACAATAGTATATCACAATATAACAATATGAAGAAAGATAAAGTCATTGCCATTAATAAAAGTGTAAATTATATTAAACAAAAGATTGTTTATACAAAGAGTCATCAAAGCCCTTAGCCACAAGTTGGCTCACTGGGCACCCACTCTTTCAATCTCCCACTTGCCCTATAGCCAACTAGTCATACTACGTAGACCCATTGCTTCGCGATGTTTGTCAAATAATGGTCCTGGCAAGGGCTTAGTAAGTGGATCAGCGATATTGTCTGCAGAGGCCACTCTTTCGACAGTAATGTCTCCTCTTTCCACAATCTCCCGGATGATGTGGTATTTCCTCAGTACGTGTTTGGATCTTTGATGAGACCTTGGTTCCTTTGCCTGAGCAACGGCACCCGTGTTGTCACAGTACACCGGGACTGGACCAACAACTTCAGGAATGACGCCCAACTCTTGGACGAAATTCCTCATCCAAACGGCCTCTTTAGCAGCAGCTGATGCTGCAATGTATTCAGCTTCAGTGGTGGAATCCGCTGTGGTGTCCTGCTTGGAACTCTTCCAAGAGACAGCACCGCCATTGAGCATGAACACAAATCCAGAGGTTGACTTCGAGTCATCCACGTCACTTTGGAAGCTAGAGTCGATATAGCCTTCCAATTTTAGTTCTCTTCCTCCATATACCATGAACATATTCTTAGTCCTTCGTAAGTACTTAAGAATGTCCTTCACGGCTTTCCAATGCATTTGACCGGGATTAGCTTGATATCTGCTCGTGACACTCAGAGCAAATGCTACATCCGGTCTGGTAGATATCATCCCATACATGATACTACCTATGGCTGACGCATATGGTACATGTGTCATTTTCTCTATCTCTTCATCAGTCTTGGGACACATAGACTTGGATAGAGAAACTACATGACACATGGGTAGATGTCCTCTCTTGGACCCATCCATTGAAAACCGTTTCAATATGGTGTCGATGTAGGTTGATTGAGTGAGTCCTATCATTCTCTTAGATCTATCTCTATAGATCTGTATCCCAAGAATATAGGATGCCTCACCCAAATCCTTCATCGAGAATCTACCTGATAACCATATCTTTGTTGACTGCAACATCCCTACATCATTCCCAATGAGTAGGATGTCATCAACATAAAGTACTAAGAATGTCACAGCATCCTTAACTACTTTCTTGTACACGCATGGTTCCTCCGGATTCTTGATGAAACCAAAATCTTTTATTGTTTCATCAAATTTCTGGTTCCAACTTCTTGATGCTTGTTTTAGACCATAAATTGATCTCTGAAGCTTGCATACCTTATGCTCGCTTCCCATGGATGTGAACCCCTCAGGCTGCTTCATATAGATTTCTTCCTTAATGTCTCCATTAAGAAAAGCAGTCTTCACATCCATTTGCCATATCTCATAGTCATACCATGCAGCTATGGCAATAAGGATTCTTATGGACTTGAACATTGCAACTGGTGAAAAGGTTTCATCATAGTCAACTCCTTGTCTTTGAGTATAACCTTTTGCCACCAATCGCGCCTTGTAGGTCAATACCTTACCATCAGGCCCAAGCTTTCTCTTGTAGATCCATTTACACCCTATTGGAACAATTCCATCGGGAGGATCTACTAAAGACCAAACTTGGTTTGTATGCATCGAATCTATTTCCGACTGCATAGCTTCAAGCCATAAATTTGAATCCGCATCAGAAATTGCTTCCTTGAAGTTTCTTGGATCACATCCAACATCGGGTTCATCTTGATCCCCTTCAAGAAGAAGACCATATCGAATAGGAGGTCTAGAAGTCCTCTCGGATCTTCTAGGTACACCCGTGTCCAGCAATGGTTCCTGAGGTGTAGGATCGTTATTTTGTATTTCGGGTTCTTCTCGAATTTCTTCGAGTTCCATCATCTCGCCTTTCTTATCCAATAAGAACTCCTTCTCCAAGAAGGTGGCATTCCTTGAAACAAACACCTTTGTTTCAGCAGGATAATAGAAATAATATCCGATTGAATTCTTCGGATACCCTACAAAATAACATAAGCTGGATCGACTATCCAACTTATCTCCCACTGTCCGCTTCACGTAAGCAGGACATCCCCAAATCCTCAAGTACGAATACTTAGGAGCTTTGCCATTCCATAACTCGTATGGTGTTTTGTCCACTGCTTTAGTGTGGACGTTGTTCAACAACAATACCGCCGTTTCAAGCGCATAGCCCCAAAACGAAGGTGGAAGCTCAGTGAAGCTCATCATGGATCGAACCATGTCCAACAAAGTTCGATTACGACGCTCCGATACACCATTAAGCTATGGTGTCATAGGAGGAGTCCACTGAGAGAGAATCCCATTCTCTTTTAGATAGTCCAAAAACTCGGTACTCAAGTATTCTCCACCTCGATCCGATCGAAGTGCTTTAATACTTTTACCTAGCTTGTTTTCTACTTCAGCCTTGAATTCTTTGAACTTTTCAAATGCTTCAGACTTATGTTTCATTAAATATAAATACCCATACCTTGAATAATCATCAGTAAAGGTAATGAAGTAGGTGTGGCCATATTGAGTCCCAACTCTAAATGGACCACAAACATCTGTATGGATCAAATCCAACAGATTTTGACTACGCTCAGGTTTCCCCTTAAAAGGAGATTTAGTCATTTTTCCTTTTAGGCAGGATTCACAAGTAGGTAGAGAGTTAATATCAGACATATCAAACATGCCCTCTCCCACTAGCTTGTTCATCCTCCTTGAGGAAATATGACCTAGCCTAGCGTGCCAAAGGTTTGCCGGGTTTTGGCTATCAATTTTCCTTTTGTTTGTTGTTGCCGGTTTATCAACATAATTTATTGGAACGTCTTTTAGTTTTAAGTTGTATAGATCGTTTTCAAGTTGTCCATTTCCAATCAAACATTCATTCTTGTAAATATTGCAAATCCCATTCACAAAATTGCAAGAATAACCATCTCTATCAAGCATAGAAACAGAAATAATGTTTTTAATCAAATCCGGAACAAATAAAACATCTCTTAAAAGTAACTTAAAACCGTTCTGCAAAATTAAATAAACATCTCCCACGGCTTTTGCTTCAACTCTGGAACCATTTCCGAGCCTCAGCTGGGTCTCACCCATCCTAAGCCTGCGACTTCTTGTCATCACCTGCAAATCATTGCAAATGTGAGATCCACATCCGGTATCCAATACCCAAGAAGTAGTATTAAGTGAAACATTTATTTCAATATAGAACATACCCTTTGCAGTTCGCAACTGCTCTAGATATTCCTTGCAGTTACGCTTCCAATGACCGGGCTTCTTGCAGTAATGGCAAACATCCTTGGATTTTTCCATGTTTGAAGCCTTTGTCTTGTACTTCTTCTCGGGTTCGATTTTCTTGGGTGGGGCAGAACGTTTCTTACCCTTCGTACTTGGCCCCTTCTTAGCAGAAGAAGAGGAGCCCACCAAGAAAGCCGGTTTATCCTTCTTTAATGTGGATTCATATGTCACAAGCATATTGACCATCTCTTCAAGGGAGGCCTCTATCTTGTTCATATTGAAATTTACCACAAATCCGTCAAACGAAGAAGGAAGAGACAGAAGTAGTAAGTCCACGTTGAGTTCATGCTCCAACACCAAATCAAGGGTTACCAACTTCTGTATGAGCCAAATCACTCGTACCCCATGATCACGGACCGAAGTCCCTTCACGCATGCGACACGTCATTAGCTCCTTTACAGTAGCAACCTTTCAGCCCTCGATTGAGCCCCAAAAAGTTCCTTGAGTTGAACGTGAATGTCAGCAGCATTCACGGTATCCTCAAATCGCCTCTGGAGTTCATCAGACATCGAGGCTTGCATATAGCATTTGGTCTTGATATCATGGTCCCACCATGTATCAAGCTTGGCTAACTACTTCGGACTTACGTCAGCTGGTGCTTCCTTCGGAGGAGATTTCTCTAACACGTAGAGCATCTTCTCCGAAGTCAAGACAATCTTCAACTTACGGAACCATTCCGTATAGTTTGCGCCAGTCAACTTATTTTGTTTGAGGATCGAGAAAAGTGGATTACGCGAATTCATTGTATGAAATACTGAAAAGAAACAGACAAATATCAGTGATTGTTTAAGCAATTTACTAAGACATAAAATAGGCGAAATTTATTTTATGAATCTCACTCCCACTATTTTAACGATTTCACTACCCTCTAGTGAAAACGGGAAACTGTTTTCCTTAGTGAGAACATGGAGTCCAATTGACAAACTTATAGTCCCGAATAATATCAGCCAACCATAATTTTCAAAAGGTAGATCCCAATTGCTTCCAAAGCAACCTCCACGTTTTTACCTCATGTCCAATAAGGGCCCAATAATATGACGCCGATTATTGTGACATGTCAAGATGACCCATCAATATTAAGTTGTGATGGACGGTCGCCATGTGGATCCCCCAATAATATGAGCCAATCCCATGGGAGTTTCACCCAACTTACAACATGTGTCGATCCAATGTACAGCTTTCCGACGAACGGGCCCCCCCAATAATATGAGCCGGACCGTATCCGCGGGTAGCATCTCATACATTGATCGTTGATGGAAGGTAGGAACATTTAAACAAATTTAAATTTCCTTTATTTATCTTGATATCAATTTTAAATCATATTAAAATGAGGGATTTTTAATTATAAAAATTTGTCTCATCATTTTTTAAAATTTTGTATGCTTGTCGGATTCACACAATTTTGTCTAAAACATGCATACAACTATAATATCACATATTATATAGGATGATCGATTCCATTTCTAATCAACCCGTGGTTGCCAATCACGAGTCTTAGTCCAATCCTAGGTAATATGCAGTATGCAATGCAATCCTATTACATTTGCTTCCAATTTACATTTCTTCTGTCTTTATTGTCTGCTGGGCCCACCTCCATCTTCAAATCTTGATCTCCCACTAAATCTAATGTATTTACAATAAATAACAATGACAAGTAGGGGATACATTTTTAAGGGGTGGGAACGGGCCATAAACCAAGCCCACTTTTATTACATATGACATTCATATTGGGCCATAAATCAGGCCCATTAATAAAACCAACAACAATAAAACAAATGTAAATTCCTAACATACACCTACAAAATTGGTCATGGCAATCGATCATCCTTATCCAATAACATTTAATTCAAAATTAATTTATTGGATAACATGCAATGACAATTTAAATTTAAAAAGATAAAATCATATCTCATACATAAAATCTTATTTTACATATAAAATCATATTTTATCTTTTTTATCAAATAAAATCATATTTTATCTATAAAATCCAATTTTATACATAAAATCATATTTTACTCAATATATCCATAAGATCATATCTTATCATCAATTGTACCAAAAATTAATTAATTTCAAAATTCAATTAAAGGATAAAATATTAAAATTTTCCAAAAAATTCAAATTTATCCAAAAATCAATTTTAAAATTTTCGGACTCGAACAATTCGATCCGACGCCTCGTGGACCAATCAAAACAATTTTCGATCGGACCAAAAATAGAATTTTAACATATTAAAATTTAATTTAAAAATTAAAAATAATTTTTCCCGCGGGCCGCCCGGGACGTTCCTGGGCCGGGCAGCGACGATCGCTGCCCTGGGCAGCGCCGTGCGCCGCCCTGTGCAGCGCCCAGCGCTGCGCAGGGCAGAGCCGTGCGCTGCCCGGGGCAGCGACCATCGCTGCCCCTGCCGGGCAGCGATCCAATCGCTGCCCGGGTTTTTGCCCGAAAAAATATTTTTATTTTTAAAATATTTATTTTGTTTCAAAAACCGAGGCCTAAAAAATTTTTGTACAATCGATTAATTTAATCGCTTGATCTGAGCAACCTGGCTCTGATACCACTGTTGGAGAACGCGGCTTTCAGATCAATTATGATTGATACCCGGTGCAGCGGAAGTTTAAAATTTTGTATGGAACGATTCCATAATGGGTATCAACCTTACGATTAAATTGTGTGTGTAAAAATTTAAATAACAATTATAAATTTTTACCTTTAATCTCGAATCGAGATTCTGGACACCAACAGATTTCTCTGCTCTTGTTGTATATCCCTGGAACTGATGGACGAACTGTTCTTCAATCAGGTCCACGAACAGAGATTTAATCCCTCTGATAGATTGCACTAGAAAATCTATCAGAAATTTTCTACGAAGAGATTAACGAATTTGATCCGTTAAACCAGACTGTAATTCAAAATCACAGGCTGGATTTTTCTGTCAGACAGAGGGTAGGGGGCGGCCACTTTTTAGAAAAATACTTAGGGTTTTTGAAAATTGTGACCTGTTGTGTATTATTTCTGTACTGCAATAACTTATTTATAATGTAGGCCACTAACAGCTTAGGGCCCATTAGTCATAAGTTCAGGCCCGACAAGCAAAGCCCGCATGTTCAGAAATTAATATAAAATTCATCGTGACTCCGATTGATAAACCGATTTCACCAATGTGCACAGAAACCATTTCTGCACCTTTTAAAGTCAAGATAAAATTTTCTGAATCCGAATTCAGTGATTTCCAAAAATGGCCATCCCTATGTCATTTTAGGAAATCTTACTCCTCTACTCTTAAATAAGAAGTCCAACTTCTTCGTTCATTAAATTTAACTCTTTAAATTTATCTATCTCAACGGGGATTAAAAATCCATTACACTGTGTGACCCTCAATGGTTCAGGGATACAGCTAGCCGTGGGCTCACAACTCCTTGTGACTCGGAACAACAATTTCCGACTTGCCCATCGAATCATGGTATGAGCGCCTAGCAACATCGCCCCATGATTCCCTAGGTATCACTGATAGTGCCTACAAGAACCAGTAGATTTTGGTTAGCGTACAGTACGGTCCCTTCATCCATATATCCCGATCGAATCAACAACCATTGGTATATCGAGAGTCGCTCGAGATTCGATAACTATGCAATGCATCTTGAAGATCAAATAGTGACATCGCATGTGCTACTAAGAAACCATTTCTTAAATCACATCATGTACTCTGGCCAGAGATTCGTCACACTAATATCTCCTCAGATCGCATAGGATATCCACACTCGCAAGTATGTGGTGAATCCTTGACAACAAAGCATCGACTCCTACATGTGTTGTAACTGTACCCAATCCCGACACCTGATGACCCCAATAGAGTCGATAAACGAGTCAAAGCACAGTACTAGCATATAGAGTCTCAATGATGTCTCAAGTAGACTAATGGTGTACAACCAAAACCGCGGACTATATCCACTCGATAAGTGATAACCACTTGGAAAGTTCGGATAGGGTAGTTCGATCATTCATCATATGAATATCCATTTGCATGCTTTGAACATCTCTATGTTCTTTACCAATGAAACGTGGTACTCCGCATCGCAAATGCTAGTCTCAAACTCGAGCGATCCTTATCCTTATTATCGGACGGCTCAATCGACTAGGAACATTTTAGAATATACAGTGACTATAAGATGTGTTTCATGATAGACATCTCCATGTTCTACCACATCTTACATACACTATAGTATATTCAAGGTCTTTATCAAAACAACAATAGTATATCACAATATAACAATATGAAGAAAGATAAAGTCATTGCCATTAATAAAAGTGTAAATTATATTAAACAAAAGATTGTTTATACAAAGAGTCATCAAAGCCCTTAGCCACAAGTTGGCTCACTGGGCACCCACTCTTTCAAATTTGTGCCAAGGTGGCATCTTCATCGGAACCTGCAGGTTCCTGAGGTATAGTTTTTTCAGGAGCATCCTTAGGCGGAGCATCACCAGAGGTGCTTGAATCATCACTCTCAGACGCAGACTCAACAATAAGAGTGGAGGCAGATGCAGCAGTTGAACCAGAGGATTTAGTACGAGCAACAAACTCGTAGTTAGCATCATCAGAATCATCGCCGGAGCTGCGATCCTCTTCGGCCATGGAGATGCGAGGACCCTTGTAAAAATGCTTAGACTGGGTGAAATCAGGGTTGTAACCTGCCTGCCTTTTTGATCGGCGAGCCATCGGTGGAGGAGGATTAACCCTATTCAAAATGGAGAAATCAGGAGGATTCTCCAAATCAATCGCATTCCCTGGTTCTCCAGGCATGAGAACAGCGAGAGGAACGGGTTCCATGGGTACTGGAACAATCGGCAGAGAAGACCCCGTGGATGGGATTTTCGGTGTTGTAACACCGGCAGCAACATTGGGTTCTTTATGGCCCATCTCGCTTCGAATGTCTTGAGGATCAAGGCCTGCCATTGGAATAAAATTTGAAAGTGAGAGAAGGGTAGGGTTTGCAGAAAACTCAATCGGGTAATAAAAAAATTAGGAGAATGATAACACCCGATTAAAAAGGGAACCAAATATATAAGAATCCTATCACAAAATGGTAACATTTTCCCTCTAACAAACTGTAGTGACCCTTACCCGGATCACCTACTAAACAGAACTTAGGCATGCAATTAACTTAATAAAACAAATATCAGAATAAAACTGCGGAATCCAATAACATTATACAATCCCAAGTAAAGGAATCTGTAATTTATCCAATAATATACAACCAAATCGAATAGCTGTATAAACCCAAACAACAGTAATAAAACCTAGACGAAGCTCCAGCTGGCCAACCACTGACTAGCCCCTCCTGGTTCCACCCTCCTCGTCCAATCGCAAACCTGCCCCATGGAAATAGGGTGTCCAGAAACACAGAGTACGAGACGTGAGCATAAAACGCTCAGTACGAGAGTATGAGTATACATGCATGCAAAGTGAACTCCCTATAGACTCGAGGTCAAGGATCAGATAACAGAGACAGACCGGGCCCTGGTATGTAGCACGCTGTGCCGTCGCTTCAGGAGGTGGCTCCCATACCGAGATAACCGTGGAAACACCGTACCCAAATCGATGGAAGTCCATCCACTAACAGGATAGGGTACAACCCTACTAACAGACATCTCGAAGGAGATACAGCAAGATGCAAATGAATGCAGCATAATATCATGGCATATAAATCATGCGGTCACATAATACATGCATACTCAGTCAGGATATCTCGAACAGTACTTTCGTACCTCAAAACAGTGCAAGCTCTACCAACTCTAGGTCCACGCCTATAGTCTGCTCTACACTGCCAAATGATACTACTATCATTAAAGTGCTCTAAAAGCCTTAACTAAGCTATTGCATACTCCTAAATATTTATAGGGAGCAAAGCTATACCTTCGTCCGTCGTTAGCCCTTTGATGTCGATGCCTCCAGAACTTGGGCACGACTCCGCTACGACTACCGAACGCCTCTCCGACCTCCGGACCAAGCCTAAGAAGACTAGAACAGCTCCAAAAGGACTAGAAAGGAAAGGAGAACTCGGAATTGGCAAATGAAAGTGAAGCCTCGGCCTTCTATTTATAGACAACGATCGGAACTTCCGATCCTTGATCGGAACGTCCGAACCTCGATCGGAACGTCCGATCCTGTCATCGGAGCTTCCGAAGATCCTGATCTGCCACGTGTCAAAATATCACTTGATGACTCCGGATAGGGGTGATCGGAGCTTCCGGTCCTGATCGGAGCTTCCGATCCAACCACACGTCATGCCTGACGTAATAACATCGGTGCCTCCGATCGCTCATCGGAGCTTCCGATCCTGTACGGAGCTTCCGATCGTGCCTTCGGAGCTTCCGATCCGTCCGATACCTAATTCAATTAATTAGCATTAATCCTTTAATTACTCAATTAGGGCACGGGCTACTACATTCTCCCCCACTTAAGATATTTCGTCCTCGAAATCAGATCTTAAGTACCGAATGCAAATACAGAAATCAGAAACATTCTTTATTCAAATCAAACGTTTACAAAGTTTGCAACTGAATACAACTTAAAGAATGAAATCAAAACAACTCAGGATGGTCTTTACGCATCCTGTCCTCAAGCTCCCAAGTAGCTTCCTCAGTGCCTCGGCGCTGCCACTGAACTAAAACCAAAGGAATGACTTTGTTCCGTAAAACCTTATCCTTATAATCCAGGATACGAAGAGGTTTCTCAACATAAGTCAAATCCTTGTCTACCTGAACCTCAGACCGCTGCAGAATATGAGATTCATCCGCCACATATCGTCGCAACAGAGATACGTGGAACACGTCGTGAATGCTGGATAGATGCGGTGGCAATGCTAGTCGATAAGCCAAATTGCCAATGCTCTCCAAGACCTCAAACGGACCGATAAATCTGGGAGACAACTTGCCCTTAAGGCCAAATCTGAGAATCTTGCGGAAAGGTGACACTCTCAGAAACACTTTCTCCCCGACCTCGAACTGCAAGGGCCTACGCCTGATATTAGCATAGCTGGCCTGACGATCCTGTGCAGTCTTAATCCGTTTCTTGATCTGATCAACAATGTCTATCGCCTGCTGGATAAACTCCGGTCCTTCAGCCTGTCTCTCCCCCACTTCTTCCCAGAAGAGTGGAGTACGACAACGTCGCCCATACAACGCTTCAAAAGGTGTCATCCCAATACTAGTGTGATAGCTGTTGTTGTAAGCGAACTCGATCAACGACAAATGATCCTGCCAGGCTGAACCAAAATCCAAGACGCACGCTCTAAGCATATCCTCTAACGTACGGATAGTGCGCTCTGACTGACCATCAGTCTCCGGATGATAGGCTGTACTCAAACTGAGAGTAGTACCCATCGCACGCTGAACACTCCCCCAGAATCTAGAAGTAAACCTGGGGTCCCGATCGCTGACAATGCTCACAGGCACTCCATGAAGTCGGACGATCTCCTGAATGTACATCCGTGCCATGCGATCCACAGAGTACTCTCGGCTATAGGCAATGAAATGCGCTGACTTGGTGAGTCGGTCCACCACCACCCAGATAGCATCACAGTTCCTCGGGGATACCGGCAAATGGGTCACAAAGTCCATTGTGATAAACTCCCATATCCATTCAGGAATAGGCAGACTGTGAAGCAATCCTCCAGGTCGTCGGTGCTCTGCCTTGACCTGTTGACACACCAAACATCTCAAAACAAACTGATAAACACTGCGTTTCATTCCCTTCCACCAGAAACGAGTACGTAGATCCTTGTACATCTTGTTGCTCCCAGGATGAATACTCAACTTAGTGCGATGTGCCTGAGATAAAATCTCCTCTTGCAACTCTTCATCCTGTGGAATTACAAGCCTACCAGACAAACACAGAAAGCCATCTGACTGATAATGAAATCCAGACGAGCTACCCTCGTTAGCTAGACGAGCTAAACGCTGGGTCTTTGAATCAGACATCTGAGCATCTCGGATCCGCGAATACAAGGCGGGATCAGATAATATCGCAAACATCTGGATACTCTGCATACCTTTCTTATGCTTGAAGGTAAAACCTGAAGTACAACAGTCACTGATCGCACTAGACATCGAACAAGTCTGAAGTGCGGATAGTCGCACCTTGCGACTCAAAGCATCAGCGGTGAGATTAGCAGCTCCCGGATGGTACTTAATCTCGCAATCATAGTCCTTAAGCAAGTCCATCCAACGTCTCTGTCTCATGTTCAATTCTGCCTGAGTGAACAAATACTTGAGACTCTTATGGTCGGTGAAGATCTCAAATTTCTCGCCATAAAGATAATGACGCCAGATCTTCAAAGCGAACACAATGGCTGCCAATTCCAAATCATGAACTGGGTAGTTGTCCTCGTGAAGCTTCAGCTGTCTAGAAGCGTATGCGATCACATGCCCATTCTGAGTCAGGACACAACCTAACCTCTGAAGAGAAGCATCCGTGTAAACTACATACCCTCCAGATCCTGACGGTAATGCCAACACCGGCGCAGAAGTCAACCGCCGTCGAAGCTCACGGAAATTCTCCTCACACTCGGAGGACCACTCAAAATCCACACCCTTGCGGGTAAGCTGCGTCAACGGTCGAGCTAACTGAGAGAAGTTCAGAATGAAGCGACGATAATACCCTGCTAGACCCAAAAAACTACGGATCTCAGCAACTGTCGTCGGACGCGACCAATTAAGTACCGCTTCAATCTTGCTTGGATCCACAGAAATCCCCTCCCTGGATATGATATGGCCAAGAAAGACCACTCTATCCATCCAGAACTCACACTTGCTCAGCTTGGCGTACAACTGCTCATCTCGAAGAGTCTGTAGTACCAACCGCAAGTGAGAAACATGCTCTTCCGTATTACGCGAATAAACCAGGATGTCGTCAATGAAGACCACGACAAACTTGTCCAAATACTCCCTGAAGACACGGTTCATCAGATCCATGAATATAGCCGGTGCATTAGTCAAACCAAATGGCATCACTAGGAACTCGTAATGCCCATAGCGAGTACGGAATGCAGTCTTGGCTACGTCCTGATCACGGACTCTCAACTGATGATACCCAGATCTCAAGTCAATCTTGGAGTAAATTGATGTGCCCTGCAGCTGGTCAAACAAGTCATCAACACGAGGCAACGGATACTTGTTCTTCACAGTCACTCGATTCAGCTGCCGATAGTCAATGCACAGCCGCATCGACCCATCCTTCTTCTTCACGAAGAGAACAGGAGCTCCCCAAGGAGATACACTAGGACGAATGTACCCCTTGTCCAAAAGATCCTGTAGCTGATTCTTCAACTCACGCATCTCTGACGGTGCCAGACGATACGGTGCTCTAGAAATAGGAGAAGTACCCGACATCAACTCTATGCCAAACTCGACTTCCCTAGCAGGAGGAAAACCCGGAATCTCATCAGGAAACACATCTGGAAATTCATCTACAATAGGAATTCTCTCTATCCCAATACTCTCAGCGGACAAATCAACTGCATAGATAAGGTAGCCTTCCCCGCCAGACTCCAGAGCTCGACAGGCTCTCAAAGATGATACCAAAGGCATCGGGGGTCGCGCTCCCTCACCATAGAAAAACCAACTCTCACTCCCTTCCGGATGAAAGCGTACTAATCTCTGATAGCAGTCCACTGAAGCTCGATAGGTAGTCAACACATCTATTCCCAGAATGCAATCAAAGTCGTCCATCGCCAGGACCATGAGATTCGCCAACAGAACGTTCCCTTCGAACTCTAAAGGGCAACCCATCACTAGACGCTTAGCCAAAGCAGATTGGCCCGTCGGAGTAGAAACAGACATCACTATGTCTAGTGCAATGCATGGTAACTTATGCCTCTTAACAAAACGTGCAGAAATGAAGGAATGAGATGCACCAGTGTCAATAAGTACAAGAGCAGGTATACCATAAAGCATAAATGTACCTGCGATGACTTTCTCATTCTCCTCCACAGCCTGATCATGTCTCAGGGCAAACACCTGGCCAGAAGCTCGTGGCCTCAAATGAGAACTCCCAGCAGACTGTCCCTGCGACCTCTGCTGTACGGTAGCCTAAGAACCCGATCCTGAACCAGAACCAGAACCACCTCCCCCAGACATTGGGCAATCTCTCCGGATATGACCAGTCTCTCCACAACGGAAACAAGCTCCAGAAGCTCTACGGCACTTGTCGGATGGATGGTTCTTCCCACAGTGATCACACTTCTCCTTCTTACCATAACAGACAATACCTCCAGAACCAGAGGAAGAAGAAGATCCAGACTTCTTGAAAGTTTGGGCACGGGGACCCAAAGAACTAGCAGGCCTCGACTGAGGGAAAGACCTGTTCCGCCGAATGCTGTCCTCCGCCTGGTGACAACGGCTCACCAAGCCCTCATAGGACATGTCGTCGCCAACCACCACACGGTCATGGATCTCAGGGTTAAGGCCCTGAAGGAACAAATTATACTTCATCTCTGAGCTATCAGCAATCTCGGGGCAATAGGATAACAGATCAAAGAACCTCTGCTGATACTCATGGCTCCCTGTCGCAGACTCAGTAGCTCGCCTGCCTTCGACTGACGGAGTGCAGGAGGAAAATACCACTTTTGGAAAGCTGTGCGGAACTCGGCCCAGGTGGCCACTCCTCTCGCCGTAACAAAAGGTGCAGAAGTAAACCTCCACCACCTACGCGCACGCCCATCCAGAAGATAGCCAAGGGTCTCCACCTTCTGCTCATCGGTGCATTGAAAAGTCTGAAAAGTCGTCTCCATGCGGTCTAACCAGTTCTCCGCATCCTCCGAAGACTCACCTCCAACTAAGGGCTTAGGACCCATAGCTAAGAATCGACGCACAGTGAAACGCTCGTCGTCATGGTGACGATGACGCCGTTCTCGACGAGGCTCCCGGTCGGCATCACCCCAACGCCCACCAACACTGCCATGAGAACTCTGGTCGTCACGATTTGACATCTACAAAAATACCTCAAGATGAGACTAAATCCCAAGAAATCTTTTGCATGCTCTGATACCATAAATGTAGTGACCCTTACCCGGATCACCTACTAAACAGAACTTAGGCATGCAATTAACTTAATAAAACAGATATCAGAATAAAACTGCGGAATCCAATAACATTATACAATCCCAAGTAAAGGAATCTGTAATTTATCCAATAATATACAACCAAATCGAATAGCTGTATAAACCCAAACAACAGTAATAAAACCTAGACGAAGCTCCAGCTGGCCAACCACTGACTAGCCCCTCCTGGTTCCACCCTCCTCGTCCAATCGCAAACCTGCCCCATGGAAATAGGGTGTCCAGAAACACAGAGTACGAGACGTGAGCATAAAACACTCAGTACGAGAGTATGAGTATACATGCATGCAAAGTGAACTCCCTATAGACTCGAGGTCAAGGATCAGATAACAGAGACAGACCGGGCCCTGGTATGTAGCACGCTGTGCCGTCGCTTCAGGAGGTGGCTCCCATACCGAGATAACCGTGGAAACACCGGACCCAAATCGATGGAAGTCCATCCACTAACAGGATAGGGTACAACCCTACTAACAGACATCTCGAAGGAGATACAGCAAGATGTAAATGAATGCAGCATAATATCATGGCATATAAATCATGCGGTCACATAATACATGCATACTCAGTCAGGATATCTCGAACAGTACTTTCGTACCTCAAAACAGTGCAAGCTCTACCAACTCTAGGTCCACGCCTATAGTCTGCTCTACACTGCCAAATGATACTACTATCATTAAAGTGCTCTAAAAGCCTTAACTAAGCTATTGCATACTCCTAAATATTTATAGGGAGCAAAGCTATACCTTCGTCCGTCGTTAGCCCTTTGATGTCGATGCCTCCAGAACTTGGGAACGACTCCGCTACGACTACCGAACGCCTCTCCGACCTCCGGACCAAGCCTAAGAAGACTAGAACAGCTCCAAAAGGACTAGAAAGGAAAGGAGAACTCGGAATTGGCAAATGAAAGTGAAGCCTCGGCCTTCTATTTATAGACAACGATCGGAACTTCCGATCCTTGATCGGAACGTCCGAACCTCGATCGGAACGTCCGATCCTGTCATCGGAGCTTCCGAAGATCCTGATCTGCCACGTGTCAAAATATCACTTGATGACTCCGGATAGGGGTGATCGGAGCTTTCGGTCCTGATCGAAGCTTCCAATCCAACCACACGTCATGCCTGATGTAATAACATCGGTGCCTCCGATCGCTCATCGGAGCTTCCGATCCTGTTCGGAGCTTCCGATCATGCCTTCGGAGCTTCCGATCCGTTCGATACCTAATTCAATTAATTAGCATTAATCCTTTAATTACTCAATTAGGGCACGGGCTACTACACAAACTCTTAATTGCCCTGATCCCTGATCTCCCTCAAGTTACAACGGTAACTTTCCTAAATGACCAAAATTTTAAAAGCCGAGATTTAAGAGATAAAATCCCATAAATAAGGTAATAATACGAGATAAATATTTCAGCCCAAATCTTCCAAAATTAACTCCACATCAGCCTAACTCCACTGAAACAAAAATCAATCACAAAAATTCAATTTTTAGTAAATAGGATAAATCATCAAAATTCGTCTATTTAGAACCTTACCCAAAAACAGAACCCTATTACCAAAAATGCATATGCATGACCTATTTTATGCCTAAACAGAGTGTAACATAAAATGAAAATGCAATCACAAGAAAACGATATGTTGACAAGTGTAGTGTTGTCTCTCATGTTGCCAACATCATCAACAACACCATAGTTTTTCAAAAAGCATTTGAGACTTACACACTTGATTACCCTTGATTTAGAAACAATTTCAGAAGTGGTAGCCTGCACACTAAAAGAACAGTCTTCATTGGACTCAAATAGGTAGTTTTTTCCATTTTCTTCCGATTATTTATAAAGCTTGTACATATGACATTGATCATCAAATTTTATTAAAAAGCTGAACACTGAATTTGCAAAACCACCGTTCACATGGGACAAGAACATGGAATACACGTACATCCCTCAACTACTTAGTGGTTTAGTCAGAGTTCGATTTGCAAGGGCCAGTGTGTTTCAAAAAAAATTTTTGCAGAAAAACTTGGCATCGATTGAGTCAATGAAACAGAGATTTAAATACCACACATAACAGAGTGAGTGCAGAATGCCTAAAATCCTAAATATGCATGACAAGTGAAAAACAACAGTGTTGTCGGTAGTGTGGTAACACCGTAGACAACATAAGCAAAGGATTATAATGCACACATGCTGAGAGACCTCCGAAGAATTGAGAATCTCTCATGATCTAATGCTTTAGTAAAAATGTCTGCCAATTGGTTATTGGTTCCAACAAACTCCATTCGAATCATATATTTTTCTACCAAATATCGAATAAAATGATGACGAATGTCAATGTGTTTTGTGCGTGAGTGTTGAACTGAATTCTTTGATATATCAATAGCACTCGAATTATCGCAATAAACAATGGGGGGTTCACTCTTAAAACCATAGTCTTCAATCATTTGGTTCATCCAAAGAAGTTGTGAACAACAACTTCCGGCTGCCACATATTCTGATTTAGCAGTCGAAAGTGACACACAATTTTGCTTACGACTATACCATGAAATCAAATTATTGCCAAGGTAAAAACACTTACCCGTAGTGCTCTTTCTATCGTTCACATCACCAGCCCAATCAGCATCACTAAAAGCTATAAGGTTTGTGTTGGTTTCCCTCATATACCACAATCCCAAATCCAATGTACCTGAAACATATTTCAAAATTCTCATAACAACTTTTAAATGGGTTACCTTTGGATCAGATTGGTACCTAGCACATAAACACACACTGAACATGATATCAAGACGACTAGCAGTCAAATACAAAAGACTCTCTATCATGCTGCGATACATGGTGTTGTCAACACCAGCCGCAACACTGTCTTTTCCTAATTTTTCACTCGAGCCCATAGGAGTTTTCATGTTCTTAACATTCTCTTTGCAAAACTTTTTCACCAAATTCTTTGCATACTTACTTTGACAAAGAAAAATCCCATCATTTGATTGCTTAAATTGTAGTCCAAGGAAAAAATTTAATTCTCCTACTATGCTCATTTCAAACGTAGAAGACATGCATTCAACAAAACTATCAACATGCTTTTGAGAAGAAGCACCAAAGATAATGTCATCCACATAAACTTGACAAATAAGGATTTTACCTTTGGCCTTTTGAATAAAAAGGGTTTTGTCAACCTCACCTCGTTTGAAGCCAATTTCGAGTAAATACTCGGTCAACCTACCATACCATGCTCGTGGAGCTTGCTTCAAGCCATAGAGTGCCTTTTTCAACTTGTAAACATGATCCAAGTGGTGTGGATCCTCAAAGCCTTTGGGTTGCTTCACATACACTTCCTCATCTAAAATACCATTCAAAAACACACTCTTCACATCCATTTGGTAAAGTTTTATACCCATATGACATGCAATAGCTAGCAATAGTCGGACTGACTCAATGCGGGCAACAGGAGCGAAGGTCTCATCAAAATCAACCCCCTCAACCTGAGTATACCCTTGAGCAACCAACCTTGCTTTATTCCTAATGATGTTTCCTGATTCATCGGTTTTATTTTTAAAAATCCATTTTGTAACAATGACATTACCATGATCAGGAGGTGGAACCAAAAACCACACATCATTTCGGACAAATTGCTCAAGTTCTTCATGCATGACATTTATCCAAAATTCATCATTCAAAGCATCATTGACATTTTTGGGTTCAATATTGGAAACAAAACAGGAATGCATTACCCGTGAGTACACGGAACTCATGCATACTAACCCAACCATCTTGCGGTAGTCAAATTTGTCCTTAGCATGGGTTTGCCTTGTTCCATGAACATCTCCAATAATCTGTGATGATGGATGATTCTTCTGTATCTTGCTTGGAATGTCTTTTTCAGTAATCATCTCAGCTTCCTCAATATTTTGGGAATTTTCCTCATGAACAGTTTCTGGAGGAACCTGTTTTGTGTTTGGTGTTGCAACATCAGGAACAACACTGTGTTCTTCGTGAGGAATTTCCAGCAAGCCTTCAATATCATCTTCAGCAGTTTTTCCTTTGAGATCTGCACCATCATCAAAAACAACATTAATAGATTCCATAATTGTTCTGGTCCTAAGGTTATACATCCTATATGCACGACTATTTGTAGAATAACCTAGGAACAAACACTTATCACTTTTGGAATCAAATTTTGCTAGGTGATTTCTATCATTCAAAACATAGCAAACACAGCCAAAGATATGAAAATAAGTGAGATTTGGCCTCTTTCCCATGAGGATTTCATAGGAAGTCATCGAAGAACCACTTCTCAGGTACACACGATTGGAAATATGACATGCTGTGTTTAATGCTTCTGCCCAAAATCTCTTGGAGATATTTTTTGAGCTTATCATCACCCTAGCCATCTCCTGCAACGTTATATTCTTTCTTTCGACAATTCCATTTTGTTGAGGAGTTTTTGGGGCAGAGAACTCCTGTGAGATGCCCTTCTTATCACACAAAGAAGAAAAAGATGAGTTCTCAAATTCCTTTCCACGATCATTTTTGATCCTTGCTACAGTCAAAGTGTGTAGGTTAGTAATCTTGGTAAACAACTTCTTAAAAACATCAAAAGTATCTGATTTTTCTCTAAGAAACCTTACCCATGTAAAACGAGAAAAATCATCAACACATACCAAGGAATACCTTTTACCTCCATAGCTTTTGACTTCCATGGGACCTATCAAATCCATGTGCAAAAGTTCAAGACACCGTGTTGTCCCACAGTGTTGTAACACGGGGTGCGCAACACGGGTTTGCTTACCTTTTTGGCATGCACCACAAACATATGGAACACCAGACTTTAGATTTGGAAGACCTCTGACAGCTTCAAACTTACTCAGATTTTTTAAGGTCTTGAAATTCACATGTCCAATCTTTTGGTGCCATAGACTAAACTCATCAACCTTTGAGTGTCTACATGCCAATTCTTCACCGAGTTGGTAGCAATTATCAATTGATCTTGTACCTGTCATAACACAACAGTTAGCATTATCAAAAACTTCACAGGTATTTTTATCAAACTTCACATGCAAGTCATCATCACACAGTTGACTAATTGAAATTAAATTCGCATTAAGTCCTTCAACGTGTAAGACGTTATGAAGCTTTGGAAACCCTTCCACATTGAGTGTTCCTTTGCCAACAATTCTTCCTTTTGCACCACCTCCATAGGTCACTCTACCACCATTTTGTTCAATTTAGTCCGTGAGGTGATCTTTCAAGCCTGTCATGTGCCGTGAGCTTCCACTATCAAAATACCAATTACCTGCAGTGTTAGCTTTCAGGGAAGTATAAATAACAAAACATCTAGCATCAGACTTTTGTATCCAAACTTTTTTCACAGTGGGCCTCTTTCTGTCAGTGTTGCTCTTGGTGTTGGGCAACATGGGGGGCAACACTTGCTTAGATTCCCACAACACATAGTCATTCTTCAGCTTTCGACAAAAAGGCCTGATATGACCAGATTTGAGACAATAGTGACATACAAAAGGACGCTTCCATTGTTTTGGCTTAGGGACAGAAACATTTTTTTCAACAATGGGTTTCTTACCTTTCGAAGAAGTTGAAGGATGGTTCAAGGAATCATTACCTTCCTTCACAAACACTGGTGTTTTGGAAGATTCACCAGTTTCAAAAACACTTTCTTTAAAACCAAGACCAAACTTATCATTCTTACCCATAGTCAAAATGGAATCAAGTTTGCTTGAACTGGAATTAAATTTATCAAGTGTTGTTTTTGCTCTTTCAAGTTCAGAATTCAACAACCCTAATTCCAGATCTTTCTTACTCATGAGAATTTCCAATCTAGCCACAACAGCTTTCAATTCAGTATTCTCTTTTGTAAGGGTTGTGTTCAACTTATTCCTTTTGTTCCAATCACAGTATAACTCTTCATAGAGTTTTTGAATACCTTCCAGAGTATAAGGATCAGCTACCTGTTCTTCATGATTACTGGAATTATCAAGGTTAGAAGCAACAAAACAAATAGATTTTTGAACTATGTTGCGTCCAGGTGTTGCAACACCAGAGCCAACACCGAGAGGATTGATCTGAAAATTTTTCTTACTTTCCAGCAAAGCAGTAAAAGATATGAGATCTGCCTGTTCAACCTTTTCTTGTTCTTCTTCCTAATCATCATCACTCAGAGACACATTCATACCTTTCCGAAGGAGATTTGCGCATTCATAAGCATAGAGGTCATATCCCTTACATTCCCTGCATTAAACATTATCAAAATTTTTACTTGAGGACTGAACCTTACCTTCATACCTTTGACGAGGTCCTCAAGTAGCAGCAGGTTTTTGAGGTTTTTCTGAAGTAGGCAATTTAGAAAATTTTGAAGGTTGTGCACCTTTTACATCCTTCTTTTCTTTCATTACCTTGAGATAATCAGTGAACTTCTTCGAGATCAAAGAAATTGAATTCTCTTCAAGATCAGATTCCTTTACTTCCTGTTGAACTTCAAAAAAATCATTGTAAACATTATTAGAAACCTGAAAAGCAATAGACTTACCTTTTGAGTCATCTTCGGCTTCCAAATCCATTTCATAAGTGCGAAGAGAACTAATTAACTCATCCAAACCCATTATAGATGTATCTTTTGATTCATCTATAGCACAAACCTTGGTGTGAAATCTTTTGGGGACAGAACGAAGCACTTTGGATACAAGTCTCTCGTTCGAAATAGGATCACCAAGAACAGATGCTTCATTTGCAAGGCTCTTCAATCTTCCATTATATTTCATGATGGTCTCTGATTCCTCCATTCTCATTTTCTCAAATTTTGAAGTTATGAGACGCATCCTTGTTTTCTTAACACTTGCCGAGCCTTCACAGTGGGTTTGCAGCTTCTCCCAAGCATCCCTAGCACAAGTACAAGTACCAATTAGATTAAATATGTTCATATCAACTGAAGTGAACATAGCATTAAGAGCTTTAGCATTATAAATAGCCGCAGTATTCTCAACGACTGTCCATTGTCATCTTGGCTTTGGTCCTGGTACATCATCATCTCTCATAGGTTGTATCCAACCATCAAGAACACGTTGCCAATCCCTGGACTCAATGGATTGAATGTACATGCTCATCTTCAATTTCCAAGGGCCGTAATTTGTTCCATCCAAAATAGGTGGACGAATTTCACTTGTGTACGGAGTGTCCATAACTAACCTATAACACAAACCAGGAACTCACTTAGTAAAGTCAAGTTGTGGCTCTGATGCCACGTGAAATAAACGGTGTACGTGGTTGGTTATGTAAAATAGGCAGTGTTGTCGTTTGTGTTATAACACCACAGACAACACAGTGGAGCGGAAATTTAAAGCGTAATTAAAACACAAGTAATTAATTTTGCACGAGTATAAAACTCGTGCGGGTGCCTTAGGGCTAAATATTACTAGTAAACGTAAGATCAGTCTTACAAAGTAATCCTAGTAATTTTACGAAAAGTCATTAAATCCTATCCTAAAATACAACTGAGTATAAAAGAAATTGGATTCAACTCCCGTAGCCTAAATTGAAGAGACAAAAAAGATCTTCAACAACACAGTTCCCACAGTGTTGTCTCTGATGTCTTCAATACGAACGGCAACACGGGGACATGCAACAACGATGGTTGCAAACCTTGCTTCAGAGTTCTTCAAATTCTTCAACAGAATTCTTTAGAGTATGCGCAGTGTATTATCGTCTGAATTCTCTTCTCATCTTGTGCGTGAAATCCCCTTTTATAGATTAGCATTCAAATCTTGAAGATTTCCTTAGATAGAGTCCTACATGAATAAGGAAACATGTTTTAGTAGGAAATAAACTCTATCAAATCTTGCAAATCAAATCTTGATAATATCGAATTATATTATATCAACTAATCACCTTATCAATACATGATTTAAACTTTGGCTAATATATCTTTAACATAATCGATATATACTCAGGATATTTACCATATATTTTATCTTGTCTAGAAATCAAAATCTAATAATATAATTAATACAAGGGTCGAAAATATCAAGGAATAAAATTCCTTTCAATGTTAATTGCGTTGAAAACAGAAATAATAGGAGCATACATTTCAAATTATAATAAAATTATTATAAACTAGTTGGTTTCTAAATTGATTAGTTGAAAGTTTACTTTTATAGATGATTAATCAGTTAGATATGATCACATATAATACCTGATAGGCAATAAATCAATAATTTCTATTTTTTTCTTTTATTTCAATTAAAAGAAATCATATTTACTAATATACTAAGCACATGCGTTGCATGTGCACATAATATATTTTATAAAATTAAATTTATTTATATGTTTTCTTCCATTACCTAATGAGATAATAGTAATTAAAAATTAAGATAATGGGATAGGGAGAATAAGAGATGAGAAGTTTTTAAATCATAAATTACATTTTTGTCTCTTAATCATTGAATATGTTGAAATAGTTATAAGAAAATCTATTAAAATGACCAAGTTAGTTTCTCTAATGGGTTTATCTATTAAAATATAGTAAATATAGTAAAGATATATATACATATGTTTGAGAAGCAAATTTATAATATATCAAAATTTATAAGATTCTTGGTGAAATAATAATAAATTATTTTTCATAACATATAGGAAATTTTGTATTTTTTTTTAAATTTTATATAGATTTTATTTTTTACGATTTTCAATATATATTTTCATAAAGGAAAATTTTTATTTTTTAAAAATTTTATATAGATTTTATTTTTTATGATTTTCAACATATATTTTCAAATTTAAGTGTTAGTTTCGTATATTCTAATTTTTGGTAACATGTATATGCTGATGCTGCCGAGAAAAAGTGCAATAAAATTGGGAAAAAAATACGAGATCAAATTGAATTTGAGAATATAAAAACAAAAATAACAAATATATCACATAAAAATACAATGAAAATTTTCTAATATATACGTGTTGGGCCCAAGAATGCAGCCCAAATGGTGCATCAAGCTTGGATGGAGAAGAGAGATTGGAAAAGCCACAAAAGCAAAAGCCTATGAAGGAAGTACTAGACACATGCGGAGAAGATGGGCCAGAGAAAGTGGGAGAAGCGGTTGTGCGAAACCAGAAGTAAAGCAGAACAAAAATAAAAAGAGGGGCATTCAACAAAAAAAAAAAAGCATACGAAAAAGTTCAAAAACATATTTTCTTTGCAAATATCTCGTCATTAGTATTATCGTATGTGTAGATTACCTTAAATATTTTCTAATCCTGATAATCTTAATGCTAGTTCCTGCAAATTATCATTTGGTGTTTTCCTTCGAGTTTGTTTTGTAAATTTTGTCATGTTCATCATATTAGTGACAACTTGTTAGTTTTAGTTTAATTTGATCGGGTTTATCCTATGTTTAATGTTCTCATAGTTGCTGTATATAGCGACCCGCACCGAGATCAACTACTAAGCAATTAATACGCATGTAATTAAATCTTAAATGACAACAATCCGGTAATACAATAGAAAACATAAATTCCAAATCTAAACAACGATCTAACATGCTATTTAGGGTACAACCAAATCAAATGATAGTGTATCAAACCGAACCTGAAATAAAACACACTGAACCAAACAACCAAAAATTTCAATGACGCTGCTCCTTGACTCGGGGCTCACTCCTGTCTGCATCATCCAACCTGAGGTCTACCTCGCGAAATGGGGTGTCCAAGATGAAAACACAAGGATGTGAGTGCTAATGCTCAATACAATAAATATGAGTATACAAACCTCTATGTGCATGCAAAATGATTGGATCAACGAGGAAACTCATGCTTAGACTAGAGGCGTCTAAATGTCAAATATCACTCGGAAGTATCCATCTGGATTACTATAGCATCATCCGAACGTGGATTGGGAATATCCTGAAAACATCACAGCCCCCGGTGCCCGTCGGCCATGTGACTCGCGATGTCCAATCGTCCACAATATAGGGCTGAGCGATCCAACTAAACTATGACTTATCTCGAAAGAGATACGACTCAACATGATAAATGATCATTTGTCATATGTACAGTAAATACATGCATATCATGGTAGGTAAAATTGTAGTGACCCTAATCGGATCCACTACCTAATCAGAGTAATTAGCGCGTGCAGTAAATATTTAAAGCGTAAAGAGCGGATAAATTAAATACAACAAATCTGATCGGCAGAATACAACCGACGATAGTAAAAAGTGTATGGTACTCTTATACAACCATATCGAGTGTTTGGGGTTTGAAAATCCCTAAAAACTACCTCCACTCAGGCACCAACTTCAATCCTGCTGCGAGCCACTTGGACCGTTCAGTCTCAAACCTGTCCCACCACAAGGAATCCCAAGAGCACCAAACATAGGGAGTGAGTGACTATGCTTAGTACGAAAGAAATTTTATATAAACAAATACGAGCATACAAATAACTTTAAAATCCTGGTTAAATCATTCTGCTCAGAGCGCCACCGAATATACAACACCTTTCCAGAGAGCGACTACACGGAAGTACTCGTATATTCACCCTATCACTATAGCGTCTACTCCACCGTCGTGGTCGCTCCTAGTGATAGCAAAACCTGGGGCTGAGACTACCCAAATTCTGACCTAAATCCAAAACAAAATACAAGCCTCATATGGAAACTATCAATACCTAACTCGAGTCCATAATGAGATACGAGCTCCTTATGAAAACTGTCACGACTCCTCTCTCATGAGATGCAGTATAAAATCATGCATGTGTTAAAAAAGTAAAACATGGTAAACATATAGCACATACAAATGCAACATATAAGCGTATATATCATGTCGGTTATCTCGATCAGTACTTACGTACCTCTAGTACTGCAGGCCAAATCCTAGCACACCGGTCTAGATCTCATGCCTACAAGTCCACACTACCGCGGCTACAATGCAAACACACATGAATCGCTAATATTTAAGCTGTAAAGGACTTAAATAAGCTATTTCATACTCCCGTCTATTTTTAGGAAGTCAAAGCTATACCTGCATCTGTCGTTATCCCTCTACTGTCGAGTGTCCCACAACTAGGCCACAGCTCCGCTACGATTATAGGGATGCCTTGCCAACTGATAAGTGTATTTTATGCACTTAATTTATATATGATTTGACTTGGATTTTGTGATGTATCGAGTGGATATTATGCGTATTTTTTGTTGTTTTTGTGAGTTGCAAATATTTGAAGAAACGTAGCAAGAAGAAGCGGAAAGATGAATTATAGACAGCAAAGTTTACAAAATTACTGAAGCTTATACAGACATCGAAATCCAATCTCACCGTTCAAATTGAAGTTTTGGATGTTTTAAAGTTGCTGTCAAAATTTCAGCTTGATCCGACGGCTAGAACTCAATATATGATTTTTGCAAGATTTATGCGCGTTGGACAAAAGGAATAGCGCTTCAGCGCCTCATTGGGAGCGCTCCAGCGCTTCTCTGTAGCTCAGTAAAAGGATTTTATTCGAAATTTCAGCGCCCCAGCTCTAGTTTTCCAGCGCTCTAACGTCCGTAATTTCATGTCTTTAGTGCCCCAGCGCCAGTTTGGAAGTGCTCCAGCGCTAGACGTCCGTCATCGAAAAATAAAATACAAAACTTGAGCGCCCTAGTGCCGAATAATTAGCGCTCCAGCGCTGCGCAGTCTCCAAAAATATGGAAAGTTTTTAATAGAGTTTTAAAATGGATTTTATGACTTATTCTGGAGGAGACGAGGGTTTTTGAGAGTTTGAGAGCATAGAGACGGCTATTGAGAGACTTGGGAGTACTCACACAAGAGCTCAAGAAACCGGTACGAAGAAGGAAGACGGCGGCATCCGACGACGGAGAAGCTTAATTCTACTTCGTTCTAGTTTCTCTTTGAACTCTATTTTTCTTAGTTTATGGATTGTTGGAAAAACATGTGTTATTTGATTTTTAATTGCGTTATGAACTAATTTATTAGTCTAGAGGTAGACGAATCTTGACTGAAAACCATGATTGAGATATTTTGATTTATATATTTAAATTTCTTCGCACAATTTATTTGTGTTTTCCTGATTTTAATGCTTTCAATTAATTGGTCATATATTGAATGATAATTTATTTAGAATCTATCACTCGAGAGAGGAGATTTTGAATACGACATAGGAAAATACATCTTTGGTGTTTATACTGTTCGAGAGGCATATAACTCCATAGAAGTCATTAGAAGAATTTTCATGCCATTTACCGGATTTAATAGTTGAACTTAGATAGACATATTGAGTTGGCTATTGAATACGAATTTTTGCTTGACACTCGAGAGAGGTAGTAGAAAATAATAGGGATTCTTGGCTAATAAACTAGAAGAATTGATAATTGAACAATCATTAGAAATAAATTGTGGTGGACACTCAAGTGAAGTCGAACTCTAGCATTCATCGCTTATTGAATTTTCATCTCGTGAATTCGTGGTTATTTAATTTTATTTCTTGAAAATTTTAGTTTTATAAAAATCAAACCATTTTCGTAGCTCTACATAGGATTAGGATTTGATTAGTCGCAGATATTTATTATAATATCATTTATTCATTCTTCGTGGGATCGACTTGGACTTAATTCCTATATTATAACTTGACATCGTGCGCTTGCGAGCGAAAAACACGCAACACCAACTCCGAGATGAGCCTAGAGAACTAGAAAAAGCCTAAATAGACTAAGAAGAAAGATGAGGGATTGGAAGAGGTGCGCTAAAATGAGGCTTCGGAACCCCTATATATAGATGGTGATCGGAACCTCCGATCTCCTATTTGGAGCTTTCGATCGGATCGGAGCCTCCGAACCCTTGCTTTTGATCGTCCCTAGCCAGCCACGTGTCACACCCTGGCTGGTTTTCGACACCCGATCGGAGCCTCCGATCATCTCTTTGGAGCTTTCGATCCTATGACGTTATCCAAGCTGACCTCACGCATGACATATTATTCTCTGGCACCAATTGGAGCCTCAAAACCTCAATCGGAGCTTCATATATCACCGGAGCTTTCGATCCTCTGATCGTAGCTTCCAAACTGTCAAAAATCCTATTTGATTTATTAATTGTGATTTAAGCCTTTAATCACTTTAATTTGGGTACGGGTTACTACATTCACCCCATATTAAAAGGCGGGAGGCGATGGCGGGGCGTTTCGTGACCGCCTACCGCCTCAACTGTCTAGGCGGTTGAATTTTTTAAATTATTTTTTTATGGGATAATCATATATAGTCATGCAATGTAATAAAAAATAGTCATAATTTTTTATGTAAGATGTGTAATTAAATAATCTTTATGCATAAAAAAAACTTCATAAATATAATACCATCTATACAAGGTGCAAAAACAAAAAAACAAAAAGAAAGTGGCTAGAGTTTTTAAAATAAGTCAATAACTAGGGTTTTAAAATGGGTAAACTTTGACTAGGTTTTTTAAATTTATTGACTTTTGACTAGAATTTTAAAATTAGTTGAATCTTGACCTTTGACTGAATTTAAAAATGTGTTGATCGCCTCACCCGGATCACCCTCCCGAGCGCCCGCCACCGCTGCCTCGCCTGCCGGACAGCTTGGGCCGCCTGAAAAGGCCGCCTCATGCCAAGGCGTGGTGGCCGAGGGCCGCCTAGGCGGTAGGTAGCCCTCGGACGCCATTTAAAAAACTGAAAAAATTAAATGTTCTTTATTAGACCTGAACTTTTCAAATACAACATCTTCCAAAACAGAATTACACAGATTCAGAACAACTCTAGATGCTCAGCTCGCATCCGGCTCTCCAAATCCCAAGTTGCTTCCTCTGTTCCAATACGCTACCACTGCACCATCACCAGTGGTATGTGCTTGTTACGAAGCACCTTGTCCTGTCTATCAAGAATCCTGAGAGGTCTTTCCACATAGGAGAGATCCTGGTCCAATATCACCTCAGTCGAATTCAAGATGTGCGACTCATACGTCACGTACTATCTCAGCAAGGATACGTGGAACACAATGAATGCCGGAAATATAGGGTGGCTGTGGGGACCTCGGGTGCTAATCACATCTTATAGGACAATTAACAAATAACATAATGGATAAAGGATAATCAAATCAAACAAAAGATTTTTTTTATTAATGGCTCGCTCGAGCGGCACCATGGTGTGTAGTAGCCCGAAACCAAATCAGGTAATTAAGGGAAATAATTGCAATTAAGAAACTCGAGTTCGGACACTCTGAAGGGAAGATCGGAGGCTCCGAACGGGATTGGACAGTCCGAAGCTAGGATCGGAGGCTCCGAACGTGTTAGGACGCTCCGTCGGCAGGTTCGGACGGCCCGATCGGAGTCCAGTATTACGTAATTGCTTACATCAGCTAGGTGACATCATTGCTGACGTATTGATGGGACTTCGGACGCCTCAAATTCGAGTTCGGACGGCCCGAACATGTTCGGAGGCTCCGAAGTGGGGTTCGGACGGCCCGAACTCCGTCTATAAATAGAGGAGCCGAGATTCATTTTCAGATGCACCATTCACCTCTTTTCTCTCGATTCCTTAGTCTTAATAGCTTAGATCTAGGGAATTCTAGGCATCCCATTGGGAATCCGGAAGTGGCGTAGCGATCCAGGCATCGTAGTGGAGCTGTGGCCTAGTTTCGAGGCAAACGACAGCAACGGGCTGACGACGGACGCAGGTATGGCTTTTGCTTCCTAAAAATATTTAGGAGTATGCAATAACTTAGTTAAGGATTTTAGATCACTATAATGATATTAGCATCATTTGGCTTTGTAGTGCGGATTATAGGCGTAGATCTAGAGCTGGTAGAGCGCTCCTAGTATTTGAGGTACGAAAGTACTGTTTGAGATATCCTAACTGAGTATGCATGTATTATGTGACTGCATGATTTATATGATTTTATGCTGCATACATATGCATCTTGAGCTATCTCTTTTGAGATGTCTGTTAGTAGGGTTCTACCATATCCTGTTATTGGATGGACTTCCATCGATTTGGGTCCGGCGTATCCACTACTATTTTTGGTATGTGAGCCACCTCCTGAAGTGACGGCACAATGTGCTACATACCAGGGCCCGTTCTATCTTCGTTATCTGATTCTTTACCTCTAGTCAGTAGGCGATACACTTGCTTTCATGTATACTCATACTCTCGTGTTGAGAGTTTTATGCTCATGTCTCGTACTTTGTGTATCTGGACACCCTATTCCATGGGGCAGGGTTGCGATTGGATGAGGCGGGTGGATCCAAGAGGAGCTAGGCAGTGGATGGCCAGCTGGAGCTTCGCCT
The DNA here is from genome assembly GCF_033568475.1 of Henckelia pumila. Lineage (NCBI taxonomy): Eukaryota > Viridiplantae > Streptophyta > Magnoliopsida > Lamiales > Gesneriaceae > Henckelia > Henckelia pumila. The sequence continues at coordinate 61,147,792 of NC_133123.1, forward strand.
GGGGTTTTATTCTGTTGTATTAGGTTTATACACTATTCAATTTGGTTGTATAACTATTTGGGTATTTACATATTCCTTTCCTTGGAATTGTATATTATTATTGCTTCCGCAGTTTAATTCTGGTTTACTATTTTAATTAAGTTAATTGCATGCCTAAGTCTCTGATTAGTAGGTGATCTCGGTAAGGGTCACTACATTTATGGTATCAGAGCATGCATAGTATTCTTGGGATTTAGATTTTGCATAAGGTAACCGTGAGGTTAATTTTGTAGATGGCAGATCGTTATGATCAGAGTAGCCATGGTAGTGGAGGTGGACACTGGGGAGATGATGATCGTGAGCATCGTCGGGAACGTCATCATCGTCGTCGTGATGAGGATCGTTTCAGCGTGCGCCGATTCTTGCAAATGGGTCCTAAGCCCTTGGTTGGAGGTGAGTCTCCGGAGAATGCAGAGAACTGGTTAGACCGCATGGAGATGACATTTTAGACGTTTTGCTGTACCGAGGAGCAGAAGATGGAGACGCTTGGTTATCTTCTGGACGGGCGAGCCCGTAAGTGGTGGAGATTCACTTCTGCACCATTCGTCACGGCGAGAGGAGTTACCACTTGGGCCGAGTTCCGCACAGCTTTTCAGAAGGTGTATTTTCCTCCTGCACTCCATCAGATGAAGGCGGGCGAGCTACTGAGTTTGCGTCAGGGAGCCATGTCTATTGACGAGTATCAGCAGAAGTTCTTTGATCTGTTATCCTATTGCCCCAAGATTGCTGACAACTCTGAGATGAAGTACAATCTGTTCCTTCAGGGCCTTAACCCTGAGATTCATGATCGTGTGGCGGTTGGTGATGACATGACCTACAAGGGTTTGGTGAGCCGTTGTCACCAGGCAGATGATAGCATTCGGCGGAACAGGTCTTTCTCTCAGTCTAGGCCTGCGAGTTCTTTGGGTCCCCATGCTCAGTCTTTCAAGAAGTCCGGATCTACTTCTTCTTCCTCTGGTTCCGCTGGTGTTGTTCGTTTTGGGAAGAAGGAGAAGTGCGACCATTGCGGGAAGAAGCATCCGACTGACAGATGTCGTAAAGCTTCTGGGGCTTGTTTCCGTTGTGAAGAGGTGGGCCATCTCCGGAGGGATTTTCCACTATCTGGGGGAGGCGGTTTTGGTTCAGGATCGGGTTCTCAAGCTACCGTTAAGCAGAGGTCGCAGGGACAGTATGCTGGGAGTTCTTACTTGAAGCCGCGGGCTTCTGGCCAGGTGTTTGCCTTTAGGCATGATCAGGAAGTGGAGGATAATGAGAAGGTTATCGCAGGTACATTTCTGTTATATGGCATACCTGCTCTCATACTTATTGACACTGGTGCATCTCATTCCTTATTTCTGCACGTTTTGTTAAGAGACATAAGTTGCCATGCATTGCACTGGACGTATTAGTTTCTGTTTCTACTCCGACGGGTCAGTCTACTTTGGCTAAGCGTCTAGTGATGGGTTGCCCTTTAGAGTTCGAAGGGAAAATTTTGATAGTGAATCTCATGGTTCTGGCGATGGACGACTTTGATTGTATTCTGGGGATAGACATGTTGACTACCTATCAAGCTTCAGTGGACTGCTATCAAAGATTAGTACGCTTTCATCCGGATGGGAGTGATAGCTGGTTTTTATATGGAGAGGGAGCGCGACCCCCGATGCCATTGGTATCAGCTTTGAGAGCCTGTCGAGCTCTAGAGTCTGGTAGGGAAGGCTACCTTATCTATGCAGTTGATTTATCCGCTGAGAGCGTTGGGTTAGAAAGTATTCCAGTGGTGGATGAATTCCCAGATGTATTTCCAAATGAGATTCCTGGTTTTCCTCCTGCTAGGGAAGTCGAGTTTGGCATAGAGTTGATACCGGGTACTTCGCCTATTTCTCGAGCACCGTATCATCTGGCTCCGTCAGAGATGCGTGAGTTGAAGAATCAGTTACATGATCTTTTGGACAAGGGGTACATTTGTCCTAGTGTATCTCCTTGGGGAGCTCCTGTTCTTTATGTGAAGAAGAATGATGGGTCTATGCTGTTGTGCATTGACTATCGGCAGCTGAACCGAGTTACTATGAAGAACAAGTATCCTTTGCCTCGTATCGATGACTTGTTTGATTAGCTGCAGGGTACTTTGGTTTACTCCAAGATTGACTTGCGATCTGGGTATCATCAGATGAGAGTCCGAGACCAGGACATAGCCAAGACTGTATTCCGTACTCGCTATGGGCATTATGAGTTTCTAGTGATTCCTTTTAGTTTGACTAATGCGCCAGCTATATTTATGGATCCGATGAACCGCGTTTTCAAGGAGTTTTTGGATAAGTTTGTCGTGGTTTTAATTTACGACATTTTGGTATATTCGCGTGATGCAGACGAGCATGTTTCTCACTTGCGGTTGGTACTGCAGACTCTTCGGGATGAGCAGTTGTACGCCAAACTAAGTAAGTGTGAGTTTTGGATGGATCGAGTGATCTTTCTTGGCCTTATCATATCTAGGGAGGGGGTTTCTGTTGATCCGAGCAAGATCAAGGCTGTCCTTAATTGGTCGCGCCCGACGACGGTTGCTGAGATCCGTAGTTTTCTTGGTCTAGCAGGATATTATCGTTGCTTTATTCTGAACTTCTTGCAGCTAGCTCGACCTTTGATGCAGCTTACCCGCAAGGGTGTTGATTTCAAGTGGTCCTCAGAGTGCGAGGAGAATTTTTGTGAGCTTCGACGGCGGTTGACTTTTGCTCCAGTATTTGCATTACCGTCAGGATCTAGAGGGTATGTGGTGTACACAGATGCTTCTCTTCAGGGGTTAGGTTGTGTTCTGACTCAGAATGGGCATGTGATCGCATAATCTTCTAGACAGTTGAAGTTACACGAAGACAATTATCCAGTTCATGATTTGGAGTTGGCAGCTATTGTGTTCGCTTTGAAGATCTGGCGTCATTATCTGTATGGCGAGAAATTTGAGATCTTCACCGACCACAAGAGTCTCAAGAATTTGTTCACTCAGGCGGAGTTGAACATGAGGCAGAGACGTTGGATGGACTTGCTTAAGGATTATGATTGCGAGATTAAATACCATCCGGGAGCTGCTAATCTCACCGCTGATGCCTTGAGTCGCAAGGTGCGACTATCGCACTTCAGACTTGTTCGATGTCTAGTGCACTCGAGGAGTGTTGTTCTTTAGGGTATACCTTCAAGCACAAGAAAGGTATGCAAAGTATCCAGATGTTTGCGATACTATCTGGGCCAGCTTTTTATTCGCGGATTCGGGATGCTCAGATGTCTGATTCGAAGACCCAGCATTTGGCTCGTTTAGCCAACGAGGGTAGTACGTCTGGATTTCACTATCAGTCAGGTGGATTTCTGTGTTTGTCTGGTAGGCTTGTGATTCCGGATAATGAAGAGTTGCAAGAGGAGATCTTGTCTCAGGCACATCACACTAAGTTGAGTATTCATCCGGGAAGCAACAAAATGTACAAGGATCAACGTACTCGGTTTTGGTGGAAGGGAATGAAATGCAGCGTGTATCGGTATGTTTTGAAATTCTTGGTCTGTCAGCAGGTCAAGGAATAACACCGACGACCTGGAGGTTTGCTTCACAGTCTGCCTATTCCTGAGTGGAAATGAGAGCTTATCACGATGGATTTTGTGACCCATTTGCCGGTAACCTCGAGGAATTGTGATGCTATCTGGGTTGTGGTGGACCGACTCACCAAGTCAGCGCATTTCATTGCCTATATCCGATAGTACTCTATGGATCGCATGACTCGGTTGTACATTCAGGAGATCGTTCGACTTCATGGAGTGCCTGTGAGCATTGTCAGCGATCGAGACCCTAGGTTTACTTCTAGGTTCTGGGGGAGTTTTCAGCGTGTGATGGGCACTACTCTCAGTTTGAGTACCGCCTATCACCCGGAGACTGATGGACAGTCAGAGCGCACTATCCGTACTTTGGAGGATATGCTTCGACCGTGCACTATGGACTTTGGTTCAGCCTGGCAGGATCATTTTCCATTGATTGAGTTCGCGTACAACAACAGCTATCATACTAGCATTGGGATGTCTCCTTTTGAGGCATTGTACGGGCGATGTTGTCGTACTCCACTCTTCTAGGAAAGAAGTGGGGGAGAGACATGCTGAGGGACCAGAGTTAGTCCAGCTGACAACATATATTGTTGATCTGATCAAGAAACAGATTAAGACTGCACAGGATTGTCAGGCCAGCTATGCTGATACTAAACGTAGACCTTTGCAGTTTGATGTTGGGGAAAAAGTGTTTCTGAGAGTTTCACCTTTCCGCAGGATTCTCAGATTCGGCATTAAGGGAAAGTTGTCTCCCAGATTTATCGGTTCGTTTGAGATCTTGGACAACATTGGAGATTTAGCATATCGGCTAGCTTTGCCACCGTATCTGTCCAGTATTCACAACGTGTTCCACGTATCTCTGTTGCGACGATATGTGGCGGATCAGTCTCATATTCTGCAGCCGTCTGAAGTTCAGGTGGATACAAATTTGACTTATGTAGAGAGACCTATACGTATCCTGGATCATAAGGATAAAGTCTTGCAGAATAAAGTCATTCATCTGGTTTTGGTGCATTTGCAGCGCCGAGACACTGAAGAAGCCACTTGGGAGCTGGAAAGCAGGATGCGTTCAGAACATCCTGAGTTATTCTGATTGCTATTTCAGTATTGTACTAAAATTGTACCTTGTAATCATTTGATTTTAATAAAGAATTTTTCTGCATGTTGTTTTTTATTCAATACTTAAGATCTGATTTCGAGGACGAAATATCTTAAGTGGGGAAGAATGTAGTAGGCCAAAACCAAATCAGTTAATTAAGGGAAATAATTGCAATTAAGAAACTCAAGTTCGGACACTCCGAAGGGAAGATCAGAGGCTCCGAACGGGATCAGACGGTCCGAAGCCAGGATCGGAGGCTCCGAACATGTTCGAACGCTCCGTCGGCAGGTTCGGACGGCCTGATCAGAGTCCAGTATTATGTCATTGCTTACGTCAGCAAGGTGACGTCATTGCTGACGTATTGATGGGACTTCGGACGCCCCGAAGTTGAGTTCGGATGGCCCAAATGTGTTTGGAGGCTTCGAAGTGGGGTTCGGACGGCCCGAACTCCGTCTATAAATAGAGGAGCCGAGATTCATTTTCAGATGCACCATTAACCTCTCTTCTCTCGATTCCTTAGTCTTCTAGCTTAGATCTAGGGAATTCTAGGCATCCCATTGGGAATCCGGAAGTGGAGTAGCGATCCAGGCATCGTAGCGGAGCTGTGGCCTAGTTTTGAGGCAAGCGACAACAACGGGCTGACGACGGACGCAGGTATAGCTTTTGCTTCCTAAAAATATTTAGGAGTATGCAATAGCTTAGTTAAGGCTTTTAGAGAACTATAATGATATTAGTATCATTTGGCTTTGTAGTGCGGATTATAGGCATAGACCTAGAGCTGGTAAAGCGTGCCTAGTATTTGAGGTACGAAAGTACTGTTCGAGATATCCTGATTGAGTATGCATGTATTATGTGACTGCATGATTTATATGATTTCATGCTGGCTACATATGAATCTTGAGCTATCTCTTTTGAGATGTCTGTTAGTAGGGTTCTATCCTATCCTGTTAGTGGATGAACTTCCATCGATTTGAGTCCGACATATCCACTAGTATTTTTGGTATGTGAGCCACCTCCTGAAGCGACGGCACAATGTGCTACATACCAGCGCCCGGTCTGTCTTCATTATCTGATTCTTGACCTCTAGTCAGTAGGCGGTACACTTGCATTCATGTATACTCATACTCTCGTACTGAGTGTTTTATGCTCACGTCTCGTACTTTGTGTATCTAGACACCCTATTCCATGGGGCAGGGTTGCGATTGGATGAGGCGGGTGGATCCAAGAGGAGCTAGGCAGTGGATGGCCAGCTGGAGCTTCGCCTGGGGTTTTATTCTGTTGTATTAGGTTTATACACTATTCAATTTGGTTGTATAACTATTTGGATATTTACAGATTCCTTTCCTTGAGATTATATATTATTATTGCTTCCGTAGTTTAATTCTGGTTTACCATTTTAATTAAGTTAATTGCATGCCTAAGTCTCTGATTAGTAGGTGATCTCGGTAAGGGTCACTACATGGTGTGCTTGAGCGAGAAGGGATCGGGTCCAGCCCCCTCATGGCTTGCTCGAGCGCACCATGCGGCTCTTGAGCGAGCTGAGCTCTGCCGAACTTTCAAAATTCATCTATTTTGTTGTCTAGAAAAGGATTTTTGATGTACTTATAGATATACAACTCATACATGCATAAGAACATCACCAAAACATGTTATACTAGCAAGAAATAGTTTGGACAAGAAGTTCAACATGTTTATTCAATTACAACTTCACAAAGTTGCTACAAATACACAAGTTTAGATCCAACTATCAACTACTAAGTTCATACAACTTCTTAACAAAATATACATATGCTAAACTTGTTTCAAAACACAATGTTTGACAGCAACTATACATCTTAACCCGAGTCACCACATACTAATTATCTCTCTTGAGCTACCCATGTCGTCTCTGGCTAGCTCCTGTCCTATCTGATGCCATGCCCACATACAAAACAAGACAGCAGCCGAAAAAACATCCGGTGAGAATATAATTCTCAGTATAAAAGACATATACATGCATGAAAGATATTACATCAACTAAAAATATATCAATTCAAGATATAGAGTAAAACAACACATGAATCGCAAATTGATTCAAGTATTCAGATTCGTATCCGATATCTGCCATCAAGATTCGGATCCGATCTTGATATAGATATCCATCTATCGTAGTTCGTATCCGACTCAAAAATAAAGGTTCATATCCGACCTTGGATTTAGAATCAATTCAACTATTATATCATAAGCAATAACTAATTTGCATTCAAAGACATCAAGTTCTAATTCAAGCACATATAGTAAACAAGTATGTGTTTTGTAGGGAAACTCAAGAATCCTCATCTGGAGTATCATTTCCCTTTGACGATCGATGTCATATTATTCCTTTAGTTTCTTGGTTCTTTGTGCTCCAAATCTTGATCAAATCTATCAAAAACCATCCATCAAAATTCTGCTCAAATCATGAAAATTCATTCAAGACAAAGTAACTTCAAACCTTGATCAAATCTATTCCGGTTCGAAGGCGGACTTATCGAGTCGATAAATTCTTATCAAATCTGAAATATAGTGATTACAACCACAAATAATATCAGCTTCAATTCATATGATACACAGCTCAATCAATCTAGTCTAACGTGATCATTTTTTAACCGACGGCGTAACGGTATCAAAATCGGTAACCAAAACTATATCTCTATCAATCTAACAATCATATTCAACACATATCCCCTACATATCAGCTGATATACGTTCAACATCATCAAGATCAGTAGACATAAATTTCGAATATAAACTATAAAAATCATATCAAATTCAAACGATATCTGATCTTTGATCCGATTTCAATATAACAATACATAGAACTTCAAGTAACCCAATACAAGATCAATTCTGATTTCTCCCAACATTAATAATTTCAAACCATCCTGAATTTGAAAAACACTTAATTAAAATGTATCTCTTCTTTCAAGGACCACAGAACTAAGCTCGAATTTGAAATCGGATAACCGAATCTTGCAAAATCAAAGTTTGAAAATGAAGAACAAGCTTGGAAAATCTGAATTTGAGCTCTTGCTCGGTTCTTGCTGCTGAAGATATGAATGAAATAATACCTATACACGTTGATATCCACTAAGTGCCACGTGTAAGTCATTAAATCCCATTTTTGTGTTTTAGCCCCTAAATTCTGGCTTAATTGCAAATCAGTCACCGAACAAGCGATTTAATTCAATTTCAATCCTAAATAATTTAAAATTTTTAGAATTTAATTATAAACTCTAAATATTCTCAAATTAAATATTCTCGAATTAAAATTAAATAATTTCGGGCCTTACATTTCTCCCCCTCTGTGACATGATTTCGTCCTCGAAATCGCATGCAATCTGTACACATAAGATAATGAAATAACAGGAACATAATAAGGACTCACATTAATGAAATAATTCAGGAAATATCTGTCTCATGTCTGAATCAGTCTCCCAAGTAGCTTCTTCAACTCCATGGCGACTTCACTGAACTTTGACCAACTGAATAATCTTGTTTCTGAGCTATTTTTCTTTACGATCAAGAATCTGTATTGGTTGCTCAAAATAGCTAAGAGTCTTGTCAAGTTCAGCTTCATCAGTTGAAGAATATGAGATGGATCAGGCTGATACTTTCGAAGCATAGAAACATGAAATACATCATGAATACCAGACAAATATGGAGGAAGAGCGAGTCGATAAGCAAGATCACCTATCTTCTCAATAATCTCATAAGGATCGATAAAACATGGAGATAACTTTCTCCTCTTGTCAAATCTGACTGTGCCTTTAAATGGAGATATCTTCAAAATCACTAGTAGAATTTCCTTCATTTACTTCGGTTATAAACTGAAGTCGTAGGTAGATAAATAACAAAGTAGTGTCACGTGAAGTAATAGATACTGTTTTACTTCGCGTTATAACCGAAGTCGTAGCCCTGAAATTACCGAAGTCTTTGGTCGGTTCATGGAGCCAAAATCGGTTCGGGATTGGGTCGATGCCGAAGTAAAAGCATATATTTTACTTCGGAAATTTTATTAACTAATGAAGTAAAATAAAGTCGTTTACTTCGTTAATTTCATAATTTCCCGAAGTAAAAGATATGCTTGTACTTCGTCAATTAATGAAATTGACGAAGTAAATGATATGTTTATACTTCGACAATGATACTAATTGACGAAGTAGAAGTCTTTTACTTCGCCAACTTCACTAATCGACGAAGAAAAAGAATGTATTGTACTTCGGCAATTTCAATAATTGGCGAAGTAGAAGACATTTGTTTGCTTCGTCGATTAGTGAAATTGCCGAAGTAATAGAAGATATATGACTGCAACATTTACGTTGACTGATGAAGTAAAAGTTCTATTTAACTTCACATGTTATGTATTGTGGTGAAGTAATTAATTCAAACGACTTCGTTGTTACAGATTTATGGTTATTTATTTAACTTCACCATTTAATTTTATTGAAGTAAAAACATATGTTCCACTACATTAAATTTAGATACAATAATGCCACAATATAAATATATTTTTGGAACTTAAAATAGACTAATAAGGTTCATAAATTATCCATCCCAAAATAACGAACATCCATAAATCTACAAGTATATCCACCAAATAACCGAAAATATGCATGTATCCACAAGTATTTCTACAAAACTAAAAGTTTATCCACAGAGACAAAACAAAGTATTATCCCAACGTGCATGACACATTTAGGCACCTACATAAAAGTAGACGAATTCACTCCATTAACTTCTAACTTCATCAGATTGATCTTGGCTGTAATATTAGTTCTTGATGGATCCTGCAAACAGAAATGTAAAAAAAGATAGCTCAATGTCAATAAGAATGCAATCATCTTCAGGAAACAAGTAAACATCTATAGTTTTCTTGGTGAAGTCACTTGAATGTAAAAACATCTATAAGACTGCAGGCTTGATACATAAGATGATACATGTTTATATATAGGTAGTGGCCTTGGATAGTCCCCTTGATTTCCACATCATCAAAATCCATAAAAACTAAAGATACAAGCTAAGAAAGTAGATAAATTATTACACAAAATTTACAAAATACCAATATGTTGTTAAGAAATGAGACTTGAACCTAACTCATCCCAAAAACTAAACTATGTTGGCTTTAGTGTCTTCAACAAAACATTGCCACAACGGATTAAGAAAACAGAAATAAAACTCCTCATCTTTAAGAAACATTCTAGTGTGTTTCCCTACTTTCATCATCCAAGTAATCGTGAAAGAATTGAACTTCGGATATTTTATGGATCCTAATTCAAGAGACTTAAATGAAGCTAGAAGAAATCTAACTCATCCGACAAGTGCTTCAAGCAATCTAGTAGCAGAAGCAACAGAAAAAAAACTCACCTCTTCTTTTTTGTGATGCTCACTCCATTGAAGGATGGTACGCAACCAACACTATTAAAGACATTGTCGAGGGCTATCTCTTTACCATTACCATATCGAACCGTCTTAAAGACTATCTGCAAGAATTGGCGCGAGAAAAGTTTATGCTGAAATCTAGCAAAAACTGAGTAACATCTGATTTTGACAGGGCACGATTTCTTACAGCTGGACAACCATATGCTAGTAAGTCACTGTCCTCTAAAATGACTGCTAAAACCCCACCATCTTCAACTTCAAGACCAGACATGTACGCCAATTGTGCATCTGCCTCATATGGAGCTACAACAAATTAAATAGTCTCTAATCTCAAAATCTGAAAATTAAAACAGTTGGTACTATTGATGAGTCCTGCATGCCACAACTTAGTTTGGAACTGGAAGTTATTATACACCCAAAATATAACATATACACCCACAACATGAAATTGTGAATATGGAAACTTTTGGACCAAAATTAATAATAACCTACAACATGTAGAAAATAGAAGAATCAACAGTTTTGTCATGTTAAAAGATATTCAAGTTAATAATAACTTGCAGCATGTAGAAAATAGTAGAATCAGCAGGTTGGTCATGTTAGAAGATGTTAGAAGATATTCAAGTTAATGATAACCTGCAGCATGTATAAAATAGCAGAATCAGCAGGTTGGTCATGTTAGAAGATATTCAAGCTCTTACCAAAGAAAATGAGGGTACCTTGTGAGAAATTACCAAGTTTTTTGTGATGCTCACTCCATTGAAGAAACAACAATTCCAATTTCTTTTCCTCTGCCTTCACAGTAATACGCGCCCTTAGAGTTTAAAATAACACAGACAATAGAGAAAATAATTCAGAAGTGCTACTATTTTGCATTAAGAAGAAAGAATAACATAAAGTTTCAGTATATATACATAATATATCAAAATTAACATCGAACTAGGTCTCTTCTCCGCTTTTCTGCAATCTGCTCACTCTCTTGCTGCCTCAACTTTTCACTTTCTTCACGTGCTCGTTGTTCAGCCTACATAAACACATGATATTTTAAGTTAATTGACATGGAAAGAATATCGCCCTTAAAATTTTAAAAGTACATAAATATATGTTCAACTTTTATAGTCACTTACAAGAAAGGCCAAGCTAGGTAAGACAAATTCATTAAAAAAATTTATGAAAATGGAAAGAAAACAATAACAATTAAAAAAATCTAAGATACAAATTTTTTGAGTATTGTTTCACAAATCAAAGTAAACTAAAGCTCACGACATGTTGATCAAATTATAGAATAAATCAAAAGAACACTTCAAATCTAACACACTTCCCAGAATAAAATGGAGAAACCCACGACATGTTGATCAACTTATTCAGCACAAATGAATGTAAAATTTGACCCAAAGCTCTGCTATCAACACAAGGTAAAATAAATTTCATGAAGTTACCGGGTAATTTGACTCTTGCTTAGCAATTCTACTATCTAACATCAAAGAAACTGGCAAGATCAACTAAAATTAGTGTACAGATAGTAGGTTGAGGAATATTCAAGAGATGACTTAGTTACCTTTTAACCCACTTTAGTGTACCGACATCTACATTTTTCCATCAATAATCGCCAATGCACCAGATCCAGGTTCCTTAGTAAATGTGCCTTTTACTACCTACAAGCACAGTCCTTAATCCAAACTGATCAGCACAAATACGAGAATTATTTGTACACTAGAATGTTTATTCCAAGTGCTAGACATCTTGAGACCAGTTTATCAAGAAGAAGACTTGAACTTGTTTTTCCAAATTCCGGTTCAGTAGACACAAAATTATGATTTAATTTTTCAAGACAAAGTCACAAGTACATAGTGAATTTAATCACAATTTTCTTAGAACAGGACCACGATTGCTTTGAAACTCAAATGAATGTTCATATACACGGTATAAATCAATAGCAATTAATCACAAATACCTATTATCGCATTCCAAATGAACTGAAACAGAACCGAGAGTGCAAAATGAGGAAACACGGAGCTTATGCTTGGAGTTAATCATTTTCAACATTAATCGTGGTGGAATATTCAACTAATTACAACAATACCTAAATAATTTTTTTATGGGTTGTGTTGTATTAATTAAAAATTTGTTTTAAAAAAATTGATGCTTGAGACAGTCTCACTATCTCTTAATAAGAGTTTTTGTGTTTTGAAAATTGGAAAAAAGGATTAAATAAAATGAAAATATTATACTTTGAAGTATATACATGGTAGAAACATATAATATTCCTGATGTGTTTTAGAAACCGTGAGTTATTTGTATATCATCTTTTTTTTTTTCAAATGGGTTGAGCCCGAAGGAAACCCCATCCCACATGAGTCAGAGGCTTATTGGCTCATGCGGAGGTTAAATTGAGAGATTGCACGAGCGACAGGGACCTAAGGGAGGGAGCAACATGGCCGACCCCCCGAGCATACCCCACAATATTTCAGCAGGAATATGCTTCACACGAGGATCGAACCCGCAATGCTGAGAAATTTCTTTCCACGTCACCTCAGGTCTTACCAATTCGCCTATGCCCCTGTGAGCATTTGTATATCATTTTTTGTTTCAAAATCATGTGGGTACGTATGTTTTTGTATGGATGATGTTATTTGTGAAATTGTTGTGAACCCATTATGTTAATTGCGTTGAAAACAGAAATAATATGAGCATACATTTCAAATTATAATAAAATTATTATAAACTAGTTGGTGTCTTAATTGATTAGTTGAAAATTTACTTTTATAGATGATTGATCAGTTAGATATGATCACAAATAATACGTGATAGACAATAAATCAATAATTTCTATTTTTGTCTTTGATTTCGATTAGAAGAAATCATATTTACTAGTACACTAAGCACATGTGTTGCATGTGCACATAATATATTTTATAAAATTAAATTTATTTATATGTTTTCTTCCATTACCTAATGAGATAATAGTAATTAAAAATTAAGATAATGGGATAGGGAGGATAAGAGATGAGAAGTTTTTAAATCATAAATTACATTTTTGTCTCTTAATCATTGAATATGTTGAAATAGTTATAAGAAAATCTATTAAAATGATCAAGTTAGTTTCTCTAATGGGTTTATCTATTAAAATATAGTAAAGATAGTAAAGATATATATACATATGTTTGAGAAACAAATTTATAATATATCAAAATTTATAAGATTCTTGGTGAAATAATAATAAATTATTTTTCATAACATATAGGAAATTTTGTATTTTTTTTAAATTTTATATAGATTTTATTTTGTTGGGTTGTGAAACACAAGCAATCTTGATTTTGATGATAACAAAACTTGTTATTGTGTTTCTAACATATTTAATCAAGTGTTGTAGTTGATAGATCAAAGTTGGAAGAGTTTGAGCTGGAAATCAAATAAGTCAATCTGGCGCAGTTTAGTAAATTGATCATATCTCATAGCTCGGTGATCCAAATGACTTGAAGCTAAAAGGGTTGAAAATATTACTCAAATATCTACAAGTTATATCTCAGGCCAGATGAGTTAATTCGGACATTATCAAGGCGAAATGGTGGTTGCAACATCGAGCTGGATGCAAAGCAGATCGAAGTTACAACAACCAGATCAAACAGACCAGTCCTGGTATTTTGGCCATAACTTACAGCTCGCTTATCCAAACGGGATGATTCATATGAGTTATGAAGCTAAGACAATGATCTACAAATCATCTTTAAGAAGCTCATTCTGAATCGGAGCTTAAGAAGCAGATAAAGCACGATGAAGTTTTGAGATCTGCACAGAAATTCTGCAGAACAGAATTTCTAACATAGCTTAGTATTTCGAGTATATCTCTCACATACAAACTCAAAATTGAGTGATTATTAATTCCGTGGAAAGCCAAGAGAAAGAGCTACAATTTTTATGTTTATTACTTTGCCCAGAAATCAATGAATCAAGAGCTAGAAGCAAATGAACAAATCAGCTTGAATCTGGAACAAACGAGATCAATTGGAATGATGCAGATCAACTACGAGATTAGATCAAGCTTGACCAAAACAAGATCAAAGTTCGACCAGATCAAAGTCGGACCAGACCAGATCAAAGCTTGACCAGACCAGATGAGTTTGACCAGATCAAATCGGTCAAACGAGTCCGATGAACAATAAAATCATCTCAACTTCAGAAAATGGACAACAACTCAAATATAACCGTTGCAACTTCATAAAGTGTCCAGAAACATCCCAAACGGTCATATTATTGAATCTAACGTTCAAATCATTCTTGGAGCTTATAAATACAAAACTTTGAAGATCAAACACAAGCTTGGGCATGAGATTCAAAGTGTGGGCAGCCTACATGAAGAAAAAAAGCTAGAATGAGAGCAATCCCAAGGTGTGAAGAACATCATCAGAATTCTTGAGCGTGAGCAGCCTTAGTTCTTCACACCCAACTCACTCACATATTCGAGAGATGTATTCATAGATTAGTTGAGTGAGAGTCTAAGTTAAAGATTGTGTTTGTAGTCTTGGCATAAAGACGTAAAACATTATGTGGATTGTGAGGTTGAGGCCTACGATCGAGAGTGGCTAGGAGTTCTTGTTTAGGCATTGGATAAGTCCTAAATTGGATTGGGTTTGTATAAATCAAATCTTCTAGTGGACCTTTTCGAGGTGGAAGAAGGGGTGACGTAGGAGATTGAGCTTCCGAACATCCATAAACAAATTTGTGTCTATTTGTTTATTGCATTTACTTTATTATTGCCATTGTTTTAAGATGCATTGTTGAAGCATTTTATGTGTTCTTCATACACCAAAATATTGCATACAAAGTGTTTGATAAAATGCTTCAACCAAATTGTTTTTATTATTTGAACTTGCATTATTTCAAATGATTTATAAAATGTTTATTGGGTTTCTACGAAGGATTATTTCCAGTGTATTTCGCTTGGTTTGAAAACCAAACTCGATATAATTCATCGGTGCTCGGTTTATTTTTGAACATTTCAAGAACGAGCTATTGTAGCTCTAAAATATTTTTAAATGTGTATTCACCCCCCTCTGCACGTATTTTCGATCCTAACATATTTTTTTACGATTTTCAATATATAATTTCATAAAGGAAAATTTTTATTTTTTAAAAATTTTATATAGATTTTATTTTTTATGATTTTCAACATATATTTTCAAATTTAAGTGTTAGTTTCGTATATTCTAATTTTTGGTAACATGTATATGCTGATGCTGCCGAGAAAAAGTGCCGTTTGATTTGACGAATACTCCTGCATTGTTGAAGAATTTTCTGTTGACCGAATCTTTCTGAAGTATTAGTTGAAATTAGAAATTCTTATTGATGAATTTCTTGTTTTATGGTTATGAGAATTGTACTGATCGTACAGAGATTTCGAGAATCTTTTCAGAATTGTACGCCGAACAGTTGTATGTTAACTCGATGTTTGAATTTCGATTTGGACAGAATGAATTTCTTCGATCCTTATTATCTGGTTACGAAATTTTTGATTACCCGCTTTCATGTATTCTGGTTTTCAGTGCTGATGATCTTTCAGTGCTGGGATTTCTTCTTATTGAGATTTTGGAATTATTCTTATTTTATCTACTGTCTGTTTCTGATTGATTGATTGATGGATGGAATCCGCTACAGTTTTCTGTACAGAATGATTTTGATGAAGAACAGAGAATTGATATCTTGTCAGAGGTTTTCAGATGTCATGAATTGCCGAAGTCTGTCAGTCTCGACAGAGATCCTTGATGTTATTGTTCTCTCGGCATATACTTTGAAGAGAATTTTTGTTGTTGATTTCAACTAGTTTCGATTCTTTACCCTCAAAACAACGTACAACCAGATCAAATGAGTCAAACTTTAGAGGAATTGCCATGAGTTGTAGTGCTCAACTTAGCACTAGTTGGCAGGATTCTTTATTTTTGTGGAGACTTCGTACAACGGCAACGATCTAATGATATATGGAAAACACCTCTCTAGAAGTTGTACGAGGAGAGATGAAGATCTCCTTCATTTTCGAGGTGAACTTTCTGTGTCTCATGAGTTAGAACGGTAGATGATTCGAAATGTGACTGAATTGTAAGGATGTTCTGACGAGGATGAGACGACTTTTGATAGACGAACGGAATGTTGATGAATTAATCGACTAGAGTTTCTGACTTTCTCCTGTTGTTGAGATGTCGAACTGATTGAGACGAATGATTCAGAGTTAGATTGGAAGCAGATTTTGGACTTAGTTCCGAGATGTAAATTCTTATTGCAGTCCTGTGATTCTATCCTCGACCTTGTGATAGAACTGTAATTAATTTCGAGGACGAAATCGATTCTTAGAGGGGGAGAATTATAACGCCCCAAAATTATCTTAATTGAATTTATTTTAGATAATCAGAGATTATAGATTCGAGGATCGACTTGTATTTGATCAGGGACTATTTTGCAATTTTTGGAATTTTCAAGGACTAAAATGCAAAAATTGGATTTGTTATATTATTTGGTCTTGGAATTCATTTGACCAAGTCTCCTTAGCCTTCTTCATCTCCTCCATCACGTTTCTCCCATTGAAGCTTGGGAAACATTTTTTCAAGCTTTCAGATTTGAGTTTCCGGTCGATCCGTCCGTTGGAATTTAATTCTGAAGGCAGATTAGCGATCACAGCATCGAGTGCTCCGTTTGGAAGTAAGTTTCTCTTATTTCTAAGAGGTTTTAATTTTTGGATGTCTTTAGAATTGATTGATATTCGGAGAGGATGATTATTAGTTAGCAGTGATCGTATATCTAAGACGGTTCGAAGATCTAACGACGATCGGATTTGTTATGATTTTTCTTATTATTTTTGAAAACCTTGTTTTTGTGATGTGTTGGGATTGTATTGGAATTGAGGTTTGAGGTTGATTATGAGTTCTTTGGATTGTAATCTTGCTGTCTGCGTTTCCGGTTTGATCAGTAAATAGCCATTATGCCGTCAGTTTGAAGTTTGAACGTCGTTTTGATGTTTTAAGTTATATGAGTTTGATATGAGTTTGATATCGATTTTGATCCTTATGACTCCTTCTGATAGATTGAATTGAAGTCAGCAGAGTTGCGAGATAGCAGCTTTGGACAGTTTGGAAGATTGAAGTCGATACAGTATCGATTTTCTTATTTATCGATCGAAGAAGTTTGATTGAGTTTTGAATGAATTTGATTGGATATTGATTATTATCCTTATTATTGATTTTTCAGATTGAAGTACCTTCGAAGCGAATAAGGTATAAGATGACTTTGAAATGGAATAGGACGATTAACTCGAATCCGGATTCATTCGAGTGCCCTAGAAGAAATCACATACTTGCATGTTTATATGCTTATATGAATTTATGATTGAATTTATATTTGAATGCATGAGATTACATAAGCATTCATATTAAGACGATTGATTATTCATTTTGAATTAGACGATCTGGAGATTATAGCTTAGTGGCCTTGGTAGGCGATTTACTACAAGTGTTGATTAACTCACTATAATGCCCTAGAGTCTAGAGGATTAAAATATACCTCGTCCACCTCGAAAGGGGAGTTCGGTGTAATCGTTGGATATTTTAACCTCGGGATCCGAAACCAAAGAAAGAAAGAAAGAAGAATTCCATTTGATTATCTGAGTCTGATAATCCAGAAGTTTTAAAGTCATGCATATCATTTTAATTCCGCAATTGAATGAATTACTTGAGGAATATGTGGAATTTGATTTGATATCATGTTTTGATATATTTACATGTTATTATATGCTAGTCTCTTTTATTGGGAATATTATTCTCACCGGATAATCCGGATGTTGTCTTGTCTTTGTATGTGTGCTTGGCAACAGGTGGGGCAGGACCGAGTCAGAGATCGCATGGCTAGATGGTCAAGTTGATAGAGTGAGGCCTTGGTGTTTTAGAAGTCGATTATGTAATCGAACTTGTTATGTTTTGTATTCGGATTGTAATAGCTAGAACCGATGCATGTTCTATCCTTTTGAGCATTGATCAACTCTAGAACTTCATGTCTTCTTTGGAGAGATTGTGATTTAATGCATGATTATGTTTTGATGAAAATTTGGGAGTTGTATTGCTTGATTTCGGCTCTGTAATTGCTGAAGTTTTTCTGGTGTAGCAGAGCACGGACCCCGTGCCTCTTTTGTGTAAGGGTCCGTGCCTCCTCGCATTTGAGAATCTTGGTTTTTTTTGTGCATGAACGGACCCCGTGCCGTTCATGTGTAAGGGTCCGTGTAGGCTGGCAGAGAATTGGCTTTTTTTGATGTTTTGCACGGACCCCCTTCCGGACGTGACCCGGGGTCCGTGTGGTCTTGAAATTGTAGGCACGGACCCGTGCACGGATGTGTGCACGGGGTCCGTGATTGTGTTGGAAAAAAAAAACCTTCTTTTACTTGTAATCTTGTATGCTTTATTATTGTTTATCCCGAGATTAGATGATTAGAATCGAGGTCTCACACATTCAACAAAAAAAAAGCATACGAAAAATTTCAAAAACATATTTCCTTTGCAAATATCTCGTCATTAGTATTATCGTATGTGTAGATTACCTTAAATATTTTCTAATTCTGGTAATCTTAATGCTAGTTCCTGCAAATTATCGTTTAGTGTTTTCCTTCGAGTTTGTTTTGTAAATTTTGTCATGTTCATCGTATTAGTAACAACTATTTAGTTTTGTTTAATTTGATCAGGTTTATCCTATGTTTAATGTTCTCATAGTTGGTGTATTTAGCTACCCGCACCGAGATCAACTACTAAGCAATTAATACGCATGTAATTAAATCTTAAATGACAACAATCCGGTAATACAATAGAAAACATAATTTCCAAATCTAAACAACGATCTAAAATGTATTTAGGGTACAACCAAATCAAATGATAGTGTATCAAACCGAACCTGAAATGAAACACACTGAACCAGACAACCAAAAATTTCAACGACGCTGCTCCTTGAATCGGGGCTCACTCCTATCTGCATCATCCAACCTAAGGTCTACCTCGCGAAATGGGGTGTCCAAGATGAAAACCCAAGGATGTGAGCGCTAATGCTCAATACAATAAATATGAGTATACAAACCTCTATGTGCATGCAAAATGATTGGATCAACGAGGAAACTCGTGCTTAGACTGGAGGCGTCAAAATGTCAAATATCACTCGGAAGTATCCATCTGGATTACTATAGCATCATCCGAACGTGGATTGGGAATATCCTGAAAACATCACAGCCCTCGGTGCCCGTCGGCCATGTGACTCGCGATGTCCAATCGTCCACAATATAGGGCTGAGCAATCCAACTAAACTATGGCTTATCTCGAAAGAGATACGGCTCAACATGATAAATGAACATTTGTCATATGAACAGTAAATACATGCATATCATGGTAGGTAAAATTGTAGTGACCCACCCGGATCCACTACCTAATCAGAGTAATTAGCGCGTGCAGTAAATATTTAAAAGCGTAAAGAGCAGATAAATTAAATACAACAATTATGATCGGCAGAATATAACCGACGATAGTAAAAAGAGTATGATACTCTTATACAACCATATCGAGTGTTTGGGGTTTCAAAATCCCTAACAACTACCTCCACTCAGGCACCAACTTCAATCCTGCTGCGAGTCGCTTGGACCGTCCAGTCTCAAACCTGTCCTACCACAAGGTATCCCAAGAGCACCAAACATTGGGCGTGAGTGACTATGCTCAGTACGAAAGAAATTTTATATAAACAAATACGAGCATATAAATGACTTTAAAATCCTGGTTAAATCAATCTGCTCAGAGCGCCACCGAATATACAACACCTTCCCAGAGAGCGACTACATGGAAGTACTCGTATATTCACCCTATCACTATAGCGTCTACTCCACCGTCGTGGTCGCTCCTAGTGATAGCAAATATGGGGCTAAGCCTCCCCAAATCCTGACCTAAATCCAAAACAAGATACAAGCCTCATATGGAAACTATTAATACCTAACTCGAGTCCATAATGAGATACGAGCTCCTTATGGAAACTGTCACGACTCCTTTCTCATGAGATGCAGTATAAAATCATGAATGTGTTAAAGAAGTAAAACATGGTAAACATATAGCACATAAAAATGCAAAATATAAGCGTATATATCATGTCGGCTATCTCGGTCAGTACTTACGTACCTCTAGTACTGTAGGCCAAATCCTAGCACACCGGTCTAGATCTCATGCCTACAAGTCCACACTACTTCGTCTACAATACAAACACACATGAATCACTAATATTTAAGCTGTAAAGGACTTAACTAAGCTATTTCATACTCCCGTAAATTTTTAGGAAGTCAAAGCTATACCTGCGTCTGTCGTTAGCCCTTTACTATCGAGTCTCCCACAACTAGGCCACAACTCCACTACGATTATAGGGACGCCTTGCCAACTCCGAGATGCGCCTAGAGAACTAGAAAAAGCCTAAATAGACTAAAAATAAAGACGAGGGATTGGAAGAGGTGCGCTGAAATGAGGCCTCGGAACCCCTATATATAGATGGCGATCGGAACCTCCGATCGCCTGTTCGGAGCTTTCGATCGGATCGGAGCCTCCGAACCCTTGCTTTCATTCGTCCCTAGCCAACCACGTGTCACACAATGGCTGGTTTTCGACACCCGATCGGAGCCTCCGATCATCTCTTCAGAGCTTCCGATCCTATGACGTTATCCAATCTGACCTCACACATGACATATTATTCTCTGGCACCAATCAGAGCCTCCAAACCTCAATCGGAGCTTCATATATCACCAGAGCTTTCGATCCTCTGATCGTAGCTTCCAAACTGTCAAAAATCCAATTTATTTATTAATTGTGATTTAAGCCTTTAATCACTTCGATTTGGGTACGGGTTACTACATTCTCCCCACCTTAAATGGCGGGAGGCGATAGCGGGGCGTTCCGTGACCGCCTACCGCCTCAACTGTCTAGGCGGTTGAATTTTTTTAATTTTTTTTTATGGGATAATCAATATAGTCATGCAATGTAATAAAAAATAGTCATAATTTTTTATGTAAGATGTGTAATTAAATAATCTTTATGCATAAAAAAAACTTCATAAATATAATACCATCTATACAGGGTGCAAAAATAAAAAAACAAAAAGAACGTGGCTAGAGTTTTTAAAATAAGTCAATAACTAGGGTTTTAAAATGGGTAAACTTTGACTAGGTTTTTTTAAATTTATTGACTTTTGACTAGAATTTTAAAATTAGCTGAATCTTGACCTTTGACTGAATTTAAAAATGTGTTGACCGCCTCACCCGCCTCACTCGGATCACCCTCCTGAGCGCCTGCCACCGCTGCCTCGCCCGCCTCGCCTTTCGAACAGCTTGGGCCGCCTGAAAAGGCCGCCTCATGCCAAGGCGTGGCGGCCGAGGGCCGCCTACCGCCTAAGAGGCCGCCTCGACCGCCATTTAAAAAACTGAAAAAATCAAATGTTCTTTATTAGACCTGAACTTTTCAAATACATCTTCCAAAACAGAATTACACAGATTCAGAACAACTCTAGATGCTCAGCTCGCATCCGGCTCTCCAAATCCCAAGTTGTTTCCTCTGTTCCAATACGCTACCACTGCACCATGATAAGTGTCATTTTTATATGTTTTATTGTTCATTTTCTTGATATTTTGCATTAGTTCCTTTTGGTCTTTTCAGTATTCTTCAACTTTTGTTTGCATTTAGTGTAATGTTGTGTGTTTTGTTTACTACTATTTATTAGTGGTTATTTTGGCAGGAAAAAGGAAGAAAAAAATAATTTTAGGCTTCACAGGGGGGTGCGCTCGGTCTGCAGAAAAGAGCAGACCGAGCGCTGAAATTACTTTTCCTGGCAGAGAGTTGGTGGATTTTGAGCTCTCGGTCGCCGTAATTTTTGGAAAACTTTATTTCGGGTGTTTTAAAAGGAAAGGACTCGAGGGGAAATATATATAGCATCTTTTCAAACGTTTTGAGGGTTGGAAAAACACTGCAAAGAAGGCGGAGGCGGCTCTAAAAATTGAAGTTTCTTCTTCTCGTTGGGAGTTCTTCTTCTTCAATATTTCTGAAATTTTATGTTGAAAACTTTATTAGCTTGAATATTATTATGAGTTGTAGTAGATAAACTTTATTTTGTTGGAATTTAGGGGATCCTAACCCCGTAACATGTTTTTGTGATTGAATCTTTGGACGAATTTATTGAGTTTTTATGCGAGTATTTGATTTTATCATGTTTTATTATTCTATGTTGTGGAGTAGCTAACTTTAATATAGATTCATAGATTGTGAATTGCTGTCGAGAGATAGATTCATGATTAGGACAAGTGATAAAATTCATGGACTTAAAATATGCATAGAGATATGATATTTAGTACATGTTGATAACCATAGACCACCAGGTTGAAAAATGTAGGAATTCAATGAACGCAAAGCAATCAGTAATGATAAATAATCAAAGAGATTTGATTGTTTCATTAACTTGAATTAGATTGGCATCCACTCGAGAGAGAGTTTCAATATTTAAGGAGTTCTTGTCAAATTTATGAGTGTAAAACTAATTTTAATCGTCCAAGTTCAATTAGGGGGAAGGTGAACCGAGATTCCAACAAAATTTCCTCATATTATATTTTTCTGCGTTAAGAATCGCTGTGATTTATTTTATTTTCATTTAAGCATCTTTAAATTAAATTCTTTACTTTATAATTTTAGAATAATCAAAAATCAAATTTTCGTTACTTTGGGGTATAGAAATTAAATAATTGAATTATCGTGACATAGTCCCTGAGGACGATACTCGTACTCAGTACACTTTTCTATAATTTGAGTCGTGCACTTGCGATAATTTTGAGCAGAAAAGAGATATAATTACATTGAATTTAAGTGCTAGTATTTGCTCGATCATGTTTTTGGTGCCGTTACCGGGGACTATTGATTACTTTAATTTGTTCTTATTTACTTTTCTTTATTCCAATTTTAATCACTTTTTCCATTGGTGAACTGCAGGTTCTTCTACAGTGCATGCAACATCCATTTGAGTCGGAACTTATCCCTTTTGATCCTGAAATTGAAAGAACCTTTCGCATGAGAACAAGGCAAAAACAAGAAAGAATGGCAGGACAAGCGCAAAGGATGCTGGATGATGGAGAAGATGAAAATAATGCACCGCCTATCTACAGATCCATGATGGATAACGCGTTTCCATCCATAAAAAATGCCAGACCAAGCATAATCAGGACAACCATAGCAGCAAATCAGTTTGAAATAAAGCCTGCTATCATTCAAATGGTGCAAAACACAGTCCAGTTTGGTGGGATGACAATCGATGACCCATATGCTCACCTGACGAATTTTCTAGAAATCTGTGACACTTTTAAGATTCAGGGAGTTTCTGATGACGCTATTCATTTGCGTCTATTCCCTTTTTCTTTAAGAGATAAAGCTAAAGCATGGCTAACATATCTACCTGCAGGGTCCATCACTACTTGGGATGATCTAGCAAAGGTCTTCCTGACTAAATACTTCCCACCGTCCAAATCAATGAAACTCAGAGCTGACATCACAACATTTACTCAAGGTGAACAGGAAACACTCTATGAAGCATGGGAGCGCTACAAAGATCTACTGAGGAGATTCCCACATCACCAACTACCAAACGGTCTTGTGGTACAAACTTTTAATTATGGTCTTCCTCACTCAAATCGCACCATGTTAGATGCAGCTACAGGTGGAAATCTATTACGAAAATAAACAGAGGATGGATATGAGTTAATTGAGGAGATGGCATCCAGTAGCTATCATCCTCAATCAGAGAGGAATGCAGTCAAAAGACCCACAGGAATGCATCAAGTTGATGCATTCACTTCAGTAGCCGCTCAGCTAGAGGTCATGAATAAGAGGATAGAAGAGCTAACTCTAGGGCAGTCTACGATGCGTATTCAAGAGGTGTGGTATGAGAAATGTGGTGCTGAACACTTCATGAAATATTGTCAAACTAGCAATCCATCATACCAGCCAGATGGAGGAATGGTAAACCATGTAGGAAATCAGAATCGCCCCAGGAATGATCCATTCTCAAACACATATAATCCAGGGTGGAGACAACATCCGAATTTTTTGTGGGGAGGACAGAATAATAGGTCATATAGGAATCAGAACCACAGAAGACAGCCTCAAGAAGAGAAGTCAAGCATGGAACAGATGATGCAGAAGTTCATATCATCCACTGAGACCCGAATGCAGAATCAGGATGCATCAATTAAGAACTTGGAAAATCAAATAGGGCAGTTAGCTAAAGCGTTTTCCAACAGAGAGCTAGGTACTTTACCAAGTGACACAGAAAAAAATCCAAAGGAGCAAGTCAAGGCTGTAGAATTAAGGAGTGGGAAGAAAATCGAATGTGAGAGACAAAGCGAGAAAGAGTCAGAAATAGATATACCAGGGACAACTGCAGGTAAGTCCTCTAATTATACACAACCACCCACATCTCAGTCAAATATTGCTATTCCACCACCTTTTCCTGCAGCTCTCAAGAAGGCCAAACTAGATTCTCAGTTTGCCAAATTCCTAGAAGTATTCAAGAAATTGAATATAAATATCCCCTTCGCTGATGCACTAATGCAAATGCCTAGTTACGCTAAATTCCTGAAGGAGATTCTTTCCAGCAAGAGAAAATTGGAGGAGCATGCAATGATTAGCCTAACAGAAAATTGTTCTGTGCTAGTTCAGAACAAGATTCCACCAAACAAAAAGATCCAGGGAGTTTTTCTATTCCTTGTGTTATTAATGAACTGCAATTTCAAAAAGCTTTGTGTGACTTAGGTGCGAGTATAAACTTAATGCCATATTTTGTTTTCAGGAAACTGAGTTTGGGAGAGCCAAAATCCACCAGGATGTCATTGCAATTGGCGGACATGTCTAAAAAATATCCAAGAGGGATAATATAAGATGTGCTGGTGAAAGTCGACAAATTCATCTTCCTAGTGGATTTCATGGTGCTTGATATGGAAGAGGACTTGGACATGCCACTTATTTTGGGAAGACCTTTCCTGGCAACAGGAAAAACATTAATCGATGTCCAAAAGAGAGAGCTACATCTGAGAGTGGGAGAGGAGAAAATTTCATTTGATTTTTTTAATGCACTGAAATTTTCACAAAATAATGAAGAGTGTTTTCAGATTGATGTTGTGGACTCATTTCTATATGATTATGTGCAGGATACATTTCAGGAACCATTAGAAGCCGCACTCATATCTCCTCATTGTGATGACTTAGTCAATGGGGATATAGAAGAGATGAAAGCTTACTTGAATGATAACCAGTCATGGAGAAAATTTGGAAAGCTCAGACTCGAAGATCTTGGTGACCGAAAGGATTTAGTCCTCCAGAAACCAAGCCTTGAAGAACCGCCAACTTTGGAATTGAAACCATTACCTACCCATCTCAAATATGTATTTTTAGGTGAGAATGAAAATTTACCTGTCATAATTTCTTCTTTTTTGACAGGTGAGATGGAGACCAGACTACTAGATGTTCTCAAAAGTCATAAGAGTGTGTTTGCATGGAAGGTCGCAAATATCAAAGGCATTAATCCATCTATCTTCATGCACAAGATATTAATGGAAGAGAACATCAACCCCATGGTCCAACCACAGAGGAGATTGAATCCCAAGATGCAAGAAGTGGAAAAGGCTGAAATGATAAAACTTCTGGATGCAGGTATCATTTATCCCATTTCTGATAGTGCATGGGTGAGTCCAGTTCAATGTGTACCGAAAAAAGGGGGAATAACTGTCATTAAGAATGAACATAATGAGTTGATACCTACTAGGACAGTTACAGGGTGGCGTGTGTGTATAGACTATAGAAAATTGAATGACGCAACCCGTAAAGACCATTTTCCCCTCCCCTTCATTGACCAAATGCTATAAAGGCTTGCTAGGTATGAGTTTTATTGCTTTTTAGATGGGTATTCAGGATACAATCAAATTGCGATTGCACCTGAAGATCAGGATAAAACAACTTTCATTTGCCCATATGGTACGTTTGCCTATAGACGCATGCCTTTTGGTCTTTGCAATGCTCCTGCAACTTTTCAGAGATGCATGACTGCTATATTTCATGATATGGTCGAAAATTTTCTAGAAATATTCATGGATGATTTTTCCATTTTTGGTCAGTCTTTTGATGCATGTCTGAATAATCTTAACAATGTTTTGATGAGATGTGAGGAAACAAACTTGGTACTCAACTGGGAAAAGTGTCACTTCATGGTGACCGAAGGTATTGTATTAGGACACCACATATCAGATCAGGGAATCGAGGTGGACAAGGCCAAGGTGCAAGTCATTCAGAATCTACCTCCACCGACGACGATCAAGGGAGTCAGAAGTTTTCTAGGCCACGCCGGTTTTCATCGGCGGTTCATTAAAGATTTCTCAAAAATTTCAAAACCTCTGTCTTCGTTATTAATGAAAGATAAACCTTTTAATTTTGATTACACTTGTTTGCAGGCATTTGAATTTCTGAGAGAACGATTGGTAACTGCACCAGTGCTGACTTCACCAGATTGGGATATTCCATTTGAGGTAATGTGTGATGCCAACGACTCGGCTGTCGGAGCTGTACTTGGTCAGAGGATAGACAAGGTATTCCGTACTATTTACCATGCTAGCAAAACCCTGAATGAGGCTCAATTGAATTATGCTACAACTGAAAAGGAATTGCTGGATGTAGTTTTTGCACTGGACAAATTTCATTCATACCTTGTACTCTCAAAAATCACTATTTACACTGATCATTCTGCAATTAAACACCTTTTGTCTAAGAAAGATGCAAAACCTAGGTTGATTAGGTGGATTCTACTCTTACAAGAATTTGACTTAGAGATAAAAGATAAAAAAAGAGTAGAAAATGTTGTTGCTGATCACCTATCTAGACTAGAATGCATTCCGGATTGTGCACAAAATGATACTGAGGAAATTGTTGTGAAAATTCCTCGCAAGCGTACGAGTGTCAAGTTTTAATATAGTGATTTAAATCAGATATCGATCCCACAGGGAGTAAAATGAAAATATTTAGTGCTTATAATTAAAATAGTCAAAACATTATCTAGAAAATCAAAATCTCATAATTTTGCAGAAAAATAAAATAGCAAGATATTTTTGATAAGCACGCACACAACTTTCAGATAATATCAATCAGAGAAAAATGGTCTAGAGGTATAGATTTCACCTGGTTTCAACAACAGTCAATCCTAATTAATTAATCTTCATGAATTTCAATCAATTAATAGCCAAGAACACTTAAGTGTATTATTCCCTCTCCCGAGTGCCGAATAAAATATATTAACTACAATTCAATTCCAATATCCCTATTAAGAATCTACATGCAGTGATCAATTCAAAACAATGTTCTTTTTAAAAGCTTTGTTAAAATTATACACTCTCCCGAGTAATATAAATAATTAACAGTGTATTTTCTAATGGTCCTATTCAAAATCTCCTCTCCTGAGTGCCAGATTTCAAATAAATATAACAAATCAATTATTGATCAGATAATTGAAAAGACAATCAATTCTATAAAAACAATTAATCTAGAAGAAACTCAATTCAATAAAATCAAAAATTCATGAAAGTGTCTACACCAGGTTCCATCCGACCTCGAGACTCTAAAAATTAGTTCATAATAAAATTTTGAATAAAAAAATCATATTAAAAAATCCAAACATATTTAGAATAAAATAAATAAAGATAAGAAACAAATCCGTCGATGCGATGCCGTGTCCGGTCTATCGATCTCCGTCTTCGTTCTTCAATTAAAGCTCCAGAAATCCTCCAGAAATCACGATCAAAGCCCTAAATTATTTCTCTGATGTGTACGATATGTGTGTGTGGCGGCTCTCTCAATTCTGATAAGAATTACCTTTTTATATCGTACACAAAAGCCCACGAATAAAGCCCAAGAAAATAGAAACTTTTCTTTCCCGATAAAAAATTCCCATAGAAATTTAGCGACGCGCGCCCGTTCCTGGACTCATGCGGGCGCGCATAGCTCTCTGATATTCAATTCTCTCGCTTCTCTTCTTCCTTCTTCAATAGCGCTTAAATGAAGCGCTAACCATTAAGGCCCAGTAAGAAAAGCCCATTTTCCTTCTTGTCTGTTCGTTTTTTCTTTTCTTTTCTCTTCTTTCTTCTTTTCTTTTCTTTTCCTTTTCCTTTTCTTTTTTTTTTCTTTTAATTCCTCATTTTTATTCTATTTTTCAAGTAACTTCAATAATTCTCTACAATCACAAAAACAACAAAACTCCACATAAATCTGCTCGAAACAAACATTTAACAATTAAAATCATATATAAATTAAGTGTATAAAATACACTTATCATATACCCCCAAACTTAGACTTTTGCTAGTCCCGAGCAAAACTATTCAAAACAAATTCCAAAAACTCATTCTATCAAACCAACAAGAATAGCCAAGAAATATTATGGAACAATGACCTTAGCAATGATTTCAAATAATTTTCAAATCCAATCATATCACACCCAAATAACACTTGAAAGTTTTCAGTCATAACAAAATAACCTCATAAACTCACAATCTCCGCAACTCAGTTTAAAACACCATTCTCCAAGTTCAATTCAAACATTCATAGATCATGAGGACTTTTCAAGGTAGCATGGATCAAAAATAGGATATTTATCAAAAACACTCAC
This sequence comes from Henckelia pumila, assembly GCF_033568475.1. NCBI lineage: Eukaryota > Viridiplantae > Streptophyta > Magnoliopsida > Lamiales > Gesneriaceae > Henckelia > Henckelia pumila. The sequence goes on from NC_133123.1 coordinate 61,176,608, forward strand.
AATTAGGTAAATGCAACGAATAATAGTGTGTGCGTGTTTCGATCAAAATTCATAATCATTAAAAGCATCAATCAACAGTCCATAGGCTAAATTCTCGCAACTCTTCTCGACTAGTATATTGGGAAACTGAGACTCGGTCAATAGGACTTAATTAGCTTATAATGTAAGGCCTGGCTTATGGCTACAAACGAAGGATAAGAGTTCAAAATAAGGAGTAATCTACATTTATGCTCAAATTACGACTCCTTTTTCATTCACAATTTCATACTCTTTTTCACTTCATTGATTTTTCAACTTTTTCACAACTTCTTTCACAACTTTTTCAACTCTTTTTTTTTCTTTTCAATTCATCCACCACACCATTTCATTTTTCACAAATATTAACTAAGAGAATATAACATTTTAGCATTCTAATTACTCCCTTAAAGGTAGGAAATAGTGTTTAGGCTATTCAGGTAGTCAATGTATTGAAATAATGACGAATGGGGGTTAAATCACACGTCTACACGCATGCCATTCGATTTTCAATAAAGCTCAAACAAGGTACTAGGGATAAAATAAATAATTAGGTAGCTTGAAAGGCTCAAACGAATTCAGGAAAATCGCCTAAATCATTCCTAATCACAGTTTTGCCCGTATTTCGCCTCGAAGAGTGTCCGAACTAGTTCTAGACAAGTCTCAATCCACAATTAAATCATACAAATATCAATCAGTGCAGAAAAGAATAATCATCAGCAGTCAACGATGATTTTCACATAAATTTCAGATTTTTCTGTACCTCAAAGTACTAATATACGTGTAGGCTTAAATAGGCAACTAAGGATAAATTAATTCAATACAAATTAGGCCCAAAATTTCAAATAATGTCTTAATCATATCTATGTCTGTATGTTTCAAAATTCAGATTCAAGTATTAATCACAGAGTATATAGGAAATTGTTCATTCAATTGGTTCCATTTTTTCAAAAATATTTTGTCAGATAGGCAGACAATCATGGATTTCAGTTATAGCACAAAAATATTTTTCATCAGCCAAGCATCCATTTCTTTCTCGACTTCTTTTAAACTCTAAACTTCAACCAAAAAATAAACTTAACAAAAATTTTATCTATGATGCACACTAAAACTCAAAACTACTCACTTTCAACCATTCAAAACATCAAACATTGATTCACCCCCCTAAACCTAATATAATCTTTGTCCCTAATGATTAAAAATAAATAAAAAGAGCAAGGGACTCGTACCTTAGCATCGAGCATCAGTACTCGATGTTACTAATATCAACTCCATCAAAATAATTCGCAATTGCAAAACCATTTGAGAGGTGGTGGATAAGCTCAACATGGACATCCAATTTAACCTGAAAATAATACATGCACACGATAAGATAATACATAAAATTGAATTCCGAAGCAAACAAAACAATATAACTCGCTTAATGTATGGGAAAATAAGGAATAGTGCAAGGCACGACGAGCTTCATATGTTCGATCTTGCATGGGAATTCTGGTAGGGGAGCTGGATGCGCATGGAAAGGTAGCAGCAGGGAGCACGATAGCGCTAGGTAGCTGCGCAGAGGGTGTTGCTGGAGTAGTGCGTTAGCTCTGAGGGAAACGCTATCTGGACGCGCGATAGCGCATGGAGGGCCGCGGAATATTAGCGCGATAGCGCTTAGTATTGCGCCTTTGGAGTGGCGGGATAGCGCTTGATGTGTGCGCTGCTGAGTGGCGCGATAGCGCTATAGGAGGCGCTCTTGTGATGCGCGATAGCGCTTGGTTGCGCGCTGGTGAGAGAGCTTCATTGCGTAGAGTGTGCGCGGGCGCGCATGAGCCTCTGTAATAAACTCTCAAATCTTGAGCGGCGCCCTCAAATCTTGGGCGAGCGCACATAAGCTGCTGCCAGAAGACCAAAATCCTGAAAAAAATCCTGAAAAAAATACACATTTATAAAATCAGGCCTCCAAAATTCCCAATAATAAATTTAAAAAAATAAAATTAACTGAAGAACAAAAATAAAAATAAAATCATAAAATAAATAAAATTAAAAATAAAAAAAAAAAAAAAAAATTTTGGGTTGCCTCCCAAAAAGCGCTTGGTTTAGATTCGTCAGCCCGACTTTCACCGGTGTTAAATCTTCCCTTTCTCTTTCACACGCCAAATAAATTCCACGAATCGCCTATTAAATTTCGCTCTCTTTTTCGTGGACTTATTCTTTGGTAATTTTGGTGCTCTCTCCTTCGATGAATCAACCGCAAAATCAGCTCTTTGACAGCTCTCCAACTTCATAACCGGTTCAATTGAGCATAAGTTTTCGATGGGTGGATTAGGTGCTTTCGTAAATAAGTTGAAGATCACTCTCTTGCCTTCCACACCCATCAACAACGCACCCTTCTTTACCTTTATCTTGGCATTGGCAGTGGCCAAGAAAGGTCTCCCCAATATCAGGGGCATATTTGCATCCTCCTCCATATCTAACACAACAAAATCCACAGAAAAAATAAATTTATCTACTTTTACCAGAACATCTTCAATGATTCCAAGCGGATATGTGATAGATCTATCAGCCAACTGCAACGCGATCATTATGGGCTTCACCTCACCAAGTCCTAAGCTCCTGAACATAGACAAAGACATTAGATTAATGCTAGCTCCTAAATCGCAAAATGCATTATTAAAATGAGAACCACCAATAGAACAAGAAATAGTAAAACTCCCTGGACCCTTAAGCTTTTGTGGCATCTTCTTTTGTAGCACCGCACTGCACTCTTCTGTCAGATTGACCACCTCGTTATCTAGCAGTCTCCTCTTCTTGGACATCACCTCCTTGATGAACTTCGCATAATTTGGCATTTGTTCCAAAGCATCAGCAAAGGGGATGTTGATGTGAATTTTCTTGAAAATCTCCAAGAACTTGGAGAACTGCTCATCCAACGTCTTCTTCTTGAACCTCTGCGGGTAGGGGAGTGGAGGCTTGTACATCGGTTTTGGCTCAGCTTCAATCTCCTTCTCCTCAACTTTCTTATCCAATTTTTCCTCTTCAATAGCAGGTTCTTGGACACCAACTTATTTTTCACTCCTCAACTCTATGGCATTGCACTGCTCCTTGAGATTTACCTCAGTGTTTCTTGGAAACTGGCCTCTGTTATTATCCTTCAGTGCGTTTGTCAATTGCCCAATGCTAGTCTCCATGGATTGAAGTACAGCACCCATGTTGGCCATGTGCGTCTCCAAGCTATCAAGGCGAGACTCAGTTCTCGCCATCCTCTTACCTGATTCCTGCACAAAGGTACTAACCACATCCTCCAAAGACTGCTTACCCTCATCCTTGTTTCCATTGAACCCCGGAGGATTCAACACATTTCTATTGTTAGCATACGAAAAATTTTCATGATTACGCAAGCTAGGATGATAAGTATTTGGGACAGGGTTACCTCGATAGCCTCCATAACCTCGGTAACCATTAGGATTGATATAATTCACTTCTTCTAGGGACTGAGATCCTTCGACTCCCGTTGAATCTGCAACACTAATCTTATTCAAAGAAGCTACCTGTGTAGTCAGTGCAGATAATTGAGCAGTGATGGACGTGAGAGGATCCACAACATAAACTCCAGCTGGCTTCTTGGCTCCCATACGCTCAGATGGCCATTGAAAAATGTTTATCGTCATCTGCTCCAACATATCATAGGCTTGAGCGGGGTCCTTTGCAAAAATAGTTCCTCCAGAAGCAGAATCCACATTCATCCTTGTAGGTGCATTTAGTCCGTTGTAAAACCACTCGATCTGTTCCCAATCTGCAAAATTATGGTTAGGACAACGTCTAAGTAATTCTTTGTACCTTTCCCACGCCTCGTATAGCTGTTCAGTGTCCAACTGCCGGAAGGTGCTGATTTCTATCTTCAGTTGGGTGGATTTGGCAGGAGGAAAATATTTTGCAAGAAATCTTTCTGCCATCCCCTCCCAAGTAGTGATGCTTCCAAGCGGCAGTGATTGCAACCAACTTCTGGCTTGATCCCTAAGAGAAAATGGAAACAAGCGTAAGCGAATAATATCCTCAGACACACCATTAATTTTTACCGTATCAGTTATCTCCAAGAAAGTGCGTAGGTGTAGGTTAGGATCAGAAGTGGCGCTCCCATTAAATTGGTTCTGTTGAACCATGTTGATCAAAGCCGGCTTCAGTTCAAAATTGTTGGCATTGATAGTTCCTCGAGCGATTCCAGAATAGTGAGCCTGGATCGTCGGTCGGAAGTGATCTCTAATTGGCACCAAGAGAGCTTGTTGTGCTTCTTCTTCAGCCATGTTCCTTAATTCGTCTCTTCTCGCTCTTCTCAAAGTACGTGCAGTGCACTCGATATCTGGATCAAACAGTAGAGAATTAGCACTTTGAGATCGTGTCATAAACTGCAATTAAAAATAAGAAGAAATTAATTAGTAAGTTAAAAATAAAATAAAAAACTCTAAATTAAAATCTAGACTAATTGGTAACAAGACTAAAAAAAAATCAAAATTTACTCCCCGGCAACGGCGCCAAAAACTTGTTGTTGAAAATTCCTCGCAAGCGTACGAGTGTCAAGTTTTAATATAGTGATTTAAATCAGATATCGATCCCACAAGGAGTAAAATGAAAATATTTAGTGCTTGTAATTAAAATAGTCCAAACTTTATCTAGAAAATCAAAATCTCAGAATTTTGCAGAAAAATAAAATAGCAAGATATTTTTGATAAGCACGCACACAACTTTCAGATAATATCAATCAGAGAAAAATGTTCTAGACATATAGATTTCACCTGGTTTCAACAACGGTAAATCTTAATTAATTAATGTTCATGAATTTCAATCAATTAATAGCCAAGAACACTTAAGTGTATTATTCCCTCTCCCGAGTTCCGAATAAAATATATCAACTACAATTCAATTCCAATATCCCTATTAAGAATCTACATGCAGTGATCAATTCAAAACAATGTTTTTTTTAAAAGCTCTGTTAAAATTATACACTCTCCCGAGTAATATAAATAATTAAAAGTGTATTTTCTAATGGTTCTATTCAAAATCTCCTCTCTCGAGTGCCAGATTTCAAATAAATATAACAAATCAATTATTGATCAGATAATTGAAAAGACAATCAATTCTAGAAAAATAATTAATCTAGAAGAAACTCAATTCAATAAAATCAAAAATTCATGAAAGTGTCTACACCAGGTTCCATCCGACCTCTAGACTCTAAAAATTAGTTCATAATAAAATTATGAATAAAACAAATCATATGCAAAAATCCAGACATATTCAGAATAAAATAAATAAAGATAAGAAACAAATCCGTCGATGCGATGCCGTGTCCGGTCTATCGATCTCCGTCTTCGTTCTTCAATTAAAGCTCCAGAAATCCTCCAAAAATCACGATCAAAGCCCTAAATTATTTCTCTGATGTGTACGATATGTGTGTGTGGCAGCTCTCTCAATTCTGATAAGAATTACCTTTTTATATCATACGCAAAAGCCCACGAATAAAGCCCAAAAAAATAGAAACTTTCCTTTCCCGATAAAAAATTCCCACATAAATTTAGCGATGCGCGCCCGCTCCAGGACTCATGTGGGCGCGCATAGCTCTCTTATATTCAATTCTCTCGCTTCTCGTCTTCCTTCTTCGATAGCGCTTAAATAAAGCGCTAACCATTAAGGCCCAGTAAGAAAAGCCCATTTCCCTTCTTGTCTGTTCGTTTATTCTTTTCTCTTCTTTCTTCTTTTCTTTTCCTTTTCCTTTTCTTTTTTTTTTTCTTTTAATTCCTCATTTTTCTTCTATTTTTCAAGTAACTTTAATAATTCTCTGCAATCACAAAAACAACAAAACTCCGCATAAATCTGCTCGAAACAAACATTTAACAATTAAAATCATATATAAATTAAGTGTATAAAATACACTTATCAGAAATAGATGATTGGTTTCCTAATGAGAAGTTGTTTGCCATAGAACACTCGTCGTGGTATGCTAATTTTGCAAATTACTTGGTCACGGGCACACTCCCACATAATTTGTCTTTTCATCAAAAGAAAAAGTTTCTATCAGATGTAAAGCATTATTTTTGGGAAGAACCTTTCTTGTTTAAAATTTGTGCTGACTCTATGATCCGGAGATGTGTGGCGGAAGGATAAATGAAAAGCATCCTCAGCCATTGTGATGACCGTGAGGTAGGTGGCCATGCTGGGCCCATAAAGACGGCAGCTAAGGTACTTGAATGTGGGTTTTATTGGCCCAATCTGTTTAAAGATGCACGTGCTTATGTCATTGAGTGTAATAGATATCAGCGAACAGGTAATGTCTCAAACCGTCACGAAATTCCTTTGAATAACATTATTGAGTGTGAGATATTTGATGTATGGGAAATCGACTTTATGGGACCATTTCCAAACTCTTTTACAAAAAAAATACATTTTGGTCGCCGTCGATTATGTTTCTAAATGGGTAGAGGCTGAAGCTTTTGCAACTAATGATGCACAGGTGGTACTAAAATTTTTGAAGAAAAATATTTTTAACCGGTTTGGTACACCCCGTGCAATTATTAGTGATGGTGGCACCCACTTTTGTAATAAGCTCTTTGAAAAACTTTTGAAAAAATATGGTGTCAAGCACAAAGTTTCTACAGCTTATCATCCCCAAATGAGTGGCCAAGTAGAAGTGTCCAATCGAGAAATTAAGCAAATTTTAGAAAAAAGTGTGAGTACTAATAGAAAGGATTGGGCACTTCGACTTGATGATGCATTATGGGCCTATAGGACTGCTTTCAAAACACCTATAGGCACCTCCCCTTATAGATTGTTGTTTTGAAAGGCATGTCATTTGCCAGTTGAGTTAGAGCATAGAGCATATTGGGCTATCAAAGCATTAAATTTTGAATTTGCTGCTGCAGGTGAGAAGAGATTGCTTGAGCTAAACCAGTTGGAGGAATTTCGAGATCAAACATACGATATGACGGTGTCGTACAAAGAAAGGACCAAGAAAATACATGATAGACGCATTCTTCATAGAGAATTTAAGGAAGGGGAAGCAGTTCTTCTGTTTAACTCCAGGTTGAGGCTTTTTCCTGGAAAGTTGAAGTCGAGGTGGTCCGGCCCTTACAAAATCACTAAGGTGTATCCATCGGGGGCCATTGAAATAAAAGATGCAAGAAACGAGTCTTTCACGATCAATGCTCTGAGGCTGAAACACTATGTAGGGGGTGATGTCGACTCAACGCCAATCATCACCACACTGACCAACCAAGACTAGTTTGGGGAGGAGAACAGTCGAGCTCTAGACTCTAAATTGAGAACTACTCGCTTACCTTGATTTTATTTTTCTTTTATTTTGCTTTGAACTTTTTATTTTTCTGCTCTTTTAAGTTTTTGGCATTTTTTTTTCGTTTTACTTTTGAAAAAAAAAGGGGTTGCTCTCGGTCTGAAAAATTTAGCAGACCGAGCGCCCAAAAACTCCCGAACACACTGTTTTGCTAAAACAAAGGTGCGCTCGGTCTTCTGAAATTAGCAAACCGAGTGCCCAAAAACACCCCCGTTCTCTGTTTTCTAAAAACTGGAGTAAACTCCCCTACCTTACTGTTTTCGTTAATCGGGTATGCGCTCGGTCTGCTGAAATTAGCAGACCGAGCGCCTCGCGCAGAATCAAATATTTAAACACCCGATCCCCTTTCCCCTTTCTTAATTATTTCTTTCCTTCTCTCAATCTAAACCCTAGCCGCCCCATCTCCATCTGTTTTCTCACTTTCTCTCCTCCATATCGCAGGTATCTACCATCTCCTTCCCAGGTTTCGCTAAGGATGGGTCCAAAGAAAGCAAAGATTGCCACCTCACGTGCTTCTTCTTCATCTTACCAAATCATTGATGGTAAGTTCATATCCATAGAGGCGCAGATCAGAATCCTATTCCAGAGCGCGGCATCGATCTATCAGAGAATCTCACGCTTGCCCTTGGCATTCCAGAGCGTGGATGGGCTGAGTTTTGCCGAACACCACAGGAAGTCGTCGTCCCATTGGTTAGGGAATTCTATGCTAATGCCCCGGAATGAACAGATAACAAAGCATTTGTGCGGGGTAAGTTTGTCTCTTTCAACCCTGAAGTTATTAATGATTTACTGAAAACCCCGGAGGTAGACGACAACCTATTCCAAGAATTTAAAGCTAATCCGGATTATAATCTCATGTCTGCTGCACTGTGTTATGATGGGAATGTGTGAAAGGATTCGGCTAGGTTTATATCTTTTAAAGAAAAGTTTTTGACAATGGAATCGGCCTTGTGGTATGCGTTCCTAACAGATAGGATGATGCCGGTGTCCCATACACACGTCGTGGTGATGAGCCGATCTTTGTTGTTGTATGCCTTGCACAAAAAATGGCCAATCAATGATGGAAAACTCATCAACAGAGAGTTATACAATTCCATCTGTCACCGAACATTGGAATCTTCTTCCCATCTATCGTCACCGCCCTCTGTGTGAAAGCTGGAGTAAAAATCCGAGATGATGAAGAATGGCAGCATCCAATGCAAGATGTGGACCAGTCGCTTGTGAGGACAAAGAGAAATTTCAGATTACAAGAGTTCACATCGCATGGACAATCAAGTTCCGGTGTCGGTACCTCTTCGAGCCGCGTACCAAAACCAATGCCAAGTCGTCGCCCTGCCACTGAGACGACAAATGAGCTGTATGCTTGGGCTCAATACCAGAATGAGTACCAAAAAGTCCATGCTGCCCACTCGGAGTCCCAAGACGCTATGCTTCAGGCGTTAATCTCTAATGCCGAGATGGATACTGTTGCCTACCCCACTCTGCCACCATATCCCCCTCCATTCCATTTCCAATACACTGCTCTCCGAGCAAATTATCCTGATGATTCAGAAGATGAAGCCGACGGCGACGATGAGGACCAATAATCAGGGGAGTTTTTGTTTTCATTTTTTTATTGTTTTGTGTATTTTGCATGTTTTAGTTTTAGTTTTATTGTTTTGTTTCGTTTTTCTAGCATTGAGGACACTACTAGATGTTAGTTTGGGAGAGTGTCTTTTATGTTTTCTTGCATCTTGTCTTTGTTTTTTTTTTTTTTTTTGCATTTTGTCGTTATCTTTTGTTTTGTGTTGTGTTATGCATGCATTTGTGGATGAATTCATAAAAGCCAGTGAAGAATTTTTTTTTTGTTTGTGTTTGATAGCTGAAATCCATGAGCATCTTCTGACAAAATTTTTGTTTAACTGGTAGAACCAAGTAGATAAATAGATCTTTATATACTCTGTGATTTATGCTAGAGTCTGAATTTGAAACGTACAAACTTGGATAGGATTGAGGAATTGTTTGAATTTTTGGGTCTAGTTTCTCTTGAAGTAACTTCATCCTTAATTGCCCTGTTGAGCCTTCACAATGTTTATGAGTACATGAGGTAAAAAAAGTCTGTAATCTGTTGACAATCATCGTTTAGTGCTGATGATTGCTTATTTCTGCACTGGTCAAAATTTTTATGATTTGATTATGAATTGAGACTTGTCTAGAACTAATTCAAACACTCTTCGAGGCGCAATATGGGCAATAACTGTGATTAGGAATGATTTAGGCAATCTTTTTGTGAATCGTTTGAGCCTTTCAAGCTACCCATCAATACATTCTATCTCTAGTACCTTCTTTGAGCTTTATTGAAATCGAATGGCATGCGTGAAAACGTGTGATAAACCCCCATTCGTCGTTTGTTTCATAGTCCTACACTCACTATCGAAGAACAGCCTAAACACTATTTCCCACCCTAAAGGGAGTAAGTTGAATGTGAAAATGGTATATGCTCCGGAATTTTAATTGCAAAGTGAAATGGTGTGTTTGGAAATGCTGAAAAAGAAAAAGAAAAGAAAAAGAAAATTATAAAGAGTTGAAATGAAAAGAAAATTTTGCAAAAGAAGTGAAGTCAATGGATGGATGAAGTGAATTAGAAGGAGAAAGAAGAAGGAAATGAAAATGAACAGTTGGGTATAACTTATTCTCTTAATTGAATCGATATCCTTCGTTTGTAGCCATAAACCAGGCCTAAATTATAAGCTTATTAAGACCTATTGACCGAGTCACAGTTGCCCAATATACTAGTGGAGAAGAGTTGTGAGAATTTAGCCTATGGATAGTTAATAGACATTTTTAATGAGTATGAATTGATTATCAAAACACGCACACACTGTAATTTTTTGAGTTAAACAAATGTGAAGTGTGTATCATTGAATTTCTCCCATCTTTGAGAATATAATACCTAAAAAGTCCTCATGATCCTTGAATGTGTGAATTGAATTCGGAGGAAGGTATGTTGATACGTGATTTGCGGGATTTAGGAGTTTACAAGGTTTTCAAGTTTGTATTTTATTTTCAAAATGTAAGTAGATTGATATGATTGGATTTGTAATCTTTTGGAATAAATTTTGAGGCTTGGAAAGTTTGAGTTCATCCACCTTTGTCGTTGTGACGTGTTTATGTTTGCATTCTAGTTTGTCACCTATTTTGCTTGAGGGCAAGCAAAATGTTAGTTTGGGGAGGTTGATAAGTGTCGTTTTTCTATGTTTTATTGTTCGTTTTCTTGATATTTTGCATTAGTTCCTTATGGTCTTTTTAGTATTCTTCAAATTTTGTTTGCATTTAGTGTAATGTTGTGTGTTTTGTTTACTCCTATTGATTAGTGGTTATTTTGGCAGGAAAAAGGAAGAAAAAAATAATTTCAGGCTTCACAGGGGGGTGCGCTTAGTCTACAAAAAAGAGCAGACCGAGCGCTAGCATTACTTTTCCAGGTAGAGAGTTGGTGGATTTTGAGCGGTCGGTCTGCAGAAAAGAGTAGACCGAGCGATGACATCATTTAGACGGGCAGAAGGCTGAAGAATATAGGGCACTCGGTCGGTGAATTTTTGCAGGCCGAGCGCCCGCCGTAATTTTTGGAAAACTTTATTTCGAGTGTTTTAAAAGGAAAGGACTCGAGGGGCAATATATATAGCATCTTTTAAGACGTTTTGAGGGTTGGAAAAACACTGCAAAGAAGGCGGAGGCGGCTCTGAAGATTGAAGTTTCTTCTTCTCGTTGGGAGTTCTTCTTCTTCAATATTTCTGAAATTTTATGTTGAAAACTTTATTAGCTTGAATATTATTATGAGTTGTAGTAGCTAAAGTTTATTTTGTTGGAATTTAGGGGATCCTAACCACGTAGAATGTTTTTGTGATTGAATCTTTGGACTAATTGATTGAGTTTTTATGCGAGTATTTGATTTTATCATGTTTTATTATTCTATGTTGAGGAGTAGCTAACTTTAATATAGATTCGTAGATTGTGAATTGCTGTCGAGAGATAGATTCATGATTAGGACAAGTGATAAAATCCATGGACTTAAAATATGCATAGAGATATGATATTTAGTACATGTTGATAACCATAGACCACCAGGTTGAAAGTTGTAGGAATTCAATGAACGCAAAGCAATCAGTAATGATAAATAATCAAAGAGATTTTATTGTTTCATTAACTTGAATTAGATTGGCATCCGCTCGAGAGAGAGTGTCAATATTTAAGGAGTTCTTGTCAAATTTATGAGTGTAAAAGTAATTTTAATCGTCCAAGTTCAATTAGGGGGAAGATGAACCGAGATTCCAACAAAATTTCCTCATATTATATTTCTCTGCGTTAAGCATCGCTGTGATTTATTTTATTTTCATTTAAGAATCTTTAAATTAAATTCTTTACTTTATAATTTTAGAATAATCAAAAATCAAATTTTCGTTACTTTGGGGTATATATAAATTAAATAATTGAATTATCGTGACGTAGTTCCTGAGAACGATACTCGTACTCAGTACACTTTTCTATAATTTAAGTCGTGCACTTGCGATAATTTTGAGCAGAAAAGAGATATAATTACATTGAATTTAATTGCTAGTATTTTCTCGATCACACCATCACCAATGGTGTGCGCTTGTTGCGAAGCACCTTGTCCCATCTGTCAAGAATCCTGAGAGGTCTTTCCACATAGGAGAGATCCTGGTCCAATAGCACCTCAGTCGGATTCAAGATGTGCGACTCATCCGTCACGTACTGTCTCAGCAAGGATACGTGGAACACAATGAATGTCGGAAATATAGGGTGGTTGTGGGGATCTCGGGTGCTAATATCATCTTATAGGACAATTAACAAATAACATAATGGATAAAGGATAATCAAATCAAACAAAAGATTTTTTTTATTAATGTCTCGCTTGAGCGGCACCATGGTGTGCTCGAGCGAGAAGGGATCGGGTCCAGCCCCCTCATGGCTTCCTCGAGCGCACCATGCGGCTCTTGAGCGAGCTGAGCTCTGCCGGGCTTTCAAAATTCATCTCTTTTGTTTTCTAGAAAAGGATTTTTGATGTACTTATAGACAGTGTTTGTGAAACCGGACCGGACCGGCCGGTTCAACCGGGAACCGACGGCCTGACCGGTCCGGTCGTGTGTCAAAACCCGGAAAAATGGTTGAACCGGGAAAACCGGCCGGTTATTATATTTTTTTAAAAAAATAAAAAAAAACTAAAAAGAGGATAAGGTTTTCGTTTATTCAGATTTCACATTTCAATTTTCAACAAACATTCAGCCAATTAGTGCCAAAATCTAGCACTACATCTCTAAACATATCCTAAAGTGTCTGGATAGTTTGTTCTGACTGTCCGTCAGTCTGAGGATGATATGCTGTACTCAGGTGTAATCGAGTACCTAGAGCTTGCTGCAAACTGTGCCAAAAGTGTGATGTAAATCTAGGGTCTATGCTAGAGAAGTGGTAAGATTGCATGGTGTGCCTAAATCTAGGGTCTCGATCTGAAAAAATAGATTTAGGCACACCATGCAATCTTACCACTTCTCTAGCATAGATTTCTGCCATCTGACCATGTCTATAAGTCATTTTGTATGGAATAAAACATGCTGATTTTGTTAACCTATCAATAATCACCCAAATGGCATCGCAACCTCTGGATGAACGTGGTAGCTGAGTAACAAAATCCATGGAAATGTGATCCTATTTCCATTCTGGAATGGACCAACTCTGTAACAGACCTCCTAACTTCTTTCTTTCAGCTTTTAACTGTTGACAATTCAAGCATCGAGATACAAATTATGTAACATCAGATTTCATTTGCTTCCACAAATACTGATTTTTTTATATCATTGTACATTTTTCTGCCACCAGGATGAATATTGAATCGACTGCTATGAGCTTCTTTCAAAATCTGTTGTTTCAAGTCTAAAATATCTGGTACAACAGTTTTGTTATTCACATATAAAACATCATCAGCATTGACCTGATGTTCGGATTGATGCCCAGATCTGACCATCTCAATCGATTTCTGAATATTCTGATCAACTTTCTGTGCTTCCTTAATTCTTATCAGCAATTCTGTTTCAGCTTGAATAGCATAGACTCTGATAGGCTGCATATATGTCTCAAATATCAATCCAGAAATACAACAATCTTCTACTAATTTAGATACACTTATCGTAGATAAGGATAAAATACAAACCTTTCTACTTAAGACATCTGCAGCTGCATTGGATTTTTCTGGAAGATATTTAATCTCGCAATCAAAGTCTTTCAATAAATCTAACCATCTTCGTTGCCTCATATTTAATTCAAACTATGAAAACAGATGTTTCAAGCTTTTATGATCAGAATAAATTTCAAACTTCTCACCAAACAAATAATGTCACCATATCTTCAAAGCAAATACAATGGCCGCCAATTCAAGATCATGAATTGGGTATCTGGACTCATGTGGCTTCAGCTGTCTCGAGGCATAAGCAATAACATGGCCTCTCTGCATCAGCACACATCCTAGTCACGTGAAATCGCGTGCGTGAATTACTAGTCATTTACAAAAAATTTCACATATATATGGACAAAAAAACCAAATTTAAAAGACAATGATGACATTCAAACAAAAATTTGAAAATTAGTATATATATGTATATATGTGTGTGTGTTTGTGTGTTACAAAAATTTCACATATAAACTGACAAAAAAAATAAGTGAAATTAAAAGGTACGTTGGAAGTATTTGCAAAAGATTATGTTTTTGTAGAAGTGATTAAATTTATATTTATAGATTATAAAAAAATAAGAAAGATCAAAAGTTGGTAGTGTTTGAAACAAATGTGAAAATCTAAAAATCAAAGTTGGGTAGTGTTTGATAAATAAATGATTAAAATTATTTTAAAATTGACTTTTTTAGTATAAACACTTTTGGAGAATCATAATTATCGTATAACTAGATTTTGGATTTCAATTAAGTTAAGAATAAGCTAAAACATAATCTAGATTTAAGAAACACATAAATTTTTTTTTTAAATTTAAAATCTAACAATCACTTTTTTTAGTGATTGCAAACCACCCCATAGTTATAAATCCAATCAAATTTTAAATTGAAAATTGAGTGTATTCAAAGTGGGAGATTTAATTACTTTCATAGAGTCTGGTGAAGTTTAAAAATCAATAGATATTCAATCTACACTTTTATAAACTCTACGAAAATCCAAAGGTATCCAAAATAGACTTTCGTGGAGTTTTTAAAAGTCACGTGGTATTCAACATTGACTTTTAAAAACTTCATAAAAGTCTAAAGGTATTCAAATTTTCAATGGATTTTTAATGACTCCATGAAAGTTATTAAAGTACAAACGTAAAAACATAATGTACAAGGCTAAAATGTCAAGATTTGTCTTTGATTCATCCTCAAGATTTGAATAGACATCTAATTATTCATTTCTTCTCTCTCCTCTTTCAAATAATATTTATACATATTTTTATCTTTTATATTTCAAATCACATTTGTATTAACACATTTTCTCTTCAAAATTTTTTAGTTTTTAGCCGATTTAAAAAATATTTTTAAATTGTTGATTAATTAATGGGCAATTTGCTCAAAAATCCCCAAATGCAAACATGTTTTGCTTTGGGGTCCCTAGTCATAAAATGTGGCACAAAACAATACAAGATGTAGTACAAAACCATACAAGATGTGATACAAATTAACAAAAATTGTGGTACAAAAAAAGTGGCTAGGGAGTGCAGAGCAAAACATGTTTGCATTGGGGATTTTCGAGCAATTTGCACTTAATTAATTTTTATAATTTGAAATTCAAAATTCAAAAATTTTAAAAAACGCCAAAATTTCATTTTTTTGAATTTTTCCGGTTGGAATTTTGGAAGTAATTTTTTTATTTTAATACATAAATTATACAAATAATTTTAATATTAATGACATTAAAAGATACTACAGAAAACTAAATATATTATGATAGATAAATATATTATTTTCACCATCATACTATAATTTTAAAACTTTTGTATTTGTTTGTAGATATTTGACTATAGATATTTTCAACGACGTTCAAGTTATAAAATCTATTAAACATATGTCTATGAAAGACTGCCAAAAACTCTGCAGAAATCCATAGAATTCTGTTTACAATTCTATGACATTCTATAAAAGTCAATAAAAATCTGTCAACTTCACAAAACTCTGTTATTTTAAAAAGTCACTGAAAACTATTAAAAATCTGAATTGAATACACCCCTATTATATTGTCATATTATATTTACGAAAATCTACACATAAATGAACACAATTTTTTATTTTGCAATTTAAAAAATATTGATAGCATACAATAAAATTTCAATTTTTAAACTAAAAATTCGTACATTATCTATACTATACTATAATAGATAAGAGCAGTATACTAACCACTTTTGGCGTGTGAAATCAAACAAATTTTTTTCCCTATTTTATCTCTAAATTTATCACATATCTTCTTTAATTTATATCTGAACTCACTAATGTATTCTCATTTTTGCATCTAACGTCATTATCTTATTTTCTCTGTATCTTATTTTTCAAATTTCATTATCCGTTTTTATTAAATTATCTAAATACATTTTTACATTCTCTTCACTTTTTAAAAATCATATGTTTTTTTCTCTATTATAATTTGTTACGTTTTTTTTCCAAATAATTGAATTCGAGCGTTAAAATCACGTGTCCGGTTGCTAGTAATATATAACACAATTTTCATGCATGTTTGTTAAACTTTTCACATATATGTGTACATAAAATATAATTTAAATGAAAAACTAGCGATAAAATCCGATTAAATTTTAAATTTTGAAATGAAAATTTTTATGGTAACACATATAATATTTATGAAAATTTTTGCATATACGTGGATACCAAAAATTAGCTAAAATAAAAAATAGTATTAAAATAAGATTAAATTTCAAATTTTGAACGAAATTAAGACGTTATTATATGTAGCATTAATGGATATTTTTGCCCACATGGGCATATGCGAGTTGGTAAGGTTTGAGGTGACGTGGGAAGAAATTTCCCAGCGTTGCGTGTTCGATCCTCGTGTGGAGCATATTCCCTGCTGAAATATTGTGGGGTATGCTCTGGGGGTTGGGCCATTTTGCTCCCTCATTCAGGTCTCTGCCGCTCGTGCACATCCCTCGATTTAACCTCCGCATGAGCCAATGAACCTCTGACTCATGTGGAATGTGGTGAACGTCATGATTACATTTATCAAAGAACTATGTGATTAAAAGAAGAAGTTAAAAATAGTCAAGGAAGCCCGCATATTACTTGCCTTCTTGAAGGTCCCAGTGGCAGGTAATCAAGTGTCAATGTGTCATATTAAAATTATTGTAAATGATCACTCCACTAAATCTCCCTAGTCTTGTGCGCAGTGGTAAAACTGCAATGGCATCAACAATTGGAATTGAAATTGATTTCCCCTTTGTCAAAATGGTAAGTGATTTACTTTGTCTGTGTACCATATGTACAATCAATCATTTTAATTCTCATCTCATTAAGCATTTTTCTCCATCCATCTCTGCAAATTGTTAGATATCTCCTGAAACGATGCTTGGACTCGGTGAAGCCACAAAATGTGCTCGGATTGTTAAGGTCGGATGCCTTAGCCTAACTCTCGATCTCCAACTTGTAGTTATACATTGGAAAGCACTGGAAATCTACGACATCATTTAGTTCAATCCTGCCCCTCTCTTAATCTTCAGGAGCACTTTTGCTCTTTTACTGTGCAGAATCTTGAGGAGTATCTTGTCTATATTTTTTTTAGGTTTTTGAAGATGCTTACAAGTCACCATTAAGCATAATTATCCTTGATGATATTGAAAGGTAGCGCTGCTGATTTGGAGATGAATGCAATTGGTTAATTTAGCATTATCCATGAATTCTTCTAATATATATTTGTGTTTCTAGGCTTTTGGAATATGTTTCAATTGGGCCCTGTTTTTCAAATCTAATATGTCAGACATTGTTGGTACTCCTAAAGCGGCTTCCACCAAAGGTATTTTCCTGATGTTTGCAAAAGTAACGAATGAGGTTCATCGAATTTGATCTTAGTGAATTGACATGAGTGAGAATGTTGTGATGGTTATTATCATGCATCTTTATTCTTTAGTGGGATTGCAAACCAGATGATCTAAAATCTAGCCGTTAAAAATATATTTTGTAATTTGTTCATTTATGTAGTCGAATGTTAAGTTTAGTGAAAGATCTTTTATGTTTGGAAGATCTTGGCTTAAAGATCCACTAAAGAGCTTTCTTGGCACAAGCCTGAAAATAGCTTTACTTGGAGCCGAGCTGGTCATTATCACAAGTCGTCTTTGCTCTTGGCTAAAGCTTGGTACTATAAGCAACAATATGAGAAATTTCGTGGTTTAACTCATGCCCACAACAATTCAAATCAACCCGTCTTCTGAGTATTTTTTGGCATTAAATTCCTCTTTTTGTTCCTCTTGGAAATTTTGGTTAATTTGTGTTTTTCTCTTAACTGTTACATAATACGGAGTGTCACTGGAACTCTGCATAATCTTTTGTTTTAAACATAATTTTTTCCTACTATTTGATTCTCAGGGGAAAAACATCTTTGTCATTGGGACCACTAGTGAAGTCATGTTCTTGAAATCGGTTGGTATTCAAGATGCATTTTCTGTCACCTACAATGTTCCAACTCTCAAGGTAAAAGATGCCAAAAATGTATTTTGAAAGAGTGGGTGCCCGGTTAGCCAACTTGTGGCTAAAGGCTTTTTGTGACTCTATGTATAAAGAATCTTTGTTTAATATAATTTACATTCATTAATGACATTTTCTTTGTCTTTCTTCATATTGTTATATTGTGATATACTATTGATGTTTTGATAAAGACCTTGAATATACTATAGTGTAAGTAAGATGAGATAGTGAATAAAGAGATATCACTATTATGAAACACATCTTATAGTCACTGTATATTCTAAACAGTTCCTAGTCAATTGAGCCGTCCGCTAATAAGGATAAGGATCGCTCGAGATTGAGACTAGCATTTGTGATGCCAAGTACCACGTTTCATTGGTAATGGACATGGAGATGTTCAAAGAGTACAAATGGATATTCATATGATGAATGATCGAACTACCCTATTCGGACTTTCCAAGTGGTTATCACTTATCGAGTGGATAAAGTCCGTGGTTTTGGTTGAACACCATTAGTCCTTACTACTTGAAACATCATTGAGACTCTATATGCTAGTACTGTACTTTGACTCGTTTACTGACTCTATTGGGGTCATCAGGTGTTGGGATTGGGTACAGTTACGACACATATAGGAGTCGATGCTTTGTTGTCAAGGATTCACCACATACTTGCGAGTGTGGATATCCTATGCGATCTGAGGAGATATTAGTGTGACAAATCTCTGGCCAGAGTACATGATGTGTTTTAGGTTACTCGATTTTCCTAGTAACACATGCGATGTCACTATTTGATCTCCAAGATGTAATGCATAGTTGTCAAATCTCGAACGATTCTCGATGCACCAATGGTTGTTGATTCGATCGGGATATATGGATGAAGGGACCGTACGATACGCTAACCAAAATCTACTGGTTTTGCAGGCACTATCAGTGATACCTAGGGAATCATGGGGCGATGTTGCTAGACGCTCTTACCATGATTCGTTGGGCAAATCGGAAATTGTTGTTCCGAGTCACAAGGAGTTGTGAGCCCACGGCTAGCTGTATCCCTGAATCATTGAGGGTCACACAAGTAATGGATTACTAAACCCCGTTGAGATAGTTAATTTTAAAGAGTTAAATTTAATGAAAGAGAAGTTGGACTTCTTAACTAAAATGAGTGGAATTTCCTAAAATGACATAGGGATGGGTATTTTTGGAAATCACTGAATTCGGATTCAGAAAAATTATCTTGACTTTAAAAGGTGCAGAAATGGTTTCTGTGCACATTGGTGAAATCGGTTTATCAATCGGAGTCATGATGAATTTTATATTAATTTTTATAATAACGGTCTTGGCTTGTTGGGCTTAAGTTATGGATTATGGGCCCTAAGGAGTTAGAGTCCTAACATAATCATAACTTAATCTAGTCTAAAAATTATACATATATACATATGTATGGTTCGAAATTATGAATAATTCCTCCTTGCAATTTTCGAACACTACACAAAAAAATTTTAAGGGATTTTTCGAAAATTCCATTCTCCCTTTTGAGAAAATTTGGTCTGTGATTTTTCCGAAAAATCACTTTCTGAATTAACAGATCAAATCTGTTTATTCTCATCGATAAACATCTGATTGATTTCTAGTGCAATCAATCAGAGGGTTTTTGTTTTCTGTTCGTGGACCTTATTCCGAAGATTGATCGTGAAGCCATCGGTTCTCGGGATATACAAGAAGAGCAGATTAAATTCTGTTGGTGTCCATAATCAAGCCGTTGCTTGAAGAGGTAAAAATTTAATTGTGATTTTATTTTTACTTGCATAATTTAATCGTAAAGTTTTGATACCTATGATATGGAATCGTTCCATATATAAAAATAAAATTTTTAAACTTCCGCTGCTCCGGGTATCAATTCTTAATTGATCTGAACACGTTTTCCAACAGTGGTATCAGAGCCAGATTGCTCAGATCAAACGATTAAATTAATCGATCGTACAAAATATTTGGCCTCGGATTTTTGAAACAAAAACAAAATTTTAAATTAAAATTTAATGGGCACATTGGGCAGCGATTGGATCGCTGCCCAGGGCAGCGCCCAGAGCGAGCCCATCGCTGCCCAGGGCAGCGCACGGTGCTGCCCATCAAATCGCTGCTCAGGGCAGTGACGGGATGCCCTGCCCGGGATTGTCCCGGGTAGCCCGGAAAAATTAAAATTGATTTTTTAATTAAAATTTTAATATTTTGGAATTTTAGTTTTTGTTCCGATCGAAAATTATTTTTGATTGGTCCACGAGGCATCAGATCAAATTGTTTGAGTCCGAAATTTTTAAAATTGATTTTTGGATAAATTTGAATTTTTGGAAAATTTGTAAATCTTATCCGTTAAATTAGATTTTATAAAATTAATTATTTTGGTACAATTGATGATAAGATATGATCTTATGAATGTATTAGATAAAATATGATTTTATCTTTTAATTATGATGTCATTGCATGTTATTCAATGTTTTAATTATTGAATTAATTATTGGATAAAAGGATGATCGATTGCCATGATCAATGTTTTAGGTGTATGTTAGATAATTTACATTTGGTTTTATTGTTGTTGGGTTTTATTAATGGGCTTGGTTTATAGCCCAATTTGAATTGTCATTTGTAATAAAAGTGGGCTTGGTTTATGGCCCGTTCCCACCCCTTAAATATGTATCCCCTACTTGTCATCGAAATTTATTGTAAATTTGTTAGACTTAGTGGGAGATAAATATTTGAAGACAATGGTGGGCCCAGCAGACGATAAATACCGAAGAAATGTAAATGGAAGCTTAATGTAATAGGATTGCATTGCATACTTGCATATCACCTAGGATTGGACTTAGACTCGTGATTGGCAACCACGGGTCGATTAGATAATGGGATCGATCATCCTTAAATAATATATGATATTATTGATGTATGCATGTTTAGACTAAATTGTATGAATCCCGCAAGCATACATAAATTACATGATGAGACAGATTTTCAAAAATTAAAAATCCCTCATTTTAAATATGATTTAAAATTGATATCAAGATAAACAAAAGGGAATTTAAATATTGTTTAAATATTCATACCTTCCATGATCAATGTATGAGATGCTACCCGCGGGCACGGTCCGGCTCATATTATTGGGGGGGCCCGTTCGTCGAAAAGCTGTACATTGGATCGACACATGTTGTAAGTTGGGTGGAACTCCCATGGGATTGGCTCAGGTCATCTTGACATGTCACATTAAACGGCGTCATATTATTGGGCCCTTATTGGACATGAGGTAAAAATATGGGGGTTGCTTTGGAAGCAATTGGGCTCTACCTTTTGAAAATTATGGTTGGTTGATATTATTAGGGACTATAGTTTGTCAATTGGACTCTATGTTCCCACTAAGGAAACAAGTTTCCCGTTTTCACTAGAGGGTAGTGAAATCGTTAAAATAGTGGGAGTGAAATTCATAAAATTAAATTTTGCCATATTTTATGTCTTAGTAAATTAATTAAACAATCACTGATTATTGTCTGTTTCTTTTCAGTATTTCATTACAATGAATTCACGAAATCCACTATACTCAATTCTCGAACAAAACAAATTGACTAGCGCAAACTATACGGAATGGTTCCGTAAATTAAAGATTGTTCTAAACTCGGAGAAAATTTTCTACGTGTTAGAAAAGAATCCTCCAAAGGAAGCACCGGCTAATATAAGTCCGAAAGAATTGGCAAAACTTGATCAATTGTGGAACCATGATGTCAAGGCCAAGTGCTATATGCAAGCTTCAATGTCTGATGAACTCCAGAGGCGATTTGAGGATGTCGTGAATGCTGCTGACATACACATGCACCTCAAGGAACTTTTTGGAGCTCAGTCGAGGTCGGAGATGTATGCCACCGTCAAAGAGCTCATAACATGCCGCATGCGAGATGGGACTTCGGTCCGTGAGC
The DNA here is from genome assembly GCF_033568475.1 of Henckelia pumila. Taxonomy (NCBI): domain Eukaryota; kingdom Viridiplantae; phylum Streptophyta; class Magnoliopsida; order Lamiales; family Gesneriaceae; genus Henckelia; species Henckelia pumila. The sequence goes on from NC_133123.1 coordinate 61,198,609, forward strand.
ATGGGGTACACATGATTGGGCTCATTGAAAAATTGGTAACACTCGATTTGACTTTGGAGCATGAACTAAACGCGGACTTTTTGCTTCTTTCCCTTCCTTCGTCGTTTGACGGATTTGTGGTGAACTTCAATATGAACAAGATAGAGGCCACCCTTGAAGAGATGGTCAATATGCTTGTGTCTTATGAGGCCACATTAAAGAAGGATAAATCGGTACTCTTGGTTGGCTCCTCTTCTTACTCCAAGAAGGGGCCAAGTGGAAAAGGTAAGAAACGTTCTGCCCCACCCAAGAAAATTGTACCACAAAAGAAGGCCAAGACAAAAGCTTCAAAAGTGAATATATATGGAGATGTTTGTCATCACTGCAAGAAACCCGGTCACTGGAAATGTAACTGCAAGGAATAACTCGAGCAGTTGCGAACTGCAAAGGGTATGTTTTACATTGAAATAAATGTTTCACTTAATACTACTTCTTGGGTATTGGATACCGGATGTGGATCTCACATTTGCAATGATTTGCAGGTGATGACAAGAAGTCGTAAGCTTAGGATGGGTGAGACCCAGCTGAGGCTTGGAAATGGTTCCAGAGTTGAAGCCAAAGCAGTGGGAGACGTTTATTTAGTTTTGCAGAACAATTTTAAGTTATTTTTGAGAGATGTTTTATTTGTGCCAGATTTAGTTAAAAACATTATTTCTGTTTCTATGCTTGATAGAGATGGTTTTTCTTGTAATTTTGTGAATGAGATTTGCAATATTTACAAGAATGAATGTTTGATTGGAAATGAACAACTTGAAAACGATCTATATAACTTAAAATTAAAAGATGTTCCAATTAATTATGTTGATAAATCGGTAACAACAAATAAAAGGAAAAACGATAGTCAAAACCCGGTAAACCTTTGGCATGCTAGGCTAGGTCATATTTCCTCAAGGAGGATGAACAAGCTAGTGGGAGAGGGCATGTTTGATATGTCTGATATTAACTCTCTACCTACTTGTGAGTCCTGCCTAAAATGAAAAATGACTAAATCTCCTTTCAAAGGGAAGCGTGAGCGTAGTCAAAACCTGTTGGATTTGATCCATACAGATGTCTGTGGACCATTTAGTATCGGTAATAAATTTGGACACACCTACTTCATTACCTTTACTGATGATTATTCGAGGTATGGGTATTTATATTTAATGAAATATAAGTCTGAATCATTTTAAAAGTTCAAAGAATTCAAGGCTGAAGTAGAAAACAAACAAGGTAGAAGTATTAAAGCACTTCGATCGGATCGAGGTGGAGAATACTTAAGTACCGAGTTTTTGAGCTATCTAAAAGAGAATGGGATTCTCTCTCAGTGGACTCCTCCTATGATACCTCAGCTGAATGATGTCTCAGAGCATCGCAATCGAACTTTGTTGGACATGGTTCGATCTATAATGAGCTTCACTGAGCTCCCACTTTCGTTTTGGGGCTATGCGCTTGAAACGGCGGTATTGTTGTTAAACAATGTCCACACTAAAGCAGTAGATAAAACTCCATACGAGTTATGGAATGGCAAAGCTCCTAAGTATTCGTACTTAAGGATTTGGGGATGTCCTGCTTACGTGAAGCAGACAGTGGGAGATAAGTTGGATAGTCGATCCACCTTATGTTATTTTGTAGGATATCCGAAGAATTCAATCGGATATTATTTCTATCATCCTTATGAGACAAAAGTGTTTGTTTCGAGGAATGCCTTCTTCATGGAGAAGGAGTTCTTATTAGATAAGAAATGCAAGATGATGGAACTCGAAGAAATTCGACAAGAACTCGAGATACAAAATAACGACCACACACCTCAAGAACCTTCAACGGACATGCATATATCTAGGAGATCCGAGAGGACTTCTAGACCTCCTATTCGATATGGTCTTCTTCTTGAAGGGGATCAAAGTGAACCCGACATTGGATGTGATCCAAGAAACTTCAAGGAAGCAATTTCTGATGCGGATTCTAATTTATGGCTTGAAGCTATGCAGTCGGAAATAGACTCGATGCATACAAACCAAGTTTGGTCTTTAGTAGATCCTCTCGATGGAATTGTTCCAATAGGGTGTAAATGGATCTACAAGAGAAAACTTGGGCCTGATGGTAAGGTACTTACCTACAAGGCACGATTGGTAGCAAAAGGTTATACTCAAAGACAAGGAGTTGACTATGATGAAACCTTTTCACTAGTCGCAATGTTCAAGTCCATAAGAATCCTTATTGACATAGCAGTATGGTATGACTATGAGATATGGCAAATGGATGTGAAGACTGCATTTCTTAATGGAAACATTAAAGAAGAAATCTATATGATGCAGCCCGAGGGATTCACATCCATGGGAAGCGAGCATAAGGTATGCAAGATTCAGAGATCAATTTATGGTCTCAAACAAGCATCAAGAAGTTGGAACCAGAAATTTGATGAAACAATAAAGGACTTTGGTTTCATCAAAAACTCGGAGGAACCGTGCGTGTACAAGAAAGTAGTTAAGGATGCGGTGACGTTCTTAGTGCTTTATGTTGATAACATCCTACTCATTGGAAATGATGTAGGGATGTTGCAATCAACAAAGATATGGTTATCAGGTAGATTCTCGATGAAGGATTTGGGTGAGGCATCCTATATTCTAGGGATACAGATCTATAGAGATAGATCTAAGAGAATGATAGGACTCACTCAAGCAACCTACATCAACACCATATTGAAAAGGTTTTCTATGGATGAGTCCAAGAGAGGACATCTACCTATGTGTCATGGAGTTTCTCTATCCAAGTCTATGTGTCCCAAGACTGACGAAGAGATAGAGAAAATGACACACATACCATATGCGTCAGCCATAGGTAGTATTATATATGGGATGATATCTACCAGACCGGATGTAGCCTTTGCTCTGAGTGTCACGAGCAGATATCAGGCCAATCCCGGTCAAATCCATTGGAAAGCCGTAAAGGATATTCTTAAGTACTTGAGAAGGACTAAGAATATATTCATGGTTTATGGAGGAAGAGAATTGAAATTGGAAGGCTATACCGACTCTAGCTTCCAAAGAGACGTGGATGACTCGAAGTCAACCTCTGGATTTATGCTCAATGGCGGTGCTGTCTCTTGGAAGAGTTCCAAGCAAGACACCACAGCGGATTCCACCACTGAGGCAGAATACATTGCAGCATCAGCTGCTGCTAAAGAGGCCGTTTGGATGAGGAATTTCGTCCAAGAGTTGGGCGTAATTCTTGAAGCTGTTGGTCCAGTTCCGGTATACTGCGACAACACTGGTGTCATTGCTCAGGCAAAGGAACCAAGGTCTCATCAAAGATCCAAACACGTACTGAGGAAATACCACATCATTCGGGAGATTGTGAAAAGAGGAGACATCACTTTCGAGAGAGTAGCCTCTACAGACAATATCGCTGATCCACTTACTAAGCCCTTGCCAGGACCATTGTTTGACAAACATCGCGAAGCAATGGGATTGCGTAGTGTGACTAGTTGGCTTTAGGGCAAGTGGGAGATTGAAAGTGTGGGTGCCCGGTTAGCCAACTTGTGGCTAAGGGCTTTTTGTGACTCTATGTATAAACAATCTTTGTTTAATATAATTTACATTCATTAATGGCATATTCTTTGTCTTTCTTCATATTGTTATATTGTGATATACTATTGATGTTTTGATAAAGACCTTGAATATACTCTAGTGTAAGTAAGATGAGATAGTGAATAAAGAGAGATCACTATTATGAAACATATCTTATAGTCACTGTATATTCTAAACAGTTACTAGCCAATTGAGCCGTCCGCTAATAAGGATAAGGATCGCTCGAGATTGAGACTAGCATTTGTGATGCCAAGTACCACGTTTCATTGGTAATGGACATGGAGATATTCAAAGAGTACAAATGGATATTTATATGATGAATGATCGAAATACCCTATTCGAACTTTCCAAGTGGTTATCACTTATCGAGTGGATAAAGTCCGTGGTTCTGATTGTACACCATTAGTCCTTACTACTTGAAACATCATTGAGACTCTATATGCTAGTACTGTACTTTGACTCGTTTACCGACTCTATTGGGGTCATCAAGTGTCGGGATTGGGTACAGTTACGACACATATAGGAGTCGATGCTTTGTTGTCAAGGATTCACCACATACTTGCGAGTGTGGATATCCTATACGATCTGAGGAGATATTAGTGTGACGAATCTCTGGCCAGAGTACATGATGTGTTTTAGGTTACTCGGTTTTCCTAGTAACACATGCGATGTCACTATTTGATCTCCAAGATGTAATGCATAGTTGTCGAATCTCGAACGATTCTCGATGCGCCAATGGTTGTTGATTCGATAAGGATATATGGATGAAGGGACCGTACTGTACGCTAACCAAAATCTACTGGTTCTTGTAGGCACTATCAGTGATACCTAGGGAATCATGGGGCAATGTTGCTAGACGCTCTTACCATGATTCGTTGGGCAAGTCGGAAATTGTTGTTCCGAGTCACAAGGAGTTGTGAGCCCACGGCTAGCTGTATCCCTGAACCATTGAGGGTCACACAAGTAATGGATTACTAAATTCCGTTGAGATAGTTAAATTTAAAGAGTTAAATTTAATGAAAAAGAAGTTGGACTTCTTAACTAAAGGGAGTGGAATTTCCTAAAATGACATAGGGATGAGTATTTTTGGAAATCACTGAATTCGGATTCAGAAAAATTATCTTGACTTTAAAAGGTGCAGAAATGGTTTCTGTGCACATTGGTGAAATCGGTTTATCAATCGGAGTTATGATGAATTTTATATTAATTTCTATAATAACGGGCTTGGCTTGTTGGGCTTAAGTTATGGATTATGGGCCCTAAGGAGTTAGAGTCCTAACATAATTATAACTTAATCTAGTCTAAAAATTATATATATATATATATATATACATATGTAGGGTTCGAAATTCTCACTTATTCCTCCTTGCAATTTTCGAACACTACACAAAATTTCTAAGGGATTTTTCGAAAATTCCCTTCTCCCTTTTGAGAGAATTCGGTCTGTGATTTTTTCGAAAAATCACTTTCTGAATTAACAGATCAAATCTGTTTATTCTCATCGATAAACATCTGATTGATTTCTAGTGCAATCAATCAGAGGGTTTCTGTTTTCTGTTCGTGGACCTTATTCTGGAGATTGATCGTGAGGCCATCGGTTCTCGGGATATACAAGAAGAGCAGATTAAATTCTGTTGGTGTCCATAATCAAGCCGTTGCTTGAAGAGGTAAAAATTTAATTGTGATTTTATTTTTACTTGCATAATTTAATCATAAAGTTTTGATACCCATGATATGGAATCGTTCCATATATAAAAATAAAATTTTTAAACTTCCGCTGCTCCGGGTATCAATTCTTAATTGATCTGAACACGTTTTTCAACATATTTATCAACTAGAGTCTCTTCCTCTCAGTTTTTAATGTTGTTTTCTCTAAAATTTGATTTGGAGACTTGGGAAATGCTTGACATTTAATTTTTAACCCTTTGTTACTATTCTCACTGTCATGTTATGCACGCTTCCTTCTCTTGGAAATAATGTTTTATTATAGGTTAGCTTACAGGCATCGAGAATGAGAACGATGTATTAGTCTTTTACTTTCTTACAGGTTTTGCAACACCTTAATGTTTTCTCGAGTGATGATCTCGATTCTGCTGCAGAAGCGTTGAATGAGGTAAGTATTTACCCATGTATTTATTTTTACATTTTGAAACACTTAGGATAAATATTTTATCATTTACGAGGTGAAGAAAAACTTCAAACATGTTATAATTGATTTGATTTCATTGTCTTGTAGATGCCCATAAAGAATCTCTTTAGGGTCCTCAAATCGGCCGCTCAGGGTGAACATGGTGAGATGTTGAAAGCATTTATTCTGGGAAAGAAAAAATCAACATTTCATATTTCTATGATTGCCACATCGTGCGATCTGCGAGGTGATCTCGCCGCCTGTGTGTTTGTTGAAAGTTGAGTTTTTTACTACGTGAAATTGAAGCATTTGGGTCTCGAGGCCAAAAAAAACAAAATTGATTTCAAAATTTTGAAAAACTTCGCTAATACAACATTTTTTATATTTCAATAGTCCTGATATTACAAATTGAATTTTATTCAAAATTTGATAAAACTAAAAGTCCTGATATTACAAATTGAATTTTATTCAAAATTTGATAAAACTTATAATACACGAAGTGTTATGTAAAAATATTAAAATTAGTAATTGAAGTATTTGAATAATTTTTTTTATCGATGCAATATAATGGATATGTTTAAATTTTAAATGTTATTATAAAAAACTTTTATGTCATTTGAGATAATTCACAAATAAGGATGACATTCATATTCTAACAAATTTATTTTCACCCCTATCTTGAATGAGTAAAACGATTACTAATAAAAAAAATTAGAAAAATATATTTAAAAAATCACATTATTTTATCTATCAAAAATTTACAAAACCAATAATTTTTTAAGTAGAATTAAATTTTTTTTATCCTTAATAAAATAAATTTTGACAAAAATTAATAATTTTTGAAACACTGAAATATTTATAGTAAAATTCATGTTTATAATAATGCTGATGATGATCATCATAATTATTATTATATCAACTTACAGACATATACTATATCAAAACTGATGATCTCATTCTTCCCAAAAAAATTTATAACACAAACGGAAATTCTAAGATTTATTTAATATTGAAAAGATATGAAAATACATATATAAAAATTACATAAAACTCAATATCATGACCAAAATTAAATGGAATGATATAATAAACTTCAAGTGTAGAATTATATATTCAAGAAATTAGTTTACATTTTAATTTTTAAAAAATGAAAACGCTTAACACTTAATTATATTTTTAATTTCTATTTATTTTCTAATATTTAATGTGACATATATAAATATATATCTAGACAATTCATTTTCGTAAAATTGTGATTTTGAGATAACCTTGGTAATTTTGAAATAAGTTTTAGCACAAAAATCCTTGTATCCTTTTATTCATATTAAATTAAATTATGAAATTTAATTACATCTATTATTTTCACTCAATCAATATCTATTTTAAAAAAATAACTTGACAATGTATGGAAAATCTAAGACATCCATTAATTTTTTCTTGGTAAATGTATCAAATAGTTGTCAATAATTCAAGTTCTCAATAATAATTTATTATTTTTTCTATCATTAATTTCTTTTTATTTTTCTCCCAAACAAATTTAGATCATGTTTTATTTTGTTTTGAATTTTTTTTTAAAATGTTAGATATTCTTTATAGTATTTTTCTTTTTTCGAATATTTTATTCAAAATATACACTATTTGATCACCAAATTTTTGTTTAGAATTCCAATATCCTAAATCTTGAGTTGATTCAATCAATAAGAGAAACTAATGTTTGGATCGGTTTGAAGTGTAGAAGGGTGAATATACTTAATCGTTTTTCATTCGTATTTTGGTGAATTCAATCAGTTTGGTGATTGAATTCTTCACTTATCTTGAAGTCAATGCAGTTTGACAAACAATCAAATATGTGCGGAATTATGTCAAAGTGTAGATTCTGAATACTAATTCAAATATGTATGCAAGACTGATAAGATGAAGTAAACTGATGTGAGGCACGAATATATGTTTATGGATGTTTGAAAATTTTAATTACTCCTACGTTAGCTCTTCTTCCTCCTCGGAAGGATAACACTAAAACACTTTGAATTTTACAATCAATTTGCAAAACCTAACTCCAAGACTAGGACTTCTACACAATTTTTTATCTTAGAACTCCTAGTTACAACACAATAACAGTCCTAAACTGATGAAATGATAACATATTACAACTCGATTTGACTTGCACAATATGATTCTTGAACGATCAAAATAACAACGTTAAGAGTGTGTGATAAGTGTTTTTTGTGTGCTTTATTTTGTGTTGTTTTTAGGTTTATTTGACATGAATTCATATGGTTTCATGTTTGTTTTTACATATTTTATTTATAATTTATTTCATTCATGTGCATTTCACTTTTCGAGTTTTATTTGAAGGAAATATTGAAGAAATCAAGAATTTGGAGCAAGAGAAGAATCACAAGAATGAATTACGAAGCAGCAATGGTCAAAAATCTATTTTTAATGCTAGAGAGATTCAAATCCGATCTCCATCGTTCAAATTGAATTCAAGATGTTTTGAAGTGTCCAAATTTAGGCTCGATCCGACGGCTAGAACTCTAGATATAGATTTTTTAAAATCGATGTGCGCTGGAAAAAAGTGAGCTCGCCCGAGCAGCATTTTTTTACGGCTCGAGCGAGACCTGGGCTACGGGAAAAAAAATATTGGGCAGAAGCAGCAACTTTCTTGCCGCTCGAGCGAGCGATCGCGAATCAGAAAAATCAAATTTTTGGGAATTAAAAATCTTAAATTTTTGGGCTTTATTTTATGGGCTTTCAAAGACATATAATTAAAAGACATCAGAGCATGATATCACATCAGAGAACGCAAAGACAGAGGTGAGAGGCGGCTAGGGCGAGAGATTGAAGAGGCGGAGATGTGCTCCATCTTATTCAGAGTTTTTATTTCTTTTTTCTTTATATTATTAAACTTTTGTTTGAATATTGTTTTCGTTATTTGATTAGTTTTTTTTCAACCAAGACGACGAGATTGAGCCGAACAATTTTATGTCAAACATGTGGATTTTGATTTGGGATTTTTAGATTTTTATTAAGATTATTGATTGTTGGATTTATGTTTTGTTTTTATGAATAATCTGATCAATTATTTACTTGGTTTGTAATTTATTCTTAGTTGACAGATTATAAATTTATTTCGATCGCTCAAATAATTGACATATGGTTATACCGATTAGAAATAGTATTCAGTTTCAGTATGCGGCTTTAGATGAAAAATGAATTATCATAATTCCTAATGCATTTGAATTTGATTAGAATTATGAAAATTAATCCGAAAATATTTGATAGGTTTCAATGTTCTAGAAATAGACTGTTAAATAAATTAGGAGAATTCGCTGTGATTTAAGATTAAATCTGGATCCTAGATTTGCCTCTTGTTTGCATAATTTATTTGGTACCTGCGTGTGTCTGGGCAGCGATCAAATCGCTGCCCCGATGCCCCTGTTCCGTCAAAATTTTAATTTTTAAAATTCGTTTTGTTTTCAAAAAACCGAGGCCAAATATTTTGTACAATCGATTAATTTAATCGTTTGATCTGAGCAACCTGGCTCTGATACCACTTTTGGAAAAATCGTGTTCAGATCAATTAAGAATTGATACCCGGTGCAGCGGAAGTTAAAAAATTTTATTTTTATATATGGAACGATTCCATATCATGGGTATCAAAACTTTACGATTAAATTATGCAAGTAAAAATAAAATCACAATTAAATTTTTACCTCTTCAAGCAACGGCTTGATTATGGACACCAACAGAATTTAATCTGCTCTTTTTGTATATCCCGAGAACCGATGGCTTCACGATCAATCTCCAGAATAAGGTCCACGAACAGAAAACAGAAACCCTCTGATTGATTGCACTAGAAATCAATCAGATGTTTATCGATGAGAATAAACAGATTTGATCTGTTAATTCAGAAAGTGATTTTTCAAAAAAATCACAGAACGAATTCTCTCAAAAGGGAGAAGGGAATTTTCGAAAAATCCCTTAGAAATTTTGTGTAGTGTTCGAAAATTGCAAGGAGGAATAAGTGAGAATTTCGAACCCTACATATGTATATATATATATATATATAATTTCTAGACTAGATTAAGTTATAATTATGTTAGGACTCTAACTCCTTAGGGCCCATAATCCATAACTTAAGCCCAACAAGCCAAGCCCGTTATTATAGAAATTAATATAAAATTCATCATGACTCCGATTGATAAACCGATTTCACCAATGTGCACAGAAACCATTTCTGCACCTTTTAAAGTCAAGATAATTTTTCTGTATCTGAATTTAGTGATTTCTAAAAATGCCCATTCCTATGTCATTTTAGAAAATTCCACTCCCTTTTAGTTAAGAAGTACAACTTCTCTTTCATTAAATTTAACTCTTTAAATTTAACTATCTCAACGGGGTTTAGTAATCCATTACTTGTGTGACCCTCAATGGTTCAGGGATACAACTAGCAGTGGGCTCACAACTCCTTGTGACTCGGAACAACAATTTCCGACTTGCCCAACGAATCATGGTAAGAGCGTCTACCAACATCGCCCCATGATTCCCTAGGTATAACTGATAGTGCCTGCAAGAACCAGTAGATTTTGGTTAGCGTACAGTACGGTCCCTTCATCCATATATCCCGATCGAATCAACAACCATTGGTGCATCGAGAGTCGTTCGAGATTCGACAACTATGCATTACATCTTGGAGATCAAATAGTGACATCGCATGTGTTACTAGGAAAACCGAGTAACCTAAAACACATCATGTACTCTGGCCAGAGATTCGTCACACTAATATCTCCTCAGATCGCATAGGATATCCACACTCGCAAGTATGTGGTGAATCCTTGACAACAAAGCATCGACTCCTATATGTGTCGTAACTGTACCCAATCCCGATACCTGATGACCCCAATAGAGTCGGTAAACGAGTCAAAGTACAGTACTAGCATATAGAGTCTCAATGATGTTTCAAGTAGTAAGGACTAATGGTGTACAACCAAAACCGCGGACTTTATCCACTCGATAAGTGATAACCACTTGGAAAGTCCGAATAGGGTAGTTCGATCATTCATCATATGAATATCAATTTGCATGCTTTGAACATCTCAATGTCCATTACCAATGAAACGTGGTACTTGGCATCACAAATGCTAGTCTCAATCTCGAGCGATCCTTATCCTTATTAGCGGATGGCTCAATTGACTAGGAACTGTTTAGAATATATAGTGACTATAAGATGTGTTTCATAATAGTGATCTCTCTTTATTCACTATCTCATCTTACTTACACTATAGTATATTCAAGGTCTTTATCAAAACATCAATAGTATATCACAATATAACAATATGAAGAAAGACAAAGAAAATGCCATTACCAATGAATGTAAATTATATTAAACAAAGATTGTTTATACATAGAGTCATAAAATCCCTTAGGCACAAGTTGTCTAACCGGACACCCACTCTTACAATCTTCCACTTGCCCTAAATCCAACTAGTCATACTACGTAATCCCATTGCTTCGCGATGTTTGTCAAACAATGTTCCTGGCAAGGGCTTAGTAAGTGGATCAGCGATATTGTCTGTAGAGGCCACTCTCTCGACAGTGATGTCTCCTCTTTCCACAATCTTCCGGATGATGTGGTATTTCCTCAGTACATGTTTGGATCTTTGATGAGACCTTGGTTCCTTTGCCTGAGCAATGGCACCAGTGTTGTCGCAGTACACTGGAACTGGACCAACAGCTTCAGGAATTACGCCCAACTCTTGGACGAAATTCCTCGGCCTCTTTAGCAGCAGCTGATGCTGCAATGTATTCTGCCTCAGTGGTGGAATCCGCTGTGGTGTCCTGCTTGGAACTCTTCCAAGAGACAGCACCGCCATTGAGCATGAATACAAATCCAGAGGTTGACTTCGAGTCATCCACGTCGCTTTGGAAGCTAGAGTCGTTATAGCCTTCCAATTTCAATTCTCTTCCTCCATAAACCATGAATATATTCTTAGTCCTTCTCAAGTACTTAAGAATATCCTTCACGGCTTTCCAATGCATTTGACCAGGGTTGGCCTGATATCTGCTCGTGACACTCAGAGCAAAGGCTACATCCGGTCTGGTAGATATCATCCCATACATAATACTACCTATGGCTGACGCATATGGTATGTGTGTCATTTTCTCAATCTCTTCGTCAGTCTTGGGACACATAGACTTGGATAGAGAAACTCCATGACACATAGGTAGATATCCTCTCTTGGACTCATCCATAGAAAACTTTTTCAATATGGTGTCGATGTAGGTTGCTTAAGTGAGTCCTATCATTCTCTTAGATCTATCTCTATAGATCTGTATCCCTAGAATATAGTAGGCCTCATCCAAATCTTTCATCGAGAATCTACCTGATAACCATATCTTTGTTGACTGCAACATCCCTACGTCATTCCCAATGAGTAGGATGTCATCAACATAAAGTACTAAGAACGTCACCGCATCCTTAACTAATTTCTTGTACACGCACGGTTCCTCTGAGTTTTTGATGAAACCAAAGTCCTTTATTGTTTCATCAAATTTCTGGTTCCAACTTCTTGATGCTTATTTGAGACCATAAATTGATCTCTGAAGCTTGCATACCTTATGCTCGCTTCCCATGGATGTGAATCCCTCGGGCTGCATCATATAGATTTCTTCCTTAATGTTTCCATTAAAAAATGCAGTCTTCACATCCATTTTCCATATCTCATAGTCATACCATGCTGCTATGGCAATAAGGATTCTTATGGACTTGAACATTGCGACTAGTGAAAAGGTTTCATCATAGTCAACTCCTTGTCTTTGAGTATAACTTTTTTGCTACCAATCGTGCCTTGTAGGTTAGTACCTTGCCATCAGGCCCAAGTTTTCTCTTGTAGATCCATTTACACCCTATTGGAACAATTCCATCGGGAGGATCTACTAAAGACCAAACTTGGTTTGTATGCATCGAGTCTATTTCTGACTGCATAGCATCAAGCCATAAATCCGAATCCGCATCAGAAATTGCTTCCTTGAAGTTTCTTGGATCACATCCAATGTCGGGTTCACTTTTATTCCCTTCAAGAAGAAGACCATATCGAATAGGAGGTCTAGAAGTCCTCTCGGATCTCCTAGATGTAGGCGTGTCCACTGAAGGTTCTTGAGGTGTGGGATCGTTATTTTGTATCTCAGGTTCTTCTCGAATTTCTTCGAGTTCCATCATCTTTCCTTTCTTATCTAATAAAAACTCCTTCTCCATGAAGGTGGCATTTCTCGAAACAAACACTTTTGTTTCAGTAGGATGATAGAAATAATATCCGATTGAATTCTTCGGATATCCTACAAAATAACATAAGGTGGATCGACTATCCAACTTATCTCCCACTCTCTGCTTCACGTAAGCAGGACTTCCCCAAATCCTCAAGTACGAATACTAAGGAGCTTTGCCATTCCATAACTCGTATGGAGTTTTATTCACTTCTTTGGTGTGAACATTGTTCAACAACAACACCTCCGTTTCAAGTGCATAGCCCCAAAACGAAGGAGGGAGCTCAGTGAAGCTCATCATAGATCGAACCATGTCCAAAAATGTTCGATTGCGACGCTGCGAGACACCATTTAGCTGAGGTGTCATAGGAGGAGTCCACTGAGAGAGAATCCCATTCTCTTTTAGATAGCTCAAAAACTCGGTACTTAAGTATTCTCCACCTCGATCCGATCGAAGTGCTTTAATACTTCTACCTTGTTTGTTTTCTACTTCAGCCTTGAATTTTTTGAACTTTTCAAATGATTCAGACTTATATTTCATTAAATATAAATACCCATACCTACAATAATCATCAGTAAAGGTAATGAAGTAGGTGTGACCAAATTTAGTACCGATACTAAATGGTCTGCAAACATCTGTATGGATCAAATCCAATAGTTTTTTACTACGCTCAGGCTTTCCTTTGAAAGGAGTTTTAGTCATTTTTCCTTTTAGGAAGGACTCACAAGTAGGTAGAGATTTAATATCAGACATATCAAACATGTCCTCTCCCACTAGCTTGTTCATCCTCCTTGAGGAAATATGACCTAGCCTAGCATGCCAAAGGTTTGCCGGGTTTTGACTATCATTTTTCCTTTTATTTGTTGTTACCGGTTTATCAACATAATTAATTGGAACGTCTTTTAATTTTAAGTTATATAGATCGTTTTTAAATTGTCCATTTCAAATCAAACATTCATTCTTGTAAATATTGCAAATCCCATTCGCAAATTTTCAAGAAATATCTTCTCTATCAAGCATAGAAACAGAAATAATGTTTTAATGAAATCTTGGCACAAATAAAAACATCTCTCTCAAAATATAGCTTAAAATTGTTTTGCAAAATTAAACAAATGTTTCCCATAGCTTTGGATTCAACTTTGGAACCATTCCCGAGCCTTAACTGGGTCTCACCCATCCTTAGCCTATTACTTCTTGTCATCATCTGCAACTCATTGCAAATGTGAGATCTACATCTGGTATCCAATACCCAAGAAATAGTATTAAGTGAAACATTTATAAAATATATCCTTTGTAGTTCGTAACTACTCGATATACATTCTTTGCAATTGCGCTTCCAGTAACCGGGTTTCTTGCAGTGATGGCAAACTTATTTAGACTTGTCCATCTTTGCATGTAACATTTGGCCTTGAGATCATGGTCCTACCATTTCTCTAGTTCGGCCAACCTTTCCGAAATTACATCAGCCGGGGCTGTTTTTCGGAGGAGCCTTTTCTAACACTTAGAAAATCTTTTTCGAACTCAGGACAATCTTAACTTATGGAACCATTCCGTATAGTTTGCGCCAGAAAGTTTGTTTTGTTCGAGAATTGAAACATGTGGATTACGAAGATTCATCATAATGATATACTGAGATGAAACAGACAATAATCGATGATTGCTTAATTAATTTACTAAGACATAAAATATGGCGAAATTTAATTTTATGAATTTCACTCCCACTATTTTAACGATTTCACTACCCTCTAGTGAAAACGGGAAACTTGTTTCCTTAGTGGGAACATGAAGTCCAATTGACAAACTATAGTCCCGAATAATATCAGCCAACCATAATTTTCAAAAGGTAGAGTCCAATTGCTTCCAAAGCAATCCCCATGTTTTTACCTCATGTCCAATAAGGGCCCAATAATATGACGCCGTTTAATGTGATATGTCAAGATGACCCATCAATATTAAGTTGTGATGGACGGTCGCCATGTGGATCCCCAATAATATGAGCCAATCCCATGGGAGTTCCACCCAAATTACAACATGTGTCGATCCAATGTACAGCTTTCCGACGAACGAGCTCCCCCAATAATATGAGTCGGACCGTGCCCGCGGGTAGCATCTCATACATTGATCGTTGATGGAAGGTAGGAATATTTAAACAATATTTAAATTCCCTTTTGTTTATCTTGATATCAATTTTAAATCATATTTAAAATGAGGGATTTTTAATTTTTGAAAATTTGTCTCATCATGCAATTTATGTATGCTTGCGGGATTCATACAATTTAGTCTAAACATGCATACATCAATAATATCATATATTATTTAAGGATGATCGATCCCATTATCTAATCGACCTGTGGTTGCCAATCACGAGTCTAAGTCCAATCCTAGGTGATATGCAAGTATGCAATGCAATCCTATTACATTGAGCTTCCATTTATATTTCTTCAGTCTTTATCGTCTGCTGGGCCCACCATTGTCTTCAAATCTTTATCTCCCACTATGTCTAACCAATTTACAATAAATTTCGATGACAAGTAGGGGATACATATTTAAGGAGTGGGAACGGGCCATAAACCAAGCCCACTTTTATTACAAATGACAATTCAAATTGGGCTATAAACCAAGCTCATTAATAAAACCCAACAACAATAAAACCAAATGTAAATAACCTAACATACACCTACAAACTTGGTCATGGCAATCGATCATCCTTTTATCCAATAATTAATTCAATAATTAAATAATTGGATAACATGCAATGGCATCATATTTAAATAGATAAAATCAAATTTTATCTTATCCTTTCATAAGATCATATCTTATCATAAATTGTACCAAAATAATTGATTTTATAAAATCTAATTTAACGGATAAAATTTATAAATTTTCCAAAAATTCAAATTTATCCTAAAATCAATTTTAAAAATTTCGGACTCGAACAATTCGATCCGATGCCTCGTGAACCAATCAAAAACAATTTTCGATCGGACCAAAAACTAGAATTTCAAATTTTCAAAATTTTAATTAATTAAAAAATGAATTTTAATTTTCCCGGACTGCCCGGGACATTCCCGGGCAGCCCCCCTCCTCCACGTGGGACAAGGCTGCCCACGTGGAGGCGGGCAGCTTCGTCGCTGCCCGTGGGCAGCGACGATCGCTGCCCCGATGCCCCTGTTCCGTCAAAATTTTAATTTTTAAAATTCGTTTTGTTTTCAAAAAACCGAGGCCAAATATTTTGTACAATCGATTAATTTAATCGTTTGATCTGAGCAACCTGGCTCTGATACCACTTTTGGAAAAATCGTGTTCAGATCAATTAAGAATTGATACCCAGTGCAGCGGAAGTTTAAAAATTTTATTTTTATATATGGAACGATTCCATATCATGGGTATCAAAACTTTACGATTAAATTATGCAAGTAAAAATAAAATCACAATTAAATTTTTATCTCTTCAAGCAACGGCTTGATTATGGACACCAACAGAATTTAATCTGCTCTTCTTGTATATCCCGGGAACCGATGGCTTCACGATCAATCTCCGGAATAAGGTCCACGAACAGAAAACAGAAATCCTCTGATTGATTGCACTAGAAATCAATCAGATGTTTATCGATGAGAATAAACAGATTTGATCTGTTAATTCAGAAAGTGATTTTTTGGAAAAATCACAGACCGAATTCTCTCAAAAGGGAGAAGGGAATTTTCAAAAAATCCCTTAGAAATTTTGTGTAGTGTTCGAAAATTGCAAGGAGGAATAAGTGAGAATTTCGAACCCTACATATGTATATATATATATTTTCTAGACTAGATTAAGTTATAATTATGTTAGGATTCTAACTCCTTAGGGCCCATAATCCATAACTTAAGCCCAACAAGTCAAGCCCGTTATTATAGAAATTAATATAAAATTCATCATGACTCCGATTGATAAACCGATTTCACCAATGTGCACAGAAACCATTTCTGCACCTTTTAAAGTCAAGATAATTTTTCTGAATCCGAATTCAGTGATTTCCAAAAATGCCCATCCCTATGTCATTTTAGGAAATTCCACTCCCTTTTAGTTAAGAAGTCCAACTTCTCTTTCATTAAATTTAACTCTTTAAATTTAACTATCTCAACGGGGTTTAGTAATCCATTACTTGTGTAACCCTCAATGGTTCAGGGATACAGCTAGCCGTGGGCTCACAACTCCTTGTGACTCGGAACAATAATTTCCGACTTGCCCAACGAATCATGGTAAGAGCGTCTAGCAACATCGCCCCATGATTCCCTAGGTATCACTGATAGTGCCTGCAAGAACCAGTAGATTTTGGTTAGCGTACAGTACGGTCCCTTCATCCATATATCCCGATCGAATCAACAACCATTGGTGCATCGAGAGTCGTTCAAGATTCGACAACTATGCATTACATCTTGGAGATCAAATAGTGACATCGCATGTGTTACTAGGAAAACCGAGTAACCTAAAACACATCATGTACTCTGGCCAGAGATTCGTCACACTAATATCTCCTCAGATCGCATAGGATATCCACACTCGCAAGTATGTGATGAATCCTTGACAACAAAGCATCGACTCCTATATGTGTCGTAACTGTACCCAATCCCGACACCTGATAACCCCAATAGAATTGGTAAACGAGTCAAAGTACAGTACTAGCATATAGAGTCTCAATGATGTTTCAAGTAGTAAGGACTAATGGTGTACAACCAAAACCGCGGACTTTATCCACTCGATAAGTGATAACCACTTGGAAAGTCCGAATAGGGTAGTTCGATCATTCATCATATGAATATCCATTTGCATGCTTTGAACATCTCCATGTCCATTACCAATGAAACGTGGTACTTGGCATCACAAATGCTAGTCTCAATCTCGAGCGATCCTTATCCTTATTAGCAGATGGCTCAATTGACTAGGAACTGTTTAGAATATACAATGACTATAAGATGTGTTTCATAATAGTGATCTCTCTTTATTCACTATCTCATCTTACTTACACT
This sequence comes from Henckelia pumila, assembly GCF_033568475.1. Classification (NCBI taxonomy): domain Eukaryota; kingdom Viridiplantae; phylum Streptophyta; class Magnoliopsida; order Lamiales; family Gesneriaceae; genus Henckelia; species Henckelia pumila. The sequence continues at coordinate 61,216,615 of NC_133123.1, forward strand.
ATAGTATATTCAAGGTCTTTATCAAAACATCAATAGTATATCACAATATAACAATATGAAGAAAGACAAAGAAAATGCCATTACCAATGAATGTAAATTATATTAAACAAAGATTGTTTATACATAGAGTCATAAAAGCCCTTAGCCACAAGTTGGCTAACCGGGCACCCACTCTTACATCTAGTTGTTAGATAGTTTCATAATTAGTTATTATTTTAATTCTTATTTTTACTCAAATTATTACACTCTCTTTAAATTTTTGTCTAGATTAAGTTAAATAATCAAATCTTGAAAATTGACTACAGTCTCTGTGTGATCGATACTTGGACTCTCTGTCCACTTACTATTACTTGACCTAGTATACTTGCTATTTGATACCGAATTAAGCGGTCACTGTGCTTTGAGTTTCTTGATCAGTTTAGCTTGTAAGCTTTTGATGTTCCCAAATGTGCTCAGTTGAGGTGTCTGGCAGATATTTTTGCTTTGATTTTCCTTGAATTCTTCAAATGCTTAGCACAGTATTTGATACTCATCAACCATTTCGTGTAGTGCATTGACTAACTCTTCTTGTGTAAATTCATTTGAGTTCAAGTCAAATACATTTCCGCTGGTAGAAGGCTGGTTGTTGTTCATTGATGGAAGAGTGATCATCATGAGCCATGAAGTAAGTATTTTTATCAGTGAAGCTTGGAGATCTATCTGGGAAACAGGGTTATTCAATGGATTCTTCAAGAGGTTCAATCCATGAACTCTTGCGCTCTTCAGTCCTTATCACCTCATCGCTTAACTTGATAAACTGCTGCCAAGGATTCTTAGCCGTAGAACAGTGTCTCAATAGTATTGGAATTTCAGTTGTCCACAGTGGTGTACCAGAAGCTCTTGACGATCTCACTCAAAGTAGCCATTTGAAATAAGTTCAGAGACGAGAAATAACCTCGCTATGATACCACTTGACAGAGGATCGGTTGGGGTAGGTATATGAGCTTTCAAAACTGAATGTACTGTAAAAGTTGACTCCTGAATCTGCTAAACTGAGTTTAGTTGAGATTGGTCAACTGAACTGCTTCATTTATCATATGTCTATGTTAATTGGCAAACAAATAATATGTGACCAAACTGAATTTGTGAGTGAGTGAGTGAGTGTGCTCGATTAAAATGTGTGTAAAACTGAAAGGTAAGAACACAAGTGTTTGTTTATGGATGTTCGGAGCTAAAATCTCCTACGTCACCCATTCTTCTCCTCGGTAAGATTCACTCTAAAAGACTTTAACTATTACAACTCTTTGCGAAAGCCCGATCCAAGACTAGGGCTTACTCAACTGCCTATCTCAAACCTCCAAGACTCAATCTCAAGACCTCCGCTCTCGACTGATTATTGTTACAACAACATTGTTTGTAAGTTCACTAAAACTGATCTTTTACAAGGTTTGAAACTCGATAAGCTTTGAAAAAGTGATCCTTTACTTGATAAAATTATATCGATATACGTGTGCTTGATCACTGATCAGTTTACTTCAATTGAGACTTCTTGAATGCAGATGCGTATATTTGTGTGGGAGTTTCTCTAAGTACCTGCGCGACTGCTTTGTTCTTTCTTCTGGGTGTCTACATATTTTTGTTACTGATCTTCATCTCCTTTATATAGACATGGATTGTAACGTCTCTATAAATCCAAATTGTGTCTGTACTGCAACATAGTACTATTCCGTTATGAAGGTACATTGTTGCTCTGCAACTCTACAACATCAGCTTGTCTATGGAAAACTCTATCCGAAAGAGGTAGACTGATATCTGGAATTTAGTCTTGGTTATGTAGTCTTGGATAGGTCATTCTTGTAACTTTCCAGTATTGGTAATTCAGTTTGACTCACTGGAACAGTTTGGCTTTTGGAAGACTGATTCAGTTTAGTCCTCTAACTAAATGCAATTTACTTGATAAACTCAATCTGGTTGTCTCGATCAATTGATGACTTCAGTTTGGCTTTGGTCAAAGTCAACTCACTTTAGGTAGCATTTTAGTTTGGGTCTGAATCTTGTCCAGTTTATGTCTTCAGTTTGGCTTATGGAAAAATTCAGTTTACTTCGATATTTTGCTTCTTCGTTTTGTCAACACCGAAACCTAGATGTTCCAACAGTTTTAACGAGACAAAATTTGAGTTTCCATGAAGTTTCCAAGCAACCATCTTTCCAAACATAAATAATCATCTAAGGGAGAGTGTTATGATATTATTTTGAATATAGATGATTATTAAGATAGATTTTGGTTGAGATGAATATCTCTGTTGGGTTGTGAAACACAAGCAATCTTGATTTTTATTATAAAAAAACTTGTTATTGTGTTTATAACATATTTCATCAAGTGTTGTAGTTGTAGATCAAATTTGGAAGTTTTTGAGCTGGAACTCAAGTTATTCAAGTTGGCGTAGTTGATTAAATCGAATATATCTCATAGCTCGTTGATCCAAATGACTTGAAGCCAAAACGGTTGGAAAGATTACTCAAATATCTACAAGTCATATTTCAGACCAGATCAGTTAGTTCGGATGTAATATAGGAGAAAATTTGGTGGCAACATCAAGCTGGATGCATTCGTTACTGTAACAGATCAAACATGATCAGCTCTGGTATTTTGGCTATATCTTACAGCTCGCTTATCCAAATGGAACGATTCAATATGCGTTACGATACTAAGAAAATGATCTACAAATTATCTTCAACTAGATCAGTCTGAATCGGAGTTTAAGAAGCTGATAAATCGAGATAAATTTTCTGATTTTGCACCAAAATTCTGGAGAGCAGAATTTCTGATACAGCTGAGTATTTCGAGCGTATCTATCTCGTACAAACTGAAATATAGTGATTATTGATTCCGTGGAAAGCCAAGAGAAAGAGCTACAAGTTTCATGTTTATCTCTTTGCCCAGAAATCAGTGCATCAAGATCTATAATCAAGTGAAAAGATTAGATCAAACATGGCTAGATCAGATCAAGTGAACAAGATCAGATCGAAGTTGCTCTATACCAGATCAGTTGAACCAGACTAGATCAAAGTTAGACCAGACCAGATAAAAGTCGTACCAGACTAGATTAATCTGACCAAATCAATCAACCAGCCCGATGAATTGTAAAATCAGCTCAAGTTGAGAAAAATTCCAGCAACTCAAATATGACTGTTGCAACTTCAGAAAGTGTCCAGAAACTTTCCAAACGGTCATATTCTTGAATCTAACGTTCATATAATTTTTGGAGATATAAATACAACACTTTGAAGACAAAACAAGAGCAGAGAATGGGGAATTAAAAGCATGGGCATATTATAGAAGCAAAAGAAGCTAGAATGAGAGCAAACCCAATGTGTGAGGAACAAGAAGAAGATATGAGCTTTCAACGTTAAATCATCTACACCAAACCTACTTTATTGAACACTCTTCCACATACAAATATTGTTGAAAATCATTTGAAGAGAGCTCACTCACATACACACGAGAGATGTTCTTTGAAAAATTAGTTGAGTGAAAGTCTTAGCACAAAGACGTTAAAGTTGTATTTGTAGTCTTAGCATAAGAGACGTTAAACATTATGCGGATTTTGAGGTTGATGCCTACAATCAAGTGTTATAAGAGTTCTTTTTTAGGCATTGGATAAGTCCTAAACCGGATTGAGTTTGTACAAATGAGTTGTATAAATCAAAACTTTCTAGTGGATCCTTCCGAGGAGGAAGAAGGGGTGACCTAGGAGATTGAGCTCCGAATATCCATAAACAAATTTGTGTCTATTTATTTATTGCATTTACTTTCTTATTGCTACTGTTTTTAGTATGAATTGTTGAAGCATTTTATGTGTTTTTCATACACCAAAATATTGCATATAAAATGTTTGATAAAATGCTTCAACCAAACCGTTTTTATTATTTCAACTTGCATTCTTTCAAACGATTTTCAAAATGTTTATTCGGTTTCTACCAAGGATTATTTCGAGTGTATTCCACTTGGTTTGAAAACCAAACTTGATATAATTCTTCGGTGCTCGGTTTATTTTTGAACATTTCAAGAACGAGCTATTGTAGCTTTAAAATATTTTTAATTGTGTATTCACTCCATTCTACACACGTATTTCGATCCTAACAATCTCAATCTTATATATCTACATAGCTGTATCTTATAATTGTATCCCATAATTAGGGGTTCTCAGTTATGAATACGACATTTTTAAGTCATTCTTGGAACTCACTTTTCTCTCTTCTCCTCTTTTTTTTCTCATTAAATTTATAACAATATATATTATCCAATTTTAATAAATTAGGTTTTTTTCAGATTGAAATGAATTATAGATTTTTTAGGTATAAATACAATTATTTTATTTTCTCAAAACAAATTATATATAATATAATATAACATGTAAATTGATGTGGTAGACTTTGGATATACGATATATTTTTTTAAAAAAAATAAAGAAGACTTCAAATTTATGAGTTGGTTACATAAATTTAATACTAAAAATAATTTTATTGTTTATAAAAATCATATCCAATGAAATCTCATGAAATCCAATATATTTAATAAGGATTTCATTTATTTCAATTAAATCTCATGAAATATCAATCATATTTTGAAATCTCATTTTTCAAACACTAAAATTTTATTTGCAATTCTAAATCCTACTAAATTTCATGTTACTGAACACAATGTAAGATCTTATTTCGTAAATATTATTAAATGATATAAGAGTGTGTAGATTTAAAAATTTAAAATACAATAACATAATCTATGACTTATCTAAAAATTTGAATAAAAGGTCAAAGTTTTACCATTGTAAAATAACAACATTATCCTTTTATTTACAATATAAGTAAAACCATATAAAAATATATAGATTTATAAAAGTAAAAACAACATTTTAATTAGGGCATAAACGTAAATCAATATTTATATTATATGTAAAATAGATTATTATGATAATGTTAAAATTGACAAAGTATGTGCATATTAGATAAGGATTCAGTTTCTAAAAAGATTGAAATACCAAAATACTTTGTTTTTCATTTTCTTGTAGATAAATACTTTTGCAAAATAAATTATTATGATAAAATCAAAATTTACAATGTGTGCATATTAGATAAGGTTCCAGTTTCCAAAAAAAATTAAAATACCAAAATACTTTAGTTTTTATTTTCTTGTAGATAGTGAACATATTTTTTCAACAATTAAAATTTCAATTAAATTAAATACTTATTCAGTTTCCCAAAAGATTGAAACACTAAATTAATTTAGTTTTTATTTGTTTGTAGATGAAATAACATATTTTTTCAACAAAAAATCTTATGTATTTTAATTTGCGTAAGGTCCTATTGAACTAAATAATTATATCATGAGTTCATAAATATAACAAAATATCATATTTTTAAAATTTATTAATATATATATATATATATATATATATATATATATATATATAGAATTAAATTACACATCGGTGTTGAAATAAATCAATTCATTTGTATTCAAGTTTTAATCCAAAATAATAAATAAATAACAAACCAATACACAAATATCATATATGTAAAAGTTGAAAATTAAAAAATTAAATATTTTTCTACCTCAAAAAATCTAAAAAATATAACAATTATTTTATGAGATGTTGTTACAATTAACGAATGAATATTTTTACAAGAGTTGTAGATGAATATCTTCAATTGTTTTTACCAAAACTATAAGATTGATATTATTTAAATATTATTGAATTCTGTAAATATATCTATGTTAATCAATCTGCTACGGGTTAGTTAATAAATAAAAAAAAGTCTAGAAAAATTATGGAGATACGTCTCACATTAAATTAAAGATCCTGTAAAAAATATATTGATGCAAATATTCAATCAGATGAATAAATAAAAAAATATGCAACAAAACAGTTGAGAAAAATTATGGAATATTAACATTTGTAATTAAAAACATTCAAAATTCAATAAAAAATTTCAACAATGAGAGAATTTTAAGCAAAAAGAGATCAGTAGATTTCGAAAACGAGAAATCAAAAAAAAAAGAGGATGCCCAAAAAATACATTGATCGTTAAAGATACTGATATACAAGCAATGAAAGACGATAACATACCCGAATGCAGATGAGAATGATGAAATTATTGTTATTCTTTTCAAGTAAATATTTTTAGCATAAAAAGAAACCGTCTCATTAAATAATAACGATAGAAAAATGCAAATGATTTATGAAGATAGTATCACAAGAATTGTTATTAAATATAATGATAATAATGATTTTTTTCATGGAGAATAAAAAAACACATGTTATGAAAAATTGTTAAAAAGAGAAAAATCCTAAATATAAAATAAAAAATGCAATAATTTAAATTAAGGTTTAGAATGCATTATCTATATCAATTTTTTCCATAAATCAATAGTGATCAATATATAAGATAAAAAATTACTAAATCACATTTAATATAATTTAATTAACATATCTCACTTATTAACAAATAAAGAATAAATCATACATAAATGAGATAAAAAATAAGATGAATTCATGGTACGAATCATGTCATAATTTCTCAAGATTAAAAAAAATAGAAAACTAGATTGAGCTGTAATAATTAGATAAATTTCAATATCAATATTGTGTTAATGTAAAACTACAATAAACGTAACACTTATATTTATAAGCTTACATGAATAATTGATAATGTCTTATTCTAAACTGTTAATGTGGATGTGAAATAATCATGACGATAAATAATACAAACATTGGAACTGAAAGTGTTACATTGTTAAAAAATCTTGCAAATATTTTTATTAGTTGCTGTTGAATCCTGAATTTTGGTGATAAAAAAACAATATATCATTGTTATAGTGTGACCGCTATTCATATGTAAAACAGGAAAAACGTTTACCGAAAGATATCAACCGATCTTGGAATGTCAACTGACATGAAGATATCAACCGATCTGAAGACACTAGCTAAACCCTTGGATACCAACTGATTCTCAGATATCATCCGACTGTCTACCAATTCAGATATCAGCTGGTCGTCACGCTTCAACTAATCTTGGACATATGCTATCAGAATAAATGTCAACCAGAATATAAGTCTCAAGGATATCTACCAATCTATCTCATAAAGGTTCAAATGACTAATAACGGATCCTTGACAAGACAACTTAAATGCGAAAGGACAAAGCATTTAAGGAGCTCTCTGAAAAAGCCCGAAAAGCCATTAATAGCATTTATTATGAAGACATAATGGATGGACATTAAAAAAACCTCAAGTACAGATATTTTGAAGACGAACAGACTTCACTCCACTAAAAGAAAAATATTGTCTGCTGAATATCTGTCCGAAAAGACGTCCTTTACCGTTGACACAAAGAAGGAAAAGAGACATTACAAATCGAGTTATAAATACTCAACTCATATGAAACAAAGAGGAGAGAGACGCCATCACATTATCAAAATAAAACAGACGAGCACTCATATTGTTATAACAATTTACTGATCATTCAACCCTTCGCTCAAACAGAAGTACATATGATCTTTCGAGAGATCCTTTTAAGGATTACTCAAATCCAAGCCATTGTTTGAAGAACACTTGCTACACTCCAAGGATTTGAGATTCTAAGCTTTCAGAATCTTAGCCATTCATCATCATCTACCGAATAAGTTTGATAAGAACTTAAGAATCTTATCAATGTGAATCTAAGAGTTCCATTTTAGGCAGTGAGAAGTCCTAACTTGTATCGGGTGTATTACAAGACGTTGTAATAACCAAAGTATTCTAGTATATCCTTCCCGTGAGGATGAAGGGGTGACGTAGGAGATTGATCTCCGAACATCCATAAACAAATTCTGTGTTAATCTACATTACTGCATCATATCATATTTTCACTATTATCACCTAGTTTAGTGAGAGTTGTTTCCGCACTATTTTAGTAGCTCTTATTCATCTAGAAAGTTGAGAAAAATCGGCTAAGTAGACGAACATTTGCTTAACCTTATCACGATAGAACCTAAAATTTTTAGAGTGTGTATTCACCCCACCCCCCTTCTACACACACTATCGATCCCCAACAAGTGGTATCATAAAGAGTTCTTTCTCAGATACTGATATTTATTAATCATGACTTCTCTAAACAAAATTCCTATGTTTTCTAAAGAAGATTATGATGACTAAAAAATACGTTTGCAGACACATCTTTCTGCACAAGATGATGATATGTGGTATGTCATCACCGATGGCCCAAATAAATATTCTCAAGGTCAACACAACTATAGCCATTTCGGGAGGTGAAAAGAAGAAAGGAAAAGAAGGAAGAAGAACATTCAAAAAGAAGAAAGAACAAAGATTACTAGTTGGTGACGAAGGAAAAAGCAAGTGGGCAGAAACAGAATCTGAGTCATCGGATTCAGACAACTCATCCGAAGAAAGTGAGGAGGAGAAAGTCCAGTGCCTAATGGCCAACTCTCAAATAGGAAATGATGATACTGAGGTATTTGATTTTAAATCATCTGAATTCACACGTGAGGATCTTGTTCAAGCACTTAATGACATGGTAAATGAGTATCAGAAGCTTTCTGTATCATTCGAGGAAGTAAAAGCAGAAAAAGAAAGTCTCATTGATAAGTCAAGAGAATCTATTTGTTCACAGCAAAAAAAACTTGATAGTCTAAAGACTAAGCTAAATCTGCTAGCAGCTGAGAATGATGACATGAGACGAGTATTTCAAGCCACTTTATGTGAAAATCAAAAGTTGCTTAAAACAATAAACTCTTGGAATAATTCTTCTACTTGAGGGTTGAGTAAGATACATGAGAACCAGAAACAGGCAGGAGATAAAACCGGCCTAGGATATGGTTCAAATGACTGCACTCTTACTGAGGAAGGTACTCAATCGTATTCTAATAAGGACAATCTAATGTCATAATGTGAAGACCCAAAACAAGGCTTCCAAGCCTACACCAATATGGAAATATTTCTCTACTTGGAAGCTACAATCTTCTCCTTATTGATATACAAAGATGATGGTTGATACATGGAATTCAAATCAAAACTTTTGGCAACAAACAAATCAAGGCTGAATTTTAGCCTCTTATTAAGTTCAAGAATCAGCCCCTTAATACTTTTTATCACATTCTGCATCCGCTCTCTCAAAATACACAGAATTCACAACAGAAATCCTCCATCAAGGCTGCTGAATTTTTGAAGCTCTCTAGGCGTTGTGCTGCTGGTATTGTTGCTCATTTGAGTCACTCTGAGTCAGTAAATTTGCCTACTTCCCCTGCCTATTTCCTTGAGAATTTAGTTATCTTATAGGCTCATTATTCTGCAAAATGTTTCCCTATAATTTGAAGCTTAGGGTCAAAGATTTGAGGGTCAATGATATCTCAATTTCGAAAATTCAGTAGGCTGAATTTTTGAGTTTTGCTTCCCAAGTTTCTGCCCAAGTTTCGATTATTAGTTTTGATTCAAGAACAACTCAGTAAGTGGGCTTGTTTTAAAAACTATTACATATGCTTTAAAGTTTCGATCGTCATAATATGTTTAAACCATTGTTATGAATTCTGATTTACATGTATGAAACTAAAATTGTTTGAGACACTGCTAAGATTCACATTATGAGTGGAAAGGGAATTTCCGAATAATGTATGTTATGACCCTGATGCGGTGGGTAACAATAACCGTTCTATGACCTCACCCCTTAGAGGGATTACATATAGGGGACTGATCAGTTAGCCACATGTAATGAGAGGATTTGTAGTGTTTTTGAATGATAATTATGTTATTAATGATTACATGCTACGTTATGAGATTATCTGAATCTGTTTAAATCATTTTCACTAATATATATATGTATATGATCGATCGGCCCCACTTGCTGAGTGTTTCCCAAAACACTAACCCCCCTTAATTTTCCTCCCCAAATGTCGAAGAAGATTTAGATGATAAAGATCAGGACATGTTTTGGGGTTGGTAAAAAGAAGACATTGATTTCTGATTTCATTCGATTATTCTGGATTTGTTGAATTTCAGTACTTTGAATTATTTTGTGTAATGGACGCTTCCGCAAGTTTTACTAGTGTTTACTGTTTACTTTTTGGCTAAGTTTTGTTGGGATGTAAGACAAGTTATTTTGGATTTTATTTATGAATAAAAGACTGGTTTGGCAGATACTGTACCTACGAGGCTTGTTGCTTTATAATTTTTATAAATTTGAAACAACGCCGGTGACACGTCTCGGACACGGGACGTGACATTGAAGTAGTATTAGAGCCGCCAGGTTCATAATTCATTTGGGAATTCCTTAGCATTTTTTTTACGTTTTCTCATAGTGGGCCAAAAAGGCCAATGTTGTAACGACCCACTGTATCAAGTGGGTGTCTTTTCAGCGTGCTTATGTCCTCACTCACACGCACCCTGAGAAACTTCCCAGGGGGTCACCCATCCTATAATTGCCCCAAGTCAAGCACGCTTAAGTTTGAAGTTCTTATGTGATGAGCTCCCGAAAATAAGATGCACCTTCTTGATATGAATAGTACATATGAAATCTTTTTAAGCCCTCCTCAACCATGTAGTCCCATACCTACACAGTCTCAGAATCCCTCTCATTCCGGCACGAGATTGGTTCATTCATGTCTCCTTCCGCCTAGAAGCCTACCAGGAGCCGCTAATTGTCCGTGCAACCTCTTGACACCGGCGATCACTCCCTGCCTCTTCAGCCCCGGGCGTCACATGCCCACCAGCTTCCGCTTGGTTCGTTCCCGAACCATACCGTACTAAGAGAGGTCGGCTCTGATACCATTTGTAACGACCCACTGTATCAAGACGTGTCTTTTCAGCGTGCTTATGTCCTCACTCACACGCAACCTGAGAAACTTCACAGGGGGTCACCCATCCTATAATTGCCCCAAGTCAAGCACGCTTAACTTTGGAGTTCTTATGTGATGAGCTCTCGAAAATAAGATGCACCTTCTTGATATGAATAGTACATATAAAATCTTTTTAAGCCCTCCTCAACCATGTAGTCCCATGCCTATACAGTCTCAGAATTTCTCTCATTCCGGCACGGGATCGGTTCATTCATGTCTCCCTCCGCCTAGAAGCCTACCAGGAGCCGCTCATTGTCCGTGCAACCTCTTGGCACCGGCGATCACTCCCTGCCTCTTCAGCCCCGGGCGTCACAAATGTAGTCCCCTCCGAAACGATCTCACAAGTTTTGGCCGAACTCAATCGTTTAGGCCTCCGAAATCGCGTTTTTGCCGTTTTAGGAAAGTTTTCGGACGCTTATAACTTCACTTAGAAAATTCAGAAGAACTTTCCCACGACACCCCTAATTCGCAACCCCTGTTACAATCGCAACCGTGACGACAACAACAACAACAACAACAACAACAACAACAACAACAATGGGAATCCACCTCCACCTCTACCACCGAGAGTCAGTATCAGCCCAGAAGATATGATATGGCTATAGCTACGATAGTGGCTACCACCCTCCAAGGTTTGGGCGGAACTCTGCCGCCACCACCGCCACCTTCGGCCCAACATGGGACTAAGTATCACTATGAGTCCCTTAGGAAGAACAAGGCTCCGACCTTCGATGGGAGCTCTGATCCGGAAGTAGGTCAGAACTGGATCAAAACATGGAAACTCAGCGCCGGTCACTTGAAGTTTCGGAAGGAGTTAAGGTCAATGTAGTGGCACCATTCTTGGAGGACAAAGGGAGAAAGTGGTGGGAGGCAATTTCACCAGCAATGATAGTAGTAGGACCGGTAACGTGGCAGCAATTCCGGGATGTTTTTTTGAAATAGTATTTCCAGGCAGAAATCAAATAACAGAATTTGAACGAGTTTGAGAACTTTGTCCAAACCCCAGAGATGTCGGTGATGGAGTACACATCCAAGTTCAACTCCCTTGGAACCTATGTACCGACCGTCATGGCTGATGACACTCTGAAAATGCACCATTACAAGAAGGGACCTAACAGTCGGATCCAGTCAGCCTTTTCAGTTTATCAAGCCACGACTTTTGTTGATCTAATGGGAGCAGCTATTAGAGCTGAGATTGATATCAAACGGCGTGAGGGCGAGTGCAAAAATAAAGGACCCCTCTCGGTCTCAGCCAACAAAAGTGGACAGAAATTCAAAAGGCCAAATCAATCTAGTGGCCCATCCAAAGGTTCCATCCGACTAACGCAGCAATTAATCTATGCCCCATTTGCAACTTTCGCCACCCTGGTGAATGTAGTAGAACCTCCGGTGCGTGTTTTAACTATGGAAATATGGGGCACCGCATTGCTGATTGCCCCGAGCCTAAGAAGGTGGGAATTGGATCAAACGTTGGCGCCGCCCCAGGCAAGCCAAATGAGAACAAACCCAATGCTCGGGTGTTTGCCATCACTCAAGAGGAAGCTGATGATGCAAACAATGTCGTGGCAGGTACCATTCTGATCAATCAATTTCCTGCTTATGTATTGTTTGATTGTGGTGCCACACATTCTTTTATATCTCAGAGATTTTCTAAGAAGTTAAGGCTTGAACCTGAAATGCTTGTCGAACCTTATATAGTAGCGACTCCTACTAGCAAACTATTGAGATTCATAAGGTTCACCGAAACTGCAATATATGTATCAATAGGCATACTTTCGAAGCCAGCTTGATTCAACTCAATATGGTTGAATTCGATGCAATTTTGGGTATGGATTGGTTAGCCAAGAACCATGCATTGGTCGATTGTAGAGGGAAGAACATGAAGCTTCGGGTACCAAACAAAAAGGAAGTCATCTTTTAAGGCAAAGACAAGGGACGCAAATCCGTCTTATCTGCTTCCCAAGCATGGAAATTCATGAAGAACGGTGAGGAAATTTACCTAGCTATGATTAGCAAAGTAAAATAAAGAACCGAACTTAAACTGGAAGATATTCTGGTAGTGCAAGAATTCCCAGACGTCATTCCTGAGGAATTACCTGGAACTGTTCCAGATAGGGAAGTAGAATTCGAAATTAATTTGGTACCAGATGATGTACCAATCTCTAAAGAACCATATCGAATGGCACCAGCTGAACTTAAGGAGTTAAAGGATCAACTCCAAGAGTTGGATAAAAAACAAATCAGACCAAGTGATTCTCCGTGGGGAGCTCTTGTCTTGTTTGTAAAGAAAAAGGATGGGAGTATGAGATTGTGTATTGACTACAGAGAGTTAAACAAGATCAAAATCAAGAACAAATAACCTCTTCCAAGAATCGATGATCTTTTCGATCAACTCAAAGGAGCTATAGTTTTCTCCAAACTCGACCTTCGATCAGGGTACCATCAGCTAAAGGTCAAAGCTGAATACGTCTCGAAGACAACTTTCAGAACAAGGTATGAAAACTATGAGTTCACAGTAATGCCCTTCGGATTGACAAATTCTCCAGCGGCATTTATGGACCTCATGAATAGAGTGTTCAAACCTTTTCTCGATAAATTATTGGTAGTTTTTATCGATGACATTCTTGTGTATTCACCAAGTGATGAAGACCACAAGGAACATCTCCGTCTCACCCTGCAGACACTTAGAGAAAGAGAGTTGTACGCAAAATTCAAGAAACACAAATTTTGGCTCAAAAGTGTCACGTTCTTGGGCCATATCATCTCAGAGACCGGCGTGTCTGTGGATCCCAATAAAGTGGAAGCAATCTATGACTGGCCCAGACCAAAGACAGTGACCGAGATTCAGAGATTTTTGGGTTTAGCAGGTAATTTCCAAAATTTTGTTGAGGGATTCTCTTCTATAGCTATAACTCTCACCAAACTCACACAAAAGAATTCTAGGTTTAACTAGAATGATGATTGTGAGAAAATCTTTGTGACTCTGAAAAAGAGACTTGCGCCTACCCCGGTGTTGATACTACCGGAATAAGGCAAAGACTTTTCCATTTATAGTAACGCATCTAAAGGAGGTTTAGGGTGTGTGCTCATGCAAGATGTAAGAGTAATTTCTTATGCTTCAAGGCAATTAAAACCATATGAGCAGAACTACCCAACTCATGACCTCGAATTGGCTGCCGTAGTGTTCGCACTAAAAATTTGGAGACACTACCTCTACGGTTCTAAGTGTGAGATTTTCACTGACCATCAAAGCCTCAAGTATTTGTTCACTCAGAAGGAGTTAAACATGAGGCAGAGGAGATGGATAGAACTGTTTAAGGATTACGACTTGACCATTAGCTACCATCCAGGCAAGGAAAATAAAATGGCTGACTCTTTAAGTCGAAAGGATATGAGTAAAATGATCTTGGCTTTTGTCTCGATCCAAAAATGTTTTCGAGAGACAGTCAAATTAAACCAAGATCGAGATCCCTTATTGACAAAACTCAAGGAACAAGTCAAGGAAGGGAAGTCGAATGATTTTCAGTCAGATGAGAAATGAGTCTTGTGGATGAAAGGATGATTGTGTGTACCAGACGTTGATAATATTCGTCAAGAAGTGATGTCTGAAGCACATAAATCAAAATTTTCGATCCATCCTAGTAGTACAAAGATGTATAGAGATTTGAAGAAGAACTTCTGGTGGAACGAAATGAAAAGAGATGTGGCCGAATTCGTCTCTAGATGTCAAGTATGCCAAAAGGTCAAAGAAGAACACCAAAGACCTGGAGGATTACTTCACCCCCTAGAAATTCCCGAATGGAAATGGGAGCACATTTCCATGGACTTTGTAGTAGGACTCCCAAAATCAAGGCAAAGCCATGACGGAATTCGGGTAATTGTCGATAGACTCACAAAGTCTGCTCACTTCCTACCAGTCCGTATGAATTACAACTTGGATAAGTTGGCTATGCTATACATGGACAATATATTCAGACTTCATGGGGTTCCAGCAAGTATCTTATCAGACAGAGACCCAAGGTATGTGTCCCATTTTTGGAAAAGCTTCCTAGAGGCTATGGGAACCAAATTCACCCTCAGTACAACCTACCATCCTCAAACTGACAGACAAACCGAGAGAACAATTCAAACTCTTGAGGATATTTTGAGGGCATGTGTTCTAGACTTCAGCAGTAATTGGAGCGAACACTTACCCATAATTGAGTTCGCCTACAATAACAACTATCACAACAATATTAGAATGGCACCATACAAGGCACTGTATGGGAGAAGATGTCGATCACCACTATATTGGGATGAAGTGGGAGATAAGTCTATTACGAGACCAGAACTTGTCCAAACAACAGTGGAGAAAGTTGTGGTTATCAGGGAAAAACTCAAGGCTACACAAGATCGACAGAAGTGTTGCGCTGACATGAAAAGGTGACCTTTGGAATTAAAGATTGGTGAGAAGGAATATGTAAAAGTATCACCAATGAAAGAAGTCGTCCGATTCATCAAAGCTGGAAAAATGAACCCTAGATACATCGGACCTTTCGAAATATTGGAGAAGGTGGGTACACTTGCTTATAGACTAACACTGCCACCAAGTATGTCAAGAATTCATGATGTGTTCCATGTCTCGCAACTTAGAAAATATATCTCAGATTCGAATCATGTCCTTGAAGTTGAACCACTCTTGATTGATGGGAATTTGACTGAGAAACTAAAGTATGAGGAATTCCCTATACAAGTAGTGGATACCATGGATCAAGTCCTTAGGCAAAGGACCATCCCTTATTGCAAATTGCAATTGTCAAATCACACTCAAAGAGAAAAAACGTGGGAATTGAAAGAGATGATACAGAAGAAGTATCCCTACCTCTTTGAATATCAAGTTAACTCAAGTTTCGAGGACGAAACTGTTGGAAAACTGGCGAGTTCCCAGACCAATTACGATTGATACCCGGTGCAGCGGAAGTTTAAAAATTTTTCATGGAACGTTTCCATGGTATGGGTATCAACCGTTCATCGATTGAATTACGTGTGTGTAAAATTTAAATAACAATTTAAATAAATTTTACCTCAAATCTCGCAACGAGATTAATGGACACCAACAGAACAATTCTGCTCTTGTTGTCTCTCCCTGGAACCGATGAACGCCTTCAATCAGGTCCACGAACAGAGGTTTAATCCCTCTGATAGATTGCACTAGAAAATCTATCAGAAGTTTTCTGCGAAGAGAATACACGAATTTGATTCGTTATTCCTTACTGCGATTCAAAATCACAGACCGGAATTTTCTCTGACAGAGTAGGGAGGGGGCGGCCAAAAAAAACGTTTTGAGAGGCTAGGGTTTTCGAAAAATTGCTCTCAAAATAATGACCTGTTGTGTGTAATTTCTGTACTGAAATAACTTATTTATAATGCAGGCCACTAACACCTTAGGGCCCATTAGTCATAAGCTGGGGCCCGACAAGCAAAGCCCGCTCGTTCAGAAATTAATATAAAATTCATCGTGACTCCGATTGATGAAACGATTTCACCAATGTGCACAGAAACCATTTCTGCACGTTTTAAAGTCAAAATAAATTTTCCTGAATCCGAATTCAGTGGTTTCCAAAAATGTCCATCCCTATGTCATTTTAGGAAATCCTACTCCCTTACTCTTATTTAAGAAGTCCAACTCCTTAGTTCATTAAATTTAACTCTTTAAATTTAACTATCTCAACGGGGATTAAAACTCCATTACACTGTGTGACCCTCAATGGTTCAGGGATACAGCTAGCCGTGGGCTCACAACTCCTTGTGACTCGGAACAACACTTTCCGACTTGCCCAACGAATCATGGTAAAGTGCCTAGCAACATCGCCCCATGATTCCCTAGGTATCTCTGATAGTGCCTACAAGAACCAGTAGATTTTGGTTAGCGTACAGTACGGTCCCTTCATCCATATATCCCGATCGAATCAACAACCATTGGTATATCGAGAGTCGCTCAAGATTCGATAACTATGCAATGCATCTTGAAGATCAAATTAGTGACATCGCATGTGCTACTAAGAAACCATTTCTTAAATCACATCAAGTACTCTGGCCAGAGATTTGTCACACTAATATCTCCTCAGATCGCATAGGATATCCACACTCGCAAGTATGTGGTGAATCCTTGACAACAATGCATTGACTCCTATATGTGTCGTAACTGTACCCAATCTCGACACCTGATGACCCCCTCAGAGTCGGTAAACGAGTCAAAGCACAGTACTAGCATATAGAGTCTCCATGATGTTTCAAGTCGTAAGGACTAATGGTGTACAACCAAAACCGCGGACTTTATCCACTCGATAAGTGATAACCACTTGGAAAGTCCGGATAGGGTAGTTCGACTATTCATCCTATGAATATCCATTTGCATGCTTCGAACATCTCCATGTTCCCTACCAATGAAACGTGGTACTCCGCATCGCAAATGCTAGTCTCAAACTCGAGCGATCCTTATCCTTATTATCGGACGGCTCAATCGACTAGGAACGGTTTTAGAATATACAGTGACTATAAGATGTATTTCATGATAGACATCTCCATGTTCTACCACATCTTACATACACTATAGTATATTCAAGGTCTTTATCAAAACAACAATAGTATATCACAATATAACAATATGAAGTAATATAAAGTCATTGCCATAAAAGTGTAAATAATATTAAACAAAAGATTGTTTATACAAAGAGTCAACAAAGCCCATAGCCACACAGTTGGCTCACTGGGCACCCACTCTTACAATCTCCCACTTGCCCTATAGCCAACTAGTCATACTACGTAGACCCATTGCTTCGCGATGTTTGTCAAACAATGGTCCTGGCAAAGGCTTAGTAAGTGGATCAGCGATATTGTCTGCAGAGGCCACTCGTTCGACACTGATGTCTCCTCTTTCCACAATCTCCCGGATTATGTGGTATTTCCTCAGTACGTGTTTGGATCTTTGATGAGACCTTGGTTCCTTTGCTTGAGCAACGGCACCCGTGTTGTCGCAGTACACCGGACTGGACCAACAAATTCAGGAATGACGCCCAACTCTTGGACGAAATTCCTCATCCAAACGGCCTCTTTAGCAGCAGCTGATGCTGCAATGTATTCAGCCTCAGTGGTGGAATCCGCTGTGGTGTCCTGCTTGGAACTTTTCCAAGAGACAGCACCGCCATTGAGCATGAACACAAATCCAGAGGTTGACTTCGAGTCATCCACATCACTTTGGAAGCTAGAGTCGGTATAGCCTTCCAGTTTGAGTTCTCGTCCTCCATAAACCATGAACATATTCTTAGTCCTTCGCAAGTACTTAAGAATGTCCTTCACGGCTTTCCAATGCATCTGACCAGGATTAGACTGATATCTGCTCGTGACACTCAGAGCAAATGCTACATCCGGTCTGGTAGATCATCCCATACATGATACTACCTATAGCTGACGCATATGGTACATGTGTCATATTCTCTATCTGCATCAGTCTTGGGACACATAGACTTGGATAGAGAAACTCCATGACACATGGGTAGATGTCCTCTCTTGGACCCATCCATTGAAAACCGTTTCAATATGGTATCGATGTAGGTTGATTGAGTGAGTCCTATCATTCTCTTAGATCTATCCCTATAGATCTGTATCCCAAGAATGTAGGATGCCTCACCCAAATCCTTCATCGAAAATCTACCTGATAACCATATCTTTGTTGACTGCAACATCCCTACATCATTCCCAATGAGTAGGATGTCATCAACATAAAGTACTAAGAATGTCACCGCATCCTTAACTACTTTCTTGTACACGCAAGGTTCCTCCGGGTTCTTGATGAAACCAAAGTCTTTAATTGTTTCATCAAATTTCTGGTTCCAACTTCTTGATGCTTGTTTTAGACCATAAATTGATCTCTGAAGCTTGCATACCTTATGCTCGCTTCCCATGGATGTGTACCCCTCAGGCTGCTTCATATAGATTTCTTCCTTAATGTCTCCATTAAGAAAAGCAGTCTTCACATCCATTTGCCATATCTCATAGTCATACCATGCAGCTATGGCAATTAGGATTCTTATGGACTTGAACATTGCGACTGGTGAAAAGGTTTCATCATAGTCAACTCCTTGCCTTTGAGTATAACCTTTCGCCACCAATCGCGCCTTGTAGGTCAATACCTTACCATCAGGCCCAAGCTTTCTTTTGTAGATCCATTTACACCCTATTGGAACAATTCCATCGGGAGGATCCACTAAAGTCCAGACTTGGTTAGTATGCATCGAATCCAATTCTGATTGCATAGCTTCAAGCCATAAATTCGAATCCGCATCAGAAATTGCTTCCTTGAAGCTTCTTGGATCACATCCAATGTCGGGTTCATCTTGACCCTCTTCAAGAAGAAGACCATATCGAACTGGAGGTCTAGAAGTCCTCTCGGATCTTCTAGGTGCAGGCGTGTCCAGCAATGGTTCCTGAGGTGTGGGATCGTTATTTTGTATTTCGGGTTCTTCTCGAACTTCTTCGAGTTCCATCATCTCGCCTTTCTTATCCAATAAGAACTCCTTCTCCAAGAAGGTGGCATTCCGTGAAACAAACACCTTTGTTTCAGCAGGATAATAGAAATAATATCCGATTGAATTCTTCGGATACCCCACAAAATAACACAAGCTGGATCGACTATCCAACTTATCTCCCACTGTCCGCTTCACGTAAGCAGGACATCCCCAAATCCTCAAGTACGAATACTTAGGAGCTTTGCCATTCCATAACTCGTATGGTGTTTTGTCCACTGCTTTAGTGTGGACGTTATTCAACAACAATACCGCCGTTTCAAGCGCATAGCCCCAAAACGAAGGTGGAAGCTCAGTGAAGCTCATCATAGATCGAACCATGTCCAACAAAGTTCGATTACGGCGCTCCGATACACCATTAAGCTGTGGTGTCATAGGAGGAGTCCACTGAGAGAGAATCCCATTCTCTTTTAGATAGTCCAAAAATTCGGTACTCAAGTATTCTCCACCTCGATCCGATCGAAGTGCTTTAATACTTTTACCTAGCTTGTTTTCTACTTCAGCCTTGAATTCTTTGAACTTTTCAAATGCTTCAGACTTATATTTCATTAAATATAAATACCCATACCTAGAATAATCATCAGTAAAGGTAATGAAGTAGGTGTGGCCATGTTGAGTCCCTACTCTAAATGGACCACAAACATCTGTATGGATCAAATCCAACAGATTTTGACTACGTTCAGGCTTCCCCTTAAAAGGAGATTTAGTCATTTTCCCTTTTAGGCAGGATTCACAAGTAGGTAGAGAGTTAATATCAGACATATCAAACATGCCCTCTCCCACTAGCTTGTTCATCCTCCTTGAGGAAATA
Source organism: Henckelia pumila (assembly GCF_033568475.1). Lineage (NCBI taxonomy): Eukaryota > Viridiplantae > Streptophyta > Magnoliopsida > Lamiales > Gesneriaceae > Henckelia > Henckelia pumila. The sequence continues at coordinate 61,236,860 of NC_133123.1, forward strand.
TGACCTAGTCTAGCGTGCCAAAGGTTTGCCGGGTTTTGACTATCGATTTTCCTTTTGTTTGTTGTCGCCGGTTTGTCAATACAATTCACTGGAACGTCTTTTAGTTTTAAATTATATAGATCGTTTTCAAGTTGTCCATTTCCAATTAAACATTCATTCTTGTAAATACTGCAAATCCCATTCACAAAATTACAAGAATAACCATCTCTATCAAGCATAGAAATAGAAATAATGTTTTTAATTAAATCTGGCACAAATAAAACATCTCTCAACAATAATTTAAAACCATTCTGCAAAATCAAACAAACATCTCCAATGGCCGTAGCTTCAACTCTGGAACCATTCCCGAGCCTTAGCTGGGTCTCACCCATTCTAAGCCTGCGACTTCTTGTCATCACCTGCAAATCATTGCAAATGTGAGAACCACATCCGGTATCCAATACCCAAGAAGTTGTATTAAGTGACATGTTTATTTCGATATAGAACATACCCTTTGCAGTTCCCAACTGCTCAAGATACTCCTTGCAGTTGCGCTTCCAATGACCCGGCTTCTTGCAGTAATGGCAAACATCCTTGGATTTTCCATCGTTTGAAGCCTTTGTCTTTTGCTTCTTCTCGGGTTCCACTTTCTTGGGTGGGGCAGAACGTTTCTTGCCCTTCATACTTGGCCCCTTCTTAGCAGAAGATGAGGAGCCCACCAAGAAAGCTGGCTTATCCTTCTTAAGTGTGGATTCATATGTAACGAGCATATTGACCATCTCTTCAAGGGTGGCCTCTATCTTGTTCATATTAAAATTTATCACGAATCCATCAAATGAAGAAGGAAGAGATAGAAGCAGCAAGTCCACATTGAGTTCATGCTCCAACACCAAATCAAGGGTCGCTAACTTCTGTATGAGCCAAATCACTCGTACCCCATGATCACGGACCGAAGTCCCTTCACGCATGCGGCACGTCATCAACTCCTTAACAGTAGAGAACCTTTCAGCCCTCGACTGAGCCCCAAAAAGTTCCTTGAGTTGCGTGTGAATGTCAGCAGCATTCACCGTGTCCTCAAATCGCCTCTGGAGTTCATCAGACATCGAGGCTTGCATATAGCATTTGGTCTTGATGTCATGGTCACACCATGCATCAAGTTTGGCCAATTCCTCCGGACTTATGTCAGCTGGTGCTTCCTTCGGAGGTGCTTTCTCTAACACGTAGAGCATTTTCTCCGAAGTTAAGACAATCTTCAACTTCCGGAACCATTCCGTATAGTTGGCGCCAGTCAGCTTGTTTTGTTCGAGGATCGAGAATAAAGGATTTCGCGAATTCATTGTGTGAAATACTGAAAAGGAAAAACAGATATATCAATGATTGTTTAACAATTTACTAAGACATAAAATAGGCGAATTTAATTTTATGAATCTCACTCCCACTATTTTAAACGATTTCACCACCCTCTAGTGAAAACGGGAAACTTTTTCCTTAGTGAGAACATGGAGTCCAATTGACAAACTTATGGTCCCGAATAATATCAGCCAACCATAATTCTCAAAAGGTAGAGCCCAATTGCTTCCAAAGCAACCCCCATGTATTTACCTCATGTCCAATAAGGGCCCAATAATATGACGCCGTTTAAAGTGACATGTCAAGATGACCCATCAATATTAAGTTGTGATGGACGGTCGCCATGTGGATCCCCCAATAATATGAGCCGATCCCATGGGAGTTCCACCCAACTTACAACATTTGTCGATCCAATGTACAGCTTTCCGACGAACGGGCCCCCCCAATAATATGAGCCGGACCGTATCCGCGGGTAGCATCACATACATTGACCGTTGATGGAAGGTAGGAACATTTAAACAATATTTAAATTTCCTTTATTTATCTTGATATAAATTTTAAATCATATTTAAAATGAGGGATTTTATTTATAAAAATATTTGTCTCATCATTTTTAATTTATTGCATGCATTGCCGGATTCACGCAATTTATGTCTAAACATGCATACAATCATAATATCACATATTATATAGGATGATCGATTCCATTTCTAATTGACCCGTGGTTGCCAATCACGGGTCTTAGTCCAATCCTAGGTAATATGCAGTATGCAAATGCAATCCTATTACATATGCTTCCAATTTACATTTCTTCAGTCTTCATTGTCTGCTGGGCCCACCATCTTCAAATCTTGATCTCCCACTAAATCTAATGTATTTACAATTAAATAACAATGACAAGTAGGGGATACATTTTTAGGGGGTGGGAACGGGCTATAAACCAAGCCCACTTTTATTACATATGACATTCATATCGGGCCATAAACCAGGCCCATTAATAAAACCAACAACAATAAAGACAAAATGTAAATTCCTAACATACACCTACAAAATTGGTCATGGCAATCGATCATCCTTATCCAATAACATTTAATTCAAAATTAATTTATTGGATAACATGCTGTGGCAATTCAAATTTAAACAAGATAAAATCATATTTTATATATAAAATCACATTTCACATATAAAATCATATTTTATCTCCATATCAAATAAAATCATATTTTATCTATAAAATCCAATTTTACAAATAAAATCATATTTTATCTAATATATCATAAGATCATATCTTATCATCAATTGTACCAAAATAATTGATTTCAAAATTCAATTTACGGATAAAATATTAAAATTTTCCAAAAATTCAAATTTATCCAAAATCAATTTTAAAATTTACGGACTCGAACAATTCGATCCGAAATCTCGTGAACCAATCAAAAACAATTTTTGACCGGACCAAAAATAAAATTTTAAATATTAAAATTAATAAAAAAAAATTAAAAAATTAATTTTTTCCCGCGGGCCACCCGGGACACTCCCGGGTCGGCCCGCACCCGGGGCGCGGGCCGGGGGCAGCCCGGCTGCCCCCTTAGGGCAGCGCCTGGCGCCGCCCCTGGGCGGCGCCGTGCGCTGCCCTGGGCGGCGCCGAGCGCCGCCCCTGGGCAGCGCCGAGCGCTGCCCTGCGCAGCGCCCAGCGCTGCGCTGGGCAGCGCACAGCGCTGCCCTGGGCGGCGCCGTGCGCCGCCCTGGGCGGCGACGGTCGCCGCCTTGGGCGGCGCTGTGCGCCCCCTTTGGGCGGCGCCGTGCGCTGCCCGGGGCAGCAACAATTGCTGCCCCACCGGGCAGCGATCCAATCGCTGCCCGGGTTTTGCCCCGAAAAAAAATTTTTTTTTTATTAAAAATATTTATTTTGTTTCATAAACCGAGACTCAAAAATTTTGTACAATTGATTATTCAATCGATTGATCTGAGCAACCTGGCTCTGATACCACTGTTGGAAAACTGGCGAGTTCCCAGACCAATTACGATTGATACCCGGTGCAGCGGAAGTTTAAAAATTTTTCATGGAACGTTTCCATGGTATGGGTATCAACCGTTCATCGATTGAATTACGTGTGTGTAAAATTTAAATAACAATTTAAATAAATTTTACCTCAAATCTCGCAACGAGATTAATGGACACCAACAGAACAATTCTGCTCTTGTTGTCTCTCCCTGGAACCGATGAACGCCTTCAATCAGGTCCACGAACAGAGGTTTAATCCCTCTGATAGATTGCACTAGAAAATCTATCAGAAGTTTTCTGCGAAGAGAATACACGAATTTGATTCGTTATTCCTTACTGCGATTCAAAATCACAGACCGGAATTTTCTCTGACAGAGTAGGGAGGGGGCGGCCAAAAAAACGTTTTGAGAGGCTAGGGTTTTCGAAAAATTGCTCTCAAAATAATGACCTGTTGTGTGTAATTTCTGTACTGAAATAACTTATTTATAATGCAGGCCACTAACACCTTAGGGCCCATTAGTCATAAGCTGGGGCCCGACAAGCAAAGCCCGCTCGTTCAGAAATTAATATAAAATTCATCGTGACTCCGATTGATGAAACGATTTCACCAATGTGCACAGAAACCATTTCTGCACGTTTTAAAGTCAAAATAAATTTTCCTGAATCCGAATTCAGTGGTTTCCAAAAATGTCCATCCCTATGTCATTTTAGGAAATCCTACTCCCTTACTCTTATTTAAGAAGTCCAACTCCTTAGTTCATTAAATTTAACTCTTTAAATTTAACTATCTCAACGGGATTAAAACTCCATTACACTGTGTGACCCTCAATGGTTCAGGGATACAGCTAGCCGTGGGCTCACAACTCCTTGTGACTCGGAACAACACTTTCCGACTTGCCCAACGAATCATGGTAAAGTGCCTAGCAACATCGCCCCATGATTCCCTAGGTATCTCTGATAGTGCCTACAAGAACCAGTAGATTTTGGTTAGCGTACAGTACGGTCCCTTCATCCATATATCCCGATCGAATCAACAACCATTGGTATATCGAGAGTCGCTCAAGATTCGATAACTATGCAATGCATCTTGAAGATCAAATTAGTGACATCGCATGTGCTACTAAGAAACCATTTCTTAAATCACATCAAGTACTCTGGCCAGAGATTTGTCACACTAATATCTCCTCAGATCGCATAGGATATCCACACTCGCAAGTATGTGGTGAATCCTTGACAACAATGCATTGACTCCTATATGTGTCGTAACTGTACCCAATCTCGACACCTGATGACCCCCTCAGAGTCGGTAAACGAGTCAAAGCACAGTACTAGCATATAGAGTCTCCATGATGTTTCAAGTCGTAAGGACTAATGGTGTACAACCAAAACCGCGGACTTTATCCACTCGATAAGTGATAACCACTTGGAAAGTCCGGATAGGGTAGTTCGACTATTCATCCTATGAATATCCATTTGCATGCTTCGAACATCTCCATGTTCCCTACCAATGAAACGTGGTACTCCGCATCGCAAATGCTAGTCTCAAACTCGAGCGATCCTTATCCTTATTATCGGACGGCTCAATCGACTAGGAACGGTTTTAGAATATACAGTGACTATAAGATGTATTTCATGATAGACATCTCCATGTTCTACCACATCTTACATACACTATAGTATATTCAAGGTCTTTATCAAAACAACAATAGTATATCACAATATAACAATATGAAGTAATATAAAGTCATTGCCATAAAAGTGTAAATAATATTAAACAAAAGATTGTTTATACAAAGAGTCCTTAGGCAAAGGACCATCCCTTATTGCAAATTGCAATTGTCAAATCACACTCAAAGAGAAAAAACGTGGGAATTGAAAGAGATGATACAGAAGAAGTATCCCTACCTCTTTGAATATCAAGTTAACTCAAGTTTCGAGGACGAAACTTCTTATGAGGGAAGGATGTGAAGACCCAAAACTTGGCTTTCAAGCTTACACCAATATGGAAATATTTCTCTACTTGGAAGCTACAATCTTCTCCTTATCGTTATACCAAGATGATCACTAATACATGTAATTCAAATCAAAACTTTTGGCAACAAACAAATCAAGGCTGAAGTTTAGCCTCTTATTAAGTGCAAGAATCAGCCCCTTTATCCTCATTATCACATTCTGCATCCGCTCACTCAAAATACACAGAATTCACAACAGAAATCCTCCCTCAAGGCTGCTGAATTTTCAAAGCTATCTAGGCGTCGTGCTGCTGGTACTGTTGCTCGTTTTAGTCACTTTGAGTCAGTAATTTTTCCTACTTCATATTCCTATTTCCTTGAGAATTTAGTTATCTTATATGCTCATTATTCTGCCAATTTTCCCCATAATTTGAAGGTTAGGGTCAAAGATTTTGTAGTGACCCTAACCCGGATCACCTACTAACAGAACTTAGGCATGCAATTAACTTAATAAAACAGATATCAGAATAAACTGGTGGAAACCATAAACAAATACAATCCCAAGAAAAGGAATCTGTAATTTATCCAAATATTATACAACCAAATCGAATAGCTGTATCAACCCAAAACAACAGAAATAAAACCTAGATAAAGCTCCAGCTGGCCAACCACTGCCTAGCCCCTCTTGGATCCACCCGCCTCGTCCAATCGCAAACCTGCCCCATGGAATAGGGTGTTCAAAAACACAGAGTACGAGACGTGAGCATAAAATGCTCTGTACGAGAGTATGAGTATACATGCATGCAAAGTAAACTCCCTATAAAATCAAGGTCAAGGATCAGATAACAGAGACAGACCGGGCCCTGGTATGTAGCACGCTGTACCGCCGCTTCAGGAGGTGGCTCCCATACCGAAATACAAGTGGATATGCCGGACCCAAATCGATGGAAGTCCAACCACTAACAGGATAGGGAAAAACCATACTAACAGACATCTCAAAGGAGATAGCTCAGTATGCAAATGAATGCAGCATAAATTAATGACATATAAACCATGCAGTCACATAATACATGCATACTCAGTCAGGATATCTCGAACAGTACTTTCGTACCTCAAATCAGTGCAAGTTCTACCAACTCTAGGTCCACGCCTATAGTCTGCTCTACACTACCAAATGATACTACTATCATTATAGTGCTCTAAAAGCCTTAACTAAGCTATTGCATACTCCTAAATATTTATAGGAAGCAAAAGCTATACCTTCGTCCGTCGTTAGCCCTTTGATGTCGATGCCTCCAGAACTTGGGCACAACTCCGCTACGACTATCGAACGCCTCGACGACTCCCGGGGCAAGCCTAGGAAGGCTAGAACAACTCGAATACGACTAGAGTAGAGAGGAAATCCGGAATTGGCAATTGAAAGTGAATTCTCGGAAATCTATTTATAGACAACGATCGGAGCCTCCGATCCTCGATCAGAACGTCCGAACCTCGATCAGAACGTCCGATCCATCCATCGGAGCTTTCGAAGATCCTAATCTGCCGCGTGTCAAAATATCACTTGTTGACTTCGGATAGGGGTGATCGGAGCTTCCGATCCTGATCGGAGCTTCCGATCCTGATCGGAGCTTCCGATCTTGACACACGTCATGCCTGACGCAATACCATCAGAGTTTCCGATCCTGCATCGGAGCTTCCGATCCTGTTCGAAGCTTCCGAACTCACCTTCGGAGCTTCCGAACTCTTCCCAAGTAATTATGATTAATTCCTTAATTACTGATTTTGGTTACGGGCTACTACATTCTCCCCCACTTAAGATATTTCGTCCTCGAAATCAGATCTTAAGTACTGAATGTAATACAGAAATCAGAAACATTCTTTATTCAAATCAAACGTTTATAGATTTTGCAACTGAATACAACTAAAAGAATGAAATCAAAACAACTCAGGATGGTCTTCACGCATCCTGTCTTCAAGTTCCCAAGTAGCCTCCTCAGTGCCTCGGCGTTGCCACTGAACTAAAACCAGAGGAATGACTTTGTTCCGCAAAACCTTATCCTTATAATCCAAGATACGAATAGGTTTCTCAACATAAGTCAAATCCTTGCTCACCTGAACCTCAGACCGCTGCAGAATATGAGACTCATCCGCCACATACCGTCGCAACAGAGATATGTGGAACACGTCGTGAATACTGGAAAGATGCAGTGGCAAAGCTAGTCGATAAGCCAAATCGCCAATGCTCTCCAAGATCTCAAACGGACCGATAAATCTGGGAGACAACTTGCCCTTAAGGCCAAATCTGAGAATCTTGCGGAAAGGTGACACTCTCAGAAACACTTTCTCCCCGACATCGAACTGCAAAGGCCTACGCTTGGTATTAGCATAGCTGGCCTGACGATCCTGTGCAGTCTTAATCCATTTCTTTATATGATCAATAATGTCTATTGCTTGCTGGATAAACTCTGGTCCCTCAGCCTGTCTCTCCCCCACTTCTTCCCAAAAGAGTGGAGTACGACAACGTCGCCCGTACAACGCCTCAAAAGGTGCCATTCCAATACTAGTTTGATAGTTGTTGTTGTACGCGAACTCGATCAATGGCAAATGATCCTGCCAGGCTGAACCAAAATCCATGACGCACGCTCTAAGCATATCCTCCAAAGTACGGATAGTGCGTTCTGACTGTCCATCGGTCTCCGGATGATAGGCAGTACTCAAACTGAGAGTAGTACCCATCGCACGCTGAACACTCCCTCAGAACCTAGAAGTAAACCTGGGGTCTCGATCGCTGACAATGCTCACATGCACTCCATGAAGTCGAACGATCTCCTAAATGTACAATCGAGCCATACGATCCATATTGTACTCCTGGCTATAGGCAATGAAATGCGCTGACTTGGTGAGTCGATCCACCACAACCCAGATAGCTTCACAGTTCCTCGGGGATAACGACAAATGAGTCACAAAGTCCATTGTGATAAACTCCCATTTCCATTCAGGAATAGGCAGACTGTGAAGCAATCCTCCAGGTCGTCGGTGCTCTGCCTTGACCTGTTGACACACCAAACATCTCAAAACAAACTGATAAACACTGCATTTCATACCCTTCCACCAGAAACGAGTACGTAGATCCTTGTACATCTTGTTGCTCCCAGGATGAATACTCAACTTAGTGCGATGCGCCTGAGACAAAATCTCCTCTCGCAACTCTTCATCCTGCGGAATCACAAGCTTACCAGACAAACACAGAAAGCCATCTGACTGATAATGAAATCCAGACGAGCTACCCTCGTTATCTAGACGAGCTAAACGCTGGGTCTTCGAATCAGACATCTGAGCATCTCGAATCCGCGAATACAAAGCTGGCTCAGATAATATCGCAAACATCTGGATACTCTGCATACCTTTCTTATGCTTGAATGTATAACCTAAAGTACAACAGTCACTGATCGCACTAGACATCGAACAAGTCTGAAGTGCGGATAGTCGCACCTTGCGACTCAAAGCATCAGCAGTGAGATTAGCAGCTCCCGGATGGAACTTAATCTCGCAATCATATTCCTTAAGCAAGTCCATCCAACGTCTCTGCCTCATGTTCAACTCCGCCTGAGTGAACAAATACTTGAGACTCTTATGGTCGGTGAAGATCTCAAATTACTCGCCATACAGATAATGACGCCAGATCTTCAAAGCGAACACAATGGCTGCTAACTCCAAATCATGGACTGGGTAGTTGTCCTCGTGAAGCTTCAGCTGTCTAGAAGCGTATGCGAGCACATGCCCATTCTGAGTCAGGACACAACCTAACCCCTGAAGAGAAGCATCAGTGTACACCACATACCCTCCAGATCCTGACGGTAATGCCAACACCGGCGCAGAAGTCAACCGCCGTTGAAGCTCACAGAAGTTCTCCTCACACTCGGAGGACCACTCGAAGTCCACACCCTTGCGGGTAAGCTGCGTCAAAGGTCGAGCTAACTGAGAGAAGTTCAGAATGAAGCGATGATAATACCCTGCTAGACCCAGAAAACTACGGATCTCAGTAACCGTCATCGGACGCGACCAATTAAGTACCGCTTCAATCTTGCTTGGATCAACAGAAATCCCTTCTCTGGATATGATATGGCCAAGAAAGACCACTCGATCCATCCAGAACTCACACTTGCTTAGCTTGGCATACAAATTCTCATCTCGAAGAGTCTGCAGTACCAACCGCAAGTGAGAAACATGTTCTTCCGTATTACGCGAATACACCAAGATGTCGTCAATGAAGACCACGACAAACTTGTCCAAATACTCCCTGAAGACACGGTTCATCAGATCTATGAATATAGCCGGCGCATTAGTCAAACCAAATGGCATCACTAGAAACTCGTAATGCCCATAGCGAGTACGGAATGCAGTCTTGGCTACTTCCTGATCACGGACTCTCAACTGATGATACCCAGAGCTGAATCGAGTCACTGTGAAGAACAAGTATCCGTTGCCTCGTATTGATGATACCCAGATCTCAAGTCAATCTTGGAGTAAACTGACGTGCCATGCAGCTGATCAAACAAGTCATCAATACGAGGCAACGGATACTTGTTCTTCACAGTGACTCGATTCAGCTGCCGATAGTCAATGCACAGCCGCATCGACCCATCCTTCTTCTTTACAAAAAGAACAGGAGCTCCCCAAGAAGATACACTAGGACGAATGTACCCCTTGTCCAAAAGATCATGTAGCTGATTCTTCAACTCATGCATCTCTGACGGAGCCAGACGATATGGTGCTCGAGAAATAGGCGAAGTACCCGGCATCAACTCTATGCCAAACTCGACTTCCCTAATAGGAGGAAAACCCGGAATCTCATCAGGAAATACATCTGGGAATTCATCCACAACAGGAATGCTCTCTATCCCAATACTCTCAGCGGACAAATCAACTGCATAGATAAGGTAGCCTTCCCCGCCAGACTCTAGTGCTCGACAAGCTCTCAAAGCTGATACCAAAGGCATCGGGGGTCGCGCTCCCTCACCATAGAAAAACCAGCTTTCGCTCCCTTCCGGATGAAAGCGTACTAATCTCTGATAGCAGTCCACTGAAGCTCGATAGGTAGTCAACATATCTATTCCCAGAATGCAGTCAAAGTCGTCCATCGCCAGGACCATGAGATTTGCTAACAGAATGTTCCCTTCAAACTCTAAAGGGCAACCCATCACTAGACGCTTAGCCAAAGAAGATTGGCCCGTCGGAGTAGAAATAGACATCACTACGTCTAGTGCAATGCATGGTAACTTATGCCTCTTAACAAAACGTGCAGAAATGAAGTAATGAGATGCACCAGTGTCAATAAGTACAAGAGCAGGTATACCATAAAGCAGAAATGTACTTGCGATGACTTTCTCATTCTCCTCCACTGCCTGATCATGTCTCAGGGCAAACACCTGGCCAGAAGCTCGTGGCCTCAAATGAGAACTCCCAGCAGGCTGTCCCTGCGACCTCTGCTGTACGGTGGCCTGAGAACCAGATCCTGAACCAGAACCAGAACCGCCTCCCCCAGATAGTGGACAATCCCTCCGGATATGACCAATCTTTCCACAACGAAAACAAGCTCCAGAAGCTCTACGGCACTTGTCGGATTGATGGTTCTTCCCACAGTGATCACACTTTTCCTTCTTACCAAAACGGACAACACCAGCAAAGCCAGAGGAAGAAGAAGTAGATCCAGACTTCTTGAAAGATTGGGCACGGGGACCCAAAGAACTAGCAGGCCTCGACTGAGGGAAAGACATGTTCCGCCGAATGCTGTCCTCCGCCTGGTGACAACGGCTCACCAAACCCTCGTAGGACATGTCGTCGCCAACTGCCACATGGTCATGGATCTCAGGGTTAAGGCCCTGAAGGAACAGATTATACTTCATCCCAGAGCTGTTAGCAATCTCGGGGCAATAGGATAGCAGATCAAAGAACTTTTGCTGATACTCATCGATAGACATGGCTCCCTGTCGCAGACTCAGAAGCTCGCCTGCCTTCGACTGACGGAGTGCAGGAGGAAAATACAGCTTCTGAAAAGCTTTGGGGAACTCGGCCCAGGTGGCCACTCCTCTCGCCGCAACAAAAGGTGCAGAAGTAAAACTCCACCACCTGCGCGCACGTCCATCCAAAAGATAACCTAGGGTCTCCATCTTCTGCTCCTCGGTGCAGTGGAAAGTCTGAAAAGTCGTCTCCATGCGGTCTAACCAGTTCTCCGCATCCTCCGGAAACTCACCTCCAACTAAGAGCTTAGGACCCTTAGCTAAGAATCGACGCACAGTGAAACGCTCGTCGTCATGATGACGATGACGCCGTTCTCGACGACGCTCTCGGTCGGCATCGCCCCAACGACCGCCTCCACTTCCGTGGCTACTCTCATCATCGTAGTTTGCCATCTACAAAAAATACCTCATGATGAGACTAAATCCCAAGAATACTTTTGCATGCTCTGATACCATAAATGTAGTGACCCTAACACGGATCACCTACTAACAAAACTTAGGCATGCAATTAACTTAATAAAAAAGATATCAGAATAAACTGGCGGAAACCATAAACAAATACAATCCCAAGGAAAGGAATCTGTAATTTATCCAAATATTATACAACCAAATCGAATAGTTGTATCAACCCAAAACAATAGAAATAAAACCTAGACGAAGTTCCAGCTGGCCAACCACTGCCTAGCCCCTCTTGGATCCACCCGCCTCGTCCAATCGCAAACCTGTCCCATGGAATAGGGTGTCCAAAAACACAGAGTACGAGACATGAGCATAAAACGCTCAGTACAAGAGTATGAGTATACATGCATGAAAAGTGAACTCCCTATAAACTAGAGGTCAAGGATCAGATAACAGAGACAGACCGGGCCTTGGTATGTAGCACGCTGTGCCGTCGCTTCAGGAGGTGGCTCCCATACCGAAATACAAGTGGATATGCCGGACCCAAATCGATGGAAGTCCAACCACTAACAGGATAGGGAAAAACCCTACTAACAGACATCTCAAAGGAGATAGCTCAGTATGCAAATGAATGAAGCATAAATTAATGACATATAAATCATGCAGTCACATAATACATGCATACTCAGTCAAGATATCTCGAACAGTACTTTCGTATCTCAAATCAGTGCAAGCTCTACCAACTCTAGGTCCACGCCTATAGTCTGCTCTACACTGCCAAATGATACTACTATCATTATAGTGCTCTAAAAGCCTTAACTAAGCTATTGCATACTCCTAAATATTTATAGGAAGCAAAAGCTATACCTTCGTCCGTCGTTAGCCCTTTGATGTCGATGCCTCCAGAACTTGGGCACAACTCCACTACGACTATCGAACGCCTCGACGACTCCCGGGGCAAGCCTAGGAAGGCTAGAACAACTCGAATACAACTAGAGTAGAGAGGAAATCCGGAATTGGCAATTGAAAGTGAATTCTCGGCCCTCTATTTATAGAAAACGATCGGAGCCTCCGATCCTCGATCGGAACGTCCGAACCTCGATCGGAACATCCGATCCTGCCATCGGAGCTTTCGAAGATCCTAATCTGCCGCGTGTCAAAATATCACTTGTTGACTTCGGATAGGGGTGATCGGAGCTTCCGATCCTGATCGGAGCTTCCGATCTTGACACACGTCATGCCTGATGCAATACCATCGGAGTTTCCGATCCTGCATCGGAGCTTCCGATCCTGTTCGGAGCTTCCGAACTCACCTTCGGAGCTTCCGAACTCTTCCCAAGTAATTATGATTAATTCTTTAATTACTGATTTTTGTTACGAGCTACTACAGATTTGAGGGTCAAGGCTATCTCAATTTTGAAAATTCAATAGGCTGAATTTTCGAGCTTCTCTTCCAAAGTTTCTGCCCAAGTTTCGACTGTTAGTTTTGATTCAAAAACAACTCTATCAGTGGGCTTGTTTTAAAAACTATTACGTATGCTTTAAAGTTTGGATCGTCATAATATGTATAAACCCTTGTTATGAATTCTGATTTACATGTATGAAACTAAAACTGCTTTAGACACTGCTAAGATTCACATTATGAGTGGAAAGGGAATTTCCGAAAAATGTATGTTATGGTCCTGATGCGATGGGTAATAATAACTGTTCTATGACCTCACCCCTTAGAGAGATTACATTTAGGGGACTGATCAGTTAGCCACAAGTAATGAGAGGATTTGCAATGTTTTTGAATGATAATTATGTTATGAATGATTACATGCTACATTATGAGATTATTTGAATCTGTTTAAATCATTTTCACGAATATATATATGTATATGATCGATCGACCCCCACTTGCTGAGTGTTTCCCAAAACACTCATCCCCCTTACTTTTTCTCCCCAGATGTCGAAGAAGATTTAGATGATAAAGAGCAGGACATGTTTTGGGATTGGTAAAAAGAAGACAGCGATTTTTGATTTCGTTCGATTATTCTGGATTTGTTGGATTTCAGTACTTTGAATTATTTTGTGTAATGGACGCTTCCGCAAGTATTACTAGTATTTACTGTTTAATTTTTGGCTAAGTTTTGTTGGGATGTAAGACAAGTTATTTTGGATTTTATTTATGAATAAAAGACTGGTTTGGCAGATATTGTACCTACGAGGCTTGTTGCTTTATAATTTTTATAAATTTGAAACAACGCTGGTGACACGTCTCGGACACGGGGCGTGACATTGAAGTTCTGTCATGCCCCGGGCCTAGGCCCACGCCTGTGTGATTGCACACAATGGGCCCCTATAGCAACTACTTCGTATTCGTCCTTGCTTTACGAAAAGGATTAACCCAAGTTGCTAGTGCATTGTAGCCATTTTTTTTTACGATAAAAACTTGTAACTTTATTGAAAAGAATTAAAATCGTTCGTTACAAGACTTTTAAGCCAAAAAGGAAAATTCCCAGGCACTCAAGAAAAAGATGCGGGGGATTCTCACAACAAATTTTGCTAAGAAATGAGCTACGGCATTTGCCGATCTTCGGACATGGAAAAAGGAAACACTCTAAAAATCAGAAGACAACGATAAAATTTTCAGAGCAAGGAGTCCAACATAATCTGTAAGGCCCGAAAATATTAATTTCTTAATTACGCGATTTAAGATTTAAATTCCGAATAAGAGAGAAAAGATGAATTTAAGAATGTATGGAAATTAGAGATTTCAATTTCGGGTCAGAAATATTTAATTTGAGGATTTTTCGGATTTTAAGATTTTAATATCTGGAATTCTTAAATTAAAAGATTAAAAATATTTGAATTAATATTTATGTAATTTAAGATGTGAATTCCAAGATTATAAATATCAAGGATTTAATTTGAGGATGAAATCCGAGCAAGGACCCATTTGCAAATATTGAATAGTTCAAGGACTAAAATGCGATAAGGTACAAAATGATTTAATTTTAATCCGAGAATATTTAATTTGAGAATATTTAGAGTTTAGACTTGAATTCTAATATTTTTAAATTATTTAGGATTGAAATTGAATTAAATCGCTTGTCCGGGGACTGAATTGCAATTAGGCCAAAGTTTAGGGACCAAAGTGCAATTTTGCTTGCAACTTGCAATGTATAACGTGTAAAGGGAGGAATTATCAGATTCTCAGCCCACAAAATTCAGAAATGGCCGAGAGGGTGGAAAAATAAGGGTTAAGCCATTTTCAACCCTTTAAGTTTCGATATCTTTTGATCCGCCCGGTAGAATTTTCAATTGATCGTATATTTGCGATCACAGCTCCGAGTGCTACGTTTTGACGTAAGTTTTATGAAATTCTACCATGTTTGAATTTTATGATGTTGCTAGAATTAAGATTCGATTGTATATACATGTTCTAGCCTATACGACGATAGCATATCTAAGACGGATCGAGAAAAGATTGTCGTTCGAACATGTTTTCGATTTTTGAAAGATTTTTCAGAAATCTGATTTTTAGGGGATGACATTCACGTGTTATGCTGCTGGAATTGATGATGTTTTGTTGTTAAGATGATGATCATATTGATGTTTAAGCTTTTGGAAAGATCGAAATCGTACCGTTACGCCGCCGGTTCAAGATTTTGACTTGTTATGCATTCTAAATGTCTAGATCTCATATTCAAGTTGATTGTGGAGGAATTGAATATGAGATTATGTTTAGAATGAAGATATAATGATATTTGAATCGAAAGATTTATCGGACTCGAATAGTTGCGACGTGGGTTTGAATTCTGATTGTCTTAGCAAGATTTGAACTGAATAAGCTCTAAAGAATCATCGATTCAGATTGGAACTTGATTTTAAGATATGGTATAATCTATTTCAGATTTGAATTGAAGATTATCGAAGTTGAATCGACGAGTTCGAGTTCGAATGACTTGAAGTGTTTGCAGTTGAAAAACACCTTCAAGTAACACTGATTGAAATGAGCAGATTTTGATGACCGATTTGGCTAGCGTTGAGATGATCAGCATTGGCAACAGATTCAAGAGGTTTGAATCGCGATGAAAGGTATGAGTTGACATTATTCTTGCCAGGTAGAACAACTCGAGAACGTGGTGGTTTTCGAGTTATCCAGAAATCACATACTTAGTTGTTTAAGTGCTCTTATGTGATTTACTTGCTTTTGTTGCTATGAATATTGACTTATGTGTTCAAGATGTTTATCAGTATTTATTTGATTAATGCATACAGATTATGTTGCATTTATCTTGAACCCTACCTTGAATAGCACAGAGGTCAGAATGGCCTAGAGCGCATATGACATTTGGAGAACTGTAGTTGAGTGGCATGGAATGTAGATTTACTTCCAGAGTCAGATGACTCATGGCACGGAATATAGATTTATATCCAGAGCTAGATGACTCACTATAGTTGCACCAAAGTCAGGGGAATTGAGATATTTAACACCACCTCGATTGGGAGAGTCGGTGGTTAGTTAAAGATTTTATTCCCCGGGATCCCAAGAACTAAGCTTTTTGGTATCAGATTTGATAGCCTATTCCTTGGCACATGCATTGCATTTATGCATTAACCTAGAGTTTTCTATGGTTTAGATTATGCAGTTATAAATGCTAGCATGTTGTAATACGCTATTCTAGATATGAATGTGTGTTATTGCTGTAGATGAATCGTTATGCTTTAAGAATTTAAGAATAGATGATGATTCTAAGATCCACATGTTAATACATGTTTTATGATTTTAGATTAGTATGGCATATAAATTCCATATGCTTTCATGATGTATATGCATGTCTTTCATACTGAGATTTATTCTCACCGGAGTTATCCGGCTGTTGCTTTGTTTGTATGTGTACATTGCATCAGGTTGGGGCAAGATCAAGCTAGAGTTGGCTTGGATAGCTTGAGAAGAGAGATAGCATGTGGTGATTCGGGTTTTAAGCAGATGACATGTAATTATGATTTGGTAACATGTTAGAAAGCAAGAACCTTTGTATAGGTTGTTTTTGTCAAGTATTGATTTATACTTGAGAAATCATGTATTCTAGATCACTTGATATTATTTTGAATGCATGTAAATTATCTAGAATCATGTTTAGAAATTTATATGAAGTGTGTATAAGTTTTGGAATCACATTGTACAACAAAGATTCATTTTATTTTTCTGGACAGGGTGCCCGCTCGATCGGGTGAACTCCACCGATCGAGCGCGGCCCGTGATTTTCCAAAGCAGAGAAGTGAGTTTTTGGGCTCGCTCGATCGGATGATTTCCACCGATCGAGCGAGACCAATATGGATTCAGACCGAGAGCTGGACTTTCTTGCCTGCTCGATCGGGTGAATTTACCCGATCGAGCGAGGTGCTCAGTTTTTTTCTTAAAAAAAAAATTTTAGCTCTTGGTTTGAATATTCTTTTATTGTTCGATTAATTGTTTATTAATCGTTAATTGCCCTAAGATGAGATTAGCAACCCGGGTCCCCACAACAGGTGGTATCAGAGCATAAAGTATTGGACTAAGATAGAAGTTGAGCGGGGTAGATTGAGTCGCATGTATTTATAGTATTGCATAAGTATGCTTTACTTGCTTTACAGAATTGTATGCAACTATGATTGCTTAATTGAACACTACTCTGCTATATATATTGCTTCTGTTATCGAATAAGACAGACTATGCACATAGCATGAGAACCTCAGACAAAATAGAACCGCAGATAGAACAGAACAGTGTTGAGGTAAGTTTTTGAGCCGATTGCTATGCCGATGCACTGAGAAGTATGTGAGTTGAACAACTCCAAAGCTATGAATCATCAACTTAGAAAGATATAGAATATGCTATGTCTAGAAAGGAGTTGATTTGAAGAGTTGGATCAGTTGTTCAAGAGAAGAATATTCAGATGAACATAGAATCAGCTTGATTTTATATCAACTTCAGGACTTAGCAAGAAGTTGGTGAAGTTGCCAGAAGAAGTACTGAAATTGTTTGGCAGGTAAGTAAATAGAATTGTTTCTTTCCGTATATGCTAAAGAAGATAGAACAGTAGGCTTTGCAGACTAGAAGCATAAGTTGATTTCAAGCCAGGAATAGAAGAACGAAATCATGAACTGGTAGTATGAGGCATAGTTGATTTTTTTTTTCACGCCTCTGTAATTGTGGAAACACTATAATCATCACCTGCACTAAACTTTCATAGCAGTATAGCTATGAAGCAAGAGATAGTGACAATAATAGCAAAGATCGAGTCAGTCTAAATGCCAGCAGATGAAGATATATAAGCATAGTTCCACTAGCTGAAAGGCTCAAGTTGTATCAAATAAAAATATTATAGGTAAGTGAGTTAATTCTAGTTAACCGCTTATATATTGATTGCATAGCATACTTTCATAGATCAGTAATTTGTTATGCTATAAGCCATATCTGATGAGCCTTTATTCATTGTATTTGCTGAAATTTTGCCTTTGAGTAGATGAAATACATTTGTAAGATTAGTCATAGAAGATGAAATACAGAATTAAGGAAATAAGATTGAATGTGCTGATATCAGGCGTGAGATATTAAGCTAGAATGCATTATAGATATTAATGCAATAACTGAGTACCAGTTACCAGTTGATTGAATCTGTGCACTGATAAAGAAATAGATATGACTAACAATTTATGATAGAGTTTCAGAAAGTAGATTTTGTTATTTCGGTACTGGTTATATCACGTTTGACCGTGGAAGAATGTCAGTAGAAGTCTAGTCGATATATTAAACTAGTACAGAAGTAACCTAGAATTGACAGCTATGTCAGTGGTTATAATGTACAGAAATAGTTCAATGACATATTTCGACCTTTCTACGACATGAATGCAATTCTATATAGAGTGGTGTCTAGTACGAAAGTATTATGGCAACTCGTATAGCAGAGCATTATGTAAACTGAAGAACTTCAGAAACAGCTAGCAGATTGCGTAGAAAAGAGTTATGTAGTACCAAAATGATGATTAATTCTATGACAATGAGTTAAGTCTAAAAGAGTATATTCGACTATTGTCAGCAGAGAATTAAGAATTAATAAATGAACTCATATCAAAAGAGAATAAGAAAAATCAGTTACAGTTGAGCTTTTTCTTCAATTTTACTGAAGCTATTATATCATAGAAATCATGATTCTTAAATCTCTTGCTATCGATTCTGAGGTTTTTGTATTCGACCTCGATCGAGTTTGATGGACTCTTATTTTTTTTACTAGAGTCTGATTTGATTCCTTCTTCTTGATTTTTATGATGCAAGTGATATGGTATCACTTATCAGATTTTATCATTCAGAATATGTAATTTTGGATGATCTTGATTTGAGCAAGTTCCTTTGAGCTGAGATTTGAGAATTTTGATTATTTGATGTATTTATTCAGTGTATCTTGAAGTATTTGGCTCGTAACTGATAGAAATTCAGATTCAGAATACTAGCAAGATTTCTGGGTTTTAGCTAATTGCTGGATTTATTGGGTACAGATCTGTACTTGTTGAATGTTTATGCTTGGCAGATACTTAAACAATCAGAATTGTTGTGATCCAAGCTAAACTCAAATTAGTTTGGACAAATATAAGCAACAGATTGATTGAGAACGCTAGATTAGGATAAGAGATAAGACAGCAGAGCAGAACAGATGAATGTTTGTGGTGATTAATCGTTTGATTATGCCAGATATTCTAGATATGGAATATCAGATTCTGAAAGAGGCATATGACAATATATTTAATATTTATTCAGTTGTCTAAACATGTATGACTTACATGTAGTCATTACTTGGAAATCAGTATTGGTGAAAGAATTGAAAGCAGATACGACATAATTAACAGTACCAATACGAAAATTCTAGTATAAGAAGCAGAAAATAAGAACTCAAGTGGTTTCTGTAACAGATTAGTTACATAAGAGTTGAAATCAGATCAACTTTTTGAACGACTTTGGTTCGAATATACTCGAATCTTCATGATTTTGCGATTTAGAGTGTAGTAGATTTCGACAGATTCATGAATATGTTGTATTAGATATGATACAAACATAAAAAGATACTGGTTATGCATTTAGCAAGATGATCAGATTACAAGAATTCTTGGAATCTATTGTCGAGATAGAGACTTTAGATTTGTTTTCTAGCTTGTGGCATTGATTGTCAGATTTTCTGAGTGTTTGGTTGTATGAGATTTCATTATACCATCCTCTGATTAGTGGATTATCAGATGTGATTATCGAGATTTCCGAGGATATTCTCAGAACGATAGTACTAGATTCGGTACTAATTGATTGATTATTTGCCACTTGATTACTATGATTCCTGTGACAGCTATGTGATAGATATAAAGACAGTATTTTGATGATTGATTGATCAAAAACATAGAATTGTCTTTATATTGAAATAAAATTTCAGAAATCAGCTATCAGACCAGCTATGAGTCACGAAATGATAGCGAATGTGAAGATGGCTTTGAACAGAATAAGAACAGAACAACATAGACAGAATGAGCAAATGAGTAACAGATATAAATGTGAAGCCTGAACAGAATGATCAGCAAAGAAGTCTATTTTCCCAAGTATCATTAGGTTCAGAAAGAGATTTCAGAAGCTATGAGTATATGATCTAGCTTATGGATTAATACTCTAATTGTTCGATAGATGAATTGTTATCCATATGCATTGGCTAAAGAATATCAGCTAGAATATGTATGTGTATGCAATTCAGATAACACCGAAGCAGATCAGAGTTTAAGAGAAGCTAACTAACTGATACAGAATTAGATCACGAGAAAGAGCAACTTAGATATAAGTTGACTCAGTGATTATATGATTTGCAGAAGTGATCAGAAAGAAGATTAAGATACGATAGCAGAGAAGATATCAGAATAGATATCGAAATCTCGGAGAATTAGAGTTAGTATTACTTTAGTCAGCTATACAGTTTATGAGAATCAGCAGTAAGATCGAATGCGATTTCGAGGACGAAATCATTCCTTAGAGGGGAGGAATTATAAGGCACGAAAATATTAAGTTCTTAATTATGGGATTTAATATTTAAATTCCGAATAAGAGAGAAAATATGAATTTAAGAATGTATGGAAATTAGAGATTTCAATTTCGGGTCAGAAATATTTAATTTGAGGATTTTTCGGATTTTAAGATTTTAATATCCGGAATTCTTAAATTAAAAGATTAAAAATATTTGAATTAATATTTATGTAATTTAAGATGTGAATTCCAAGATTATAAATATCAAGGATTTAATTTGAGGATGAAATCCGAGCAAGGAACCATTTGCAAATATTGAATAGTTCAAGGACTAAAATGCGATAAGGTCCGAAATGATTTAATTTTAATCCGAGAATATTTATTTGAGAATATTTAGAGTTTAGACTTGAATTCTAATATTCTTAAATTATTTAGGATTGAAATTGAATTAAATCGCTTGTCCGGGGACTGAATTGCAATTAGGCCAAAGTTTAGGGACCAAAGTGCAATTTTGCTTGCAACTTGCAATGTATAAACGTGTAAAGGGAGGAATTATCAGATTCTCAGCCCACAAAATTCAGAAATGGCCGAGAGGGTGGAAAAATAAGGGTTAAGCCATTTTCAACCCTTTAAGTTTCGATATCTTTTGATCCGCCCGGTAGAATTTTTAATTGATCGTATATTTGCGATCACAGCTCCGAGTGCTACGTTTTGACGTAAGTTTTATGAAGTTATACCATTTTTGAATTTTATGATGTTGCTAGAATTAAGATTTGATTGTATATACATGTTCTAGCCTATACGACGATAGCATATCTAAGACGGATCGAGAAAAGATTTTCGTTTGAACATGTTTCCGATTTTTGAAAGATTTTTCAGAAATATGATTTTTAGGGGATGACATTCACGTGTTATGCTGCTGGAATTGATGATGTTTTGTTGTTAAGATGATGATCATATTGATGTTTAAGTTTTTGGAAAGATCGAAATCGTACCGTTACGCCGTCGGTTCAAGATTTTGACTTGTTATGCATTCTAAATGTCTAGAGCTCATATTAAAGTTGATTGTGGAGGAATTTAATATGATATTATGTTTAGAATAAAGATATAATGATATTTGAATCGAAAGATTTATCGGACTCGAATAGTTGCGACATGGGTTTGAATTCTGATTGTCTTAGCAAGATTTGAACTGAATAAGCTCTAAAAAATCATCGATTCAGATTGGAACTTGATTTTTAGATATGGTATAATCTATTTCAGATTTGAATTGAAGATAATCGAAGTTGAATCGACGAGTTCAAGTTCGAATTACTTGAAGTGTTTGCAGTTGAAAAACACCTTCAAGTAGCACTGATTGAAATGAGCAGATTTTGATGACCGATTTGGCTAGCGTTGAGATGATCAGCATTGGCAACAGATTCAAGAGGTTTGAATCGCGATGAAAGGTATGAGTTGACATTATTCTTGCCAGGTAGAACAACTCGAGAACGTGGTGGTTTTCGAGTTATCCTGAAATCACATACTTAGTTGTTTAAGTGCTCTTATGTGATTTACTTGCTTTTGTTGCTATGAATATTGACTTATGTGTTCAAGATATTTATCAGTATTTATTTGATTAATGCATACAGATTATGTTGCATTCATCTTGAACCCTACCTTGAATAGCACAGAGGGCAGAATGGCCTAGAGTGCATATGACGTTTGGAGAACTGTAGTTGAGTGGCATGGAATGTAGATTTACTTCCAGAGTTAGATGACTCATGGCACGGAATATAGATTTATATCCAGAGCTAGATGACTCACTATAGTTGCACCAAAGTCAGAGAAATTGAGATATTTAACACCACCTCGATTGGGAGAGTCGGTGGTTAGATAAAGATTTTATTCCCCGGGATCCCAAGAACTAAGCTTTTTGGTATCAGATTTGATAGCCTATTCCTTGGCACATGCATTGCATTTATGCATTAACCTAGAGTTTTCTATGGTTTAGATTATGCAGTTATAAATGCTAGCATGTTGTAATACGCTATTCTAGATATGAATGTGTGCTATTGCTGTAGATGAATCGTTATGCTTTAAGAATTTAAGAATAGATGATGATTCTATGATCTACATGTTATTACATGTTTTATGATTTTAGATTAGTATGGCATATAGATTCCATATGCTTTCATGATGTATATGCATATCTTTCATACTGAGATTTATTATCACCGAGTTATCCGACTGTTGCTTTGTTTGTATGTGTACATTGCATCAGGTTGGGGCAAGATCAAGCCAGAGTTGGCTTGGATAGCTTGAGAAGAGAGATAGCATGTGGTGATTCGGGTTTTAAGCAGATGACATGTAATTATGATTTGGTAACATGTTAGAAAGCAAGAACCTTTGTATAGGTTGTTTTTGTCAAGTATTGATTTATACTTGAGAGTTCATGTATTCTAGATCACTTGATATTAGTTTGAATGCATGTAAATTATCTAGAATCATGTTTAGAAATTTATATGAAGTGTGTATAAGTTTTGGAATCACATTGTACAACAAAGATTCATTTTATTTTTCTGGACAGGTTGCCCGCTCGATCGGGTGAACTCCACCAATCGAGCGCGGCCTGTGATATTCCAAAGCAGAGAAGTGAGTTTTTGGGCTCGCTCGATCGGATGATTTCCACCGATCGAGCGAGACCAATATGGATTCAGACCGAGAGCTGGACTTTCTTGCCCGCTCGATCGGGTGAATTTACCCGATCGAGCGAGGTGCTCAGTTTTTTTTTTTTAAAAAAATTAGCTCTTGGTTTGAATATTCTTTTATTGTTTGATTAATTGTTTATTAATCGTTAATTGCCCTAAGATGAGATTAGCAACCCGGGTCCCCACATAATCCAACTCACTACTAGGATCCGAGACTGCTTGCACGGCCAGCATTGAGTCAGAAAAGACAAGAACCCGACAAAAACCTCTATCAAGAGAAACTTGAATACCTACTCGAATTTCCAATAACTCTCCCAATACTACTGAGATCGGCATCGGAAATAATCGACCGAAGGCAACCAAAGCCTGGCCCGCATGGCTACGAAGGATGCCCCCAACACCACATCGATTTGAGCTATCCTGAAAACCTGCATCTACATCAATTTTGATACAACCAATTGGAGGGACCGTCCAGCTAGAGGCCGAAGAGCTTGATCGAACATGAGGAGCCAAGGAAAAAATCATGTGAGCCCTGCAATAATCCTCCAGAAAGGATTTAGCATTCAGAGCCGGGGCTCGCACAATCATACTGTCAGGATCATGAATTGCTTTACACCTAGCACTCCATATCAGCCAAGCCATGCCTACAACTTCCTCAAAGTCAGAACGGTTTAAATGAGACATAAGCCACATACAAACCTGTTGAGTGTCATGGCTCCCTACTCCCTTAATCTTCCTCCAAGATTCATTATTTTGCCACAAATGTCTCACCATAGGATAGTAAAACAGACCATGGCAAGTCGAATCTGTGGGAGTGTTACATAGAGGGCAACTACCACCCATCGGCACATGATGCCTGGAAAAATTAGAATTCGTCGGAATAATATCAAGAGAGACTCGCCACCAGAAAATACGAAGTTTTGGAGGAATAGATAAATCCCAAATGAAACGCCATCCTTTTTTCAACAAGGAGCTATCGGACTGATTATCAGGAGGATTATGAAGACCTATCCCTACCCGATATCCACTCTTCACTGAATATTTACCCTTTGGATCAAAAATCCAGAATCTTGAGTTACTTAGAGAGGAATTCGATAAAGGGATACTGAGGATTTCTTGAGCTATATAATTCGGGCAGAATTTACGAATCTGTTGCTCATTCCATCGAAAGTTATTAATCCAGGAGCTCATTGTAGAACCTTCTGGAGATTGAATACCATATGACAGAAGATTTGATCTCAGAGAAGGAACCCATTTATCACGTAGAATGTCCATTGACTCCCCATTTGTAATTCTCCAGTAAAGGCCCGAAGCCAAAAGCTCTCTGCTCCACATCAGCG
Organism: Henckelia pumila; assembly: GCF_033568475.1. Classification (NCBI taxonomy): domain Eukaryota; kingdom Viridiplantae; phylum Streptophyta; class Magnoliopsida; order Lamiales; family Gesneriaceae; genus Henckelia; species Henckelia pumila. The sequence continues at coordinate 61,261,617 of NC_133123.1, forward strand.
ATCTCCAAATGGAAGATGGATTACTACCCATGTTAGCATTTATGATATCCACATGCTTAAAATATCTGGCTTTGAGCACCTTCGCAATCAATGAATCAGGATTCCGAATAATACACCACAGTTGTTTTGCTAGTAAAGCTTTATTAAAAATTTCCAATTTCCTGAATCCCATTCCACCTAAACACTTTGGCTTACAAAGAAACTCCCATGATTTACAGTGCATCCTCCGTCTGCCATCTTCAAAACCCCACCAGAAATTGGCGCATTCTCTCTCAATCGATTCACAAGTGGCTTTGGGAATACAGAAGCATGACATTGCATATGTAGGAATAGCCTGAAGGACTGATTTAATAAGAGTTTCCTTACCCCCTGCTGAAAACATTTTACTACCCCAATTTTGAACTCTACTGGACACTCTCTCCACTAGATAGTTAAACTGCAACTTTTTACTACGGAGTGTGAAAGTAGGCAAGCCAAAATATAAGTCATGACCTTGAACCACCGGGATAGATAAAGCTCGCTTTATACTGTCCACCAGAACAGGAGCTGTGTTGGAAGTGAAAGAAAGGGCTGACTTTTCAAAATTAATCAGTTGTCCAGAAGCAAATTCATATGATTTTAAGCATTCCTTCACCGAAGCGCAATCTTCATTTGAAGACTTAAATAAAATAAGGTTGTCATCCGCAAAGAAGAGATGAGTCAGAGTAGGGAAAGATGATGCAATTTTAACCCCTTTGAAGAGCCCACGGCTAGCATATGAGGAGAGAGTGGCAGATAATCCCTAAGCACAGATAGCAAATAAAAACGGCGACAAGGGATCACCTTGTCTAATACCACAGCTTGGCTTCAAATTACCCACATGGCTTCAAATTACCCACATGTTATAGAAGTCCATTGTAACCCATTTTAAACTCATTTTAAACCTTTCATTTTTTTCATGTGGGACAAGGGCCTCACACATTAGATTTGTCCGATCTAGTACGATATATGAACAAAATGAACCTAAGATCAATGGAGAACAACCAATACGTTATGAGAACAAGGCTAAGCACAGAGGGCTAGGATATGTGTGTAAGGCCCGAGATTATTTAATTTTAATTCGGAAATATTTAATTTGAGAATTTTGGAGTTTAGATTTAAATTCTAATATTCTTAAATTAATTAGAATTGAAATTGAATTAAAAAAAAAGTTTCAAGGGCTGGTTTGCAAATAATGAGGATTTGAGGGACCAAAGTGAAATTTCCTTACCTTGAGTGGTACACATGGCATTGTTATGTATTTGAACGTGTATGTGGTATTTAATATCAGATTTTTCAGCCCAAGAACCGAGCACTTCATCTTCTTCCTTGGAATTTTATCTTTCAAAATTTGATTTCTTAAGATCCGTTCATCCGATTTCAATTCCGAGCATAGTTCTGGAATCCTATCTTCATGAGCTACAATTTAATGTAAGAATTGATGGGGTTCAGCATGTTTTGACATTGTGATGGGGGAGAAATTATATTATGTTTATAGATATGTGTTCTTGAGATTACACGTATTGTTTTATCGAAATCGGATCGAAGACCGGCTATTGTATTTGTTATAATTTTCCAGCATATATTTCGAAACCTATGCTTCTGATGTAGCTGATATTTGGTGATATAGTTCTGATATGAGAGCTTGTGGGGTAGATTTGATTTCTAGAATTGTTGGAAATGGGTTACGGTTACTAATTTTTAGCCATTATGCCGCCGGTTCAAGATTCACTAGAATTTGCATCTATTTGATTGAGCTGAGTATTATGTGAGTTATTTTCTGATACAATTTCTTGATATGCTATATTTTCAGATTGGTATTGAATCTTGTCGAGCTCGGGAATTCAGCGGCGAAACCGGAATAGAATAGCTCAAGGTTTGCTATGAAGATTAGCTTGCAAGACTTAGTTTGTTGAGCAGATTTTGATTGAGCTTTTGTTGTACAGCTTGTTCAGAATTGCAACAACCTTAAACCAAGATAAGAAAGGTATAAACCAACATAACCAAAGTGGGACAATATACTCAAGATAGACTAGTTCTTGAGTTGTCCAAAACCACATACTTTATTTGTATTCTTGTTTGTTACTTGAGTGTTGTTGCTTGTGTACTAGATTAGTATGCTTATATATATTTGGTGTGGCTTAGAATACAATGATACTAGAATTTGTTGCATTCATATTGAGCCAACTATTCCTTGAAATTTTGATTTGCAGATTCGCCGAAGATATACAGATGTTTGGACATATATCGAGGAACTTAGGATATAGATCGACTCCTATTGTTAGAGACTCGTTATAGTGTGCCAAAGTCCGGGAAAAGAGCTCAACGCCACCACAAAATGGAGAATATGTGGGAGATTTGTTGTGTTCTTCTTCCCTGGGATCCCAAGAACCGATATAGAGCTTGATAGCCAATTTTTAAATCATGCATCACATAGATTCTTGATTATGCTAAATGCTATATGTTTTATTAAGTTAATGAGATATGCATTTGGCTATTGTTTTTTCAATACTATGCATGTATATGTTTTTTATACTAAGAATGTAATTCTCACTGGAGTTATCAGGCTATTGCTTTGTTTGTATGTGTGCATGACAATAGGTGGGGCAGGAACGAATCAGGGACGCCCATGAAAGAACAAGATCGAGGTATATGTGGTGACTTCGGATTAGATTTGTAGAGGTTGTTGTCAATAAACTCATGTGTATACTCTAAATAAGAGTTTGTATGAACTTAGTGAATTTATTTGTATGTGTTAAATAACAAGAAGCTTGTTGAATTACTAGCATGTAATGTGATAACAACTTGTAATGTTTGGATCCTTAAACCCCTTGTGATATCCTATGTTTTCATCTAGATTTTGATGTTGGATTCATGATACATATGTTATATGATGTTTTACGATCAAAATAGGGGCAAATCTTTATTTTTTAGCTGTTTAGAAGGGAAACCCAAAGGCTAGGCATGCCCTCACAGCCCAAAAGGCGTGGCCGTGCCTAACCAAGGCACCAAGGGTGCCATGACCGAGCCATGGGAACGCCTGTGCGCCCATGTAAAAAAAAATAAAAAAAATTTGGGTTGCTTCTTACCTTGTTGCTCCAAATTAGATTAGCATAAATGATATGTTAAGAATCAAGATTAGCATCCGAGGTCCCTACAACAGGATACTGCTTCTTACCTTGTTGCTCCAAATTATATTAGCATAAATGATATGTTAAAAATCAAGATTAGCATCCGAGGTCCCCACAATGTGGAACCTCAGAATCCAAGGAAAGGAGAAACTTGGGTCAAACCTAGACTAAATGAACAAAGAAAGGAAAACCAATCTAAGTTTAAACAGTCAAAGTTTGAACCAAGTCAATCAAAGTACAGGAATATTCAGGCGAAATAGAATCGTCACTTTAACTGTATGCCTGCTCAAAAGCGATATAGACTGAACAACAAAGATCAAAAGTTCAAACAACACACAATATTATCTAGACCACACACAAGCACACACCAGACCCCTCGACTGATTTGTTTTTTGGATGCACACACGGGTAACCAGTAAGGATAATTCAGGGGTAGGTCCCAAAAGAACTAATCCAGTTCGGACCCAAATAGATAAGTGTACCATAGTCATGTTTTTCCTTTGCAAGTACTATCAGTAAAATCAATTGAGAAAAAAAAAATAGTATAAAAGACAACCTGGTATCTCGACAATGGATGTTCCAGGTGTTGGAGAACGGTGATCAGATCAATCAGGATTGATACCCGGTGCAGCGGAAGTTTAAAAATTTTATATGGAACGATTCCATAATGGGTATCAAAACTTTACGATTAAATTGTGCGTGTAAAAATTAAATAACAATTATAAATTTTTACCTCCAATCTCGAATCGAGATTATGGACACCAACAGATTACTCTGCTCTTGTTGTATATCCCAGGAACTGATGGACGAACTGTTCTTCAATCAGGTCCACGAACAGAGATTTAATTCCTCAGATAGATTGCACTAGAAAATCTATCAGAAGTTTCTACGAAGAGAATTAACGAATTTGATCTGTTAAACCAGACTGCAAATTCAAAATTCACAGGCTGGATTTTCCCGACAGAGAGAGGGAAGGGGCGGCCACTTTAGAGAGAAAAACAACTAGGTTTTCGAAAATTGTGACCTCTGTTGTGTAATTTCTGTACTGCAATAACTTATTTATAATGTGGGCTGCTAACAGCTTAGGGCCCATTAGTCATAAGTTCAAGCCTGACAAGCAAAGCCCGCATGTTCAAAAATTAATATAAAATTCATCGTGACTCAGATTGATAAACCAATTTCACCAATGTTCACAGAAACCATTTCAGCATCTTTTAGAGTCAAGATAAATTTTCTGAATCCGAATTCAGTGATTTCCAAAAATGCCCATCCCTATGTCATTTTAGGAAATCTTACTCCTCTACTCTTAAATAAGAAGTCCCACTTCTTTGTTCATTAAATTTAACTCTTTAAATTTAACTATCTCAACGGAGATTAAAAATCCATTACTCTGTGTGACCCTCAATGGTTCAGGGATACAGCTAGCCGTGGGCTCATAACTCCTTGTGACTCGGAACAACCATTTCCGACTTGCCCATCGAATCATGGTAAGAGCGCCTAGCAACATCGCCCCATGATTCCCTAGGTATCACTGATAGTACCTGCAAGAACCAATAGATTTTGGTTAGCGTACAGTACGGTCCCTTCATCCATATATCCCGATCGAATCAACAACCATTGGTAAATCGAGAGTCGTTCGAGATTCGATAACTATGCAATACATCTTGAAGATCAAATAGTGACATCGCATGTGCTACTAAGAAACCATTTCTTAAAACACATCATGTACTCTGGCCAGAGATTCGTATCTCCTCAGATTGCATAGGATATCCACACTCGCAAGTATGTGGTGAATCCTTGACAACAAAGCATCGACTCCTATATGTGTCGTAACTATACCCAATCCTGACACCTGATGACCCCAATAGAGTCGGTAAACGAGTCAAAGTACAGTACTAGCATATAGAGTCTCAATGATGTTTCAAGTAGTAAGGACTAATGGTGTACAACCAAAACCGCGGACTTTATCCACTCGATAAGTGATAACCACTTGGAAAGTTCGAATAGGGTAGTTCGATCATTCATCGTATGAATATCCATTTGCATGCTTCGAACATCTCTATGTTCCTTACCAATGAAACGTGGTACTCTGCATCGCAAATGCTAGTCTCTAACTCGAGCGATCCTTATCCTTATTAACGGACGGCTCAATCGACTAGAAACAGTTTAGAATATACAGTGACTATAAAATGTGTTTCATGATAGCCATCCCCATGTGCTACCACATCTTACATACACTATAGTATATTCAAGGTCTTTATCAAAACAACAATAGTATATCACAATATAACAATATGAAGAAAGATAAAGTCATTGCCATTAATAAAAGTGTAAATTATATTAAACAAAAGATTGTTTATACAAAGAGTCATCAAAGCCCTTAGCCACAAGTTGGCTCACCGGGCACCCACTCTTTCAATCTCCCACTTGCCCTAAAGCCAACTAGTCATACTACGTAGACTCATTGCTTCGCGATGTTTGTCAAATAATGGTCCTGGCAAGGGCTTAGTAAGTGGATCAGCGATATTGTCTGCAGAGGCCACTCTTTCGACAGTGATGTCTCCTCTTTCCATGATCTCCCGAATGATGTGGTATTTCCTCAGTACGTGTTTGGATCTTTGATGAGACCTTGGTTCCTTTGCCTGAGCAACGGCACCCGTGTTGTCACAGTACACCGGGACTGGACCAACAACTTCAGGAATGACGCCCAACTCTTGGACGAAATTCCTCATCCAAACGGCCTCTTTAGCAGCAGCTGATGCTGCAATGTATTCTGCCTCAGTGGTGGAATGGTGTCCTGCTTGGAACTCTTCCAAGAGACAGCACCGCCATTGAGCATGAACACAAATCCAGAGGTTGACTTCGAGTCATCCACGTCACTTTGGAAGCTAGAGTCGGTATAGCCTTCCAATTTTAGTTCTCTTCCTCCATATACCATGAACATATTCTTAGTCCTTCGTAAGTACTTAAGAATGTCCTTCACGGCTTTCCAATGCATTTGACCGGGATTAGCTTGATATCTGCTCGTGACACTCAGAGCAAACGCTACATCCGGTCTGGTAGATATCATCCCATACATGATACTACCTATGGCTGACGCATATGGTACATGTGTTATTTTCTCTATCTCTTCATCAGTCTTGGGACACATAGACTTGGATAGAGAAACTCCATGACACATAGGTAGATGTCCTCTCTTGGACCCATCCATTGAAAACCTTTTCAATATGGTTTCGATGTAAGTAGCTTGAGTAAGTCCTATCATTCTCTTAGATCTATCTCTATAGATCTGTATCCCTAGAATATAGGATGCCTCACCCAAATCCTTCATCGAGAATCTACCTGATAACCATATCTTTGTTGACTGCAACATCCCTACGTCATTCCCAATGAGTAGGATGTCATCAACATAAAGTACTAAGAATGTCACAGCATCCTTAACTACTTTCTTGTACACGCATGGTTCCTCTGGGTTCTTGATGAAACCAAAATCCTTTATTGTTTCATCAAATTTCTGGTTCCAACTTCTTGATGCTTGTTTTAGACCATAGATTGATCTCTGAAGCTTGCATACCTTATGCTCGCTTCCCATGGATGTGTATCCCTCAGGCTGCATCATATAGATCTCTTCCTTAATGTTTCCATTAAGAAATGCAGTCTTCACATCCATTTGCCATATCTCATAGTCATACCAAGCAGCTATGGCAATAAGGATTCTTATGGACTTGAACATTGCAACTGGTGAAAAGGTTTCATCATAGTCAACTCCTTGTCTTTAAGTATAACCTTTCGCCACCAATCGTGCCTTGTAGGTCAATACCTTACCATCAAGCCCAAGCTTTCTCTTGTAGATCCATTTACACCCTATTGGAACAATTCCATCGGGAGGATCTACTAAGGACCAAACTTGGTTTGTATGCATCGAATCTATTTCCGACTGCATAGCTTCAAGCCATAAATTTGAATCTGCATCAGAAATTGCTTCTTTGAAGTTTTTTGGATCACATCCAACATCGGGTTCATCTTGATCCCCTTCAAGAAGAAGACCATATCGAATAGGAGGTCTAGAAGTCCTCTCGGATCTTCTAGGTATAGGCGTGTCTATCAATGGTTCCTGAGGTGTAGGATCATTATTTTGTATTTCGGGTTCTTCTCGAATTTCTTCGAGTTCCATCATCTCGCCTTTCTTATCCAATAAGAACTCCTTCTCCAAGAAGGTGGCATTCCTTGAAACAAACACCTTTGTTTCAGCAGGATGATAGAAATAATATCCGATTGAATTCTTCGGATACCCTACAAAATAACATAAGGTGGATCGACTATCCAACTTATCTCCCACTGTCTGCTTCACGTAAGCAGGACATCCCCAAATCCTCAAGTACGAATACTTAGGAGCATTGCCATTCCATAACTCGTATGGTGTTTTGTCCACTGCTTTGGTGTGGACGTTGTTCAACAACAATACCGTCGTTTCAAGCGCATAGCCCCAAAACGAAGGTGGAAGCTCAGTGAAGCTCATCATGGATCGAACCATGTCCAACAAAGTTCGATTACGACGCTCCGATACACCATTCAGCTGAGGTGTCATAGGAGGAGTCCACTGAGAGAGAATCTCATTCTCTTTCAGATAGTCCAAAAACTCGGTACTTAAGTATTCTCCACCTCGATCCGATCGAAGTGCTTTAATACTTTTACCTAGCTTGTTTTCTACTTCAGCCTTGAATTCTTTGAACTTTTCAAATGCTTCAGACTTATATTTCATTAAATATAAATACTCATACCTAGAATAATCATCAGTAAAGGTAATGAAGTAGGTGTGGCCATATTGAGAACCAATTCTAAATGGACCACAAACATCTGTATGGATCAAATCCAACAGATTTTGACTACGCTCAGGTTTCCCCTTAAAAGGAGATTTAGTCATTTTTCCTTTCAGGCAGAATTCACAAGTAGGTAGAGAGTTAATATCAGACATATCAAACATGCCCTCTCCCACTAGCTTGTTCATCCTCCTTGAGGAAATATGACCTAGCCTAGCATGTCAAAGGTTTGCCGGGTTTTGACTATCGATTTTTCTTTTGTTTGTTGTTACCGGTTTATCAACATAATTTATTGGAACGTCTTTTAATTTTAAGTTATATAGATCGTTTTCAAGTTGTCCATTTCCAATCAAACATTCATTCTTGTAAATATTGCAAATCCCATTCACAAAATTGCAAGAATAACCATCTCTATCAAGCATAGAAACAGAAATAATGTTTTTAATCAAATCTGGAACAAATAAAACATCTCTCAAAAGTAACTTAAAATCGTTCTGCAAAATTAAATAAACATCTCCCACAGCTTTAGCTTCAACTCTAGAACTATTTCCGAGCCTCAGCTGGGTCTCACCCATTCTAAGCTTGCGACTTCTTGTCATCACCTGCAAATCATTGCAAATGTGAGATCCACATCCAGTATCCAATACCCAAGAAGTAGTATTAAGTGAAACATTTATTTCAATATAGAACATACCCTTCGCAGTTCGCAACTGCTCTAGATATTCCTTGCAGTTACGTTTCCAATGACCGGGCTTCTTGCAGTAATGGCAAACATCCTTGGACTTTCCATGTTTGAAGCCTTTGTCTTGTACTTCTTCTCGGGTTCGGTTTTCTTGGGTGGGGCAGAACGTTTCTTACCCTTTGTACTTGGCCCCTTCTTAGCAGAAGAAGAGGAGCCCACCAAGAAAGCCGGTTTATCCTTCTTTAAAGTGGATTCATATGTTACAAGCATATTGACCATCTTTTCAAGGGAGGCCTCTATCTTGTTCATATTGAAATTCACCACAAATCCGTCAAACGAAGAAGGAAGAGATAGAAGTAATAAGTCCACGTTGAGTTCATGCTCCAACACCAAATCAAGCGTTACCAACTTCTGTATGAGCCAAATCACTCGTACCCCATGATCACGGACCGAAGTCCCTTCACGCATGCGACACGTCATTAGCTCTTTTACAGTAGCGAACCTTTCAGCTCTCGATTGAGCCCCAAAAAGTTCCTTGAGTTGTACGTGAATGTCAGCAGCATTCACGGTATCCTCAAATCGCCTCTGAAGTTCATCAGACATCGAGGCTTGCATATAGCATTTGGCCTTGATATCATGGTCCCACCATGTATCAAGTTTGGCCAACTCTTCTGGACTTACATCAGCTGGTGCTTCCTTCGGATGAGATTTTTCTAACACGTAGAGCATGTTCTCCGAAGTCAAGACAATCTTCAACTTACGGAACCATTCCGTATAGTTTGCGCCAGTCAATTTATTTTGTTCGAGGATAGAGAATAGTGGATTACGCGAATTCATCTTTATGAAATACTGAAAAGAAACAGACAATTATCAGTGATTGTTTAATTAATTTACTAAGACATAAAATAGGCGAAATTTATTTTATGAATCTCACTCCCACTATTTTAACGATTTCACTACCCTCTAGTGAAAACGGGAAACTGTTTTCCTTAGTGGGAACATGGAGTCCAATTGACAAACTATGGTCCCGAATAATATCAGTCAACCATAATTTTCAAAAGGTAGAGCCCAATTGCTTCCAAAGCAACCTCCACGTTTTTACCTCATGTCCAATAAGGGCCCAATAATATGATGCCGTTTATTGTGACATGTCAAGATGACCCATCAATATTAAGTTGTGATGGACGGTCGCCATGTGGATCCCCCAATAATATGAGCCGATCCCATGGGAGTTCCACCCAACTTACAACATGTGTCGATCCAATGTACAGCTTTCTGACGAATGGGCCCCCCCAATAATATGAGCCGGGCCGTATCCGCGGGTAGCATCTCATACATTGATCGTTGATGGAAGGTAGGAACATTTAAACAATTTTAAATTTCCTTTATTTATCTTGATATCAATTTTAAATCATATTTAAAATGAGGGATTTTAATTTTGAAAATTTGTCTCATCATTTTAAAAATTTGTATGCTTGCGGGATTCATACAATTTTGTCTAAAACATGCATACAACTATAATATCATATATTATATAGGATGATCGATTCCATTTCTAATCGACCTGTGGTTGCCAATCACGAGTCTAAGTCCAATCCTAGGTAATACGCAGGTATGCAATGCAATCCTATTACATTGAGCTTCCAATTTACATTTCTTCAGTCTTTATTGTCTGCTGGGCCCACCTCCGTCTTCAAATCTTCATCTCCCACTAAGTCTAATGTATTTACAATAAATAACCATGACAAGTAGGGGATACAATTTAAGGGGTGGGAACGGGCCATAAACCAGGCCCACTTTTATTACATATGACAATTCATATTAGGCCATAAACCAGGCCCATTAATAAATCCAACAACAATAAAAACAAATGTAAATTCCTAACATACACCTACAAAATTGGTCATGGCAATCGATCATCCTTATCCAATAACATTTAATTCAAAATTAATTTATTGGATAACATGCAATTAAATTAAAAGGATAAAATCATATTCCATATATAAAATCTTATTTTACATACAAAATCATATTTTATCTTTTTATCAAATAAAATCATATTTTACATATAAAATCCAATTTTATACATAAAATCATATTTTACTCAATATTTCCATAAGATCATATCTTATCATCAATTGTACCAAAAATAATTAATTTCATAAAATCTGATTTAACGGATAAAATCTATAAATTTTCCAAAAATTCAAATTTATCCAAAAATCAATTTTAAAATTTTTGGACTCGAACAATTCGATCCGACGCCTCGTGGACCAATCAAAAACAATTTTCGATCGGACCAAAAATAGAATTTTAACATATTAAAATTTTAATTTTAAAATTAAAAATTAATTTTTCGCGGGCCGCCCGGGACGCTCCCGGGCTGCCAGCGCCCCAAAAGGGCTCGGGCCGGGCAGCCCGGCTGCCCCTAGGGCAGCGACTCTCGCTGCCCGTGTTTTTGCCCGAAAAAATTTTTAATTTAAAAAAATTTTATTTTGTTTCAAAAACCGAGGCTAAAATTTTTTTTTGTACAATCGATTAATTTAATCGCTTGATCTGAGCAACCTGGCTCTGATACCACTGTTGGAGAACGGTGATCAGATCAATCAGGATTGATACCCGATGCAGCGGAAGTTTAAAAATTTTATATGGAACGATTCCATAATGGGTATCAAAACTTTACGATTAAATTGTGCGTGTAAAAATTAAATAACAATTATAAATTTTTACCTCCAATCTCGAATCGAGATTATGGACACCAACAGATTACTATGCTCTTGTTGTATATCCCAGGAACTGATGGACGAACTGTTCTTCAATCAGGTCCACGAACAGAGATTTAATCCCTCTGATAGATTGCACTAGAAAATCTATCAGAAGTTTCTACGAAGAGAATTAACGAATTTGATCCGTTAAACCAGACTGCAAATTCAAAATTCACAGGCTGGATTTTCCCGACAGAGAGAGGGAAGGGGCGGCCATTTTAGAGAGAAAAACAACTAGGTTTTCGAAAATTGTGACCTCTGTTGTGTAATTTCTGTACTGCAATAACTTATTTATAATGTGGGCTGCTAACAGCTTAGGGCCCATTAGTCATAAGTTCAAGCCTGACAAGCAAAGCCCGCATGTTCAAAAATTAATATAAAATTCATCGTGACTCAGATTGATAAACCAATTTCACCAATGTTCACAGAAACCATTTCTGCATCTTTTAGAGTCAAGATAAATTTTCTGAACCCGAATTCAGTGATTTCCAAAAATGCCCATCCCTATGTCATTTTAGGAAATCTTACTCCTCTACTCTTAAATAAGAAGTCCCACTTCTTTGTTCATTAAATTTAACTCTTTAAATTTAACTATCTCAACGGGGATTAAAAATCCATTACTCTGTGTGACCCTCAATGGTTCAGGGATACAGCTAGCCGTGGGCTCACAACTCCTTGTGACTCGGAACAACCATTTCCGACTTGCCCATCGAATCATGGTAAGAGCGCCTAGCAACATCGCCCCATGATTCCCTAGGTATCACTGATAGTGCCTGCAAGAACCAATAGATTTTGGTTAGCGTACAGTACGGTCCCTTCATCCATATATCCCGATCGAATCAACAACCATTGGTAAATCGAGAGTCGTTCGAGATTCGATAACTATGCAATACATCTTGAAGATCAAATAGTGACATCGCATGTGCTACTAAGAAACCATTTCTTAAAACACATCATGTACTCTGGCCAGATATTCGTCACACTAATATCTCCTCAGATTGCATAGGATATCCACACTCGCAAGTATGTGGTGAATCCTTGACAACAAAGCATCGACTCCTATATGTGTCGTAACTGTACCCAATCCCGACACCTGATGACCTCAATAGAGTCGGTAAACGAGTCAAAGTACAGTACTAGCATATAGAGTCTCAATGATGTTTCAAGTAGTAAGGACTAATGGTGTACAACCAAAACCGCGGACTTTATCCACTCGATAAGTGATAACCACTTGGAAAGTCCGAATAGGGTAGTTCGATCATTCATCGTATGAATATCCATTTGCATGCTTCGAACATCTCTATGTTCCTTACCAATGAAACGTGGTACTCTGCATCGCAAATGCTAGTCTCTAACTCGAGCGATCCTTATCCTTATTAACGGACGGCTCAATCGACTAGGAACAGTTTAGAATATACAGTGACTATAAGATGTGTTTCATGATAGCCATCCCCATGTGCTACCATATCTTACATACACTATAGTATATTCAAGGTCTTTATCAAAACAACAATAGTATATCACAATATAACAATATGAAGAAAGATAAAGTCATTGCCATTAATAAAAGTGTAAATTATATTAAACAAAAGATTGTTTATACAAAGAGTCATCAAAGCCCTTAGCCACAAGTTGGCTCACCGGGCACCCACTCTTTCACCAGGCACATGATTGGAAATAGATAATTACTTACTGATGTCACACATTACAAATGACCGACAATAATTTTTGGTGATAACTCAAAAGGTAAAATCGTGGGTAAGGGTAAGATTAATCATGGTAACATTATTGTAAATGAAGTGTTACTTGTCGATAATATGTGCTATAATCTCATTAGCATCACTCAATTGTGTGATAATGACCATAATGTTGAATTTCACAAACACTCATGCACAATCAAATCTAGAAAATGTGAAACCATGCTAAGCAGATTAAGAGAACAAAACACATATAGGATAAATTGGCACTGTGATCAACCATCGCTTCCTACATGTTTTGTTGCTCAAAATAATAAGCATTGGTTATGGCATAAGCATTTGAATCACTTAAATTTTAAGTCCATTAATCATCTGAGTAAACATGAACTGGTTACTGGCTTGCCTAAATGAGACACAAGTGAGAGCTACTTTTAAAACCAAAGGGTGTTTGTCTTCTTCCAAATGCTTAGACCTGTTGCACATGGATATATTTGGTCCTATACTGGTCAGGAGCTTAGGGGGAATGAGAAATACTTTAGTCATTGTGGAATATTACTCTCTATTTACCTAGTTAATCTTTTTTTACTCTAAAGATCAAACAGCTACTCACTTGATCAATATTTTACGTTTGCAAAATGAGAAACATACTGGGATAGATCGGATCAAAAGCGATAGAGGTGATGAGTTTTTAAATAAAACCCTCGGATCCTATCTTGATGATCAAGGAATCAAACATGAGTTATCAGCCTCTCGAACCCCACAACAAAATGGTATTGCTGAGAAAAGGAATCGTACTTTCAAGGAAGCAGCTAGAACCATGATTGTTGATTCTAACGTCTCTCAAAGACTTTGGGCAGGAGCTATTAGCACAGCATGTTATACTCAAAACTGATCTATGATAAACAAAATATATAACAAGACACCTTATGAGATCTAGAATGACACAAAACTTGATGTTTCATACTTTAAGATATTCGGTTGCAAATGTTTTATTCATATAAATGATAAACATCATTTAACAACTTTTGATTCCAAGACAGATGAAGGAATATTTATTGGTTACTCTTCAGTCAGTCGAGCTTATCAGGTATTCAACAATAAGTCACTGACAGTAGAGGAAACCATTAATGTTATTTTTGATGAATCTACTATTTGTGCAGATCAATCTCAGTTAAGTGTTAAAGATTTATCAGAAAGATTGGAAACAACTGTTCTTAACGATGAAAGTGACAGCGATGAGCTTCCCATCTAGAATACTTCACCTGACCCATTGATTGATCAACCAATCATCAATGAAGACCAACATGATCAAATCTTTGAAGAACCAATGGGTGAAGAGGAAATCATAATACCTTACAACACAGTCAGAATTGAGAATGATGCACCAGGAAATCAAGGCACAAATCCCTTTGGACCTTGTCTTCGGTGGAACAAAGATCGTCCACCCGGGCTGGTCATTGGTAATCCTATTTCTCCTTTACGCACTAGAAATAAAATGATTAATGAACTACTGCATGCAACATTCATATCTCAGCTAGAGCCCAAGTATATCGAAGAAGCTCTACAAGATTCTAGCTGGATCGAAGCCATGCAGGAGGAATTAAATCAATTTACCAGAAATAAAGTATTGAATTTGGTTTCTCGATCGAAGAATCAAAATATAATAGGTACCAGATGGGTATTTCGTAAAAAATTAGATGAAAACGGTACGGTGATAAGAAACAAAACCAGACTGGTTGCTCAAGGATTTAAACAAGAAGAGGGTATTGACTTTGATGAGTCATTTGCTCCGGTGGCAAGACTTGAAGCCATCGGAATATTCCTAGAATATGTTGCCTATAAGAACTTCAAAGTATATCAAATGGATGTAAAGTCAGCATTCCTTAATGGACTACTTCATGAAGAAGTCTATGTCTAACAACCACCAGGTTTTTTCAATTCATTAACCCCTGATTATGTTTATAAACATGATAAAACCCTTTATGGACTAAAGCAAGTGCCAAGAGCTTGGTATGAGACATTATCCCAATTTTTATTAAATCATGATTTTGTAATTGGCACTGTGGATAAGAATCTCTTCAAATTCACTAAGGAAGACCATATTTTGTTAGTTCAAATTAATGTAGATGATATCATATTTGGATTTACTAACCAAAAGCTGTGCATGAAGTTTTCTAAACTTATGCATGAGCAATTTGAGATGAGAATGATGGGAGAAATGAAATTCTTCCTCGGATTACAAATCAAGAAACTTGATAATGGGATCTTTATTAATCAAACCAAATACACCAAAAAACTTATTAAGAAGTTTGGCATGGAAAATTTCTCAACGATATCTATTCCCATGAGTGCTTCCATAAAACTTGACAAAGACGAAGCAGGAGCACCGGTAGAGGTAACGATGTATCGAGGACTTATTGGATCACTATTATATCTAACCGCAAGCAGACCTGATATTATGTTTGCAGTATGCTTATGTGCTAGATTTCAATTAGCACCCAAATAATCACACTTTATAGCTGCTAAACGTATACTCAAATATCTTAAGGGAACTTATAATGTGGGTCTTTGGTATTCCAAAGACTCGGAATTTAACTTAGTTGGATATTCAGATGTAGATTATACAGGATGTAAAATTGATCGAAAGAGCATTAGCGGTTCTTGTCAATTTCTCGGAGATCGACTGATATCATGGTTTAGAAAGAAGCAAACATATATCGCTACATCAATTGCCAAAGCTGAATACTTAGCAGCGGGTAGCTGCTGTGCACAACTTCTATGGATCCAACAACAGCATCGAGATGACGAAATCGAATCAAATGAAGCTCCCATATTTTGTGATAACACGAGTGATATTTCAATCACTCAGAACCCTATAATGCATTCAATAACAAAACACATAGATGCACGACATCATTTCATAAGATAGAACATGCTGAAGGAAGAGATTCAGATGATCTACATATCTACTGATCGGCAGGCAGCCGACATCTTCACCAAACCATTACCGAACGCTAAGTTTCTTATTTTCGCAACATACTTGGCTTAATAGATTTAAGTTAAGATAAACACAAATTTAGGAGGAACATTGCACAATTGTTTACTAAATGTTCAAAATTATGAATACATACATGCTCACATATATGTATACATTGTTTTTAAGACTGAATATATGCTTCACGAGCTGCAGCTATTCTACTCCTCATCTCATGACTCAATTAAATCATCCATAGAGTCAGAGAGCCTTGACCGTTGTAGACATCATCTTCAAATCAGATGTTCTGCATAGCGTCTCTCTCTGCTAAGAGCATCAAAAGTCTAACGGCAGTAGGCTTTAGCACATCCTGAGAGATTTTAGTTCGTAAAAGGCGCTTGCACCGACACAATCCTTCAGCATAATGATACTCCATAATAGGGGAACTCGGATGAGTGCCACGACAAATAGCTTCTAAGAAGAACCATATCCGCATTCCTCGTACTATTACCCTATCCCTATTGTAAGGACCTCGGTTCTAATCCACTAATCTTGAATAAATACAATCATACATCGGTAATTAAAGGTCCAAATAAATAAATAAGAACCATAAAAAACAATTCTTAGCTACATGCCTCGCTCGATCTGTGAAGTCTTACCGATTGAGCGAGCAAAACTCTGCCCAAGCTTTCCAGGACCTCTCGCTCGATCGGTAAAACTTCACCGATCGAGCAGACAAAACTCTGCCTTAAAAAAACCAATACAGGCATCCTCACTCGATCGGTAAAACTCAACCGATCGAGCGAGATCAACTCTGAACAAAATCCAAAATTTTCTCTAGTGCTCAATCTCCAAAACAATATCAACTCAACATGCACAACTCACTCCAATCAACATGCATAATCCAAAATAAGGTAGTTCTAGAGTTATACAATCTTCAAACTAGTAGAACATGCTTCAGTCTAGTTTATTCCATACACGACATTACAAGTACAATCTAAGTTCGATTTACATAAACGACTTCTCAAAACACCAAGTCCTCACTTCTATCAACTCAACCACCTAGCCATGCGATCTCTGACTTGGTCCTGCCCCACCTGCCGCCAAGAACACATACAAAGACAAGACAACAACCGGGTAAATCCGGTGAGAATAATATTCCCAGTAAAAGAGACAAACATGCTATATCAAATAGGCATCTCAAAATGAAATACATCAACTTTCAAATATTTAAAAAGAGAGTAAATGAATGCATGACTTCAAAAGTCTAGATTATCAATCCGGATAATCAAAAGGTAAATTGGTTCCTTAATTCCTTGGTTGGGATCCCAAGGATGGAATATCACAACAATCACACCGAATTCCCCTTTCGAGATGGACGATGTATACTTCAGTCCTCTAGACTTCGGAGCATTCAATAGAGAGTTGATCGGCCACTGTAGTAAATCGCCTACCAGCGCCACTCGACTGTAATCAATAGATCGTCTAATTCAAAATGAAACAAATTGTTTGGCTCAATATGAATGCATATGAAAAACTAAAACATTCAATTATAAAATTCAAGTAATTCACATAGACATGCAAGTATGTGATTTTTCTAGGACACTCGAATCAATACGGATTCGAGTTAATCGTCTTATTCCATCCAATGTCGTCTTATACCTTTCTCGATTCAGTTGAAGCTCCAAATCTGGAAAACAACAACAATAATCAACAATGATCCAATCAACTCATAATCAAACTAGGTAAAACTCATTACCAACTCTGTACCTTCTTCTACGATTAGAAATTCCGTCGACTATGAATCCAAAGGCCTTCAATCAGTCTGAATGAAGCTACAAAGATCAATATCGACATTCTAACTTCGATAAATACACGGTTTGATCAATTCAAGCGAAAAGATATCCAAAACTCAAACCGGCGGCATAACAGCTATATAATGATCAAATCAAAAACTCAGACATCAGTATAACATCGAAACCAACTCAAATCAAAACCAAATCATCAATAAAGACTCAAACCCATCAAATCTCAAAACTCAAAATTTTGAATTAAGCCTAAAAAATCATAACAATTCCGAATGATGTTCTTTTTCAAATCCGACTGAGAATAAACGATAAGAACTATCTCAAGAACATCATACCCGAAAAGAATCTAATTCCAACTACATCCAAAAAATAAAATGTATCTGATCGAAGAAATACTTACGATAGAATGAAGCTCTCGATGATGTGATCTCGAATATGCCTTCAGGTTTAATTTCTATCGCACGGATCGAACAGAAACCAAAATCTGAAAGCTTGGAGAAAAGTTGGGGCGGCTTCAATGGAGGAAAACCGATGGAATGGATGGAGAGGAAAACAAGAAGACTAAGTCAAATAAATTCCAAGACCAATTAAAATAACAAATCCCATTATTGCGTTTTAGTCCCTGAAAAATCCAGAAATTGCAAAATAGTCCCTGATATAAATCAAAACGACCCTCAAATAATAAAATCTCCAGTTAACTCACATAAACTCAATTAAGATAATTTCGGGGCGTTACACCTATACCCAGTGTAAGGCTCGGGATTAATTAGAAATTAATCCGAATTTAATTTGATTTTAATCCGCGTATATTTAATTTGAGAATATTTAGAGTTTTGATTTAAATTCTAATATTCTTAAATTATTTAGGATTGAAATTGAATTAAAAATAAGGTCGAGGACTGAATTTCAATTTACGAAGTTTCAGGGGCCAAATTGCAATTAGTTGAATACATATCCGATTATTGTTGGATTTGTCCACATGATTACGTATTATATGATAGTTCATTCAGAATATTAGAACAGAGCAAGCCGACCTTCTTCGTTTCTTTTGAATTTTGGATTTTCGATTTGCCGTAACTTTTGAACCGGTTGTCCGATTTCGATTCCGTAAATTGTTCTGAAATCCTTACGACGAGGGCTTCGATCTCGTGTAAGTTTTATGTTGTGTTATATGGATTTAGAAATCAATAAAGGGCAGATATCAGATGTTGAGTTTTCGATTATGTTTATCGACGTTTATGCGATTCTATATCGAAACCGGATTGATGAGTTTGTGTTATTTGTATCCAATCTTGATTCCAGCATTTTAATCGTTTTTTATAGCTATTGAGATGAGGATTTGAATGATTTATCAGCTGGTTATTGACTTGAATATACGTATGATTGGGTTTTGAAGTTAGAAATGGTTTCGGGATTACGTTGGTTACCGATTTTGAATCGCTACGCCGTTTAATCGAGTTTTTGGACTGTTTTGTTATTAGATAGCTAAGCTGAAACACTTATCTTGATGATGTGAATGTTATGGAATTTTATTCTTCCGTTTCAGTTGAGTTTGGAAGGCCAACGACTCGAGACAACAACTTTGAACCGAAGAAGTTTGATTGAGATTTGAAGAGTTCAGAATCAAAATAAACAAAGGTATAATGACGACATCGCGAAGTAGGAACTTTGAAACTAAAGAACGACTAATCTTGAGTTGGCCCGCAAAAACCACATACTTGTTTATGTTTTTGATTTGATTGTGATGTTGTCGATCCATCTCAGGTAGTGGATCTTTATATTCGAGTTGATATGATGCTATATTGAATCGATTCTATGTCAAGGTTGCGGTTAACCTTATTTGCGCGTCGTTTACGAACTCGTTAGATGGATATCCATGTCAAGATCAGTTATGAATTTTTATGGCTTTGAAGTTATGTGAATCAATTCGTATGTAAAGCGTTTACATACTCTATTTGTTGATTCGAGTTTAAATAGAGTCAAGATGATTTATTTAATGCTTTCTATATGTTGGTTATACTGAGAATGTTTTCTCACCGGAGTTTATCCGGCTGTTGTCTTGTTTTGTATGTTTGCATGACAATAGAGGGGGCAGGAGCTGGTCATCGATGTCATTGACAGCTGGGAGAGAGTCTAGCATGTGACGACTCGGGTTGTAGATGATTTCTTGAACTTTAGAAGCATGAAACTTTAGTCTAGTTGGTTTTGAATTACATGTATGAAACTTGAGATAGTTTATGTCGTTTATCGTTCTTTAGCGACTTGTTCGATGTAATAAAATGCATGTATGAATGCTTGTGACCTTGTTTATATGTATATGCATGTTTTGGAATTGATATATCATGTATTGGACCATGTTTTGATGATTTAGAATGGAAGGAATCGGGTTGACAGCAAAATGAATTGCTGGTTTTGCTGGAAACAGAGGGCACGCTCGATCCTGTGAAAAGCCAGGATCGAGCGCGGCCATTAATTTTGCAAAACAGAGAATTGAGTTTTTGGCTCGCTCGATCCGCAGAAGTTGACGGATCGAGCGAGGCCAAATTATATTTCCATCCGAGAGCTGAGCAATTGTGCTCGCTCGATCGGGTGTTTTTCACCGATCGAGCGAGACACTAAAATTTAAAAAAAAAAATTTACTTTGCTCTTGGTTTCTTAATTGATGTTTAATGAATGTTAATTGTTCATTAATTTTCCCTAAGATGAGATTAGCAACCCGAGGTCCCCACAACAGGTGGTATCAGAGCATAAGTTTCTTGGACTGAGATTAGATGAGCGAGGTAGATCGAGTCTTCTATTCTGATTTATTTATTGCTTTCATAATTGTATGGTATATGATTGATTGATTACAGATATTAAATTGTCACATGATGCTGTGATAATTTGCGAAGAATATGCTATACAATGGTTTGAATTACATGCTATTTGGTTATTTGATTGAAGTACTAGCATGTATTATGAGGATGAATCGAAACTCGATCTTTTATGAAGGCAATGTGGACTGCAACATACTTGTTGTAATTGAGATTGAACTGTACACTAATCTGTTTGATTATCAGATATGCCTCCCCGACCAGCACCGAGAGTTAGACAGACGTTGGCTACGAATCAGCCTGAACTGACAAATGCTGCACAGGTCCCAGTGACAGTGTCTGAACATGGACAGGGTAGTACTTCTACTGATGAGTTTAGTGATGCTAATCCTATGGAGAAACTTCTGAAATGATTCCAGTCATTCCAACCACCGAAGTTTCAAGGAACTGAGAATGCTATAGAGTGCGAGAACTGGTTGGAAGATATTGAGCTGTTATTCGAGTCTATTGATTATACAGATGATCGTCGTGTGAGACTGGTAATTCATCAACTGCATGGCCTTGCCAAGAGTTGGTGGATAGCGACGAAGAAAGCATTGGAAAACCAAGGTACTATTATTACCTGGTCTGTATTTCGAACTGCTTTCTATCAGCATTTCTTTCCTGTGTCTTATCGCAAGGATAAAGGAGCAGAGTTTGCAAGTCTGCAACAGGGGCAGTTGAATATCGAAGAATATGTTGCAAAATTCACTAGCCTATTGAAGTTTGCTCCACATATCGCTGTTAATGATGAAGCTCAAGCCGATCAATTCATCAATGGCTTGAATCCTGATGTATTTACACTTGTGAATTCGGGAAGACCGAATACCTTTGTTGATGCTCTGAATCGAGCAAAGGGTGCAGAAGCAGGGATAATGAAACAACGAGGAGCACAGTTTGTGCCACAGCCAGTGAGACAGTCCCAAGAACAGTCACAGATTCCACCGCCACCTCGATTTGAAGCTGGAGGTAGCAGTAGTGTAAAAAAGAACTTCTTCAAGGGCAAGAGTAAACAGTTCAAGAGATCTGGTGGTAGTAACTCTTCGAGTTCAGGTAGTTTCCGACAGCCTAGAACTGGACAGAATTCTGATGTATATTGCACCAAGTGTGGTGGTCGCCATACCAATGAACAATGCCGAGGTGTATTTGGAAGCTGCCACATTTGCAACAAGATGGGACACTTTGCGAGGGTGTGTCCACAACGAGGTTCTGAAGGTGCACAGGGTGCGGGATCATCGAGACCAGTAGGTCAATCTACATCTTCTGTTCACTCTTTTCAACCACAGCCTGCAGCACCGAGTAGAGGAGGAGGTCAGACAGTGAATCAACCTCCAAGGCAACAAGCACGAGGGTTTGCATTGACAGAGGAGCAAGCACAAGCAGCACCGGACGATTTGATTGCAAGTAACTGTTCTCTTTATGGTTATCCTGCCTATGTCTTATTCGATACTGGACCTTCATATCTGAACAATTTGTTACATTGTATTTATTGCCTGTTGAGTCATTAACTACTGTAGTGTCTATAT
This sequence comes from Henckelia pumila, assembly GCF_033568475.1. Classification (NCBI taxonomy): domain Eukaryota; kingdom Viridiplantae; phylum Streptophyta; class Magnoliopsida; order Lamiales; family Gesneriaceae; genus Henckelia; species Henckelia pumila. The sequence continues at coordinate 61,283,890 of NC_133123.1, forward strand.
CTTCACCGTTGGGAAAAGGTATAGTATCAGTGAAGTCTGTTAAAAATTTTGTAATACAGTACGAAGGTAATGAAGTTGAGCTTGACTGTATCGTTCTTGGTTTATCTGATTTTGATTGCATAATCGATATCGACATGCTAACCAAGTACAGAGCAACAGTGGACTGTTTTCAAAAGATTGTGAAGTTTAGACCTGATATGATTGATGAATGGAAGTTCTATGGTAAGGGATCACGAGCCAGAATTCCTTTGATATCTGTTCTTTCTATAACTGACTTGTTACAGAAAGGGGCGGAAGGATTCCTTATTTATGCAGTCGATATACTGAAGACTAGTCCGAAATTGACGGATATACCGGTGGTGAATGAGTTTTCAGATGTATTCCCTGATGAGATTCCAGGATTGCCACCGTACAGAGAAGTAGATTTCGGTATTGAATTGATGCCAGGTACACAGCCAATATCGAAAGCACCTTACCGTATGGCACCGATTGAACTAAAAGAATTGAAGGACCAACTTGAAGATTTGTTGGCCAAAGGATATATCAGACCGAGTGTATCCCCATGTGGTGCTCCGGTATTATTTTTTCGAAAAAAGGATGGATCAATGAGATTATGTATAGACTACCGGCAATTGAACAAAGCAACGGTAAAGAATCGTTATCCTTTACCTCGTATCGATGATTTATTTGATCAATTGCAGGGTTCGTCGGTATATTCGAAGATTGATCTCCGATTCGGATATCATCAGTTGAGAGTTAGAGACAAGGATATTGCTAAGACTGCGTTTAGAACCAGGTATGGCCATTATGAATTCATAGTCATGCCTTTTGGTCTAACGAATGCACCGGCAGTTTTTATGGGATTGATGAATAGAGTATTTCAAAGATATTTAGATGATTTTGTGATTATCTTTATCGATGATATTTTGATATACTCTAAGAATCTGTGTGAACATGCTGATCATCTCCGAACTGTATTGAGAATATTAAGAGAAGAGAAATTGTATGTCAAGTTATCCAAATGTGAGTTTTGGTTGCAGCGAGTTGTTTTTCTTGGTCATATAATTTCAGGAGATGGCATTTCAGTGGATCCGAGTAAGGTTGAAGCTGTGATCAGTTGGCAGAGACCGACATCTGTGCCAGAAATTCAAAGTTTTATGGGCTTAGCAGGTTATTACCGTAGTTTCATTCGAGATTTTTCCTCGATAGCAAAGCCTATTACACATCTTACACAGAATAATGCACCATTTATTTGGTCTGAATCATGTGAAAGAAGTTTCGTTGAACTCAAGAAGAAATTGACGACAGCGCCGATTTTAATAATCCCTACAGGTACTGGTGATTTTGTTGTTTATTGTGATGCTTCTCACCAGGGTTTGGGATGTATTTTAATGAAGAAAGGACATGTTGTCGCTTATGCTTCTCGACAACTTAAACCACATGAAGTCAGGTATCCGATTCATGATCTTGAATTGGCTGCAATTGTCTTTGCATTGAAGATCTGGAGACATTACTTATATGGCGAGAAGTTTGAAGTCTTTTCTGATCACAAAAGTCTGAAGTATCTGTTCTCACAATCTGAATTGAATATGAGACAACGACGATGGCTTGATTTGTTGAAGGATTTTGATTGTGAAATCAAATACTATCCGGGAAAATCTAATGCAGCAGCGGATGCCCTAAGTAGAAAGGTATGTGCTTTATCCTTGTCTACGATAGGTGTATCTAATTTGATTGAAGATTGTTGTATTTCGGGGTATGTATTTGAGACAGATAGAAGGCCGATGAGAGTGTATGCAATCAGTGCTGAGCCAGAGTTATTGATTCGTATCAAAGAAGCACAAAAAGCCGATCAGAATGTGCAGAAATCGATTGAAATGATTCGATCAGGACATCAGTCTGAGTACAAGGTTAGTGACGATGATATCTTGTATGTGAATGACCGAATAGTTATTCCTGATATTGCAGACTTGAGACAGAATATTTTGAAAGAAGCCCATTGCAGTCGCTATAGTGTTCACCCTGGAGGCAGAAAGATGTACAACGACTTGAAGAGTCAGTACTGGTGGAAACAAATGAAGTCTGATGTGACTGAATTTGTATCTAAATATTTGAATTGCCAACAGGTGAAGGCTGAAAGAAAGAAACCAGGTGGCTTATTACAGAGTTTATCAATTCCTGAATGGAAATGGGACCACATTTCCATGGACTTTGTAACGAAGTTTCCACGATCATCTCGAGGATGTGATGCTGTTTGGGTGATCATCGACAGATTGACGAAATCTGCGTGCTTTATTCCTTATCGAATGACTTATCGTCATGATCAAATGGCGGATCTCTATATTCGAGAAGTGGTAAGACTACACGGTGTGCCAAAGTCGATAGTATCTGACCGAGATCCGAGGTTTACTTCGCACTTTTGGCATAGCCTACAGGAAGCTCTAGGTACGCGTTTACATTTGAGTACTCCTTACATCCTCAAACTGACGGTCAATCCGAACGAACTATTCAGACGCTTGAGGATATGCTTAGAGCTGTAGTACTTGATTTTGGTGTTACATGGCAAAATTCTATACCACTTGTGGAATTTTCTTATAACAACAGTTATCAGACGAGTATAGAGATGGCACCATTTGAAGCATTATATGGAAAGAAGTGTCGATCGCCTTTGTATTGGGATGATTTTTCTGAAGTACCTGAGTTAGGGCCAGATATGATCAGACAAATGACTGAGAAAGTGAAATTGATATAGCAGAGAATGAGAACAGCGCAGCATAGACAGACGAGATATGCAAATGTACGACGACGGCCGTTATCTTTTGATCAGGGAGATAGAGTGTTTCTGAAGATTTCACCGTTCAGGGGCACAGTTCGATTTGGCAAACGAGGAAAATTATCTCCGAGGTATATTGGGTCATATGAGATTCTCGAGAAGATAGGCAATCTAGCTTATCGACTCGCTATTCCTATGTCTTTATCTGGGATACATGATGTCTTTCATGTATCAATGTTGAGGAAGTATATATCTGATGCGTCTCATGTGATTCGATCTGATGAATCTGAGTTGGATGATACTCTTTGCTACTTCGAGCGACCTATTCAGATTCTTGATAGGAAGACAAAGCAACTCCGAATGAAGACTATTCCATTGGTGAAGATTCAATGGAGTCGACACGGAGTTGAAGAAGCAACGTGGGAAGTTGAAGAAGATATGAAGCAACGATTTCCTTATCTATTCCACTGATGTGAGTTCTTATTCAGTTTTCAGTTATTCTTTATTCTTATGAGCATGCAGCTGCATATCTATACTGTTTATGAATTCGAGGACGAACTCATGTCTTAGTGGGGGAGAAATGTAAGGCCCGGGATTAATTAGAAATTAATCCGAATTTAATTTGATTTTAATCTGCGTATATTTAATTTGGAAATATTTAGAGTTTTGATTTAAATTCTAATATTCTTAAATTATTTAGGATTGAAATTGAATTAAAAATAAGGCCGAGGACGAATTGCAATTTACGAAGTTTCAGGGGCCAAATTGCAATTAGTTGAATACATATCCGATTATTGTTGGATTTGTCCACATGATTACGTGTTATATGATAGTTCATTCAGAATATTAGAACAGAGCAAGCCGACCTTCTTCGTTTCTTTTGAATTTTGGATTTTCGATTTGCCGTAACTTTTGAACCGGTTGTCCGATTTTGATTCCGTAAATTGTTCTGGAATCCTTACAATGAGGGCTTCAATCTCGTGTAAGTTTTGTGTTGTGTTATATGGATTTCGAAATCAATAAAGGGCAGATATCAGATGTTGAGTTTTCGATTATGTTTATCGACGTTTATGCGATTCTATATCGAAACCGGATTGATGAGTTTGTGTTATTTGTGTCCAATCTTGATTCCAGCATGTTAATCGATTTTTATAGCTATTGAGATGAGGATTTGAATGATTTATCAGCTGGTTATTGACTTGAATATACGTATGATTGGGTTTTGAAGTTAGAAATGGTTTCGGGATTACGTCGGTTACCGATTTTGAATCGCTACGCCGTTTAATCGAGTTTTTGGACTGTTTTGTTATTCGATAGCTAAGCTGAAACACTTATCTTGATGATGTGAATGTTATGGAATTTTATTCTTTCGTTTCAGTTGAGTTTGGAAGGCCAACGACTCGAGACAACAACTTTGAACCGAAGAAGTTGGATTGAGATTTGAAGAGTTCAGAATCAAAATAAACGAAGGTATAATGACGACATCGCAAAGTAGGGACTTTGATACTCAAGAACAACTAATCTTGAGTTGGCCCGCAAAAACCACATACTTGTTTATGTTTTTGATTTGATTGTGATGTTGTCGATCCATCTCAGGTAGTGGATCTTTATATTCGAGTTGATATGATGCTATATTGAATCGATTCTATGCCAAGGTTGCGGTTAACCTTATTTGCGAGTCGTTTACGAACTCGTTAGATGGATATCCATGTCAAGATCAGTTATGAATCTTGATGGCTTTGAAGTTATGTGAATCAATTCGTATGTAAAGCGTTTACGTACTCTATTTGTTGAGTCGAGTTTAAATAGAGTCAAGATGATTTATTTAATGCTTTCTATATGTTGGTTATACTGAGAATATTTTCTCACCGGAGTTTATCCGGCTGTTGTCTTGTTTTGTATGTGTGCATGACAACAGAGGGGGCAGGAGCTGGTCATCGATGTCATTGACAGCTGGGAGAGAGTCTAGCATGTGACGACTCGGGTTGTAGATGATGTCTTGAACTTTAGAAGCATGAAACTTTAGTCTAGTTGGTTTTGAATTACATGTATGAAACTTGAGATAGTTTATGTCGTTTATCGTTCTTTAGCGACTTGTTCGATGTAATAAAATGCATGTATAAATGCTTGTGACCTTGTTTATATGTATATGCATATTTTGGAATTGATATATCATGTATTGGACCATGTTTTGATGATTTAGAATGGGAGGAATCGGGTTGACAGCAAAATGAATTGCTGGTTTTGCTGGAAACAGAGGGCACGCTCGATCCTGTGAAAAGCCAGGATCGAGCACGGCCATTAATTTTGCAAAACAGAGAATTGAGTTTTTGGCTCGCTCGATCCGCAGAAGTTGACGGATCGAGCGAGGCCAAATTATATTTCCATCCGAAAGCTGAGCAATTGTGCTCGCTCAATCGGGTGTTTTTCACCGTTCAAGCGAGACACTAAAATTTTAAATAAAAAATTTTTTACTTTGCTCTTGGTTTCTTAATTGATGTTTAATGAATGTTAATTGTTTATTAATTGCCCTAAGATGAGATTAGTAACCCGAGGTCCCCACACCTAGTCTTACGAACCTCATACTCGTGTATTTCAGATATTTCATTCGTACTGCTATTTGAATTTGCCATTGCACTTATGTTACCTTTTCCATTTCTTGATGGTTTATTTATAGGCGAGAAACGAAGAAGGTGAAAAGTAATTCAGGCCAATAGTCACCTACACGCGGAATTAATGCTAACTTATGTGAAAAATATCTCAATACAGGCAACTTGATAAGTTTATTCATCTCTTTTTTGAATCCGTGTTTTATGCATTTAATAAAAAGCTGCAATAGTTACATTTGAATAGTACATCTCTGACTATTACATTACAATGGCAGCTTACTTACTCATATCTAATAAAGTTGCCTACAACTGACATAATTTACTCACGGAGCCACAAAATAGTAGTCTTCTCTATTTCTCTCTCTACAGAATCACCTGTGAGACCTCGGTTCCAAACAACTAATCTCGGGATTAAACAACAATAAGGCATACAATAACCAAAGGTTAAAAGCAACAAAGGTTTTTTTTTAAAAAAAGAGAACAGTGTCGCGCTCGATCCGGCAAAAAGCCAGGATCGAGTGCACCACTTCTCCCAACTCTCTGCCGAGAAAAATTAAGGTGCCGCGCTCAATCCGGCAAAAAGCCAGGATCGAGCGCACCATTTTTCTGAAACCTCTGCCTCAAACAAAACAGGGGCTGCGCTCGATCCTGGCTTTTCCTAGGATCGATCGCACCCTGGGCAGCAGAAAAAAAAATCAGAACAGGGCAAGCTAACCAACTCAAACCAACAATAATTCAATCTTCAATCTAAAACATGCACTAACACATCCAAACATGCATAATACATTACAAGGTAGTTCTAGAGTTATACAATCCCAAACTAATAGAACATGCATCAATCTAAGTTCCATAACCGATACAAAATGAGTTCGAATAAAATCTACGTTCGATTACATATTCGACTTCTAAAACAACAAGGCCTCACGTATATCATCTCAACCACCTAGCCATGCTGCCTCTGACTCGGTCCTGCCCCACCTGTTGCCAAGCACACATATAAAGACAAGACAACAGCCGAATAATCCGGTGAGAATACAATTCCCAGAAGAAGAGACAAACATGCATATCAATTAATATATCAACACATGATATATATACAAGACAATCAATTCCAAATTCATATCTAACTCAATTCAAATGCATACAATGCAATGCATGTCTTTAAAATCTGGGATTATCAAGTCGGATAATCAAAAGAGTTGCTGCTTTTGCTTTTGGGATCCCGAGGACGAGATCACGTAAACAACTCACCAACTCTCCCGATCGATGTGGTGCTACGTATCTCCATCCTCTAGACTTTGGTGCGACTATAAGGAGTATGCTAGCACTAGGTGAAATGGCTACACCCAGGCCACTCACAATATAATCTCCAAAACGTCTATCATAAAAGGGACATCCTGCCCGCTGCTCAAATCAAGGATTCTTAGCTCAATATGAATGCAATGCAAAACATAACTCAAATAACTCAAATAATCAAATTACATGCAGTATGTGATTTTTCCGGAACACTCGAATCAAGTCGGATTCGAGTCACACATTCCATTCCAGTCTAAGTCATCTTATACCTCTTTTCAACAACGTCGATGCTCCAAACCTGGAAACAACAATGATTCCTCAAACAAGATTCAATCAAACTTTCTCAATCGATAATAAGAGAATCGATACTATACCGGCTCCAATCTCCAAGTTGCACAAAGCTGCAATCTCGCAACTCCACTGGCCTCAAATCAATCTGTACAAGAAGTAATAAAGGCTCGAGATTAACATACAACTCAATCGAAGGCTTGGCTCAAACAATTCAAACCGGCGGCATAACGGCTATAATCTGATAAAACCGGAAATGCAGACAGCATAATATCAATCCAATAGACTCCATTCAACCAACAATCCATCAAAACAACCAATTCTAACAAATCACAAAACTCACTTTTTGAATAATCTTCCAAAATTCACAACAAATCCGAACGACTCTCTATTTCAAAACCGACAGATAATAAACGATCAGAACTCTGCCGAGATCAACATACTCGAATCTCGAATGATTCTAACAACATACAAAAACTAGAATGAACCTGATCGTAGAAAAACTTACGATAGAACGAAGCTCTCGCAGCTGTGATCGCTAATCTGCCTTCAGAAATAAATTCCAACGGACGGATCGATCTCGGGAGGAAATATGGAAAGCTTGGGAGTTTTGGAATCGTCTTCAATGGAGGAATCGGTGGAGAGGGTGAAGAGGAAGGAGAAAGAATAGTCAACAAGCTTATAAATATCTAACAAAGCCCAAATTTGCATTTTAGTCCCTGAAAAATCCGAAATTTGCAAAAAGGACCCTGATCAAAATCGAGTCGGCTCTTGAACTCTGGAATCTCTGATTATCTCAAATCAAGTCGATTAAGATAAAATCGGGGCATTACATCACCTCACTCAAGCATCCAATTCGTCACATTAAAAGGACTGATTGCATCATGAAGATCATCAAAGAAATACATATTCTCTAAGAACATCTTCTAAACATAGAGCATCAAAAGAAGACAACCGGAGGGCTTAAGTATATCTCTATTGGATTGAGTTCCCAGCATTCGTCTGAACCTACAAGCTTTAGCAGAATACTCAAAGGCTTCCTCAATTGAAAATGAAGGAGGATTAGATGACATATGGTAACCAAGTTCTTGAACCTAATTATACACTTTCATCACCCGTGAAAGTACTTGATCTTGATAATATTTCTTTTGATATTCAAAAACTTGAGCTTCTATCTGATTATTGTTTGACATATCTGCTCTTGTTTTCTCTTACTAACCCTCTTTGTGGTATTTATAAGCAGATGAGCATGAAAATGTCAGAGCCTAAGAACTCAAGGGTCATCGACGTGTAACATCAGTACCTGTTATACTTTTAATAAAGTATATTGATAATAATATATGAGTACTATCCCCTCCAGTCACGTCACTCAAATATATTAGCTAATATTCTATCGAAACGTGTGCACTATTCATCATTTAATTTGGGAAGAGAAAACGAAACATCTCTGGAAACCAAAGATCGGATGTCACATCAATATCTTTTGTCAAGAATCGATAACTTTCAAACCATGCTTAGAATGTCAGAACGTTCTAATTTATCTTTTGCATTAACTGCTAAGATTTATGAACATTCAAATGTAAACCGATTTGTAGCAAAAGTTAAATGAGTAGTCATTTTCAAAAAAAAGTCTTTTGATTAAATTTTTAAAGAGAAAAACTTAAAAAGTAGCTTTTACAACAAGGCATCAAAAGCTAGCTCAGCCCTTTTTATCTCCTTGTTCACTGCATCTCGCCATGATCGGACAAAAGTAGCAAGTTCTACAGTAGGAGATCGTGAAAAACCTATATCATCTTCCCAGATTCGCTTCAAATCACGACGTTCTGTGTAAAGCAACAGTAATAGGGTTCCTTCAGCGCTGAAAATGTCCCTGGTACGAGTTGTCCACAACAGATCCTTATACTGACACTTTAATGAGGTAAAGCGACAGACAGCTACAGCAAAGGTTGGTGGTACTTTACCAAAAAGATGAAGACGCAACCGTTCCACAGCCTCCCACTCTGCACAAATATGTTCAGCCACTCAATCCTCAAACTCCTTCTTTCAAGATCGAGTGATTGCAGCGTTAAACTCACCTAGAAAATCTTCATCTAACCTAGACATTTTGATAAATATTATGGTTATAAATGATTGATTCTATATCCTAACTATTCTTGGTTATGTATTTATAGGAACAATCAGGAAGAAGAAGAGTCAAAAGAGTTACACGTCAACCGCTCTTCGTCTACCAATAAAGTTTTAATTCATCATTATGAGATATGACGACTTATCCCAAGCATCATCTCATTTTCTATAACATCGGTTCTGAATAGACTTTGAAATTTGTGTTAACCGTCATTTCTTATCTTTATGACTTATGATACACACATCGACTGTTCAAATACAAATATTTTAATAAAGCGCGCACTTTCAAAATTAAAAATTCAAAACTTATTAATGGTACTACCACGTCAGAATATCTTGCTTACCTAAAACAAACATATATATGAGAAAACCAAGATCTGCCTGATAATTACCTTGCACTATCTACTTCGTTTTACTTGCAATATCTAATCGTGCTATCTCAAGTGTTTCTTAGATTCAAGAAGCACAACGATGTCAATCCACAAGATTTGCCTGAGAATTAACTTTGATGAGATCTAATCCGTCAAAAATCCAGAAATATCTGAGATATTTCATATGCTTGAAGACTCTAGACTGAGGAAATTTATTTGATCCTGTTTCACCGTCAACTACAATCTTGTGAAGGAATTATTTGCCACATCTCAAATCAACCATGGCAGCATCTCTTGCATCATCCAGGACCGACGCATTAAATTCAATCAGCTGTTCTTCGGTGAAACCTTTGAGTTACCTACCAAGGGTTTGACAAAATGCTCAGATCTACCTAACGGGAATGCTACTCATTGGGCGGCCCAGTTCACTTTTGATTGAACACCCATCAAGGTCAATGAACTCAAGCAAAGCTTAAAGCCAGCCTACTGCCTGTTAGCTAACATAGTGGCCAAAATTCTACTCGCCAAGGCAGGTTCTTATGACAAAATTACTCTTGAAATGATTCATTATATGGCATTTATTGTCTCCCGGTTGAAATTTAATTGGTCATCTATTTTATATTCCACAATCTGTGAGATGATTCAAGGAAAGGGTCAATCTGAAGGATTCTCCTTGCAAATCTGCCACATACTAGAACTACTTTGTGTAGACTCGTCAGAATTTGAGTAACTGCATGTCTCAAAATGGCTCAATGTCGTCACTATTCCTATGTTTCTCCAAAATAACAAAGTCACGTCCGATCATCTACGAGTCATTAACCAAGAAATTGGAGCTGAACAACAGATAGATACTGCTGGCATACTTTACCTTCAAAATAAGCGTTCTAGACCAAGCCGATGCATTGTTAATCTTGACTCAGATAAAGCCGAAGATTCTATCGATAATGCAACTCTTGTTCAAGTATTTTGTAATTTTTCTCCTTCTACAAAGAATAAAGAGTTTTCAAAAGTACCTCAGCCAAAGCCCAAGAAGTTAAAGCTTCTGTCAACGGTCAAAACTCCAACCTCAAGAACCACAGCTTCATCCATAGAAGTCTTAGCACCATCGGCACTGATTATCCTCTTATCAGTTTTGATACCCATCTCATTATTTGAGCCACCAATATCAACCGTTTCTCAAGTTATATCACCTTTACAATTGGCATCTACATCAACCGACAACATCGTTGTGACATTTGCAACTATATCATCACCGCTGACTACGGAATCTACTTCCACTTATGACGTAGTAACTACTTCCATTGATCATCCAATCAGTTCACTCCCGGTCTCTCTTTCCCATCCATCCAAAGGAATTTCAACTTCTGAGCCAGTCGCTCATAATACAAGCAAAAAATTCCTAACCAATCATCTGGACAAAGGTAAAGGAGCTCTTCTACCTCCTTCCAAGACACCCTCTGTTTCCAAGATAGAGACCTTTCTCATTCTTTCAAGCGTTCTCATAGCAGTACGATTTTGGATACGAGAATTTGATGAGTGGTTCACTTACCGAACACAAATCTCATACACTCAAATTCTTCATGAGAAGAAGTTGGAATACTTAGCCAAATTGAAAGATAAGATTTTTGTTTTTACAGCTACTTCTCATCTTGAGACAACTTTAAGCAGGTTTAAAATTGTTGATGTTCAACTTCGAGATAGTCTAGCTCGTCATGTCCTTCTTAAACGAGAACAGAACTTCAATCCTCTGAGAAAAACCTCCAAAGATGATTGTGAAGTTATTTTGCAAATCAAGCATACGGGTGCATTTTTTCATAACTATCAGGTGAAACATTGCATACCTAAACAGTCTGATGAATACATTCAAATGTATCTTGGAGAAACTAAGGCCATGATACTGACCATGGAATATCATGAAAAATCTGATGAACATGAACCCATTTCACGACCGAAGAACAAAATTTTCTTGCAGCACAAGATGAATCTCCGTTGTACTATTCCACCTTTGCATCTACATCAGAAGAACCAACGACAACACTTCACTTTGAAACTTCCGATCCCAGATCAACAGCTAAGGACACAAATACTGCTGATGATCCATTGCCTGAAATTTCACTCACTTATGTTTCAGAAGTATTGCAATCATTGTCTGACTTCGAGGTAGCTCAGCACACATCACCTCTTACTGGAACCATGTCAGCTGACTCATCTCCAGAAACCATCTTTAAAGATAATCTTCCCACAGATCATGCAATCACTATAGATCAAATCATTAGGACAGATGAACCTCCATCAAAAGATACAAAAATCCTGACAGAAACGTCTGATGATTCTTCCATCTTTCATAAATACAAGCCCACAAGTTTTGATCAAGCATTCACCACCAATCCTGTCTCCGGCACCGATCATGATAGTATTGTAGTCAAGACTACCTCATCATATCTACTTTCCGTGGAGACTCCTGAATATGATCTTGAAAGTATCATTGACAATATCTACAACTATGTAGAGTCTTAACAATCGTATTCACGGACAAGACGCTGCTCTTGCCGACTCTCGCTCTACTATCATGTCTTGAGTGAAAAATTTATCCTCTGAGCTCACCAATTGTGTCACTGAATTAAAGAACTATAAAAAATGAAATCTACGAGCTATGGAAATTGTTGCAGATAAAGTTACGCAAACTGTGTGTCACATAAATGAACATACCACATCAAAGATTTCGGTTCTTCAAGCTGACCTCACTGCTCACATCGACTCTCGTATTGACTCATTTCAAGCCACTGTAGGTGCTCAACTTGGAGAAATTATTTATCATCTTACTCGTGGTGATGTCAAAAAGGGAGAAGAAGACAAAAAATCAGTTGATATAGACCGACAAAAAAGCGTGATATCCCACAGAAAAAATGGCAGCAAAAGAAGCACTAAAGGTAAAATTTTATTTTTATATCAACCCAGTAGGTGTAATAGTATTTTATTACGCTTAATTAATGATTACATGTAACAATTATGTATCATTGCAATTCATTTTTCAATGAATTCATTACCATGTATTATTTGTTATGATTTTCGGGCATAGGTTTTTTCATCACCAAAAAGGGGAAAATTGTTGAATCCTGACTTTTGGTGATAACAAAACAATAAATCATTATTATAGTGTGGCCGCCATTCATATGTAAAACAGGAAAAATGTCTACCGAAAGATATCAACCGATTTAGGCATGTCAACCGACTTGAAGATATCAACCGATCTGAAGACATTAGTGGAACCCTTCGATACCAACTGATTCTCAGATATCAACCGACTGTCTACCAATTCAGATATCAGCTGGTTGTCACACTTCAACTGATCTTGGAAATATGCTATCAGAATGAATGTCAACCAAAATATAAGTCTCAAGGATATCTACCGATTGATCTCATAAAGGTTCAAATGACTAGTAACGGATCCTTGACAAGACAACTTAAATGCGAAAGGAAAAATCATTTAAGGAGCCATCTGAAAAAGCCCGAAAAGCCATTAATAGAATTTATTATGAAGACATATTGAATGGATATTAAAGAAACCTCAAGTATAGATATTTTGAAGACGAACAGATTTCACTCCACTAAAAGAGAAATATTTTCTGCTGAATATCTGTCCAAAAAGACGTCCCTTACCGTTGACACAAAGAAAGAAAAGAGACGTTATAGATCGGGTTATAAATACTCAACTCATATGAAGCAAAGAGGAGAGAGACGCCATCCCATTATCAAAATAAAATAGATGAGCACTCATATTGTTCTAACAATTTACTGCTCATTCAACCCTTCGCTCAAACAGAAGTACATATGATCTTCCGAGAGATCCTTTTAAGGGTTACTCAAATCCAAGTTGTTGCTTGAAGAACACTTGTACACTCCAAGGATTTGAGATTCTAAGCTTTCAGAAGCTTAGCCATTCATCATCATCTATCGAAAAAGTTTGATAAGAACTTAAGAATCTTATCAATATTGTGAATCTAGGAGTTCCATTTTAGGCAATGATAAGTCCTAACTTGGATCGGGTGTATTACAAGACGTTGTAATAACCAAAGTCTTCTAGTGTATCCTTCCTGTGAGGAAGAAGGGGTGACGTAGAAGATTGATCTCCGAACATCCATAAACAAATTCTGTGCTAATCTACATTACTGCAGCATATCATATTTTTACTATTGTCACCTAGTTTAGTGAGAGCTGGTTTTCGCACTATTTTAGTAGCTCTTATTCATCTTGGAAGTTGAGAAAAATCGGCTAAGTAGACTAACATTTGCTTAACCTTATCACGATAGAACGTAAAATTTTTAGAGTGTATATTCACACCCCCCACCCCCCACCCCCACCTCCCCTCTACACACACTATTGATCTCCAACAGTTGCAATGTCGAAGATTATATTGATTACATCACTAAGACATTTAATAGTTTTTTTTTCAAAAAATATATATTATTACCATGAAAACTATTTATTAACTATGTGTTAATATCTTCTCATCTAAATTAATTTATTTAACAACGTTTATCGACAACAAAAAATATTCCCACGAAGGTCTTTCAATTAATGAAGGAATATATTTATAAGAGTTGAAGATAAATAAACCGGTTATAGATTTCTAATACTTAAAAGTATATGTTTTGAAGGTAATTTTTTTTATAAATAAATTTTTACAAAATTTATTCATTAATATCATTACTCACTACTTCTCCTATGACTAATAATGAAAAAGGTTCAGCTCAAAACAAGGGCATTATCAAAATTTATGTAAGGACCTATTGAACTAAATAATTAAATCATGAGTTCATAGTTATATATATTAAAAATATCATATTTCTAAACGTTATTGAAATATATATTTGAATTAAGTTACACACCGGTTTGAAATAAATCAATTCAAATTGAGTTAAATTTTAATCCAAAATATAAATATAGAACACACTAACACATACATATATAACATATTTGTAAACATTAAAATGAAAAGGTTAACTATTTTTTCTCATCATAAAGGGTAAAAAAAAGTATAACAATTATTTATAGGATGATCTTAAAATTAACGAATGAATATTTTTAACAAGATATGAAGATGAATAAATTGGTAATGGATTTCTATAACTTACAAATACAAGTTTGAAGGTAATTTTTTTTAAGATTTAACATGTATTGAAAATGAGATAGGAAATTACAAAATCAGGATTTAATTTTATTAACATATATTACTTATTAAAAATATATATAACAAATTATATTGCTTCAAGACGTACATACACGAGATAAAAAAGGCAAATCCATGACACGAAACATGTAGTAATTTCTCATGATCAACCAACAAAACAATAAAAAACCGGAGTTGTAATAACTTGAAAAATTCTATTAATATTGTCTCAATGTAAAACTACATTTAAATATTATATTTTATAAGCTCGCGTGAGTTATTGGCATGTCTTATCTTAAACTATTAATGTAAATATAGAAAAAAGATGATCATAAATGATGACACTGAAACTGCAACAGTTACATTGTTCGAAAATGTTGCAAATATGTTCGAAAATAAAACTATGTATTATTTATTATATTTTTTTCTTAAATTTTATTTATTAAATATGTCATGACATCAAATTATATATTTTTCTCAATGTCTAATTTATACAAAATTTTAGTATTTATTACAACCATTATTTGCAACATCTATAAATTCAATTAGAAATATTGTAACATATAAAATCTTTAAAAAAAGATTCATTCCACTCATTTTACAATGCATGTTGTAAATATCATATTAAATTGAATTTAATATTTACTAAAACATCATGAAAATTATTAACTAACTGCATGTTTATCTCTTTTTATCTTAACTCACTTATTTAACAACGTCTATCGATAATTAAAAGTATGCTCACATGCATCACACGTGACTTTTACGGTTTTGTTCATGCCACCCGCAGGGTACTACCCTGCGGGCGACGTGTAACCCTATGATTGGTCAAAATCAGTGGGTCCCATGTGGGCTCCACTAATTTTAACCAATCAAAATCCACCACGCCACCCACAGGGCACTATCCTGTGGATGGCATCTACTTAACCGACTTTTACTAGTATTTTAAAAAGAGTAGGTCTCATTTAAGACGGGTTGACCTAGTGTAATACCCGTAGTGCCAAAATATTTGTTCACGGGTTGCATCGGGTTAGATGTTTGTCTTACAAGATTAACTCGTGAGACAGTCTCATTATCTAAAAAGAGTTTATTGTGTTTTGAAAATTGGCAAAACTGATATAAATAAAATGAAAATTTATGTGAAGTATAGACATTGGTAGACATATAATATTCTTAATTTTATGTATTTTAGCAAACGTGAGTTATATTTTGTGCAACATGTCAAGACCTTATAATTTGTGTATCATATTATGATTCAAAATCACGTGGGTAGTTTTGTGCGGATGATGAAATTTGTGAAATTGTTATGAATCACGATGTTGGTGTTAAAAACAAAAATCATATGATCATAAATTTTATGAGGTTATTGGAAACCTGCCTTTTTTCGTCTACCACACAATGATTAGTGTTGACGAAGATGTGACTCTCTATGTGAGACTGGAGGTGGTTGATGAGCAACCCTACTAGGCACTATGAGTTTTCTCTATTAGAACGCCCGAGGGCTTGGGATTTTCGGGCTGTTAATCTCTTTGGGATGGCCCTTCGGGACATATCCTCGACATTGCTTTTTGTTTCTAAAACCAAATTATATGGTCAGAAGGCTTCCTCGCTTAGGTCTTTACTTGGATTTCCTCATGGTTTTGAGGAGTGATGGCAGAAGTGGATCAGTTCTCGCCTTGTTTTGGACTCTAGACTGGGCAATTGAGGTTAAGAGTTATGGCAAGGGTCATACAATTGGGCAATTGGCGCTTTAGTAAAGGGTTCTATGACAATCCAGCACGGCAAAATCGCTATCATTCTTGGACTCTCTTAAGGCGACTACATAATTTATCTTCTTTGCCATGGATGGTTGCCGGAGATTTCAATGAGATTGTGAACTTCTAAGAAAAAATTTGAGGATTTGATTTACAAAATTTTTCTTTGGGAACCTTTCGGGATACTTTGGACCAATGCGGTCTTATTGAATTGGGCTATATCGGAGTACCGTTATCTCATGCTCAATATGCATTGGAAGTTTTAAAATTTTAAATTTGAGATTCAAATTTAGTTTGAGCACTCGTATAGTTTATTGAACACTCATAGGATGTTTAGTGATTATACCTTTGGTGAATTAATCACTTGGCTCAAATTATTCCGGATTTAGCGGATATAGCTCTTTTTGTTTATTCTTACAAACAATCAACTTGAGAATCTCCTTTCTTCAAATCCTTCTTCAAGCTTCTAATTGAGTCCATGGCTGGATTGTTTGTTCCTCTTATAATTTGCACTAGAAAATTGAGAAAAAAATTTACGTTGAGATTTAAGACGAAGAAGAAAATTGACACAGATCCCTATCAATTAGAGGACAAACACTTTTATGAGACTGTCCCACGGGTAATGTTCGTGCAACGGATCCAGGTCGGATTAACCCAATTTTTAACCCGTGAGATTCAAGTCTGAGTCTTACTCTATTTTCTCCCAATTTTTCGCATTGACCTACTTGTTTTTGAGCTTACGCATTGGCCTACTTTAAATCGATAGATCGCTGCTATTTTCCCAGCTTCTCAATCGCTTCCATCCATATAAAATCTCTGGCTACATTGAAGAACGAAGATGGCAAAGATTGCTGCTATATTGAGGTCTAAATTTCCTATTTTAAAAAATTATGAAATCGACAAGATCCCTGGGAAATTTAATTTCCGCGGTTGTTCTATATCTAAATATGTTGTTATGTGTCTAACTGAAATCTGATTCCAAAATTTTGGCTGTATTTTGTCGATCTTTTTAAATGTCACGCATGTTCTTCTTGTTTTCAATAAAGTAATTTCTTCTGAGACAGGGAAAAGTAATTGCTTTTGCTTGTTGTATTGTGAGTTTGCATCGACTTTCTCAGAATTCTACTATTTTCTGATTTTTTTTTCATTCCTCTTAGTTGCTGTCAGTTTCAATTTTGGATTAATTGTTTTCCTTTTTCTTATGTTCGTATTCCAATAGTTCTTGATTTCATTGTGAGTTCTTCCAGGAATTCGAGCATCAATCAAAATTAATGTGATGGTTTTCTTAAGTTGGTTGCAACTTTGTTTGACTTGGTGAAATCAATGTTTTCTTTTTTTGTGTGATTGGAGGTTTTGGATTGGTGATTGTAATATAGTTAACACTTTATGGATTTTTTTGGTTTATGGTAGCACTAGTTCACGATTTCTCTTTTCGGTTTATTCCTCGATTTTCTGTACAATTATTTCTAAAATATTTCTTTGCTGAAATTTTGATTTATCGAATTGCTGTCATTCCATAAAATTGGGTTTCACATTTCTCTTGCTATTTTTTTCTGTCTTGATGTTTATGTGTTCGAGGATTTTGATGTGAACAAGGTCTGTTTTGGTTTTCTAGAATTTGGGAGTAATTGGTTGTGAAGTTCAGTCAATATTTTTGTAGGCTTCTTTATGCGCTTGATTTATAGTTTGTGAAATTCTACTCTTTTTGTAATTGAATAATGCATCAGTCTTCTTTAGGCCAACTCAGGAATCTTCAACTACTGGATCTCGAGAATAATCACCTCAATTCGATCAAATATTCATCTTGGATTTGTGATATACAATAGAATAATTCCACCACTTGTGTGTGCTTGGATTCACCATTGAATTTAGATTAAGGAATACAAGGATTGTCCAGCAAGAAGGCCAAGTAGGCTTCTCAGTAGAAGCAGAATCCTCGAGAGGAAGAGAAGGTAATTCTTGCATCATGTATGTTCTTAGCTGCAATAGTTGAGTTTTGCTATATACATCATTTATGAATTATGAACACTACTACCGATGATAACTCTCTTTCCTTGTGTCGAATTCGTGTCGGTGCCTAAGCCTGTTTTAATCGAAGTCCTACTGCCAAGTGAAAAGTACTAGTACTTTTGAACATCATTGATGTGTATAATTTATGTTATATCCATTTGATGTTTGTTTGGTGTCATTAGAAGCCATACGCCCATACCACACGAATCATATAATTGCACACATTTTCAGTGATTTAAATCCAATGTTTTGAAGTTACCATGCGCTAATGAAATAAAGGAGCCAATCACTGGTGAAATTTCATAATTGCATAGTCTTTTTTTATTGATCTAATTGGTGTTTTAGTGCTGGATTTTCTTTGATTCTTATTGTCCTCATATTTGGATGATTCCGAAAGAATTCAAAAATAATTTGTCTTCCTCAAAGATGACAAGAAAATCATAGCTGGCTTTGAAATGGGCATTATGGATTTTCGATGAGAATAGAAGATTTTTGTGACATTATCTTTAACTTCGTACGCATGTCATCCACCATAAAATATTATGCATTGACATAAGAACCATTTATGTAGAAATGAAGAATCTGCAAATGGAGCTGTTGAAAAATATGAAAAAGAACACGCAGAAGGAGAAGATACTCAGATGCACTGAGCCAGCGGACTTGATGATAGAAGAAAACAGTCGAATACGGCATACTATTTGAATCAGAGAGCTTTTTAATTATACATTTTGTTCGGCGTTCTATCGTTTGATGTAATTGCAAGACACGACATAAGATCAATTTTGGATTGAGACGAGTAGATCTTTCTGTGTGTTTTATTGTTCTTTTCACAGTTTAAATTCGATCTGCTTCTATTCCAATTGTGATCTTTATTGATTTTGGAATTTTCACCCATCATACTTGGAATTTTGCCCCTGAAATTGTTGCTGGTTTTAACATTACGAGTCATTAATACTGCATTGCATTCTTGCTGTACAAATTCTTTAAAGGAGGAAAACTATGTAGCTTCTGGATTATGATGTGTAAAATTTGCAAATGTCATCTTATATGAGTTCCATTTATTTCTTTGTATTATATGTTTCATTTGTTTTTTCTTTATTTATGGTTATTTTGGCTTGAAGCTTGGGATAATCCAAAGAAGTGGTCTTGCATAAAAACTAATACATTTATCATAAAAACTATTACATTAGATCAAAGAAATACTTTTTATTTTAAATTACACGTTATAATAATACTTTTAACATAAAACTATTACTTTTAATCAAAGAAATAATTCTTTTTACAAAAAAAATAATACTTTTTATGTCAAACTTACATATGTTAAAAATAATATTTTTCACATAAAACTAATATTTTTATTATAAAACTAATACGTTTAATATAAAAAGTAATACATATCACCGAAAATTTAATATTTTTTCTTTCAAATAACACATGTTAGAAGTAATACTTTTAACATAACAACTAATAATTTTGATCAAAAACATTATATTTTTCAAAGAAAAAATAGTATTTTCTATGTCAAACTTTCATACATTAAATGTAATATTTTTCACATAAAAACTAATATTATTATCATAAACACTAATACTTTTCAGAGAAAAAATAATACCTTCAATGTAAATTTAACATACGTTAAAAGTAAAATTTTTCAAATAAAAACTATTACTTTTGACAACAAAAGTAATACTTTTCACAGAATAAATAATATTTTTTAATGTCAAATTATCATACGTTAGAAATAATATTTTTCAAAAAAATAATACTTTTATCATAAAACATAATACTTGTAGCATAAAAAGTAATACTTTTTATACCAGATTAATATACATTAAATGTATTAATTTTTATGATAAAAATATTAATTTTTATGTAAAAATTATTATTATTATGTTAAAGAATATAATGTTTTTTTCATATAAAACGATATATATTTATACCGTATTGAAATTACTTTGGTACGGTTTATACCACCCATATTCTTGATCAAACTATTCTGTTTCGGGGGCATAGAGGTCATTTTCCAGCTTAAGAAATTGACTCTAACCAGCTGCCGTCAACTACTGCTTTCAAACTGTCAACAATTCTTTATGACTTTGATCATATCAAACAACAGTGAAAATAATAACAACAAAAAAATCTCATATATATTTATTTTTGATTACTCAAAGTTGAAAAGCTGTTGTTTTTGCCTAATTCCCACTTGATTTCCATCATTGAATCCCGCAAGAAAAAGCGAATACTTATCCAATCTTGATCTTTCACGCGGAAGTAATTTCGATTTTCGTGATAGAATTCTGCAGAGAAACAGATTTTCATTCACTTCTTAGGTTTGTTTTCTTTTTGAAGTTCTGCAGGAGAAGCTAGCTATCCTTGGATACCAAGGTCTAATGGTATCAAAGTTTCGCTATTAAAGATGAAGATGCGGCCACCTTTTCCACCAAAGCTGTGACAAGCTACCACTCGAGGAGTAGTCTCATCTAAACCAAGCTAGTTGAAAGAACATATGAGGATAGTTAGACGAAAGAACAATAAGGAAACCAACTTCAATCCCTATCATCTAGATGGATAAATTAGAGATTCAAATAGTTTATTGAATAACCATACTACATGGAATACAGATGGGTTGATAGGACAAAGTATTCTGCTATTGATTATAAAGTGGAGCCAGATTCAAAGTAACAATAGAAATGGTTGCAATCTTAGTGTCTCTAAAGTTGCATTTAGGCAAAATTTTGCATGCTGCTACTTAATGTGGAAGGCAAAGACAGAAACTTCCTGGCATGAGCAATAGTTTGAATTTACATCAGGCAAAGCGTTGCGTACCATTTGGGGAAATTTTAAGCTACCAATGAACAAACAAAAATACATGAGAAAACATTTAAGAAAAATATTTGTGCGCCTACCACAGAAACCAGATTATGTAATAAAAAAGTAAAAGAAGCATCTCTAAACTAATCTTGTGAAATGCATACTACCTTTCTAAAAACTAAACAGCGTCACGTAATGTTTGAGACACCAAATTACTGCCATTAGCTATCAAAAACCAGTGAGAGTAAAGAAATTCAACAATCCCAACCAAATAATGTTTAGCATTATCTCGATCCAGAGCTATAAATTGACATTTTATACTATATAATAGCGTCAACATGTTCAGACGGAACAACAGAACTCATACCATGAAAACACTTCAATGTTCAGTCAACCTATCATAATCCATCAAAGTAACCAATAAAAAAAATCATATTTCTAGCTATAAAGAGCATAATATAACCAAATCCTCTTGTTGTTAGCAATTTCCAATAAAATGACAAATTTGATATTTTTTCTAAAAAAAAGCCTGTTAAAGTGCTAAGCTAACGTTATT
This sequence comes from Henckelia pumila, assembly GCF_033568475.1. Taxonomy (NCBI): domain Eukaryota; kingdom Viridiplantae; phylum Streptophyta; class Magnoliopsida; order Lamiales; family Gesneriaceae; genus Henckelia; species Henckelia pumila. The sequence continues at coordinate 61,305,652 of NC_133123.1, forward strand.
TTGGCCAATTTCCAGCTACTGCTCACTAGAAAAAGTCGAAAACAAAAGCATAAAATCTATTTTAACAAATTAAAAAGACAATACGTAATAGGTTTGAACTTTGAAGCATAATCAAGATACCAAACAACAAGCTTACTGCTTACATGCTGGCAATCCGCTTCTTTAATGGCCATTTCTTGGGAAAAGGCATTTCCAGAAGCCACCACATTCTTTAAATTGGGATTCGAGTTGGATGATTTCCTGAGAAATAAAATATCTTATTTAAAAATTGAGAGCTCTGAAGCATTAACTAGCCGGAGAATCCATCAAAGAATGATATAATATATAAAGTTTAAATGGATTGATCGTGATGAATCATAGACACACACATAAAGAACAATCATGATCATTGGTTCTTATAATCATGAAAATCACAATCAACCAGATATATATTTATACATAAACACACGCATATATATGTTGTAAATAAAAGAAAAGAGAAACAAACATATTTCCCCATTTGAATTGGAGTTCAAGAACAAGGCCCTCTTCATGAGGGGACACTTTCCCCTTTTGAGGCCAGGATGCAAGTAATCAACCCCAACGCAACCTGCAACTTTTCCCACTTCTTTTCAAATCTGAGACAACAAAAATCAATTTTCTAAGTGAATCTTTTTGGGCTCTCCAAAAAATATCGATCCATGCCCAAAACAAGCCTACCGGAAGAGCGGATTGCCCGCCACCTTCAAACCTGAAACATTAACAATGAAATTCCATCTCCGATCACCAAACAAGTTGACGTACAATACAAGCTGGACATCTTCTTCTTCTTCTGTCCACGACCCTTTTCTCGTCTCACGATCTAATTTCTCCATTTGACTGTATCTGCTGTCTCTTTTCATGCTCTTCTGAGTCACCAGAAGCTTGGGATGGTAACGAAGGAAAGAATTGAAATCTGCCTGAGTTTGAAAGATCAAACAAACAAAATAGATACCAGAAATATGACTATTACATCGATCTGAATCCTGAAACATAAGAACCCTGAATTTGTTCAAAATTATGGAAAAAACAACTAGAAATGGACAAAAAAATTCAGAAACAGATGAGAAGAGAAGAGACTCACATGCGCTGCAAAGAGATTCACGAGAGAGCAATGTATAATCGGCCTTGAGCTTTCAATTTGACGGACCAAGAGTTTTGCGAGCGTGAACAAAAATTAGCTCAGCCCTGGGTTCGAGAGAGAAACGGAGAATATGACCAAATCAAAGAAGATCCGATTAAAAGTAATTGGATAATTTTATTTTTTGGGTTGACCCGTTTCATCGTGAAAAAGTTTCACAGGAGTGTTACTCCAATTAGAGATGGCTGAATTCTTTAAGCAATGGTGGAAGTAATTTTCGAAAATCCCTTCCTTCACTTAATGCTAGGGTTTTTTTTAAAATCCTTGCTTGAAAAATATTAAGTGAGTTTCGAAAAATTGCATGCAATAATAAATATACATTCTTCGAAAATAGGCATGCAATATTATATGTATATTTCGAAAATATACATATACCTATTTTATGTTTTTTTTCCTTTGTGTGCTAGTTATATGATATGGTATTAAAAATATTTCTTTGTACAAATTAATACCATATATCATAATAACCTAACGGGATTTATTCTAGTCAAAATATAATATCACTTAATTATTAAAGTTCATCTAGAACTCTAATAAATTAGAATGATGGGATTGTACTCGTACAAGCCCAAATCCATGTGCCCATTTATTACTCTCATCATATTCTCGGTCCACGATCCAATATCGTCGATATGATGACTTTAACTTATTCATTATTATGATGCACACTTTAATTTTCGAAATCATTGAATTTTAAATAATGCAGCTGCTAATTTTGAAACATTTTCACTCAAATTAGGCAATCCCCTTGACTTTTTTTAGTAGTCATGCTCTCAAAATTTGTATAAGCTTCTATAAACTCATTCATAATCTTATCTTTTGATCCCATCAAAATTATTTCTTATAAATTCAACTCCTTGAATTTATTACCTCAACGGAAACAGGGAAAACCAGTTCTTGTGTGACCCTCGATGATTCAAGGTTACAATTAACCGTGGTTCACAAATCTTTGTGATTTGGGACATCGTTCTTTATTCGAACTTACCCTAATTTGCCACATGATCAACACCTTGATCATAAGAAAGTCAGAATTCATTTTTGATTGGATCTATCGAATCATGATAAGTGCGTCTAGTAGCATTGTCCCATGATTCCCTAGGTATCATTGATATTGCCTACAAGAACCAATCGATTATGATTAGCATACAGTACAATCCCTTCACATAAGATATGATGTGAATCTTATGTATGAAAGGCAACACGATTTCAAAGAATCGCACCTCAATTAGATAACAAAAGAATTCAACGATTTTTTCCTATCTTTGAAACAAGTAAGTTTGCAAAATCCACCTCTAGTTGAACCTGTAACTAGCAACAGATAATTGCGGAATAAACAATCGATCTCAACGGGACCTTCAAAGGAACCTGTCTTTGACAACCCACGAATTTAATCAATCGACAAACGCCACAAAGTTGTTAAACTTTGATAAGTTTGATTTTGACAAAGCAAAAGCTTCAATAAAATTCTAGAGAGAATTTTAGACTGATAAAAAATCAATAATATGAACCATGTTATTTTTAATAATGAATGTCTTTGTTGTATTTATAATACAACTACAAACTTCAATAAAATTCTAGAGAGAATTTTAGACTGATAAAAAATCAATAATATGAACTATGTTATTTTTAATAATGAATGTCTTTGTTGTATTTATAATACAACTACAAAATAATAAAAGATCACGCAAAATATTGCAGAATATATCTAAAGATATCAAAGATATCTCCTAAAGTTTCCTAATAAACTTAAAAGACTCAAAATATCACAATATATCAAAAATACTAAAAATTCCACGCACACACACTACACGCCAAAATGTGTGTGAGAGAACGTCGGCGCGGGCGCGCTTGTCGTGCGCAGGAATGGCGCGGGCGCGCTGGCCTCTCGCAGATGATGGCGCGGGCGCACGTGTACAGGAGCGCGGGCGCGCCTTGTAAGAGTGGGTGCCCAGTGAGCCAACTGTGTGGCTATGGGCTTTGTTGACTCTTTGTATAAACAATCTTTTGTTTAATATTATTTACACTTTTATGGCAATGACTTTATATTACTTCATATTGTTATATTGTGATATACTATTGTTGTTTTGATAAAGACCTTGAATATACTATAGTGTATGTAAGATGTGGTAGAACATGGAGATGTCTATCATGAAATACATCTTATAGTCACTGTATATTCTAAAACCGTTCCTAGTCGATTGAGCCGTCCGATAATAAGGATAAGGATCGCTCGAGTTTGAGACTAGCATTTGCGATGCGGAGTACCACGTTTCATTGGTAGGGAACATGGAGATGTTCGAAGCATGCAAATGGATATTCATAGGATGAATAGTCGAACTACCCTATCCGGACTTTCCAAGTGGTTATCACTTATCGAGTGGATAAAGTCCGCGGTTTTGGTTGTACACCATTAGTCCTTACGACTTGAAACATCATGGAGACTCTATATGCTAGTACTGTGCTTTGACTCGTTTACCGACTCTGAGGGGGTCATCAGGTGTCGAGATTGGGTACAGTTACGACACATATAGGAGTCAATGCATTGTTGTCAAGGATTCACCACATACTTGCGAGTGTGGATATCCTATGCGATCTGAGGAGATATTAGTGTGACAAATCTCTGGCCAGAGTACTTGATGTGATTTAAGAAATGGTTTCTTAGTAGCACATGCGATGTCACTAATTTGATCTTCAAGATGCATTGCATAGTTATCGAATCTTGAGCGACTCTCGATATACCAATGGTTGTTGATTCGATCGGGATATATGGATGAAGGGACCGTACTGTACGCTAACCAAAATCTACTGGTTCTTGTAGGCACTATCAGTGATACCTAGGGAATCATGGGGCGATGTTGCTAGGCGCTTTACCATGATTCGTTGGGCAAGTCGGAAAGTGTTGTTCCGAGTCACAAGGAGTTGTGAGCCCACGGCTAGCTGTATCCCTGAACCATTGAGGGTCACACAGTGTAATGGAGTTTTAATCCCCGTTGAGATAGTTAAATTTAAAGAGTTAAATTTAATGAACTAAGGAGTTGGACTTCTTAAATAAGAGTAAGGGAGTAGGATTTCCTAAAATGACATAGGGATGGACATTTTTGGAAACCACTGAATTCGGATTCAGGAAAATTTATTTTGACTTTAAAACGTGCAGAAATGGTTTCTGTGCACATTGGTGAAATCGTTTCATCAATCGGAGTCACGATGAATTTTATATTAATTTCTGAACGAGCGGGCTTTGCTTGTCGGGCCCCAGCTTATGACTAATGGGCCCTAAGGTGTTAGTGGCCTGCATTATAAATAAGTTATTTCAGTACAGAAATTACACACAACAGGTCATATTTTGAGAGCAATTTTCGAAAACCCTACCCTCTCTCTCAAACATATTTCGGCCGCCCCCCTTCACTCTGCCCGAGAAATTCCGGTCTGTGATTTTGAATTGCAGTCAGGAATAACGAATCAAATTCGTGTATTCTCTTCGCAGAAAACTTCTGATAGATTTTCTAGTGCAATCTATCAGAGGGATTAAACCTCTGTTCGTGGACCTGATTGAAGGCGTTCATCGGTTCCAGGGAGAGACAACAAGAGCAGAATTGTTCTGTTGGTGTCCATTAATCTCGTTGCGAGATTTGAGGTAAAATTTATTTAATTGTTATTTAAATTTTACACACACGTAATTCAATCGATGAACGGTTGATACCCATACCATGGAAACGTTCCATGAAAAATTTTTAAACTTCCGCTGCACCGGGTATCAATCGTAATTGGTCTGGGAACTCGCCAGTTTTCCAACAGTGGTATCAGAGCCAGGTTGCTCAGATCAATCGATTGAATAATCAATTGTACAAAATTTTTGAGTCTCGGTTTATGAAACAAAATAAATATTTTTAATAAAAAAAAAAAAATTTTTCGGGGCAAAACCCGGGCAGCGATTGGATCGCTGCCCGGTGGGGCAGCAATTGTTGCTGCCCCGGGCGGCGCACGGCGCCGCCCAAAGGGGGCGCACAGCGCCGCCCAAGGCGGCGACCGTCTCCGCCCAGGGCGGCGCACGGCGCCGCCCAGGGCAGCGCTGTGCGCTGCCCAGCGCAGCGCTGGGCGCTGCGCAGGGCAGCGCTCGGCGCTGCCCAGCGCAGCGCTGGGCGCTGCGCAGGGCGGCGCTCGGCGCCGCCCAGGGCAGCGCACGGCGCCGCCCAGGGGCGGCGCCAGGCGCTGCCCTAAGGGGGCAGCCGGGCTGCCCCCGGCCCGCGCCCCGGGTGCGGGCCGACCCGGGAGTGTCCCGGGTGGCCCGCGGGAAAAATTAATTTTTAATTTTTTATTAATTTTAATATTTAAAATTTTATTTTTGGTCCGGTCAAAAATTGTTTTTGATTGGTTCACGAGATTTCGGATCGAATTGTTCGAGTCCGTAAATTTTAAAATTGATTTTGGATAAATTTGAATTTTTGGAAAATTTTAATATTTTATCCGTAAATTGAATTTTGAAATCAATTATTTTGGTACAATTGATGATAAGATATGATCTTATGATATATTAGATAAAATATGATTTTATTTGTAAAATTGGATTTTATAGATAAAATATGATTTTATTTGATATGGAGATAAAATATGATTTTATATGTGAAATGTGATTTTATATATAAAATATGATTTTATCTTGTCTAAATTTGAATTGCCACAGCATGTTATCCAATAAATTAATTTTGAATTAAATGTTATTGGATAAGGATGATCGATTGCCATGACCAATTTTGTAGGTGTATGTTAGGAATTTACATTTTGTCTTTATTGTTGTTGGTTTTATTAATGGGCCTGGTTTATGGCCCGATATGAATGTCATATGTAATAAAAGTGGGCTTGGTTTATAGCCCGTTCCCACCCCCTAAAAATGTATCCCCTACTTGTCATTGTTATTTAATTGTAAATACATTAGATTTAGTGGGAGATCAAGATTTGAAGATGGTGGGCCCAGCAGACAATGAAGACTGAAGAAATGTAAATTGGAAGCATATGTAATAGGATTGCATTTGCATACTGCATATTACCTAGGATTGGACTAAGACCCGTGATTGGCAACCACGGGTCAATTAGAAATGGAATCGATCATCCTATATAATATGTGATATTATGATTGTATGCATGTTTAGACATAAATTGCGTGAATCCGGCAATGCATGCAATAAATTAAAAATGATGAGACAAATATTTTTTTATAAATAAAATCCCTCATTTTAAATATGATTTAAAATTTATATCAAGATAAATAAAGGAAATTTAAATATTGTTTAAATGTTCCTACCTTCCATCAACGGTCAATGTATGTGATGCTACCCGCGGATACGGTCCGGCTCATATTATTGGGGGGGCCCGTTCGTCGGAAAGCTGTACATTGGATCGACAAATGTTGTAAGTTGGGTGGAACTCCCATGGGATCGGCTCATATTATTGGGGGATCCACATGGCGACCGTCCATCACAACTTAATATTGATGGGTCATCTTGACATGTCACTTTAAACGGCGTCATATTATTGGGCCCTTATTGGACATGAGGTAAATACATGGGGGTTGCTTTGGAAGCAATTGGGCTCTACCTTTTGAGAATTATGGTTGGCTGATATTATTCGGGACCATAAGTTTGTCAATTGGACTCCATGTTCTCACTAAGGAAAAAGTTTCCCGTTTTCACTAGAGGGTGGTGAAATCGTTAAAATAGTGGGAGTGAGATTCATAAAATTAAATTCGCCTATTTTATGTCTTAGTAAATTGTTAAACAATCATTGATATATGTCTGTTTTTCCTTTTCAGTATTTCACACAATGAATTCGCGAAATCCTTTATTCTCGATCCTCGAACAAAACAAGCTGACTGGCGCCAACTATACGGAATGGTTCCGAAAGTTGAAGATTGTCTTAACTTCGGAGAAAATGCTCTACGTGTTAGAGAAAGCACCTCCGAAGGAAGCACCAGCTGACATAAGTCCGGAGGAATTGGCCAAACTTGATGCATGGTGTGACCATGACATCAAGACCAAATGCTATATGCAAGCCTCGATGTCTGATGAACTCCAGAGGCGATTTGAGGACACGGTGAATGCTGCTGACATTCACACGCAACTCAAGGAACTTTTTGGGGCTCAGTCGAGGGCTGAAAGGTTCTCTACTGTTAAGGAGTTGATGACGTGCCGCATGCGTGAAGGGACTTCGGTCCGTGATCATGGGGTACGAGTGATTTGGCTCATACAGAAGTTAGCGACCCTTGATTTGGTGTTGGAGCATGAACTCAATGTGGACTTGCTGCTTCTATCTCTTCCTTCTTCATTTGATGGATTCGTGATAAATTTTAATATGAACAAGATAGAGGCCACCCTTGAAGAGATGGTCAATATGCTCGTTACATATGAATCCACACTTAAGAAGGATAAGCCAGCTTTCTTGGTGGGCTCCTCATCTTCTGCTAAGAAGGGGCCAAGTATGAAGGGCAAGAAACGTTCTGCCCCACCCAAGAAAGTGGAACCCGAGAAGAAGCAAAAGACAAAGGCTTCAAACGATGGAAAATCCAAGGATGTTTGCCATTACTGCAAGAAGCCGGGTCATTGGAAGCGCAACTGCAAGGAGTATCTTGAGCAGTTGGGAACTGCAAAGGGTATGTTCTATATCGAAATAAACATGTCACTTAATACAACTTCTTGGGTATTGGATACCGGATGTGGTTCTCACATTTGCAATGATTTGCAGGTGATGACAAGAAGTCGCAGGCTTAGAATGGGTGAGACCCAGCTAAGGCTCGGGAATGGTTCCAGAGTTGAAGCTACGGCCATTGGAGATGTTTGTTTGATTTTGCAGAATGGTTTTAAATTATTGTTGAGAGATGTTTTATTTGTGCCAGATTTAATTAAAAACATTATTTCTATTTCTATGCTTGATAGAGATGGTTATTCTTGTAATTTTGTGAATGGGATTTGCAGTATTTACAAGAATGAATGTTTAATTGGAAATGGACAACTTGAAAACGATCTATACAATTTAAAACTAAAAGACGTTCCAGTGAATTGTATTGACAAACCGGCAACAACAAACAAAAGGAAAATCGATAGTCAAAACCCGGCAAACCTTTGGCACGCTAGACTAGGTCATATTTCCTCAAGGAGGATGAACAAGCTAGTGGGAGAGGGCATGCTTGATATGTCTGAGATTAACTCTCTACCTACTTGTGAATCCTGCCTAAAAGGGAAAATGACTAAATCTCATTTTAATGGGAAGCCTGAGAGTAGTCAAAATCTGTTGGATTTGATCCATACAGATGTTTGTGGTCCATTTAGAGTAGGGACTCAACATGGCCACACCTACTTCATTACCTTTACTGATGATTATTCTAGGTATGGGTATTTATATTTAATGAAATATAAGTCTGAAGCATTTGAAAAGTTCAAAGAATTCAAGGCTGAAGTAGAAAACAAGCTAGGTAAAAGTATTAAAGCACTTCGATCGGATCGAGGTGGAGAATACTTGAGTACCGAGTTTTTGGACTATCTAAAAGAGAATGGGATTCTCTCTCAGTGGACTCCTCCTATGACACCACAGCTTAATGGTGTATCGGAGCGCCGTAATCGAACTTTGTTGGACATGGTTCGATCCATGATGAGCTTCACTGAGCTTCCACCTTCGTTTTGGGGCTATGCGCTTGAAACGGCGGTATTGTTGTTGAATAACGTCCACACTAAAGCAGTGGACAAAACACCATACGAGTTATGGAATGGCAAAGCTCCTAAGTATTCATACTTGAGGATTTGGGGATGTCCTGCTTACGTGAAGCGGACAGTGGGAGATAAGTTGGATAGTCGATCCAGCCTGTGTTATTTTGTGGGGTATCCGAAGAATTCAATCGGATATTATTTCTATTATCCTGCTGAAACAAAGGTGTTTGTTTCGCGGAATGCCACCTTCTTGGAGAAGGAGTTCTTATTGGATAAGAAAGGCGAGATGATGGAACTCGAAGAAGTTCGAGAAGAACCCGAAATACAAAATAACGATCCCACACCTCAGGAACCATTGCTGGACACGCCTGCACCTAGAAGATCCGAGAGGACTTCTAGACCTCCAGTTCGATATGGTCTTCTTCTTGAAGAGGGTCAAGATGAACCCGACATTGGATGTGATCCAAGAAGCTTCAAGGAAGCAATTTCTGATGCGGATTCGAATTTATGGCTTGAAGCTATGCAATCAGAATTGGATTCGATGCATACTAACCAAGTCTGGACTTTAGTGGATCCTCCCGATGGAATTGTTCCAATAGGGTGTAAATGGATCTACAAAAGAAAGCTTGGGCCTGATGGTAAGGTATTGACCTACAAGGCGCGATTGGTGGCGAAAGGTTATACTCAAAGGCAAGGAGTTGACTATGACGAAACCTTTTCACCAGTTGCAATGTTCAAGTCCATAAGAATCCTTATTGCCATAGCTGCATGGTATGACTATGAGATATGGCAAATGGATGTGAAGACTGCTTTTCTTAATGGAGACATTAAGGAAGAAATCTATATGAAGCAGCCTGAGGGGTACACATCCATGGGAAGCGAGCATAAGGTATGCAAGCTTCAGAGATCAATTTATGGTCTAAAACAAGCATCAAGAAGTTGGAACCAGAAATTTGATGAAACAATTAAAGACTTTGGTTTCATCAAGAACCCGGAGGAACCTTGCGTGTACAAGAAAGTAGTTAAGGATGCGGTGACATTCTTAGTACTTTATGTTGATGACATCCTACTCATTGGGAATGATGTAGGGATGTTGCAGTCAACAAAGATATGGTTATCAGGTAGATTTTCGATGAAGGATTTGGGTGAGGCATCCTACATTCTTGGGATACAGATCTATAGGGATAGATCTAAGAGAATGATAGGACTCACTCAATCAACCTACATCGATACCATATTGAAACGGTTTTCAATGGATGGGTCCAAGAGAGGACATCTACCCATGTGTCATGGAGTTTCTCTATCCAAGTCTATGTGTCCCAAGACTGATGCAGAGATAGAGAATATGACACATGTACCATATGCGTCAGCTATAGGTAGCATCATGTATGGGATGATATCTACCAGACCGGATGTAGCATTTGCTCTGAGTGTCACGAGCAGATATCAGTCTAATCCTGGTCAGATGCATTGGAAAGCCGTGAAGGACATTCTTAAGTACTTGCGAAGGACTAAGAATATGTTCATGGTTTATGGAGGACGAGAACTCAAACTGGAAGGCTATACCGACTCTAGCTTCCAAAGTGATGTGGATGACTCGAAGTCAACCTCTGGATTTGTGTTCATGCTCAATGGCGGTGCTGTCTCTTGGAAGAGTTCCAAGCAGGACACCACAGCGGATTCCACCACTGAGGCTGAATACATTGCAGCATCAGCTGCTGCTAAAGAGGCCGTTTGGATGAGGAATTTCGTCCAAGAGTTGGGCGTCATTCCTGAATTTGTTGGTCCAGTCCCGGTGTACTGCGACAACACGGGTGCCGTTGCTCAAGCAAAGGAACCAAGGTCTCATCAAAGATCCAAACACGTACTGAGGAAATACCACATAATCCGGGAGATTGTGGAAAGAGGAGACATCAGTGTCGAACGAGTGGCCTCTGCAGACAATATCGCTGATCCACTTACTAAGCCTTTGCCAGGACCATTGTTTGACAAACATCGCGAAGCAATGGGTCTACGTAGTATGACTAGTTGGCTATAGGGCAAGTGGGAGATTGTAAGAGTGGGTGCCCAGTGAGCCAACTGTGTGGCTATGGGCTTTGTTGACTCTTTGTATAAACAATCTTTTGTTTAATATTATTTACACTTTTATGGCAATGACTTTATATTACTTCATATTGTTATATTGTGATATACTATTGTTGTTTTGATAAAGACCTTGAATATACTATAGTGTATGTAAGATGTGGTAGAACATGGAGATGTCTATCATGAAATACATCTTATAGTCACTGTATATTCTAAAACCGTTCCTAGTCGATTGAGCCGTCCGATAATAAGGATAAGGATCGCTCGAGTTTGAGACTAGCATTTGCGATGCGGAGTACCACGTTTCATTGGTAGGGAACATGGAGATGTTCGAAGCATGCAAATGGATATTCATAGGATGAATAGTCGAACTACCCTATCCGGACTTTCCAAGTGGTTATCACTTATCGAGTGGATAAAGTCCGCGGTTTTGGTTGTACACCATTAGTCCTTACGACTTGAAACATCATGGAGACTCTATATGCTAGTACTGTGCTTTGACTCGTTTACCGACTCTGAGGGGGTCATCAGGTGTCGAGATTGGGTACAGTTACGACACATATAGGAGTCAATGCATTGTTGTCAAGGATTCACCACATACTTGCGAGTGTGGATATCCTATGCGATCTGAGGAGATATTAGTGTGACAAATCTCTGGCCAGAGTACTTGATGTGATTTAAGAAATGGTTTCTTAGTAGCACATGCGATGTCACTAATTTGATCTTCAAGATGCATTGCATAGTTATCGAATCTTGAGCGACTCTCGATATACCAATGGTTGTTGATTCGATCGGGATATATGGATGAAGGGACCGTACTGTACGCTAACCAAAATCTACTGGTTCTTGTAGGCACTATCAGTGATACCTAGGGAATCATGGGGCGATGTTGCTAGGCGCTTTACCATGATTCGTTGGGCAAGTCGGAAAGTGTTGTTCCGAGTCACAAGGAGTTGTGAGCCCACGGCTAGCTGTATCCCTGAACCATTGAGGGTCACACAGTGTAATGGAGTTTTAATCCCCGTTGAGATAGTTAAATTTAAAGAGTTAAATTTAATGAACTAAGGAGTTGGACTTCTTAAATAAGAGTAAGGGAGTAGGATTTCCTAAAATGACATAGGGATGGACATTTTTGGAAACCACTGAATTCGGATTCAGGAAAATTTATTTTGACTTTAAAACGTGCAGAAATGGTTTCTGTGCACATTGGTGAAATCGTTTCATCAATCGGAGTCACGATGAATTTTATATTAATTTCTGAACGAGCGGGCTTTGCTTGTCGGGCCCCAGCTTATGACTAATGGGCCCTAAGGTGTTAGTGGCCTGCATTATAAATAAGTTATTTCAGTACAGAAATTACACACAACAGGTCATATTTTGAGAGAAATTTTCGAAAACCCTACCCTCTCTCTCAAACATATTTCGGCCGCCCCCCTTCACTCTGCCCGAGAAATTCCGGTCTGTGATTTTGAATTGCAGTCAGGAATAACGAATCAAATTCGTGTATTCTCTTCGCAGAAAACTTCTGATAGATTTTCTAGTGCAATCTATCAGAGGGATTAAACCTCTGTTCGTGGACCTGATTGAAGGCGTTCATCGGTTCCAGGGAGAGACAACAAGAGCAGAATTGTTCTGTTGGTGTCCATTAATCTCGTTGCGAGATTTGAGGTAAAATTTATTTAATTGTTATTTAAATTTTACACACACGTAATTCAATCGATGAACGGTTGATACCCATACCATGGAAACGTTCCATGAAAAATTTTTAAACTTCCGCTGCACCGGGTATCAATCGTAATTGGTCTGGGAACTCGCCAGTTTTCCAACACGCCTATGCTTTGAACCAAAGAATTCAATTTCGTGATTTATTCAATGTTTTCTCCATTTTCTTGATCCTTTTGACCTCCAAAAACATTATAATAATTTTCAAAGTTATTTCCATGCTCTCCAACCAAGTTTCCATGGATCCCGAATTCTTCAATTCTTGACGACAAATTACGGAGCAAATCTTGGAACAATATGAATCTTTGAGCCTCCTAGATTCATATCAGACTCCCCTTCTTCAAAAAGATTTGTCCTCAAATCTTGCCCCTTGTCTACAAAAACTAAGTAAGAATTAGAAACTTTAAAATCATTTTTCACATGCATTAATGTACCTTGCATACTCATAACCATATCAAATAACACAAAATTCTTCATGCTTAAACTAAACACCTTATAACCACTAGCACACATAAACATGATTAAAATGCCATTAAGCAAAACATAGAGCAAATTCCTCCCCTTCTTAGACCTAGTTAACCCCAACACAAAATTCATAGATAAATACAACCATTGTGCTCTAGGAATAAGAATTAATGCACATGCAATATGCCGCTTACAACTTCACTCAACATATCTCTTCATGTGTAACCATAACAAATATTCATCCATTAGACTCATTCCTTTGGATCTCTCAAAATTACACTTCAACCTCAAGACACATATCTTTTCATCAAGAAAATCATTAAATCCCAACAATTGAGAATTGAGATCATACCTTTAAAAGTAGACATTTGATTGGTATTCAACATTTAAAGTTAAATCATACCTCTAGAATGGAACAACTCTCAAATTCCTAACCTTTCCAAGGACGTGACCAACCTCATATGGAACCAACATGTGAAAACTTTTAGTATGACTTCTCCTTTGCTTCTTCATCAATGCATCACCAAAATCCTGCAAAAAAAAAACAAACAATGCTCGGGATTGAACCGGCTATATCATCACAATGAGATAAAACCTTTTTATACATAAGTACTTTAAGGATCTTATTCAATTGCACAAAATTTTCAATCTCACAATTTTGGACCATAATATTTTCTCCTTTTATTGGTCTCTTTCCTCTCTTTTCTTTCCTCTCTTTTTTTACTTCAAAAGTCATCTCAATTTTTTGTACACTCTTTCTTTCGGCCTCAATTATTTCTTTTCCTTTTTCTTTTTCTTTTTCCATGGATATCTCACTTTTTTCATCACTCTTTTTTTCAGCCATATCACTCAAAATTTCAAATTCCTTTGGATTCAATTGAATTGCAAGATTACAAGACTCATCCAACAAATTACTAGTCCCACTATGAAAATCCATAAGACTCTCATCTACAACAAAAATATTAGATGAATCTTCAACACATACAAAATCATCTACCACTTCACATTCTCCAACACTTAAATCACTATCAACCACACCATGCACAATAGAAGATTTTTCATCAATCCATTTTTCAACACTCACATCCTCAATCAATGAAGTTTTATCAACATCAATTTTCTCAATCTCCACTTCAACTTCACATTTAGATTCAACCTTCACTACAACATTAGATTCAAGATCTACACGAGAATCCACCACTTTCATCATAGCCTCATTAAAACATTGGCTCATATCATGCTTATCTTTTCTACTACACCATAAGCATGAAATATCAAAGGTACTAGAATTTGAAAGTTTAGATGTACCTCGATGTTCACGTTTGGAAACTCCACTTTTCTTCTCATTAGGAGCAAAACGTGTCCGCACAGCTTTCTTCAACTCATCCCATGTAGAAATAGGATTCATTCCATGTCTTTTCCTGCTCACCACAACTTTATCCCACCAAGTGCAAGCATAGTCGGTAAACTCTTGTAAAACAAGTTTAAACTTCCTAGCTTCAGAAAAATCACGACCTTCAAATAAAAACTCTACCCTTTTCTCCCACTTCAAATACGACTCCGAATCTGAATAACCATCAAATGATGGAATTTTATTTTTCTTAATCCTATCCAAATAATATTCAAAATCTTTTTCTCCATGACAACCATCATCATCTCTTCTCTCTCTCCTACTACTATCATACCCATATAATTTTTTTTCACTCTTCCTATACTCATCAAAGTTTCTTTGAAACATTGTACTTGCAAGAAAAAGGTTAGTAATAAAATATCCTCACCCAAATTCTCACTAGTCACTCCAAAGAAAATCACTCAATCACTCTTTTTTTTTCACTCAAATATATGGAATAGCTTATGCTTTGTGATTTTAAATATCAAACTCACAAGTTCAAAACTTGTAAACACTTGACAATCGAGTCACGTAGATTGCACAAAAACAAGAAATTGACTTTATGAAGATTGAAATAAACTTGGCACCCAAGACTCACAAGACACAAGAAATTTTGACCACAAGTTATTTTGCTTCCTTTTTTTTTTTTGAAAATTTCGGTCTCTTTTTTTTTTTTTTTGACCGATTATTGCTTTTTTTTTCGAATTTTCTCTTTTTTTTTTTTGAATTTATAACTTGTAGCACAAGACACGAGACTTGGATAACAAGTTTGAAAGAATGGCACAGAAATTTGAGATGATATAGATGAAGAACAAAGAACAAGGAAAGATGAACGAAGAACGAAGAAAGAATATAGATTAAAGAAGGATACGACGTACTTGAGTCAAAACCTTAAGCTTTGATACCAAATGATGTGAATCTTATGTATGAAAGGCAACACGATTTCAAAGAATCGCACCTCAATTCGATAACAAAAGAATTCAACGATTTTTCCCAATATTTGAAACAAGTAAGTTTGCAAAATCCACCTCTAATTGAACCTTTAACTAGCAACAGATAATTGCGGAATAAACAATCGATCTCAATGGGACCTTCAAAGGAACCTGTCTTTGACAACCCATGAATATAATCAATCGACAAACGCCACAAAGTTGTTAAACTTTGATAAGTTTGATTTTGACAAAGCAAAAGCTTTAATAAAATTCTAGAGAGAATTTTAGACTGATAAAAAATCAATAATATGAACTATGTTATTTTTAATAATGAATGTCTTTGTTGTATTTATAATACAACTACAAAATAATAAAAGATCACGCAAAATATTGCAGAATATATCTAAAGATATCAAAGATATCTCCTAAAAGTTTCCTAATAAACTTAAAAGACTCAAAATATTACAATATATCAAAAATACTCAAAATTCCATGCACACACACTACACGCCGAAATGTGTGTGAGAGAACGTCGGCGCGAGCGCGCTATGGAATGGCCCGGGCGCGCTGGCCTCTCGCAGATAATGGTGCAGGCGCACGTGTACAGTAGCGCGGGCGCGCCTATGATTCGAACCAAAGAATTCAATTTCGTGATTTCTTCAATGTTTTCTCCATTTTCTTGATCCTTTTGACCTCCGAAAACATTATAATAATTTTCAAAGTTATTTCCATGCTCTCCAACCAAGTTTCCATGGATCCCGAATCCTTCAATTCTTGACGACAAATTACGGAGCAAATCTTGGAACAATATGAATCTTTGAGCACCTCCTATATTCATATCAAGATATCCACACCCATAGGCGACCGGTTAATTCCCGACTACAATACATTAGCTGCTACATGTGCCTCAACTGCACCCAATCTCGCCACCTGATGACCCTCACGGAGTTGGTAAACAAGTCAATGTACAAACCTAGCATGTAGAGCTTTAGTGTTGTCTCGGGTCGTAATGACTAATGGTGTACTACCATGACCACGGACCCCATTCACTCGATGAATGATAACCATTTGGGAAGTCTGAGGGAGGGTAGTTCAATGAGCTCATCATATGAGCACCAATCTGTATGATTGAACGTCTCCATATCCATACCAATGAAACGTGGTACACCGCATCATAGATTGTAGTCTCGAGCTCAAGTGTTCTTTATCCTTCTTTTTTACGGCCCAATTTACTAGGAACTTGTTTTAGAATATACAGTAATTAAAATATGTGTTTCATGATTGTTATCACATATACAACCTCATATTTATTTATTTACTATGATATATTCAAGGTATTTATTTATGCAGCTTGTATGGGTATGCAAATAAAAAAAATGTCAAAATTGAATAAAATGTAATTTTATTAAAATAAATATTTTTTATTACACTTGAGTCAATAAAATCTCTAACCAACAGTTGGCTTGCAGGACATTTACTCTAACAGTCCGTACACTTGAATGAACAAACAAATATCCCAATATCATCGTGTTGTGATTACAAGGGAGTGGAAGGAGATGTTCACAGACGTAAGAGTAGAGCCGACAATTTGGGTTGGACCCGTCGAGTCGGCCCACCGCACCACACAATTTAAATAGCTAGGTTGGGTTGAAATTTTTTCAACCCAATTAAAGGCGGGCCTAGGAAGGCCAACCCATACGGTTCACGGGCCTATGAGAGTATTTTTTAAAAAAAAAATTTACGTTAGGGATATTTATATATACTTTTTAAAATGAAAGTTGTGAATTTTTTTTTTGTATTAATTACTTTGTATAAAATTTACACATATGAAATCAATAATCAAAAATTTTATTAACATGTTTTTATTAATATTTATGAAATGAAATGAAATAAAATTTAAATTTAATTATAATTATTTTTTATTTTCATTTGTTGTGAGCCAACCGGTGGGCCAGCCCACCTAACCCACAACTCATCTTGGGTTGGTTTGGGTTGGGTTGAGGATTTTCATCCCACCGAGATGGTGGGTCGACCCTCCATCGCCCCGCCAAACGGAGGGTTTTTGGCGGCCCGACCTACCTTGCCATTATTTGGTCTGTCTGACAGCTCTATGTAAGGATACTCCATTTGGATTTTTATGGTTCCGACCACCATGTTTTACAGATTGATACTGCATACAGACTCGTGAATCGCTCTAGTTCACGGGTCAACAGGGTCTCTCTTTGTTTTTATCCATTATGGAGGAATGGGGCTATTTTTACACAAATGTTACATTCATGTTGGACACAAAATGAAGGGGTGATGGGGTTTAGTGTTGCTAGAAATGTTTTTAAAACTATACCGGTTGGTTCGACTGCAAACCAATCACGGGTTCGGTCTGTAATAATTCCAAAAATCATTTCTCCGATTAAATCGCTCGAAACCGGTCAAACCCGATCAAAAATCGGTTGGATCGGGGGTGCAGCAGATCGCGCAGATTGCGCAGCGTTGGGAGATTGGCTCGTTCTCGGTCCACAGGGCGTGTTTTAGGTTGATTCTAGTGGGGTTAGAACCCCAAGACCTTGGAGAATATATTACAGGTGGTTCTCCAGCCGGTGGTTTCCGGATATGGGCGGCCGAACGGCCTGAAGTTTCTGGTCGCGTTCTGCGCGTGAGCAGAAACTAGGGGTAGATTGTTTTGGTTCGTTCTCCTTCTACAGAGCTCCGTTTGAGGTAAACTTTGTTGGGTTAGAACCGTCTGGATGTTGGCTAAGTATGGGCAGTAGTTTCACGGCCAAAGATTTCTGGAGTAGGTGGCACGGTCAGTTTTTCCAAAGTCGCTCAGGGCTGCCGTGAGTTAGGATTAAGAAAAAAAGGCTAAGGTTGTGTCTAGGCTTTAGGCGGGCCGGGCTTGGTGTTTTGGGTACGGGTCGGGTCCATTGGATCACGGGTCATGTTAGTCGGGTCCGGGTCTGGGTTATATTAGTTGGGCTCGAGTATTTTTTATTTTTAAGTTAATCATTAAGTTGGGCTGTAAATGGGCCAAGGCTAGTTCAATTAATTAATTGGGCCACATGTGAATTAAGTTATTGAGCTTTAGTAATTATTTAAGTGAGTCTATTAATTTTTATGGGCCTTGGGACCCATGGAAATTATTGGGTCAGTCTTTAGGTTTTTGGGTCATTGGGCCAGACTAAGTAATTAATGGGCTTGGGTTTTGTTATTGGGCCAGGTATGTCATATTGGGCTTGAATAAATTATTTGGGCTTAAATGTAAGTTAATGGGCTTAAGTTGAATTATTGGGCCAGTCTTAGAATTTATGAGTTTAAGTCTAAGGGGCCAGCAGTCTGACCAACCCGTAAAAATTAACTAAGTCCGGAATATATATTTAATTCTTTTTTTATGCATGAAGTTTATTTTAAGTATAATATATTTATTATTAAAATTAATTAAATATATATTACGGACATATTTTAAGTGCATGCATACATGAAATATTTTATGTGTGTTTATGATTAAGAATTGAGCATGAAAAATATTTTTATGGAAATTGAAGTGATGTGGCAGCACAGAGGTGGTTTACCACCGGCACAGAGGTAGTTCTACTACCGGCATAGAAGTGGTTTTATCACTGGCACAGAGGTATTTACTACCAGCATAGAGGTGGATTTATCCACCGCCACGTACGATGGTTCTTAAACTGATCAGTCGCTCATGATTACGAGTCACACTCATGGATATGACCTACACAGTTTTTATGATTATGACATGCTCAATTTATGCTATGTATGATTAGTTATGATGTATGTATGATGATCATAATTATGGCTAGCAAGAATTCATGGTGTATTATTTTACGAGCATGCATGCATATTCATGATGATTATATGTATTAGTATGATTATGTGATGCATTATTTTAACCATTGTTACAAAGGTTTAGACATGTTGAGCCTCTAGGCTCACTATGCTTATATGGTGCAGGTGAGTACGATAATTCATTTGTAGCTCCTACCAGTGGCGAGGATATATGAGCAAGCATGGCAGTGGCCCCGTGACCATCGCATGGAAGAGTTATTATTATATTGAGATACTTTATTAGGGTTTTTAAAACATATTTCAAAGTTTTATTTATGTTTATTTTCGCACGCATGAGTTTGAATTTTTGGGTTACGGATTTTTATTAATATTGCGTGTTTTAAGATTTTTATTTATTTAAGTTATCATTAAAAGAATTTATTTGTTAGTATTATTTTTAATGTTTATACATATATGTATGGGCATATATGTATAGTATATTTTTTTTTTAAAAAAAATAAAGTTTTTCCGCATTTATTAGTAGTAGATGTTTCAATTGGTATCAAAGCACGGTCTTTGGAGGGTGTCCATCTGCCACGTGAAGCTCAGAAATCCCACTACCGGTCTGTAAGTTTTAAATGTTTTATTATGATTTATCAGGAGCATATGTTATGACTTAAGACTTTATGTTAGCAAAGTTTTAAAATACTTAGTTATGCATTGCGATTACGTGACTTTGGGATACTGAAACTTGAGAACTAGATAAGTAATCGTGGAGTTAGTAAACTAGAATTTTGAGGGACTTCGTTATTAGAATTTGATCAGTCGAATTTCGAGGACGAAATTCAATTTAAGGGGGGAAGAATTGTAACACCAGAAAATTTTAATACGTAAATTCGCATTGCATAATTAGGGAAAATAATTATTTAAAAATTTATATTTGGGTTAAATAACATTTATGTGTTATTATGTGAATTATATGCATGATTTAAATTTCTTTTAGCATTTAACCCGTGATTTTAGAATTTCTAAATTTTTCAGAATTTTATTGATTTGATCGCGTAGACGGGACCGTGGACGGATGAGATATCAACTTTTGAGCCAAAAATATTTTATGAGATTTTATGAGCCTTAAAAAAATAATATTTTATGGTATTTTGTCAATAAAATTTTAGTATTTAATTATATATTTATTTAAGGGTTGATTTTTAGCCAAAATAAATCATTTTAATGACTTTTATTAATTTTTAAAAATAGGCTATTTATTTATTTCGGGATTTTGGTCTATTTATCAGATTGGTAGGTATTTTAAGAGTTTAAACTTTTAAGTTTATCGTATATTATCTTTCTAAATAAATTATATTAGTTATTATCCTAATCTACCCAACATTACACCCAAAATCTCTCCCTACCCTACGCTCAAACCCCATCATCCGCCAACCCCATCTCCTCCACCTCCTCCCTCACGTTTTTCAGCAGATAGCAGCCTCCTTAGCCGAGTTCTTCAAGGATTATTCAATTTTTTAGCCCGTTCGTCGTCCCGGAGCCCTGTATACGCATAAATCTTCGTTATAATTAACAAGGCATGTTTAATTCCTTTCCTTTACCACCATATAAGCTACTACTCACGTTTTTCATCAGACTATATGGATTTGACATGATATTTACTGAACTTCTTTTGAAAAATCTCATAGACTCCTTCACGTGCATGAGTTTTCTTGTTTTCTTCAAGGTTTGATCACGTTTTTCTCATGTGGCTCGGGTCCAGGCTGTTGGCTGTGGTTAGGATCGTGTCCTAGGTTCTGTAGGATCGAGTGAGGCAGGGGGTTTGTGCCAAGAAGGGCCGGAACCGAAGCCAAAGAAGTTGGGTGCAGCAGATCGCGCAGATTGCGCAGCGTTGGGAGATTGGCTCGTTCTCGGTCCACAAGGCATGTCTTAGGTTGATTCTAGTGGGGTTAGAACCCCAAAACCTTGAGGAAGATATTACAAATGGTTCTCCGGCCGGTGGTTGCCGGATATGGGCGGCCGAACGGCCTGAATGTTCTGGTCGCGTTCTGCGCGTGAGCAAAAACTAGGGGTAGATTGTTTTGGTTCGTTCTCCTTCTACAGAGCTCCGTTTGAGGTAAAATTTATTGGGTTAGAACCGTCTGGATGTTGGCTAAGTATGGGCAGTGATTTCACGGCCAAACGTTTCTGGAGTAGGTGGCACGGTCAGTTTTTCCAAAGTCGCTCAGGGCTGCCGTGAGTTAGGATTATGAAAAGAAAGGCTAAGGTTGTGTCTAGGCTTTAGGCGGGCCGGGCTTGGTGTTTTGGGTACGGGTCGGGTCCGTTGGGTCACGGGTCATTTTATTCAGGTCCGGGTTTGGGTTATATTAGTTGGGCTCGAGTATTTTTTATTTTTAAGTTAATTATTAAGTTGGGCTGTAAATGGGCCAAGGCTAGTTCAATTAATTAATTGGGCCACATGTGAATTAAGTTATTGGGCTTTAGTAATTATTTAAGTGAGTCTATTAATTTTTATGGGTCTTGGGGCCCATGGAAATTATTGGGCCAGTCTTTAGGTTTTTGGGTCATTGGGCCAGACTAAGTAATTAATGGGCTTGGGTTTTGTTATTGGGCCAGGTATGTCATATTGGGCTTGAATAAATTATTTGGGATTAAATGTAAGTTAATGGGCTTAAGTTGAATTATTGGGCCAGTCTTAGAATTTATGAGTTTAAGTCTAAGGGGCCAGCAGTCTGACCAACCCGTAAAAATTAACTAAGTCCAGAATATATATTTAATTCTTTTTTTAAGCATGAAGTTTATGTTAAGTATAAGTATATTTATTATTAAAATTAATTAAATATATATTACGGACATATTTTAAGTGCATGCATACATGAAATATTTTATGATGTGTTTATGATTAAGAATTGAGCATGAAAAATATTTTTATGGAAATTGAAGTGATGTGGCAGCACAGAGGTGGTTTACCACCGGCACAGAGGTAGTTCTACTACCGGCATAGAAGTGGTTTTATCACTGGCACAGAGGTAGTTTACTACCAGCATAGAGGTGGATTTATCCACCGCCACGTACGATGGTTCTTAGACTGATCAGTCGCTCATGATTACGAGCCACACTCATGGATATGACCTACACAGTTTTTATGATTATGACATGCTCAATTTATGCTATGTATGATTAGTTATGATGTATGTATGATGATCATAATTATGGCTAGCAAGAATTCATGGTGCCTTATTTTACGAGCATGCATGCATATTCATGATGATTATATGTATTAGTATGATTATGTGATGCATTATTTTAACCATTGTTACAAAGGTTTAGACATGTTGAGCCTCTAGGCTCACTATGCTTATATGGTGCAGGTGAGTACGATAATTCATTTGTAGCTCCTACCGGTGGCGAGGATGTATGAGCAAGCATGGCAGTGGCCCCGTGACCGTCACATGGAAGAGTTATTATTATATTGAGATACTTTATTAGGGTTTTTAAAACATATTTCAAAGTTTTATTTATGTTTATTTTCGAATGCATGAGTTTGAATTTTTGGGTTATGGATTTTTATTAATATTGCGTGTTTCAAGATTTTTATTTATTTAAGTTATCATTAAAAGAATTTATTTGTTAGTATTATTTTTAATGTTTATACATATATGTATAGTATATTTTTTTTTTAAAAAAAATAAAGTTTTTCCGCATTTATTAGTAGTAGATGTTTCAATATTAGAAAACATATTGGACAAACTCTTGTCCCTTCAAAAGTACTATTGGAACAGAGATCTAGGGCAGATTGGTTGGCGGGTGGGGATCATAACACTAAATTTTTCCACCATCAAGCTACTATTTGGAAAAAAAATCATATCACGGGTATTTTATTAGATGAAAATGTTTGGACAACAGATCAAAGTGGGTTGGCTTCCATATTTGAAAATTATTTTTGATCACTCTTTTCTACATCATATACGTCATCAGAGCTAGAGTGTGGCTAATGGACTTTCAGGACAGGAGGGCAGAATTAACGACAATATGCGGAGCCTTTTGGATGCTCCATACTCACCAGCGGAGGTGCACACTGCTCTATTTTCTATGCAATAATAGAAAGTCCCCGGACCCAATGGATTTCATACTGTATTTTTCCAAGAAAATTGGGATTTGGTGGGGATAAAATTACTAATGTCTGCTTAGACATCTTAAATTTATGCATTTATACTAGGGTGTTGAATGAAACTTACAATGTTCTTATACCAAAAATCAAGCATCCAAAACTGTAGCAGATCTTAAGCCTATCAGCCTTTACAACATATTGTCAAAAATTGTGGCAAAATCAATGGCTAACCACCTCAAGAGTTGTCTCCATATTCTTATATCTCCATAAGAAAGTGATTTCGTGCCGGGTCACCTCATCACTGATAATATCTTAGTTACCTTCAAGTGTCTTCATACTCTAAGATGACGCACAAAGGGTAGGAAGGGTCTCATAGTTTTGAAGTTAGATATGAACAAGTCATATGAACGTGTGGAATGGCCTTTCTTAAGTGCGGTTATGGATTGTTTTGGATTTTTCAGACAATGGATAGATAGGGTTATGTACTACCGTCATGCCACAAAATTTTTAATATTGATCAATGGTGAAAATTCCAGCACCAATCAACCTACTCGGGGTCTTCGACAAGGATGTCCATTATATCCATATGTTCTGAGGGACTTTCAGGTTTGCTTCGTAGTCAAGATCTATTGGGCCGCTTGCAAGGAATTCTGATGTCCCTAAAAAATATATGGGTCTAGTCCGACCCGAATCCAGTGGCCCATACTTTGGGGAAAACGCCTTTGAAGCCCATTTAGTCTTTCCATGTATAGAAGTCCAAGCTCAAAGGGGCCCATTTAATACATGATGTAGAGCTCATGGTTCAAACCCTAACACCTGATCCCATTGAGTCGAGCCCTATCAGGGCAAGATTTATGATCGACTTGGGCCCATCAAAGGGAAGTTTGGAATGTCGGGAATACTTGTGAATCTCTGACATATAGAGTGATAGGTGTCATTTTTACATGTTTTATTGCATTGTTTTACATTTGTTTTGCATGATTTTATATTGTTAAGTCCATTCATATTTAATAATCGAGTCATTTGTTGCATTCGGATCACTCATGGTTTTTGATTGGTTGTAGGCAAAAATGGAGCAAAGGAAGAGCTTAAGCACGGAGAAGTGGCGGAAGAAGGAACTACGAAGTAGTAATTGTCCAAAAATCACCGTTCAGAATGTAGTATAAGATGTTATAAAGCTTTTGTCAAAATTTCAGCACGATCCGACGGTTGGAACTCCAGATATGATTTTTGCAACAATGTTGCGCGCTGGACATGAAGGGGCGGGCCCTAGCGCGCCTATGAAAGAAAAAAAAATTTGGGCCAGAGGAAGATGCACACTCGAGCGGCCAAATCTTGCGCTCGAGTGCGCCCGCGAAGCAAATTTACCCTAGGACAGAGAGTGCGCCCGCGAAAAGGAAAAAATCTATTTTTATCGCGTTTCAGAAAGAAAGGAGTCCCGGGCCATATAAATAGAACAAAACAGATGAAACAAGGGTTCAACATCATCAAAAAAACACAGCAAAGGAGGCGGCCATCCAAGGGAGAACTCAAGAAGAATCAAGAACCGCAAACACTAGTTTTCTCTTTCCTTTTCTTTTATTTGTTGGGATTTAGGGGATCCTACCTCCAAAACTATGTTTTGATTTATTTTTTTTATTTATTGAATTTGATTTTTATGCATTCTTGATTATATTATTGTGCTTATTGAATCTTTGGAGCACGATCAACTTCGAAGTGATTTTATATGTTATAGTTGATATCGAGAGGAGATTTTATAACATGATAGAATAATATAATCCATTGATCTACAGCTTGCATAGACATATGATTTTGGGTACATGTTGATAGTCATAGTCCAATAGGTTGAAAGCTAGAGGATTCCATAATTCGTTAATGCGATTGCAATTGCTAAATAAAACAAGGACACTTGGTTATTGCACTTTGTTAATTACATTAATATAGCTCGACAGAGTATATTGATAGATTAGAGAATTTTGTCAAAAGAATGACTTGAGAATTAAAATTCAATCATTAGAGAAGATTAAGGGGTAGGTGATGTAACGCCCTCAACCGATGAAGATGTTACAAAACTAACATGACCTTAAAACTGGCGCGGAAAAGAAAATTTTGAAAGATGTATGCATACATCAAACCTTAATTAAAACATTTCAGAATAGTTTACAAACCAAATCCAAACCTTAAAATTTATAAAACTTGTTTTCAACATTAAAATACATCATAAAGTTGCAAATAACTCAAGACATAGCACACTCAACACATAACACACTCATGCATCGCCCGCCGATCCGACTCCTTGCTCTTCTTTATGCCCGGCATTGAACTCGTCGACATATGCATAAATGTCATCCTCATTACCTGCACCATTCAAGTATAGTGACTCTAAAGACTCAACAAGTGTATGTAGTAAAAATCATGAGATTTCAATTATCATTTAAACGTAACATAACATAACATAAACTTATCATTTGGTAACGAATTATGCGAAATTGTGTCAACCGTCATAATGGGCACATTCATCTTTTCTTGTTGATCAACAATCATATGTCATTACGCCTCGTAAAATTCGTTCATTCATTTTCGGAGGCCCCTCCGGAGCTCATCCCGGAGTACCTAACCCGTACATTGAGCCGTAATTGGGAGGGCCCCTCCGGAGCCCAAACCGGAGTACCATTCCCGTATTGCCACCACAAAGACACATAGTACATAAAAATATTTTCATGCATCAATATATCATTCATTTTTCATATCATATCATTATCATCTCATCATAACATTCCATCTTTGCATGACTTTGTATGACATAAAATATTCATCATAACATCACGATTCCTTTCATAAACTTTATGTCGTGATATTAAAACTTACTCGATAACTTCATGCATATCATAGCTGATTAAAAATCATACTTGCATATTAAACATAGCTTTCATTAATGAACATAGACATGTACATGCATCACATAGCGTAATCGGTCCATGTAAGTCGTTCTTTTCGTTTTTGGCGATAAAACTTGAAAATTTTTGCATAGGAACTCTTAAATAAATTTTAGAAGCCTTAAAATATCATAACCATGAATTTAGGACACAAAAATAAAAACATAAGAAAAATAATTCGAAGCTCCAGCACTCCAGCGCTGAAAGATCAGCGCAGGGGCGCTATACTTGCGCATTGGCAACTCTGCTGCACTGCAGTTGCTATGCATTCGCACTGATATTTCGAGTTCTTGCACCCAGAATTTGGAAAAGTGGTAAATATAAAAGTTTTAGCCCTTGATTTGGGCTTTATAATTCCGAAAACCGCACCTTAATTAGATATTGCAGTAAAACATTATGCTCATTTGGCTATTTAACCACGGTTTTGATAAATCATGGATAAATAGTCCATTTTCTTGTAGTGTAAATTTGTTACGAAATATTTTCAACCTTTTATACTAGCTGAACAAGAAGTTTTGTTGAATTTATTAGTACTATTCAACCTGTTTTCATAATATTTCTAGGCACACAATTAAGAAATATTGCTTTGATATGTATAAGAAATATAAAGAAACACTAAATTCGCATATTTCAAATATTTCTTGTAGAGTTAGTTTGACAACTGATATTTGGACTAATATGAAATTGAATCTTATCTTGTTTTTACATGTCATTGGATTGATGAAACTTGGTCTATGCAAAAAAGAATTTTATCACTCGATTGTTCAGAATCGTCACACAATGGATACACTATAGTTAGATATGTTTCTAATGTTGCTAAGACTTATGGAATACAAAATAAAATAATGTCAATTATATTAGATAATGCGAGTGTCAATAATCTTGCAATTAGATACCTAAAGGATTCATTAAAACGGATTTTAGATGTTAGGTTGCTTCATGTTAGATGTGTGTGTCATATTATCAAATTATGTGTTAAATGTGCATTGGATGAGCGTTTGTCTACTGTAGTAGAAAAATTCAAAGCATGTGAAAAATTATTACATGAAAGAAGATATGGACGTGATTGGAAAAAACTAGTCAAACCAAATAAGATTAGATTTAAAAAAAAAATCTGCACCTGTTGAAACTCGATAGAATTCTTTATATCCTGTGCTTGAAACATTGTTATGTCTTAAAGATTTAGCTACTTCATATTATAATAATATTGCGGCGGAGGTTTAATCTTGACTAGCGATGATTAGAATAGTTTGAGTAATATATTGTGTTTCTTTGTTAGAAATTTTTAAAGAAGTAAACGAAAAACTTTATGGCATTAACTACCCCACTTCAACCATGTTTTTGCCTTAGATTTTTAATATGATTTTTAGATTTATGAAAAATCGTGATGATCCATTTATGCATGATTTTGTTTCAAATATGGAAGATAAATTTTTAAAATACTGGGAGAATATCCCAATTTTGCATGGCTTAGCAATATTACTTGATCCTAGTCAAAGTCAAGGAGGGTTAGACATATTTTTTTTAATATTATGCTAAATTTTTTGGGAAGAATGTTGACGATCAAAAGAGTCAATAACTCATTCTCTCCAAGAATTTTTTAATTTGAATGCTAGAGAATAGGGAGAACCGAGTGCATAGTTGGATGAGAGAGTGACGGAAAAAGGCAAAAGTGGAGCACTCAATTCTTTCAAAGTTTGAAATTGCAAAAGTTGAAGGGAAAATCGACAACTAATTACAATGGGATCCAAATTTATCTGAGTTAATATAGTGAGACTACTGAGAGTTTTGATGTTCTAGATTGGTGGAAAGTAAATTCCAAACTTTATCCAGTATTAGCAGCAATCTCAAGAGACGTCCTAGCCATTCAATGGGGTATAAAAAAATCAAAACCAGCCCGGAACCGGTCTGGTTCTACCGAACTATATCCGGAACCGGTAGGAACCGGAACCCTAGAACCTTTAAGCATGTCTAAAATGTGATATTTAGAAAATCTAATTTTTCTACTAGCTTCTTAATTGATAATTATATTAATTTTGTCATGGTCCTATGAAATCAACGGTCATTTCTACAGTCCCTGTTCCATATTATATTTAATCATGTCTACGTGTCTGTTTCTCAACTAATAAGCATTAAAAATGAGTAGTTTTATGATGGTTTCCTACATTACGTACATTTACATTTTGTGGGTCGGTCCTATTGACCATGACTTGTCTCCTTTGAGATCTCCAAGAGGATAAACAATTCTTTGTAGATCACCCTGGAGCTGTTCCCATCACGACTGCACAGGTATCTTGCTTAATTTGTTTCCTGCAATATTTTTATGTGCCAGCTGACTTACCTAGAATCGAGACCGTTCTTTCTCTCTTCCACGAAATTTGAATAACTTATTTTGTCCCTTTTAAAGAAACTTAATCTTTGCTTTTCATTTCAAGGGAGAGGAGTTGAGGAAGTTGATTAGGGTTACTGCTTATATTGAATGTAGTGCAAAGACACAACAGGTAATGCATTCTATTTTCAAATTAAATTACCTTTTTTCATGATATCCATGGAAAGATCGTTTCAGTAACATGTTTGGCATTGCCTCAGGGATCCAGCATAATAAGCTATTATTTCGGATTTGGATTCTTCTATTGGTTTACGACATAACAGTTTTCTTTCTACAATTCATATTTTCCTTAATCTCTTACCAAATATTATATTACATAATGTGAAGGTTTTATTTGATGCTGCGATAAAAGTTGTTCTTATGCCACCGAAGCAAAGGAAGAGAAACAAGAGAAAGGGTCAAAATGCTTGCAGTATATTATGAATGCTTTAATAAGTACCAATACTAGGAGAGGTAATCTTGTTGATTACTTGCCATATATTTTATGCTCATCTCCCTTTCACTTCACCTCGAGGTGGCAATTTTCATTGAGTCTGTAGTCTTGACCGACTGTGTTAGATAGCTCACTCAAAACATCGAATAGTTGATTCTTCATTTGGTCTGGAGTATGATTTGTATATCTACGATACATATATGAGGCAATGTTATAAAGTCCTCATTTTAAGCCTTATAGGTTTGATTTGTGCATTTGTGAGATAAAACCCAAGTTGTGTCTCTTCAATGACTGTCATTTATATATTGGAACAATCATATTGATGTACTAAGAAACTGATTTATGTTGTGGAAACTGTAAGCCTTTTTGTCATTTTCTTGCTTCCCAAAATTTTTTTGTTCATTTATGCAATTTAATTTATTAGTGTTCTGGATCAAGAACAACACAGTATGAAAGCTTGTTTTATGAAGGACCGGAGAGCTGAGATAGTTTAGAATACGTTCTATTTGGTGTTAGATGTTTTTTTAAATTTTTGACCGAATATGCACATGTGTGTTGCACGAAATACATTGCTAATATCTAGTTAGCCTAGGAAACACTCTACAGATACGAATAAATATAATTAAGAAAGAAGAAATTATGGTAAATTAGAAATATATCTATAATTTGACTATATTTGCGAATGTGTGTTCCTATCATTAGATTTATAGATTGATTATCATTCGATTTTAAAATATGATGGCATGTGAACTTTGTGCAGGGATATATGCAGCTTTCACGATCCAACTTATAAATAATCCATGCATACATCGTATAATGATTAATTCAGCTAGCAATAATTGTGAGGACAAATTATTTAATCTTGGAGAGGGAAAGAAAGGAAAGAAGTTCTTTATTGATACAAAAGATATATATAATGAATTAGATACCCTCAGTATATAAGCAGAATGAACAAGGTTGGTATGATCATGTGGAAGTCCGCAGAACATGCAATAACAGACAATCAGGCTACTGAGGAGAGAGGCCTTGCTGCTCCAGGGGGAGGAATTATTTTCAAAGAAACGTTCATTATTAGAAGTAAGTTTCTCAACTGATAATAAATTCTTTTTCAACCCAGGAACCACTAAGATATCTTTTAGGTTTAGTTTCTCTTATTTTGTAGAGACAATAGTTGTCCGGCATGTGAAATAGGCAAACATTCACCATTACCAACAAAAATAACTTGTAAGTTTTAGCATAGTTTAAGTTACCTGCATCATTTTTCATGTGTGAAGATGCTCCTGAGTCAGCATAAAAGGATGGATCACCATCACGAAGTGTGAGAGCTGCTAGTGTTTGAGGCAAATCCTCAAAATGATATGAGTAATCAAACCTATGTCAACAGTCAATGGCACTATGATTTTCTTTTCCACGGATTTGACAAGTGGACTTATCAGCACTGTTGTTCGATGGTTGTTGCTGTCGCTCGACACCATAACTTCTTTTTGGATGATGTGGTTGTCAATCAATCATCATTGAAGAGTTATTGACTGCTCCATTTTTGGTATTATAGTGACCAACTGGAGTAAAACCTCGTCCTTTAGAAATGAATGGTCCTCTTCCTCCTCGACCATTTCTACCACGACTTCGTTGACCAAAGAAAGCTTGTGCATGCTCTACGTAGACTCGTTCCTCATCTCTTTGAATCTGGAGAGTATGCTCATGGCCTTGCAAAGCAAGTACGAATTGGTTGAAGGTGGGATATGGTGGTTTTGTCACCATAGCAAGGCGAAAAGTTTCATATTGAGATCCTAACTCACGTGCAAATTCGAAAACTTTGTCAAGATTAGGAACCGGTTTTTTAATTGCTGCAAGGTTGTCACAAATTTACCTAAAATCCTTCAAATATTCCTCCTCGACCATTTCGACCGTGACCTCGTTGACCAAAGAAAGCTTGTGCATGCTCTACGTAGACTCGTTCCTCATCTCTTTGAATCTGGAGAGTTTTCTCATGCTCTTGCAAAGCAAGTACAAATTGGTTGAAGGTGGGATATGGTGGTTTTGTCACCATAGCATGGTGAAAAGTTCCATATTGATATCCTAACCCACGTGCAAATTGGAAAACTTTGTCAAGATCAGGAACCGGCTTTTTAATTGCTGCAAGGTTGTAACAAATTGACTTAAAATCCTTCAAATATTCGTCTACAGACCGTGATCCCTTTTTTATTGTCATCAACATGTTTTTCAGTAGTCCTTTCTTTTCAATTGTTGTAGGAAGTAGTTGTTCTTCAAGGGAAGTCCAGAGAGAGCAATCACATCCAATATCTTCAACGGATCCCTGCATATATTCTCTCATAGTCCTAAGAAGCCAAGAAGTGATCAAACCATCATTGGTGATCCAACTTGCATAAGCTTTATTTGAGATTTGTTTTTCGTCTTTCTCTATTTCTGCAGTAGGTTTCCATCCATCTTTATCTAGATAATGAAGTACACCCAAACTACGAGCAATCGAAAGAATCGGAGATCTCCACATTAGATCATTTGTGGTTCTTAGCTTAACAGAAATAAGGCTAGCACCTTGATGAAAGGATTGGGTGCTGAGGTTTGGTTCCTCCATTGAAAAAAAATTTACGATTTGCAGATGTATCGATAGCGTTACCATGAAAAATATGTGTGGAGCTTATATTATTATTCCTTTACAAATACAACATATATATATATATGCACCACTATGGGCAAGAAAAGGAAACTATAGGTACAATGGAAAGGGAATTAATTTAGCCAAATTCTTGATTCTAACAAATTTGTTGTTATAATCTTTGGAGCCAATCTTGCTTGATTTGAATTGTATTTAGTAATTTCCTTATCACTTATGAGATGATGGTGATTTTGTCTTCCATTGTTTTGTTCTATTCTGTGCAAAGCTACTTTCCACTTACTGTTTTGCTGCTTTTGTCAAATTAACAGTAATCATATGGTTGGTCCCTCCCTTTTGATTGGCTCGACACAAGCTGCTTTTGCATTGATGGAAAACCAAAATTTGCTAATGCGATAAAACTCTACAACAAGTGACCACTGACTAAATTTAACAAGAAGGATCTTCTCCTTTCTGTGCTTGAAATCGAGCTCCATCTTTATTGACTCTAGGATATTCCAGTACGACTATTTAGGCAGCCAAGTGCTACAGAAACCACAAAAGAAAAAAACCCATATGTCCCTTTCAAGGCAATTATACCAGACACTATCACAGGTATGAACAATAACAAGAACATTAAGATGTTCAGAAATGGACTTGGACCTAACTCAATCCTACGCTAGCGCAAGGGGAGGTTTGTCTTTATCTATATATTGAACTCTCGGTATATTTACCCAAGCGATGTAGGACACAACTAATACACCAACACACCCCTCTCACGGGTGGCCCAATATGGGCAGTCCAACGCATAACGGTGGGCTTAGGCTTTGCTATCATGTTAAGAAATGGATTTGAACCTAACTCAATCTCAAAAGCTAGTTCAAGTTGGAGGTTTGTCTTTGTTTGTATATTGGACTCTCAGGATATTTACCCAAACGATGTGGGACACAACTAACACACCAACGTAGGAATCGCTGCTGCAATGCTTGGTTCTGTGCAGAAAGCGGGAGACAAGCTTGCCTTGCGGAATTCAACATCAGTGAACCACGTATCAGAAACAATAGTTTTATAGATGCTTTGAATGGCATCTAACACTTCAGCTGGCAACGTTAGACTCCGCCAAAAAGCAACCAGACATCACACAAAATGGTTCTAGATTACTTCACCTAACTTTATTTTAAATTGGGTTTTCGAACAGTGATGATGATAGCATGAACTTCGGACTTGTTTCTTTTTTATATATATATATAATGAAAATAGCTTTATTCAAATAGGGTAAAAATACAAGATACACTGGGCATCCCCAGGAGATATACAGGCTCAAATAGACAACATCCTCAAAGAGGCCACACTCAATCACAGTCTATTTGAGGTACATAAAGAATACAACTAAATACTAAAATCTAGACTCTAGAGAACATTTCATCTATTATTGGGCTAATGTCCTCAAACACTGCTCTGTTACGTGTCGTCCACGCCTGGTACACAGATGCTGCTAATGCCACCAATCTCATCTTTGCTATTTTCGAAGATCCCTGTACTGCCTCCTATATGCTTGCAAGATAGAATGTTGTGAACTCATGATCTTCTTCATGCCAAGCCACTCTCGAACTCGGTTCCATAATCCGTTGGACACCCTACAACAAAAAAATAAATGTGCATTTGATTCATCCAAATTCTTGCATAATGGACAAGTTTTGTTGTCCACGAACCCCATTCTATCCCGGGTGAGTAGTTTCCCATGGGCTAGGAGCCATAGAATGATTCTATGCTTTAGTAGAACATAGGATTTCCACACTAGAGGTTTCCAGGGCCACTTGTCATCACCTCCAATGAAGAAGGTATATGCCTTGTTCAATCTCATACGTGTTGTAAACCATTTCTCCATTTCATGTATAGCTCCATCTATCGACCCCATCCTATTCACGATGTCATCCCGGATAGCTAATATTTTTTTGACCAAGGTCGATAGGTCCTTCTTCCACTCCCAATTCCACACATCTCCATGGTTCGAGAATTCCTCATTGATCCATTTGATCCAAAGACTATCTTTTTTCAAGTGTATTTCCAAAGGATTTTCGCAAGTAATTTTCCAAATATCCAGTTTTTTAATTCACAGGCCTCCGTCTTCTTTTGGTTTACAGGCGCTCTCCCAAGCAATCGGTGGTCGTTTAGACGGCCAAACAAACTTCCGACACAGCCCCTAGATCTCCTCCACGATATACTCCGGAACAGGTAGGATAGAAAGCCAAAAACATTCAACCCCTTGTAGCACCGACCGGACTAGCTCCAATTTACCCGCATAGGAGAGTGTATGAGAGGGCCAAGAAGTAATCTTCCTTCTGATAGCATCAAGTAGAATTCCAAAATCTGAGGCCCTCAATCGAGAAGAATAAAGTTGGATGCCAAGATACCGGGATTGCAATACTCCTTCATTAATATCCAAGGATCCAAGAATAAACTCTTTCTCATCCGTATCCACACCCGCCAAGAAAATATTCGATTTTGCCAAGTTAATTCCCACTCCCAATGTGTCTCCAAACCGCTTAAGACAATCGAACATCAATGAAATGCTACGGTGATCACCCCGAGTAAATAGTAACAAGTCATCCGCATAGGCCGAGTGTGTGATACAGAGTCGCCTGCACCTCGGATGGTATTTGAAGATTGGGCTGCTAGTCATACGTCGAACCATGCGGGATAGCACCTCAAGACACAACGTGAAAGGTAATGGTGATAATGGATCTCCTTGTCTCAGACCCCGTTTCGCCATGAAAAAGCCATGAAGGTGTCCCTCAATAGCAAGCAATAGAATACAAAGTAGTAGTGACACATTCCATAATCAAATCAATGAACTGTTGTGGAAATTCAGCCCACTCAAAGTGTCTCTCATGAACCCCCAATCCACCATGTCATAAGCTGTCAATTTTCATTGTGCACTTGGCCGAAGAGTTCTTCCTTGCGTACCCTCTCAAAAGTTCTTGTGCGAGATGGATATTATCAACAATAGATCTTTCCTAAATGAAAGCTGCTTGTGTCGGAGAATGAGTGACTAATTTTTATTTTGCTTAAAGATCAAATGTTCTTTTTCTTGAAGAATAAATCAAAATATATCATATCCCGCGACATGCTCAACTCAAATAACAAAAATGGAAGTGAAAAGAATTAAGTTTTCGTGTACACCAAATTTCATTGTTCATTAAGAACAGTTGAATAACAATAGCAAATAAAGCGGGAATACATACTCTTTCCAGTAAGTAACAAAAGGGACTACACACTACCTATAAGCTGCCACTTCATCCTTGAAGTGATTCAAAAGATCTTCAACACTCTTAAGGTTAGCATCGTTGTTGTCTCTAACTCTGACCGCCACCTAGAAATAAACAAGAAACAAACATAAGGAATGCTAAAACACAAAAAGTGATTAGAAGTACTGAGATGACAATGGATGAATTAAGTAATGTTTGATGGCATAACAACAATAGCATTTGTTCTCCACTCAGAAGGTTCCTTTTCCTTCGACGCAAAAAAAATTTCCGAATCTTGCATCTGCATGTACTACAAAACCTGATTTCTTGAAGGTTTTATGCTCAATGTCTACAAGGTACTTCAAAACCTGTTTTCTTGATAAAATATTCTATGTACAGGACAAAATCGTAGATGTGTCAGATGGGATGTGGACTTCACCTGTCCAGTTCCAACTTCTTTCTCGCCAACAACTAATATATAGTTGTATTGTGCCAACTGAGCTTCTCGTATCTATAAGTTCCCACAACCAACGTGTTAGTATAAAAAAAAAAAAAAAATCATCATGGCGTATGTTTATGACTTCTAAAATTATAATCGTAAGTCTACTATCCATGGGCAGATAATTTGTTATTTCACAGATCGATTTTATGCTTCTCATGGAGCTCTAGCATTTCACAAGAAATTAGCCGCCGGTGGATAACATGGATCCATGATGCAGATAATTTTTCTGACTCCTTTCTAGTCTAATAGAACATGATCAGGAAATTCTACTAGAAGTGAATTCCGTTGTGTCTCTACGAATCATGCAGCCACGAAAAAAGAAAACCCTCATGAGTACAAAGGCCAACATCTAAAGTACCCCAACAGGAGACAATTGGGGTCAGATTTGAGGCACTCGATGAAAATATCAAATGATAGAAAGAAGAAGCAGAACTCTTTTAAGTATTTCGTAAGGTTAATGATTACAACTATGCTTTCACCAGAACAAGGAACACTTCATCATCAGTTATAAAGACCTGACCGTTATGATACTGAAACAAACTATTACCATGGCAAAACATAAGGTAAGATGAACGATTTATTGGAACTTCATAAAGTACGCTCGGTAAAGGATCAGATCAGTTCTGCCATCAACATCGTATATGACGAAGGTGAAGTCACATGATTATACATACCTTCTTATTGATTGTTCGATCAGATGTATCAACATCAACAAAAAATCCAGTATCATGTATGCGGTCACGAACCTGCATTCAACAGGAATGCAAAAAATTTAGGGAAAAACCTACTAGGGTTCGGGAAACTATGATCTTTCAGAAATCAATAGCAGATGAAAAAATGAAATTATTTTATCCTTCATGGTGAAACATGTCGAGTGACAACCATGCGAAAGATGAACATGACCTAATAACTATATCCAATGTGAAAAGGCCAATTACAACTATAAGAACCATTATGGTAACCCACCAAGTTCCATAAAAGAAAAGGATAAAGACGGTCCTAAGGTGGTTATACCATGAGAGAGGAGGAAAGGCATGCACCTATGGCAACCTAAGACCTTGAGTAAATGCATAAAAGGGAAGGAACTATGAATCAATCCCCAAACTGAAACCATGTCAGATCCATGAGTTGTCAAATGCGCTTAAGCGCAAAGCACAGTGAAGCGCAAGCTGTGCTACAGTGCACTCCAAAGCGTACAGTTTCATGAAGCACGCACTTTTGTGCGCTTCTTCGTAGAAAAACAGGTTTTTTGTTCAAAAAAAATGTGACACAGGAGAAATCACCCATTATAAGTGTGATTTCTCCTCTATTTATTAAAAATAGAGCAAAGAAAACCCTAAGATCTTGTTGCGTCTACCCATTATAACTGTGATTTCTCCTCGATTTATTTCCGTAAAGCGTGTGCCTCACACTTTAAGCCCCAGGACACCTAAGCGCTTTACTGTGCCTTTCGCTTTTGATTACTACAGTCAGATCCAACTCAAAAACACTTGTAACCAATGTGCAATTCAAGATAATAATTGATTTTGTGAGGGGCCCATAACTGCAAATACTTCTGTTTATGTCCCCTCAACCCAATAAGCTATGGTAAATTTTAGAGAGAAAATCAAAGATGCAAATATAACAGGAAAAAAAGCTCAGACACCCAACCTGCAGCGCATATGCCTGTGACTTGTCAGAGACAGGGCAAACTATTGCTTGGCGTGGACTGAGCCAAAATGGCCATTTACCCTTATAATGCTCCAAAAGTATTGCAAACATTCGTTCAACAGAGCCAAGAATGGCTCTATGTATCATAACAGGCCTCTCTCTCTTAGTTTCATCTTCTGCCGAGTACGATAAGTTGAAACGGGCAGGAAGTTGGAAGTCCAGCTGAAAAAGTCAATCACCTCACAATGAAAAAAACCTTCAAATATTAAAAACTGAATTTGATGAAGCATGTCTTAACTCCTACTCTCATGATGTAAATCAATGACTTGGGCCAGCCCAAATTTTTGAGGGAATATCCATAAATTTAGGACCCCTGAGTCACATTTTATTCTCAACTTTTGAGGGCTTTTTTTTCAGAACACCCATACAACAGATTCCTCACAAATGAATTCCCTTCACAGCATCACAAAAGGGAAGGCAAGGACCTTATGCCATTCTTTTATCATAAGGTTCCCAGCCGCACACCACATGATCAAGCTTCCGAGAAACAATTTGAGGGGTTCAAGCTTCAACCCTGATAATGTTTTGATTATTTTTCTCTCAATCTCTAGCGTTCATTTCCCTAATACATCTAAGATGTTTATGGTTATTAGATCATTATGTGTTTCATTTTACCATCTCATTTTAATGATGCATTGATCACCTGATATTTCACGGTCATCTTAACTTATAATTCGCTGGTATGGTGAAGGGAATCAGGATAGGCTAGAGAAGGCAGTAATATTACGGTAAACCTGAAGTGTTGCACACTGAAATTTTCTCCTCATTGCATCAGAAACACTGATGTCAATCTTTGGTCCATAAAATGCTCCATCACCTTCATTTATCTAATATATAAAGGATCTGAAGGTTAGTTTGAGGGAGCTTTGAAAAATAATACAAGCATAAAAACTTCGATAAATCTTAAATAGTAAAGAAAATGAAACAACTTAATTTGCGGGCTGCTATGAAAAAACTACCTCCCAGGGCTTGCCAGACTCATTCAACGCTTCTGCTAGAGCAGCTTCAGCCTTTTCCCATGTCAGTATGTCTCCAAGATATTTTTCTG
Organism: Henckelia pumila; assembly: GCF_033568475.1. Lineage (NCBI taxonomy): Eukaryota > Viridiplantae > Streptophyta > Magnoliopsida > Lamiales > Gesneriaceae > Henckelia > Henckelia pumila. Next base: position 61,343,873 of record NC_133123.1, read on the forward strand.
GTCTCTGTAGCACATAAACAAACTTAGTTTTCCTACTTTTTTCTTCTTTAATAGCTAGAGTTGAACATGTCATGCTGTAACAGCACTAGTATACAGTCGGAAGTTTGCTTGTTATCCTATATTTTGAGTTTCACTATCCACTTCATTCATTTTTTTCAGGGAATGGATACTTGTTATCCTATATTTTGAGTTTCTATCAGTAACTTCATTCATTTTTCATATGACCCTAATGTCTAGAAAGGAAAATAGAGAGACACATTAACATGTGTGCAGAAAATCTCAACCAGCATTATAGCATTGGGGAAAATCGTCTATACATTAATGGTCCTATGTGCTCAAGTGGTCAAAAATAAAATGGAAATTCCAATGTCATGAACTGAATCCCATTACCGTAGATAACTTCAAGTCGAAGGTAAATCCAAATATTTTGTACACGTGACTGATGAATTCTAGAACACCCTTGACTTCATCTTTTATCTGAGGATTACAATAAAAGGTCAAAAATCACGTTTCACATGAATTACAGCCAGAAGTGTCCAAGAAAATATCTCACCTGGGACTCCCTGCAGAAGATGTGAGCATCATCCTGTACCCCCGTGTCAATGACCTCAATCAGTCAGAGAACAAGAACTTGTATGGGATCAAAGTAAAGACTGAAATACTAATATGCTCATCCAAGCAATAATGAACATTTCTCATTCATAATATGATGTTCAGCAAACCTGTTGGAATCTCCTGACACGAGTCAAACCAGTAAGCGCCCCACTAGCCTCGTTTCTATGCAAAACCCCAAAATCAGCCAAGCGAAGTGGAAGTTCTGAAATGTAAAATATAACCCAATGATTAAATTAAATATCAACTGGAATTAAACACATGGATGTCATACGCATCAGGCATTGTGAGACACAAGCCTGATTCATGTGAGTTCCATGAGGATAAATAATATAGAAAATTTTCAAAATATATATATAAAAAATTGAATATATACCATACATATATTGAGTAACATAAAACAAATCCTCATTGGTGTATTAGCAAAAATGAATAACTATAGTCTTCAATTTCACCTTAGATTCACTATCTATACATCTAAAACAACTTTAGAAAGTGCACTGAACCTTTTACGCATACCAGGGCGCCTGACAATTAAGGCACATGCAGACATCCTACATGGAAGTGCTGCGCTTCATCTTGTGTCAAGATGCAAGGGCTGATCCTTGAGCCCAGCCGCACATCTTGTGGGCTTTTAATTGGAGGTATAACTCCCTGAGGTGCTAGTTTGAGTCCAGCACGTGACAAGGCCTTTTTATTCCACATGTAACTGACATATCAGATTACAGTGGAAATTGGAAGTATTTGATTAGATTTTCGAAATACAGCTTTGAATTCCCTAAATTGAGACATATACATCTACCTTATGTTCGGTTTCTTCTTTAAAAATAAATTTCACCCATTTTCACAAATCACACAACCTTAATACCTTATTTAATCATCATTATCTTCAACTCTTTTTTTCTTTACTGCCAAAAATAACATCATGTTTTATGATGTGCTACTGCTAAGCCAACTCACTAAATTCATAAAATTTAAAACATCTCATATGCTACTAAAAAATTAAAATCACGTGACACCACTTTAAACAACAAATTATTACATGACAAGGCTCATTTGGTAAAAATGTCTCCCTCTTGACAACAAAATCAACATATAACAAATTGTCACATTGGATTTCATAAATTTAACCAACTATTTCCACGAAAATACTGGAAACAAAACCCAAACACATAATAAAAAACTTACCAAATACTTAACAAAAAAAAGTAATTTACATATCTCAAGAGAAAAATGAATAGGTTGCACTTTTTCCAATAAAACGACGAGCAGATAATGATATTTACATCATGAAGAAAGAGGATCAAATCACTAAATTAGTAAACATGCAGAATGCGTTAATAAGAAACTATCCTGCATAGATTAGTTAGCATCTCAGAAAATTTTATATATAAAAAAAGGCCAATACGTAAATGCAGTATATGCAGTCCATGCCTCCCTCGATTATCATCTCAAGCCCACAGCATTTGATATATCCAAGCTATTCAAAAAGATGCAAAAGAACATAAAGCGATACTAACCTCTATATGATCGAACTCTATGATCAAATATTAAACAATGCCCAGGGCAATTCATTGGCTTTAGCCCAAATTCTTGTTTCTCGACCTGCAATAGAATTCAGAAACACCTTTTCATCAAATGTATCAGATAAAACTAATACGGAATTCATCAAACCCTAAATTATTACATGAGGAAAAGAACACTTTTACACTTGCTTAAGAAACAGCAGCACCCTTCAAATAAAATGTCGGCGTGGATAAAAAAAATAATATACTTTAAAAGGAATAGTAACCTGATTGACTGTGTTGCACGGATACGGGTACGAGTATCGTATCGGATACGACACGGATACGGCGATACGACAAATTTTGAAAACATAAGACACGATACGGCTAGGATACGGCAATTATTAAAAAATATATAAATATTATGTATAAATTTAGTATTAAAAATAAAATTGTAGAGATAGAAAACCATATTTTAATAATCTATCCAGAAACCGGCAGGCGGCGGCGGATGGGGCGGCGAACTTCAAAGAGTGGTGTTGTGAATTGTGATGATCGACGATGCGAGAAGCCGAGCAGGAAAGAACAGAAACTGACTATTAATTATTTAATTTAGGGCTTTTAATCCCAATTCATTTTAATTTATTTATTAATTAGTCCTCAGAAATTTAATTTTTTTCAATTTAACCCCTAAAACTTTTAATAATTTGCAATTTTGCCAAAAACGTATCCGGAAACGTATCCTTGCCGTGTCCATGCCGTATCCTAGCCGTGTCCAAAACGTATCCGACTGGTCAAACATAAACAAGTCAACGACACGGATTTTGACGTATGCGACACGCGTATTGGCGTGTCGTATCCGTGTCCGATACTTCGGAAAAAAATTTTTTTGCAGTATCCGTGCTACATAGCTGATTGAACTTATTTTTTTCAAAATATCATAAACTATCATTCATAAGGTGATCAAATTATTTCACATAAAAAATTGTGAATGTGAAAAGAAAGATCAATCAACTTTATTCTCTCAAAAAAAATTATTGAAAAAAAAGCCATCAAAGATTGGCAGAGAGCAAAGGCAAAGTCCAACCTCAAACACAAACATATTCTCCTTGTAGTTTGCAGCATGACCTGATGTTTCCCAGAGTTGCATATTATACATGTTTGGAGACCATACCTATCAAAATAAGGAAACAAGTTGCTACAAAATGATAAGCATGCATGATTCCACGCAGTCTCTGGGACAACTGCATTGCTTACCTCTTCATAACCTCGCTTCCAATATTGACTTCTTATAAATTCCAGTAACTTGTTGCAAACTCGAGCACCATGAGGTAGGAAGAAACAACTTCCAGGACTAAATAGCAGAAAACAAATATCTAATAGAAGTCATGAACTTGCCCGCCCACATATTTGCAGTAAGCTAGGTGTGTCAAACTCTTACCTGAGCGGGTGAAAAAAGAAAAGCTCTTGCTTCTTGGTGAGCTCTCGATGGTCATATTTCTTGGCTTCTTCCAGCATGGCTTTGTACTCCTGCAAGAATCAACAAGAAGAAAAATCAATCAAACTGATGATGGTCTAATGCAAATAACAGGTATCTGAATGCTAGCCATTAAGAGACAGAGGCAAATGTCACCTTCAAACGTTTTTGGTCTGGATAGGATATTCCATAAACTCTTTGCAAGCTTTCACGATCTTTATTTCCACGCCAGTATGCAGATGATGCCTAATGCACAAATATTTTTTTTAAAAAAATATCAACTTTAACCTTGATGGATGTGGGTATTAACTTCTAGTGAATAATATCTCACCTTCAAACAACTAAACGCTTTCACAAAAGATGTGTTGGGTATGTGAGGTCCACGACACAGATCAACCAAAGGACCACATCTGTATACAGTGATAGTTTTATCCTCAGGTAAATCCTTGATAATTTCAACCTATTGAAAAAAAGGTAAATCCTCGATAATTTCAATCTATTGAAAAAGGAAAGAAGATATAACGTGTATTTGTAAATCCATATTGAATCAAAAACTGAAGCCTAGGCACAATCTATGTCAACTTGCACGTTAACAGACCTTGAATTGATTATCTGAAAACATGTCAAGAGCTTGATCCCTTGTCACTTCAATGCGTTCAAAAGGTTGTTTTTCCTAATGGACAAGGAACAGTATAGAATGCTGAAAATACCATGAACAAGTGGTGAAAACTGACAATTTTTAAGTAGAGCAGAATTAAATAGAACTCGCACACGCACACACATGCAGAAAGAGAGCTGCGGGCAACATAAATCTAGCTGTGTTACCATTAATAGAAGCCAGGTGTGATTACAACCAAGTAGGCACTAAGATTAAACTATACCAGATTCTAAAAAATGAAAATAAAAAGAAACATACATCAACTGCTTTCTTTGCTGCAGCTTCAATCTGCTTAAAGTGATCTTCATTCAAGCCAAGATCACCATAAAACGCATCATAATAAAAACCCTGCAAATCATACAACCAATTCAAGACAGTCTTAATAATAGTTTGTATGATATTTGTGACTGAGGAAGCCACAGGGGAAGCCAGGGGTTACCACTGGAGGTGGTCACACACAGCTTAAATCCTTAAAACTTTTCCATAAGCGATTATTCTTTCTCTACATAAGCATGAATAAACATGTACTTCTGGTCCCATAATTAGCAAAATCTTCTGGTTTCTAATAAGGGCTCCAAGAGGAGCCAGTCACATATAAAGCAGAACCAATCAAAGCAGAGACTTTTGTAACTGTATATCATATTCAAATAAGCTGTGTGTAAGGAAAAGTTGAAATAAAAGCTCTATACAAAAGACCATTTCTTTCTAAAAACTTCAGGTTCAACAATCAAGGTAAGAAATCCAAGAAGAAAGGTTTCACCTCGCCCCTCGTAGTACATGGCCCTATGCATAATCTACACCCATACGTCTGCTCCAAAGACTACAAAAGAAACCATCAATGAATCAGCATTACAATCACGATTGAAAAAGCAAACAAAAGTATTCATTTCAAAAGGATTGACAACATCACAAAGGAGAAATTGCAAATTCATTTCAAAAGGATTGACAAGATCACAACGGAGAAATTGCAAATCCCACCTCGCCAAGAATATGAGCACTCGAATGCCAGAAAGTATCCCGGCCCTCATCACTGTCAAAGGTGAAGAGCCCAAGCTTACAATCCCCTTCTAACGGCCGGCTCATATCCCACAAGACCCCATCCACTTTGGAAATCAGCGCATTGGATGCCAAGCTCTTCGATATCTCCTTGGCAACATCGTAAGGAGTCGTACTCCATTTCTTCCCTTCTTTCACTTTGCCATCCGGTAATGTAATCCTAATTGAAGCCAAGAACAAAACTTTAAAAACAAATTCAGTAAAATGATCAAGTAATGAAAATCCAGGGATGGGTTTTACTGGATAAGATCGGAAGATAGGGTGAGGCGATTGATATTTTGCTGATTTTGGATGGCTTGGAAAAGTTCGATGCGCCTGTTGATGACAGTTTGGAGATATGCTTCATCCTTCATGAAAGCATGGATTGAGTTAGGCTTGGATTTAGGGTCAGCGGCGGAATCACCCATTGGGACGAGCGGCGGCGAGGATATAGAGGCGTAGAGTGAGCGACGAGGGAAGGGTTTTAACTTGAGGTTCTTCTTCTTGCGGGTTTTCGAGTCTTAGGTTCAGTTCACTATTTCACTGGATTTTTTAATATTAAATGGCAGGTTTTTTTAGGAGTCCTTTTGTACAAAATAACCTCGTAAACTATAAAAAATGTACATTTTTTTTCTATAAAATTTAATATGTATTTTTAACCCTGACTTTTTATCAATTAGCACACGTGTCCTTTTATATGAGTGATTATTGTGCACGCGCTCCTCATGCGATTAGACAAATATTTTGATTTTTTTTCACCAAATATCCCTATAAAATATTAAAAATACATATTTGACCCCTTGAAAATATAATTTTTAAATTTATTCAACCAATAATACACAATTTTTATTAAGATCTAATTATAAAATTTTTACCTAACATTTTTCATTTTATTAATTTTTGCTTTTATTTTAAATTTATTTCTTAATTGATTTGTTTCTAGAAAAAAAATTATTACTCACTTCGTTATTTTATTAAACTCATTTCATATTTCTAATTTCTCCATTAAACTTGCATTCATAAACAATGATTTAAATACCAAAAAGTAGCAAAATATTGAACCAAAATGATAAGTTCATGCATATTTTGGTTCAATATTTTGATATTTTTAGGTATTTAAATTCTTATTTTTGAATGCATGTTTAATAGAGAAGTTAGAAACACGGAGTGAGTTTAATAAAATAATGATAGCAAAATAAAGTAATATTTTTTTTGAACCAACAAATTAATTAATAATAAGAAATTTAAAATAAAAATAAAAATTAATAAAATGAAAATTTTTTGAAAAATATTTTATAATTGGATCTTAATAAAAAGTTTGTATCATTATTTAGTGCAAATTGTGCAATGCATCTTCTCGAAAAATTTAGATTTTGGTTCAAACTATATATTCCTAAATCGAAAATTAATATGCATGAACTTATTATTTTGGTTCAATATTTTGATACTTTTAGGTATTTAAATCCTTGTTTTATAATGCATGTAATGGAGAAATTGTAAAACGAAATAAGTTTAATAAAATAATACTAGCTTACCGTGATCATCGCACGCTTATGATACGATATTTATTAAGGGATTTTTAATATGTTATTATTTTTATTCCGCACATGAATATTAATTATTTTTATGGATTTGAGGATTTTGACGTATGCATGAGATTTACGTATGCATGGATTTGATGATAGAATATTATTTAAGTTTTTATGTTACGGATTTTGCACGCAAAGATTTTTTAATAATGATTAAGTATTTAATTTAATTAATTTATGTGCATGTAAATGGTTGAGTTCTTAAACTCAAATCAATCAAATCCTGGCTCTCGATCTTTCTGTCTGGAAAGGTCGAGGGATTTGAGAAACCCTTGTATGATCCTGAATGATCTTAATAATTTTCTGATGCAGCGAGGGTTAAGTATGAGCTGAGCAGATAACTTCGAGTAAGAGTGCTCAAATGCGATTGCTAAGACTTTTGTAGATATTAAGCTTGGCTATCCTTCTTCGAGCAATCTTCGAGTATTTATATTACCTAGGCTTCCAACGTCTTTATTGTTCAATAAATAAGGATGTCTTTTGACTGTATCAGATTGCTTAGAAAGTCCCAACATCTTAAATGCTTTGGTACTTTTATTGCTCACTTTTATCCTTAAAGCATGGTCTTCAATAAATGTGAGCTGTTACTTTTTCCAAATCTGATAGGTAACGGCTGCAGTTAGACTCTGAGCTAAGATGTCTCAGTAATAATTTAAGGTAACTTTTCAACATTCCTTGTTGTTTGCTCAAAAATGCCTTAGGCGGCTCTTTAACGCTGTTAAGTCCAGTCCATAGACTCTTTCCCTTGTGACCGTTAAGTAATGTGACTCTGCAGATGTGAGCAGTCGTGGAGATCTTTAGAGCCGGTTGAGAGGAAGGTTGATCAAGTGACCGATTGAGATGTGTAACTAATGCTTGACCGGTTGAGGCAACTAAAAGCTTGTAGCTTGTGAGCGGTCGTTACTTCAGATCTTCAATGTAGGCGATTGATACCTGTTATACAAGAGAAGGCGACAAAATCTATAACAATGATGTATTGTTTTGTAATCACCAAAACGTAGGATTCAACAACATTGATGAGATTTTCTCTGCGTAAACGCCAACATAACCAAGATTTTTCTTATTGGTAGTGACTACTTGCACTGCTAAAAGAGAATATGTTGCAACATGTACATTGCTGAAATTCATTTTACAAAGTAGGCTGACCCCCTCTTTAATTGCCAATACTTTCCCATGCACAACGGAGATCGGTTGATTGATTTGCTTTCCGAAGGCTAGCAGTAGTCGGTCTTGGTTGTCTCGGACCAAACCCCCGATGCTGTAGTTGTTTTCGACAGTGTTTATTGTTGCATCGATGTTGAAACTCAACATCGATGCTTCATTTTTTTTTTTATTATGATCAAAAAGTGATACACGGTTATATTGATGGAGAATGAATGACTGGATGTGTTAAATTATTATGCAATATTACACATAAAACTATTTTAAATTCTAATGATAAAAACTACAATAAAATTCTATAATTTAATACTAGATAAATAATGATTTATCTAAAGTAATATTTTTCCTCGATCTTGATTTGGGACAATGCACTAAATTAAGAATTTTGATAAATTAAACATAATAATTTTTCAAAGAGTTGGTCCTTGTGAGACGGTCTCACGGATCTTTATCTGTGAGATTCGTGAGATGGGTCAAACACGTTAACCCACCCATATTTACAATAAAGAGCTATACTTTTGGCATAAAAAAGTGAAATGATACATGTACACATTGATTTATACGTTGGGTTACACACTAGAGTTATACTTTTGGCATAAAAAAAAGTGAAATGCTACATATACGCATTGAGTTATACGTTGGGTTACACACTGTGGGGACCCGGGTTGCTAATGATCTTATCTTAGGGCAATTTATTTTAATTAACAATTAATCAAGTACATAAAGAAAATAAAGAACCAAGAGCTAAAAAAAAATTTTAAAAAAAAGCTACAGTGTCTCGCTCGATCGGCGAAAGTTGCTCGACCGAGCGAGCTCAAACTAGAAGCTCTCGGGTCCAGGGATTTTTGGCCTCGCTCGATCGGTGACTTTCTACCGATCAAGCGGGCACAAAATTGGTTTCTCTGCCTTGCAAAATAAGGGCCTCGCTCGATCGGTGACTTTCTACCGATCGAGCGGGCTATATTTTCCAGAAAATAGCAGGAAATATTTTTTGCTGTCCAACTTGAAACATATCAACACATACTCTGATTTAAGCTTCAAAATAATAAACATGCATTCTAATAACATCTGATAAGCTTTCCTACACACGTTACACATGTAGTTAACAACTTATACAATATTCTTGTATTCTTTTCTAACATGTTTATCCACTCAAAGTACATGTCTTGCTGCTACAACCCGTATCCTCACATGCTAAGACTCTATCTCGAGCTATCCCTGTCTTTTCTGACCAGCTCCTGCCCCACCTATTGTCATGCACACATACAAAACAAAGCAATAGCCGGATACCTCCGGTGAGAATAAAATCCCAGTATAAATAACAAAACATGCAATAACAATAGCATCTCATCTAATGCTATAAAATAAATGCAATGCATGTTTGAAGAATAGGCTATCAAAGCTGATATCAATAAAGCTTGGTTCTTTGGGATCCCGAGGAATAAAATAACTATCAAACCGCCGACACTCCCAATCGAGGCGACGTCAAGTATTTTAATCCTCTGACTTTGGTGCAATTATAGAGAGTATTCTGGCTCTGAAAGCGAAGGCTGCAATCCATGCCACTCAACTATAATTCTCCAAACGTCATTTCGCACTCTAGGCTAATCTGCCCTTTATGCTTTACAGGCTGGAGTTCAAGATGAATGCAACATAAGCTGTATGCATTAAAGACTGTAAAACATCTTGAACATGTAATCACATAATCAATCAAAGCATCAAAACTCATATATATCACATAGAAGCACATAACAAACAATAGCAAGAACGTATGTGATTTACTCGAGAATAATAGCTATATCGAGGGTTCTATCCCATCTGGAAGTATTTCAAATCTGTAAATACAATCAACAACAACATGTCAAAATCTGCTCAGCTTCTCAACTTCATTTCAAATACAATACTAGCAAACCTTGCTTCAACTCCTTCTCGGTTTGAATCGGGATTCTCGAGTTGTCAATCTTCGAATGAAAGCTGAGAAATAACATATCGAATAACAAACAATATCAGATGCAACTCAACCATGCTCCTTTTAATCAATAATATCAAAGTCTTGACATTTTGCGAATCGACGGCGTAACGGCTACAAACCGGCAATCCAAACAATATCCAAACCAATCCAACAATCAAGATCACTTATAATCTCATATCAATATCATCAAAAACATCATAATCATATAGGGTAGGGTTCGAATTTTTCTTCATAAAATCATATAAAATCCGAAAGATAGTCTTTTTCCGAACCGTCTGCGAATACGTAATCGGTACAGCTCATAAATGCTTATATCTTAAAATCATAAATTTCCATCTTCAACATAAAAATAAATTCTGATAAAGATGAATGAAACTTGTACCAAAACGAAGGTCTCGGAGCGGTGATCGCAGATATATATTTATCTGGAATTTCTGACAACCGGAGCGCGAGTTATCGAAGCTTTTTCGGATCAAAAATGAAGTTTGGAGGGTTTCAGCCGTTCTTCCCTTTTTCTTCTGATGCTTCACGTGTAAAATGATATAAATCAAGTGGAGAATGAGATATATATAGCATATTTGCACTTTAGTCCCTAAACTTTTGGCTATTTGCAATTCAGTCCCCGGAAAAGCGATTTAATTCAATTTCAACCCTTTTCAATTTAAGAATATTAGAATTTAATTCTAAACTCTAAATATTCCAAAATTAAATATTCTCGGATTAAAATTAAATAATCCCGGGCCTTACACACACTATACATGAAATTACAAAATTATCCCTATACTTTATTTGAAAAAACTCTTTCCAAAATACATTAAGGATATATATAAAATTTCAAGTGCAATGTGTAACCCAACGTGTAACCCTCCGTGAACATGTAGCATCACCCAAAAAATAATAAAATACCATGGATGACCCAATTAGGAGATCTGTCTCACAAAATTTATCCGTGAGACCGTCTCACAAGAGTTTTTGTGTTTTTCAAAAGACCCAGCTTCTATAAATATAGTTCCATCAACATTATAAATTAACAATTCACTAAAATTACAAAAATAACTAGTACAATTTAGTAATGTATAACTGTATTGTCTTTTCGTTTTTTCATTAAATTAATTGTAGTGGCCCATCCTGAAATCACTAATAGTCAAAGCTTAAGCATACAATATAACTTAATAAATAATAATTAAAAATAAGCCAACAGAAACTTAATCAATTCAAACAAAAACTACCATTGTTAATACAACCGGTCCCAAAACAATTACTGATAAATGTTACACAAATCAATTGAAGATAATGCTAAACTCCACAAAGGAAAACATGTTACAGTACAATCCACCCTGATGCTGCTCAACGACCGTTAACTCCTGGTCCGTCTAACCTAAGTCCTGTCCCGTGGAATGGGGTATCCAGAACCAAAACCGAGGACGTAAGCTAACAACGCTCGGTACGAAAGTATGAGTATACACATGATATGAATGTTAGATGCAAATGAACGGGTACCGAAAATCTATCACAGTAAAATAACAATGCTCAGTCTGTAGGCACCATGGTATGTAGCATGCTGATTCATCGCACCAAAAGGTGGCTCCCATACCATAAACCGTGGACATAACTGAATCCAAAATCATGACATCCATCCACAAAAATATCACGAGGTTGAGAGCGACCCCTCTACATGTAGTATCAAGGTATAGGCTCAATGTGATATACGTAATAATCGTGACATAATAAATGCACATAATTCATGCCATATAAACCATGCAAACATAGAATATGCATACTCAACCAGGACATCTCAGATAGTACGTCCGTACCTCAGAATAAACAACCTAGTGATAACGACACTATAGTACAAAGCTTATAAGCAGACAATCACCGTATCAGTAAACATCTACTAAAAGTCTTAACTAGATTAATAGCTACTTGCCGAAGCTAATCAGAGTCTAGCGCTATACATGCATCCGTAGTCAGCTCGTTGATGGCTACGGCCTCAAAACTTAGGCACAACTTTGTTGCTAAAAACGAGAGGAAAGATGAAGAAATGAGTGAGAGAAATGGTTGTCTCGAGCCCCTATTTATAGACTACGATCGAAACATCTTATCTCAAGTTTAGAGCTACCTAACGCACTTCGGAACTACCAATCATCCTTCCGAAATATCGCATCCGAACGCGTGTCTTTGATTGGAAAAAACACTACTGCCGACACAGTTCAGATCTACTGAACTCTAGTTCGGAACCTCCGAACTCTCTCAAGTCCATCACTCAATTAAAACCCATACCCTGTCTGACTGACACAAGATTGGAGCTTTCGATATCCAGTTTGGTGCTTCCGAACTGCTCAGTACTTCTGATCACTAACTCTAGCTTCTAAACCAGTTCGGTGCTTGCGAACTACTATTCGGAACCTCCGAACTGTCCCAACAGTACTTGAAGCCCTTGGAACCACTTCTGATCATTCTGAATCCGATAACTCCTTAAACGCAAATGAAAATCTCTTAATCATGTTTAGATAATAGATTAGCTTGATTAGTAGTCAGGCTACTACGTTCTCCCCAACTTAAGAGATTCGTCCTCAAAATCTAAACTAGGATAATCAGAAAAATGAGCACTGAAACAATCTTATTAATTAATGCAGTTACAAGTACAACTACTGCTCAAGAAAACAAAATACAATCAAAAGAACTCCGGATGCTCGGAACGCATATGAATTTCTAACTCCCAAGTCGCTTACTCGGTGCCTCGTCGATGCCACTGAACCACAACTAGAGGAATGCGTTTATTCCAAACGGTAAGCCACATTTCTAACTTTCTCTAGTATCTCAAAAGTACCTTGTCCTTCTTGTCAAGAATTCTGAGCGGCCTCTCCACATACGATAATTCGTGCTCAATTTGGACCTCTATTGGATGCAGAATGTGCGACTGATCTGCAATATACTGACGGAGTAACGATAGAGGGAACACATTGTGGATGCTGGAGAAATACGGTGGTAAGACCAAACGGTAAGCCACATCTCTAACCTTCTCCAGTATCTCGAATAAACCAATGAATCTAGGTGCTAACTTGATCTTCAGACCAAATCTCATCATCTTCCAAAAAGGCGATACTCACAAGAAAACATGCTATCCCGCCTCAAAATTCAATGGTTTGCGCTTTGTGTTGGCATAGCTGGATTGTCTGTCTTGCGCGGTCTTGATCCTTTTCTTGATCAACTCAACATTTTCCAAGATTTGTTTGATCAATTCCAGTCCTTCTACTTTTCATTCCCCCTACCTCATCCCAAAATAAGGGTGTTCGACAACGGCGACCATAAAGAGCCTCGAATGGTGCCATAACAATGTTACGATGATAGTTATTGTTGTAGGCAAACACTATCACCGGCAAGTGATTCTGCTAGGATAACCCAAAATCCATCACCGAATTCCTCAGCATATCCTCTATTGTCCGAATAGTTCTCTCGGACTGACCGTCAATTTCAGAGTGATATGCAGTACTCAAACTTAGAGTAATGTCCAAGGCTCGCTGAAAGCTAACCCAAAACCGTGACGTAAACATCGGATCTCTATCGTTGACTAATATCAAAGGAACTCAATGCATTCACAATATCTCTTGTATGTATAACCTCTCCATGCAACCAAAAGTGAACTCGCGGTTATACGGAAGAAAATGAGCAGATTTGGACAGCCTGTCCACAATAGATCAAATAGCATCACATTGCTTGGAGGTCATTGGCAAGTGGGTGACAAAGTTCATCGTCACATGCTTCTACTTCCATTCCGAAATCCCCAAGCTCTGCACATTACCACCTGGTCATCGATACTTAACCTTGACCTGCTGACAAACAAGACATCGAGAAACAAACTGGTAAACAACACGCTTCATACCTTTCCACCAGATCTTGGACATAGATCTTTATACATCTTGGCACTGTTTGGGTCATGACGAATCTACTATGATGAGCCTGATATAGAATCTCATCTCGCAAGGTCGAATCATCAGGTTCCACCACTCTACCAGACAAACAGAACACTCTGTCTGTCTGAAAATGGAAATCAGATGTGTTGTCTCCTTGAGAAAGTCTCGCTAAGTTTTGCGTCTTCGGGTCAGAAAACTGCACTTGTCGAATGTGGGAAAAAATGATGTTTCAGCTAGTACTGAAAACACTTGGATCCCCTATTGTCCTTTCTTGTGACGAAACATGAAGTCTAAAGAACAACACTCCTGAATTGTACTAGCCACTGCACTAGTGCGGAGAGCACTAATACAGTAATACTCACCTAGAGGCTAAGCGTGTCTGCCACTGGATTCGCAATACCCGGATGGTACTTGATCTTGCAATCATAGTCCTTAAGAAGATCCATCCAGCGACATTTCCGCATGTTCAACTCTGCCTGAGTGAACAAATAATTCAAACTCTTGTGGTCCGAAAAGATCTCGAACCGTTCACCATATAGATAATGGCGTCAAATCTTCAGTGCAAGCACGATTGCTTTAAGCTCTAGATCTTTCATTGGTTAGTTCCCTTCGTGATTTTTCAACTATCTGGAAGCATAGGCAATCACATGCCTATTTTGTGTCAACACACAACCAACCCTTGAAGAGATGCATCGGTGAAAACTACATAGCCTTCGGGTCCATATGGTAGCGCAAGAACAGGAGCGGTAGTCATTCGACTCCTTAACTCGTAGAAGCTCTACTCACATTCGCTCGACAAGACAAAAATAATATCTTTTCTTGTCATTTGTGTCAATGGTCTAGCAATCCATGAGAAATTCTCATTGAATCGAAGGTAATACCCTGCTAAACCAAAAAATCTACGAATCTCCGAATCTGTCGTAGGACGTGTCCAGTTCAGAATAGTTCCAATCTTACTTGGATCCACTGATACACCCTCCCAAGAAATGACATGACCAAGAAATACCATTCGGTCAATCCAGAACTCGTACTTACTGAACTTGGCATATAACTGCTTCTCACGGAGAATCTGCAGTATAGGCCTCAATTGTTGTGTATGTTTGTCAATACTACGAGAGTAGACCAAAATGTCGTCAATAAAATCCACGACAAACTTGTACAGATAATTGCGAAAAACTCTGTTCATCAAATCCATGAACATTGCAGGTGCGTTCGTCAACTCAAAAGATATCATTAAAACTCGTAATGACCATACCTGGTACGAACCGCTGTCTTCGAAATATTTGAATCTCGAGCACGCAACTGATGATACCCTGACCTCAGATCAATCTTGGAATATACAAAGGTAACCTGAAGTTGGTCGAACAAATCATCGATGTATGGCAAATGATACTTATTCTTAATTGTCGCTTGGTTCAACTGTCTGTAGTCAACACAGAGACGCATGGAACCATTCTTCTTCTTGACGAAAAGAACTGGCGCTTCCCAAGGCAAAATGCTCGGTCGGAGATATCCCTTATGAAAAAAATCCTGCAACTACTGCTACAACTCCCTCATCTCTACTGGTGCTAGATGATATGGTGCACGAGAAATTGGTGTCGTCCCTAGCAATAGCTCGATCCCAAACTCGACTTCTCGATCTGAAGGAAACCCTGAAATCTCATCCAGAAAGACATCTGGGTACTCGCAAACTACTGGTAAATCTTCAACATATCTGCTCCCTGTAGACGTATCAATCGCATATATAAGGTAGCCTTCCCCACCGGCCTCTAAAGCCTGACAAGCCTTCAGAGCTGATACCAGAGGCATAAGGGGTCGCGCTCGCTCACCATAGAAAAACCAACTATTTCCCTCAACTGGACGTACTGAACAACCTTCTTATAACAATCCACAGTATCTCGATAAGAAGTCAAAATGTCGATACCCAAAATACAGTTGAAAATCTCCATCGCTAAATCACAAGATTCACTGATAACTCAGAGCCCTCAAACTCTAATGAGCAACCCAAGACTAGACGCTTGACCAAAGCCAAACGACCTGTCGGGGTAGATACAGAAAGGACTACGTCTAGGGGTATGTACGACAATCTATGTCGCTTAACAAAACGTGCCAAAATGAATGAATGTGATGCACCAGTATCTTGAGAACGAAAGGAGGAATTCCGCACAAAATAAATGTACCTGCGATAACCTCTTAATTTTCTTTCTGAACTTGATCTTGGCTCAGCGTAAAGACTTTTCCGGGAATACATGGCCTTTAGTTGGTGCTCCCAACCAACTATCCTGATGGCCTCTGCGGAACTGATTCTTGAGAACCCAAGCCGGATGTTGACACTCCATTTTTCTACAGGCAGTCTCTCTTCATGTGTCCCATCTGGCCACAATGGGAACAAGCACCGCCTACTCCACGGCAATGGTTTGTAGGATGAGATCCCCCACACATGTTGTACTGACCTTTCTTCTTCCCAAAGTTGAATACAACTTGTACCGGAACCTGAACCTGAAGAATAAGACGTAACAAGCTTCTTGAAGGACTGGGCTTTAAGACCCAAAGAGTTATCTGGTCGGGAAGAGGAAAAGTTCCTGTTACGCTTGATGTAGTTCTCTGCCTGCCGACAATGGTTAACCAGCACCTCATACGACGTCGAATCGTCGCTGATAGCTACACGGTCATGTATCTTTGGGTTAAGGCCCTGCAGAAAAAGGTCATACTTGGCCTTGGAGCTGGTCGCAACATACTAGAAGTACGGTAGCAGCTCAAAAAACTTCTGCTGGTACTCGTCGATAGAAATGATGTCCTGATTCAAGTTCATCAGCTCGTTCGTCTTTGACTGATGTAGCGCTAGAGGAAAGTACAGTTTCAAGAACGCATCTCGGAGCTCGGCCCAAGTAGCTGAGCTCACGCAAACACAAAGGGCGCAGAAGTGGACCTCCACCACTTACGGGCACTCCCATCTAGCAGGAAGTTAACGGCCTGCATCTTCTTCTCATCGGTGCAGTGATAGACCTCGAAGCAGTTCTCCATCCTCTCTAACCAGTTCTCTGCGTCTTCCGTAGTCTCACTACCTACCAATGGCTTAGGATTCATCTGCACAAACCTACGCTAATCAAAGAGGTTCATGTCATCTCGGTGGTGATGGTGCTTGCGGTGATGCTCTCTCCCCTCGTCGTCTCCCCAACGTCCACCGAAATTCTCATGGATCTCATTTCCACGTCCTGCCATCTGGTAAAAGTAATAGAATTTAAACTCAAGACTGTTTACCTAGATCCCAAATCTCAATGCATGCTTGAAACGACCCTAAATCTACTTTAAATTATACTAAATAAAATATGGATTTTTCAAAATTTTCGGCATGACCTATCTATTTATATAACAAACCACCTGTCACAAATAGCAAATTTAAAATGCAAACAACAAGCCTAAATAAACTAGACCGAGAAAGGAATGAGAACCGGAGAAATGATTTGACATTTCAAACATCAAAAGATTAAGCAATTACATATTTACATGCCCACAAATAATTCTATAAATCCTTATAATAACATTTATTGTAGTAACCCGTATCCTAAATTAACGATTAATGAGTATTTTAATCAAGTGATCTTGTTTAGATTAATTAAAACATGATTAAAGGAATTCCTAATGGATTAACGGAGTCTGGAAATGGACTCGGAATGATTGGAAATGGCCCGGAAGGTCAGGCAAAACGGACGCAACGTTCGTGGAACGGATGCAACGTTCTGGCCAGCTGATGTCATCCGTGACATCAGCAAGATGACGTCATTTATTACAACCGTGATGTGACCATCGGACGCAACGATGGTGGATCGGACGCAACGTTCAAGAACGCACGCAACGATGGAGGAACGGACGTTCCGTTCTCTGTCTATAAATAGAGGTTCCGAGGCTCATTTGCAGATCGACCCTCTCCTCTCTTCCCTCTTGTTCCTTAGCCTTCTAACTCAGATCTAGGGCGTTCTAGGCTTCCTATTGGGAATCCGGGATCGGCAGCGCGGTCCAGGCGTCGTAGCGGAGCTGTGGCCTAGTTTTGAGGCAAGTGACAGCAACGGGCTGACGACGGGTGCAAGTACAGCTTTTGCTTCCTAAAAATATTTAGGTGTATGAAATAGCTTAGTTAAATCTTTTGGAGTAATATAATGATAGTAGTATCATTTCGCAGTGTAGTGCGGACTATAGGCGTGGACCTAGAGCTGGTAGAGCTTGCCTAGTAGTTGAGGTATGAAAGTACTGTTCGAGATATCCTGACTGAGTACTCCTGTATTATGTGCTTGCATGATTTTATGTGAATATTTTTATGAGATGACTGTATGTTGCATGAATATTACATTTCAAGTTATTTCTTGGGATATTATAGGGTTTTACCCTATCCTGTTAGTGGATGGACTTCTATCGATTTGGGTCCGGAGTATCCACTGGTATTGGATATGGGAGCCGCCTCCTGAAGCGACGACACAACGTGCTACATACCAGGGCCCGGTCTGTCTTTGTTATATGTTCCTTGGCCTCTAGTTTCAGTAGGCGGTACACTTGCATTCATGCATTTACATGATACCGTATGCTCATACTCTCGTGCTGAGCGTTTTATGCTCACGTCTCGTACTTTGTATATCTGGACACCCTATTCCATGGAGCAGGTTTGCGATTGGATAAGGCGGGTGGATCCAAGAGGAACTAGGCAGTGGATGGCCGGTTGTGTGTTTTGCGTAGGGTTTATTTATCTATGTATTTGGGATTATACACTGTTTGATATGGTTGTATAACTATTTGGGTATTTACAGATTCTTTTTCTTGTGATTGTATAATGTTTATTGCTTCCGTAGTTTATTCTGGTTTACTGTTTCAATTAAGTTAATTGCATGCTTAAGTTTCTGATTAGTAGGTGATCTCGGTAAGGGTTACTACATTTATGGTATCAGAGCCCGATTAGTAATCTTGGGATTTAGATTTTGCATAAGATAACCAGGAGGTAAATTTTGTAGATGACGAATTACGATGACCAGAGTAGCCATGGCAGTGGAGGTGGACGCTGGGGAGATGATGATCATGATCGTCGTCGGGAGTTCCATCATCGTCATCGTGATGATCATCGTTGTTTTAGTATTCATCGATTCATGTAGATGGGTCCAAAGCCCTTGGTTGGAGGCGAGACTCCTGAGGATGCTGAGAACTGGTTAAAGCGCATAGTGAGTTGTTTTCAGACATACCGCTGTACCGAGGAGAAAAAGATGGAGACACTTGGTTATCTCTTGGAGGGACGAGCCCGTAAGTGGTGGAGGTCCACTTCTGCACCGTTCATTTCTGCGAGAGGAGTTGCTACTTGGGCCGAGTTTCGCACAGCTTTTCAGAAGCTGTATTTTCCTCCTGCACTTCGTCAGACAAAGGCGAGTGAGTTATTGAGTCTACATCAGGGAGCTATGTCGATTGATGAGTACCAGCAGAAGTTCTTAGACTTGTTGTCCTATTGCCCTGAGATTGCTAACAGCTCAGAGATGAAGTATAATCTGTTTCTTCAAGGCCTTAACCCAGATATTCATGACAGGGTAGCGGTTGGTGATGATGTGACTTATGAGGGGTTGGTGAGCCGATGTCACTAGGCGCAGGATAGCATTCGGCGTAACAGGTCTTTCTCTCATTCTAGGCCTGCGAGTTCCTTGGGTCCCCGTTCACAGTCTTTTAGGAAGTCTGGATCCTCTTCTTCCTCCGGTTCTGGTGGCGTCACCCATTTTGGGAAGAAGGAGAAGTGCGACCATTGTGAGAAGAATCATCCGACGGAAAAATGTCGTAAGGCTTCTGGAGCGTGCTTTCAATGCGGAGAGGTTGATCATCTCCGGAGGGATTGTCCACTAGCTGGAGGAGGTGGTTCTGGTTCTGGTTTTGGTTCTGGATTGGGTTCTCATACTACCGTTCAACAGAGATCGCAGGGACAGTCTGCTGGGAGTTCTCATCTGAAGCCGCGGACATCTAATCAGGTGTTTGCCTTGAAGCAAGATCAGGCAGTGGAAGAGAATGAGAGGGTCATCGCAGGTACATTTATGTTATATGGAATGCCTCCTTTTGTACTCATTGACACTGGTGCATCTCATTTCTTCATTTCTGCACATTTTGTTAAAAAGCATAAGTTGTCATGCATTGAACTAGACGTAGTGATTTCTGTTTCTACTCCGAGGCCAATCTACATTGGCTAACCGTCTAGTGATGGGTTGCCCTTTAGAGAATGAAGGGAACACTCTGATATCAAATATCATGGTTATTGCGATGGAGGATTTTGATTGTATTCTGGGGATTGATGTATTGACTACCTACCGAGCTTCAGTGGACTGCTATCAGAGGTTGGTACGCTTTCATCCGATTGAGGGTGATAGCTGGTTTTTCTATGGTGAGAGAGCGCGACCTCCGATGCCGTTGGTGTCAGCTTTGAGAGCTTGTCAAGCTCTAGAGTCTGGCGGGGAAGGCTACCTCATCTAAGCAATTGATTCGTCCGCTGAGAGTGTTGGTATAGAGAGCATACCGATTGTGAATGAATTCCCAGATGTATTTCCTGAAGATTCTGGGTTTTCTACTTGTTAGGGAAGTCGAGTTTGTTATAGAGTTGATGCAGGGTACTTCGCCTATTTCTCGAGCACCGTATCGTCTGGCTCCATCAGAGATGCGTGAGTTGAAGAATCAGCTACAGGATCTTTTGGATAAGGGTTCGTCCTAGTGTATCTTCTTGGGAAGCTCCTTTTCTCTTTGTAAAAAAAAAAGGATGGATCGATGCGGCTGTGCATTGACTATCGACAGTTGAACCAAGTTACTGTGAAGAACAAGTATCCTTTGCCTCATATTGATGATATGTTTGATCAGCTACAGGTTACTTCGGTTTACTCCAAGATTGACTTGAGATCTGGTTATCACCAGATGAGGGTCAGAGATCAAGATATATCCAAGACTGCATTCCGTACTCGCTATGGGCATTACGAGTTTCTAGTGACGCCGTTTGGATTGACTAATGTGCCGGCTATATTTATGGATCTGATGAACGGTGTCTTCAAAGAGTATTTGGACAATTTTGTCGTAGTTTTCATTGACGACATTCTGGTCTATTCGCATGACGTGGATGCTTTCCTCAACCGTAGTGGATAGCCCATCATTTGAACATGCTTCTCACCTGCGTTTGGTGTTGAAGACTCTTCGGAATGAGCAGTTGTACGCCAAATTTAGTAAGTGCAAGTTCTGGATGGATCGAGTGGTCTTTCTTGGGAATATCATATCCAGGGATGAGATTTCTGTTGATCCGAGTAAGGTTGAGGCTGTGTTGAACTGGTCGCGTCCGATGACGGTTGCTGAGATCCGCAGTTTTCTTGGTCTAGCAGGATATTATCGTCGCTTCATTGCGAATTTCTCCCAGTTGGCTTGACCTATGACTCAGCTCACTCGCAAGGGTGTTGATTTCGAGTGGTCCTCAGAGTGCGAGGAGAGATTTTGTGAGCTTCGACGATGGTTGACCTCTGCGCCGGTGTTGGCATTACCGTCAGGATCTGGAGGGTATGTGGTCTACACAGATGCTTCTCTTCAGGAGCTAGGTTGTGTTCTCACTCAGAATGGACATGTGATTGCGTATGATTTTAGACATTTGAAGGTCCACAAGGATAGATATCCAGTGCATGATTTGGAGTTGGCAGCTATTGTGTTTGCTTTGAAGATCTGGCGTCATTATCTCAATGGCGAGAGATTTGAGATCTTCACAGACCACAAGAGTCTCAAGTATTTGTTCAATCAGTCAGAATTGAACATGAGACAGAGACGTTGGATGGACTTGCTGAAGGATTATGACTGCGAGATTAAGTACCATCCAGGAGCTGCTAATCTCACTGATGATGCCTTAAGTCGCAAGGTGCGATTATCCGTACTTCAGACTTGTTCGATGTCTCGTGAGATCGAGGATTGTTGTTTTTCCGGGTATACCTTCAAGCACAAGAAGGGTATGCAAGGTATTCAGATGTTCGCGATACTATCTGAGCCAGCTTTGTATTCGCGGATTCGGGATGCTCAGATGTCTGATTCGAAGACCTAGCATTTGGCTCGTTTAGCCAATGAGGGTAGTACGTCTGTATTTCACTATCAGTCAGACGATTTTCTGTGCTTGTCAAGTCGGCTTGTGATTCCGGAGGATGAGGATCTGCGGGGGGAGATTTCGTCTCAGGCACATCGCACAAATTTGAGTATTCATCCAGGGAGCAACAAGATGTACAAGGATCTGCGTACTCGGTTTTGGTGGAAAGGAATGAAACGCAGCGTGTATCAGTATGTTTCGAAATGCTTGGTTTTTCAGCAGGTCAAGGCAGAACACCGACGACCTGGAGGTTTGCTTCATAGTCTGCCTATTCCTGAGTGGAAATGAGAGCTTATCACGATGGATTTTGTGACCCATTTGCCGGTATCTTCGAGGAATTGTGACGCTATCTGGGTTGTGGTGGACCGACTCACCAAGTCAGCGCATTTCATTCCCTATAGTCGAGAGTACACTGTGGATCATATGGCTTGTTTGTACATTTAGGAGATCGTTCGAATTCATGGAGTGCCGGTGAGCATTGTCAGCGATCGAGACCCCAGGTTTACTTCCAGATTCAGGGGGAGTGTTCAACATGCGATGGTCAGTACTCTCAGTTTGAATACTGCCTATCACCCGGAGACTGATGGACAGTCAGAGCGCACTATCCGTACCTTAGAGGATATGCTTCGGGCGTGTGCTATGGATTTTGGTTCAGTCTGGCAAGATCATTTGCCATTGATTGAGTTCGCGTACAAAAACAATTACCATAGTAGTATTGGGATGGCACCTTATGAGGCGTTGTACGGACGAAGTTGTCTTACTCTACTCTTCTGGAAATAAGTGGGGGAGAGACAGGCCGGGGGCCTAGAGTTAGTCCAGCAGGCCGCAGATATTGTTGATCTAATCAAGAAACGGATTAAGACTGCACAGGATCGTCAGGCCAGCTATGTTAATACTAAGCGTAGACCTCTGCACTTCGATGTTGGGGAGAAAGTATTTTTGAGAGTTTCACCTTCCCGCAGGATTCTCAGATTTAGTCTCAAGGGTAAGCTGTCTCCTAGATTTATCGATTCGTTTGAGATCTTGGAGAGCATTGGTGATTTTGCTTACCGGCTAGCCTTGCCACCGTATTTATCCAGTATCCATGACGTGTTTCACGTATCTCTATTGCGACGGTATGTGGCAGATCAGTCTCATATTTTGCAGCCTTCTGAAGTTAAGATGGATACTGATTTGACTTATTTAGAGAGACCAATTCGTATCCTAGATCATAAGGATAAAGTGTTTCGGAATAAAGTTATCCATTTGGTTCTAGTTCAGTCGCAGCGCCGAGGAACTGAAGAAGCCACTTGGGAGCTCGAGAGCAGGATGCGTTCAGAACATCATGAGTTATTTTGATTTTATTCCAGTGTTGTATTTAGTTGTAAAATTTTAATCTGAATAAAAGATGCATGTTGTTCATTTTGATACTTAAGATCTGATTTCGAGGACGAAATATCTTAAATGGGGGAGAATGTAGTAACCCGTATCCGAAATTAACGATTAATGAGTATTTTAATCAAGTGATCATGTTTAGATTAATTAAAACATGATTAAGGGAATTCCTAATGGATTAAAGGGATCCGAAAATGGACTCAGAATTATCAGAAATGGCCCGGAAGGTCAGGAAGAGCGGAAGCAACGCTCGTGGAACGGATGCAACGTTCTGGTCAACTGATGTCATCCGTGATATCAGCAAGATGACGTCATTACTTACGACCGTTATGTGACCATCAGACGCAACGATGGTGGATCGGACGCAACGTTCGAGAACGGACGCAACGATGGAGGAACGGACGTTCCGTTCTCTGTCTATAAATAGAGCTGTCGAGGATCATTTGCAGCTCGCCCCTCTCCTCTCTTCCCTCTCGTCCCTTAGCCTTCTAACTCAGATCTAGGGCATTCTAGGCTTCTTATTGGTAATCCAAGAGCGACAGCGCGGTCCAGCAATCGTAGCGGAGCTATGGCCTAGTTTTGAGGCAAGCGACAGCAACGGGCTAACGACGGGCGCAGGTATAGCTAATGCTTCCTAAAAATATTTAGGAGTATGCAATAGCTTAGTTAAGGCTTTTGGAGTAATATAATGATAGTAGTATCATTTCGCAGTGTAGTGCGGACTATAGGTGTGGACCTAGAGCTGGTAGAGCTTGCCTAGTAGTTGAGGTACAAAAGTACTGTTCGAGATATCCTGACTGAGTATGCCTGTATTATGTGTTTGCATGATTTTATGTGCATATTTTTATGACATGACTGTATGCTGCATGCATATTACATTTCGAGTTATTTCTTGGGATATTATAGGGTTTTACCCTATCCTATTAGTGGATGGACTTCCATCGATTTTGGTTCGGAGTATCCACTAGTATTCGGTATGGGAGCCACCTCCTGAAGCGATGGGACAATGTGCTACGTACCAGGGCCTGGTCTGTCTTTGTTATTTGTTCCTTGGCCTCTAGTTTCAGTAAGCGGTACACTTGCATTCATGCATTTATATGATACAGTATGCTCATACTCTCATGCTGAGTGTTTTATGCTCACGTCTCGTACTTTTTATATCTGGAAACCCTATTTTATGGGACATGTTTGCGATTGGATGAGGCGGGTGGATCCAGGAGGGACTAGGCAGTGGATGGCCGACTGTATGTTTTTCCTAGGGTTTATTTATCTATTTGTTTGGGATTATAAACTGTTCGATATGGTGGTATAACTATTTGGGTATTTACAGATTCCTTTTTTTGGGATTGTATAATGTTTATTGCTTCCGCAGTTTATTCTTGTTTACTGTTTTAATTAAGTTAATTTCATGCTTAAGTTTTTTATTAGTAGGTTATCTCGGTAAGGGTCACTACATTTATCCAATCAACAAAATAAAAGACTTTAAAGTGTTAAAATAAAACTTCTGCGGAAGACTAGCATAGGTTGGAGGGATGTGTCATGCCCGCATCGCAGTCCACTCGATAGTTTTGCCCCTCGATATCAATGAAATACTCACCTGAAAATATTAAGTGTAATGAGCCTAAAAGACTTAGAAAGAATATGGGTGGGGGGGGGGGGGATAACGAGTACTACATAAATACAAGCACACGCAAATTAAAAATAGTTGATACTAAAAGTACTTTTTTTTGCGCCCCTGTCTTTAAACAAAATAAACTTCAAAGTAATGAGAGATCGTGAAAGTAACATATGCATGGCTAAGTCTAACATAAACACTGAATCTGCATAAACTGTACTGAAACATAATCATATAAGTTTTGGTGAACTTAGATCCTTGAGATGTGACTCTGGTTTCGATCTGATTATGGCTGCAATGCACTATGCCGCAAGAAAGTCAGGATATCTCCCAAACTCGTCTTGCCCGTTCTTGGTAAGGGAAGTTAGTATTTCTCCCAAACTCGTCCATACACGTCTTTCTGTGGTATGGGAAGTCAGGATTTCTCCCAAACTCGTCCATACACGTCCGGTGGTTTGGGAAGTCAGGACGTCTCCCAGCTCATCCATACACGTTTTTCTGTGATCACAACCATCTCACTTCGTTCAAAATATTTTCTTTCCTTCTTAATTCATGGACTTAGCATGCTTATGTAGATGTAGTGTACTTGAAAATATTTACTCGATGATCATGCAATAGACTCAAATATGGATGACTGGGATGGTGGTTTAGGGAACAAACCAAGGGTAGGAATCTAAACCATAAATTTGCGCTTAGGACAATTCGAGCGGTTCGGCCGTAAAAATTATAACTCAATCAATTCTTATTCATAAAGAGTTTCGCTTGAAACCACGACTCTCACACACTTATAATTAAATAAAAAAGTCATCCTCGGGATATTATTCCTATCCAAACATTTTATAAAAAAATTATTTCCTGACAGCCCCTCATTAAATCCAAGATTCTGCACCTATCCAATGAGTAGCCTAGAACTCGACCAAAACTTAACCAAATTAATTCCCGCTTGAACCGACATATTCCCAACATCTTGGAATAATTCCAGACCCGAGTCCTTGACCGAAACCCGAGTTTAACCCTATTTTAAAAATTAGTTTCCGAACAGCTCAACCCATCACAAAACTCTGCTCAATTACCTTTCCCAAAACTTATACATTTAACTCTCAAGTTCCAAACCAATAAACTAGGACCATGACCAATACTTTGGCTCACCTCAAACACCTTCAACTCACCTCTAACCTGCCTCAACTCAGCTCGAAGGGCAGCCCCAGCCCCAGCCACTCCTCAAACCGAGCCCATACCTTAGCCCATTCGAATTGCTCCTCAACTCTTACTTACAATCTAACCTCAAGACATCCTAAGCACTACCATGTGAACTAAATTTCACCCATGGTAGCCCCTAATTCACCATCCAAATCAACACAATCAATCACACAAGGATTTGCGAACCAACATGCTAGGAAAACAAATCTGGAAATTTCGAAACCAACAAACATCAATAATATCACCATTTCAGAATTTAAATCCTTATCAAACCTCAACCATAACCATAATATAAACATTTCTCAAGCATGAAAATGGAACAATCTTTATAGAAAGAAATCGAAACAGGGAAAAATCCTTTTTTGAAAATTTCGAACACTTTGGGCATCAATAAAAACACCATTTCAAACTCATAAACCATTTCCATTCTCAACATTAAACATAAAGATCATGCATAAACTTGGTTAAGATTCCAAATGCCATTTTCAAAAATAAACAGGGAAAAAATCTTTAGAGAAAACATGAAATGCACTAACACCATTTAAACACACTACATATAAATCTACAAGGTGAGAAAAGAACCCATAATCTTTCCTTAACCATGAAAAATCAGAAATTTGGAGCTCGATAGCTCGAAGCCGAGCTAAGAAAGATGATGAACCCGAGCAGATGCAATCGAGCCGAGGAAGGGGATAAAATTTTGTTCAGCTCGCCTGGAGGAAAGTTTCATCGGGAAAAAGCCCTGCTGCGGCGGTCGAAGGTTTAAGGAAAAGAGAAAGAAGTGTCGATCGCGCCAGGGGAGAGAATGGAGAGTAAAAGGGTAGTCTGTATAAAATTTGAAGGCTTGGAGAAGGGGAAATAAACTGGGTCGAGTGATTGGGTAGGGAAATTCCTTAATGGACAGGGTCCATACAATTGTTTAAGTGGGTAAGGAACATAATACATAAAATGTAATATGTAGTATTTATAAGTGTTAGATCCAAATTCCGCAAATACTCAAATTTGAAAAAACCCAAGAATTAAAACTTTAAATATTTCGATGTCACGACAAAGAGTAAAATATTTGAATAACAAGCAGAGCGATTTAAAATAATTTAAACAAACTAGACTAACGTTTAAAAGCAATTTAAATAAATACACAAGCAGAAATAAAAACCTTTAAAATGATTTGGACAATTAAAAAGGATTTAAATAAATAAGCTAGGCATTTAAAATAACTAACCGCTAAACTTAAACTATTTAAAATAAATAAGTTGGACACTCAAAAATATTTAAACAAATAAGTTAAATTGTTAAAATCATTTAAAAGAATAAACTAAACAATTAAAATTAAAATAATTTAAATATGCGAGCTTAAACCTTTAAAATATTTAAATCAAGTTAAATTGCACAATAAAATCATTTAGACAAATAACAGTTTAAAACATTAATTAAATAGTTAGTAAAATAAAATCATTTGAATAAATAATAAAATATTTTAATAGCACATAATTCAAATAAAGATTTTAAATCAATTAAACTTAAAATAATAATCCTAATATTTATTTAATCTAATGCATGCGATTTAGTAGATTGGATTTTAGTAACTACAATTCCTCCCCCCTTAAATGGAATTTTGTCCTCGAAATTTAAACTTACTAACTAGGTCCAGATACCTTAGACCAGATCGGCACTAACTACTCTTACCTAGTACCTACACGAGTCGACGCTAATAAGCTTTCGATGCGCACTCTGATCTTACCAACACCTACAAAGCAAGGAGTTAACTAACTCTCACTGCAAAATAAATTTGCAAATTCCTATTTATCCCCAAATGATTGTAGCCTAAGAGAAATTTCTAATCATTGTTCCCATGTGTCTGTAAGAGTTTTAATTCGCCACCTAAACTCCTAAAATATCTGATACCTGCCTTAGTTCGATAACCTTAAATCCTATATCGCAACTTCAATCAATAAATATCCGTAAAACCAATAAATAATTTATGTCGACATTCCTCATAACTTAAAGGCTTCCTAACAACGAAACTATGCTTAATGTCTATTCACCAGTAAAACTTAACTCATATAATCTAGAACTCGAGCTCTTAAGAAATCCACAAGTTCCCAAAATACTTAGCAACTAAACACTAAACTTTTTTAAATAAGAAGGCTAAAGAAAACTATACAATTCTACCTCAACTGCCCTCAAGATACAAGATGGATCTGACTCATACTTCTACAACATCGACACATGAAATCCATCATGTATTACTAACAACTGCGGCATACCCAAAAGATAAAACAAATTACCAATCTCCTCAACATTCGCATAAGGACCGACAAAACGAGTTAATTTCTTTATATATCCAAATCAATAGTATTACGGAACAATGATACCTTCAAGAACGACCTAACATCTAATTTGAAATTCTAAAGGTTCACACCACTTATTAGCAGTGCTATACTTATTGATCCTATGCTTATGTTCAATCCCTTACGCAACGACTAAGAAATCCATAATTACACTTCAAGTTAAAATATACTACGAGATATTATCCACTTATTGGATTAGATCGTCTCTAAGTACCAAATAATTCCTACATATGGTCTGAAAACTTATCTCAATTCCCTAGTTCAACTTAACAGCAAGTATGAAAAAAAATCCAAAAATTCCCAAATTTTTATATGGTACAACCTGAATTCATATTTCAAGAACTTATTATACAATTAGACACCTCGAAAAGTTTGTAACCCGATCGAAAATTCTTCCTCATTGTTCCTCCAATACCGTAGCATTTCACCGGTAGATAAATCTTCAGCTTATCCAGAAAATAAAATTACCTTAATATTCTATTCATCATTCTATTCCTACAGTTGATGTAATAGCCTTACCGGTTGATATTCACAAAATCTTAGAATACAAATGTAAAGTAACCAAAAGTCTTTAGGGACAACTCTATTTCCTATCTCGCAACTGTTCACCAATTTAGCTTACCAAAATCATCTGTTTACTCTTAACGATCCTATTTGAAATGAAACACCCATTCAACTAATTCACTTAACTAGCAGTCTTCTCGTTAGAACTAGATATAATTAGTAGTCGCCATTCTTTGGATCACAATAATAACATAGGATTTTATCTAGTGCTAATACTAAATTCCAACAGTCTAAACACTTACTATGAGGTTACGAGTAAATTTTCTATTCAAGAAATCAATATGACAATTGAGACTATAATTCATCCAAATTCTCATCATGATGGATCATGAAAAGAAACAAGCATACACGTAATGCTTCTTAATACGAAATGAAATGATGCATGCATTACAAACAAACGAGCTGAAAATAAAAATCTAGGTAAGTGAAAACAACTCACTCCTAATTCAATTCTAGGAGTGAATGAGTAATAATAGAGGTTCCAAGAACAATGAATATGAGCCAACAAGATACAAATCTCGTGATCATTCATCCATGGGTAATGAAATCATGCTCAAACAATCAAAGCACAATTAGGGCAATCAGTGTGACTTCAGTCGAGAGAAATTCACACAAGTAAATGATCAGGGGAAACGACGGTCCTAAGGCATATTCAGACGTCAACCACAACATAAGTAGATCACCAAAAAGAAATATAAAGTGAATCTTACTCACATCAACATGTGGCCCTAGAACCGAAGAAAAATTTCAAAAAGTGTAAAACACGAACAAGGTTTTCTTAAAAAGTTCAACCAATGCCAAAGTAGCTAAATGCAACGTTGATTGATGTCGTACGAATCTATAAATACACAAAGGACGTGTATAGAGGTTTTGGATATTCGAAAGCATGTGTTGCAATTGATATGAGAACAAAATAAAAAAAAGGAAATAATGATCGGAATAGTAGTTTTCATAATTGAAAGACTCATAGTAAACGACTCACTATTTCCCAAAATCATATTTGCCCAAATAACAAAAAAAAACTCAAACTATCCATAATAATATAAAACAAAGTACGTATCACACGTCTTCGCATGATTTCGATTCATAAACTTAATTGACAAAACATGCATCTATTAATTTCTAAGAAAACTATTCACTTAGTTTTATCCAACTAAATTCCATCCATAAAAGAATAAATTACAACAAGGACACAACGACTAATATCTCCTAATTCACAAGTTAATATTTTCCAACAAACTCCTACAATCTCATAAAATTATTTGCACTATCTAATAACTCAAACAACAACCTCGTAATGCCTAATATTAGAAGGAATATTGATACACCAACTCCGTTTAACTTGGAACCGCATGCTAAAAAAATAAACAGTCAAATAGTACACTTTAAACTATTAAAAGAATTTTTTAATCAAAAATAGACACCGAGCTACACACTTAAATAAATTAAACAGCTAGTTTTTGAAAATATTTTAAGAAAAGATGACATCAAAACATTCAAAATATTAATTCAAGTACGACTAACATATAAAATTCCTTAAAACTTACAGACTTTGAGAAGATATTTCTCGAGTTTCTTGCAACCGGCAGTAGGCACAACCCAAACCAGAACCATGCTCTGATACCAACTGAAACGACCCTAACTCTACTTTAAATTAGACTAAATAAAATACGGATTTTTCAAAATTTTCGGCATGACCTATCTATTTATATAACAAACCACCTGTCACAGACAACAAATTTAAAATGAAAACAACAACCCTAAATAAACTAGACCGAGAAAGGAACGAGTATCAAAGAAAAGATTCGACATTTCGAACATCAAAAGATTAGGCAATTACATATTTACATGCTCAGAAATAATTCTATAAATCCTTACAATAACATTTATCCAATCAAACAAATAAAATACTTTAAAGTGTTAAAATAAAACTTCTGCGGAAGACTAGCATAGGTTGGAGGGATGTGTCGTGCCCGCATCGCTGTCCACTCGATAGTCTTGCCCCTCGATCTCAATGAAATACTCCTCACCTGAAAACAATAAGTGTAGTGAGCCTAAAAGACTCAGCAATAATATGGGGGGGGGGGGGGGAGGGGGGGGGATAACGAGTACTACATAAATACAAGCACACGCAGATTTAAAATAGCTGATACTAAAAGTACTTTTTTTTGCGCCCCTGTCTTTAAACAAAATAAACTTCAAAGCAATGAGAGATCATGAAAGTAACATATGCATGGATAAGTCTAACATAAACATTGAATCTGCATAAACTGTACTGAAACATAATCATATAAGTTTTGGTGAACTTAGATCCTTGAGATGTGACTCTGGTTTTGATCTAGATCATGGCTGCAGTGCACTATGCCGCAAGGAAGTCAGGATATCTCACAAACTCGTCTTGCCCGTACTTCGTAAGGGAAGTCAGGATTTCTCCCAAACTTTTCCATACACGTCTTTCTGTGGTACGGGAAGTCAGGATTTCTCCCAAACTCGTCCATACACGTCTGGTGGTATGGGAAGTCAGGACGTCTCCCAGCTCGTCCATACACGTCTTTCTGTGGTCATAACCATCTCACTTCGTTCAAAATTTTTTCTTTCCTTCTTAATTCATGGACTTAGCATGCTTATGTAGATGTAGTGTACTTGAAAATATTTACTCGATGATCATGCAAGAGACTCAAATATGGATGACTGGGATGGTGATTTAGGGAACAAACCAAGGGTAGAAATCTAAACCATAAATTTGCGCTTAGGACAATTCGAGCGGTTCGCCCGTAAAACTTATAACTCACTCAATTCTTATTCATAAAGAGTTCCGCTTGAAACCACGAATCCCACACACTTAGAATTAAATAAAGAAGTCATCATCGGGGTATTATTCCTATCCAAACATTTTATAAAAATTTATTTTCGGACAACCCCTCATTAAATCCAAGATTCTGCACCTATCCAATGAATAGCCTAGAACTCGACCAAAACTTAACCGAATTAATTCCTGCTTGAACCGACATATTCCCAACATCTTGGAATAATTCCAGACCCGATCCCTTGACCAAAACCAGAGTTTAACCCTGTTTTAAAAATTAGTTTCCGGACAGCTCAACCCATCAAAACATTCTGCTCAATTCCTAGCTCATTACCTTTCCCAAAACATAGCCATTTAACTCTCAAGTTCCAAACCAATAAACTAGGACCATGACCAATACTTAGGCTCACCTCAAACACCTTCAACTCACCTCTAACCTGCCTCAACTCAGATCGAAGGGCAGCCCCAGCCCCAGCCAGTCCTTTAACCAAGCCCATACCTTAGCCCATTCGAATTGATCCTCAACTCTTACTAACAATATAATCTCAAGCCATCTTAAGCACTATCATGTGAACTACATTTCACCCATTGTAGCCCCTAATTCACCATCCAAATCAACACAATCAATCACACAAGGATTTGCGAACCAACATGCTAGGAAAAAAATCTGGAAATTTCGAAACCAAAAAACATCAATAACATCACCATTTCAGAATTTAAATCCTTATCAAACCTCAACCATAATATAAACATTTCTCAAGCATGAAAATGGAACAATCTTGATAGGAAGAAATCGAAACAGGGAAAAATCCTTTTCTGAAAATTTCGAAACTTTGGGCATCAATAAAAACACCATTTCAAACTCATAAACCATTTCCATTTTCAACATTAAACATAAAGATCATGCATAAACTTGGCTAAGATTCCAAATGCCATTTTCGAAAATAAATAGGGCAAAAATCTTTAGAGAAAACGTGAAATGCATTAACACCATTTAAACACACTACATATAAATCTACAAGGTGAGAAAAGAACCCATAATCATGCCTTAACCATGAAAAATCAGAAATGTGGAGCTCGATAGCTGGAAGCCGAGCTGAGAAAAGATGATGAACACGAGCAGCTCCAATCGAGCCGAGGAAGGGGAGAAAAGTTTGTTCAGCTCGCCTGGAGGAAAGTTTCGTCGGGAAGGAGCCTTTCTGCGGCGGCCGAAGGTTGAAGGAGAAGAGAAAGAAGTGTCGATCACGCCAGGGGAGAGAATGGAGAGTAAAAGGGTAGTCTGTACCGATTTGAAGGCTTGGAGAAGGGGAAATAAACTGGGCTGAGTGATTGGGTAGGGAAATTCATTAATGGGCCGGGTCCATACAATTGTTTAAGTGGGTAAGGAACATAATACATAAAATTTAATATGTAGTATTTATAAGTGTTAGATTCAAATTCCGCTAATAATCAAATTTGAAAAATCCAAGAATTAAACACTTTAAATATTCCTATGTCACGGCAACAAGTAAAATATTTGAATAACAAGCAGATCGAATTAAAATAATTTAAAAAAACTAGACTAACATTTAAAAGCAATTAAAATAAATACACAAGCAGAAATAAAAACCTTTAAAATGATTTGGAGAATTAAAAAGGATTTAAATAAATAAGCTAGACATTTAAAATAACTAACCGCTAAACTTAGACTATTTAAAATTAATAAGTTGGACACTCGAAAATATTTAAACAAATAAGATAACAGTTAAAATCATTTAAAAAAATAAACTAAACAATTAAAAATTAAAATCATTTAAATATGCAAGCTTAAACCTTTAAAATATTTAAATCAAGTTATGCACAATAAAATCATTTAGACAAATAAACTTAAACAGTTGAAAACATTAATTAAATAGTTAGTAAAATAAAATCATTTGAATATAGAATAAAATATTTTAATAGCACATAATTCAAATAAAGATTTTAAATCAATTAAACTTAAAAATAATAATCCTAATATTTATTTAATATAATATATGTGATTTAGTAGATTGGATTTTTGGTACTACAATGCTCTGATAAAAAAAATTTAGCGACCCATCTCGGAACTAAGAGTCAAAGCTTAAGCATGCAATATAACTTAATAAATAATAATAAAAAATAAGCCAGCGGAAATTTAATCAATTCAACTAAAAACTACCGGCATGAATACAACCGATCCCAAAACAATTACTGATAAATTTTATACAACTCAATCGAAGTAATGCTAAACTCCACAAAGGGAAACATGGTACAGTACTATCCATCCTGCTGCTGCTCAATGACCGCTACCTCTCGGTTCATCCAACCAAAGTCCTATCCCGTGGAATGAGGTGTCCAAAACCAAAACCAAGGACGTGAGCTAAGAACGCTTAGTACGAACGTATGAGTATACACATGCTATGAATGTTAAATGCAAATGAATGGATACCGGAAACCTATCACGGTAAAGGAACACTGCTCAGTCTGTAGGCACCATGGTATGTAGCACGCTGAGCCGTTACACCAGGAGGTGACTCCCATACCATAAACCATGGACATAACCGGATCCAAAACCATGACATCAATCCACAAAAATATGGGATAAATACAAAATATATCCCTAAAATTTCCAAACTTTCCCAAAAATATACTAACAATTTATTCGTTCCTAATTATGTCCCTCTTTTAAGAAAAAGTTTCCCTGATATGTCCTCCAAACTAAATTTTCCCATAATAACCTTAAATTAATATTTCTAAGTAATATTTCCTTTGGCTCACAAAATGGTATCAGAGCCTAGGTAATTTTTATTCAGACTTTATATTATTCATTTAATCATACTTTTCTTTGTTGAGGAAGAGATTTTTCAACAAATCATGTACTCAAACGAAAGTTTGAATCAGGTGAATTTCATCTATATAAAATTCTATGAAAAGGTGAATCTATTTAAAATAGATTCCGCACCAAATACAAGGCCCTGTGCAAGAAGCGCAAGTATTTTTATAAGCTCTGAAAGGATCAAGAGATATGATTTCTAACTCCAAATTTCTAGAGATTACACCAGGTTCTTCTAAGCTCTCCGGAGATCTTAGAGAAATCCAAAAGACGGTACAATATTACAACAACCAGCTGTATGAAATACCTCGACAAATTGAAGAAATCCTTAAAAAACAAGAATAAATTCTTGTAAATCTAAAGGATCTTCAAATAAAAATTCATAATCTAGAACGAACATCGAGTTCTAGGAAAGGAGGACGGTTACCACTCTCGTTTGGTACCGAACCTTTGTTACATCAGAAAGGTAAAACCAAAATGGTACAAAAACCTTTAACTGATGAAGAAATGATGATTAATCTTATAAAAGCAGTATCAGAGAAAAATACTTTCTGATGAATACTTTAGAAAGATTAAATCTTGAATATCTACAAGACCTTGCCGATTCATTTGCAAATCTAAAGGTAGTAGATCTAAAGATGAATTCCCCTGAAGGAGAGCAACCTACAGGGAACCCGCCTAGATATGTGGTTAAAACAGAAGAACCACATAGTGAATTTCAGGTTCGAGAAAATTCACATCCAGCAGGAACAAAGACAAGAAGAAGTAAAATCCCACTCCATGAAACTCCTTACGGAAAAAAAACTGTTTTAGATCCGATACATCCTTATGTGGTTATGTTAAACCTTGATGTTCTAGACTTTAAAAACAGAGAAGATCTCATAGATGATTGGACGTCAGCTATGAGAATTGCAGCAGGAACATTAGATCTCAATAAAAAAGGATTCATTAAACTCCTAGAAATAAGCATAATGGGATCTGTTAAGATAGCTTGGGAAATGACCATGCCAAAAACCAAAAAATCAGTCTTAGCAGGAGAATCTCTAAGCGAGATTGGAGGAAGAATGACTACCCTATTTAAATCACAACTTATAGGGGTAGACTATTTCAATAATCAAGACACGAAGAAAAAGAGAAGATATACTCAAGATCTGTATAGTCTCGAGTTACATGATATCTGTTTATTTGATGAATAAATTATGTTATTCACCAAATATAGATGGAATTCAGGATTTGAGGAAAATAGAGCGATCCAACTATTTTTCACAAAAATGCCGAGCCCTTGGAGAGAAATTCTGATAAAAGAGTATGTTCAAGGTAATCCAGATACTTTGGCAAGACGAGCCTCTTTTCTGAAATGAAAATTGGCCGAATGGTGCCATATGGAAACAATACAAAAGAACTACAAAAGGATAAGGGGTATAAATAAATGTACTCCTTTATGTTGTAGAGAAAATGACCTCCCAATGGTCATTGGAAATAAATCACAGGGATTTAAAAGGAAGAAATTCAGAAATAATCCCTACAATAAAATAATGAGAATTTCTTGGAAACAAGAACATTTTGGTCCAAACAAAAAAGCCAGATCTTATAGATCGGGCAAAGGAGTGGACCTACAAGAACATCTCCAGCAACAAGCTCATCGCAAAGCAGGGGAAGAACACCATCCAGAAAAACTTTCAGAAAAACTCATACAAGAGCAAGTGAAAGTTTCAAGGATTGCAACTGCTGGACATGTGGTGCAAGATGACATATATCTAAGAATTGTCTATAAAATGTAAAAAGAGGAGTTAAACTCTTTGAAGCAACACCGAATATGGATGATGCAGTCCCTTTTCAAGATCTAGTCCAAGTATATCAATTTGAGGATATCTCCTCAGATGAAAGTATATAAGAAGAAGAGATAGTGTTTATCCTAGAAGGATCTAATGGTGAATCAGAATCTGAATCAGACTAAAAAAGAAGTGTTTAGACACGAAACACATGAGAGTTTGACTGGGTTTTTTAGTCAAACCACGATATCTCATAATATGGTCCAAAGGTTTATGAGAGAAAATCCAACATTACAAAAGTACCAATGATTTTTGGCAGGACAAGTAGAAAGAGTCTTAGAAAACCTAGGGCTTAGACAAAGAGGACATCATTTAATTTACAAAGTATCCAGAAGGAAAATGCCAATCCCTATGGAGTTGAGAAGTAATCAAATAGAGATGCAGTTAATTCCTTTTGAAGAAATAAGAGAGAAATTTCAAAAGCTGAAAAATGAGATAGCAAAGACGATGTCTTGGATTCATATTGGAGCAATCCAAATAATGATCAAGGCAACTTTTAAAGAAGGAATAGATTCACCCATAGACATCGTAGTATGAGATAAAATAATGGGTAATATTGCTATTCTGGGAACTATCTCAGGAAATTTATGTGCAGAAAAAATTTTAGGAGTTATTTACCCAAGAATAGCCTACAATTTAGCTGACAGAGATTTTAGTCGAGCCTTAACGTTGCATCAAAATTTCAAGAAAAAAAGACTAATGAAGGAAGGTAATAGACCATATTCTATTACATATCAAATTTCATATGTTCTTTCTAATACTCACCATTCAGAATTATTTATTAGAAATGAGTTTATTGAAATCACAGAGATTTTCGAAAATGTTTCTCAAACAATTTACTCGAAAAGAATCGAATTTCCTTTAATTCAGGAAATAGACATTCAAATTCAATACAAACCGGTTCTATACAGAGAACATAAGATAGAACCCAGAAGGCTATCTTTCCAAGGTGACCGAATGACAAGTCGAAGATGGGACAAATCTCCTATTCAAGAAATTCCACCAGAAGAAAAGGAGTTTTCCATAATAGGAAAACTTAGATCTCCTAAAGGATGGAAAGAAATCAAAATAGTATTCAAAATTACAAGCTTTAGAAACCAATTCCCTTGTAACTCGATTTACTATTTAGAACAACAGGAAAAAGGAACTTACCAAGGAGTGATAAATATTGGAGAATTGGAAGTTCAAATATGTGGAATTCCAGGAAAGGAAATGGATCATCTCATTCTTGGTCTAATATTCCTTGAGGACCATAAACCATGGAAACTCTTGGAGGCGGGGCGGGCCAACCCTCCGGTTCACGTGTAAATTGACGGGTTTTTGCGGGCCAACCCGCAACCCACCACAACCCAACTTTAGGCGGGGCGGTGCGGGCCGACCCACCTTTTAGGCGGGTTGGGAAATTTCCAACCCAACCCACCAATTTGTATGGTGGGGTGGGTCAACCCAACATGCCTAACCCATTTTGACACCTCTAATATTGATTCAGAAGCATGAATTTGCACAGCAAAAAGAGGAGTCTTCCCTATATATTGTGAAGAAGATCTGCCAAAAATTGTTGGACGAGATTTCTTGAAAAGAATTCTAATTCTTGGCAAAGGAATAAAACAAGCAGAGATCCTTATGGGAGGCGCATGTCAGACTCCTTGGTACAAGGTAAAGACACCAACAATATATTTCCATGATACAGGAGCTGATATCTTGTTGGGAAATAACTTGTTACAAATGTTTAAAAAGTACACACAAGATAACGAGTTAAGACGACTTATGTTCACTACTATTTGTGATCATAATATTATCATTCAAAGACTCAAGGTTACCTTTTATCGACAAATGCCGATATTGTTCCGCAGCCAGCGTGGTGATAAAGGACAACTTTTTCACCCAAAAATGAAAGATTCCTGGAGATTTGGAGAAACCATGTTAAAAATAACAAGAGAACAAGAACTCCAAATAGAGGATATGAATCTTCTCAAGGTAACTCTAACCCACAGGGATACAGAGTTGGAGAACTAGGTATCCTTTGAAGATGTCAAAAAGAGGCTCAAAGAAAGTTATAATGAGCATCCTCTGGCATGGTGGGATAGAAATCAACTCAAAACCAGCCTTACTCTAAAAGAAGGAAAAGAGTATGAATTAGTTAGATATAAGCCTATCCCGATGAACATAACAGATCAAAGAGATATGAGAATGATTATCAAGGAACACTTGGACCTTGGTTTAATCAAAGAAGGAGTTTCACCATATAGTAGCCCAGGTTTCCTGGTTAGAAATCATGGTGAAATAAAAATAGGAAAACCCAGGCTTTTTATTAACTACCAAGGTATTAATAAAATCTTGGAGTTTGATTGGTACTTTATACCAAGTAGAGAACATATCATTAGTTGTGTACGAATGCTAGAGTGTTCTCAAAATTTGACTTTAAGTCTAGATTTTACCAGATTCGGATAGAGGAAGGCAGTAAGAAATTCACAGCCTTCTCTACACCACAAGAAAATTATATCTGGGAAGTTATGCCTATGGGATTGGCTAATGCACCCCAAATATTTCAAAGAAAGATGGATAATCTGTTTAAATATTATTTCAATTTCATGTTTGTTTATATTGATGATATTCTTATAGCATCAAAAAACATAGATGAACATGTTAAACATTTAGAGATTCTCTAAACTTTGTAAACAAGAAGAACTGATTTTGTCTGAAAAGAAAGCAGTTATAACAACAAGAAAAATTGAATTCCTTGGCATTGAGATTGATGAATCTGGAATAATTCTACAACCCCATATTGTGAAAAAGGTATAGAATTTTTCAGATAAACTCAAAGACGTAAAACAACTCAATGTTTTCTCGGAGTAGTTAATTTTGCAGGGTGTTCATAAATAACCTACAGATATACAGAAAGGTGTTCAGTCCTTTATTAAAAAATGATGCAAGGTTTATATGAACCGATGAAAATACTAAAGGGGTAAACCAACTAAAGGAGATATGTAAGAAACTCCCGAAAATGGCTATACCCGTAGATGAAGATGATTTGGTGTTATTTACAGATGCCAGCGACGATTGGTGGGCTGTAGTCCTTACTAAGCTTACTCCAGATGGGGAAGTTCCATGCAGATACTGTAGTGGCCTTTTACAGAATCTGAGGGTATCAGATTGAATTTTATGCAGTTAAAAAGGCTTTTGAAAAATGGCCTTTATTTTTAATTGCTAAAAAATTTACTTTAAAAGTTGATAATACCCAGGTAAAAGCTTTCTTAAGAAATAAAATTGAATCTAAACCAGAGAAAGCTAGATTCTAAGATGACAAGCTTTATGTCAAAATTATATTTTTGATATTGTTATCATTAAATCTCATTAAAATATTCTTGTATATTTTTTAACAAGAGATGGAAGGCGGTGACGTGGATTCCATCATGAAAATGCAGAGGCATCTCAGGGAACACCTTGGGTTTCTTCAAACCGAGTTCAACCAGTTAGCCATTAATACTGAAATAGCCGGCAGGTTATAACAAGCTGATCGGATCAAAGTATCTAATCAAATTACAGGATGTTTGCAAGATCAAACTCAACTATGGGTTGTTATTCAAGGGCCAATTATGAAGGCTATTGTAAGGCCCGACATTATTTGATTTAATTCGAGATTATTTAGTTTTAATCCGGAATATTTAATTTGAGAATTTTTAGAGTTTAGATTTAAATTTTAATATTCTTAAATTATTTAGGATTGAAATTAAATTTAAATACGGGCCGAGGACCGAATTGAAAATATTGAAGAGTTGAGGGACTAAATTGAAATTTGGCTTGAATATATCTTTTCACCCATTTGATTAGTCAGCCTTACATGTGTATATGCATGTGTATTTATCACTTTCTTCAGATTTTGGCAGCCAAGAACCGAGACTTCAGCTTTCCTCTTTGCAATTTCATTTTGCAACCTTCATTTCTTTTGATCTGGTTATCTGAATTTAATTCCGGACATAGCGCTGCGATCCTCTCTTCAAGAGCTTAGATTTGGTGTAAGTTTTATTTTGTTCCAGCATTTTTTTAAAGTTGAATATTTTGAGAAATCAGACTTGAGCATGATTAGTTGTTTTTGAGATTATACGTGTTGTATATTCGAAACCGGGTTGAAGAACGGGTATCGGTTGCCTTTGTTATGATATGTCCAGCCTTGGTTCAAACCTTTGTACCTTTGATGTACTTATTTATGATGATATATGCTGGTTATGAGTTGATATAATTGTGTGATGGAATACGATATCGTTTCGGTTACCGATTTTCAGTCGTTACGCCGTCGGATTGCGATTTGAAGCCGTTTTGATATCTTGTTGATTGAGATGAGTTTGAAGTGAGTTATTGCTGATGTTATGAGATTATTTTGATGTGTTTTTAGACTTGAAATCAATGGAGATCGAACGAGAGCCTCCAGTTTCGAACCGGGAAAGAAGGAGCAAGGTTTGCAATTAGTTTGGCCTTGAAGATTGATGTTTGGTTGAGAAGATTTTTTATATGTGTTCTTGGTGATATATTTTCAGATTTGAAGCACTCAAGAACCCAGATATAAGAAGGTATAAGACAACATAGTTATTCCGCAAAAACCACATACTTGTTTATTGTTTGTGTTTATATTATTGATGTTGTCGATCCATTTCAGGTAGTGGATCTTTATTTGATATGATATGATATGAGATGTGAATTGATTCTTATGCCAAGGTCATATGGACCTTATTTTCGAGTCTGATGAGACGACGATAGATGGATATCCATGTCAAGATCGTATACGAATCTTGATGGAAAAAGTGTGATAGAAATCAATTTTTTATATATGCGTTATCTTACTCTATTCTTGAGTCGAGATGTTTAGAGTTGATATGGTTTTATTTTAACGCATGTATATGTTGATTATACTGAGAATTGTATTCTCACCGGATGTTTTTGGCTATTGTCTTGTTTTGTAAGTGTGCATGACAACAGATGGGGCAGGAGCTAGCCAGGGACGACGAGGGTAGCTCGAGTGAGAGACTTAGCATGTGGAGACTCGGGTTTTAGAAGAAGTGATGTAACATAGACTTTATTAAGTATGTTAAAAAGCCATGTTACTTGTTTTGGTTTGAAGAACACATGTTAAACTTATGTATAGTTGGTTTTGATGGATTTTAGCTATTAGTTTGATGTAGCTAAAGCTTGTAAAGATGCTTGGAAACTTGTGTTGTATGATAATGCATGTTTTAGATTTGTATTAGCATGTTTTTGAACCATAAGAACAAGTTTTGGAAGAGATGGAAAGGGTCAAGTATGAGCTACAAAAACAGGGGATTTTTATGCCCAGAGCTGAGCCCGAGCTGCACTTTTTGGCAGCCCGAGCGCAGCCCCAAGATCTCAACCCGAAGGTTGAGAAAAGTGAGGCGCTCGAGCGGCGGAAAAGTGCCGCTCGAGCGCACCCCTATTTCAAAAAAAATAAAATAAAATTGGATCTTCTTCCTTACTTGTTTGTTAATCATGCTTATTCATTAATTGCCCCGAGAGAATCGAGATTAGCAACCCGAGGTCCCCACAATAGGTGGTATTAGAGCGAAGTTAAGTTCTTGGACTGAACTAGAATGAGCGGGGTAGATCGAGTCTATCTGATTGTTTATTTATTCTTGAAGCATATTTATTATTTGAACTGATTTAAAGCTTTGAGAATTTCATGCTACCTGCTTATCTGATTTGATTGGAAGCATGTCTTGACTGAGAATGAATCAAAACTCGATCTCTTGAGAAGGCATTAGCGTGCTAATCAGAGGAGGACTGAAACAAATTTGTTATATCTGAGATTGAATTGTGTACTAATCTGTTTGATAATCAGATATGCCTCGAAGACCAGTGACTAGACAGACTGGCGCAGTTCCATTGCAAAAACAGGCAGTGATAGAACTGACAGTGCCACAAGCAACAGAAGCATCGAGAGTAGAACCGACAGTGCCACGAACAACAAAAATTCCTAGAACTGAACAAGGTAGTACTTCCAGAGATATGATGGATGTGACTGCAACTCCAATGGAAACTCTGTTGAAACGCTTTCAGTCGTTTAAACCGCCAACACTAAACGAAACTGAGAACTCTGTGGAATGTGAGAGTTGGCTCGAGGATATTGAAGATTTATTTGAATCCTTTGACTATGCAGACGATCGTCGAGTCAAACTGGTTATACACCAACAACACGAAGTTGCGAAAGGTTGGTGGATAGCGACACGGAGAGCACTAGAGCATCAAGGTACGGTCATTACATGGTCTGTTTTTAAAACTGCTTTCTATCAACGATTCTTCCCAGTGTCTTATAGAAAAGAAAAAGGATCATAATTTGCTAGCTTTCAGCAAGTGCAATTGAACATTGAATAGTATGTTGCCAAATTTACGAGTCTGCTGAAATTTTCTCCCCATATAGCAGACAGTGATGAAGCTCAAGCAGACCAGTTCATTAACGGGTTGAATCCGGATGTTTTTACTCTAGTGAATGCGGGACGACCAAATAACTTTGCCGATGCTCTTAATTGTGCAAAGGGAGCCGAAGCTGGATTATTGAGACAACGAGGAGCACCGTTTGTGCCATCACCAGTGAGAAAACCCCAAGAACAGCCACAGATTCCACCACCGCCTCGATTTGAAGGAGGAGGTAGCAGCAGTGGTAAGAATAATTTCTTTAAAGGGAAAGGAAAGCAATTTAAGCATTCTGGTAGTAGCTCTTCAAGTTCTGGTGGATCCAAACAGTTAAGAGCTGGACAAAAGTCTAGTGGTTTTGAGGTGTACTGTAATAAGTGTGGAGGTCGTCATGCCAGCGACCAATGCCGAGGAGTGTTTAGAAGCTGTCATATCTGCAACTAAACAGGACATTTTGCGAGAGTCTGCCCACAGCGTATTGTTGGAAGTTCACAGGGTGCGGGATCATCGAGATCAATGGCTCAATCTGAGAGACAGACATCTTCTGTTCATTCATTCCAACCACAGACTCAGCAACAAGGTAGACAAGAAGAAAGTCAGACAGTGAGTCAACCTTTGAGACAGCAAGCTCGAGTGTTTGCTTTGACTGAGGAGAAGACAGGAATCACCTGATGATGTGATAGCAGGTACTTGTTTTCTTTGCGGTTATCCTGCTTATGTGCTAGTTGATATAGGAGCTTCTCATACCTTTATTTTTGAACAATTTGCGTTATTTCATTCATTACCTGTTGAATCGTTATCTGCTATTGTATCTATTTCATCACCTTTGGGAAAAGGTATTGTGCCATTGAAATCAGTGAGAAATTGTACATTGAAGTATGACGGTAATGAGATTGAAATAGACTGTATTTTGCTTGGTTTGTCCGACTTTGATTGTATTATAGGCATCGACATGTTAACCAAGTACAGGGCTACAGTTGATTCTGTTCAGAAGGTTGTACAGTTCTGTAGTAACCCAGAACTCATTTTAAGATAATAATATGTTAAACATGATTAAGGGTTAGTAATTTCGGAGTGTTATTGGACTTCGGAGGAGAATTTGGGCTTTTGACTTTGGGCCGGATCGGAAGCTCCGATCCCAGCCACTTCGGAAGCTCAGCGGAAGCACAGAGATCGGAAGCTCCGATCCTGGAACAGAAGTTCCGATCTCCACCTGCCAGCAATGCTCGATGACTCAGCCGCGAGTTTTGACAAGTGTTGAACGTAGAGCAAATCGGAAGCTCCGATCGCCCGATCGGAAGTTCCGATCCCGACGTGTCACA
Source organism: Henckelia pumila (assembly GCF_033568475.1). Taxonomy (NCBI): domain Eukaryota; kingdom Viridiplantae; phylum Streptophyta; class Magnoliopsida; order Lamiales; family Gesneriaceae; genus Henckelia; species Henckelia pumila. The sequence continues at coordinate 61,388,226 of NC_133123.1, forward strand.
CATGCACGCAGTGAGCTGGATCGGAAGCTCCAATCCTGAAATCGGAAGTTCCGATCCTGGCCGGAAATTTTGCCTATAAATAGGGCTTTTTAGATTCATTTCTGAATTACGAATTCCCGAGTTTCTTTCTTCAGTTATATAGTGTGAGATATACACTTGAGGGCCCTATCGGTTATAATAGAGGTTCTAGAATAACCAAGGTGTGGTTATAGTCATCCGGGACTAGCGACTCCAAAGGGCTAACTACGGACGAAGGTATGGGTCTGGGAATCTATTTAAGTTTTGGGAGTACTTATTAGCTTAGTTAAGGCTTATAGAATTTATGTAGTGATACGATGAACTTTTGAATATAGGCTTGGAACCTAGGATCCTATTATACTTGAACTAGCCTAGAGGTACGTACACATTGACTGAGATTGCCAGCGAGTATACATGTTTATATGTTGCATTTATTTGGCATTATTATATGGCATGATATATGATTTACCGCTTTCTATATTCATATGTCATGTGCATATACACGTTGAGCCTATACCTTGTTATACCTGACTATAGAGCCGCTCAGCTCTATACTCGATAGTCTGTCACTGAGAGTACCGCGACGGCGGGGGCATTTATGTCTGTCTACTCTGGTATACTAGAAGAGTGTGGTTGCACCCAGAGGTTGATCCGTGCGGTGGCAGCACTCATGTGGCGCCGGTTCTGAGCATGATTTTTCAGATGACCCTGTACCAGTCATCATGTTGCATGCATTATATACATATGTTTACTCATGTCTATGTACTGGGCGTTAGTGCTCACGTCCTAGTTGTTATCTTGGACACCTTATTCCATGGGGCAGGTCGCAGGATGGACGGAGCTGGTAGTTCAAGGCAAGACTAGGGAGCAGGAGTCTTGAGGATTTTATTATACAGCAGGATTCGATATAGCTGTATAATGTTTACTGTTTAAAGGTTTTGATTTGGTTGTATCACTATAGATTTAAGCCTGGATTATGTTACTAAGCTGATATGTAAATTATGGTTTTGTTTCCGCATGTTTTACTCTGTTAAGTTATTTTGCTGTATTAAGTTTAATGCATGCTATTAGTTGCCAATTAGTAGGTGATACCATGCAGGGTCACTACATTTTTGGTATAAGAGCATGCTTAGATTTTGGGATTAGTACTTGGGATTTAGTTTAGTCTTGAGTAATTCTTGCGCATTTGGGATTTTAATGTGCAATTCGTTTCAGGATATGGCTGACGAGAGTCACGGTAGTGTTGGCCAGGGAGGTGGTCATCATCATCATCGCCATCATCATCATGATGATCAACATCGTCATCATGAGGGTAGACGTCGCTACTTTATCAATAAGTTCATGCAAGTAGGACCGAAACCCTTGGTGGGAGGCAAGAATCCTTAACAGGCGAGGAGTTGGATGTCTAAACTCGAGAGTACTTTTCGTTCTTTCGATTGTACTGAGGATCAGAAATTGGTAGTTCTAGAATTTGTTCTAGAAGATCGAGCACTTTTTTGATGGGATGCCAAAGCTGCTCAGGCACGTACTGAGAGAGGACAGGTGACTTGGGGGGATTTTTGTCGGGAGATCCAGAAATTGTATTTTCCTCCGGCTGTTCGCCAAGCACGATCTATGGAGTTGCTTACTCTGAGGCAAGGATCAATGACTATTGATCAATATCAGCAACAATTTATTGATCTGCTACCTTTCAGTCCTCATATCAATGAGAGTGATGCGTCGAAGTATGATATCTTTCTACAAGGTTTGAACCAAGATATCTACTCACAGGTTGTCGTCTGTGATGACCCGATATCTTTTGAGACTTTGGTGAACCGTTGCCGTCTTGTGGAGACTAGCAACAGGCGGGCACAATTGATGATGCCAGGACAGCCTAGTGGATCTTTTGAGCCTCGAGCTCAATCTGTTGTGCAATCTGGACCTACGTCTTCTTCTACTCCTACTACTTCATATGGATCTCGTGGTTCACGAGGTATGTTCCATTTTGGGAAGAAGAAGAAGAAGGAGGAGTTTTGTAGTCATTGTGGAGGGAAGCATCCTGCAGCTTCATGTCGGAGAGCTACTGGTGCTTGTTATATTTGTGGTCAGCAGGGACATCTGCGGAGAGATTGTCCTCAGCGCATGGGTTCTGCTAGTGGATCGGGATCACAGGTTGGATCTCAGGCTTCTATTGTTCCACGTCAGCAGCCAGCACCACAGAGTTCTTCTAGATATCGTCCCCAGACTCAAGGGCAGGTGTTTGCTTTGTCTCAGGGGCAGGCTACTGAGGGAAGTGATCGCATGTTGGCATGTACCTTTCTGTTATGTGGTATTCCTGCACTTGTATTAATTGATACTGGAGCATCGCATTCCTTTATTTCTAGTCGCTTTGTTAAGAGACATAGCTTACCTTATGTATCATTAGATATGGATTTAGTTGTATCTACTCCGTTGGAGCAAGAGATAGTAAATAAGCGTCTAGTGATGGGTTGCCTTCTGGAGTTTGAGGGTAATGTGTTAGCAGCTAATTTTATGATATTAGCGATGGCAGATTTTGACTGTATCTTGGGAATAGATATGCTGACTTTGTATCACGCTACTGTGAATTGTTATCAGCGTCTGGTACAGTTTCATCCGGTTGAGAGTGATAGCTGGTATTTTTATGGTGAGGGTGCGCGACCTCCGATGCCACTTGTTTCGGCTCTGAAGGCATGTCATGTCTTGGAGTCAGGTGGGGAGGGCTACCTCATCTATGCAGTTGATATGTCCACGAGTAGTACAGGTATTGATCAATTACCGGTTGTCAGCGAGTTTCCTGATGTATTCCCTGATGAGATTCCTTGTTTTCCTCCGGTGCGAGAGGTTCAATTTGGTATTGATTTAGTACCAGGAACTACGCCTATATCCCGAGCGCCTTATCGTCTAGCACCTTCAGAGATGAGGGAATTGAAACAGCAGTTACAGGATCTTCTTGATAAGGGATATATTCGTCCTAGTGTTTCTCCGTGGGGAGCACCTGTTTTGTTTGTCAAAAAGAAGGATGGATCGATGCGATTGTGTATTGATTATAGGCAGTTGAATCGTGTCACCATCAAGAATAAGTATCCTTTGCCGCGGATTGATGATCTATTCGATCAACTACAGGGTACTTCTGTTTACTCGAAGATAGATCTGAGATCTGGATACCACCAAATGCGGGTACGAGACTCAGATATATCTACGACTGCTTTCAGGACCAGATACGGGCATTATGAATTTCTGGTGATGCCATTCGGTTTGACGAATGCACCGGCAGTCTTTATGAATCTAATGAATCAGATATTTCGAGAGTATCTGGATAGATTTGTCATCGTATTCATTGATGATATTCTTGTCTATTCTCATGACAAGGATGAGCATGCACAGCATCTAAGGATTGTTTTAGAGACGTTACGAGATAAGCAGCTGTATGCGAAATTGAGCAAGTGTGAATTCTGGCTTGATCGAGTAGTGTTTCTCGGTCATGTGATTTCTAATGAAGGGATATCTGTTGATCCTAGTAAGATAGAGGCAGTGCTGAACTGGTCTCGTCCGACGACGGTTGCTGAGATTCGTAGTTTCTTGGGTCTAGCTTGATATTACCGTCGGTTCATCGAGAATTTTTCACAGTTGTCCAGGCCTTTGACTCATCTTACTCGAAAAGATGTTTCCTTCATATGGTCCTCGGATTGTGAGGAGTCATTTCACGAGTTGCGTGGACGTCTTACTACTGCACCTGTGCTAGCTCTACCTTCTGGATCAGGAGGTTATGTTGTCTATACTGATGCCTCTGGTCAGGGGTTAGGATGTGTTCTGACACAGCATGGACATGTTATTGCCTATGCTTCTCGACAGTTGAAGACGCATGAGACTAACTATCCAGTGCATGATTTCGAGTTAGCCGCCATTGTATTTGCGCTCAAGATTTGGAGGCATTATCTTTATGGCGAGAAATTTGAGATATTCACGGATCATAAGAGTTTATAGTATTTATTCACTCAGGCAGAGTTGAATATGCGACAGAGACGCTGGATGGATCTTCTGAAAGATTATGATTGTGAAATCAAATATCATCCAGGTTCTGCCAATCTTACTGCTGATGCCTTGAGTTGGCAGGTGAGACTTTCTGCACTTCAGACTAGTAAAGTATCTCATATGATTCAAGAGTGCTGTTCATTGAGTTTTATGCTCAAGCACAAGAAAGGGAGGAATGGAATTCGTTTGTATACTATTTTATCTGAGCCAGCATTGTATTCTTGGATCAGAGATGCTCAGATATCTGATGTTAAGACTCAGCAATTGGCACGTTTAGCCAATGGACTTAATACATCTGGATTCCATTTTCAGGCAGATGGTTTATTGTGCTTATCTAATCGAGTGGTTGTACCTAATGTTGCGGAGCTCAGGAACGATATTCTTTCTCAAGCTCACAGGAGTCGATTATCAGTTCATCCTGGTAGCATGAAAATGTATAAGGACTTGCGAACTAGATTCTGGTGGAAAGGGATGAAGAGGAGTGTGTATCAATTTGTTTCAAGATGTTTGGTTTGTCAACAGGTCAAGGCTGAACATCGACGACCAGGTGGATTACGACAGAATCTTGAGATTCCCGAATGGAAGTGGGAGCACGTGACTATGGATTTTGTTACCCACTTGCCTATGACTATACGTCAGTGTGATGCTATCTGGGTTGTCGTTGACCATTTGACAAAATCAGCACACTTTATTCCTTATAACCGGGAGTATTCTTATGATCGCATGACACGTTTATACATCCAGGAGATAGTGCGATTGCATGGGATTCCAGTGAGCATAGTTAGTGATAGAGACCCGCGATTTACCTCACGTTTTTGGGGTAGTTTTCAAGAGGAGTTGGGTACCACTCTAAGTTTGAGCACTGCATATCATCCGAAGACTGACGGGCAGTTAGAGCGAACGATTCGTACGCTAGAGGATATGCTACGTTCTTCTGTCATGGATTTTGGCTTATCTTGGCAGGATCAGTTACCTTTGATCGAATTTGCCTACAATAACAGTTATCATCGTAGTATTGATATGGCACCTTTCGAGGCATTGTACGGTCAACGGTGTCATACTCCGTTATTCTGGGATGAAGTCGGGGAACGACAAGTCGAGGGTCCTGAATTGGAGCAGCAGATTGTAGAGAAGGTAGATCTGATCAAACATAGGATCAAAGTTGCTCAAGATAGACAAGTCAGTTATGCTAATATTCGTCGCAGGCCACTTCAGTTTGAGCCTGGTGAATATGTGTTCCTTCGAGTATCACCTTTCAGAAAGGTGATGAGATTCGGCGTGAAAGTTAAGTTGTCTCCTCGTTTTATTGGACCTTTCCAAATACTGGAAAAGATCGGAGATGTTGCATATCGTTTGGCTTTATCGCCAAATCTTTCCAGTATACATAATGTTTTTCATGTGTCGTTGCTTCGACAGTACATAGCTGATGAATCTCATGTGATTCAGTCTACTGATATTCAGCTAGAGCCAGATCTGTCTTTTGTTGAACGACCAATCCGTATCCTAGACAGGAAGGAGAAAGTTCTTCGGAACAAGACTATACCACTTGTGATGGTACAATGGCAGCGCCGAGGCATTGAAGAAGCAACTTGGGAAACTGAGAGTCATATGCAAGCGGAATATCCTGAGTTGTTTGCTTTGTACTTTTGATTTACCATGCAAGATGTAATTACAGTTGTTGTAATAAAACATGGTTTGAATGTTTCATATTATTATCTTGATTTATCTTTAGATGTTATTTCGATGATGAAATATCTAAAGGTGGGGAGAATGTAGTAACCCAGAACTCATTTTAAGATAATAATATGTTAAACATGATTAAGGGTTAGTAATTTCGGAGTGTTATTGGACTTCGGAGGAGAATTTGGGCTTTTGACTTTGGGCCGGATCGGAAGCTCCGAACCCAGATCGGAAGCTCCGATCCCAGCCACTTCGGAAGCTCAGCGGAAGCACAGAGATCGGAAGCTCCGATCCTGGAATGGAAGTTCCGATCTCCAGCTTCCAGCAATGCTCGATGACTCAGCCGCGAGTTTTGACAAGTGTTGAACGTAGAGCAGATCGGAAGCTCTGATCGCCCGATCGAAAGTTCCGATCCCGATGTGTCACACATGCACGCAGTGAGCTGGATCGGAAGCTCCGATCCTGAAATCGGAAGTTCCGATCCTGGCCGGGAATTTTGCCTATAAATAGGGCTTTTCAGATTCATTTCTGAATTACGAATTCCCGAGTTTTTTTCTTCAGTTATATAGTGTGAGATATACACTTGAGGGCCCTATTGGTTATAATAGAGGTTCTGGAATAACCAAGGTGTGGTTATAGTCATCCGGGACTAGCAACTCCAAAGGGCTAACTACGGACGAAGGTATGGTCCGAGAATCTATTTAAGTTTTGGGAGTACTTATTAGCTTAGTTAAGGCTTATAGAATTTATGTAGTGATACGGTGAACTTTTGAATATAGGCTTGGAACCTAGGATCCTATTATACTTGAACTAGACTAGAGGTACGTACACATTGACTGAGATTGCCAGCGAGTATACATGTTTATATGTTGCATTTATTTGGCATTATTATATGGCATGATATATGATTTACCGCTTTATATATTCATATGTCATGTGAATATACACGTTGAGCCTATACCTTGTTATACCTGACTATAGAGCCGCTCAGCTCTATACTCGATAGTCTGTCACTGAGAGTACCACGACGGCGGGGGCATTTATGTCTGTCTACTCTGGTGTACTAGACAAGTGTGGTTGCACCCAGAGGTTGATCCGTGCGGTGGCAGCACTCATGTGGCGCCGGTTCTGAGCATGATTTTTCAGATGACCCTGTACCAGTCATCATGTTGCATGCATTATATACACATGTTTACTCATGTCTATGTACTGGGCGTTAGTGCTCACGTCCTAGTTGTTATCTTGGACACCCTATTCCATGGGGTAGGTCGCAGGATGGACGGAGCTGGTAGTTCAAGGCAGGACTAGGGAGCAGGAGTCTTGAGGATTTTATTATACAGCAGGATTCGATATAGCTGTATAATGTTTACTGTTTAAAGGTTTCGATTTGGTTGTATCACTACAGATTTAAGCCTGGATTATGTTACTAAGCTGATATGTAAATTATGGTTTTGTTTCCTCATATTTTACTCTGTTAAGTTATTTTGCTGTATTAAGTTTAATGCATGCTATTAGTTGCCAGTTAGTAGGTGATACCATGCAGGGTCACTACATTTTTGGTATAAGAGCATGCTTAGATTTTGGGATTAGTACTTGGTATTTAGTTTAGTCTTGAGTAATTCTTGCGCATTTGGGATTTTAATGTGCAATTCGTTTCAGGATATGGCTGACGAGAGTCATGGTAGTGTTGGCCAGGGAGGTGGTCATCATCATCATCGCCATCATCATCATGATGATCAACATCGTCATCATGAGGGTAGATGTCGCTACTCTATCAATAAGTTCATGCAAGTAGGACTGAAACCCTTGGTAGGAGGCGAGAATCCTGAACAGGCGAGGAGTTGGATGTCTAAACTCGAGAGTAATTTTCGTGCTTTCTATTGTACTGAGGATCAAAAATTGGAAGTTCTAGAATTTGTTCTAGAATATCGAGCACGTTTTTGGTGGGATGCCAAAGCTGCTCAGACACGTACTGAGAGAGAACAGGTGACTTGGGGGGATTTCTGTCGGGAGTTCCAGAAATTGTATTTTCCTCCGGCTGTTTGCCAAGCACGATCTATGGAGTTGCTTACTCTGAGGCAAGGATCAATGACTATTGATCAATATCAGCAACGATTTCTTGATCTGCTACCTTTCAGTCCTCATATCAATGAGAGTGATGCGTCGAAGTATGATATCTTTCTAAAAGGTTTGAACCAAGATATCTACTCACAGGTTGTCGTCTGTGATGACCCGGTATCTTTTGAGACTTTGGTGAACCGTTGCCGTCTTGTGGAGACTAGCAACAGGCGGGCACAGTTGATGATGCCAGGACAGCCTAGTGGATCTTTTGAGCCTCGAGCTCAATCTGTTGTGCAATCTGGACCTACGTCTTCTTCTACTCCTACTACTTCATCTGGATCTCGTGGTTCACGAGGTATGTTCCGTTTTGGGAAGAAGAAGAAGAAGAAGGAGTTTTGTAGTCATTGTGGAGGGAAGCATCCTGCAGCTTCATGTCAGAGAGCTACTGGTGCTTGTTATATTTGTGGTCAGCAGGGACATCTGCGGAGAGATTGTCCTCATCGCATGGGTTCTGCTAGTAGATCGGGATTACAGGTTGGATCTCAGGCTTCTATTGTTCCACGTCAGCAGCCAGCACCACAGAGTTCTTCTGGATATCATCCCCAGACTCAAGGGCAGGTGTTTTCTTTGTCTCAGGAGCAGGCTACTGAGGGAAGCGATCACATGTTGGCAGGTACCTTTCTGTTATGTGGTATTCCTGCACTTGTATTAATTGATACTGGAGCATCGCATTCCTTTATTTCTAGTCGCTTTGTTAAGAGACATAGATTACCTTATGTATCATTAGATATGGATTTAGTTGTATCTACTCCGTTGGAGCAAGAGATAGTAACTAAGCGTCTAGTGATGGGTTGCCTTCTGGAGTTTGAGGGTAATGTGTTAGCAGCTAATTTGATGATATTAGCGATGGAAGATTTTGACTGTATCTTGTGAATAGATATGCTGACTTTGTATCACGCTACTGTGGATTGTTATCAGCATCTGGTACAGTTTCATCCGGTTGAGGGTGATAGCTGGTATTTTTATGGTGAGGGTGCGCGACCTCCGATGCCACTTGTTTCGGCTCTGAAGGCATGTCATGTCTTGGAGTCAGGTGGGGAGGGCTACCTCATCTATGCAGTTGATATGTCCACGAGTAGTACGGGTATTGATCAGTTACCAGTTGTCAGCGAGTTTCCTGATGTATTCCCTGATGAGATTCCTGGTTTTCCTTCGGTGCGAGAGGTTGAATTTGGTATTGATTTAGTACCAGAAACTACGCCTATATCCCGAGAGCCTTATCGTCTAGCACCTTCAGAGATGAGGGAATTAAAACAGCAGTTATAGGATCTGCTAGATAAGGTATATATTCGTCCGAGTGTTTCTCCGTGGGGAGCACCTTTTTTGTTTGTCAAGAAGAAGGATGGATCGATGCGATTGTGTATTGATTACAGGCAGTTGAATCGTGTCACCATCAAGAATAAGTATCCTTTGCCGCGGATTGATGATCTATTCGATCAACTACAGGGTACTTCTGTTTACTCGAAGATAGATTTGAGATCTGGATACCACCAGGTGCGGGTACGAAACTCAGATATATCTACGACTGCTTTCAGGACCAGATACGGGCATTATGAATTTCTGGTGATGCCATTCGGTTTAACGAATGCACCGACAGTCTTTATGAATCTAATGAATCAGATATTTCGAGAGTATCTGGATAGATTTGTCATCGTCTTCATTGATGATATTCTTGTCTATTCTCATGACAAGGATGAGCATGCACAGCATCTAAGGATTGTTTTACAGACGTTACGAGATAAGCAGCTGTATGCGAAATTGAGCAAGTGTGAATTCTGGCTTGATCGGGTAGTGTTTCTTGGTCATGTGATTTCTAATGAAGGGATATCTGTTGATCCTAGTAAGATAAAGGCAGTGCTTAACTGGTCTCGTCTGACGACGGTTGCTGAGATTCGTAGTTTTTTGGGTCTAGCTGGATATTACCGTCGGATTGTGAGGAGTCATTTCACGAGCTGCGTGGACGTCTTACTACTGCACCTGTGCTAGCTCTACCTTCAGGATTAGGAAGTTATGTTGTCTATACTGATGCCTCTGGTCAGGGGTTAGGATGTGTTCTGACATAGCATGGACATGTTATTGCCTATGCTTCTCGACAGTTGAAGACGCATGAGACTAACTATCCAGTGCATGATCTCGAGTTAGCCGCCATTGTATTTGCGCTCAAGATTTGGAGGCATTATCTTTATGGCGAGAAATTTGAGATATTCACGGATCATAAGAGTTTGAAGTATTTATTCACTCAGGCGGAGTTGAATATGCGACAGAGACGCTGGATGGATCTTCTGAAAGATTATGATTATGAAATCAAATATCATCCAGGTTCTGCCAATCTTACTGCTGATGCCTTGAGTCGGCAGGTGAGACTTTCTGCACTTCAGACTAGTAAAGTATCTCATATGATTCAAGAGTGTTGTTCATTGAGTTTTACGCTCAAGCACAACAAAGGGAGGAATGGTATTCGTTTGTATACTATTCTATCTGAGCCAGCATTGTATTCTCGGATCAGAGATGCTCAGATATCTGATGTTAAGACTCAGCGATTGGCACGTTTAGCCAATGGGGTTAATACATCTGGATTCCATTTTCAGGCAGATGGTTTATTGTGCTTATCTAATCGAGTGGTTGTACCTAATGTTGCGGAGCTCAGGAACGATATTCTTTCTCAAGCTCACAAGAGTCGATTATCAGTTCATCCTGGTAGCATGAAAATGTATAAGGACTTGCGAACTAGATTCTGGTGGAAAGAGATGAAGAGGAGTGTGTATCAATTTGTTTCAAGATGTTTGGTTTGTCAACATGTCAAGGCTGAGCATCGACGACCAGGTGGATTACTACAGAATCTTGAGATTCCCGAATGGAAGTGGGAGCACGTGACTATGGATTTTGTTACCCACTTGCCTATGACTATACGTCAGTGTGATGCTATCTGGGTTGTCGTTGACCATTTGACAAAATCAGCACACTTTATTCCTTATAACCGGGAGTATTCTTATGATCACATGGCACGTTTATACATCCAGGAGATAGTGCGATTGCATGGGATTCCAGTGAGCATAGTTAGTGATAGAGACCCGCGATTTACCTCACGTTTTTGGGGTAGTTTTCAAGAGGCGTTGGGTACCACTATAAGTTTGAGCACTGCATATCATCCGAAGACTGATGGGCCGTCAGAGCGGACGATTCGTACGCTGGAGGATATGCAATGTTCTTCTGTCATTGATTTTGACTTATCTTGGCAGGATCAATTACCTTTGATCGAATTTGCCTACAATAACAGTTATCATCGTAGTATTGATATGGCACCTTTCGAGGCATTGTACGGTCGACGGTGTCGTACTCCGTTATTCTGGGATGAAGTCGGGGAACGACAAGTCGAGGGTCCTGAATTGGTGCAGCAGATTGTAGAGAAGGTAGATCTTATCAAACATAGGATCAAAGTTGCTCAGGATAGACAAGCCAGTTATGCTAATATTCGTCGCATGCCACTTCAGTTTGAGCCTGGTGAATATGTGTTCCTTCGAGTATCACCTTTCAGAAAGGTGATGAGATTCGGCGTGAAAGGCAAGTTGTCTCCTCGTTTTATTGGACCTTTCCAAATACTGGAAAAGATCGGAGATGTTTCATATCGTTTGGCTTTACCGCCAAATCTTTCCAATATACATAATGTTTTTCATGTGTCGTTGCTTTGACAGTACATAGCTGATGAATCTCATTTGATTCGGTCTACTGATATTCAGCTAGAGCCAGATCTGTCTTTTGTTGAATGACCAATCCGTATTCTAGACAGGAAGGAGAAAGTTCTTCGGAACAAGACTATACCACTTGTGATGGTACAATGGCAGCGCCGAGGCGTTGAAGAAGCAACTTGGGAAACTGAGAGTCGTATGCAAGCGAAATATCTTGAGTTGTTTGCTTTGTACTTTTGATTTACCATGTAAGATGTAATTACAGTTGTTGTAATAAAACATGGTTTGAATGTTTCATATTATTATCTTGATTTATCTTTAGATATTATTTCGCGGATGAAATATCTAAAGGTGGGAAGAATGTAGTAACCCAGAACTCATTTTAAGATAATAATATGTTAAACATGATTAAGGGTTAGTAATTTCGGAGTGTTATTGGACTTCGGAGGAGAATTTGGGCTTTTGACTTTGGGCCAGATCGGAAGCTTCGAACCCAGATCGGAAGCTCCGATCCCAGCCACTTCGGAAGGAAGCACAGAGATCGGAAGCTCCGATTCTGGAACGGAAGTTCCGATCTCCAGCTGCCAGCAATGCTTGATGACTCAGCCGCGAGTTTTGACAAGTGTTGAACGTAGAGCAGATCGGAAGCTCCGATCGCCCGATCGGAAGTTTCGATCCCGACGTGTCACACATGCACGCAGTGAGCTGGATCGGAAGCTCCGATCCTGAAATCGGAAGTTCCGATCCTGGCCGGGAATTTTGCCTATAAATAGGGCTTTTCAGATTCATTTCTGAATTACGAATTCCCGAGTTTCTTTCTTCAGTTATATAGTGTGAGATATACACTTGAGGGCCCTATCGGTTATAATAGAGGTTCTGGAATAACCAAGGTGTGGTTATAGTCATCCGGGACTAGTGACTCCAAAGGGCTAACTACGGACGAAGGTATGGTCCGGGAATCTATTTAAGTTTTGGGAGTACTTATTAGCTTAGTTAAGGCTTATAGAATTTATGTAGTGATACGGTGAACTTTTGAATATAGGCTTGGAACCTAGGATCCTATTATACTTGAACTAGCCTAGAGGTACGTACACATTGACTGAGATTGCCAGCGAGTATACATGTTTATATGTTGCATTTATTTGGCATTATTATATGGCATGATATATGATTTACCGCTTTCTATATTCATATGTCATGTGCATATACGCGTTGAGCCTATACCTTGTTATACCTGACTATAGAGCCGCTCAGCTCTATACTCGATAGTCTGTCACTGAGAGTACCGCGATGGTGGGGGCATTTATGTCTGTCTACTCTGGTGTACTAGACGAGTGTGGTTGCACCCAGAGGTTGATCCGTGCGGTGGCAGCACTCATGTGGCGCCGGTTTTGAGAATGATTTTTCGGATGACCCTGTACCAGTCATCATGTTGCATGCATTATAAATATATATATGTTTACTCATGTCTATGTACAGGTCATTAGTGCTCACGTCCTAGTTGTTATCTTGGACACCCTATTCCATGGGGCAGGTCACAGGATGGACGGAGCTGGTAGTTCAAGGCAGGACTAGGGAGCAGGAGTCTTGAGGATTTTATTATACAGCAGGATTCGATATAGCTGTATAATGTTTACTGTTTAAAGGTTTCGATTTGGTTGTATCACTACAGATTTAAGCCTAGATTATGTTACTAAGCTGATATGTAAATTATGGTTTTGTTTCCGCATGTTTTACTCTGTTAAGTTATTTTGCTGTATTAAGTTTAATGCATGCTATTAGTTGCCAGTTAGTAGGTGATACCATGCAGGGTCACTACAAGTTCAGTCCTGAGATGGTTGATGAATGGAGATTTTGTAGTAAAGGTTCAAAATCTCGTATTCCTTTGATATATGTTCTATCCATGACACGTTTATTACAGAAAGGACCATAGAGATTTCTTGTATATGCAATAGATGTGATGAAAATTAGCCTGAAATTGGCTGATTTTCCAGTGGTTAGTGAATTCGCTGATGACTTTCCTGATGAGATTTCAGGATTACCTCCATTTCGAGAGATAGCTAGACTTCAGCATTGAACTGATGCCAGGTACGCAACCTATTTCGAAATCATCTTACCGAATGACACCAGTTGAATTGAAAGATTTAAAAGAACAGTTGGAAGATCTATTTGCCAAAGGATACATTAGACTGAGTGTCTCTCCATGGGGTGCACCGGTAATTTTTGTACGAAAGAAGGACGGAACAATGTGATTGTGCATTGACTACCGACAACTGAATAAAGCAACGGTAAAGAATAGATATCCTTTACCTCGAATTGATGACTTGTTTGATCAGTTCCAGGGTTCATCGGTATATTCAAAAATTGATTTGAGATCCGGCTACCATCAATTGAGACTAAGAGATGAAGATGTATCGAAAACTGCTTTTCGAATGAGGTATGGTCACTTTGAATTCATTGCACTGTCGTTTGGTTTGACGAATGCTCCAGCGGTATTTATGGGTCTTATGAATCGGGTGTTTCAAAAATATCTTGATGATTTCGTTATCATATTTATTGACGATATTTTGATCTATTCCAAGAACCTATGTGAGCATGCTGACAATTTGAGAACAGTTCTGAAGACGTTGAGAGCAGAAAAACTGTATGACAAGCTATCAAAATGTGAATTTAGGTTGCAAAAGGTAGTATTTCTCGGTCATATTATATCCGAAGACGGTATTTATGTTGATCCGAGTAAGGTTGAAGCAGTGATCAATTTGCCTAGACCGACGTCTGTACCAGAGATACAGAGTTTTATGGGTTTAGCAGGTTATTATCGTCGCTTTATTAAAGATTTCTCGAGTATTGCAAAACCTATTACTCAACTCACACAGAAAAATGCACCGTATATTTGGACTGAGGCTTGTGAAGATTGTTTCATTGAGTTAAAGAAGAGGCTGACAAGTGCACCAGTTTTGACTATCCCTCCAGGTGCTGGTTATTTCACTCTTGATTGTGATGCTTCTCACAGGGACTAGTATGTGTGCTGATGCAGCGAGATCATGTTGTTGATTATGCTTCAAGACAGTTGAAGCCACATAAGACGAGATATCCAATTCATAATCTTGAATTGGCAGCCATCGTCTTTGCATTGAAAATTTGGCGTCATTATTTGTACGGTGAGAAGTTCGAAATTTATTCTGATCATAAAAGTCTGAAATATCTGTTTACACAATATGAATTGAACATGAGACAACGAATATGGTTAGATTTGTTGAAAGACTTTGATTGCAAAATCAAATATTATCCAGGAAAATCAAATGCTGCTGCAGATGCCCTAAGTAGGAAGGTATGTGTTTTATCCTTATCTACTATAAGTGTATCTCATTTGATTGAAGATTGTTGCATTTCTGGATTAACATTTGAGACAGATTTGAGGCCTATTCAAGTTTATGCAATTCGAGCTGAGCCTGAATTGTTGTTTCGAATCAAGGATCCACAGAAAGAAGATCAGAGTATTCAAAAATCAGTTGAAATAGTTAAGTCTGGACATCAATCTGAATATAAGGTCAGTGCTGATGATATTTTATACGTGAATAACCTACTTGTTGTCCCAAATGTTTCTGATCTAAAACAACAGATATTGAAAGAAGCACATTGCAGTAGATACAATATTCATCCTGCTGGCAGAAAAATGTATAATGATTTGAAGAATCATTACTGGTGGAAACAGATGAAAGCAGATGTCACTGAATACGTATCTAAGTGCATGAATTGTCAACAGGTGAAGGCTGAGAGAAAGAAGCCTGGTGGTCTATTACAGAGTTTTTCAATTTTTGAATGGAAATGGGATCACATTTCTATGGAATTTGTGACGAAGTTGTCACGGTCATCCCGAGGTTGTGATGCAATTTGGGTGATCATTGATAGGTTGACGAAATCAGCGTGCTTTATTCCATATCGAATGACATATCAGCATGATCAGATGGCAGAAATATATGTCAGAGAAGTGGTAAGACTGCATGGAGTGCCAAAGTCTATTGTATCTGATAGAGATCCTCGATTCACATCTCATTTTTGGCACAGTTTGCAACAAGCTTTAGGTACTCATTTGAACTTGAGCACTGCTTATCATCCTCAAACTGACGGACAGTTAGAACGAACGATTCAAACTCTTGAAGATATGCTTAGAGCTGTAGTACTTGATCTTAGTACTAACTGGCAAGATTCGTTACCACTTGTGGAGTTCTCTTACAACAACAGTTATCAGACTAGTATTGAGATGACTCCATTCGAAGCTTTGTATGGTAAGAATTGCAGATCACCGTTGTACTGGGATGATGTTACAGAGGTACCTGATATTGGTCCTAATATGATTAGAGAGATGACTGACAAAGTGAAACTCATACATAAGAGAATGAAGACAGCTCAAGACAGACAGGCAAAGTATGCAAACGTGAGACGTCGACCTTTGAGTTTTGAGCAGGGAGACAGAGTATTCTTGAAGATTTCACCTTTCAGGGGTACTGTTCGATTTGGCAAGCGAGGGAAGTTATATCCACGTTTTATTGGACCGTATGAGATTTTGGAGAAGATAGGTAATCTAGCTTATCGACTTGTATTGTCTCCAGCTTTATTTGGTACTCACGATGTATTCCATGTTTCGATGCTGAGGAAGTATCAGCCTGATTTATCTCATATTATCCAATTAGATGAAGCTGAACTTGATGACACTCTGAGTTATTTCAAGATGCCAATTTAGATTCTCGATCGAAAAGAAAAGCAACTCAGAAACAAGACTATTTCGTTAGTTAAAGTTCAGTGGCGTCGACATGGCATTGAAGAAGAGACATGGGAGACTGAAAAAGACATGAGACAGAGATTTTCCCATCTATTTCCCTGATGTGAGTCGTATTCAGTATTTCGATTATTTCTTTACTTATGTATTTAGACTACATGCGATTTCGAGGACGAAATCATATCTTAGAGGGGGAGAAATGTATGGCCCGAGATTATTTGATTTAATCCGAGATTATTTAATTTTAATTCGAGAATATTTAATTTGAGAATTTTTAGAGTTTATATTCTAATATTCTTAAATTATTTAGGATTGAAATTGAATTTAAATAAGGGTCGAGGACCGAATTGCAAATATTGAAGAGTTGAGGGACTAAATTGCAATTTGGCTTGAATACATATTTTCACCCATTTGATTAATCAACCTTACACGTGTATATGCATGTGTATTCATCACTTTATTCAGATATTGGCAGCCAAGAACCGAGACTTCAGCTTTCCTCTTTGCGATTTCATTTTGCAACCATCATATCTTTTGATCTGGTTATCTGAATTTAATTCCGGACATAGCGCTGAGATCCTCTCTTAAAGAGCTTCGATTTGGTGTAAGTTTTCTTTTGTTCCAGCATGTTTTGAAATTTGAATATTGGGAGAAATTAGACTTGATCATGATTAGTTGTTTTTGAGATTATACGTGTTGTATATTCGAAACCGGGTTGAAGAACGGGTATCGGTTGCCTTTGTTATGATATGTCCAGCCTTGGTTCAAACCTTTGTACCTTTGATGTACTGATTTATGAGGATATATTCTGGTTATGAGTTGATATAACTGTGTTATGGAATACGATATCGTTTCGGTTACCGATTTTCAGTCGTTACGCCGTCGATTTGCGATTTGAAGCCGTTTTGATATCTTGTTGATTGAGCTGAGTTTGAAGTGAGTTATTTATGATGTTATGAGATTATTTTGATGTGTTTTCAGACTTGAAATCAAGGGAGATCGAACGAGAGCCTCCAGTTTCGAACCAGGAAAGAAGGAGCAAGGTTTGCAATTAGTTTGGCCTTGAAGATTGATGTATGGTTGAGCAGATTTTTTATATGTGTTCTTGGTGATATATTTTCAGATTTGTAGCACTCAAGAACCCAGATATAAGAAGGTATAAGACAACATCATGAGTCAGGAATTTGATACTCAAGAATGACACCTCTTGAGTTATTATGCAAAAACCACATACTTGTTTATTGTTTTTGTTTATATTTTTGATGTTGTCGATCCATTTCAGGTAGTGGATCTTTATTTGATATGATATGATATGAGATGTGAATTGATTCTTATGCCAAGGTCAGATGGACCTTATTTTCGAGTCTGATGAGACGATGATAGATGGATATCCATGTCAAGATCGTATACGAATCTTGATGGAAAAGAGTGTGATAGGAATCAATTCTTTATATATGAGTTATCTTACTCTATTCTTGAGTCAAGATGTTTAGAGTTGATATGATTTTATTTTAACACATGTATATGTTGATTATACTGAGAATTATATTCTCACCGAATGTTTTCGGTTGATGTCTTGTTTTGTATGTGTGCATGACAACAGATGGGGCAAGAGCTAGCCAAGGACGACGAGGGTAGCTCGAGTGAGAGACTTAGCATGTGGAGACTCGGGTTTAAGAATAAGTGATGTAACATAGAATTTATTAAGTATGTTAAAAAGCCACGTTACTTGTTTTGGTTTGAATAACACATGTTAAACTTATGTATAGTTTGTTTTTATGGATTCTAGCTATTAGATTGATGTAGCTAAAGCTTGTAAAGATGCTTGGAAACTTGTGTTGTATGATAATGCATGTTTTAGATTTGTATTAGCATGTTTTTGAACCATAAGAGCAAGTTTTGGAAGAGATGGAAAGGGCCAAGTATGAGCTGCAAAATCAGGGGATTTTTCTGCCCAGAGCTGAGCCCGAGCTGCACTTTTTGGAATCCTGAGCGCAGCCCCCTAGATCTCAACCCGAAGGTTGAGAAAAGTGGGGCATTCGAGCGGCGGAAAAGTGCCGCTCGAGTGCACCCCTATTTCAAAAAAAAAAGGATCTTCCTTATTACTTGTTTGTTAATGATGTTTATTCATTAATTGTCCCGAAAGAATCGAGATTAGCAACCCGAGGTCCCCACAGTTATAGAGAAACCATTGGTTTCTCATAATCAAGATATGCTAAAACCATTGGTTTTACAAGAACAATAAATACAGCCACCGGTTGTAAAAAAAAGATGTGGAGGGTTCTAAAACTCAAGAAAAAAGTGCTAATCTATCATCAGCTTTTGATGAGCTAGATAAAGCAACAATTGATGAGGATAACTCATCAAGTCAATGTTGGAACACACGTTCTCTGATCACACGGATGTGATACCCGGAGCAGCGGAAGTTTAAAATTTTATTTTTCGATATGGAACGATTCCATATCGTGGGTATCAAATCCAAATGATTAAAATCTTTCAAGTAAAAATATAAATTCACAATTAAATATTTTTACCTCTTCAAGCTAAGGCTTGATTATGGACTCCAACAGATTTAATCTGCTCTTGTTGTAAATCCCGGGAACCGATGACTCGCTCGATCAATCTCCGGAATTAGGTCCACTAATAGAAAACAGAAACCCTCTGATTGATTGCACTAGAAATCAATCAGATGTTTATCGTAGAGAATAAATAGATTTGATCTGTCAATTCAGAAAGTGACTTTTCAGAAAAAATCACAGACCGAATTTTCTCAAAAGGAGTAAGGGAATTTTCGAAAAATCCCCTTAGAAATTATATGTGAGTATTTCAAAAATACCAAGGAGGAATCAATGTCTTATTTTCGAAATTATACACATATATATATATATAATTTCTAGACTAGATTAAGTTATAATTGTATTAGGACACTAACTCCTTAGGGCCCACAATCCATAACTTAAGCCCAACAAGCCAAGCCCGTTATTATAGAAATTAATATAAAATTCATCATGACTCCGATTGATAAACCGATTTCACCAATGTGCACAGAAACCATTTCTGCACCTTTTAAAGTGTAGTGACCCTTACCCGGATCACCTACTAAACAGAACTTATGCATGCAATTAACTTAATGAAACAGATATCAGAATAAAACTGCGGAAACCAATAACATTATACAATCCCAAGAAAAGGAATCTGTAATTATCCAATAATATACAACCAGATCGAATAGCTGTATAAACCCAAACAACAGTAATAAAGCCTAGACGAAGCTGCAGCTGGCCAACCACTGACTAGCCCCTCCTGGATCCACCCTCCTCGTCCAATCGCAAACCTGCCCCATGGAATAGGGTGTCCAGAAAATACAGAGTACGAGACGTGAGCATAAAACACTCAGTGCGAGAGTATGAGTATACATGCATGCAAAGTGAACTCCCTATAGACTCGAGGTCAAGGATCAGATAACAGAGACAGACCGGGCCCTGGTATGTAGCACGCTGTGCCGTCGCTTCAGGAGGTGGCTCCCATACCGAGATAACCGTGGAAACACCGGACCCAAATCGATGGAAGTCCATCCACAAACAGGATAGGGTACAACCCTACTACAGACATCTCGAAGGAGATACAGCAAGATGCAAATGAATGCAGCATAATATCATGGCATATAAATCATGCAGTCACATAATACATGCATACTCAGTCAGGATATCTCGAACAGTACTTTCGTACCTCAAATACCAGGTAGGCACTACCGGCTCTAAGTCCAAGCCTAAAGTCCGCCTACACAGCGAAATGATACTACTATCATTAAAGTGCTCTAAAAGCTTTAACTAAGCTATTTCATACTCCTAAATATTTATAGGAAGCAAAAGCTATACCTTCGTCCGTCGTTAGCCCTTTGATGTCGATGCCTCCAGAACTTGGGCACAACTCCGCTACGACTATCGAACGCCTCTCCGACCTCCGGACCAAGCCTAAGAAGACTAGAACAGCTCGAATATGACTAGAAATAGAGAGGAAATCCGGAATTGGCAAGGAGAAATGAAGTCTCGGCCTTCTATTTATAGACAACGATCGGAGCCTCCGATCCTCGATCGGAACGTCCGAACCTCGATCGGAACGTCCGATCCTGCCATCGGAGCTTCCGAAGATCCTGATCTGCCACGTGTCAAAATATCACTTGTTGACTCCAGATAGGGGTGATCGGAGCCTCCGGTCCTGATCGGAGCTTCCGATCCAGCCACACGTCATGGATGACGTAATATCATCGGTGCCTCCGATCCTCATCGGAGCTTCCGATCGTCCCTTCGGAGCTTCCGATCCGTCCAATCCCCAATTTATTTAATTAGCATTAATCCTTTAATTACTCAATTAGGGTTCGGGCTACTACATAAAGTCAAGATAATTTTTCTGAATCCGAATTCAGTGATTTCCAAAAATGCCCATCCATATGTCATTTTAGAAAATTCCACTCCCTTTAGTTAAGAAGTCCAACTTCTCTTTCATTAAATTTAACTCTTTAAATTTAACTATCTCAACGGGGTTTAGTAATCCATTACTTGTGTGACCCTCAATGGTTCAGGGATACAGCTAGCCGTGGGCTCACAACTCCTTGTGACTCGGAACAACAATTTCCGACTTACCCATCGAATCATGGTAAGAGAGCCTAGCAACATCGCCCCATGATTCCCTAGGTATCACTGATAGTGCCTGCAAGAACCAGTAGATTTTGGTTAGCGTACAGTACGGTCCCTTCATCCATATATCCCGATCGAATCAACAACCATTGGTGCATCGAGAGTCGTTCGAGATTCGATAACTATGCAATGCATCTTGAAGATCAAATAGTGAAATCGCATGTGCTACTAGGAAACCGAGTAACCTAAAACACATCATGTACTCTGGCCAAATATTCGTCACACTAATATCTCCTCAGATCGCATAGGATATCCACACTCGCAACTATGTGGTGAATCCTTGACAACAAAGCATCGACTCCTATATGTGTCGTAATTGTACCCAATCCCGACACCTGATGACCCCAATAGAGTCGGTAAACGAGTCAAAGTACAGTACTAGCATATAGAGTCTCAATGATGTTTCAAGTAGTAAGGACTAATGGTGTACAACCAAAACCGCGGACTTATCCACTCAAATAATAATAACCACTTGGAAAGTCCGAATAGGGTAGTTCGATCATTCATCATATGAATATCCATTTGCATGCTTTGAATATCTCCATGTCCATTACCAATGAAACGTGGTACTTGGCATCACAAATGCTAGTCTCAATCTCGATCGATCCTTATCCTTATTAGCGGATGGCTCAATTGACTAGGAATTGTTTAGAATATACAGTGACTATAAGATGTGTTTCATAATAGTGATCTCTCTTTATTCACTATCTCATCTTACTTACACTATAGTATATTCAAGGTCTTTATCAAAACAAAAATAGTATATCACAATATAACAATATGAAGAAAGACAAAGAAAATGCCATTAATGAATGCAAATTATATTAAACAAAGATTGTTTATACATAGAGTCATAAAAGCTCTTAGCCACAAGTTGGCTAACCGGGCACCCAATCTTTCAATCTCCCACTTGCCCTAAAGCCAACTAGTCATACTACGTAATCCCATTACTTCGCGATGTTTGTCAAACAATGGTCCTGGCAAGGGCTTAGTAAGTGGATTAGCGATATTTTTTGTAGAGGCCACTCTCTCGACAGTGATGTCTCCTCTTTCCACAATCTCCCGGATGATGTGGTATTTCCTCAGTACGTGTTTGGATCTTTGATGAGACCTTGGTTCCTTTGCCTGAGCAACGGCACCAGTGTTGTCGCAGTACACCGGAACTGGACCAACAGCTTCAGGAATTACGCCCAACTCTTGGACGAAATTCCTCATCCAAACGGCCTCTTTAGCAGCAGCTGATGCTGCAATGTATTCTGCCTCAGTGGTGGAATCCGCTGTGGTGTCCTGCTTGGAACTCTTCCAAGAGACAGCACCGCCATTGAGCACGAATACAAATCCAGAGGTTGACTTCGAGTCATCCACGTAGCTTTGGAAGCTAGAGTCGGTATAGCCTTCCAATTTCAATTATCTTCCTCCATAAACCATGAATATATTCTTAGTCCTTCTCAAGTACTTAAGAATATCCTTCACGGCTTTCCAATGCATTTGACCGGGGTTGGCCTGATATCTGCTCGTGACACTCAGAGCAAAGGCTACATCCGGTCTGGTAGATATCATCCCATACATAATACTACCTATGGCTGACGCATATGCTATGTGTGTCATTTTCTCTATCTCTTCGTCAGTCTTGGGACACATAGACTTGGATAGAGAAACTCCATGACACATAGGTAGATGTCCTCTCTTGAACTCATCCATAGAAAACCTTTTCAATATGGTGTCGATGTAGGTTGCTTGAGTGAGTCCTATCATTCTCTTAGATCTATCTCTATATATCTGTATCCCTAGAATATAGGAGGCCTCACCCAAATCCTTCATCGAGAATCTACCTGATAACCATATCTTTGTTGACTGCAACATCCCTACGTCATTCCCAATGAGTAGGATGTCATCAACATAAAGCACTAAGAACGTCACCGCATCCTTAACTACTTTCTTGTACATGCACGGTTCCTCCGGGTTTTTGATGAAACCAAAGTCCTTTATTGTTTCATCAAATTTCTGGTTCCAACTTCTTGATGCTTGTTTGAGACCATAAATTGATCTCTGAAGCTTGCATACCTTATGCTCGCTTCCCATGGATGTGAAGAAATGCAGTCTTCACATCCATTTGCCATATCTCATAGTCATACCATGCTGCTATGGCAATAAGGATTCTTATGGACTTGAACATTGCGACTGGTGAAAAGGTTTTATCATAGTCAACTCCTTGTCTTTGAGTATAACTTTTTGCTATCAATCGTGCCTTGTAGGTTAGTACCTTGCCATCAGGCCCAAGTTTTCTCTTGTAGATCCATTTACACCCTATTGGAACAATTCCATCGGGAGGATCTACTAAAGACCAAACTTGGTTTGTATGCATTGAGTCTATTTCCGACTGCATAGCATCAAGCCATAAATTCGAATCCGCATCAGAAATTGCTTCCTTGAAGTTTCTTGGATCACATCCAATGTCGGGTTCACTTTGATCCCCTTCAAAAAGAAGACCATATCGAATAGGAGGTCTAGAAGTCCTCTCAGATCTCCTAGATGTAGGCATGTCCACTGAAGGTTCTTGAGGTGTGGGATCGTTATTTTGTATCTCAGGTTCTTCTCGAATTTCTTCGAGTTCCATCATCTTGTCTTTCTTATCTAATAAAAACTCCTTCTCCATGAAGGTGGCATTCCTCGAAACAAACACTTTTGTTTTAGTAGGATGATAGAAATTATATCCGATTGAATTCTTCGGATATCCTACAAAATAACATAAGGTGGATCGACTATCCAACTTATCTCCCACAGTCTGCTTCACGTAAGCAGGACATCTCCAAATCCTCAAGTACGAATACTTAGGAGCTTTTCCATTCCATAACTCGTATAGAGTTTTATTCACTGCTTTGGTGTGAACATTGTTCAACAACAACACCGCCGTTTCAAGTGCATAGCCCCAAAACGAAGGAGGGAGCTCAGTGAAGCTCATCATAGATCGAACCATGTCCAACAAAGTTCGATTGCGACGCTCCGAGACACCATTCAGCTGAGGTGTCATAGGAGGAGTCCACTGAGAGAGAATCTCATTCTCTTTTAGATAGCTCAAAAACTCGGTACTTAAGTATTCTCCACCTCGATCCGATCAAAGTGCTTTAAAACTTCTACCTTGTTTGTTTTCTACTTCAGCCTTGAATTCTTTGAACTTTTCAAATGATTCAGACTTATATTTCATTAAATATAAATACCCATACCTAGAATAATCATCAGTAAAGGTAATGAAGTAGGTGTGAACAAATTTAGTACCGATACTAAATGGTCCGTAAACATCTGCATGGATCAAATCCAACAGATTTTGACTACGCTCAGGCTTCCTTTTGAAAGGAGATTTAGTCATTTTTCCTTTTAGGCAGGACTCACAAGTAGGTAGAGATTTAATATCAGACATATCAAACATGCCCTCTCCCACCAGCTTGTTCATCCTCCTTGAGGAAATATGACCTAGCCTAGCATGCCAAAGGTTTGCTGGGTTTTGACTATCGTTTTTTCTTTTATTTGTTGTTACCGGTTTATCAATATAATTAATTGGAACGTATTTTAATTTTAAGTTATATAGATCGTTTTCAAGTTGTCCATTTCAAATCAAACATTCATTCTTGTAAATATTGCAAATCTCATTTACAAAATTACAAGAAAAACCATCTCTATCAAGCATAGAAACAGAAATAATGTTTTTAACTAAATCTGGCACAAATAAAACATCTCTCAAAAATAACTTAAAATTGTTTTGCAAAACTAAATAAACGTCTCCCACTGCTTTGGCTTCAACTCTGGAACCATTTCCGAGCCTCAGCTGGGTCTCACCCATCCTAAGCTTATGACTTCTTGTCATCACCTGCAAATCATTGCAAATGTGAGATCCACATCCGGTATCCAATACCCAAGAAGTAGTATTAAGTGAAACATTTATTTCAATGTAAAAAATACCCTTTGCAGTTCGCAACTGCTCGAGGTATTCCTTGCAGTTACGTTTCCAATGACCGGGTTTCTTGCAGTGGCAAACATCTCCAGATATGTTCACGTTTGAAGCTTTTGTCTTGCCCTTCTTCTGTGGTACAATTTTCTTGGGTGGGGCAAAACGTTTCTTACCCTTTCCACTTGGCCCCTTCTTGAAGTAAGAAGAGGAGTCAACCAAGAGTACCGGTTTTTCCTTCTTTAATTTGGCCTCATAAGACACAAGCATATTGACCATCTCTTCAAGGGTGGCCTCTATCTTGTTCATATTGAAGTTCACCACAAATCCGTCAAACGATGAAGGAAGAGAAAGAAGTAACAAGTCCGCGTTTAGTTCATGCTCCAAAGTCAAATCGAGTGTTACCAACTTTTCAATGAGCCCAATCATGTGTACCCCATGCTCACGGACCAAAGTCCCATCTCGCATGCGGCATGTCATGAGCTCTTTGACAGTGGCATACCTCTCCGACCTTGACTGAGCTCCAAAAAGTTCCTCGAGGTGCATGTGTATGTCAGCAGCATTCACATTATCCTCAAATCGCCTCTGGAGTTCATCATACATTGAAGCTTGCATATAGCATTTAGCCTTGATATCATGGTCCCACCATTGATCAAGTTTTTCCAATTCTTCCGGACTTATATTAGCCGGTGCTTCCTTTGGAGGATTCTTTTCTAACACGTAGAAAATTTTCTCCGAGTTTAGAACAATCTTTAATTTACGGAATCATTCCGTATAGTTTGCGCTAGTCAATTTGTTTTGTTCGAGAATTGAGTATAGTGGATTTCGCGAATTCATTGTAATGAAATACTGAAAAGAAACAGACAATAATCAGTGATTGTTTAATTAATTTACTAAGACATAAAATATGGCGAGATTTAATTTTATGAATTTCACTCCCACTATTTTAACAATTTCACTACCCTCTAGTGAAAACGGGAAACTTGTTTCCTTAGTGGGAACATGGAGTCCAATTGACAAACTATAGTCCCGAATAATATCAGCCAACCATAATTTTCAAAAGGTAGAGCTCAATTGCTTCCAAAGCAATTCCCATGTTTTTACCTCATGTCCAATAAGAGCCCAATAATATGACGCCGTTTATTGTGACATGTCAAGATAACCCATCAATATTATGTTGTGATGGACGGTCGCCATGTGGATCCCCAATAATATGAGTCAATCCCATGGGAGTTCCACCCAACTTACAACATGTATCGATCCAATGTACAGCTTTCCGACGAACGGGCCCCCCCAATAATATGAGCCGGACCGTGCCCGCGGGTAGCATCTCATACATTGATCGTTGATGGAAGGTAGGAACATTTAAACAATATTTAAATTCCCTTTTGTTAATCTTGATATCAATTTTAAATCATATTTAAAATGAGGGATTTTTAATTTTGAAAAAATTGTCTCATCATTTTAATGTTTGTATGCTTGCGGGATTCATACAATTTATTCTAAACATGCATACAAAAATAATATCATATATTATATTTAGGATGATCGACTCCAATACTAATCGACCCGTGGTTGTCAATCATGAGTCTAAGTCCAATCCTAGGTGATATGCAAGTATGCAATGCAATCCTATTACATTGAACTTCCAATTTACATTTCTTCGGTCTTTATTGTCTGCTGGGCCCACCTTTGTCTTCAAATCTTTATCTCCCACTAAGTCTAATGAATTTACAATAAATTTCGATGAAAAGTAGGGGATACATATTTAAGGGTGGGAACGGGCCATAAATCAGACCCACTTTTTATTACAAATGACAATTCAAATTGGGCCATAAACCAAGCCCATTAAGTTAACCCAACAACAATAACAACAAATGTAAATAACCTAACATACACCTACAAAATTGGTCATGACAATCGATCATCCTTTTATCCAATAATTAATT
Organism: Henckelia pumila; assembly: GCF_033568475.1. Taxonomy (NCBI): domain Eukaryota; kingdom Viridiplantae; phylum Streptophyta; class Magnoliopsida; order Lamiales; family Gesneriaceae; genus Henckelia; species Henckelia pumila. Next base: position 61,415,132 of record NC_133123.1, read on the forward strand.
CCATAATTAAATAATTGGATAACATGCAACGACATCATAATTAAAAAGATAAAATCAAATTTTATCTCATCATTTCATAAGATCATATCTTATCATCAATTGTACCAAATAATTAATTTTATAAAATCTAATTTAATGGATAAAATTTATAAATTTTCAAAAAATTCAAATTTATCCAAAAATCAATTTTAAAGATTTCGGACTCAAACAATTTGATCCGATGCCTCGTGGACCAATCAAAAACAATTTTCGATCGGAACAAAAACTAAAATTTCAAAAATTTTAAAAAAAAATCCAAAAAATCAAATTTTAAAATTTCCGGACATTCCCGGGCAGCCCTCCTCCACGTGGGATAGGGCTGCCCATGTGGAGGTGGGCAGCTCGTCGCTGCCCCTGGGCAGCGATCAAATCGCTGCCCCGGGCAGCGACGCTCGCTGCCCGATTGCCCTTGTTTTCCTTCAAATTTAATTTTAAAAATTTTTCGTTTTGTTTCAAAAAACCGAGGCTAAAAATTTTGTACAATCGATTAATTTTAATCTTTTGATCAAAGTTTATGACCTGGCTCTGATACCACTGTTGGAACACACGTTCTCTGATCACACGGATGTGATACCCGGAGCAGCGGAAGTTTAAAATTTTATTTTTCGATATGGAACGATTCCATATCGTGGGTATCAAATCCAAACGATTAAAATCTTGCAAGTAAAAATATAAATTCACAATTAAATATTTTTACCTCTTCAAGCTAAGGCTTGATTATGGACTCCAACAGATTTAATCTGCTCTTGTTGTAAATCCCGGGAACCGATGACTCGCTCGATCAATCTTCGGAATTAGGTCAACGAATAGAAAACAGAAACCCTTTGATTGATTGCACTAGAAATCAATCAGATGTTTATCATAGAGAATAAACAGATTTGATCTGTCAATTCAAAAAGTGACTTTTCAGAAAAATCACAGATCGAATTTTCTCAAAAGGAGTAAGGGAACTTTCGAAAAATCCCCTTAGAAATTATATGTGAGTATTTAGAAAATACCAAGGAGGAATCAATGTCTTATTTTTGAAATTATACACATATATATATATATACATATAATTTCTAGACTAGATTAAGTTATAATTATATTAGGACACTAACTCCTTAGGGCCCACAATTCATAACTTAAGCCCAACAAGCCAAACTCGTTATTATAGAAATTAATATAAAATTCATCATGACTCCGATTGATAAACCGATTTCACCAATGTGCACAGAAACCATTTCTGCACATTTTAAAGTCAAAATAATTTTTCTGAATCCGAATTCAGTGATTTCCAAAAATGCCCATCCATATGTCATTTTAGGAAATTCCACTCCCTTTAGTTAATAAGTCCAACTTCTCTTTCATTAAATTTAACTCTTTAAATTTAACTATCTCAACGGGATTTAGTAATCCATTACTTGTGTGACCCTCAATGTTTCAGGGATACAACTAGCCGTGGGCTCACAACTCCTTGTGACTCGAAACAACAATTTCCGACTTACCCATCGAATCATGGTAAGAGCGCCTAGCAACATCGCCCCATGATTTCCTAGGTATCACTGATAGTGCCTGCAAGAACCAGTAAATTTTGGTTAGCGTACAGTACGGTCCCTTCATCCATATATCCCGATTGAATCAACAACCATTGGTGCATCGAGAGTTGTTCGAGATTCGATAACTATGCAATGCATCTTGAAGATCAAATAGTGACATCGCATGTGATACTAGGAAACCGAGTAACCTAAAACACATCATGTACTCTGGCCAGAGATTCATCACACTAATATCTCCTCAGATCGCATAGGATATCCACACTCGCAAGTATGTGGTGAATCCTTGACAACAAAGCATCGACTCCTATATGTGTCGTAACTGTACCCAATCCCGACACCTGATGACCCCAATAGAGTCGGTAAACGAGTCAAAGTACAGTACTAGCATATAGAGTCTCAATGATGTTTCAATTAGTAAGGACTAATGGTGTACAACCAAAACCGCGAACTTATCCACTCAAATAATAATAACCACTTGGAAAGTTCGAATAGGGTAGTTCGATCATTCATCATATGAATATCCATTTGCATGCTTTGAACATCTCCATGTCCATTACCAATGAAACGTGGTACTTGGCATCATAAATGCTAGTCTCAATCTCGAGCGAACCTTATCCTTATTAGCGGATGGCTCAATTGACTAAGAACTGTTTAGAATATACAGTTACTATAAGATGTGTTTCATAATAGTGATCTCTCTTTATTCACTATCTCATCTTACTTACACTATAGTATATTCAAGGTATTTATCAAAACAACAATAGTATATCACAATATAACAATATGAAGAAAGACAAAGAAAATGCCATTAATGAATGTAAATTATATTAAACAAAGATTGTTTATACATAGAGTCATAAAAGCCCTTAGCCACAAGTTGGTTAACCGGGCACCCACTCTTTCAGTCAACCCTCCGCTCTGGGGTAAAAGAGGAAGAGATCAATCTTAGGACCAACACAGACAAGGGAAAATCTAAGATTGATACTAATCCAGCTGTCATTTCTCCATTTCAGGTTTCTCAACAAAGATGGGAGAAATTAAGTACAAGAAGTGAAATCAACCCGACCACTTGCTGGGTTTATGTTGCAGGGATATATCCAAGGGTTTGGCTAAAAAATAATATCCATCCTAAGGATGTAAAGCTATGATACGAATTTGGGGCTTTAACCTCAGTTTATACAACTTCACCAGGCTTCCAGGAATTTTTTGTTGGATGTGTCTTGTAATCTTGCTATTCAATTGAATCCAAAAGAATTTCTTGATGATCAATTGGAAATTAAAAATTTGAGTGATATGACTGAAAAAAAAGAGTGATGAAAAAAGTGAGATAGCCATAGAAAAAGAAAAATATGAAAAAAATTGAAAGAAAAGAGGTCGATAAAAAAATATATATGGCCCAAAAGAGTGAGTTGCGAGAGATTTTACATGTGCATACTCCACTTGTGTTGATTTTCTATAAGGATATTCTCCTTAACACAAGTGATATATCCGTAAATCTTCCGAGCAGTGTTATTTCTCTCTTGCAGGAATTTGAAGAATTATTTTCAGAGGATCTACCTCAAGGATTACCACCTTTTAGGGGAATTGAGCATCAAATTGATCTTGTGCCCGGAATTGCATTGCCGAATCGTCCAGCTTATAGAAGTAACCCGAAGGAAACAAAAGAGCTACAAAGGCAAGTAAGTGAACTTCTCGATAAGGGATTTTTGCGTGAGTCTATATATCCTTGTGTTGTGCCTATTTTATTGGTTCCTAAGAAAGACGGTTCATGGAGAATGTGTGTGGATTGTAGAGTCATTAACAATATTACCATCAATTATAGGCATCCTATTCCTAGACTAGATGATATGTTGGATGAATTGCATGGTTTTAGCATCTTTAGTAAAATTAATCTTAAAAGTGGTTACCATCAAATTCGGATGAGAGAAGGTGATGAATGGAACACTTCTTTCATACGGATCATGAGTCTTTGAAACATCTCAAAGGACAAAAAAATTTGAATAAGAGACATGCCAAGTGGGTGGCGTTTGTAGAGACTTTTCCCAACATTATCAAGTACAAGCAAGGGAAGGAAAATGTGGTAGCCGATGCTCTATCGCGAAGGTATGTGCTTATATCTACTCTAGATTCTAAGTTTTTGGGAATTGAGTATGTGAAGGAGTTGTATGCCAATGATCTTGATTTTGGTGAGATTTATGCATCATGTTTGCATGGTCCAAAGGATAAATTTTTTATGCATGATGGATACTTTTTTAAGAAAGATAAGTTGTGTGTGCCTAAATCGTCCATTCGTGAGTTACTTGTTAGGGAATCACATGGGGGTGGTTTTATAATAGCCCATAACTAAAATCAGTGATTAAGGGATTAATCAACGCTAATTAAATAGATTGGGGTACCGGACGGATCGGAAGCTCCGATGTAGGATCGGACGTTCCGATCGAGATTGGAAGCTCCGATGCAGGATCGGAAGCTCCGATGGTATTACGTCAGGCATGACATGTGGCAGGATCGGAAGCTTCGATTGCCCCTATCATAAGTCAACCAGAGATATTTTGACACGTGGTGGATAACGATGTTCGGAAGCTCCGATGGCAGGATCGGACGTTCCGATCGATGTCTATAAATAGAAGGCCAAGGCTTCACTTTCATTTGCCAATTCCGAGTTTTCCTTTCCATTCTAGTCCTATTGGAGTAGTTCTAGTCTTCCTAGGCTTGACCCGGGGGTTGGCGAGGCGTTCAATAGTCGTAGCGGAGTTGTGCCCAAGTTCTGGTGGCATCGACATTAAAGGGCTAACGACGGACGAAGGAATAGCTTTTGCTTCCTATAAATATTTAGGAGTATGCAATAGCTTAGTTAAGGCTTTTAGAGCACTATAATGATAGTAGTATCATTTGGCAGTGTAGAGCAGACTATAGGCGTGGACCTAGAGTTGGTAGAGTTTGCACTGATTTGAGGTACGAAAGTACTGTTCGAGATATCTTGACTGAGTATGCATGTATTATGTGACTGCATGGTTTATATGTCATTGATTTATGCTGCATTCATTTGCATACTGAGCTATCTCCTTCGAGATGTCTATTAGTAGGGTTGTACCCTATCCTGTTAGTGGATGGACTTCCATGTCTTTGGGTCCGGTAAATCCACTGGTATTATGGTATGGGAGCCACCTCCTGAAGCGACGGCACAGCGTGCTACATACCAGGGTCCGGTCTGTCTCTGTTATCTGATCTTTGACCTCGAGTTATAGGGAGTTCACTTTGCATGCATGTATACTCATACTCTCGTACTGAGCGTTTTATGCTCACATCTCGTACTCTGTGTTTCTGAACACCCTATTCCATGGGGCAAGTTTGCGATTGGACGAGGCGGGTGGATCCAAGAGGGGCTAGGCAGTGGTTGGTCAGCTGGAGCTTCGCCTAGGTTTTATTCTGTTGTTATTTGGATTAATACAGCTGTTCGATATGGTTGTATAATATTTGGGTATTTATAGATTCCTTGCCTTGGGATTGTATATTGTTTATGGTTTCCGCAGTTTTATTCTGATATCCATTTAATTAAGTTAATTCCATGCCTAAGTTCTGTTTAGTAGGTGATCCAGGTAAGGGTCAATACATTTATGGTATCAAAGCATGCAAAGTATTCTTGGGATTTAGATTCTACATAAAGATAACCGTTAGGTTAATTTTGTAGATGGCAGATCATGACGACCAGAGTTCTCATGGCAGTATTGGTGGGCGTATGGGTGATGCCGACCGGGAGCCTCGTCGGGAACGCCGCCATCGTCATCGAGATGAGGACCGTTTCAGTGTACGCCGATTCTTGCAAATGGGGCCTAAGCCCTTGGTTGGAGGTGAGTCTTCGGAGGATGCGGAGAACTGGTTAGACCGCATGGAGATGACTTTTCAGACTTTCCAATGCACCGAGGAGCAGAAGATGGAGACCCTTGGTTATCTTCTGGATGGACGTGCGCGTAGATGGTGGAGGTTTACTTCTGCACCTTTTGTTGTGGCGAGAGGAGTGGCCACCTGGGCCGAGTTCCGCAAAGCTTTTCAGAAGCTATATTTTCCTCCTGCACTCCGTCAGTCAAAGGCGGGCGAGCTACTGAGTCTGCGACAGGGAGCTTTTTCTATTGATGAGTATCAGCAGAAGTTCTTTGATCTGCTATCCTATTGCCCCGAGATTGCCGACAGCTCCGAGATGAAGTATAATCTATTCCTTCAGGGCCTTAACCCTGAGATCCATGACCGTGTGGCGGTTGGTGACGATATGTCCTACGAGGGTTTGGTGAGCCGTTGTCACCAGGCGGAGGACAGCATTCGGCAGAACAGGTCTTTCTCTCAGTCGAGACCTGCTAGTTTTTTGGGTCCCCGTGCCCAATCTTTCAAGAAGTCTGGATCTACTTCTTCTTCCTCTGGCTCTGCTGGTGTTGTCCGTTTCGGAAAGAAGGACAAGTGTGATCACTGTGGGAAGAACCATCCATCCGACAAGTGCCGTAGAGCTTCTGGAGCTTGTTTCCATTGTGGAGAGACTGGTCATATCCGGAGGGATTGTCCACTATCTGGGGGAGGCGGTTCTGGTTCTGGTTCAGGATCTAGTTCTCAGGCCACCGTTCAGCAGAGGTTGCAGGGACAGCTTGCTGGGAGTTCTCATTTGAGGCCACGAGCTCCTGTCCAGGTGTTTGCCCTGAGACATGATCAGGCAGTGGAGGAGAATGAGAAAGTCATCGCAGGTACATTTCTGCTTTATGGTATACCTTCTCTTGTACTTATTGACACTGGTGCATCTCATTCCTTCATTTCTGCACGTTTTTTTAAGAGGCATAAGTTACCATGCATTGCGCTAGACGTAGTGATGTCTGTTTCTACTCCGACGGGCCAATCTACTTTGGCTAAGCGTCTAGTGATGGGTTGCCCTTTAGAATTCGAGGGGAACATTCTGTTAGCAAATCTCATGGTTCTTGCGATGGACGACTTTGATTGCATTCTGGGAATAGATATGTTGACTACCTATCGAGCTTCAGTGAACTGCTATAAGATATTAGTATGCTTTCATCCGGAGGGGAGTGATAGCTGGTTTTTCTATGGAGAGGGAGCGCGACCCCCGATGCCTTTGGTATCAGCTTTGAGAGCCTGTCGAGCTCTAGAGTCTGGCGGGGAAGGGTACCTTATCTATGCAGTTGATTTGTCCTCTAAGAGTATTGGGATAGAGAGTATTCCTATTGTGGATGAATTCCCAGATGTATTTTCTGATGAGATTCTGGTTTTTTCTCCTGTTAGGGAAGTCGAGTTTGGCATAGAGTTGATGTCGGGTACTTCGCCTATTTCTCGAGCACCGTATCGTCTGGCTCCGTCAGAGATGCGTGATTTGAAGAATCAGCTACAAGATCTGTTGGACAAGGGGTACATTCGTCCTAGTGTATCTCCTTAGGGAGCTCCTGTTCTATTCGTGAAGAAGAAGGATGGGTCTATGTGGCTATGCATTGACTATCGGCAGCTGAATCGAGTCACTGTGAAGAACAAGTATCCTTTGCCTCGTATTGATGACTTGTTTGATCAGCTGCAGGGCACTTCAGTTTACTCCAAGATTGACTTGAGATCTGGGTATCATCAGTTGAGAGTCCGAGATCAGGACGTAGCCAAGACTGCATTTCGTACTCGCTATGGGCATTACGAGTTTCTAGTGATGCCATTTGGTTTGATTAATCCGCCGGCTATATTTATGGATCTGATGAACCGTGTCTTCAGGGAGTATTTGGACAAGTTTGTCGTGGTCTTCATTGACAACATCTTGGTGTATTCGCGTAATATGGAAGAGCATGTTTCTCACTTGCGGTTGGTACTACAGACTCTTCGGGATGAGCAGTTGTACGCAAAGCTGAGCAAGTGTGAGTTTTGGATGGATCGAGTGGTCTTTCTTGGCCATATCATATCCAGGGAGGGGATTTCTGTTGATCCAAGAAAGATTGAGGCGGTGCTTAATTGGTCGCGACCGATGACGGTTGCTGAGATCCGTAGCTTTCTGGGTCTAGCAGGATATTATCGTCGCTTCATTTTGAATTTCTCTCAGCTAGCTTGACCTTTGACGCAGCTTACCCGCAAGGGTGTGGATTTCGAGTGGTCCTCCGAGTGTGAGGAGAACTTCTATGAGCTTCGACGGCGGTTGACTTCTGCGCCGGTGTTGGCATTACCATCAGGATCTGGAGGGTATGTGGTGTACACTGATGCTTCTCTTTAGGGGTTAGGTTGTGTCCTGACTCAGAATGGGCATGTGATCGCATACGCTTCTAGACAACTGAAGCTTCACGAGGACAACTATCCATGAAACGACCCTAACTCTATAATTATTAAATAAATAAATATGCGGAAATTTTTTTTTTTATATATATATATACTTACTAAATAAAATATGCACATATATGCCCATACATACATGCACAGAATAAAAAGATTTAAAATAAATAAATAAATAACTTAAATAAAAATTTCATTCTTTAAATAAAATAAATATCTGAGTCAAACATTTAATTAAAAATACTGCATAAGAAAAATGATGTAAAAATTGCATGCACTGACAATATTCAATAAAATATTCAAAACTCACAACCACTGAAAAATAATATAAAATGTGTAACATGCTGACATAATCAAAAACATGCAAAGTGACTCAGACATCTATCACGGTCACGGGGTCACTGCATGTCCGCTCATATGTCCTCGCCGCCGGTAGGAGCTACCTCCTCCTCTACGAACTCACCTGCACCATACCAGTGTAGTGAGCCTAGAGGCCCAACATGCTAACATAACAAGGGTTTAAAATAATTTAAAACAATTAAATATTAATACATAACATATACATGAATGAGCATGCTTAAAAATATCATGGCATAAACATAACTTAAATTAACTTAAATAACATAATACATACATATTGTTGAGCAATTAAATTTCTAACATCGCATGGTTGTATCCGTAGTGTAACCTTAAATCATACATTAAATACTGATCAGCGTGGAAACCAACGTACGTGGCGGTGACGAATCACCTCTTAAATTGGCAGTAAACTGCCCTTCAATAGTTCACATATGGGGACGAATCCCCCTTAAATTGTCACACTACTTCAACTTCCAACATAAAATATTTTATTATTGCTCAACCTTAAACATTTAATTATGCATAAAATTATTTCATGAATGCATGTACTTAAATAAAATGTGTGTCCTTCATATATACTTAATTTAATTTCTTACTAACATATAAATATTAAAATAACTTCAATGCATAAAAATAATTAAATATATAATCAGGACACATGCAAATTTCTCATGGATTGTACTGGACTGCTGGCCCTACACTCTCAAGCCCATTTACTTAAATTTGGCTCATTAACACTGAGACTGGCCCATTAACATACTTAAGCTCATTAACACATTTCTAAGCCCAATTAATTTTCTTAAGCCCATTAAATAATTAATCTGGCCCAATGGGCCCAAAAGCCCAAAGACTGGCCCAATAATTTCCATGGACCCCCAAGGCCCATAAAATTAATGGACTCCCTTAATTAAATTAATTAAGCCAAAAATAAATAATTTGACTCAAAATAATTAATGGAACCCAATTAAATTTTTGAGATTTAATTAGGCCCATTTAACACTTAAACTTAAATAATATCTTAAAAATAAAATACCCGAGCCCGGCCCACCGAACCCGGACCCGGACCACCTGACCCGACCCTACTACCTACCAGACCCGAACCAGGCCCTTGACCCGACCCGGAACCAAGCCTAGCACCTAAACCCGACGGCCCCCCCCCCTTGTTTCTGCTGCGCACGCGGGCAGCAGCCCTTCTAGGGCTGCTGCCGCCCTGCTCCGGCCACCCCTGGCCGGAGCCCCGTCGCCCAAACGTAGTCCACGTCTGGGCGGTCCTAACCAGACCAAGACCCCGACCCCATGCAGCCCAAGGAACCCAGCTTGAGCCCCCTTCCACGAACCCTAACTGCGCACCCCATGGAGGTCGATCTGCACCAACTCCAAACCTGGGCTCGTTTGGCTCGAACCACTCAAACCACTCGAGTCCAGACCACCCTCTCTCGACCTAGGGACCCTCAACCAGCAGCTAGAACAACCATGGCTAGTAAAAACGTGAACATGATCAACAATTTCAAGAACCATATGCATACATCAATACCGATTGAATTTCTAAAAGAAAACTTAAATAAAAATCGATGCATACACACACACACTATAACAACTGATATGGTACAAAAAATAGCGAAGGAATCATGCCTTTCACCGAAGAATTAAAAGAACGAAATTGCGTAGACGTTTCCGGGACGACGGGACGAAGATGGCTTGCTTTGGACCTTCAAAACGTGGCTATGGAGTCTCCTTGGCTGTTGACACAATGAAGAAGATTATGGAGAGTGGAGGTGGGGCGGCTGATGGTGAAGGGCGTGGGGTTGGGGGTAGGTTTAGTCTAGGTTTTAAAATAGGTTAATAATTTAGAATAAAAATAATTAGGTAGATAATATAACATACAAATAAGATTTTAAACTTTTAAAATACCTACTAATCAAAAAAAAAAACATAAATCCCGAAATTATAATTTTTGGGAATTTTAAAGATAATAAAAAGTCAATATTTTGGCTTAATTTAAATAAAAACGGACTCCTAAAAATATATAAAATTAAATACTAAAAATTTTGAGGAAATAAAACTCAAAATAATATTTTTGGGCTCCTAAAAGACTCATAAAATAATTTGGGTGGAAAGTTGTCATCTCGTCCGTCCACGGTTCCGTCAACGCGATAAAATAATTAAATATCCATAAATCATGAAAATCACTAATTATGGGTTAAATGCTTAAAAATAACTTAAATCATGCACAAATAATTCACATAATTATTTAACCCATAAATCACAAATTTAAATAATTAAATATCCTAATTATGCATGCGGATTTACGTATTTAAAAATACCGGGTGTTACAATCCAGTCCATGATTTGGAGTTAGCAGCCATTGTGTTCGCTTTGAATATCTGGCGTTATTATCTGTATGACGAAAAATTTGAGATCTTCACCGACCATAAGAGTCTCAAGTATTTGTTCACTCAGGCGGAGTTGAACATGAGGCAGAGACGTTGGATGGACTTGCTTAAGGACTATGATTGCGAGATTAAGTATCATTCGGGAGCTGCTAATCTCACCGCTGATGCTTTGAGTCGCAAGGTGCGACTATCCGCACTTCAGACTTGTTCGATGTCTAGTGCGATCAGTGACTGTTGTACTTCAGGATATACTTTCAAGCATAAGAAAGGTATGCAGGGTATCCAGATGTTTGCGATATTATCTGAGCCAGCTTTGTATTCACGGATTCGAGATGCTCAGATGTCTGATTCGAAGACCCAGCGTTTAGCTCGTCTAGCTAACGAGGGTAGCTCGTCTGGATTTCATTATCAGTCAGATGACATTCTATGTTTGTCTGGTAGGCTTGTGATTCCGCAGGATGTAGAGTTGCGAGAGGAGATTTTGTCTCAGGCGCATCGTACTAAGTTGAGTATTCATCCTGGGAGCAACAAGATGTACAAGGATCTACGTACTCGTTTCTGGTGGAAGGGAATGAAACGCAGTGTTTATCAGTTTGTTTCGAGATGTTTGGTGTGTCAACAGGTCAAGGCAGAGCACCGATGACTTGGAGGATTACTTCAAAGTCTGCCTATTCCTGAATGGAAATGGGAGTTAATCACAATGGACCGATATCCCCGAGAAACTGTGATGCTATCTGGGTTGTGGTGGACCAACTCACCAAGTCAGCGCATTTCATTGCCTATAGCCGGGAGTACAATGTGGATCGTATGGCTCGGTTGTACATTCAGGAGATCGTTCGACTTCATGGAGTGCCTGTGAGAATTGTCAGCGATCGGGACCCCAGGTTTACTTCTAGAATCTGGGGGAGTGTTCAGCGTGCGATGGGTACTACTCTCAGTTTGAGTACTGCCTATCATCTGGAGACTGATGGTCAGTCAGAGCGCACTATCCGTACTTTGGAGGATATTCTTAGAGCGTGCGTCATGGTTTTTGGTTCAGCCTGGCAGGATCATTTGCCATTGATCGAGTTCACGTACAACAACAACTATCATACTAGCACTGGGATGGCACCTTTTGAGGCATTGTACGGGCGACGTTGTCGTACTCCACTCTTCTGGGAATAAGTGGGGGAGAGACAGGCTGAGGGACCGAAGTTTATCCAGCAGGCAGTAGACATTATTGATCAGATCAAGAAACGGATTAAGACTGCACAGGATCGTCAGGCCAGCTATGCTAACACCAAGCGTAGGCCTTTGCAGTTCGATGTCAGGGAGAAAGTGTTTTGAGAGTGTCACCTTTCCGTAGAATTCTCAGATTTGGCCTTAAGGGCAAGTTGTCTCCCAGGTTTATCGGTTCGTTTGAGATCTTGGAAAGCATTGGAGATTTGGCTTATCGACTAGCTTTGCCACCGCATCTTTCCAGTATTCACGACGTGTTCCACGTATCTCTGTTGCAACGGTTTGTGGCGGATGAGTCTCATATTCTGCAGCGGTCTGAGGTTCAGGTGAGCAAGGATTTGACCTATGTTGAGAAACCTATTCGTATCCTGGATCATAAGGATAAGGTTTTGCGGAACAAAGTCATTACTCTGGTTTTAGTTCAGTGGCAGCGTCGAGGCACTGAGGAAGCTACTTGGGAGCTTGAGGACAGGATGCGTGAAGACCATCCTGAGTTATTTTGATTTCATTCTTAAGTTGTATTCAGTTGCAAACTCTGTAAACGTTTGATTTGAATAAAGAATGTTTCTGATTTCTGTATTACATTCGGTACTTAAGATCTGATTTCGAGGACGAAATATCTTAAGTAGGGGAGAATGTAGTAGCTCGTAACCAAAATCAGTGATTAAGGGATTAATCAACGCTAATTAAATAGATTGGAGTACCGGACGGATCGGAAGCTCCGATGCAGGATCGGACATTCCGATCGAGATCGGAAGCTCCGATTCAGGATCGGAAGCTCCGATGGTATTACGTAAAGCATGACGTGTGGCAGGATCGGAAGCTTCGATCGCCCCTATCCGAAGTCAACCAGTGATATTTTGACACGTGGTGGATAACGATGTTCGGAAGCTCCGATGGCAGGATCGGACGTTCCGATCGAAGATCGGAAGTTCCGATCGTTGTCTATAAATAGAAGGCCGAGGCTTCACTTTTATTTGCCAATTGCGAGTTTTCCTTTCCATTCTAGTCCTATTGGAGTAGTTCTAGTCTTCCTAGGCTTGACCCGGGGGTTGGCGAGGCGTTCGATAGTCGTAGCGGAGTTGTGCCCAGGTTCTGGAGGCATCGACATCAAAGGGCTAACGACGGACGAAGGTATAGCTTTTGCTTCCTATAAATATTTAGGAGTATGCAATATCTTAGTTAAGGCTTTTAGAGCACTATAATGATAGTAGTATTATTTGGCAGTGTAGAGCAGACTATAGGCATGAACCTAGAGTTTTTAGAGCTTGCACTGATTTGAGGTACGAAAGTACTGTTCGAGATATCCTGACTGAGTATGCATGTATTATGTGACTGCATGGTTTATATTTCATTGATTTATGCTGCATTCATTTGCATACTGAGCTATCTCCTTCGAGATGTCTATTAGTAGGGTTGTACCCTATCCTGTTAGGGGATGGACTTCCATGGCTTTGGATCCGGTAAATCCACTGGTATTATGGTATGGGAGCCACCTCCTGAAGCGACGGCACAGCGTGCTACATACCAGGGTCCGGTCTGTCTCTGTTATCTGATCTTTGACCTCGAGTTATAGGGAGTTCACTTTGCATGCATGTATACTCATAGTCTCGTACTGAGCGTTTTATGCTCACGTCTCGTACTCTGTGTTTCTGGACACCCTATTCCATGGGGCAGGTTTGCGATTGGACGAGGCGGGTGGATCCAAGAGGGGCTAGGCAGTGGTTGGTCTGCTGGAGCTTCGCCTAGGTTTTATTCTGTTGTTATTTGGATTAATACAGCTGTTCGATATGGTTGTATAATATTTGGGTATTTACAGATTCCTTGCCTTGGGATTGTATATTGTTTATGATTTCCGCAGTTTTATTCTGATATCCGTTTAATTAAGTTAATTGCATGCCTAAGTTCTGTTTAGTAGGTGATCCAGGTAAGGGTCACTACAGGTTTGATGAGACATTTTGATGTGGCTAAAACTTATGACACTTTGCATGAACATTTTTATTGTCCACATATGAAGCATGATTTTGATAACATTTGTGAGAGGTGTGTGACTTGTAGGAAAGCTAAGTCTAAGACACAACCACATGGATTGTATACTCCACTTCCTGTTCCTAGTGAACCATGGGTAGACATTTCTATGGATTTTGTTTTAGGATTACCGAGGTCTAAGAAGGGGAGGGATTCTGTGTTTGTGGTGGTTGATAGATTTTCAAAAATGGCTCATTTCATTGCGTGTCATAAATCTGATGATGCATCTCATGTTGCAGACTTGTTCTTTAATGAAATTTTTAGATTGCATGACATGCCTAGAAGTATTGTGTCTGATAGAGATACTCGTTTCTTGAGATACTTTTGGAAAACATTATGGTGCAAACTTGGTACTAAACTACTGTTTTCGACTACATGTCATCCTCAAACGGATGGTCAAACTGAGGTTGTTAATAGGACGTTAGGAACTTTGTTGCGTACTATAATCAAAAATAATTTGAAGAGTTGGGAAGAATGTTTGCCATTTGTTGAGTTTGCATATAATCGTAGTGTGCATTCTACTACGAATTTTTCGCCATTTGAAATTATGTATGGTTTTAATCCTTTAACCCCAATGGATTTAATGTCTTTGCCTATTAGTGAGAGGGTTAACATGGATGGAAAGAAAAAGGCTGAATTTGTTAGAAATTTGCATGAGAAAGTTAAGGCGAACATTGAAAATAAGAACTTGCAATACACAAAGCAAGCAAATAAAGGTAAAAAGAGGGTTGTATTTGAAGCGGGTGATTGGGTGTGGTTGCATTTGAGGAAGGAGCAGTTTCCAGAAAAAAGACGTTCAAAGCTTCTACCTAGGGGTGATGGACCTTTCCAAGTTTTGGAGCGGATCAATGACAATGCCTACAAATTAGACTTGCCAGATGAGTATAATGTAAGTACTACTTTTAATGTTTCTGACTTGACGTTTTTTGATGTAGGTGATGATCGAGATTTGAGGTCAAATCCTTTTCAAGAAGGGGAGGATGATGCAATCATGGATAGCTCGCATGTTGATTACGTGGCTAAGGACCCGTTGGAGATGCCAAGAGGACCAATTACAAGAGGTCGAGCTAAGAGATTCAAAGTTGCGCTTCAATTGTTAATGATGAATTGTCAAGAAGGTATTGGAATGCTTGAAGATCACTTTAAGGGATGTTACCATATTATTGAAGTCCAAAGAAGTCAAGAAAGTGGAGAAAATATCAAAGCAAATACAAAAATAAGTGACATAGTCCGTGAAACATGCGCGCCTGCGCCTTGTTCCACGCGTGCCCGCGTGTCCTTGCAATTTTAAAGATTGAGGACAGAACTTTGTGCACGCCCGCGCCTGTCTATCGCGCGCCCGCGCCTGTTCCAAGTGTTTTTAAGATTTCCAGACAGCACCTTGTGCGCGCCCGCGCCTGCGTTCTCTTTCACACAGTTTGGCATTTTGTGTGTGTGCGAGACTTTTTGATATTTTGGCATTATTTTTCATATTTTGAGTCTTTTAATTATATTAGGAAACTTTTAGGAGATATCTTTTATATCTTTAGATATATTTTGAATTATTTTGCGATATCTTTTATTATTTTGTAATTGTATTATAAATACAATAAACACATTCATTATTGATATACAATACAGATTATTGATTATTCAAACTAAAATTCTCTCTAGAATTTTGCTTAAGGCTTTTAGCTTTAATTCAAATCAAACTTATCAAAGTGTCAAAACTTTGTGGCATTTGTCAATCGATTTTCACTTGGGTTGTCAAAGACAGGTTCCTTTGAAGGTCTAATTGAATTATTTATTGTTTTCTATCGTGATTCTCTGTTTCTAGTTACGGGTTCAACTAGAGGTGGAGATCCAAATCTGTTAAAGTCGGGACAAAATATTTGATTTTTTTTGTATTCGAATTAAGGGTGCGATTCACTATAATCGTGCTACTGATGCAAAATCTTGGATGCATGAAAGGCAAGCACAATTATAGCGAATCGCACCCTCAATTCGAATACAAAAGAAATCAAATATTTTGTCCCGACTTTTGAAACAAGTAAAAATTTGGAACTCCACCTCTAGTTGAACCCGTAACTAGCAACAGAGAATCACGATAGAAAACAATCAATAATTCAATTAGACCTTCAAAGGAACCTGTCTTTGACAACCCAAGTGAAAATCGACTGACAAACGCCACAAAGTAATTAAACTTTGATAAGTTTGATTTTTGATAAAAACAAAGCAAAGCTTTGGAAAAATTCTAGAGAGAATTTTTAATGATTGATAAAAATCAATAATTCAATAACTTCAATAATAATATGTCTCTCATGAATGAGAAATTTACAATATATAAAATAAATAAACTAGGAATCCTAATAGAATTAGACTAAAGATTTTTTAGTTGGATTATAATTCCAAAATCCTAAAGATAATGCAAAATAATGCAAACGATATCAAAGATATCTTCTAGAAGTTTTACTAATAGACTTATAAGACTCAAAATAACACAATATAGCAAAATATATCAAAAATACTCAAAATTTCATGCACACACACTACATACCAAAGTGTGTGTTTTCGGAACGGCGCGAGCGCGCGGGTGCGCATATGGTTATGTCTAGCATCATCAAAATTCACTCGGACGCGCGAACGCGCATGACTATCGAGAAACATGGCGCGGGCGCGCGGTTTGGCATACACGGGCGCGCATGGGCTTCGGACTTGCTGACTTATTTTTGTATTTTCTCCAAGGTTTTCTTCACTACCTTGATATTTTTTTACCTCAATAAGATTAGAACATCCACCAAATTGAATATCAAGTATTCCAACTTGATTCCCATGAATTCCAAACCCTTAAACTCTCGATTGTAAATCACGAAGCAAATCTTGGAACAATATGAATCTTTGAGCACCTCTTAGATTCATATCAGACTCCCCTTCTTAAAAAAGATTTGTCCTCAAATCTTGCCCCTTGTCTATAAAAACCAAGCAAGAAAAAGAAAACTTTAAAAATATTTCTCATAAGCAATAATATACCTTGCACACTCAAAACCATATCAAGACTCACGAAATATCTCATGCACAAAGTAAACACATCAACATCATTAGCATGCAAAAACATGATTAATATTCCATTAAGCAATACATACACTAAATTTCTCCCCTTCTTAGACCTAGTTAACACCATCACAAAATTCATAGTTAAGTACAACCATGGTTTTCTAGGAATAAGAAACAACTCACATGCATTATGCCACTCACAACTCCACTCGATATATCTCTTCATGTGTAACCATTACAAATATTCATCCATTAGACTCATTGTTTTGGATCTCTCAAAATTACACTTCATTCTCAACACACATGTTCCCTCAACAAGCAATTTATTCAATGACAAAGATGGAATGAAAATTCTATTCTTCTTAAACAAACACTTATTGATCACATAGAATTTTTCATGAGTGTCATGCAAACATAACTCAAACACATCTTTCAAACCATTATCCAATACATTCAACTTGTTAGCATTCTCAAGCCACAACAACTTTAAAAACAAGATAGGTAAAAATACATACCTTCGTGACAATGTAGTAACTATCGCATACTCCTTACCTTGTTGACACTTAATCACCTTTCCATCAAAAACTCTCTTGCCTTGAGAACGCATACCATAAACAAATACAACAAGTGCTCTTGTGCACACTACACACTTTTAAATTTTCATAAAAATCCCTTTTACTATGTGTAGATAACACAAGTATCAAATGTTTAACATGCCCATTCAAAATTTTGCTATATACTATGACATAATCAAAGTATACCACAACAAATTTACCCATAGATGCATGCAAAACACAACTCATCAATCTCATTAAAGTATTACGCACATTAGCTAGCCCAAAAGTTATCACTAGCCACGCAAGAAAATAGGACTTCCCACTTATTCTATTCATGCAACACTCGCACATATCAACATAAACCAAATAATTCACAACAACATACACCTACTTGCTTAATCTCATATCACACCAAGATTCCAACATATTAAGATCAACAAATGATTTCAACACTACCATATGATCCAAATTATTCAATTCCTCAACAGACCTAGATTCCAATAACTTAAGATCAAGATTTGAATTCAATCCATATTTCGTAGATAGCATATTCACAAATCTCTCAACAAAGAAATTTAATCCAAGCAATTTAGAATTTAGACCATACCTTTGAAAATAGACATTTTATTGGTATTCAACATTTAAAGTTAAATCATACCTCTCGAATGGAACAACTCTAAAATCGCTAACCTCACTTTGTGTATGACCAACTTCACATAGATCCAGCATGTTAAGTATTTTAATATTGTATCTCATTTGCTTCTTCATCAACACATCTCCAAAATCCTGCAAAGAAGAACAAACAATACTCGGAATTGAACCGGCTATATCATCACAATGAGATAAAATCTCTTTGTACATAAGTACTTTAGGAATTTTATTCAGTTGAACAAAATTTTCATCCTCAAAATTTTTGACCATAATATTTTTTTTTATTGGTCTCTTTCCCCTCTTTTCTATCCTCTCTTTTTTACCTCAAAGCTCATCTCACTCTTTTGAACTCTCTTTATTTTGGCCTCTAAATTTTCTTTTTCTTTTTTTTTCTTTTTCTATGGCTATCTCACTTTTTTCATCACTCTTTTTTTAGCCATATCACTCAAATTTTCAATTTCAATTGATCATCAAGAAATTCTTTTAGATTCAATTGAATAGCAAGATTACAAGACTCATACAATAACAAATTACTAGTCCCACTAAGAACATCAATATGACTCTCATCTACCACAAGAATATTATCCATAACATGCACAATAGAAGAATTCTCATCAAGCCATTTATTCACCCTCCACCGCACATATTTCAACACTCATATCATCAATAGTTGAATTATCATAAACCTCAATTTTCTCAACTTCCTCAACTTCAACTTTTGATTCAACCTCTACGACAAAATTAGATTCAACCTCTACAACTACATTAGATTCAATCTCTATACGAGAATTCGCCACTTTCATCATAGCCTCCTTAAAACATTGGCTCATATCATGCTTATCTTTTTTATGACACCATAAACATGCAATATCAAAGGTACTAGAATTTGAAATTTTAGATGTACCTTGATGTTCACGTTTGGAAGCATCACAGTGATTAGGAGCAAAACGTTTCCGCATAGCTCTCCTCATCTCATCCCATGTAGAAATAGGACTCATTCCATGCCTTTTTCTATTCACCACCACTTTATTCCACCAAGTGAAAGCATAGTCGATAAATTCTCGTAAAAAAAATTTAACCTTATTGGCTTCTGAAACATCACTACCTTCAAATATATTTTCTACCCTTTTCTCCAATTCAAATACGACTCCGGGTCCATATCTCCATGGAACGACGAAATTTTATTTTTCTTAATCCTATCCAAATAATATTCAAAATCTTTTTTTCAACAACAACCATCATCATCTCTATACACATCAATTTTTCTCTCTCTCCTACTCCCATAATTTCTCTTTTCTCTCTCCCAATCCTTACTACTATATTCATCTTTTCTTCTATTACTACCACACCCATAAAATCTCATTTTACTCTCCTTATACTCATCATCTCCACCAACAAAATAATTTTTATAGGACATCGTACCTGCAAGAAAAAGGTTAGTAATAAAACTTTACCTCACCCAAATTCTCACAAATCACTCCAAAAAAAATCACTCAAGCACTCTTTTTTTCACTCAAATAAAGAATAGATTATGCTTTGTGGTTTTGTGTGTATCAAACTCACAAGTTCAAAACTTGTAAACACTTTCCAATCGACTCACGTAGAATGCGCAAAAACAAGAAATTGACTATATGAAGATTGAAATAATTTTGTACCCAATGACTCACAAGACACAAAAACTTTTGCCACAAGTTTTTTTTTTCTCGCTTCTCTTTTTTTTTTTGAAGCTTTTTGGTCTTTCAATTATTTTTTTTTTGAACAAATTCCTTTTTTTTAATAATAACTTGTAGCACAAGAAACAAAACTTGGGCAACAAGATTGACAGAAAGAAGAACGACGAACGAAGAAAAAAAACACGAAGAACAGATAAGAAGAATGAAGAATAGATAAGAGGAACAAATAGAAAGATACGACTTACTTGAATCAATGGAACCTGGCTCTGATACCAACTGATGCAAAATCTTGGATGCATGAAAGGCAAGCACGATTATAGCGAATCGCACCCTCAATTCGAATACAAAAAAAATCAAATATTTTGTCCCGACTTTCGAAACAAGTAACAGATTTGGATCTCCACCTCTAGTTGAACCCGTAACTAGCAACAGAGAATCACGATAGATAACAATCAATAATTCAATTAGACCTTCAAAGGAACCTGTCTTTGACAACCCAAGTGAAAATTGACTGACAAACACCACAAAGTAATTAAACTTTGATAAGTTTGATTTTTGATTAAAAAAAACAAAGCAAAGCTTTGGAAAAATTCTAGAGAGAATTTTTAATGATTGATAAAAATCAATAATTCAATAACTTCAATAATAATATGTCTCTCATGAATGAGAAGTTTACAATATATAAAAGAAATAAACTAGGAATCCTAATAGAATTAGACTAAAGATTTCCTAGTTGGATTATAATTCCAAAATCCTAAAGATAATGTAAAAAATATCAAAGATATCTTCTAGAAGTTTCGTAATAGACTTATAAGTCTCAAAATAACACAATATATCAAAATATATTAAAAAACAATACTCAAAATTACACGCACACACACTACACACCGAAGTATGTGTTTTCGAAATGGCGCGAGCACACGGCTGGAAGGCGCGGGCGCGCATATGGTTCTGTCTAGCATCGTCAAAATTCACTCGAACGCGCGGGCGCGCAACTTGAATGACGCGGGCGCGCATGGCTATCGAGAAACATGGCGCGGGCGCGCATGGGCTTCGGACTTGTAGACTTATTTTTGTATTTTCTCCAAGGTTTTCTTCACTACCTTGATCTTTTTTGACCTCAATAAGATTAGAACATCCTCCAAATTGAATATCAAGTATTCCAACTTGATTCCCATGAATTCCAAACCGTTCAAATCTCGATTGTAAATCACGGAGCAAATCTTGGAACAATATGAATCTTCGAGCACCTCCTAGATTCATATCACATGGGCAAATAATGATCATTTGTCCAGAGGAGATGTGCTCGAGTTATACTTCTTTAATGCAGCTCCAGAACCAACATGAAAAGGATCACACGAGTCCTTTCATTTAATCAATCTAAGGAGATCTGATATGAATAATCAAAGATTTATCAAGGATCCTATATCTGAAAAAATATCATTGGTGTCCACTTTCGGAGAAAATGAAATCTCAACCAAAAGGGCATGGGGTATTTGGGTCTGTCACACCGAGATGGACAAGGTCAAGTTTCCGTTCAAATTTTATCAAAATTCTGTGAATGGATCGTTCCTGTTAAACACAATGACAGAAAAAACTACGGCTTCTGCGGAAGAACTCTTCAAAAAGAAGAGGAACCTTTTGTGGAACAACAAGCTACCGGCAAGTAAAGAAACTTGCCGAAAATTTTGCAACATGGATCATATCGGAATATGGTCAGAGAATATCTGCCCAAAATGTCCAAACCTGAAGGAGCCAGAATTTGAAAAAACCTTCAGACCCCGAACGGATTGAAAGGATTTTTCCGAGACAAGCAAAGGTGGGCAAGGACCACTGAAGACGCGTTTTTACAGGGGCCCACTTCAAAAGAAAAAGATGCCCTGGCATAATTAAAGAAAGCATGTGAGGAAAATAAAGCCAAAAGAAAGTGACAGGAATGTGACTCCTCTACTAGTAAAAGTTGCCATCAATAATGACATAAAAAATTCAAGACAAATGTAAGATTCCTTGAAGTTTCTCGGTGAAACGAGTGGAACTTCAGCTATAAATACAAGCATTTGAGAAAGCTGAAGACATTGATCATTCCCTTCAGTTTTCTTACAAATAAAAACATTGTAATATTTCTCTTTCTAATTTTGTATTAAGTTTTAAGTTTATGTATTTCAAGAAAAATGCTACTATGTGTAGCTAAACAAGTTATTTACTCCTCTTCAAAGGAGGTTGATTTATGTAATAATATGTTGTCTGAATAAATTTCCGAGGTTCTTCCCATTCATTTTGTTTTATTAAAAAATTAAAGCTTTTACTATACGCCTTAAGGTAGTAAACGAAATAAGGCTGTGTTAGGTGCTGTTGAAGGAGTCTGCGTCAGGAACCATCGGTTGCGATCGCGTGGTTCGGTTGTAAGGAACAACCAGTAAAATCCGGTGGACATAACCCGATGACATTTTGGTCAAAGAGGTAATTTGTTTTAATTTATTACGGAAGCATGATGGGATTAAGCTATTAAATAATAAATGAGGAAATAAAGGGTAGAATAGGCATTATTTAGTTTTAAGGACATATTCGAGAAATTATTTAATGAATCAAGGATATATTTGGAACAAGAAAAGTGAAAAAGATATAAAAGGGAAAATGAAAAGGATATAAGGATATATTTAGGAATTATCCCCAAAAGTATCATGGGGATGAGCGACCCCTATACAAGTAATATCAAGGTATAGGCTCAACTTGATAATGCATGCAACATAATAATCGTGACATAATAAATGCACATAATTCATGCCATATAAACCATGCAAAGATAGAACATGCATACTCAACCAGGGTATCTTGGATAGTACATCCGTACCTCAGAATAAGCAACCTAAAGATAACGGCACTCTAGTCCAAACCTATAAGCAGACAATCATCGTATCATTAAACATCTACTAAAAGCCTTAGCTAGATTAATAGTTATCTTCTTGTCGAAGCTAATCAAAGTCTAGCACTATACATGTGTCCATAGTCAGCCCTTTGAAGGCGATAGCCTCAAAATATAGGCACAACTACGCTTCGATCCCTTAACGCCTCGCTATCGACTGGACCTCGAAACAGAGCCCCTAAAATTGAGCTAGAAACGAGAGTAAAGCTGAAGAAATGAGTGAAAGAAATGGCTGCCTCGAGCCTCTATTTATAGACCAAGAACGGAACGTCTGATCTCAAGTTTCGAGCTTTCGAACGCACTTCGGAACTACCGATCGTCCTTCCGAACTCCCTCATCCGAACATGTGTCTCTGATTGGACAACACACTGCTGCCGACATAGTTCGGATATACCAAACTCTAATTCAGAACTTCCGAACTCTCTCAAGTCCAATCACCCTAATCAAAACTCATACTCTATCTGACTGACACAAGATCGGAGCTTTCTATCTCCAATTCGGTGCTTCGGAACTGCTCGGTACTTCCGTTCACTAACTCTGGCTTCCGAACTACTATTCGAAACTTCCGAACTGTCCCAACACTTGAAGCCCTTGTAACAACTTCTGATCGTTCTAAATCTGATTATCAACTCCTTAAACTCAAATAAAAATCTCTTAATCATGTTTAGACAGTAGATTAGCTTGATTAGTATTCGGACTACTACATTAATTTTTTTTACTGTTTTTGTGTATATGGTGAATTTAATTTAACTAGTCAGGACAATAGTTATTATTTAATTATTAAAAATATTGAATATCAATTTTATGTATAAATTATATATACACATATATATAATCAATTTTTATATATTAATTCAAATAATATGATGCATTATTTGTGAAACACAATGACTTTTTATGTGATTAAATTTATGTTAGCTTAAAAAACAAAAATACGAGTAATAAATTAATAATTATCGATTAATTAATACTTCACTAAATTAATAAAATTTCTTGGTCTCGATATTATTAATTAATAGAGATTTTATAGTATGTGGACTTTAAAATGATTTTTTATTTTCAAGAAAGATTTTCAAATTCAAATTTGGAATTTGACATTTTCAACAATAAATTGAAAAGACATACTAATTTGTCTTTAATCGAATTTGGAATATTATTAAATATAACATTAATCATCGTTCTTGTTTAGTAAATAAATTTGATAAGACATACCTAAAATGCCGTCAATCTGAAATCGAAAAGGGTAATTTATAATTCAATCCCTAGATCTAAACTTAAATTGGTAATCAGTCTCTGTCAGAAAAAAACTTTGTTTAAACTTCCTGGGCCCACATGTTTTGTTTCGGATGAAATTTGGTACAAAACATGAAAAATATGGTACAAATACATGATATTTAAGTATCAAATGTGTTAGATCTAGTATAAATATATGATTTTCGAGTACTAAAAAATATTGATATTAATAACACATTTATCTTATTTGAATGAAAATCGGTACAAAACATTGAAAATATGGTACGCATATGTGATTTTTGAGTACCCAATGTGTTAGATCTGGTACAAATATATGATTTTTGAGTACTCAAACACATGTTGCAAGTTCACATTAATAAAGATGTTTAGATTTTATACTCAAAATTGTATTTTTTGTATTCGATCTTGAACAATTAGTGCTCAAATATCTTGTATTTGTACCATATTTTCAATGTTTTGTACTTAATTTTATCCGAGAAAAATAATGTGGGCCCAGGGAGTGCAAACAAATTTTTTCTGACAAGGGACTGATTCTTAATTTGCTTTTGGATTTAGGGACTGAACACCAATTCACCCAATCGAAAAAATTGGACAATTATTAACTGTACAACACTAATCATCACAATTTCTTGTTGTGGTAAGTACATTTTGGCCGGAATATACTTAAAATACTCTTTTCGTCTCAATTATATTGTCCATGTTTTTTCCAAATATATAGTCATATATCATATTTAGTAATATTTTTTAACATTTTTTTACTAATATACCCCTATTAACTATACCTTGAAAATTGTGCAATCATTTTTTAATACATTAAATAGGGATAAAATAGAAAGTTTATATAAAATTTGCTTTCTCAATAAATTTTTCTTAATTTGTGTGAAAAAACAAAATAGGACTATGTAATCAAAACGTTGGGAGTAACAGACAATTCTCTCTTTCTCTCTCTCTAAATATATATAGCTAGATAGATAGATAGATAGATAGATATAGAAGGATAATTAAAACTAGCTAATTACACACGTAATGCGTGTGTTTTGTTAATATATGTATTTTTAAACTATTATTTTAGAAGATAAAATATATGTAATAGTTATTATTATTATTATAATTTAAAAAAATTATTATTATTTTAAAAAAAACAAACTCAAACAATTTAATACACGGTGAGAGTTACCTTCAAAATCTGAAAATAATCTGAAAATAATTGAAATCATTGACTTGCACATTTGATTTTTAAAAATTTCTTTATTAGGTGTAGGGTTATTTTTGGAAGTTCACTTAAAAATACCAAAGGTAGTTATTATAACATGCTCTCTTTTTTTTTGACAGAAAAACTTGTAACTTTATTGAGAACCAGAAATATCAGAGATTACAAGTTTAATCAACCAACGAGGGAAGTGCCCATACACCCAATAAAAAGGTGAAGGGGACGAAACAATAAATTTTGCTATAGAGCGGACCACAGAATTGGCCGATCTCCTAACATGAAAGAGCGACGCATTATCAAACTCGAGCATAAGAGAATTAATTTCTGAAGTGCACATGCCCACATAACTCAAATCACCTTTTGGCTCTGTGACTGCTTGCACTGCCAAAAGTGAGTCAGACGCTATCACCACTTGTTTAACATCTTGTTCTCTTAAAACTTCAATGCCTGCTTTTATAGAGAGTATCTCCCCTAAGACTACAAATCCAGGAAACAACACATTATGACCAAACACCACCACTGGTTGTCCCTCCTCATCCCGAACAATCCCTCCAACTCCACATCTGTTATTCACCTCATCAAAACTTGCGTCAACGTCTAATCGCATATGTCCAGCTAGTGGGTAAGACCACATATGCGGAGAAGATACGGTCGTTGCTGAATTAGGAATAGATAATTCAATCAAAGCCCTTTGATAATACTTAAGCATAACCTTACTTTCCATAGATACATCCCGCATCCCCCTCCTTTCTCTACTATGCAACACACGACATCTCTCCCCCCAAAATTTCCAAGCTAGACAAGCAAATTCCTTAGTCAAGCCATGATCCGGGAATGACATCAGCCTCATACAAACGTCCTCAGTTTCCAGGTACAGATACTTCTTAAGATCAGCCCAAACTTCATTATTCTTCCAGAAACTCTTCAACGCCGGACAGAAAAATATTGCATGGCACGTTGAGTCCTCAAACAAAAAACATAGAGGGCAGCTTTTAGAGGTCGGAACATGATGCGAGACCAGATTTACACCACTACTCGACATCATAGTGAACATTGATGATAATCCTTCAGCACAAAAAGTAAAGAGATAGGGAGAAAGAGGTTCACCCTGTCGTATTCCCCTACTTGGTTTCAAATTACCCACCACCTGCGAATTCAGTGAGAATGAATAGCTGACACTCATTACACATCTCATGACTTTACCAACCCATTCTTCACAGAAACCCATCTTAAGCATGAGTGCCTCTAGAAAACTCCACTTCACTCTGTCATACGCTTTACTCATGTCCAGTTTAAAGGCCACATACCCATGTTTTCCATTCTTTCTGTTTCGCATCCAGTGCATCGTCTCAAACCCAAGCATAATTTTATCAGTAATTAGTCTACCTGGAACAAAAGCACTCTAAGTTTCATCAATAATTGTCTCCATAATCGGCCGCAATCTATTAGTTAAAGCCCTCGCCAAAATTTTATAACAAACATTACATAAACTAATAGGGCGGAATTCTTTCATCAGCAAAGGATTAGCAACTTTAGGGATCAGAGTAATGATAGTACTGTTCCAGTCGTCCATAGGAGCATCATCATTAAGAACTTCCAGAATTGATTTCGTGGCATCCTCTCCCACTACATGCCAATACTTCTAATAGAACATTGTAGACATGCCATCCGGGCCAGGAGATTTATCTGGAATCATATCAAAAAGAGATTTTTTAATTTCCAAACTCGTGAAAGGTGCTCACAAAATATTATTCATGGGCCCAGTCACTGAAGACTTCACACAATCAATCACTGGTTGCAACAAATTCTGGGTAGGAGAATCAGAAGTAAAAAAAAAGTGCCAAAATAATCCGTAATAATAGATGTCATACCTCCCTGATCATGCACAAGATCACCATGACTAGAGATAAGTCCACTGATCTGATTCTGCGACTTCCGAACGGTTGCCCTCCTGTGAAAAAACTTTGTATTCTTGTCACCCATAGCTAGCCAATCTGCTCGACTACGTTGTTTCCAATAAATCTCCTCCTGACTACTGAGTCTCTCTACCTCCCCTTCTAAATCCATTATTCGGTCATACTCAGTAAGCCAATAATTAGAGTTTTGAATTTTTTCCAAGTGCTTCATGTTTCTCCTTAATTTGCCGAGGAATGGCACTAAACCGACCCCTAGCCCAAAGCCGAAGGGTCCTCGAACAATGATGAATTTTTTCGGCCAACCCCATCTGCGAACAGTAAGGATCAGCCCACCCTTTTATAATGATATCCTCGCAATCTGGGTCGCGAGCCCAAGCAGCCTCGAATCTGAACCTCCGGGAATGAGAACCAACTAAGACATTTGCTGAAGCGGACAACCCAAGTGTCATATATATCGGTCTGTGATCGGGATGATAAAAATCCAATGACACACATCTAGCAGCATGGAAGAGCATCCTCCATCCAAAAGAGTTTATATATCTATCAAGTCTCTCAAAAATCAAATTTTATTTTTGACGACGGTTTACCCAAGTGTAGATATCACCATCACAATGTAAGCTTTGTAAATTACAGTCGTCAAAAACATTTCGAAATGCCTCAGTTTGCCCCGGGGATCTCCTCTTTCCACCCAGCTTCTCACTATCATAACATATTTCATTGAAATCCCCTCCCATCAACCAGGGAATCTCAGAGAACTCAATCAAGCTTGCCAGTTTCTCAATAAGAGACCAAGACAGGTGTCGTTGGGTAGAATTTGGATTTCCATAAAATCCTGTAAACCTCCAAACCTTCCCCTCCTACTTCACTAAGCAATCAATGTGGCCTTGTGAATAAGATTTAATCGCAACATCCATCGGATCTTTTCAGCAAAGGCATAACCCACCACTATAACCCCTACTGTCCACTGAAAAACACCCCTTAAAACCAAGCATAGTCGACCACTTAGTATTATTAATATCTCTCTTTCGAGTTTCACACAAGAACAAGAGAGAGGGTTTCTTTTTGGCAATAAGCCGATTTAATCTCGAAATGTCCGTTGGTTTCCAAGCCCTCAGAAATTCCACATGATACAACTCATAAAGATTGGCGGGGTTGCTACGCAACCTCCGCCATTAAAGAGTTTGTAAACCCATCCAAAGACACCACCACTACCTGTCTCTTTCCTTCCCTAGTATTGTCACCAAACTCGCCTCAATCATTCTCTGAACCTGCCCTTTTAGCACCCAAAACCACGATCTTCTCCGTGGAATTCATCGGCTTTTTACTAGATTTATCATGAGCCAAACACTTCCATTTAATAGGACTGCGCTTTAAGTTAGATACTTTTGAATCAATCTTATTCTGCTCTCATTTTGTCCCGTCACCTTCAACCATATCTATATTATCATTCCATGCAACCTCATGAAAACCCATGGGGATCATGAAACTGCTGCTCTCATCAGCAACCGGCAAAACTTGCTTCTCCACCAACTCATCACTATCCTCTTTCTCTCGAATCCCTGTATATCCCTCCTTTTCTTGAGCATCGGCCCTCGAAGACTCCGATCCCGAATAACCAGCGCCGAGATTGGTTGGCCAGGTTTTGGATTTTTTGAGGGCGAATGAAAACTCCTACCCTTATTCCCCGTAGTTTTAGCTCGCATCCAGACACCAAAATTCAACCCATGAGTCTCCTCTGATTGCTCCCCACAAGTACGAAAAGAATGTCCTATAACTCCACATCGATAGCAGAAATCCGGAAGCCTTTCATAAGTAAGTAAAACTATCACATCCTCTTCATCTTCCACCCCTACACAGAAAAAAATTTTCAGTGGTTTATTGATGTCAAGTCGTACCCTTATCCGGATATTACTCCCCAAATAAGAGCCACCATCGCCAAGATCAACCTTTTCCAACTCGCCAATATTTGCACCAATTTTCTCCAATATATTCCTACTCGAGAAAGCCATAGGAACATTGTGGCACTGAACCCAAAACGCGACCTTATTAAACTACAGGGAGCGAGGATCATCCATCCTTTTGGGTTCCACAATCACGATCAGGTCATGGAAAAAACTCCAAGGCCCTTCCACCAATACCCTCCTCCTATATATCCTCCAGAGATGAGAATTCCAGTACAAACGTATTTTCTCCCACAAATTCAACCTCCACTTTGCGCTGTGACTGAAGAATTCTAGGGATTCGCGTTCAAAACGTTTCTCGGTTGATAGATTTTGGCGAGATAACCCGAGCCACAAGACACTTCATGACTCATTCCTCACCCTTCTTTAGATCAGCAGCATTGATCGTAATGTTCTTGTCTCCTTTGTTTGTGATCTTAATCTCCCGTACTAGCCTGGATATATCCTCTAGATCCATGACAATGGCCTTTGAAACACCCTCAGATAACCGCTCAGATCAGGAACTCCGGCTTAATCAAGCGAAACACCTACAAATCGTAGGACTATGACTCTCACAGGGGTCTCAGAGAAACCCTAGGAGAGAATCAAAATACATGCTCTTTCTTTATAATAGTAATAGATACATATTGGGGGGAAAAAAAGAAGAGAATTAAGAAAAATAATTTTTTTTGAGATATGGTTTCTGAAAGGAATATTTTATTCCTTAAAATCGTCCTATTTTGAAAAAGATTATATTTAATATCTTTTGCCTTTCTTGGATATGAAATAATTTTATATAAGTTATTTATTTCATTGAATAACTTGATTTTAGATATGATTAAGTTTATCATAATATTTATTATCTTATCTCTAAGGATTTAATTTCTTTACTATGTAGATTTGACTTGATCAAAAAGGAACAAGATCTAGAATCCTATGTCTACAAGGAAACATATTGGAGAAGGATTCTTGGTCTATTTATTTTGAGATAGGCATAAACAAGGTAGAGAGAATAATATAGAGAAAAACGTGAGAACCTAAGTACGTACATTATGTGAAAGCTGAAGATCTCTATGAAGCTTAGTTGAAGCTGTGACAACTTGAAGCCGTGTAAAACACTTGAAGATTGGAGATCAAGAAGAGTGCTGCTCGTGTGATTTTGGCTTCAACATTGTTTTTCTCCTTACTATTTTTTTGTTATTCTATTTCATATAGAATGCTTTTAGGAGAACGTTTACTATTTATTTTCTCACTTGGTTTGAGAAATTGAATTTTACAATAATCACTAGTGTTAGGGTTTGTAAAACTCTTTGAAAGTTTTCTAGTGAAGTTTTGCCCTGAGGCGCTGCAAGAGTATTTTATATTCTTGCTTAAATCATTGAGTCTATTTATATGGTTGCTTGTTTATTTTATTTACGCTTTATTTATATTCCGCTGCAAATTACTCAAGGTGTTATTGTAGGTATTGTCAATACCTTGTGCCAGCACCTCAAACTATTTATGTGCAACCCTTTTTCCCTTACAAGTGGTATCAGAGCCATCTTCTTGATACACTAAGAACTGATCTTGGTTTGTTTATTTTTTTACAGGGAATAAGATGGACTCATCGTCTGTTGCGAACTCGTTCCTAAAACCTACGGTCCTTGATGGCACGAATTACGCACTATGGAAAAATAGGATGCGATATACTATTAAAGCAATGGATGTTCGTGCTTGGCAAAGTATTCTGACTGGTTGGACTCCTCCAAAGATGCTAGATGAAGATGGAGACTACATCATCAAGCAAGAAGAAACTTGGACTGCCGAGGAAACACAAATTTCAAGCTATAATGCTAAAGCACTCAATGCAATTTTTGCAACTGTTGATATGAGGATGTATGGAATCATAGCTGATTGCACTGTTGCTAAGGATGCATGGGATGCTCTTCAAGAACACTGTGAAGGAACTGATAGCGTGAGAAGAACAAGATTGAGATTGTTAAATGCAAGATTTGAGAATATCAGGATGGATGAGAATGAATCTATTGCTGATTATGATAAGAAACTTAGGGAGATAGCTACAGAGGCACATGCTCTTGGAGGACCTATTGCTATTGAAACTATGGTGAACAAGGTTCTTCGATCCTTGCCTAAAAGATTTAATGGGAAGATTTGGGCGCTTGAAGAAATTAAAGACACTTCAAAGATGAAGATGACTGAACTGATTAGCATCCTTCAAGTTTTTGAGATGAACAATTCAGAACAAGAGAAGGATAAAGGAAAATCAATAGCCCTTCAAGCCTCGAAACCCTCATACGAGGAGTATGTTCAATTTCATCAAGAAGTTCATCAATTTGACTTGGAAGATGATTCGATCTCTCTTATGACTAGAAAATTCAATGATTATCTGAAGAAGATGAAAGAGTCAAGAAAGATGGTTCAAAAACTCAAGGCTCCAATGTTCTCTAACAAGCCTTTAAGGATTACTGGACCAGAACAATCACCAAGGAAACCTGTTGATACTCCTAAGCCTCGACTGATGTTGGAAGGGAAGAAGAAGTTTGTGTCAAAGAAGTTGGACACTGTTCAATGTCATGCTTGTCAAGGTTTTGGACACTATGCAAATGAGTGTGCCAACACGCTTAGGAAAGGGATGAACATGTCCTTGAGTGATGGAGAGTCTGAAAAAGAAGAACAAGAAGATGAAGAAAGTCATACTGCCTTATCTGCCCTACTGAAGAGCAAGAAAAAGTTTCAAGTCAATCCTTTAGGTGTTGCCACACCTGGCCGCAACATCTCCCAAAGGTCAGTTTGTTTGAATTCCTCCATTACTGATAATATGTGTGATAATGATACAGGTGAAGAGACAATGTCCATGGAAAAAGCTCGGATGATGTTTGAAGAGTTACATACTGATTGGGTTGAAAGAAATAAGATGAATACTATTCTTTCAAAGGAAAATTCTGATCTAAAGGCTGATGTGTCAAGACTGGAAGTCATGCTGAGTAAGAAAGACATGGATTTAAGCCAAGAGAAGAAAGAACTCGAAAAAGTAAATGCTACTTTGGCCAAGTTTAATTCAAGCACTTCCAAGCTTGATTCGCTAGTCATGATGGGAAGAGATGGTACGGCTGGTTTAGGTTTTGAAAACAGCATATTTGAGGTTGGTGAAAGTTCGAAAGGCCTTGTGTTTATCAAGGAAAGAAGCAATACAGAAAGCTCAAGCAAAAAGGCCTTACCTATTGATCCTCCAAAACCAAAGCCTCAGCCTGTTGTTCCTTCAATGTCTAGAAGGAAACGTAGGTACATATGTCACTACTGTCATAGACCTGGTCATATTAAACCGTACTGTTTAAAGCTGCAGGAAGACTACAGGTATAGATCTGCATCGAAGGTGTTGCCAACACCTCCCCACAACATCCCTAGAAATAGATCTTATGTACGAAAGATTTGGGTACCAAAAACTGATATTCAATGTCATATGATTTATACTGCTTTAAAAATTAATGTTTCAGGTTCATGGTACTTTGATAGCGGTAGCTCTCGTCACATGACAGGTTCCAAAAATTTTCTCATTGACTATGTTGAACAGAAAAGTGGAAAAGTAACCTATGGTAGAGGTTCAAAAGGAAACATTGTTGGAAAGGGAACTATGAATGTTGCTGGTCTGCCCAAGCTTCGCAATGTGCTTCATGTTGAAGAATTAACCGCAAATCTAATAAGCATAAGCCAACTTTGTGATGATAATCTGCATGTGAAATTTGATAAGAAATTATGCAAAGTTTTTGATGATTCAAATATCTGTGTCATGACAGGTACTAGGTCATCTGACAACTGCTATCAACTCAGAGAAGAGATGGCATGTAGACACACCAAAGTTAATGAGTTCGATCTATGGCATCAAAAATTGGGTCATGCAAATTTC
Organism: Henckelia pumila; assembly: GCF_033568475.1. Classification (NCBI taxonomy): domain Eukaryota; kingdom Viridiplantae; phylum Streptophyta; class Magnoliopsida; order Lamiales; family Gesneriaceae; genus Henckelia; species Henckelia pumila. Next base: position 61,448,060 of record NC_133123.1, read on the forward strand.
AAGACATTAAAGAACTTAAGTAAGTTAGATGTTGTAAGAGGTATGCCTAACTTAAAATCTGGTATTTCATTTGTGTGTGAAGCGTGTCAGAAAGGGAAGCAGACTAGGGTGTCACACGACGTGTTGCCAACATCTGTGACAACACGCTGCCTTGAAATTTTACATATGTACTTGATGGATCCAATGGATGTTGAAATCTTTGGAGATCTAAAGAAGAAAATAGCTGAGGATGAAGTTAATGATCTGCTGGATAATTTTGGAAATTTAGATGCTGTCAAAGGAGTGTTGCCAACACCTTCGACAACACCTCCTACAAAAAATCCAGAATCAAAAGTTGAAAAGCCTACTGATGAGAACATTGATGAGAACAGTGAGGTAAATGAAGCTGGAAAGAATGTTCCAAGCAAAATTCAGAAGAATCACCCAACCTCACAGGTCATTGGAGATGTGCATGGAGACTTGCAAACTACAAGGAAAGAGAAAGTTGATTATCGAAAGATGGCAGGTTTGTTGTGCATGAGTTCTACATATTCTCAGGTAAGATTCTCTTGTTTCGTGTCAAACATTGAACCCAAAAAGGTTGAAGAGGCTTTAAAAGATGAGTTTTGGGTCAATGCTATGCATGAAGAATTAGAACAATTTGTTAGGAATGATGTTTGGTACTTAGTACCGTGTCCTGGGTAATGTCATAGGAACTAAGTGGATTTTCAAGAATAAAACTGATGAGTCGGGAAACATCATTAGAAATAAAGCTAGGTTGGTAGCTCAAGCGTATACACAGGTTGAAGGGGTGGATTTTGATGAAACCTTTGCTCATGTAGCCTGCATTGAGTCTGTCCGACTTTTGCTTGCTATTTCATGCAACATGAGAATGAAACTTTTTCAAATGGATGTAAAGAGTGCCTTTTTGAATGGGATCCTAAATGAATAAGTCTATGTGAAACAACCTAAAGGGTTTGAGGATCCAAATCATATTGATTATGTGTATAAGTTAAAAAAAGACATTGTATGGATTGAAGCAAGCACTACGTGCATGGTATGGGAGACTTACTGAGTACTTTCTCAATATTGGCTTCAAAAGAGGTGAAGTTGACAAGACTTTGTTTGTGCAAAATTCTCAAGGTAATATCTTAATTTGCCAAATTTATGTGGATGATATAATTTTTTGTGCTTCAAATGATAAACTTGTTGATGATTTTGTGAAGTGTATGTTTTCTACATTTGAGATGAGCATGGTTGGTGAGTTAACATATTTCTTGGGCTTGCAAGTGAAACAAATGCATGATCGTATATTTTTGTGTCAAAGCAAGTATGCTAAAAATCTTGTAAAGAAGTTTCTGAATGACAACACTAAACACATGCACACACCTATGGGGTCTAATGAAAAATTGTCTAGGGAGGATGTTGCCGAAGGTGTTGACAACACCCTCTACAGAAGCATGATTGATAGTCTTTTGTATTTAAGTGCTACTAGACCTGATATCATGTATAGTGTTTGTTTGTGTGCTAGATACCAGTCTAACCCAAAAATTACTCACTTGAAGGCCGTAAAACGTATACTGAAATATGTGGCTGGAACTTTGAATTTGGGTTTGTGGTACACTAAAGAAACCAATTTGAATTTGGTAGGGTTTAGTGATGCTGATTGGGCTGGGGATTTAGATGAGAGAAAGAGCACTTCGGGAGGATGTTTCTACTTGGGGAATAACTTAGTATCTTGGTATAGTAAGAAACAAAATTGTGTCTCACTGTCTATTGCCAAGTCTGAGTATGTTGCGGTTGGTAGTTGTTGCTCACAACTCCTTTGGATGAATCAAATGCTAAATGATTATGGTGTTAAGAGTGATACTCCTATTGTGTACTATGATAATTCTAGTGCCATTGATATATCCAAAAATCCAGTACAACACTCTCGAACCAAACACATTGACATTAGACATCACTTCATTCGAGATTTGGTCGAGAAAAACATGATCTTAATTGAGTTTGTTGGAACTAATAACCAATTAGCTGATATATTCACAAAAGCTTTGGATTTCGAGAGATTTTCCAGTCTAAGGAAGTCTCTCAGTATGTGTGCATTATAGACAGAACCGAGATGTTGTCAGGAGTGTTGGCAACACCATGTGACAACACCTTTTCATGCATGTACATTTTTAAGATTCTAGGCATACTGCATTCATGCATTCATTCTGTTATGTGATGTGTTTGATACTTTGTAACCATTGACTAGTTTTCTGTAAGGTCCTGAAATTACTTTTCGTGATTATTGGAATTGATTATTATTTATTTTGGAGACTTATTGAGCCGGGATTGAATCGAATTAAATTGGGAGTTTCAGGGACCGGAATGCAAAATGTGGATTTTATATATTTTATCATGCAAGTTGCCTCCTCCCCATCACTTCAACCCATCACTCTCCTTTCTCCCTCCCTCTATCTCTCGATCTCTCTCTCCGGAAGCCATGGGAGACGATTCTTTGAGCTTTTCTTCCGTCTGATTCGCACGATCCGACCGTTAGATTTATTTCCGAGTTGAGTTTCACGATCACCGCAACGAGGGCTTCGTTCTGACGTAAGTTTTGCTACGATCTTCGAACTTTGATTTTTGTTGCGTCGTCAAAAATTGATAATCTTGGAGTATGTTGTTCTTGAGCTAGCATAGATCGTTTATTCAAAGTCGGTTTGGAAAAAGAACAAAGTTTGGATTTTATATGAATTTTGGAGCCTATTTTTGAAAATGGGGTTGTTGGATTTTGGTGAAGTTTGGTTGATTTTGGATTGTTTTGTTGATTGAGAAGTTGATATGGATGGTTTGATGATGTTTATGATTTTTGGTTTGAACGATTATAGCCGTTATGCCGTCGAAATCGAGTTTTAGATTATCGTTGGTTGGTTCGGTTCATTTCCGGGTTTGTTTGAGTTGTTGGATTGACACCGAATCCATATATTATTTATTTCAGACTTGGATTGGAGTTTCGAGTTGGATCGAACTTGGGAGTTGAATCGAATCGAGAGTTGAAGATGGTATATTGATTGAGCTTCTTTGTTTGAATTGTTGTGATTCGATGGATTATTTATTTGAGTTCGTTGTTATTTTTCAGATTTGAATCCTCGAAAGACTCAAAAGGTAAAAGATGACATTGATTCGAATGGGGTTGAGTACTCGAGTTCGATTGATTCTCGAGCCCCAAAAATCACATACTGCATGTTTATTTGCTTGTGTGAATTTGACTGATCATTTTATTTACACTTGCATCCATATTGAACCGATTTCTCGATTCGTCTTGAAATTAGACGATTTAGGGAGCTATATTGAAGTGGTCTTGGATTTCGAGTTTTTCCAAGTGCCAGAATACTTCTTATAGTTGCTCTGAAGTCTAGGGGTTGAGTTGAACGACATCCACCCCGAATGGGTGAGTCGGCGAGTTGTTGTGAAGACTTGGCCCCGAGATCCCAACCCAATACCGATTGATATTCTGATTATCTGATTTGATAGTCCCGACTTTTGAAGTCATGCACACATTCATTCTCATTTTGATTTGTTATTGATTATTGCATTTAAATCTGAGGCGTTTATCTGTTATTGCATGTCTGTCTCTTTTTACTTAGAAATTATATTTCTAACCGGTTTATCCGGCTGTTGTCTTTGTTTGTATGTGTACTTGGCAACAGGAGGATCAGGAGCTGGACCTAGTCGGTTGGGTTAGCTCGGGATGAGAGGATGTAAGTGAGACACCGCGTTTTAGGGTCGAGTCTGTTGAACCTGTTATAGTTTTGTTGAGTCGTTTGAACTCCTTCATAGAACTCGACTTGTTGTATTTCGGAAGAACTTAGACTATTGCATGTTCTACTCTTTTTTTGTATTTTGAGTATCTCGTTGTTGTAGAATTGATAGTTGGATCTTGTTGGAGCCTTTCCGGGTGTTAGTTTGCACTTTTGGAGCCTTGTTGGGAGTGATTTTAGCAGGCTGTGCGCGCCTGCGCCTCGGGAGGGGCGCCCGCGCGCGCCCCGAGCAGGACGCTATGCGCGCTCGCGCGTTCCCCGGGCAGGACGCTATGCGCGCCCGCGCGTCCCTATTCTTAAAAAAAATAAAAAAATTATTCGATTTTTCCGCGGCTCTTCGTGAATTGATTTTGTTTCATTAATCGAGATTAGTAGATTAGAAACGGGGTCTCACATTAAGTGGTATCAAAGCGATAAGATTCTTGGATCTGAACTAGAGTGAGCGGGGAAGATCGAGTTCGCATGAATTGAATTCTCGCATGTGATTGATTTATTTAAATGATTGATTTAAATACGTGCGAGCATTCTTTATTGATTCTTGAATTAATTGAATTACATGAGTTGTGATTTAATTTATAAAGCATGAATTATGTGCTATTATCTGTCATTGGATATCATTGAGATTCATGGGTACTCAGAGCAGAGTTTTGGACACCGAGGTTTTGAGGTTGAGATTGAGTTTGAGTTTGAGATATTGTGTCCTAACCTTTTATATCAGATGACACCTCGACGATCTTTGAGAAGGAATCCACCACCTTTGACTCCTCCTTCTACTGAAAATCCGCCGCCAGTTATAACTCCTCCGAATGATTAGGATAGTACTGGAGTGGATCAGTTTGATGCAACTGCGACCCCGATGGAGACTCTATTGAAGAGATTTAGATCTTTCCGACCGCCTACCTTGACTGGTATCGAGAACTCCGTTGACTGTGAGAGTTGGCTAGAGGATATTGATCAGCTCTTTGATTCTCTCGACTATACCGATGACCGCAGGATCAGGTTAGTCATTCACCAGCTTCAGGGTGTTGCCAAGAATTGGTGGACCACAACCAAGAGGGCAAATGAGAATCGAGGCACCGTTATCACTTGGAGTTTGTTCAAGACCGAGTTCTACAAGCGGTTCTTTTCGGTCTCGTATCGAAAGGAAAAGGGTGCCGAATTTGCGAATCTGAAGCAAGGGAATCTGAGTATCGAGGAGTACGTGAGTAAGTTTGACAGTCTCTTGAGGTTTGCACCTCACATTGCAGATCACGAGGAAGCCAAAGCCGACCATTTCATCAATGGCTTGAATCCTAAGATCTTTACACTGGTCAATACCGGGAGACCCAACAACTTTGCAGATGCAATGGATCAGGAAAAGGGAGCCGAAGCGAGACTTTTGATGCAACGAGGAAATCAGGTAGCTTATCAGCAGCAGCAGAGATCTTTTCAGAACCAGCCTATTCAATTTCAGCCTCAGCAGTCCTAGTATCAGTACCAACCTTCTCAGCAGTCGAATCAGCCTCAGAGGGTTGAGGGAGGAAACAGTGGCAGAAACAGGCAAGATCAGTATCGACCGAAGGGGAAACAGTTCAAGAAGTCTGGGAGCAGTTCATCAAGCTCCGGTGGCTCTAGACAGTTCAGTTCTGGACAGAATTTAGGATCTTCAGGAGCATCGTGTAGCAAGTGTGGAGGACGCCACCCAAGTGATCAGTGTCGAGGCGTGTTTGGTAGTTGCAATATCTGCCAGCAGCCGGGTCATTTTGCTAGAGTCTGTCCTTAGCGAGGATCCGATAGAGCTCAGAGCGGCAGTTCTTCTCGACCGCCAACTCAGCCCGAGAGATCAGCTTCTGCAGTCCATTCTTTTCAGCCCCAGCAGCAATCTCGTCAAGGAGGTAACCAGAATCAGAACCAAACTCCTCGACAGCAGGCAAGGGTGTTTGCCCTGACAGAGGATCAGGCCAATGCAGCTCCGAATGACGTGATAGCAGGTAACTATTCGATCTTTGGCTATCCTGCATTTGTTTTGATTGATACGGGTGCTTCTCACTATTTTATTTCTGAAAGATTTGTCGTGATGCATGATTTATTTGCTGAGCCATTATCTGATGTTGTTTTGATTACTTCACCTTTGGGTGGAGGAATTATTTCGGTGAGAATGGTCCGTAACTGTGTGTTAGAATCCGAGGGGAATTCGATTGAGATTGACTGCATTGTACTTGGATTATCTGACTTTGACTGTATTGTCGGTATTGATGCTCTGACCAAGTATAGGGCGACAGTAGATTGCTTTCGAAAAGTGGTTCGTTTCAGACCTGAGATGGCAGATGATTGGAAGTTTTTCGGTAAGGGTTCTCGATCCAGGGTTCCTTTGATTTCTGCGTTGTCCATGTCTCGTTTGCTTCAGAGAGGAGCAGAAGGATTCCTGATTTATGCAGTAGATGTTCAGAGGTCTAGTCCTGAGTTGACTGAGATACCGATGGTTAGCAAGTTTTCGGATGTGTTTCCAGATGAGATTCCTGGTTTGCCGCCGATTCGAGAGATCGAATTCAACATCGAACTTACACCAGGTACTCAGCCCATTTCGAAAGCACCTTATCGAATGGCTCCATTAGAATTGAAGGAGTTGAAAGAGCAGTTAGAAGATTTGATTGCCAAGGGATACATCCGACCTAGAGTATCACCTTGGGTGCTCCAGTGCTCTTTGTGAGGAAGAAAGACGGTTCTATGCGACTCTGCATAGACTATCGCCAGTTGAATCAAGCGACGGTCAAGAACAAGTATCCTCTACCTAGGATCGACGATCTTTTTGATCAACTGCAGGGTTCTTCAGTGTATTCAAAGATAGATCTGAGATCAGGGTATCATCAGCTGAGAGTTCGCGATGAGGATGTGCGTAAGACAGCTTTCAGAACCAGATATGGGCATTTTGAGTTCGTAGTCATGCCGTTTGGTTTGACAAATGCTCCAGCAGTTTTTATGGATCTGATGAATCGTATCTTTCAGCGGTATTTGGATGAGTTAGTCATCATCTTCATTGATGACATTCTGATCTATTTGAAGAACCGTTCTGACCATGCCGAGCATCTAAGGATTGTATTACAAACTTTGCGAGCCAAACAGTTATATGCTAAGCTATCAAAGTGCGAGTTTTGGTTGGACCGAGTTGTTTTTCTAGGCCACATTGTATCAGGAGATGGAATTTTTGTTGACCCCAGTAAGATCAAGGCAGTCATGAATTGGTCGAGACCGACATCAGTGCCAGAAATCCGAAGCTTCATGGGTCTGGTGTGGTATTATCGCCGATTTATCGAGGGATTCTCTTCCATTGCAAAGCCGATTACCCAGTTGACCCAGAGGAATGCACCGTTTGTTTGTTCCAAGGAGTGCGAGGCCAGTTTTATTGATTTAAAGAAGAGATTGACCAGCGCTCCGATCTTGTATATTCCATCAGGTAAGGGAGGTTATTCCGTTTACTGTGATGCTTCTCACCGTGGTCTTGGATGCATTCTTATGCAGAGGAAGCATGACATAGCTTATGCTTCAAGACAGTTGAAGCCGCATGAGACTCGTTATCCAATCCATGACTTTGAGCTTGCAGCGATTGTGTTTGCTTTGAAGACCTGGTGCCATTATCTTTATGGCGAGTCGTTTGAGATATTTTCGGACCATAAGAGCCTGAAATACTTGTTTTCCCAGTCCGAGCTGAACATGAGACAGAGGAGATGGATGGATTTGCTTAAGAACTTCGACTGTAAGATCAAGTATTATCCTGGAAAGTCGAACGCAGCTGCAGACGCTCTTAGTCGGAAGTTTTGTTCCTTATCTCTTGCTACGATTGGTGTTTCTCAGTTGATTGAAGACTGTTGTACTTCTGGTTTGGAGTTTGAGATCGATAGGAGATCTATCAGAGTTTTTGCAATTCAGATCGAGCCAGAGTTGTTTCAGTTGATCAGAGAGGCACAGAGTTCATATCCGAGCATTCAGAGTTTGATAGGAAAGGTTCGATCAGGTCATCAGTCAGAGTTTCAAGTCAGGGATGATGTTCTATTCGTGAATAACCGTATTGTTGTGCCCGATGTTTCTGATTTGAGACAGCGTATTCTTTGAGAGGCGCATTGCAGTCGGTTCAGTGTTCATCCAGGAGGCCGAAATATGTATAACGACTTGAAGACTCAGTTTTGGTGGAAGCAGTTGAAGGGAGATGTCACAAGATTTGTGTCCTGTTGTCTGAATTGTCAACAGGTGAAGGCCGAGAGGAAGAAACCAGGTGGCTTATTGCACAGTCTACCAGTCCCGGAATGGAAGTGGGATCATATCTCTATGTATTTTGTCACGAAGCTACCGCGTTCAGTCAGAGGTTGTGATGCGATTTGGGTAGTGATTGACCGGTTGACAAAATCTGCTTGTTTCATTCCATACCGTATGACATATCGTCACGATCAGATGGTCGAGTTGTATGTCAGAGAGGTTGTGAGATTGCACGGCATGCCGAAGTCGATAGTATCAGACAGAGATTCGAGGTTCACTTCTCACTTTTGGCACAGTCTAAAGGGGGCATTGGGTACTCATTTGCACTTGAGCACAGCGTATCACCCTCAGACCGACGGTCAGTCCGAGCATACGATCCAGACTTTGGAGGATATGCTCCGAGCCGTAGTGCTTGATTTTGGTTCATGTTGGCAAGATTCTTTGCCTCTAGTGGAGTTTTCGTACAATAACAGCTTCCAAGCGAGTATTGGCATGGCACCTTTCGAGGCTTTGTACGGGAAGAAGTGCAGATCTCCGTTATTTTGGGATGAGATTTCAGAGTCACCTGAGTTGGGTCCAGATATGATTCGTGTTATGGTCGAGCAAGTGAAGTTGATTCGAATCAGGATGAAGACAGCCCAAGATCGACAGGCCAAGTATGTAAATGTCAGACGCAGACCACTGTCTTTTGATCAGGGAGACCATGTGTTTATGAAGATTTCTCCGTTCAGAGGCACTGTTAGATTCGGAAAGAGAGGAAAGTTGTCGCCGAGATTCATTGGTCCGTATGAGATTTTGGACAAGATAGGCGATCTTGCCTATAGGATTGCTCTTCCTCCGTCTCTTTCAGGCATCCACGATGTGTTTCACGTTTCGATGTTGCGGAAATATCATCCTGATCTGTTGCATGTTCTTCAGCCAGACGAGGCCGAACTTGATGAGACTCTGAGTTACTTCGAGCAACCGATTCAGATTCTTGACAGAAAAGAAAAGCAGCTCAGAAAAAAGTCGATTCCGTTGGTGAAGATTCAGTGGATTCGTCACGGAGTTGAGGAAGCAACTTGGGAGACTGAATCTGATATGAGGCAGCGATTTCCAGAGTTATTCGATTGAGGTGAGTTCGTCTTCAGTATGATTCTTTCTTGTTCAGTCTGTGATCTGTCAGATTTCAAGGACGAAATCGAATCTTAGAGGGAGAGAATTGTAAGGCCCTGAAATTACTTTTCGTGATTATTGGAATTGATTATTATTTATTTTGAAGATTTATTGAGCCGGGATTGAATCGAATTAAATTGGGAGTTTCAGGGACCGGAATGCAAAATATGGATTTTATATATATTATCATGCAAGTTGCCTCCTCCCCATCACTTCAACCCATCACTCTCCTTTCTCCCTCCCTCTATCTCTCGATCTCTCTCTCCGGATGCCATGGGAGACGATTCTTTGAGCTTTTCTTTCGTCTGATTCGCACGATCCGACCGTTAGATTTTAGTTTCGAGTTGAGTTTCACGATCACCGCAACGAGGGCTTCGTTCTGACGTAAGTTTTGCTACGATCTTCGAATTTTGATTTTTTTTTGGTCGTCAAAAATTGATAATCTTGGAGTATGTTGTTCTTGAGCTAGCATAGATCATTTATTCGAAGTCGGTTTGGAAAAAGAACGAAGTTTGGATTTTATATGAATTTTGGAGCCTATTTTCGAAAATGGGGTTGTTGGATTTTGGTGAAGTTTGGTTGATTCTGGATTGTTTTGTTGATTGAGAAGTTGATATGGATGGTTTGATGATGTTGATGATTTTTGGTTTGAACGATTATAGTCGTTATGCCGTTGAAATCGAGTTTTAGATTATCGTTGGTTTGTTCGGTTCATTACCGGGTTTGTTTGAGTTGTTGGATTGAAACCGAATCCGTATATTCTTTATTTCAGACTTGGATTGGAGTTTCGAGTTGGATCGAACTTGGGAGTTGAATCGAATCGAGAGTTGAAGACGGTATATTGATTGAGCTTCTTTGTTTTGAATTGTTGTGATTCGATGGATTATTTATTTGAGTTCGTTGTTATTTTTCAGATTTGAATCCTCAACGGACTCGAAAGGTAAAAGATGACATTGATTCGAATGGGGTTGAGTACTCGAGTTCGATTGATTCTTGAGCCCCAAAAATCACATACTGCATGTTTATTTGCTTGTGTGAATTTTACTGATCATTTTATTTACACTTGCATCCATATTAAACCGATTTCTCGATTCGTTTTGAAATTAGACGATTTAGGGAGCTATATTGAAGTGGTTTTGGATTTCGAGTTTTTCCAAGTGCCAGAATACTTCTTATAGTTGCTCTAAAGTCTAGGAGTTGAGTTGAACGACATCCACCCCGAATGGGTTAGTCGGTGAGTTGTTGTGAAGACTTGGCCCTGGGATCCCAACCCAATACCGATTGATATTCCGATTATCTGATTTGATAGTCCCGAGTTTTGAAGTCATGCACACATTCATTCTCATTTTGATTTGTTATTGATTGTTGCATTTCAATCTGAGGTGTTTATCTGTTATTGCATGTCTGTCTCTTTTACTTAGAAATTATATTTCTAACCGGTTTATCCGGCTGTTGTCTTTGTTTGTATGTGTACTTGGCAACAGGAGGATCTGGAGCTGGACCTAGTCGGTTGGGTTAGCTCGGGATGAGAGGATAGAAGTGAGACACCGCGTTGTAGGGTCGAGTCTGTTGAACCTGTTCTAGTTTTGTTGAGTCGTTTGAACTCCTTCATAGAACTCGACTTGTTGTATTTTGGAAGAACTTAGACTATTGCATGTTCTACTCTCTTTTTGTATTTTGAATATCTCGTTGTTGTAGAATTGATAATTGGATCTTGTTGGAGGCTTTCTGGGTGTTAGTTTGCACTTTTGGAGTCTTGTTGGGAGTGATTTCAGCAGGCTGTGCGCGCCCGCGCCCCGGGTAGGACGCTATGCGCGCCCGCGCGTCCCTATTCTTAAAAAAAAAAAATTATTCGATTTTTCCGCGACTCTTCATGAATTGATTTTGTTTGATTAATCGAGATTAGTAGATTAGAAACGGGGTCTCACATTTTCACTCAGGATTCTTTGCAAAATAGTTTTCAGTTTAATTGGATTAATTGAAGAAGAGTTCTGACTAAGTCACGAAGTAGTGGAGGGACGTTCGTGTATTCCATGATCTTGTCCCAAGTGAAAAGTGACTTTATAAATTCAGAATAAAAAAAGAACAAAAAATGATGAAGCTTGAATTGAATCAATCATCAAATTTGATTGATAATCAGAAGCAAATGGAAAAATTTACCTAAAGGGGTCCATTTGAAGATCGTTCCTTTAGTGTGCAGGCTACCACTTCTGCAAAAATAATGAATTGGATATAATAATTTTTCTGAATCCTGAAGTGTTGCTGGGAGATGTTGCCAACATCGTGAATAACACCTCACTTGTCAACATTTATTTGTGCATAAAATTGCATTTTATTTTTATGTCACACTCTGTTTTTAGACATAATTAGGGCATGCATATTTGTGAATATATTTGGCCGAAAGTTTACAAATTCTGATCAAATAAAAATTTTGATTTTTGCCCTATAATCTGAATTTTTGAATTTGAAAGTGATTGGATTTTGTTACAGTGGTGTTATATTCTGATGAGGAGTTAATTTTGGTAATATTTGGTGAAATATTTGGGCCTAGATTATCGGTGAAAATCAAGGGATTTATTGCCTATTTTAAATCGGATTTGTTACCGTTTTTGAAGAGTTACCGTTGGGGATTTTGTTACCGTTGGGGCCTACTCAGAATCCGAGCTAGAATAGGAAAAGATTTGGTGCCTAATATATCTGTGTTCTTATCTGTTTAAGGAAATATTCTACTTCCTTGTTTCGTATTGCTCTAGTATTCATTGTTCTCCCGTTTTTCAAAATTGCTCAAAATTTCTGTGTCCTTCATTCTTTCATATTATAATGGCAGGAAAGGATTTTGATCCACAAGATATTCGATCGGACATGGGCTATACAGAGGAGGTTGCGGAAGGTGTTCCAACACCTATGTCACCACACCCCGTGGTTGAACAAGCCCTGATTCCTGTTGCTGAAGAACCAGTGCCCCTGGATTACATCGCTCCAGGAGAGCCAGGCAATGAGATCGATGTGGAAAATTTGCCTGATATGTCCATGCTAAACAAGGTGTTTCCCACGAAACCCTTGACTCTCCGATCCAAGAGGCAAGCTAAATACAATCCTGATTATACAGCATCGAAGAGATTTCGAGGAAAGGGTCAATCCTCTAGACCATCGTTGGTGGATACTGAGTTTACTTCTGGAGATGAAAGCTCAGATGAAGATTTCAAGTTGGTGCATCAAAAAAGAGGGAAAGCCAGTGCGATGGAACCATCTGTTCCAACTATCCCTGTTCCATTTGAATCAGAAGAAAAATCATCAAAGAAAGATTCGTCTTCTGAGGATGAATCCACAGAGCCAGAAACTCAATCTGTTGCTGCTGATGAAGAGAAAGATGCATCTGCATCAATTCCTACTGTTGAGAAACCATCACCTGTTGCTCCTCCTGCTGTGTCCGATGATGAGGAGATGTCGATAGCCCAGTTCATGGCAAAGATGAAGAAGTCAAAAGGAAAGAAAGTAGCTATGCCTACTAATGAATCGGATGAAGAACCCGATGAAGAGATGCTTCAGGAATACGCTGATAACCGCCCACAACCCTCTGATAGTTCCAGCTCTGATTCAAGTGAAGGTTCAGATGCTGAGAAATAATTGGAAGAAGAGTCAATTTCTGATGACTCTGATGAAGAAGAAGAAGAAGAATGTGTTGAGGAAGGTGTTGCCGACACCTTGGACAACACCTTGGGTGAAGAATATCGGGTAAATTCATCCTACTCATCTACTTTTTATTCCAAGGAAATTGCTGAGTGCTGGGATAAGTATTCTGATCGTGAGTTCCTTGAGGAACGTAATATTGATGTGGAGAGCTATGGAGCTCAAAATTTGGTCAGATTCTTTGAGGTGAGAAATCTGCTGGCCACCGTCTCTACTGCTGGTCCGTATTGCAGGGAAATTATTCGAGAATTCTAATGTAATTTGACTGAATCTATGAAGGATCCGCGATATGTAAAGTATGGGAAGGTGTATGTGCGTGGATAGATTTTTGCCTTCAGTCCTGCGATGATAAATCGATTCCTCCATACTCTTACCTGTGATGATGCTGCACTACCTTCAATGGATGAGATGAACTCTGTCATTACAGGTGGTCAAGTCACTGTTTTTCCTTCACACCTTATGAAGTTGCAGGCTGCCAAACTCACCTTCTTCTACTCTGTTTTACACAAGACCGTTGTCAAGACATGGACTCCATCTGGGAATTCCACTGTTGTTACCAAGCATCAGGCTCCAGTCTTGTACGCCATTGGCACAGGAAGAAATTTCAACTATGGTCGACTTGTGTTTGACACAGTCATGGCCTTTGCAGACTGTGCACAACCAACATTGAAGCTGCCTTATCCTTCTCTCATCTATTTTATGTTGTTGTCTCAAGAGATTGAGAAAGATGATGATGAGGCTCTTATTGAACCAGGAGAACTGCTGAAGATAGCACCTGCATTACTCAGAGGCAACAGAAATTTAGACCTACCTTGGTCTGAATCAGGTGTTGCTGCAGGTGTTGTGGCAGGTGTTGGCAACACCCCCTCTGCCACTGAAATTTTTGTACCCCCCATTGCTGCGCAGAACATTGATTCTAATTTGTTCAAGCCCAATTGGTGCATGCTGAGCAGAAGATTGCACAGGCTAAGGCTGATCTAGCCTATTACGAAGGGTTAAAGGCTCAATATGAGTCTCTTTTAAGTGAAGATGACCCTTCTGAACAAAAAGGGGGAGAAGGAAATAAAACAGAAGAAGCTGGATCCGAGAGAAATCAATTTTAATCTTAGTTTTTAGTTTTCTTTTTGGTTTTGCTAGTTTAGTTTGAATTTTTTTATTTGTTTAGTATTGTTTTTGTTCTCTGATCCTAATCAAAACTGTATTTTTCTGGTGTTAACTCTGATATGATTTTTTGTTTGTGTTTCTCCTTGCTCTTATGGTTTTTGATTTAAGGTGTCATAGCTAGATGTTGCCAACATCTTGCGACAATACCTCTGGATATACTTAGGGGGAGAATCTATTCATGGGAGTTTTGATTAAGGGGGAGATTAGTTGATCTGTTTATGAATTAAATGTGTTTTGTCCAGAAAGGCAAAAAGGGGGAGATTGAAAGGAATATTTTATTCCTTAAAATCGTCCTATTTTAAAAAAGATTTTATTTAATATCTTTTGCCTTTCTTGGACATGAAATAATTTTATATAAGTTATTTATTTCATTGAATAACTTGATTTGAGATATGATTAAGTTTATCATAATATTTATTATCTTATCTCTAATGATTTAATTTCTTTACTATGTAGATTTGACTTGATAAAAAAGGAACAAGATCTAGAATCCTATGTCTACAAGGAAACATATTGGAGAAGGATTGTAGTAACCCGTATCCGAAATTAACGATAAATGCATAATTAATCATGTAATCATGTTTAGATTAAGTAAAACATGATTAAGGAAATTCCAAATGGATTAATGGAGTCCAGAAATGGATTCAGGACACCCGAAAATGGTGGGTAAGGTTCGAAGGGTTCGTACGCTCCGAACCTGAGTTCGGAGGATCCGAACATGGACGGAGCCAGTCTTCGGAGGCCCTGAAGACTTCGGACGATCCGAAGTGGGTTCGGACGATCCGAACTATAGCCCAGCCAGCTGTCCCAAAATATTATGTCATCGGTGACATCATAGGGGTGACTTCGGACGATCCGAAGAGGCAGTTCGGACCATCCGAACAGTGTTCGGGACAGGTGCATGGTTGCATGCGATTGGATTGACACGTGGCAGAGATCGGACGATCTGATGAGACGATCGAACGGCCTGAAGCAGTTCGGACGCTCCGAAGGCGTGAACGGACGACCCGAACCCTCTCTTATATATAGAGAGCCGAGGAGCTCATTTGAGACTCGCACCAACTTCCTCTCCTTCGCCCACGTGTCTCTATTTTAGGTCTTTGGGTACTCTTATTTTAGAGTTGGAGTAGGAAAAATATTCTAGCATAGTCAGACAGTGTCTGACATAGTAGCGGAACAGTGCTCGTGTAGTGGAGCCGTGCTTGAGGCTGTGGAGCTGCAGCAGGGGTGTGCCCCTAGTTGCAGGATAGTCTCCATCAGAGGGCTGACGACGGATGCAGGTATAGCTATGGTCTCCTTAAATTATTTAGAAGTATGCAATAGCTTAGTTAAGGCTTTTAGAGCTTAATTAATGATGCATGGGTAATTGCATTGTAGAGTTGATGATAGGCTTGGAACCTAGAGTGGGACTGATAGGACTGCCTGTAATAAGGTACGTAAGTACTGACTCAGATAGCCAGCGGGTTTTGCATGCTTATATGTTGCATTTGTGTGTCATATTATTATGCATCATGTGCATATCATATTGTGCATGTCCATCTTTTGAGATAAGCCATGTAGGGTCGCTCAGCCCTATTTGGATGGTTGATGTCGAGCGCCCCACGATCGACGAGTTAGCCGGCACTGGCATCTATAAGACATGGTCTACGTCCGTTAGGAATGAGCAGTGTATGCAGGGTTTGCTCCCCGGGTTGTACCACTCATGTCCTAGGCGCCATTACTGAGCAGTTGTATACAGTTATCCCAGATATGGATACCCTGTCATTTGCATGCATCATATTTGTATGTTTTACCCGTGATTTCGTATTGAGCTTAGAGCTCACGTCCAGTCTTTTCTGTGTATCTGGACACCTCATTCGACGGGGCAAGTGTAGGTACATGATTGAGCACAAGGAGCTTGGAGTAGCCAGTGATCAGTGAAGACAGCAGGGTTAGCTGTATGTTTTGCCCTTTAGGCTTATTTATTCGATTGGGTTGTATAAATCAAATTTGTTTAACCGGCTGTGTTCTGCCGGTCTGCTTTTATTTAAGTCTTCCGCAGCGATTTATTTTAATGCATGCTATATTATGCTCTTAACTCTGATTAGGTAGTGGATCCGGGTTGGGTCGCTACATTTATTGGCATCAGAGCGCATGCATGCAAGAGGCTTGGGATATAGTAATGATACTTTGGGTTATCCTTATAAGATTGATAAGACCTTCGAAGAGGTGATGATGCGACGATTGCCCGAAGATTATCATCATCGGCAGGAATTCTGAAGATTTCGATTATGGAATACCAGCAAGTGCGGACAGGAGTGATGGATCGTGTCCGAGCGTTCGAGATTTCTACTCATGTGGATCCTAGCTTTGGATCGAGTATCAGATGCCAGAGGCAATGGCAGAGAATTGGTGGGGACTTACTTGATGCTTGCATCTGTACAGTCATTACCATGATGACACTACTCTGAAGGTTCTCCAGTCGTAGTTGGAGAGATTGTCAGATAGACCTTTACTAGGGAATGCCTCGAATGCCTAAGGCATGACAGTTTTCGAGCGTAAGGTCTTTAAACTCATGCAGAACATAGTTTTGCCGGTATGCTTGTATTGATGCGTTCGGTAGGCACACGGGAAACTTCATGTTCAAAAGCATGAATTGGTTACAAGAAGAAGGCTGACGGTAGATCGTGAGCAGAAGAGGTAGACTGACATGCACTGACGCAGAGCATAGCTGGTTAGCGAGCTCGAGTTAATTCTCTGGAAGTCTTGGCAGGACGGGATATCGAGAGGATTGGTCGGGAGTATGCTTGTATCGATGCGTGTGTCGATTAGAAGCTTCATGCTCAAGGAACGAAGACTTGTACGATGATTTTAAATACTGTATTGATGTAATTTGTAAACAGTATTTCAGTTGTAATGAATCATCATAATTTGGTTGTATCATTTCAAGTTCGATTGTACATTTCATTGTATTTTGAATACTGTCTGTATTACATGAGATTGTAATAAAGAGAATTGTACATAACTTGAAATAAGTGATACATGTACTTTTTATCCGGCAATTCGTGAATGATTGCATGATTATGCGGAAGGTTGGTTTGGTTTTAGTTGATTAGTGTTCAACTATTGTAGCTCATGGGATTGAGTAGGGCCGACTGTGACTGTTTGACTTGTGGTTAGTCTAGGTGTTTTTCTATGATTGACCTAGTTAGTCAGAAGGCTAAGATAGTGCCAGCAATGAGTGGACTCATCTAGAGGCATTAAGATTATTGTTCGGTTTAGAACATTGGGCTTTGTTCTAGGTTGTTTTCTTAGAACAGTAAAGCTATTTGACCTTCATTAGGTTGAGACTTGTGATGATGGGTTTTCATCAAAATTCCAGGTCCAGTATATGCCGAGAGTTGTGGGCTATGACCATGACTAGACGTGATGGAGCGCGACCCTATGCCAGTGTTACTCTGGGAGTCCTTGTACTTCAGAGGGTACCTGGAAGCCTTCGTGCTTCGGGATTGGCGGTGGGAAGGCTACTCAGTCTAGGGATTTGGTAGCAGTCACGACATGGTATGACCTTGGATTAAGATATCAGGTTTGATATCGATGGTTCGATATCGTCTGGTGTGCCAGAGATATAGTTTGAGTGTTCTGCTATGGGAACCAGTCATGGAGGGATTTCCTTGACAAGTGTGTACTCTGAGCAGATAGGTTTTAACCTTTGGGTTACTGCTAGACGTGTAGATCTAGTAGGTGGACGGATTTCTACCAGCGATGACTAGAGGTTGTCATCAGAGTTGTGGTTAGAGTTTCCCCGTGATAGGAATCATCCGAGGTACTGGATGGGATGCTGTTTCGAGACTTCGACTCGAATATGAGGACTATTCCATGATGAATAATTTCATCTGTAATAGGATTATGTCCGATGCTAAGGATTGTATAAGACTAATTGAGGAGGGAGGGAAGCGTGATTTATGCCAGTGTACACTTGGTCGTGATTCCAGGTGGGACATCGTGGTAGGCTACCTCAGTCTTAAATTGTTGTACAGTCTTAGCAAGGGATATAATCAAGAGCGTGTCCGGAGATTGTGAGAATCTTTGGGATTCGTTAGTTATTATTTTAGGACTTGACGAGCTGTGGTGTTCATTCTGTATGAACGAAGCAAGGATAGTTAGTGCAGTGTTTGCGCTAAGTACTGTCTGATATTTTCAGAGATTGAGCGTAGGATTTTCCATGGGATGGAAATGGGCTTAGTTTATCTTGATGTTTACCTTGGGTGAACAAGACAACGATTGGTAGTGCTAAGGTGGCACGGGATCTGTGCTAGTGACTACTAGTGGTTATTGGCTAACTCTGTCGGAGTTAGGTTGATTAAGTTCAGTGTACGAGGCAGCTGTCAGTAGTAAGACACGAGATTGTGTCGATAGGCTACTAATAGCTATTGTATGGATTATCAATTATGGGCGTGTTGAAACCAGAGCAATTTGGGTATTCCAAGTGTTTGGAAATAGTTATTCGTGGCAGCTGAGTCATGGTTTTCATCAGGGCACAGTGTTGAGTTATACTAAGAAACATGAACTGTGATTGGTACTAGACTGGATGGTCTGAGTTCCCAATAATTGCTTGGGAAGCTCGTTCACTTCGATGGAGCAGGGGATGGATGACCAGTTTGGAATCATGTTAAGCGGTTATGTGGAGTATAGCTTTGGGTCAACTAGATTCTCTTGGGAAAGAATTATGGCTTTGTTGTGTCAGCACAGTGTTGGGATTGGTGTTTTCTGACTAGAGGTGTTGAGCACTGAAAAGTTTTGGAACCATTAGATGGTTAGATCGAGTTTCGATTAGTGATTCGACGAATGTCTTAAGCCGGTCAGGTGATGACTTAGTCTTCGACAGTTTAAGATTTAACTTGGGATGATGATCTCGATCAAGCGGGTGTTTGTATCCTTAGTGGGCAGTGAGATCGTGGTCAGTATGGAAGACGTATCAGTGTTGTGATACATTAGTGCCAAGGAAGTTGAATGTCAACCAGCAGCGCAGTAATTTTCAGTTGGGAGGATGTTAATGCGGTTCAGCATTAATGGGGCTTGCAAGGAATTTGACAAGAGTCTGAGTTTGTCGGAAGCTATTTTGACCAGACACTCAGGCAATTGTTTTTAATACGTTCTCGAGGTTATACCCTAGATTTCGAGGACGAAATATTTTAAAGGGGAGAGAATGTAGTAACCCGTATCCGAAATTAACGATTAATGTGTAATTAATTGTGTAATCATGTTTAGATTAAGTAAAACATGATTAAGAAAATTTCAAATGGATTAATGGAGTCCAAAAATGGATTCAGGACACCCGGAAATGGTGGATAAGGTTCGAAGGGTTCGGACGCTCCGAACCTGAGTTCGGAGGATCCGAACATGGACGGAGCCAGGCTTCGGAGGCCCTGAAGACTTCGGACGATCCGAAGTGGGTTCGGACGATTCGAACTATAGCCCAGCCAGTTGTCCCAAAATATTATGTCATCGGTGATGTCATAGGGGTGATTTCGGACCATCCGAACAGTGTTCGGAACAGGTGCATGGTTGCATGCGATTGGATTGACATGTGGCGGAGATCGGACGATCCGATGAGACGATCGGACGGCCCGAAGCAGTTCGAACACTCCGAAGGCATGAACGGACGACCCGAACCCTCGCTTATATATAGAGAGCCGAGGAGCTCATTTGAGACTCGCACCAACTTCCTCTCCTTCGCCCACGTGGCTCTATTTTAGGGCTTTGGGTACTCTTATTTTAGAGTTGGAGTAGGGAAAATATTTTAGCATAGTCAGACACTGTCTGACATAGTAACGGAGCAGTGCTCGTGTAGTGGAGCCGTGCTCGAGGCTGTGGAGATGCAGCAGGGGTGTGCCCCTAGTTGCAGGATAGTCTCCATCAGAGGGCTGACGACGGACGCAGGTATAACTATGGTCTCCTTAAATTATTTAGGAGTATGCAATAGTTTAGTTAAGGCTTTTAGAGCTTAATTAATGATGCATGGGTAATTGCATTGTAGAGTTGATGATAGGCTTGGAACCTAGAGTGGGACTGCTAGGACTGCCTGTAATAAGGTACGTAAGTACTGACTGAGATAGCCAGCGGGTTTTGCATGCTTATATGTTGCATTTGTGTGTCATATTATTATGCATCATGTGCATATCATATTGTGTCTGTCCATCTTTTGAGATGAGCCATGTAGGGTCGCTCAGCCCTGTTTGAACGGTTGATGTCGAGCGCCCCACGACCAACGGGCTAGCCGGCACTGGCATCTGTAAGACATGGTCTACGTCCGTTAGGAATGAGCAGTGTACGCAGGGTTTGCTCCCCGGGTTGTACCACTCATGTCCTAGGCGCCATTACTGAGCAGTTGTATACAGTTATCCCAGATATGGATATCATGTCATTTGCATGCATCATATTTGTATGTTTTACCCATGCTTTCGTATTGAGCTTAGAGCTCACGTCCAGTCTTTTCTATGTATCTGAACACCCCATTCGCTGGGGCAAGTGTAGGTACAGGATTGAGCACCAGGAGCTTGGAGTAGCCAGTGATCAGTGAAGATAGCAGGGTTAGCTGTAGGTTTTGCCCTTTAGGCTTATTTATTCGATTGGGTTGTATAAATCGAATTTGTTTAACCGGTTGTATTCTGCCGGTCTGCTTTTATTTAAGTCTTCCGCAACAATTTATTTTAATGCATGCTATATTATGCTCTTAACTCTGATTAGGTAGTGGATCCGGGTTGGGTCGCTACAAGGATTCTTGGTCTATTTATTTTGAGATATGCGTACACAAGGTAGAGAGAATAATAGAGAGAAAAACGTGAGAACCTAAGTACGTACATTGTGTGAAAGCTGAAGATCTCTCTGAAGCTTAGTTGAAGCTGTGACAACTTGAAGCCGTGTAGAACACTTGAAGATTGGAGATCAAGAAGAGTGCTGCTCGTGTGATTTTGGCTTCAACATTGTTTTTCTCCTTACTGTGTTTTCGTTATTCTATTTCATATAGAATGTTTTTAGGAGAACGTTTACTATTTATTTTCTTACTTGGTTTGAGAAATTGAATTTTACAATTATCACTAGTGTTAGAGTTTGTAAAACTCTTTGGAAGTTTTCTAGTGAAGTTTTGCCCTGAGGCGCTGCAAGAGTATTTTATACTCTTGCTTAAATCATTGAGTCTATTTATATGGTTGCTTGTTTATTTTATTTACGCTTTATTTATATTTCGCTGCAAATTACTCAATGTGTTATTGTAGGTGTTGTCAACACCTTGTGACAACACCTCAAACTGTTTATGTGCAACCCTTTTTCCCTTACAATTTCTAAAACATAAAATTGTGTGTAGATTATAAATTACATAAAAACTATTTTCTTAATTGATAGATCCAACAAAACTTCAGCTCGGAAATTGAATAATTTCAAAGTTCATATAAATTATAGAACCAACCACGGTTACTGTTCTTTAAGAAAATTCTTGGTTCTGATCGATATATATATCCATCAATATAATTTGAATGTGTTTGAAAATATATATATATATCCATCAATACTCTGTGTTACTGTGATGGTAATTTGAATGTGTTTGAGAAATATATATATATCCATCAATACTCGATCTGATGAAATATATGATTTCTTTCCTCAAATATAATATCAAAAGGACCATTGCCTTGATCGAAGATGTTCTTCTTCTAGACCAGGCTGAAATTCTCGATTCGGGATGAAAACTTGAAGATTCACCACAAATTTCATGAATTAATTAAGTAATCATTGTGTAATATATATAGTTTACTACAAAACAAATAAATAATATACAGTAGCTAGCTGTGTTTGTTTCCAATATATCATATGCAAAGTGGACAACAAAAATTATGACCTTGTGATATACAAGACCCACGAAAATCCGTGTTGCATCGATTCAAAGTGTTTTAATTCCTAGACGTAATCGTGGATCGAATTAACAAAAAGGCAGCCAACCACATGAGATGTGAAAATATAATCACTAGCTAGATCGATCCAGTGCTCTACTGTTATCATCAACTAACAGATCGAAAATATTTTTCTTGTCCAAAACTTGCTGTGTTGTCTATCTCTATCGGGTCGGTTGGCGTTGTTCATGAAATTTATTTTTGACTCACTTAATCGAACTGGAAGTTTGAATCTTGATTAATTATCATGGTGGGATGTATCTGAGTTTAATTCTGTGATATATATATGTAATGTAGTAAACTTATTTGCTTCTCATCTTATTGTAAACATAGTGTTACATTTGGCTTGTGAACATATCAGTTCGTGCACATTGTGCTTGTACGTCTGAGTCCATTAACATATATATGATCAGTACTTGGGTATGAATTGACTATGTATTGGTATAATCATAAAAAGAAATTAGTAATTTAATTATACGATTAGATTTTGATAAGAATTTGTTCTGCATGTAATTTTTGCGTATCGATCGGAACATAGTTATAACACTACATGATTAAGAATATTATACTGCAATATATATACCTGATTAAAATTGACATTTAACCGGATTCTAAGGTTATTTTCATTTGACAGGGTGTGAGTTTGTATGATTTTCAAATAATAGCAAGATGAAAAAAAGCATCCGAATAAATGTATGAAGATATGCCCAAAAAAAAAAATTTCATGTATAGTTTCTGAATTCGGCACCGACGTAATTTCAACAAACAATGCATACATATCATATAAATCATACAATAATTCATCCAACAATAATCGGAAAGGCCAATAATTTGAAGTCTCGAGGAAAACTAGTAAGAAAAATTCTTCATTCATTTATGTTATTATGAGATGATAAAATGGCAATATTACTACGTTTGAATGTTTGATTTGTTCGTTTGTAAATTTATTTATCCTTTTTGTCAAAATTGAATCCAACTCTGGTATGGTTCGAATTTTTTTTTTTCTTTCAATTTTTAGTCATTTTAGTGGTCAATTTTTTTTTGCAACTTTTCCCTATTAGATTACACTTTTATATTTACTAATTATTTTGATCACCAAAACATATTTAATAATTTTGCTCCAATTAAAAAACTCATTTCTCGTAATATCTTTATTATTTATCAAGAATAATATAAAAAAAATAAAATCTCTACATACAAATTTATTTATGTAAGAAAATAAGTTTTCATGACATTTAATGCATAAAAAGGTTTTGCAAGAAATCACTGCATGCTACATTGAAAAGAGCTAGGAGCTCTGTTTAAATCGTAAATAAATGAGGTTAGATGCTGCTGCACATGCAATAAACAAACAGGCATTTGTCCAATTCGTGACAGGACTACATTAATTGAGTGCTGATATATATGTAATATCCTCATTAATTCTTTTAGACATTTTTGGTTTGAGTGATAGGATAAGTAATTCATAGATAAGTAATATAATGTAAATTAAAAATAAATAAGAAAAAATAATTAATACATTATTTGATTTGATTGATAGATTATAATTTATTTGATTTAATTGATGTAAAATTATTAATTAATAAATAGATAAATAATATGACGAAAATAAGGCGAAATTAATTGGGATAAGTTATACATAGATTAATAATACATCAAACCAAACAATACCTAAAGGTTTGTAAATTTAACCGTGTTGGAATTTATTTAATGTCCAAAAGCAAAATTTATTTAATGTCTAAAAGCAATACATTGTGATTTGTGTATGTGTGTATCTTTTCAAGGGAAATAAGGGGTTTGTTTATGCTAGCACATGTGCTGCATCCAACGGTCAATTTTTTTTGCATTTGAGATGTTTGCGTGAACATCTCAAATGCAAAAAAAATTTGGCCGTTGGATCCCCATTCGAGCACTATTCGAATGAGGTATATAGCATAGACAAGACCGAAAATAAGATACATACTTGTTGGATTTCTAGCTCGATCTACAAATAAGTCTCTTCAACAAATCTCACAAACAATGTTTTGTACCTTTTGCGGTCGTAGGTGAGCACTTTAAACTTTTGAAATTAATTAGTGATTCTTCAAGGACCACCACTGAGAGAATATTTGGTTATATTATGTGTATTATGTATCTAATTTTTTTTTATTATGATATATTTAAAATAGACAAAAATTCTTGTGAGACGGTCTCACAAGTCAATTTTATAAGACGGATATCCTATTTGTGAGGCCGTTTCACACAATACCTACTCTTTAAAATATTATATATACATAAAACATCACAATAATATCCAATAAAGGACAACCAAAAACCTGATAATAAACCGGCCAATTAAATTAGGGAAACCTGCACACAATCTATCTATACCATCTATACTATCTATGTCATACTATATCATTCAACTCGATACATTTTAGTTTCGTGGTCTGTCATATTCGTAATGTCAAAGTTACCATAATTTAATTTAACATACCATATTAAGCATGAATTAGACTTTTGGTACATTGGTATCATGTCCTATACTTTTTGTTCTTTGATAGCTTTTTAATTACAAAAATGTCTCTTTTTTTTTTGTTTTTTGCCATTTGGTGGATAATTGGATATTTATATACGGAACTTTATTTTTGTATTTTTTATTTCATCATTTAATTTTTTTGTTTTTCATTAAAATATATTATACAAAGAAAACAATGCGTCCATCCTACTAATATGCATATATAAATGACAAATATATATGAATTTAGTGTCATGTTATGATCAGACGCTTAATTAGTCTTAAAATGTAAAGTGCAGAAAAAAAAGTTTGTAAAGTGCAGCATGTGAAAAAATATAAATGGGTTAAATTTTATTCTCATTTGTGACTAAATAATCAATTTTTTTTCTATAAAAATTTCATATTTGCTACAAATATCTTTCGAGACAAATCTATTATGAGAAATTGGATTTTTATGGTTAAATGGTGTGGTGGTGGCCAGCTGATATCAGATATTCTATAATCTATACAGAGAATATATGTCTATTTGCATATATGGCTCCAAAACACAAATATTATCAAATCCACCATAATTATTAATTCTTCCAAGTTGTGGCTATATGTAGTAGTAGCTATAATAATATGCGATGCCTATAATAATATGCAAAATACTATATATGTATATTTTGTATTGTGCACATTGACTTAAATTAATCAATTTATAATTTCCCTCATTAAATACAAAACTACTCATGGTAAAAAATAAATATTTCGTTGGTGAAGAAAATTTTTATAATTAATAAGTAAAGATGTAAACTAAAGTGTACATGTAACATTACTCTAATTAGCATCATTAAATTAATATTTATATACAGAGATATAGAGAGTGACAAAAATAAGATATCTTCTTGTAAAAAAAAATTCGTTCTCTTGGTTTCATTATTGTGAAAATAGCCGCGCGTCATATTTTGATCACAATTATGTGCACAGTTGGTTCTTAATCGACTATATATGTGGACTAGCTAATGATAATTTTACCATATATATATATGCAGTGTGGTCTACGGATTAGCCACAAAGAAATGAAGCTTGTTTACCTAGCTAATATCATTTAATTTATATGAAGTGATTCTTCATAATTAAATGTAAGTTATTTATCGAACTTGGTAGCTAGATATTGTTTCAAACATATATATATATACAGTTCATTTTTCATGATTTTACTGAAGAAGACCACAAGATTCCAAAATGGCATGAAGTTTGTCGCGAAACCATATCCCTCCAAACCGTCGGTGGTGGATGAAGATTGAAAGGGTGATTGATGAAGAAATATGTGGCAAAAAAGAAGCATCAGTCACTGTTTCTGCGGGCCAAACTTCCGTAAACAATCAATTCAGAGCCAAATAAGAATTAAATATAAAGCAAAAATTAAACAAGCCTCGTCACCAAATAGGTAAGTCTTTTGTGGGAGAATCTCGATCTCATATCTATAGGTGCAAGCGGGTCGATAAGACTCGTATCAATGAATAATAATTTTTTTTTATAAAAAATAGTAATATTTTTTCATGTGTTGGATCGAATAATTAATAGATTTGTTTCATAAAATTAATGACTCCCGAGACTTTCTCATAAATTTTTTATGATTACGGAATTATTATGTGCATGCAAATCAATTATCATATCGTTTAAAGTTTTTTCGCATAAAAATAATAATTTTTCATGCGTTGAATCGAATGAACGAGATATTATTTTCATAAAATCCATGACCCACGAGACGACCGTCACATAAGTTTTATGATTACGGAATTATATATTACGTGCATGCAATCAATGATCGTATCGTTTAAAATTTGGTCAATTGTTGTGTCAACTTCGAGTCCTCATATTAAAATATCCTTTTGTGCATGGTATTTCGAAAACAAAAGGAAAGTTATTTTAATTTCCGTCGAATGAAGAATTCTATATAGACTTTTCTCCATCGAGGCGGCTTAAAATTGCTTTAAGAAACAAAATACTATTTATTCGTTCCATGACATGTACAAGTGGTGTTAGTAATTACTTCCACAACATCTATATAAATATAAAATTACACGTGAAATTTAATTTTTTTCCCCATATTTAAAAAATATACTACAATTGATAACGGATCCACAATTCAAATTCCATTTGATTTACATCAAATTTAAAAATTCAAAATAAAGGGAACAACTACGAAAATCTCGTGTTTTAGCGATATATCCTGATCCTTCTTTCAGCAGCAATTCCATCTTTCAGCAGTGATTGCAGAAGATTTATCAAAATAATAGATCTGTCGATCCTACCCTATTCACTTAAATAGGAATCCAACGGTTCAATTTTTTTGCTAAAAGAAGAGCGGTCGGATCTAGCAACTGAGTATGTGATAGCATCGACAGAACCTGCTCATGTGCTAACATTGACAGAACCTAAATACAGGAGAGTGTTTATAATCATTAAAAAAGTGATTATTCTCAATATTTTTTTATTTAATCCAAAATTATTCTTTAAATTCATTCAATTAGCGAAAAATTTTTATATAGTTTTCATAAATAGTGCGAGAACTATCATGGAGGGCGTCAAATTGTGTAGTATTATTGACAATTTTGACCAAAGACCAAAGAATTTATTTATTTTTAACTAGTTAAAAGTCGCCCATATATTTTTACCCCAAAATAGTACCACTTTGCGTAATGGACTTTGCACCAAGGGCTGTTATGTCAATATAAGGAATAAGTGGTGGCAATTCCGTCTTTTCACAAACACAAAACAAATCTCATTTTTCACGCTTTTTTTCACGCTTTTTTTTGATGATGAATGAAATGAAATTAAAAAAGCGTCGTTGGTCGTTGATGTGAAGCAACCGTCGACCCGCAATAGCCGGTTCATAGTTCTCCGCTTCAGTTGTCGGTGGTTACATGTGACCGGATATCATGGGTTTCCCGCAAATCGAAACGAATTTAATATTATACGGACATAAACCCCGCAGGATCCTTCGTATCTCATTTCAAATGGCCTTCATTTTTTTTACTTAATAAATTTTCAGCGATCATCATACGTTAATTTTTTACGTGTTTAGGAAGATTATTTAATATTTTCTTACTACCTAATCGGCCACCGTTGAATTTTAAATTGTTTGTTAGTTAAAAGTAGGTCTACCCTTTGATACTTGGCGGTATTTTCTTGATTTTAAATGTGATTTGATGATGGCTTTGAATGATATGTTTCAAGTTTTTAGGTAAGCTTCTCTTGTCGGGTTTTTCTTGGTTTTTGCGAAAATTCAACTCGTATTTTAAAAGGGCGGGTGGGTTTCTTTGCTGGGTTTTTTAGTTTAGCTTTAGAAGTGGAGTTTTGGATTATGTTATTTGTTTTCTTGGGGGTGATTTAAAATGACGGGTAGGCTTCAATTCAAGATATTAGAGCTATATTAACTTGAAAAGCAATACCTTTTCTGTACTCTGTCGGCTGGAGTGTGTGCCATTCAAAGAAGGCCTAAAGTATTCAATGTTTGTTTATGTTTGAATGAGGGAACGTGCTTGGGGATGTCTTTTTAGTAGTATTATTTGATCAAGAAACTGAGGGAGAAATGAGGTTGAATTTGGGGAGGAAGAATGTGGTTGTGGGGATTCGATTCGATGAACATACTCAAGAATTGCTGGATTGGGCAGTTGTGAAAGTGGCTGATTCGGGGGATAACGTTGTAGCTGTTCATGTTTGCAGAAATTCTGGTAATAACAGTGGAGCTAAATAGCATTTTTTTGTGTTTCAGTACAGTATAGGATAACTAAAACCAAATTCTTGGTTTCAGATTGCATTTCGAAGCAGAAAGCTGTGGTGGATGGTTATTTGGAAGACTATCGAGGTCTGTGCGACAGAAGGCAGGTTAGTTTCTGTTTTTTAGTGTTTGCAGCACATTTATTGGATACTGCGACTTCTTTTGGGAGGATTGAGCAAAAGGGCCGACACTGATTCGGTGTTTTTTATGTTCCTTTTGATTCTGTATCAGGTTTCTCTGTGTTCTGAGGTAGTTAAAGGTAATTCAATCAGGAAAATTTTGGTGAAAGAAGCAAAGAAATATGATGCGACTGCTGTAATAGTGGGGATAACTAAGCACAATGGTTTGGGGTGAGCAGTTTTGGGTTTTTGTTATGTTTCTTTCTTGTTTATTTTTTTGTATTTTCCATGTGAATTCTGTGTTGATGTATATCTGTTTCTTTTTTCCCCTTTTTGTCTTTTTGAAAGGGGATGGAATTCGATTGCTAAATACTGTGCAAAACGGCTGCCTCAAAGCACAGAGGTTATGGCAATACACAATGGTAAAGTTATGTTCAGCAGGTGTTCGAGGAGTCACCTTGAAGGTCTGTAGTTTTCTTCAGAATAGAATGGAATTCAGTTTGGATTTAAACAGGAATCTGAACATATTGTAATTGTTTTCCAGGTCTTGGCGACGATCCAAAGCCGAGTTTTTATTTAAAGAAAAGCTCCCATACATTCCAAGATTACCTGTCTGAGTTTGGAGAATCCGAGATGTCGGAAACGAGCAGGCTTAGTTTTGATGGAAGAGAGGATGATGTTGTTAGCTCTGTTTCAAAACTAAGCAGAAGCTCTTTGAGTTTAATTTCTTTGCCAGTGGAGGATTTTACGAAACAAAGGCCTGGTTGGCCTCTGCTCCAAACAGCTAGTTCAGTAACTCAACCTGCACTTGAAGCAAGAGAAATGTCAGTAGTGCAATGGGTAATGAACTTACCGCACCGATCTCTGGACCAATTAACCCATCAGCAAGAGCTGCCGAAAGATTTAGAACTTATACTCGACGAAAATTCAGCGTCCTGCAAAGTTTTCAGTTATGATTTTATCAAGAAATCCACTTCTGGATTCGCCTTAGGTAGTTTCTTTTTTAAAGCAAGTAGTTCTTTTTCTTCTTTTAATGTCTTTTGCATTTTGGGCTAACTTTTTCTCTGTTTGCATGGATAAATGCAGAAAATTTGATTGGTAAAGGAGGAAGTAACAGTGTCTATAAAGGGGTTCTTCCTGAAGGGAAACCTGTTGCAATAAAGGCATTGCAATCTTCGGAAGCGGCGTGGAAGGATTTTACACTGGAGTTTGACATAATGACCACGGTGAAGCACGATAGAATCACACCTTTGCTTGGTATATGCGTAGAAAGCAGTAGCAATCTCGTATCTGTTTATGATCTTTTGTCCAAAGGGAATTTGGAAGAGAATCTACATGGTAAGTTAAACGTGCATGGCTAACTTAATTCTTAAAAATTTGCATGAACTCCAACTAATATCTAAGATTCGGATCAGGTAGTGATAGAACAACAGGTTCAGTACTCTCATGGACAGTGAGATTTAAAATAGCTTTTGGGATTGCTGAAGCACTAAATTACTTGCACAACGAATGTCGAAGGCCCGTTATCCACAGAGATGTTAAATCATCAAATATTCTTCTCAACGATGTATTAGAACCACAGGTACTCCATCATAACTTGGTGCGAAAACTTTTCGTTTTCACAAGTAATACAAAAGTTAATTAGTGCCTGTATTTTGTTTTCTTCCAATAGTTGAGTGACTTTGGATTGGCCATCTGGGGACCTACAAAGGCATCTTTCTTGACAGATAGTGATGTAGTCGGAACATTTGGATATCTTGCTCCGGAGTATTTTATGTACGGTAAAGTAAGCGACAAGATTGATGTGTATGCTTTCGGTGTCGTTCTACTAGAATTGTTATCAGGAAGGAAACCTATTGGACTTGAGTTGACAAAGGATCAAGAAAGCTTAGTGATCTGGGTAAGAACCAAGAATATGCATGCATATGTTAATGAAATTTGCTCTGTTTTTAAGTTTTCCTGATCATTTCACTGAATTGCTTTTCGGTTTTAGGCGAAACCCAAACTAGAAACTGGTGATTTTAAGAGCATATTGGACCCAAATTTGGATGGCAATATTGATGAGACTCAAATGAAAAGAATGGCTCTAGCAGCAACCTTATGCCTAATTCAAGCAGCACGCCTGCGTCCCAAAATGAGCCAGGTATATATGGTTCTCTTTGGTATCTCTACCACCACGTCCAGATCCATCGGAGGGCAGCCGCTGTTGGTTACCGTGTATTATTCGTCATCTCAGTTTTTAGATTATTGCCCTTATTCTTTGTTGAATGTTTCAGATACTAAAGATCCTCAAAGGAGAAGAAGAATGTATGAATGGACTAAAACCGCACGATGATTCAGAAAATCACGAAGATGATGAAGTTTATCCAGATTCAAGTGCAGAATCCCATTTAAGCCTTGCATTTCTTGATGTAAATGACTACTCAACTTCATTCAGCAGTCTGGATCAAAGCAGTCCTCATTCACTTGGTGAATATTTGAAGAAAAGATGGAGTAGATCATCAAGTTTAGAGTAGCCTTTACTTTTTTTCAATTATTTTTTTGGTATTTATTTGTATATATGAGTGAAAATATAAATAAGATTGCACCCAAGAATGAGGTGGTTTCATCTGTAATCAATCACAAGGGGATTTTTACGGCAATGTTTTAGGAAGAGTCCCTATATATGTAAGGACTATTTAAGGTTTGCATTTTCTAGTAAGAATGTAGCATTCGAAAACCATGAATTTATTTTCCATTGATTTCAAATATATTCAAATTATTTTTTTTGTTCAAAGAAATAAGTCTATGAACTTCAAATTTATCTCTTACATGTTTTATATTATTTCACGTTAATTAAAATTGATTTCAAGTTTACCCGATAATAATGTCATTTTTTAATTTTGAAATGCATTTTATTTTATATATGCTCGAATATATAAAAAATTAAAATATAAATTTAAAATTTAATATATCATTTCATTATAAACAATATTACTAACCATCAAACCAAGTGCAACGTTAGATAATATATATATATATATATATATATATATATATATATATATATATATATATATATATATTTCAATTTGATTATTATTATTTTTTTCAATTTTATATTAACTAGAAAATTACACGTGCAACGCACGTGACACGTTATAATAATTTTATTAATTGATTGCTTAGCTTTTTTAACTAAGTGTTATATATTTTACTATCAATTTTAAACTTTGGTTATAATGATTTGATTTTTAATTAGTTATTAAAGTGGAAACATTATGTCTTTAATTTTTTCTCTTTACGATCGATTTGTGGTATCTAATCGATGCTTTTATGTTTTACAACTTGGATTTAATTTATTTTTTTAATTAATGACTGTAAAACAATAACATATGTTATATATTTGTCGAGAAATGTAAAAAAATACATTGATTTTTTATAAACCGTAAGACTGAGCGTTTGCATTTTATTAAAAGCTATATATAGTTGATATATAATTGTGCAATTCAAATATTTTAATATATGTAACAGTTCATGTTTGCAGAAATTCTGGTAATAACAGTGGAGCTAAATAGCATTTTTTTGTGTTTCAGTACAGTATAGGATAACTAAAACCAAATTCTTGGTTTCAGATTGCATTTCGAAGCAGAAAGCTGTGGTGGATGGTTATTTGGAAGACTATCGAGGTCTGTGCGACAGAAGGCAGGTTAGTTTCTGTTTTTTAGTGTTTGCAGCACATTTATTGGATACTGGCGACTCTTTTGGGAGGATTGAGCAAAAGGGCCGACACTGATTCGGTGCTTTTTATGTTCCTTTTGATTATGTATCAGGTTTCTCTGTGTTATGAGGTAGTTAAAGGTAATTCAATCAGGAAAATTTTGGTGAAAGAAGCAAAGAAATATGATTTGTCAAATTTAAGTTTTAATACACTAACTTTTAATTTTGACTATTTTTAATCCAATTGTTGATGTGACATCTAATAAGTCAAAAAAATTTTAAGTTGCATCATTATTATAATGCACATGTCAGTATTTTTCGATGCAAAATAAAGCATTTTCCAATGTCACCACAACAATTAGGTATAAATAGATTAAAATAAAATTTAGTATACAAAAAATAAATTTTGAAAACTTAGTGACCAAAACCTAAAATTTAAGAAGTTGGTGAAAAATAATAATAATTTTTTAATTTAAAAGTTTTAGTTGAAGATAAAATTTGATCTTCTATGAATAAAGTGTATATAAATCATATATATTTTTTACGTCTGATAAAACATGATGTCTATATGACTTGCTTTGATTTTCAAGTTTTTTGCTCATGCATAATACATTCATAATTTTGTGTATATTTTCTAGCGTATTGAATAACTTTGTTTCGTTAGCTTTGAAAATCAAATTTAATATACATTGAATAATATTTAGCATATAAAATAATTAATGTCCTAACAAAAATACAATACAAAATAAATTTTTCTAACATAAACTCTTATGTTAAAGTATTAACAAATTTATGCCAAAAAATTAATTTAGTCGAACAATTATTTATTTAATTAATGATAAACATAATTGTTTCATAATTTTGTCATAATCTTATTTTAAAATCAAAAATATTAATATGTAAATGTCTTTTTTTTTTCCTTTTTCTGAAAAAGCATATACATATAATATGCAATAATCAAGGTAAACTTTTTTTATTTCTTCAAATCTTGTAATATTTTTTTTCAGTGAACTATCATAGTTAGATTACATAGTCATCACCATTAGTTTTATAATATTATTTTTACAATCTAGAATACCAAAAATTTTAGTTAGATTACTAAATTAAAAAAAAATAAACGAATTAAAACGAATTGATTGGATAAAATATGAGAATATCTTTCATTTATATGTGAAATATAGTCTCAATTATTTATAATCTGATTTATTTGTCTTGAACCAGATGACTAAATTAATGATTCTATTCATTTTTTTTCGCGAAAATATATTAATGACCGAAATATTATGTTAAAAAGTTTAGAAGACTAAAACATAGCGATGATGATAAAGGTTGAAAGTAAGTTGTAAAATTAATATATATATTTTAGATTAAAATATTTTTTAATTAATAAAACTTTAACTTTAGAACATGAATTAAATATTAATAATTAATTCACATAAATAAATAAATAGACATAAATTAAATACTCATTGAAAAAGCTACAAAATGACATAAAATAACCTTGAAAATGACAAAAAGTTATTCATTAAATGAAATAAAATAAATACAAAACTGTAAATTCATAACTAAATAACCACTTTTATATAAATAAATATTATATTATAATGTAGTTCAAACATCAACATGAAAGTTGGTTATAATTATATATTTTTTAATTTAGACAAAAAAATATCAGTGTTGATTACACTTTTAGTTCAACACTAAAATATTTTTAATCCCAAATTTTTTTTAAAGGATTACATAGTTAGTTATCATCATTATTTTTGTAGTCCCCCTTATTAAAAAATGGAATTTCAAATATTTTTGTTAGCTTACCAAATGCAAAAAATAAACTAATTGATTGAATAAAAGAGGGTAATACATTTCTAATACAAGTGAAATAAAATCTCAATTTATGATATAATTTTATTTATTTTTAACAAGTCGATAAAAGTTAATAACTCGATTGAAATTTTTTGTTTTCTAAAAGTTTAATACTAAATTATGTTAAAAATTGAAAAGACTAAAAACATAGCGATGAAGATAAAACTTGAAAGTAAGGTAAAAAAATTAATAAATTTTTTAGATTTATAGACAAATTAAAAATATTGCTTTCAATTGATAAAACTTTTTTTTTCGAACATGAATTAAATATTAGAAATTAATTTTATCTACAATAAATACATAGATATATACAAATTAAATACTCAATGATTAAAACTATATAATGAATAAAAAACTTCAAAAACCTTAAAAATGACAAAACTAATTATTAAATTCATAAATAAAGTGTTACTTTTACCTTCGATTCGGTAAAAAGTATAAATGTTGTTGATTACATTTTTAGTTTATCACTGAAATATTTTTTGTCCTTAAAGTTTTCTAAGATATTACTTAGTTAGGAATCATTGTTAATTTTATAGTTATTCTTCCTAAAAATAGGAATACAAGAAATTTTAGTTAAATTACGAAATTCCAAAAAAATAAACGAATTGATTGAATAAAGTATGAGATACGTTTCCTATATAAGTAGAATAGAATATCGATTTATGATTATGATATGATTCTAGTTGTTTTGAATCAGATGATTAAAATTAATGATTTGATTTAATTTGTTATTTGTTTAAAAGTTTAATAATCAAAATATTATGTTAGAAGAATGAAGACTAAAAGCATAGCGTTGAAGATAAATGTTGAAAATAATTTCACAAAATTAATAAATTTCTTTGATGTAGAGAAAAAAAAATTTAATATAGCTTTCAATTAATAAAACTTTAATTTTAGGACATAGGTTAAATATTAGCAATTATGTTTACTTAGAATAAATAAATAGATACAAATTAAATACTCACTAAATAAAACTACAAAATGACAAAAAAAACCTCAAAACACCTTGAGAATTAAATGAAATAAAATTGAGGATATAAATAAAAAATAATTTTAGGATGTGAATTAAATATTAGAAATTAAATTTTACCTATAATAAATAAATAGTCATATTTAAATACTCATTGAATAAAACTACAAAATGACATAAAAAAATTCAAAAAGTATTTGGAATGACAAAAAAAATTAACCATTAAATGAAATAAATTGAGAATAAAAATAAAACTTTAATTTTAGGACATGAATTAGAATAAATAAATAGTGACATGCAAATTAAATACGCATTGAATAAATTTATAGAATGACCTCAAAAACCTCAAAAAGTTTTGGAAATGACAAAAAATTAACTATTTAATGAATTAAAATGATGATAAAAATGTAAATTAACAACTAAACTTTAATTTTAGGACATGAATTAAATATTAACAATTAATTTTACCTAGAATAAATAAATAGTGACAAATTAAATATGCATTGAATAAATCTATAGAATGACATAAAAAACTTCAAAAAGTCTTGGAAAAATACAAAAAAATTAATCATTAAATGAATTGTAATGAGGATAAAAATGTAAATTCACAACTAAAGTGCCACTTTTATATATATAATAGATAAGAAAATGAGCACATTTGTTATAAAAATAAAAGGATGAGCAAATTTCTCATTTTTCTCTCCTTTTTTGTTCTCTTTTTTTAAGTGGAAGGTACATATGGAGAGCTCATTATAGGTTTTATTCATTGTTTGGCCCATTGTCAAAGCCCATATAGTGAGTCCAATACCGTGGAAAGAATTAAAAACAAAGAGGCTGCAGAGGGAAGCACAAATAAAAAGTAATGGCAAAAGAGTGGAAAAGAACATGGGCTAAAGAATGGGAGATCGTGGCTAAGGAATTGCAACGAGGGAAGTATGAATAAGGGACAAGATGCAAAAGTTGAGTCTCTCTAAAAAAATTACAGCAAAAATCGTCCTGTGAAAAAGCTTATTTTCATAATTAATGTTCTTCGTATTTCATTGTATTTCCACTTGCAAATATGTTCTTAGTAATGTTTATGTATTGAAATTCTCAAATCAACGATCATATATGAATTAGTTGCTACTTTGAGTCGAGTTCTAGTTCCTTTGTTCAATTTAATTACTTTATTATTCCTCTTTAATGGTATAGTCATTTGAAGCTGCTACCAAAGGTGAATTCGTAACATACAATTGCCTGGAAGATGTCAGAATTCCTCAATAGCATTTTTAGTGATTGGCACGCCCTTAAGTTATTAGCTTGTCATTATTTGTTAATAAATATATTTTGACACGCTCGGTGGTATGAGCTATGCCACCTAAACATCGAAATAATGTTGAAAAAGGTGATGGAAGACATCCTTCACATGATGACAAACTTACTGAAGGAATCTCAAGATCCTACTGTTGAACATGACTTGAATGAACCGGCAGTGGGAGAACAACCAATTGGAGGATCTCCTCCACATTTTGGAGGTGGAAATGTTTCCTCATGATCATATTGATTATTTGCTATCGAAAAAGTTTGCCGAAATGGATCTCATGATGGCAAATACGATGTGACGAATGGAAGAAGCCCACAAGTTGTTGATAACCGCTATGGGGTATATGCAGAGTGAGATATGTAAGCTTGCTAACAGTGGGGTCCATGTTAGTAAACCTCCTGATAAACCCAAGGATTGTGTTCTTACTCCGAAGAAAGTTTTTGAGGAAGGTAGTAGTTCTCTTGAAAATTCTCACGCTGGCGATCTCTGCCGCTTGGGGAACAAGGGAATCGGAAACAACTTTGATCGTTATTGTAGCACCTAAAATCCAAATTACTAAATCACATGTATTAAATTTAATAAATATTAGGATTATTACTTTTAGGTTTAATTGATTTAAATTTTTTATTTGAATTATGTGCTAATAAAATATTTTTATTATTTATTCAATGGTTTTATTGTATTAACTATTTAATTAATGTTTTTTTTATTGTTTAAGTTTATTTGTTAAAATGATTTTTATTATGCAATTTAATTGTTTTAATAGTTTAAAGGTTTAAGCTTGCATATTTAAATGATTTTAATTAATTTTTTAGTTTATTTTTTAAAATGATTTTAATTGTTTAGTTTATTCTTGTAAATGATTTTAACTATGTAGCTTATTTGTTTAAATTATTTTAAATCGCTCAGCTTGTTATTTAAATATTTTACTTATTGCCGTGACATCAGAATATTTATAGTGTTTAATTCCTCGATTTTCTACCTTGTGTATTTTATTAGTGCAATTAAATATTCAGACCCAAAGTTGCAAGTTTGAGTAGCACTTTTTAAAGGTGAGTAGCATTTTTTTTCCATTTCACTCACACACTCAAATTTATATGCATACATCTATACTTACACACACCTACACACTCAAACTTAATACATAACCCTAGCCCCCAAATTACCCACTCATTTCTCACGCCTCACACACACACAAACTCACGACATCTTCTCTTCTTCTCCAACACAATCCATCGGCATTTTCACCTTCTCCAGCTCTTCTCGTCGCCGCCGCAGCTTCTTCTCCGGCTAGACACCTCCTGGGCGAGCTGGTCGGAGCTCCTTCTTCTTCCTTGAGCTCGGTTTCCAGATCGAGCAGCCCATTCTCCTTGCTGCGATTTTTAGCTCTTTTTGAGCTCTTGCCTTCGGTTTTGGGTAGATATGAAAGATTATGGCTTCTTCTTCTTCCCTTCATCATGTATACGTGTATGTTGTGTGCATTACATCTCATGAAGCTTTTGAAATACATAACATATACATGCCCTGTTCGGTTTTAGTGATTGGCCGAGATGTTTCTTTTTTTTTTCTTCCATGATTCAAGCTTGAGTTATAATGTTTTGGAATGAATATTGGACTTGGGATGTTGGTGATTGTGGCTTCGAAATTTCCAGAAATATGTATCCCATGAGCATTCGAAATTTTCAGAAAATAATTACCATGTTGAGTTCGAAAATTTCAGATTTTTCCTAGCTTATGGTTTGAAATATTGTGTGTTGCATTTTAGGAGCTTTCAAACATATATAGATATACGTAGGTGCCCTGCTTTATATTTATCCGGAATTTTCAGATTTGATATGCCTTGTGAATGTCGAAATTTTTCAGAAACTTATATGAAGCATGGGTTCGAATAATGTGGTGTTTTTAATTGTGTTGATTTGGATGGTGATTGAGGGACTACCATGGGTGATATGGATTTCACATGGTAGTTTCTAGGTTGGCTTGTAGTTGGCTTGTAGGTTTGATTGGATAGAAGGGGGCTGCTCAATCGGTTACATATGGGATCGAGTTTGGGAGTGAAGTTACTGTTGGGATCGAGATAGGACCTGGTTTGAGGAGCCGTTTCGTGGTTCGAGTAGGTCTATGGAGTGGTCGTGAGGTTAGCTTGTAGGCTGGAAATTTGTAGGAGCTTGGGTTGAAGGCCTTGAAGAGGATCCTAGAGGGAAGATCATGTGCAGATTTTTGAAGCTAAGGGACTACTGTCCAGAAATCGATTTTTAAACAGGGGTTAAACTCGGGTTTTGGCCAAGGGCTCGGGTCTGGAATTAGTCTAGGATGTTGGGAATATGTTGGTCGAAGCGGGAATCAATTCGGTTAAGTTTGGGGCGAGTTTTAAATTTTTAAATGTTAAGGTGCAGAATTGTGTTGAACAAAGAGGCTGCTGCCCGGAAATCGTCCTTTTGAAAAATGATCGCTTAGGAAATAAATTCCGAGGATGACTTTTCTACTTAGTTCTAAGTGTCGTGGAGTCGTGGTTTTAAGCGGAATCCTTTTTGGTTAAGAAACGAGCAAGTTATAAATTTTACGGGCTAACCGCTTAAAATAGTCGTAAGTGCAATTTATGGGTTAAATCTTTCATCCTTTGGTTTAGTTCCTAAATCACCATCCCGGTCATTTTTGTGTGAGTCATATGCATGATTATCGCTCAACATTTACATGTACATCATATTTACATATGCATGTTAAGTCCCATATTCAAGAACGAAAGAAAAATATTTTTAGGAACAAAGATATTTACATATGCATGTTAAGTCCCATATTCAAGAACGAAAGAAAAATATTTTTAGGAACAAAGTGAGATGATTGTGACTATAGAAAGTATGAGTTTGGACGAGTTGGGAGACGTTCTGACTTCCCTTACAAAATTTATGGGTTTGGACGAGTTGGGAGAAATCCTGGCTTCCCTTACCAAGTATGGGCAAGACGAGTTGGGTGTTATCCTGACTTCCTTGCGGCATAGTGCACTGCAGCCATGATCATGATCGAAATCACAGAGTCACAATTCAAGGATCTAAGTTCACAGTTACAGTTCAAATATTTATGACTATGTTTCAGTTCAGTTATTCAGTTATTTATGTTCGACTTAGCCATGCATATGTTTCATTCATGTTCACTCCTTTCATTTAAAATTCATTCATTTAAGTTAAGGGCACAAAATATTTTTATTATCATGTTATTTTTAATCTGCGTGTGCTTGTATCTACGTAGTACTCGTTATCTCCCCCATATTCTTGATGAGTCTTTTAGACTCACTACACTTATTGTCTTCAGGTGAGGAGTATTTCATTTAGATCGAGGGGCAAGACTATCGAGTGGACTGCGACGCGGACACAACACATCTCTCCGACCTATGCTCGTCTTTCGCATAGTTACTAGAATTTATATGTTATGAAGCATTTATTTTGCTTATTTGTCAAATGTATGTAATGTTTAGTTAGAATTGTTTTGAGCATGTAAACATTAGATTTTTAAACATCTTTGGATATTTGTTATGTCGACTCTCTTCCTTGGGTTCTCGTTCTTTTCTCGGTTTAGTTTACTTGCGTCGTCGGTTGTTTATTTCTTTCATTTCATTTTGTTTGCTGTTTGAGATAGGCGGGTTCTCACTTAAACAAATAGGTCATGCCGAAATTTTTATAAAATTTTCTGAAAAATCCGCATTTTATTTAATTATTGCTTATGTTGAGACGGGTCGTTTCAGTTGTACTCCTCCTCATCGCCAGGAATAAGAGTTAGGTGGAAGAGTTCATCCAATTCACAGAGCGAGTGGGAAGGCTCCAGTATGGCCTCAATTCGCTGTAACTAATCCGGGAACTCAACCAGGTTGGTATGACGAACAAGACTCTCGACCATTTCTTGGTGCAAATGCTCGGGGGCACTTGGTTATCAGTTTCCAGTCTCTGGGTCTCATGCAGTGGATCAAGAGGTGTTGCGGGAGATGGTCCAGGATTTGTATGGCCCGGGTATTCGACCCATGACAAGACCGGAGTTTGTTAAGCCATACCCTGAAATTATTGATATTAATAACCCGTATCCCAAAGGATTTAAGGTGCCGGACTTTGCTTTGTTTTTGGGAGATGACAATCAATCAACTACTGAACACGTTGCACGGTTTACCATTCGTCATGGTCAATTGGCTAATTATGAGAATTTCCTTTGTTTCAAGTTGAGATTGTTCACGAATACCTTGACAGGTACTGCTTTTACTTGGTATGCTCAATTGCCAAGAAATTCTATTTATTCTTGGCAAGAGATGGAGAAATTGTTCCACACGCAATTATATCGAACTGAGCCAGAACGTCCATTGCAGATTTGCCACATTTGATTCAAAAAACTGGGGAAACAACATGTGGCTTTGTTGACAGATTCAAGAGATTGAAGAGCAAGTGCAAAGTGTTTTTACCAGAATCGAAGTTTGTTAAGCTGGCCTAGAGGGGTTTGTATTTCGAATTAAGGAAGAATTTTCAAGGAATTGAGTTTCGTGATTTCTATGAAATGACAGCTAAGGTGGCCGAATATGAGGAACTGCAGAAAGAGGAACCAACTCCCAGGCCGATTTAGATGTGAAAATACAGTTAGTGGTGTGCTTCAAAACTGTTCTATCTCGAGCCAAATGATGAATGCCAATATTCAAAATTTTATCAACAACATTCGGAGGAACCACAGATAATAAACGAGCCTCATTCCAGCTTCCATTCTTGATAAAGCACCTGACAGATGCATTTGGAGTACCACGAGGATCAACAATGGAAGCTAGAGGTCCTTTCGGGATCCAAGAATCAAACCAAAAACTCAACTCACCAGATCCCACTCTCCAACCAATACCACTTTCCGCAATCGCCCTAACTTTCAACATACGCCGCCAAGTAAAAGAAACAAATTGCTTCAAATTCACCGCCATCGGCAAAGCTGTTCCACAATATCTTGCATGAAGGTATCTGCTCCAAATGGTATCCATTGTCCTAAACCGATACCACAATTTAATAGAGAAATC
The DNA here is from genome assembly GCF_033568475.1 of Henckelia pumila. Lineage (NCBI taxonomy): Eukaryota > Viridiplantae > Streptophyta > Magnoliopsida > Lamiales > Gesneriaceae > Henckelia > Henckelia pumila. Next base: position 61,489,267 of record NC_133123.1, read on the forward strand.
TGTGACAGAATCTTTGAGTCTTCTAATGCCACGACCCCCTTCTGACACTGGTAAACACGCCTTGTCCCATGCTATCCAATGAGTTTTCAGAGCATCTTGTTTCGATCCCCATAAGAATTTGGCACACAACATTTCAAACCGATGAATCACCGTGCCTGGGGTTTGTAAGACATGAAATAAATAAACAGGTAAGGAGCATAAAACACTCTTAATCAGAAGGAGACGGCTCCCAAAAGATAACAAGGCCAAATTCCACCCCTGTAATTTCCTGTTAGCATTGGCGATGATGCTCTGAAAATAAATACTCTTTCTGACCCGGAGCACCTAGATAACGAACGTGGAAACTCCCCTCACCAAACCCTATGATAGAATAAAATTTCCCTTTCTTAGTCTCACTACAAGACTTAGAAGAAATCACCACACTTTTACCATTGCTGATCAGCTGTCCAGAACATTCTTCATAATGATATAAAAACTTCCGCAATCTTTGAATATTCTGAATAGCACCATTAGAGAATATCATGATGTCATCCGCATAAGCAAGATGTGAAACACCGAAGACACGACCTGTATGATATTTCATCAAAGGGTATCTAACAAACATGCTATCCAAACCCCTAGAATCTGCTGCAATAACAAACAAAAGAGGGGATAGCGGATCTCCTTGACAAAGTCCTCGATGAGATTGAAAGAAACCAGAGAGGGAACCATTTATACAAACCGAGAACCAACAATTAGAAACACAACACATAAACATATCACAAACACCAGGTGAGAAACCAAATGCTCTCAATATCTCTTCCAGAAAATCCCATCGAACTCTGTCATAAGCCTTAATCATATCTAGCTTTAGAATGATGTTCCCACCCCTTGCTTTGACATTAATATGGTTAACCAATTCTTTAGCCAAATGATGTTGTCAAAAATGAGTTTACCAGAAAAAAAACCACTCTGAGAAAGAGAGATAATTTTGGCTAAAATCTTTCTCATACGAATAGCCAGAAGCTTTGTGATAATTTTATTTATCACATCGCAAACTAATTGGTCTGAAATCAGACCAAGTTTGTGCGTGAGCCACCTTCGAATTAGAATAATAGTCGTGGCCGTGAACGCCCTCAGCATTGGCGCTCCATGCATGAATTCTTGAATAGCCTCCAACAAATCCACCTTAATAATATCCCAACAATATTGAAAAAATCCCGCTGAAAACCCATCAGGACCAGCCACACTGTCTGCATTCAAAAATTTAATACAATCGAAAAGCTCCTGTTCCGTAACATCTCTCATCAAAAGACCATTCTCCTCCTCCGTAACAAGAGATGAAATACAACTCCAGTCTGGTTTGGTAAGGGTCGTGTCTTCACTATGAAATACAATAATAGTTATTATTTATATAATTATAGTTATAATCAGTATAATAATTAATATTTAATATATTATTTAGTAACGCAAATATTTATAATATAATAACAATGATTTCGATAATCATGTATTACGATAATTATTAGTTACTGTTATTAAAATAGAAATATTAGTCGCAATCATAATTATATTCATTTAAATAAATTTTATATTAAAAGAATAATAATAAATAAATATTATTTTAGTAATAATATTAATTAAAAGATTCATCTATCAAATATGTGAGACAATATCATTGGAGTTTTTGTGATTTTAAAAATGATTCTTATTCGGATAACCATTTTTAAAAAAAAAATATTAGTTGATTTATCTTTAAATTTTTTTTCAAAATCAACTAATATTTTTAAAATAAAGTAATTTTTTAAAACAAATGGTTATCTGATTAACGATTATTTTCAAAATCACAAAAAATCCAGATATGATCTCATTTATCTGATATGCGGATCTCCTATTCTACCCAACCTATGAAAAATATTAGTTATTTTTTAAATCAATTAATATCTGATAAATCAACTAATATTTTTAAAATAAAGAAATTTTTTAAAACAAATGGTTCCCGTTAAAGATTATTTTCAAAATCACAAAAAATCCAGATACTATCTCATACATTTGATAGACGGATCTCTTATTCGATCCAACTCATGAAAAATATTAATTTTTTTAAAATCAACTAATACATGATAAATCAACTAATATTTTTAAATATTTTTTTTTAAAAAATATTTCCTGTTAACAATTATTTTTAAATCACAAAAACTCTAATGATCTGATAGACGGATCTCTTATCCGATGCAACTGATGAAAAATGTTTAAATTAAAAAATAACAAATAAAAAACAAAAATTAAAAAAAAAAATGCTGCAAGGTCCACTGAAGGCTCGGCTGCAATTAATTGCGGCATCCTCGGTTTCAAAACTATTTTTAATTTTTTTAATTTTTAAATTAATTATAAAAAAACTCATAACGTGTTATTGTTTTTTCGTATGCAAATAAATTACAAAATAACCAAAAAAAAAAAAATATTCTCTTAATCTTAAATCTTAATAATATTCCTATTATTGAAAAATTCAATTTTTTTTTTATATAAAATACATAAAACTGATGAGTTACAAAATTTTGATTTACCAAAATTATGTTAAATTGTTTACGAAAAGATTTAAATTTAAATATATTAAAAATTACGATTAAAAATAAGAAGATATTTTATTCTTTTACAATAATTTTGGAAAACATATAATAATTGATTAAGGGAAAAGTTACAAGGATATAAAGATATAGTTGAACTATAAATTCTATAATTTAATATATAATTTTATGCTAAGTTCTAAAATCAAATTATCGTTACTTATTTTATTTTTTGTTTTTTTTTGAAAATATTTTATTTTTTGTTTAGAAGCATGTTTATTATACAAATATATATTAACTTCGAATTTTCATAAGACATTATAATTAAATTAAAAGTTTGACTTTTAAAGTTATAATGAAAATTAACATATATTAAGTATGAAATAAATTATGAAAAACATAAGAATGAAATATTATTGTTTCGAATAAAAAACATAACATAACAATTAATGGTTGTTTTAATCAATAATTTTTATTATTTTTTTATTATGTATTAAAAAAATATTGACATATATAAGTAGTAAAGTATAACTATAATATATTGAGTGATAATGTTTAGAAAGTTTAATTAGCAAATTCGGATAATATTATTTTACCTTTACGGGCATTACCCCAATGATGTATTTAAGGGTGTAGATTTATCAATATTTATAAGGTCAATTGAAAAAATAGCAGACCCACATGTATTGATAAATCTCAACCCTTAAATTTCTAAAAAAATGGTTGACCCGAAGGGACCTCATTCCACATGAGTCAGAAGCCCATTGGTTCATGCGGAAGTTAAATCGAGGGATGTGCACGAGCGGCAGAGACCTGAAGGAGGGAGCAAACATGACCAATCCCCAGAGCATACCGCACAATATTTCAGCATGGAATATGCTTCACACGAGGATCGAACCCGCAACGCTGGAAAATCTCTTTCCACGTTACCTCATGCCTTACCAATTCGTCTATACTCCTATGGGAAAAAAAAATTCAAATCAATGGTTTTCAAATCCATTAATTTAAAATCATCTCTCAAATCCAAAAATTTAATGAGTGTAAAATTGTCTTTTAAGGATAAAATTGATAGTTCCAAAAAAAAAATTTGATTTTTATATATAAGGATAAAAGTGTAAAAGAAATTCCATTAATTTTCGCTGAGAAACATTTTAAATAAATTTACTATAAAGAATGCTTGGAATAATCTTCCATGAAAAAACTCAACAGCGCTGTCGAAGAATTCAATCTCCAAATGCCCGCCGCCTTATTTTGCGGTTTCAAGATTCAATCATTGGAAATTCTATTGCTCAATCAGCTACTACTAATCATTTGAAGGTGAGTTTCTCTTTCTTTCTTGAATTTTTTCCAGTTATTCTCGATAACCTTTTTGTTCGTGCCAATTTTGAAATTCAGATGTAATTATTTTGTCTACGCATGTTTGCAGATGTGTGATCAAAATGAAAACTACTTCCGTGGAACGAATTTGTTTTTTGGGTTATTAATTTATGTGTTTCAGGGTTATTAGGATTTTTATATGGTCTGAGCGAGGTTAAATGTTGTTTGAATTGAAGTATGTACGTTTAATCCTTTTTTTTTTTCCCCTGAATCAAGAATTTATTACTCGGGCTTTGCCTCAAAATTTATCATTTCTCAATGTTTTGCATTTTTTTTTTTTAAAAACTTGAAATCCATTGTTTTTGACTTGGAGTTGATTATTTCATTGCTGCTATTTCACTAGATGATTATGGCTGATTGTGCTTTATTAGGGTTTTGTTGAGTTTATATAACGAGTAATGGGTACCAAAGCCAATGAGATATAAGATTCCACATTTTGACTCAAGCCACAGTGAAATTTGTTGTAATATTTCTATTGTTGTTTTAGCTTAAAGAAGAATTTTGTGGAAAGAAATGGATGATGAGAAGTTTGAGTTCCCAAGCGAACAATTTTCGCCGTGCTTGGACATGAGCGGTTGCTCATTTGATATAGACGAGTTTCTTGGTCCGACACCGTCTTGCGATGAGGCTCTTGGATGGACAGAGGCCTGCACTGATGTTTTTGGTCGAACACAAGCCTGCACACATGCTCACGCGTGCCACCCATCTGGCCCTGATAAATCCCACACGCACACTTGTATTCATGTCCATACTCAAATCATGCCAACCGCTAGTGATGTTCAGGCGCCTAGCAGTGACAATGCAGAGTGGGTGGACAAGGCTCAAAAATGCCCTTCAGGTAATCGTGAAGCTGTACGAAAGTATCGGGAAAAGAAGAAGGCTCGGATAGCGTTTTTGGAGGATGAAGTTGTTACATTGAGGGATTTGAATCAACAGCTAATGAAGAGGCTGCAGGTTCAAGATTCATTGGAGGCTGAGATTGCGAGGCTCAAGTGTTTGCTTGTGGATATTCGAGGGAGGATCGAAGGAGAAATTGGATCTTTCCCTTACAAGAAGACCACCAAGAGTCAAGACATCTATCAAAACATTTCTAATTCTAATCTTTTGAGTACGAATATGATGGCTCCTTGTAAAATGCAGTGTAATGATCAGATCTATTGTCCTGGCCCCGGACCCAAATTGGATGTTTTAAATAGTAATGATCTTGATGGTTGTGTATCTGACAGCCTTCAGTCTTCGGGCACTCACAATTCTGGTCAGAACATGGTCTCCGAGTTCGCATTCGGGAATGTTAATGGTGTTTCTATTGGTAATGCATCCACCAACAAAAGGAGAAGAGGTGATTTTTATTTTTATTCTTCATTTCATTTTTATTGTATTGAGGCATGCCATGGCAATTATCCTGTGTCATGTTGCTTGAGCAGTCGTCGTCATTACTTAATAAAAAATGGTAGAGTAATCGAGCTTTAACAACTCTTACAAGCAAACCACCAGTTGTGTCGCTATCATTATCATATATTTACTGGTGTTGCACTTGTGGTTTCGATCTCTAAGACACTCTTGTGTGCTTGTGAATTAATCTCTTTTCACTTGTTTATTCGTCAGGGGGACGCAGTGCGAAGGCTAGTTGAAGATTCAAGTGGATGGATGCATTTTATTGCTGAGAATAAGTTTTAATTTCATCACTTCAATTTTTGAAATCAGCCCTTAGCTTGATTCTCTTATATTAAGCTACACAACGAGCTTTATTTAGAGTCCTAATTAGGGGTCCGAGGCATTTCCTGTCTATATATTCGTGTCTTACTTGCATTTCATTGTGAAGTTGGTTGATCAGATTGTAGATTGGGGACATAAGAAGATGATACCAAGATTTTGGGTTTTTGAAAGCTCTGTTTTTCTCTTGGTATTTCAAGACAGTAATTTTATCATTGTTTCCTTCTCACATATTTCTTTTACATCATATTTTTTATAATCTCGTCCAGCTATGTACAAGATTAATTTAGAGTTCATAAAATGGTGATCATTGTTTTGTATTTGCCCTTGTGTAAATTTGGGTACGAAGATACTTGACTTCGAAAAATACATTTCACGAGACATCAGACAAGGTCTTATTTATGCATTAAAATTAATGAAATCCTACAAGGCATACTCATCCTCTGGAGGTTTATCACCACGTCTCTTTCAGTTTCAAAGGTAATCTGCCAAAAGTTTTAAAACTCTCTTTTTTATCCAAGAGAAGAACAAATCTGCCCGCTCTTCTATTTTCTATCGTCATGTGATCTGGATCATGGGTTTCGATTATACAAATATTACAACAAACTTTTTCTCCCAAACTAAATGTGGGCGAGGCGATCAATCGGCAGTTTGTATGTCGTCCTCATCTCGGTAGATGCTCTCTGCCATTTGCCACACCTGAGCAGTATTGTCCTCTGCTACACTCGAAATGACCCATGCCTGGTTCTTGTTCCACGAAAAGTCGGAAATCTTCGCTTTGTGACCGCCATGAGAAAAGAGGAGCTCAGGAGGACCATCTTCCGCTTCACCTTCCAATTGCTCATCTCCCACTCTGAACACACAAGACCCCAGAAAAGTGAGTAATAAGAAGTATGAGAGACATAAACAACAGAGTTGATGATGTAAAATGCTTAATAAAGTGTACCTGTTAATGTCCCAAACCATCAATCTCCTGTCATCAGCAGAAGATGCAAGAACAGTTTCATGGTTAGGATCCCATTCTACCTGAAATACCTCCTCCCTGTGCATGAAATGTAAAATATACGGTCAGCCATTAACTACAAGTCTTTCTACCCTAGGGAAGTAACAGAGTGGGTTTATTTTCACGGGTAAAATATCATAACTGGTTGAATGCAATCAACTTAGGGGAGGGAGATTGGAACCAGACAGTAGTTCTATAGGACCAACAACTGTAATGATTGTATACTACTCATAACTCCTGTAACAATCGTATATTAGTGTGTTTTTTTTTTACCCGTTAGCGTGTTGTTATTAAATAGGTCTAGTCTGTGTTCGTGAAGGGTGTGAACTAATTAACTTTTTTTTCCTCTCTTACTCAGTTGATCCTATTTTTTCACTAGACAATGACTGTAAATATTGTTGATTTCAAGCAAGAATTGTCTTTCGTGGCCAACAAAATAGAAACCACATGCAGTATGCAAAATAACCTCATCATTAGAAATTGCCTTTACATTAGGAGGAACCGAAGTATGTACTGATACTTTCGAGACATCTTTAAATCAAGATATTAAAATTGAAGAGAAGCACTAAACTTGAAAAAAATTACCATGTGGGAGAAGCTGGAGCATGATTTATTTCTGTAACAATCGAAAGAATCGGAAGAAAAGAACATACGTATGACTGCTGAGAGCATGCAATGGAGAACTCAAGTTCCGGATGTCGAACAGACCAACAGTAGTGTCAGAGGAAGCAGTGGCCAAAACCCACTCGTTAAATGGATTGAAAGATAAATAGTTCACCTGAAAATTTGATGGGTATAAGGAGGCGTGTTAGAAGGTAGATAAATTAGGAATAAGCTCAAATTGCATAAGAAAAATGCAGCAAAGAATCTTTCACCTCTTTCTCGTGTACAACAACAGAGTGTTGGAACTTGTTTGTGCGCAAGTCCCAAATCATTAGCTTGCAATCATCTCCCACAGACCCAAATAAATTTTCATTCTTGGGATGCCATGACACATCGTCAACCACATTATCGTGGCCCTAGATCAATGATAATAAAAAGTAGGAGTTGAAAGCCAATTTTACAGCGTGAGACTGAAAGTTTGAGAGAGAGAAATATACTTCTCAAAGATAGTAAGACAACAGTTACCTCGTAGATATATTTAGCTTCAAGTACTTTATCTTGAGGCATTGCAGAAATATCCCACAAACAGATTTTGCAATCATTTGAACCACTCAAAAGATACCCTTCTTTAGAAGGGCTAAATGATAAACCATATCCTTCTTTTTCATGTCCCGTCAATCTCAAGTCAGGATCACTACAGGCATTTCTGGTATTCAACAATTGCTTAGTACAGTCGAACACATATACTTCAGTACCATTTGTCTTTGAGGCAACTATAGCATCATTTTGAGGCATACAGCGAGCCTTGTTCACTTCTCCATCAACTTGTATCTTTTGAACTATCTCTACCTACAGTTAGAAATATATTTTGGAGTCAGTAACTTGCAACTAGATCATCTACTTCAACACTTTGGGTAGATTAAAAGCACAACATTTGGAACGTTATGGACTGTGCTTTACCACCAAGAAGAAAATTTGGTAACTCAGACAGATGGTACCATAAACCCAAAATCTGCCACTGAAAAGGTTCGATAAATGAAAACAAAGACAATGAAAAAATATTTCAAGCGATAAAACAACAAATTGAACAGAAAATGCATACAACAAATGCACGTACTAATATTGAAAACTAAACTGTCATAAATCAAATTTCATCTTGTCCAGTGAAGAATGTAAACTCAAATAAGCCCTTGTCATTACCAGACTAAATAAATCAGCCACGCATTCAATCAAACAGTTGGCGCTTATAAAAACACAAATATACAAGTAGAACCAGAGAAACAAACAAATACACGTGCAGAAAAAGCTTCCGTGCATGCAATGTACTCAATTGCAATAATAGATCTATCATTCAAACATCACCGGCCTTCGGAATAATGGAATTATGGGGGTCGACTTCGATCGCAGAGGTGGGTTCCCGGGGAAGGTAAGCATGAGCGACCATGAGGAAGTTGGGGACGTCATCTGAAGTGTGCGTCCCCAGGATAAACTTATGAACGGACAGATCACCGCCTCCGGACTGCGGCGGCGACGGCAACCACTGAACCGTGAGCGACGGCCACTCGAGGGAGTGGCAGATAACTAGGTCGTACAACAGCGGCGTGTTCTTCTTCCACACCGAGAACTCCTCCTCCACCACCTCCTCCATCTCAAATCCACGCAGTAGCGGTGTTTTCACACGCACAGAAGAAGCGGAAAGGGTAGGGATCCACTCCCTTGTTCCCGCCAAAATGATCGGATACGCGGGAATATCAAGAAGAAGAAGGGTAGAATATGGGCTGGGCCGAATTTTCTATCGGTACTAATATATGGGTTTTTGTATTTGGGCCTAAAAGTTAATTAGTGGAGTTATATTATTTTAATGAAATGCAACGTGTTTTTTTTTTTAAGATTAGAATAGAATAAAATGCAACCGTGTTACATGCTTAGTATTTACTATTTCTATATTGAAATGTTTTGACCAAATCACTACTAACACAAGTAGAAGGAATTTTATTAGTTTTTTGACAGTTAATACTCGTGAGTCAATTTTCTACTTTAATCGTCCATTGAAGTCAAAATGCCCACCTACTTTTACAATGTGGCATTTTAATTTTAATTTTATTTTTATTTCAATTTTCAACTCAGTAATTAGATCGATCTAATTTATTTATTTCAACTAGTCAATTAGTGATAAATGGTAGTGCCTTGAAATTATTTTTTTTTCTAATTATTTTAATATGTATATCTCTATATTATCGATATATCTTTGATATCTTTATTATGACTATATTATATCTCAAAATCTTGGTCAAACAAATATATATATATATGATATGACCATGTTGAGTGAGTATTGAATTTCACAAGTATTCCAACATTTGTTCATTAGCTTTACAACGATGGGAACAATTCTCCGGTCCGGAAAATTATTCTAAGATTTGGACCCTACTCGTGCTGTCTGATTATCTCTATGCCAACACTTAGGTAAACTTAAACAAATAAAAGTCGTGTGAATCAAAATATAATTATAATTCCACCCCTTGGTTTGTTAATTTCCCACGGTTTTGCTCAAGAAACGTGGCTTTACCAATTTGTATGTAAAATTAACCGACTTTGTTTGACCAACAAATTAAGTCCAACTTGGAGAACTCACTAAGTGCCTTCACTTTACCATGATCATTGATCTATATATAAAGGGAGGTTCAATATTAATCTCAAACCAGACATCAAGTAGCATCCTGTGACAAAATAAGTCATCACATTTAACAAGTGAATATATATATACAATGGAAATTGATCTCATGCAAAATTCAATGGAATTATACAGAGTTGGAGGGTTCATTGCATTAGTTTTGGGGTTGATTTGGTTCTACTCGTTGCATGAAGCTGATAAGGGTAAAATTACTAAGATGGACAAGCGTGAAGATTCCGCGGGGTTCAAGAAAAGATCGGAAAACATTGCCAAGTGCCGGACTGACGGCCCACCAGATGTTGTCATAGTTGGCGCCGGTGTCGCTGGTTCTGCACTTGCTTATAGTTTGGCTAAGGTACGTACAAGGAATTAATACTAATTTCATTCTATTTTTATATATATATGATATAATACAATTCATGCATGCAAGTTCTAGTGAATGCGAGGTCTATATATATATATAGTTAGTGGCCACATTTTTCAAATCTGCTAGCTACTTCAAGAATCTGAAGTTGGATTTAAGATATGATCTGATTTTCATGCTTACTAAACATACACTTTTGTGGAGTTAGATACATTTTAACGTGTCGTTTTTGTGGTGATCGATTCACAGGATGGGCGAAAGGTTCAAGTGATCGAGAGGGATCTAAGCCAACCTGACAGAATAGTAGGCGAGCTATTGCAACCAGGAGGCTATCTCAAATTAGTGGAACTGGGAATGGAGGGTAAGATATATATGATCTGATATCCTCATAACTTTGAAATACATTCATCTTTTCTTGAACAAACACACAATTGTTTTAATTAATTAATGTGTCCTTTTGATTATATATAGAATGTGTGAGCGGGATCGACTCTCAGCAAGTATATGGCTATGTGCTTTACAAAGAAGGAAAATATGCCAAATTAACCTACCCGTTGCAAGAATTCAGTTCAGATGTCTCGGGACGAAGTTTTCACCACGGCCGGTTCATCCAAAGGCTGCGCCACAAGGCTGCATCCCTTCCCAAGTATGGCTTGTTTTTGGCTACAAACACTTTCAATGTCAATATTAATTCTCTGTAAATTTAATTCTTATAACATGATCATTTTGTATCTTTATAGTGTGAGAATGGAACAAGGAACTGTCACGTCTTTAATCGAAGAGAAGGGGACCGTTAAAGGAGTCAAGTACAAGAACAAAGATGGGCAAGATGTCAAGGCATATGCTCCTCTGACTATTGTCTGTGATGGATGTTTTTCCAACTTGAGGAAAAATCTCTGCGTACCCAAGGTAAAGTCTGAGTATCAAAACTAGCTTCTTTTACAAGAAAAGATTCCAGATTTTAACATTTTTTATCATCATTTTGCAGGTAGATATTGTGTCACACTTTGTTGGTATGGTACTGAACTTAGAGAACAGCAACCTTCCTCAACCAAACCATGGACATGTTATCTTGGCGAATCCGTCACCGATCTTGTTCTATCCGGTTAGCAGCACCGAGGTCAGATGCTTAGTGGATGTTCCGGGGCAAAAGTTGCCTTCAATCTCCAATGGAGATATGGCCAAGTACTTGAAAACCAAAGTGGCTCCTCAGGTATACTAATTAATCACAAATATTCAGAATTATTGCTAGCTAGTTCCTCATCCTTTGAGTTCTTATAAAGTCTGATGAAATTTTCTTGGACTCTGTTGGATTAATTTTGCAGCTTCCAACCGAGCTTCGTGATGCATTCGTCGAAAGAATCGAGACAGGAGACATAAGATCAATGCCAAACAGAAGCATGCCAGCCTCTCCTCTGCCCACTCCTGGTGCAATCTTGCTAGGTGATGCATTCAACATGCGCCATCCGTTGACCGGTGGAGGAATGACGGTCGCCCTTTCGGATGTGGCTGTCCTCCGAGATCTCCTACGACCTGTCGAAGATTTCAGCGATGCAGCTGCCCTCACCAAACATCTTGAATCCTTTTACACCCTCAGAAAGGTAAAAATATCGCAGCGTTGTCTAAAACAAAACGAGTGAACTTCAGGCACCAACATAAGTTTGTTCCTTTTGTTTTGCAGCCAGTGGCATCCACAATAAACACATTAGCAGGAGCCCTTTACAAGGTATTCTGCCCTGCACCAGATCAAGCCAGCAAGGAAATGCGTGAGGCTTGCTTCGATTATTTGAGTCTGGGAGGGATGTATTCACAAGGGCCAATAGCACTGCTGTCTGGTTTGAATCCAAAGCCTATGAGCTTGGTTGCGCACTTCTTTGCTGTGGCCTTATACGGCGTGGGACGATTGTTGCTACCGTTTCCTTCGCCTAAACGCCTTATGCTTGGAGTCAGATTACTTTCTGTGAGTTTTCTTTACTTCACCTAGAAAACAGTTTAAAATTTGACTAGTAGTATTTCATCATATCTAAGTTTGCATCCCCATGACACCCCTGAAATCCGAATTCGTCATGTTTGACCAAGGTTGTTTATGTTTCTTTGCGCAGAGTGCATACGGGATCATATTTCCTATAGTGAAATCTGAAGGAGTAAGGCAAATGTTCTTCCCTATCACCATTCCGGCATATAACAGAGGCGCCTCAGTTGTAATGAAGAGTGCCATGTTCGATATGATGGCATGATAATATGAGATTTTTGCATAAGAAATCTTAGTGTTGGGGATGAAGCAAGACCAAACATGAAGAGGCATTCTTTATTTTTACTCTACACTTCTATTTTTTAAACATATAAAATCTTTTGTTTTTCCGAGACAAAATTTCGTTTTCTTAGTATAGAATATTCAATTCTAGATAGTACAAAGTTGAGAATAGTTTGTAATAATAAAAAAGTAGTTGTCAAAAAAAAAAAGTATATTAATTGCACAGGAATTCATTATATTATATAATTGCACAAGGAATTCATTATATTATATGAGTCTCTCTCTCTCTTAAATACAAACTAGGCCCAAATAAGAGATGTTAGATAATGTAAATGCTTTGAGCTACGGCCCAAGACGGCTCCAATAAATTATTGGTACTCTTAAAACATGAAAGTTTAATCACAAAACGTATTGTGAGCTAGTTCAAAAGGTTAATTTTATGATAATGATATTTTTTTTGACTATACACATTAAAGGCAAACACTTGTATGCAACCGTTGCACAGGTCGTATTCGTGTGACGGATCTTTTATATGGGTTATCCATTAAAAAGTATTACATTTTATGTCAAAAATATTATTTATTATTATAAATATGGATAGGTTGACCCGTCTCACGAATGAGACCGTTTCACAAGAGTGTTACTCCACATTAAAATACCACTTTTGTCAAACAATATTACTTTCGGTTTGTATATCGATCGGGTCGAACCGTCTCATAAATAAACACATTATATCATATCACAGAAAACCCACCAAAGTTTAATATATCATATCATAATTAAGATAAACATTTTTTTTTTCAAAATAAAAGATTATAATATGAGAAGATAAAGATGATGATGTAATAAATTGAGTTTTTAATATAATTATTAGGTAGTGGTCTTCTGATATTTTTTAAAATAGTATAATTTTGTTGATTAATTAAGAGACTTGTAATATCTCAACATAATATATCAGCTCAAAAGACTTGTGAAGTTTAAGTGTGATATATATTGTTAAATTGGTGTCTGATAAGTTGCTTCTTGGGGTCATAATGATTTGAGACAAAAGGCTGTTTGTGTTTGTTATTGGGCTAATTCCTATCTTAGCTCGGTGGTCAAGGGTGAAGCTACCTTCTAAGGTCCAAATTGTTGGAGAAATGAGTTTTGAATTTTGAGGACCATTAGACTTCGATAATTAATCGAGGATGATTCGTCTTATGAAATTCAAAATTGACTTGATAATTGAAATCTACATTTCGAATAGATGTTTTTGGAATATTAATTTGCTCAAAACTAATTTGGGGTGAATGAGAAATTAATTATTTAATATTGATGTATAAAGTCTAATTAATTGTGTAGTAGAGAAAATGAGAGTTGTTCCACATTGAAAAAATATATAATATTGTGTATGCCAATAGATTAATTAAATTCAAGTCAAACAAGTCAAGCCAACCAACACGCACCCATCGCTGCGAGAGCTTTTATTTATGCTACTTGGAAATGGTCTCGATGACGTGGCATGTGGTACAGTCAGTGTACACGTGGCACTGATTTGATGATGTGGCGATCGAGTGTGCACCACTAGTGACATGGCGACGGTTTATGGCCGTTAGATCGAAGGGACAAGATGAAGGGTTGTGATGGTTTGGTGGTTAGAAAAAATCCAGACCGTTGGATGGCTAGATTAATCTAGATCAAGGAGATTGAATCTGAGCCATTGGATTGGACGATTGTGATTTGATGCATCAAGGGTTACATCCAAAGGGTGTGATTAATCCAAAGAGGGGCAATCTGGATCGTCCAATTTGAAATGGACGCATGAGATTAAATCTGATCAAGGTATATGATCTGGTTGTGCCATGTTCGATATGATGTCATCATGCTTAGAGAGTATTTGGCTGAGCTTATAAGCTCTCAAAAATAGCTTATAAACTGTCAAAATAAGCTGTATGACAGCTTATAAGCTGTTTTTAAAAAATTAAGGGGGAATGTACTTTTTTCAAAAGATCTTATTTTAAGATTCTATCTCTCTAAAATATCCTTGAATATTTTCATAAATCTCCATCATATCCTCCACTCATTAAATATTGGATATTATTTTTTAAAAAAATTCCAAATCACATAAATTTTCTAAATTAAAATATTAAAATAGTATTATTTTTTAATATAGGTTTATTCTAAAACTATTTTCGTATATGTATAACTCGAAGCATTATTTTCATAGAATTATACTCATTTTGATAATTTTGATAATAAAAAAATCTTATAATACCAAACATATCAATATCTTTAAGTTGTTTAAAATAATTTTACACAAACATTTTAACAACTTATTTTTAAAATAAATCCTAATAGCTTATAAGCTTGTAAAACAACTTTTAAGCTCTAGGAGCTTATAAGATTTTTTAAATAAGCTTAGCCAAACACCCTCTTAATCTAAATTTACAAGACATAAAATCTTGAATTTAGAGTTTTAAGCTATAGCGCTTAAATTTGGAAAATATGAAAGTTTGAAACCAATCCTATAACTAGTGAAGTGATAAATTGGAGAATACATATTGTCAAATTTGGAAAACTTGAAAGTTTGAAACCAATTCTATAACAAGTAAAGTGATAAATTGGAGAATACAATATTATCAAATTTGGTGACAATGTATGATCTTTGAATTCTTTACGCAATCATGCTTAAATCCAAATTTGACAAGATATAAAATTTTGAGTTTGGATTTCTAAATTTTAATGCTTATAATTCGAAAAGCTATGATTACCCAAAAATGTGGGAGAAGCAATGAGTAATTAATCATGTAATCATGTTTAAGATTAAGTAAAACATGAATAAGGAAATTCCAAATGGGTTAACGGAGTCCAGAAATGGATTCAGGACACTTAAAATAGCCAAGAAGGTTCCGAGGGTTCGGATGGTTCGGAAGCTCCGAACCAAGTCAGGAGGCTCCGAACTGGATCGGAGGATCAGAACTTAGGATCGGAGGCTCCGAAGTGGATCGGAAGCTCCGTCGGTGAGATCGGACGTTCCGATCGGGACCAGGGCACGTGTCATTGCTGACGTTAGCAAAGTGACATCATGGCTGACGTAATATTGGGCAATCGGACGCTCTGAAGATGGGATCGGAGGTTCCGATCGTGTTCGGACGTTTCGGGTTCGGAGGCTCCGAACTTCGTCTATAAATAGGGGGCCGAGATTTCATTTTCAACTCGCACCTCTCCTTTTCCTCTCTCAATTCCTAGGCCTTCTAACTCAGATCTAGGGAGTTCTAGGCATCCTATTGGGAATCCAGAAGTGGCATAGCGATCCAGGCGTCGTAGCGGAGCTGTGGCCTAGTTTTGAGGCAATTGTCATCAGCGGGCTGACAACGGACGCAGGTATAGCTATGGTCTCCTTAAATTATTTAGGAGTATACAATAGTTTAATTAAGGCTTTTAGAGCTTAATTATTGATGCATGGGTATTTGCATCGTAGAGCTGATATAGGCTTGGAACCTAGAGTGAGACTGCTAGGACTGCCTGTAGTAAGGTACGTAAGTACTGACTGAGATAGCCAGCGGGTTTTGCATGCTTATATGTTGCATTTGTGTGTCATATTATTATGCAGCATGTGCATATAATATTGTGCCTGTCCATCTTGTGAGATGAGCCATGTAGGGCCGCTCAGCCCTGTCTGGATGGGTGATGTCTAGTGACCAGTGACTGACGGGTCATGGGTGATTAGCATCTGGGGACACGGTCCACGTCCTATAGGAATGAGCAGTGTACATAGGATTTGATCCCCGGGTTGTACACTCATGTCCAAGGCGCCTTTACTGAGCAGTTGTATACAGTTATCCCAGATATGGATACCCTATCATTTGCATGCATCATATTTGTATGTTTTACCCAGTGCTTTCGTATTGAGCTTAGAGCTCATGTCCAGTCTTTTCTGTGTATCTGGACCCCCCATTTTACGGGGCAGGTGTAGGTGCAGGATTGAGCACCAGGAGCTTGGAGTAGCCAGTGACCAGTAAAAACAGCAGGATTAGCTGTAGGTTTTGCCTTTAGGCTATTTATTCGATTTGGTTGTATAAATCGAATTGGTTTAAACGGTTGTATTCTTCCGGTCTATTTTTATTTAAGTTTTCCGCAGCGATTTATTTAATGCATGTTTAATTATGCTCCTAACTCTGATTAGGTAGCGGATCCGGGTAGGGTCGCTACATACGGGAGCTTCAGCCTGCTCACACGAAGCTTCTCTCGATACCTACAACAAGTATCTCGGTCTAAAAGACAGAGACACTCAAATTACAACTCGGATATGGTCTTTTGGGGCGTTTATCCCATAGGGCGCGCTGGGACCTACTGAAGCGGCCCGCGTCACCCAGATCGCATGCTCACGTCATGTGATTAAGTCTATTGCATCTTTTATATCCGCGGATTGGACTGAAAGAGTCGGAAATAGGACGGCGAGGAATCGGAAAAACATGAAGTACGAGAAAGAGAAAAAGAAATTAATGAAAAAGGGGTGCAACACGAATACTTCCCAGGGGGTCACACATCCTAGTACTGCTCTCGTCCAAGCACGCTTAACTTCAGAGTTCTAATGGAATCTGGTACATTAGTGCTGGTATGATCGCAACCAACAGTGAATGAATTCTTTATTGTTTTGTCTCTCGAATTGCGGATCGGAGGAACAGGAGCTGCAGTTTCAAACGGACATAACTTTCGAGCGGCTAAGAGATACGAGAGCTTCAGCCTGCTCACATGAAGCTCCTCTTGATACCTACAGAAAGTATCTCGGTCTAAGAGACGGAGACGCTAAAATTACAACCCGGAGATGGTCTTTTGGGAAGTTTTTCCCGTAGGGCGCGCTGGGACCTACCGAAGCGGCCCGCATCACCCAGATTGTACGTTCACGTCGTGTGATTAAGTCTATTGCATCTTTTCTATCCGCGGATTGGACTGAAAGAGTCGGAAATAGGATGGAGAGGAATCGGAAGAACAAGATGTACGAGTAAGAAAAAAAGAAACTAATAAAAAAAGGGGTGCAACACGAGGACTTCCCAGGGGGTCACCCATCCTAGTACTGCTATTGCCCAAGCACGCATAACTTCGGAGTTATGATGGGATCCGGTGCATTAGTGCTGGTATGATCGCACACAATAGTGAATGAATTTTTTATTTTTTTGTCTCTCGAATTGCGGATCGGAGGAACAGGAGCTGCAGTTTCAAACGGACATAACTTTCGATCGGCTGAGAGTTACTGGAGCTTTAGCCTGCTCACGCGAAGCTCCACTCGATACCTATAGTGTGTATCTCGGTTAAAGAGATGGAGACGCTCAAATTCCAAAATGGAGATGGTCTTTCGGGGTATTTTTCTCGTATGTCGCACTGGAACCCACCGAAGCAGCCCGCATCACCCAGATCGCACGTTCACATCGTATGATTCAGTATATTCCATCTTTTCTATCCGCGGATTGGACTGAAAGAGTCGGAAATAGGACGGAGAGGAATCGAAATAACTAGAAGTACGAGTAAGAAAAAAAGTAATTAATGAAAAAAAGGGTGCAACACGAGGACTTCCCAGGGGGTCACCCATCCTAGTACTGCTCTCGTCCAAGCACGCTTAATTTTGGAGTTCTGAAGGGATCCGGTGCATTAGTGCTGGTATGATCGCACCAAACAATGAATGAATTCTTTATTGTTTTGTCTCTCGAATTGCGGATCGGAGGAACAGGAGCTGTAGTTTCAAACGGACATAACTTTCGATCTGCTGAGATTTACGGGAGCTTCAGCCTGCTCACGCGAAGCTCTTCTCGATACCTACAGCCCATATCTCGGTCTAAGAGATGGAGAAACTCAAATTCAAACCCGAAGATTGTCTTTGGGGGCATTTTTCCCGTAGGGCGCGCTGGGACCCACCGAAGTGGCCCGCGTCACCCAGATCGCACGTTCACGTCATGTGATTCAGTCTATTGCATCTTTTCTATCCACGGATTGGATTGAAAAAGTTGAAAATAGGACGGAGAGGAATCGGAAGAACAAGATGTACGAGTAAGAAAAAAAGAAACTAATAATAAAAGGGGTGCAACACGAGGACTTCCCGGGGGGTCACCCATCCTAGTGCTGCTCTTGCCCAAGCACGCATAAATTCAGAGTTCTGATGGGATCTGGTGCATTAGTGCTAGTATGATCGCACCCAACAGTATATGAATTCTTTATTTTTTTTGTCTCTCGAATTGCGGATCGGAGGAACAGGAGCTGCAGTTTCAAACGGACATAACTTTCGATCGGTTGAGAGTTACTGGAGCTTCAGCCTGCTCACGCGAAGCTTCACTCGATACCTATAGTGTGTATCTTGGTTAAAGAGACGGAGACACTCAAATTTCAAAACGGAGATGGTCTTTCGGGGCATTTTTCCCATATGTCGCGCAGGGACCCATCGAAGCGGCCCGCGTCACCCAGATCGCACGTTCACATCGTATGATTCAGTCTATTGCATCTTTTCTATCCGCGGATTGGACTGAAAGAGTCGAAAATAGGACGGCGAGGAATCGAAAGAACAAGAAGTACGAGTAAGAAAAAAAGAAATTAATGAAAAAAGGGGTGCAACACGAGGACATCCCAGGGGGTCACCCATCCTAGTACTGCTCTCGCCCAAGCACGCTTAAATTCGGAGTTCTGATGGAATCTGGTGCATTAGTGTTGCTATGATCGCACCCAACAATGAATGAATTCTTTATTGTTTTGTCTCTTGAATTGCGGATCGGAGAAATAGGTGCTGCAAATTCAAACGGACATAACTTTCGATCTGCTGAGAGTTACGGGAGCTTCAGCCTGCTCACGTGAAGCTCTTCTCGATACCCACAGCGCGTATCTCGGTTTAAGAGACGGAGAAGCTCAAATTCAAACCCGGAGATGGTCTTTGGGGGCATTTTTACCGTAGGGCGCGATGGGACCCACCAAAGTGGCCCGCGTCACCCAGATCGCACGTTCACGTCATGTGATTCAGTTTATTGCATATTTTCTATCCGCGTATTGGACTGAAAGAGTCGGAAATAATAGGAATCGGAAGAACAAGATGTGTAAGAAAAAAAGAAATTAATAAAAAAAGGGTGCAACACGAGGACTTCCCAGGGGTTCACCCATCCTAGTACTGCTCTTACCCAAGCACGCATAACTTCGGAGTTCTGATGGGATCCGGTGCATTAGTGCTGCTATGATCGCACCCAACATTGAATGAATTCTTTATTTTTTTGTCTCTCGAATTGCGGATCGGAGGAACAGGAGCTGCAGTTTCAAATGGACATAACTTTCGATCGGCTGAGAATTACTGGATTTTCAGCCTGCTCACGCGAAGCTCCACTCAATACCTATAGTGCGTATCTCGGTTAAAGAGATGGAGACGCTGAAATTCCAAATGGAGATGGTCGTTCGGGGCATTTTTCCCGTATGTCGCGCTGGGACCCACTGAGGCGGCCCGTGTCACCCAGATCGCACGTTCACATCGTATGATTCAGTTTATTGCATCTTTTCTATCCGTGGATTGGACTGCAAGAGTCGGAAATAGGACGGCGAGGAATCGAAAGAACAAGAAGTACGACTAAGAAAAAAAGAAATTAATGAAAAAAAGGGGTGCAACACGAGGACTTCCCAGGGGATCACCCATCCTAGTACTGCTCTCGCCCAAGCACTCTTCACTTCAGAGTTTTGATGGGATCCGGTGCATTAGTACTGGTATGATCGCACCCAAGAGTGAATGAATTCTTTATTTTTTTGTCTCTCGAATTGCGGATCGAAGGAAAAGGAGCTGCAGTTTCAAACGGACATAACTTTCGATCTTCTGAGAGTCACGGGAGCTTCAGCCTGCTCACACGAAGCTCTTCTCGATACCTACAGCGCGTATCTCGGCCTAAGAGATGGAGAAGCTCAAATTCAAACCCGGATATGGTCTTTGGGGGCATTTTTTCCGTAGGGCGCGCTGGAACCCCACCGAAGTGGCCCGCGCCAGATCGCACATTCACGTCGTGTGATTCAGTTTATTGCATCTTTTCTATCCGTGGATTGGACTGAAAGAGTCGGAAATAGGACGGAGAGGAATCGTAAGAACAAGATGTACGAGTAATACAAAAATAAACTAATAAAAAAAGGGGTACAACACGAGAACTTCCCAGGGGGTCACCCATCCTAGTACTGCTCTTGCCCAAGCACGCATAACTTCGGAGTTTTGATGGGATCCGGTGCATTAGTGCTGGTATGATCGCACCCAACAGTGAATGAATTCTTTATTTTTTTGTCTCTCGAATTGTGGATCGGAGGAACAGGAGCTGCAGTTTCAAACGGACTTAACTTTCGATCGGCTGAGAGTTACTGGAGTTTCAGCCTGCTCACGCGAAACTCCACTCGATACCTATAGTGCGTATCTCGGTTAAAGAGACGGAGACGGTCAAATTCCAAAACAAAGATGGTCTTTCGGGGAATTTTTCCCGTATGTTGCGCTGGGACCCACCGAAGCGGCCCGCGTCACCCAGATCGCACGTTCAGTCTATTGCATCTTTTCTATCCACGGATTGGACTGAAAGAGTCGGAAATAGGACGGAGAGGAATCGAAAGAACAAGAAGTACGAGTAAGAAAAAAAAATTAATGAAAAAAGGGGTGCAACAAGAGGACTTCCCAGGGGGTCACCCATCCTAGTACTTCTCTAACCCAAGCACGCTTGACTTCGGAGTTCGGATGGCATCCGGTGCATTAGTGATGGTATGATCGCACCTAACAGTGAATGAATTCTTTACTGTTTTGTCTCTCGAATTGCGGATCGGAGGAACAGGAGCTACAGTTCAAACGGACATAACTTTCGATCGGCTAAGAGTTACGGGAGCTTCAGCCTGCTCACCCGAAGCTTCTCTCGATACCTACAGCAAGTATCTCGATCTAAGAGATGGAGACGCTCAAATTACAACCCGGAGATGGTATTTTGGGTCGTTTTTCCCGTAGGGCGCGCTGGGACCCACCGAAGTGGCCCGCGTCACCCAAATCGCACGTTCACGTCGTGTGATTAAGTCTAATTGCATCTTTTCTATACGCGGATTGGGCTGAAAGAGCCGGAAATAGGACGGCGAGGAATCGGAAAAACAAGAAGTACGAGTAAGAAAAAAAAATTAATGAAAAAGGGGTGCAACACGAGGTCTTACCAGGGGGTCACCCATCCTAGTACTGCTCTCGCCCAAGCACGCTTAAATTCGTAGTTCTGATGGGATCCAGTGCATTAGTGTTTATATGATCGCACCCAACAATAAATGAATTCTTTATTGTTTTGTCTCTCGAATTGCGGATCGGAGGAACAGGAGCTGCAGTTTCAAACGGACATAACTTTCGATTTGCTGAGAGTTACGGGAGCTTCAGCCTGCTCATGTGAAGCTCTTCTCGATACCCACATCGCGTATCTCGGTCTAAGAGACAGGGAAGCTCAAATTCAAACCCGGAGATGGTCTTTGGGGGCATTTTTCCCGTAGGGCATGCTAGGACCCACCGAAGTGGCCCGCATCACCCAGATCGCATGTTTACGTCGTGTGATTCAGTCTATTGCATATTTTCTATCCGCTTATTGGACTGAAAGAGTCAGAAATAGGACGGAGAGGAATCGGAAGAACAAGATGTACGAGTAAGAAAAAAAGAAACAAATAAAAAAAGGGTGCAACACGAGGACTTCAAGGGGGTCACCCATCCTAGTACTGCTCTTACCCAAGCATGCATAAATTTGGAGTTCTGATGGGATCCGGTGCTGTGAGGACCCGGATTCTAATCATCTAATCAAAATGAAGCTATCAATCATCCACAACAAGCCAAGGCTTAAAGCCAAAAAAAAATAAAATAAAATTATTTTATCTTTTTTTTAAAAGGGCATGCACGGACCCCGGACACCTTCTGTGTCTGGGTCCGTGCATTAAACTGCACAAAACCAACTTCTGCATAAATAATGCACGGACTCCGTGCAGCCTCCGTGCCCGAATTCGTGCCCAACATAACAAAATCAACAATTTTCTTTCTTGGAACGAACCCACGAATCTAGGCACGGGGTCCGTGCATGAACAATTCCGGAACACTAAAAAAATGCGAAGGTATACGGACCCTTACCCGGACCTAAGCACGGGGTTCGTGCCCTGCTATTTTCCAGAAAAATAAAACTTCAACAGCAGAACATGCAATCCAACTCCACCTCAAATCATAAATATCAACATAAAACATGCATATACATGATAGTTCTAAGGTTGTACAAAAACCAATCTAGTAGAACATACATCAACCTAAGTTCTACAAACCAAAATACAAGTACAACGAGATTGAAATCAAATTTAGACATTCTAAACCAAGCCCTCACTCTATCATTCCCCAACTCGATCTAGTCATGCTTCCTGTGACTCGAACCTTCATAACCTGTTATCAAGCACACATAAAAACAAGACAAAAGCCGGATAACTCCGGTGAGAATAATATTCCCAGTAAAAGAGACAAACAGGCAGCAGCAACTAATAACTCAAATATGAAATGAAATCAACTAGACATGCAATTCATGTAGTAATTCAACAACATGAATATAATAACCATACAATTCAAAATGCATTAAAATGCAATGCATGTCATCGGGGTTTAAGATTGTTTAAATCGGATACTCAAAGGAATTTCGTTTTCGAATCGTCGATTGGGATCCCGAGGCCAAGATATCACCACAACTCACCGACTCTCCCTTTCGAGGTGAATGTAGTACATCTTGTGCCTCTAGACTTTGGAGCACTATAAAGAGTTATTTTAAAATCGCAGCCATTGGATAACTCGACCAATGCTACTCAATTATAGCCCCCAAATCGTCTAATCAAAAACTGGCAACTTAGTCATTCAATTCTCGAATCAAAAGAGGCTCAATATGAATGCATATGGAAATCGGAATACATTTACACCATTCAATTCAAGTACGCAGTCAATCAAAACAATTAAACATGCATGTATGTGATTTTAGGGACTCGAGAGTTAATCAAAAACTCGAGTATTCATCCCTTTGAACTCGATGTCGTCATTTACCTTTTCTTCGATTCGATTGGTGCTCCAAATCTGGAATTCAACACCAATAATAATTTCTCAATCAATATTCATTCAACTATTCAAGTCAATCAATCTTCGAAATAAATTTCATTACAAACCGTTCTTCAACTTCCAATGAATCAACCTTCAATTCTTGTTCAAGCCCAACTAACTTCAACCAAATCTGAAATGAATATTAATATAGGCCCGTTATCAACTTCTCTATTCAAACAAAACCCAAATCGATCAATTCAAATGAGACGATATTCAAAACTCAAACTGGCGGCATAACGGCTATAAATTCGAATATCCGGAAATACAATAATCAATATATCCATCAAAACAACTCATAAAAACAATCATTCCTCCAATTAAACTCAATCCCAACCAATCTCAAAACACCAATTTTTGAATTAACCTTAAAAAATTCATAATAAATCCAAACTTCGTTCTTTTTCCAAACCGACTTCGAATACACGATCTATGCTAGCCCAAGAACAACATATCCAAAAATCATTCGATTCCAACAACATCCGAAAAATAAATTATGTCCGATCGAAGAAATACTTACGTTAAAATGAAGCCCTTGTTGTCGGGATCGCGAAACCACCTTCGAAATAAAAATCTACCGGTCGGATCGAGCACAAAATCGATGGAGAAAGCTTGGAGATGGGCGGCTATGGAGGTTGGGGTTCTCGGTTCTTGTTGGGAGAGGGAGAGGAAGAAAATGAATGGGTGTTGACTAGTCAACCCACTAACTCCAACATTATATATATATATATATATATATATATATATTCCATTTTGCACTTTGGTCCCCAAACTTCTCCAATAATTGCAATTCAAACCCTAATCAAGTATCAATTAAGTCCTCAAATTTCTTAATTTCCAATTATCAATATTTATTTCTTAAAATCTCGGTTATGCTAGGGCGTTACAATTCTCCCTCTCTAAGAATTGATTTCGTCCTCGAAATCGAACACGATTCAATCTCAAAAGATAATTCCAAAACTGTAAATAATTCTCATCGCGAAATTAATTCCGGTAGTTGATGCTTTCAATCGGACTCTGTTTCCCAAATCTCTTCTTCAAATTCATATCGGCTCAACCACACTGTCACAACTGAATCGGTTTGTTTCGGATTGGCTTCACAGTTTGGTCGTAAATCAGAATCGGCCAAAGCAACTCGACGTCTCATAATATTCAATCTCGTAAGTCGAAGAACATAACAAATATCTCTTCATAATTTCTTAAGGATAAATCGATCTCGGAGTCAACTCCTCTATTTTCTCATTTTAGACAAGGTTCTGAAAGAAGAATTCTACTGAATTAGCCGGTTCCTCTGATCCAAATATAAATATCTGCATATGAATTCCAAATGCTTCGCATATCTATTCTGAGTTGTCGTTATTCTCATTTGACTAACAAAAGTCACCTTCATTCTTGTCAGAATAAACTTCGTCTGCTCATTCAAAATTCGAATCAAATCTGGTCCCAACTCAGGTGACTCAGAAAATCATCTCAATTCAAGTGAGATTTTCATTTCCTATAGAATAATTCGTCGAATGATACTATCAAAATATTCGTTTAATAGTTAATTGTCGTACTAATTCTTCACAAAATTCAAGGATTCTGCCAACTAGTGCTAAGTCAAGCACTACGGCTCGCATCATAATCTCTAAAATCAGAATCATCTATTCTGATTATCAGTCGTTCTGAGGATAATAGATGTACTTGGATGCATTCAATAACGAAAACTTCTTCAAAATCTATGCCCAATATAAGCAATTTATCAAGGATCTTGGTCTGAAATGACCAAATTCGGATATCCAAACAATCTGACAAAATATCTGACGGAGTATCTATAATCTGATTCTGTCTGGGAGTAATTCTGTGCGGATACAATAGCAGTTTTCATCACTCGATCAAACGATAATCAACTCGAATCTCAAACTCAGACTTATCGGTAGCTTCGAAACAAAATGTGTCGAAACGTAATCATATTCCATTCTGAATCAGAATAAATTGTACAATAGCCCATCGGGTCATTCTATCTACTTTCGACTGCTGAAAGTTAAGAACATCGAAACATATACTTCGAACGTCATTCCTGATCTGTGTTCCTGAATCCGATTCTTCAAATCCTCAGCATCTTTCGGTCATCTGACTGAATACTGTATAGACTTCAACATGCCAATCTCAAGAATTGTTGTCTCAATCAAAAATATGTGGCAGAACCAAAATGATTACTCTCGAATAAGGCATCAACACTGAATTGAAACTCAAACGGTGCCCAGATCTGACTTTCTTCATCGAACTCCAAAAAAAATCGAATCAGATTCTATACGTCCTAGGTCTTTCTCAATCAATTCGGATTCTGTTCGGAACAAAGATTCTGATAGACCTCCTATTGGCTTCGACTTTTAAATTAAAAGTTCAGAAATCATCGATCAAAATAGAATTACTGATAGTAGATAAAATACGAACAGATCTTTTGGCTCAACACATTTGTTGCTGCATTCAATTTATCCCGGATCGAATCGGCTTTCATAGTCAAAATCATTCAACAGAATAAATCATCTCTTCTATCACATAATCAGTTCACATCGCTAAACCAATACTTCAATTCTAATATCAGAAAGGATTATGGAAATATCCTCATAAGAAAATGACACTAGATATTTGTAAGGCCCAAAAATATTAAATTATTAATTATGGAATTTGAGAATTAAATTCCATATTATGGGCTAATATTGATTTGAGAAGTTATGAAAATGATAAATTTAATTTCCGAGCCGAAAATATTTAATTTGAGAATTTACGGATTTTGAGAATTAAATTCCGAGAATTCTTAAATTAAGAGAATAAATATTAGATTTGAATATTTATGGAATTTAAGATTAAATTCCATGTTTCGGGAATTAAAGAAGATTAATTTTGACAATACAACTCGATCAAGGACTGATTTGTAAATATCAAAGTTGAAGGGCTCGAATGCAAAAGGCCGGGATTATTTGATTAATCCGAATTTATTTAATTTTAATCCGAGAATATTTAATTTGAGAATATTTAGAGTTTTGATTTAAATTCTAATATTCTTAAATTATTTAGGATTGAAATTGAATTAAAAAGAAGGCCGAGGACTAAATTGCAATTACTGAAGACTTGAGGGACTAACTTGCAATTTATTCAATATCTATCCGATTTAATCAGATTTCTCAACATGTACACGTTCATATGTTAAAATGAATTCAGAATTGAGAGTTGAGAAAGCCGAGACCTTCGATTCCTTTTTCTTTCCAATTTTCAAAATCCCGTAACTATTGATCCGATCGTCCGATTTCGATTCCGAAAGATGTTCTGGAATCCTTGAGACGAGGACTTCAATTTGATGCAAGTATTGTGAGGTTTCTGATAGATTTTTAAATCATTACATTTGACAGATCAGATGTTGAGCATGAATATTGGTTTTCAATGGTTTATGTAGTTCCGTATCGATGTCGAATCGGTTATTTGATGTCGTATGAATTCCAATGAGTTTTTAAAGCATGTATCTCGAATGTATACTTCTGATATGCTGCGAATATGATGTTATGTTGCTGATATGTTTATTAGAAGCCATAATTGAAGTTGAAAATGGTTTCGATATTTTGTCGGTTGCCGATTTTTAATCGCTACGCCGTCGATTCATGTTTAGAGACTAGTTTGATAGCTGATTATCAAGATGAGATGTTCTTTGATATGTTGATGATTATAGATGTTGGTATGAAGAGTTGAATGATAATGAACGGATATGAAAATCTGTATTAATGGAGTTGAAATTAGAAATGAATTCAATATCGTAACGATTCCCGATTGTCAATCTCTATGATGCTCGGTTATGTTTTGAAACCATACTGATAGTCTACGATTGAGCCAATGATCTTGGGATTGTATACGGATTTTGTTACATGGTAATCTTTACATTTCAGACGTGCTACGAGCTCAATCAACTCAAGAGGTCGGATTGTGAACCGAGGAAGTTTGCTTGAGGTTTGAAATGAATTTGATTGAAGCTGTGTTGATGATTTTGACTCGATTCTGAAATGAATGAATTGAACGAAGCTTGATGTGAATGTTTTGAGGTTGCAGTTCAGATTTGAAGAATTCAGAACAGAAGAATACGAAGGTAAAAGTGGACTACTACTTGAATGGGATTATAACTCGAGATGGTTTGTATCGAGTTCCCTAAATCACATACTTATTTGCTTAATTGCTTTTCTATGCTCTTCTATGATTTATTGAATGAGTATTAGATGTAAATGAATGCTCTTGTGATGATATATATTGCATTCATCTTGAAAGACTTATTCTTTGATTTTGAAATGAACGAAAACGTTCGAATAGACGATTTGAGGGATTATATATGTATGGACTGGGTGGTTGACGTAGCCTAGCGTCTGAAATGCATATGTAGTGGCTTCAAAGTCTAGAGAAGTAAGATAAGTAGCCCCACCTCGATTGGGAGAGTCGATGGTTAGCTATGATATCTTCTTCTCGGGATCCCAACCGACGAGATAAGAGATAAACCTTGTTTTAAAACATGCATTGTTTTTATTTATATCATGAGCTTGATATATGTTTATATGCATGTTTAGTTGCTTTTACTGGGAAATATATTTCTCACCGGAGTTATCCGGCTATTGTTATGTTGTATGTGTCATGGCAATAGGCGGGAGTGGAACAGGGCAAAGGAGATCTTGAAGAACAAGGGATGAGGCAATAGGCGGGAGTGGAATAGGGCAAAGGAGATCTTGAAGAACAAGGGATGAGAGAATAGCGTGATGATCTGAGTTTAGATGTTTGTGTGAGCTGTCAATGTTAGAGTTGAGTCCAAAAACATGAGTATGTTATAGCTACTTGTACCAAGACTTGTTGTTTATCAAGTTGTTGTCTTGCTGATGTATATAGGATTGGAAATGATGTTGTAAATCCTTAAGACAACATGATGTAGCAATGCTTCTTGCATGTTTGTGAGCCTTTATTATTATGATTTTAAGGCCTTGTTATGATCTAGTTCCATCAATTGTATAGCATGTTGGAATGCATGTTAGTTGTTGATATTGATTAGATCATGTGTGAACTGAAGCTAGATGTAAATGCATGAAGGAACTCATTCTTGACAGCAAAAGTTTCTCCTGTTATTTTCCTGGAAATGAGCTCGCTCGATTGGTGCAATGTCACGGATCGAGCGAGGCTCTGGATTTGGAAACAGAAAGTTGAGCATATTTGGCTCGCTCGATCGGTGAAATGTCACGGATCGAGCGAGGCCAAAACTAGAACACACCCGAGAGATTGAGCTGTAGGGCTCGTTCGATCGGTAGCTTTTCACCGATCGAGCGAGGTGCTCATTTTAAATTTTTTTTTTTTACTTTGTTTAGACTTTGATTCTTTGTCTATTAATTACAATGATTTGATTAATGAGAGATTAGAACTCGGGTCGTCACAACAGGTGGTATCAGAGCGTAAGTTCTTGGACTGAGATAGAAGCTGAGCGGGGTAGATTGAGTCACATGCATTTATAGTATAGCATGATTATGCCTTACACGATTTTATGAGATGATGATTTGATAAATTGCATGTGAGCATGATCTATATTCGAAATTCAACTGCCTGAATTACTGATTTGTAAATTTTTGGAATTTTTTTTTACCGTTTTGATTATACGATTTTTATCGGGTGATGTAAGCACCCATAATTGAATAGAACAGTGTTCTTTGGGTGATGTAAGCACCCTAGATTGAACAGAATGGTATGGTTAGACTGAACAGAACAGAATGGTATTGCTCAGCTGAATGAAGTATCTCTGATTGAAAAGAACATAATATCAGCAAATGAATAGATGATGTTGTAGGTAACGGTTGGCTTGAAGAACTTGGCTAGTTGTTCAAATATCTGAAAGATTCAGATGAATATCGGATCAGATTAATTGAATACCAACTTCGAAACCTAGCAATCAGCTGGTGGATTGTGATAAAGAAATGATGAAAAGGCAGAGGTATGTTGATTGTTGGTAAGTGCCTAGAACAGAATTTTGTTTATAGTTCTTTGCCACAACATATAGAAAGGATGAGAAAGAAAAATATACCCTGTTGAAGCTGAATAATGATTTAAGAGAATGAAATTGTAGACATGCAAGAGTATATGAGATACTCACAACTTTATCTACAATTTTTTATTCTAGAACAGATATGAAGTGCATAATATGAAAATAAATCTTTAACTCTAGCGAATCGAGATGGATTAGTCTGATTCTGAATGCAGAGTATATTAGAAATTATTACAATAATTGTGGAGGAAGATATACGATCAAGCAGTATAAAGAAGATTTAGGTATATGTGTTAGAATCTGTTCGAAGAAATATAGATTCTAAGAAGATTCGAATGAAGAACAAATAGCAGAAGTATACAGAGGATCAGAATAACATTGCACCTGACAGACTTATAGGTAACATGTTTATGTTGTAGGTGCAATAAATATATGATAACTGAAGTCTTATTATATGATTACCTCTGTATCAGAAAAGAGATTTTGTGAATTGAACTGAAGAATGGAACTATTGTTTCGATGAACTGAAACTGAACATGATTTTGTTCATATTGAAATATCTGTTTATGTTGCATGGGAGATTATGATACGATAATCGAATACAGATTAGCAAAAGAATTGATGATAAGAAGCGATAAAATTAGATCAGCAAGAACATAAAGTGCATATGAATATGATAATCTGATATAGAATCTCGAATTAAGATTCCGTGATTTCGGTTTGATATATGATATATGATTACAAAAATATTCCGGAATCAGTAGATTCGATGCACGAGATATGTTCAAGATCTAAATCAGCACTGTTAGGTATGCAATGCATAGAGATAACATATATGTTCCAGTAAGATTTTTGACTTTAGTTTAAGTTGTGAACTGGAATTCAATAGTGAATTGATGAATTGATGAATTTATGAATTACCGACTTGATGAGATTATGAACTGAATATTAATCTTGAGGTTTAGAAGATAAATGATGATATGAAATCAGTTACAGATGAGTCTTTTCTTTGATTATGCTGAATCGAATACATCAATTGGACATATAATTCTTGAAATATTTGATTTCGAGTGGCTCTCCTTGTTTTGTTCATAGAGCCTGAGTGATTTACTCATTCTGAGTTATGTGATGCAAGTGAGTTGTTTTCACTTTGCAGAGTTTGTTATCCAGAAGATTTGATTTTTGGATGACCTTGATTGAGGGATTTTCCCAATCTTGATTTATTTCTTTTGATTTTGAGAATTATTGATCCTTTGATGATATTTCAGCGTATTTTAAGATTGTTAGCTCGTAACTGATAGAAGAATTTGAATATGATCCATGATTTTTTTGGTTAGATGATATGAATTTTCGGTATTTGGAAAAGAAGTGAGAAATGAAATAGTCATTGATCGATTGATTTTAGATTTCTGTGTATTTTGGTTTGAGTATATTCAGGCGAATATATCACCAATCAGAATGATTTTGATTAGAAGTAAGCCAAAACTGTTCAGAAGATGAAAGAAACACAGAAAGTAAACTGAAGTGATGAGAATTCAGTAAAGAATGCCAGATTGAGATATGAATTGAAGCCTCAGATCCGAATGAATGAATTCTATTATGATTGATTATTTGATTGTGTCTGATATTTCCGAAAAAATATATCAGAACTTAAAGAATTGCATAACAATGAATTCAATATTCATTCGATAATTGTTTTATCAGAAGATAAAGCAAATAGAAGTAACAGAATTAGTACATTTTTGAAGTTAAATGTACCGAGAGTTTCCGATGAATTTGAAGATCGTTCACCAGATGAGTTCAGTGATAGTTTGGAAACTCCAAAACTTGAAACGAGATTATAATTTGAAAGAATATTTTGTGAAACTACCATGATGAAACAGTATAGATGGGGTAAACAGGTGGTAATTATGAACAAATTGTTTGACAGTACTGTATACGATGATCTGTCTGTATGATCAAATCACTTAATTGTGATTAGATTCGTTGCAAGATGAACAGTAAGCCAAGAAATAATGTTTCAGATTGAAACATTGGATTTACTATTAAATTGTAATACAGATGATCCGAAGACTTTGAGTACTTGTTGAGGTAAAGGTACAGTATATTATCCTTGAATTGGAAGAATAGTCGAAGAAGATGAATTGAATTTTGGAGAATGAATTTTTTTTTATTTGATATAATACCGATTATCAACAGCTCTGGATACTTTGACATCTGTGACTATAGCATATTATACTTTAATTTATAGATAGTCCGAATAGACTAATCAGATTTTGCAGATACATTGTATGAGATGTGCATAACAGCTATCTATTCAGATCTGTGAAGAAGATAGAGATATGATGAAAGTACAGGAATGATTAAAATCTATTGTCAGAATTAAGACTTCAGATTTATTCGATAGAATGTGGCATCGATTGATTGATTGATGTTCTGAGAATTGGTTATATGTGATTGCATTATACCATTCTTCAATTGATGGATTATCTGAGTCGATTTTCCAGATATTGAGAATATTCTCAGAACTTTAATACCTGATTCAATATTACTGGACTTGATGTGTTGCCACTTAATGATTATAATTCCTGTAACAGCTATTGAGCCGATTTTGAAATAATGCTATGCTGATATGATGGAAAGAAATCTGATTTCGTTATGTTGAAATGATACTACTGAAGTATATGACATCAGATCAGATATGATTTGTCGATATCCAATCAGATTTGATTTGGGAACACAAAGATGATAAATAGGAATCTGTATGAAACGAGAATAATGAAGACGAGTCAGAGTAAATAATTGAATGATAGTTATAATTTTGAAGCTGAAACTGATTCGTTAAGCGAAAGAGTTATTTTTGAAACATCATTCAATTCAGAATTGAGAAAGAACAGAGTTGTTTTACAAATTTAGAATATGAAGTTGAATACGGATATTGAAGCAACGAAATGAATGATAGCGTAGACTTGATATGTTCTATACAGAACATTGAATGATATTCAGAAAGAAACAAGTCGACACAAATACTGAACTTCATTGAATAAGATGTCAGATGGAATTGAAGATGGGAAATATTTATTCTTTTCAGCTTGATACAATGAATCTGAATTGTTTCACGTATCTAAAGTAAGGAAGTATTGATAGATTCTTTATGTGTACTTGAATCAGACAAGAGGAATAATGAAAAGATTCTGAGGTAAGTCGAATATTCGACAGATTCTTGATTTAGAATAGAAACAACTCAGAGAGAATTCTTTTCAATACTTAGAATACAACTGAACAGATTAGAGTTAGATTATTGAAGTGAGAATAACTTCAGATAATCATTTAGTCTCTCAGACTTGATATTTGGTTCGACTACGATTTCGAGGACGAAATAATTTCTTAAAAGGGAGGAATTGTAAGGCCCAAAAATATTAAATTATTAATTATGGGATTTGAGAATTAAATTCCATATTATGGGATAATATTGATTTGAGAAGTTATGAAAATGATAAATTTAATTTCGGAGCCGAAAATATTTAATTTGAGAATTTACGGATTTTGAGAATTAAATTCCGAGAATTCTTAAATTAAGAGAATAAATATTCGATTTGAATATTTATGGAATTTAAGATTAAATTCCATGTTTCGGGAATTAAAGAAGATTAATTTTGACAATACAACTCGATCAAGGACTGATTTGCAAATATCAAAGTTGAAGGGCTCGAATGCAAAAGGCCGGAATTATTTAATTAATCCGAATTTATTTAATTTTAATTCGAGAATATTTAATTTGGGAATATTTAGAGTTTTGATTTAAATTCTAATATTCTTAAATTATTTAGGATTGAAATTGAATTAAAAAGAAGGTCGAGGACTGAATTGAAATTACTGAAGACTTGAGGGACTAACTTGAAATTTATTCAATATCTATCCGATTTAATCAGATTTCTCAGCATGTACACGTGCATATGTTAAAATGAATTCAGAATTGAGAGTTGAGAAAGCCGAGACCTTCGATTCCTTTTTCTTTCCAATTTTCAAAACCCCGTAACTATTGATCCGATCGTCCGATTTCGATTCCGAAAGATGTTCTGGAATCCTTGCGACGAGGACTTCGATTTGATGTAAGTATTGTGAGGTTTTTGATAGATTTTTAAATCATTATATTGGAAAGATCAGATGTTGAGCATGAATATTGGTTTTCAATGGTTTATGTAGTTCCGTATCGATGTCGAATCGGTTATTTGATGTTGTATGAATTCCAATGAGTTTTTACAGCATGTATCTCGAATGTATACTTCTGATATGCTGCGAATATGATGTTATGTTGCTGATATGTTGATTAGAAGCCATAATTGAAGTTGAAAATGGTTTCGATATTTTGTCGGTTATCGATTTTTAATCGCTACGCTGTCGATTCGTGTTTTGAGACTAGTTTGATAGCTGATTATCGAGATGAGATGTTCTTTGATATGTTGATGATTATAGATGTTGGTATGAAGAGTTGAATGATAATGAACGGATATGAAAATCTGTATTAATGGAGTTGAAATTAGAAATGAATTCAATATCGTAACGATTCCCGATTGTCAATATCTACGATGCTCGGTTATGTTTTGAAACCATACTGATAGTCTACGATTGAGCCAATGATCTTGGGATTGTATACTGATTTTGTTACATGGTAATCTTTACATTTCAGACGTGATACGAGCTCAATCAACTCAAGAGGTCGGATTGTGAACCGAGAAAGTTCGCTTGAGGTTTGAAATGAATTTGAT
Source organism: Henckelia pumila (assembly GCF_033568475.1). Taxonomy (NCBI): domain Eukaryota; kingdom Viridiplantae; phylum Streptophyta; class Magnoliopsida; order Lamiales; family Gesneriaceae; genus Henckelia; species Henckelia pumila. The sequence goes on from NC_133123.1 coordinate 61,523,705, forward strand.
TGAATCTGTGTTGATGATTTTGACTCGATTCTGAAATGAATGAATTGAACGAAGCTTGATGTGAATGTTTTGAGGTTGCAGTTCAGATTTGAAGAATTCAGAACAGAAGAATACGAAGGTAAAAGTGGACTACTACTTGAATGAGATTATAACTCGAGATGGTTTATATCGAGTTCCCTAAATCACATACTTATTTGCTTAATTGCTTTTCTATGCTCTTCTATGATTTATTGAATGAGTATTAGATGTTAATGAATGCTCTTGTGATGATATATATTGCATTCATCTTGAAAGACTTATTCTTTGATTTTGAAATGAACGAAAACGTTCGAATAGACGATTTGAGGGATTATATATGTATGACCTGGGTGGTTGACGTAGCCTAGCGTCTGAAATGCATATGTAGTGGCTTCAAAGTCTAGAGAAGTAAGATAAGTAGCCCCACCTCGATTGGGAGAGTCGGTGGTTAGCTATGATATCTTCTTCTCGGGATCCCAACCGACGAGATAAGAGATGAACCTTGTTTTAAAATATGCATTGTTTTTATTTATATCATGAGCTTGATATATGTTTATATGCATGTTTAGTTGCTTTTACTGGGAAATATATTTCTCACCGGAGTTATCTGGCTATTGTTATGTTGTATGTGTCATGGCAATAGGCGGGAGTGGAACAGGGCAAAGGAGATCTTGAAGAACAAGGGATGAGAGAATAGCGTGATGATCCGAGTTTAGATATTTGTGTGAGCTGTCAATGTTAGAGTTGAGTCCAAAAACATGAGTATGTTATAGCTACTTGTACCAGGACTTGTTGGTTATCAAGTTGTTGTCTTGCTGATGTATATAGGATTGGAAATGATGTTGTAAATCCTTAAGACAACATGATGTAGCTTAATCTTTATTGTATAACAATGCTTCTTGCATGTTTGTGAGCCTTTATTATTATGATTGTAAGGCCTTGTTATGATCTAGTTCCATCAATTGTATAACATGTTGGAATGCATGTTAGTTGTTGATATTGATTAGATCATGTGTGAACTGAAGCTAGATGTAAATGCATGAAGGAACTCATTCTTGACAGCAAAAGTTTCTCCTGTTATTTTCTTGGAAATGAGCTCGCTCGATCGGTGCAATGTCACGGATCGAGCGAGGCTCTGGATTTGGAAATAGAAAGTTGAGCATATTTGGCTCGCTCGATCGGTGAAATGTCACGGATCGAGCAAGGCCAAAACTAGAACACAACCGAGAGATTGAGCTGCAGGGCTCGCTCGATCGGTAGCTTTTCACCGATCGAGCGAGGTGCTCATTTTAAATTTTTTTTTTTTTTAACTTTGTTTAGACTTTGATTCTTTGTCTATTAATTACAATGATTTGATTAATGAGAGATTAGAACTCGGGTCGTCACAATATTTCAATCAATAAGATCGCTACGAGTTCAAATTCCAGAATCAGACATTGAGTCTCAAACGTCTTTGGTTGCCTCAAAGTATAAGCCATCACATGCTTCCTCTAAATAGGAATAGATTCCAAATCTCGATAAGAAATATGATGTACTGAAGATCATCAATATAGAAAGAACAAATAATACTTATCTCATAAGATTCGGTTCAGACGAAAAAAAGACGCTTCATTCGGTTAACTAAGCAATCGGCTTCACAAACGATAAGAATTCCTCGATAAATCTGCTATTGGAACTCGATAGACTCGTAAATATTCAAATATCATTCATTGATCTAGATCTCGGCCCAAATCATAACAGCTTCGATTTTTCGGTGATCAGCAGAAATCTCGTCTCCAGAGATAAAATAATCGTCAGGACATCTCGATCCTGTCAAGATTCGTACTTCGACAAAATATCAAATACTGCTCGGCTCGCAAAATATGTAAACAATTCTCAAATACTCTGAAATATCGGTGCTACTCTTTGAATAAATAAGAAAATCATCGGTCGAAATAATCATGAACTCAGCTAGTCACATCTGGAGGATTCGGTTCGTAAGATTCATAAATGCTGCAGTAACACCTATCAATTCAAACAGCGTGGCAAAATTCAAAGTGGTCATACCTTGTTCTGAATTCGGTCTCTGGACATCTTTCTTTTCAATTTCTCAGCTGATGATATCCTTGTCTCTAATCAGAGCTGAATTCAATCGGAATAATTCAGAGGCATTTCGAGAATCTCATTCGGAATAACATCAGCAAACTCCTCTGGTATAACAACCAATTCGGGCTGAATTTTTAGAACATCAACTGCCATTATCGATAACTCCTTCGCAATTTCTATAACAAACGGTCATCAATAGAACAAATATCAAAGGAAACTTTGAATCGAGAATCCTTACCGAAAGGTTTCCATTCAGATACTAGTTCGAATCGGATCTTGATTGTTATCTGAAATCAACTCCTCGATTGCCCTATACTCAGTTAAACATCTATACAGGAAATATAATCAAATTATGATAACTTAATACAATACTGCTCAGTTCAATCAAGTTCTCATCAAATCGAAGTTCAAAATTTTTGGACTAACCTCGAAGAAAACCATTCATCATCTCAAAAACAAATGATAGCAACAACAATAATCAAAAGCTTGGAAGACATAGTTGCATCATAATAAATTCCTCAATAAGAAGGTGAGGAGCTCATCAATATTTATCAATTCGAAAGAAAAGAAAAACTCATAATCGACGGTTACATGCTATGTCATCATCAATTGCAGCCTGAGTCTGTTTTTTGAAAAGAGAGAGGACTACGTAATGTTTCCTCGGACATTGATTCAAATTCTGAATAATTCCAATGGGTTCTGTTGTGGTGGTTTAAGAGAATGAACATTTTGAGGTCGCTCGAAACCACGTTGAGGACAATCCTAACATAGTTTCTGGGATGATGACAGGTATGCCAGCTTCCTCGAATACCATGGAACTGTTCACTGGGTTGTCGACCTCCAAAACTACTGCAAGTCACATCTGAATATCCTGAATTCTGTCCTAAGCCGATCTGTTTTCTAATCACTGGAACTAGAAGAACCATTCCCCGGTTCCTTGAATTGTTTTCCCTTCGGTTGTAGATGATCTCTTGTGATGTTACTTCGATATCTGGTCGATTGCTGGATCGGACTTTCAAATCTGATACATCACTAGTCGAATTCGGTGGTCATTGGTGTCATCCAAGGAATCAAACATCTGATTGATCTCTTCTAACCAGCTTTCACATTCTAAGAAATTCTCAGCACTCTTCAGAGTCGGCATATTAAATAATTGAAACCTTATCAGTAAGATTCCATCGGTGTCAGAGTAATATCCATCAAATCAGTCGCAGTACTATTCTATTCAATCGGGATTCGGGCTGGTACATTTTTATTCAATAATCAACGAAAGTCATATCTCATATTCATGAGAATTAGGACACATAATATCTCATAAACTCAATTCACAGTTCGGTGTCCATCAATCTCTGTTCGATTAACTCATTCCAGCTCAAGAGAACTCGGATTCAATCGGAATTTAATTACAGTTCATATCTCAAGCAATTCATTCTTTTCAATTAAAATCACATAATCATGTAATTCAAGTAACTCATAAATAATAAAGCATGCTTTCAATTAAATCAAATAATCATGCTTCGAAAATTAAATCACAACTCGTGTAATTAAATTAACTCGAGAATTGAAAAATCATGCTCGCATAGAATTCAATTAATCAATTCAATAAGTCAATCACATGCGAGAATTCAATTCATGCGGACTCGATCTACCCCGCTCACTCTAATTCAATTCAAGATCTTATCTCTCTGATACTACTTAATGTGAGGACCCGGATTCTAATCATCTAATCAAAATGAAGCTATCAATCATCCACAACAAACTAAGGCTTAAAGCCAAAAAAAAAAAAAAAATTATTTTTTTTTAAAAGGGCATGCACGGACCCCGGACACCTTCTGTGCCTGGGTCCGTGCATTAAACTGCACAAAACCAACTTCTGCATAAATAATGCACGGACTCTGTGCAGCCTCCGTGCCCGGGTCCGTACCCAACATAACAAATCAATAATTTTCTGTCTTGGAACGAACCCACACGGACCCATACACGGATCTAGGCACGGGGTCTGTGCATGAACAATTCCGGAACACTAAAAAAATGCGAAGGTATACGGACCCTTACCAGGACCTAAGCACGGGGTCCGTGCCCTGCTATTTTCCAGAAAAATAAAACTTCAACAGCAGAACATGCAATCCAACTCCACCTCAAATCATAAATATCAACATAAAACATGCATAAATTCAGTACATGATAGTTCTAAGGTTGTACAAAAACCAATCTAGTAGAACATACATCAACCTAAGTTCTACAAACCAAAATACAACAAGTACAACGAGATTGAAATCAAATTTAGACATTCTAAACCAAGCCCTCACTCTATCATTCCCCAACTCGATCTAGTCATGCTTCCTGTGACTCGAACCTTCATAACCTGTTATCAAGCACACATACAAACAAGACAACAGCCGGATAACTCCGGTGAGAATAATATTCCTAGTAAAAGAGACAAACAGGCAGCAGCAACTAATAACTCAAATATGAAATGAAATCAACTAGACATGCAATTCATGTAGTAATTCAACAACATGAATATAATAACCATACAATTCAAAATGCATTAAAATGCAATGCATGTCATCGGGGTTTAAGATTGTTTAAATCGGATACTCAAAGGAATTTCGTTTTCGAATCGTCGATTGGGATCCTGAGGCCAAGATATCACCACAACTCACCGACCCTCCCTTTCGAGGTGAATGTAGTACATCTTGTGCCTCTAGACTTTGGAGCACTATAAAGAGTTATTTTAAAATCGCAGCCATTGGATAACTCGACCAATGCCACTCAATTATAGCCCCCAAATCATCTAATCAAAAACTGGCAACTTAGCCATTCAATTCTCGAATCAAAAGAGGCTCAATATGAATGCATATGGAAATCGGAATACATTCATACCATTCAATTCAAGTACGCAATCAATCAAAACAATTAAACATGCATGTATGTGATTTTAGGGACTCGAGAGTTAATCAAAAACTCGAGTATTCATCTGTAGTAGCCCGAACCCTAATTGAGTAATTAAAGGATTAATGCTAATTAAATAAATTGGGGATTGGACGGATCGGAAGCTCCGATCGGGATCAGAAGCTCCGATGAGGATTGGAGGCACCGATGATATTACGTCATCCATGACGTGTGGCTGGATCGGAAGCTCCGATCAGGACCGGAGGCTCCGATCACCCCTATCCGGAGTCATCAAGTGATATTTTGACACGTGGCAGATCAGGATCTTCGGAAGCTCCGATGGCAGGATCGGATGTTCCGATCCAGGTTCGGACGTTCCGATCGAGGATCGGAGGCTCCGATCGTTGTCTATAAATAAAAGGCCGAGACTTCATTTCTCCTTGCCAATTCCGGATTTCCTCTCTATTTCTAGTCATATTTGAGCTGTTCTAGTCTTCTTAGGCTTGGTCCGGAGGTCGGAGAGGCGTTCGATAGTCGTAGCGGAGTTGTGCCCAAGTTCTGGAGGCATCGACATCAAAGGGCTAACGACGGACGAAGGTATAGCTTTTGCTTCCTATAAATATTTAGGAGTATGCAATAGCTTAGTTAAGGCTTTTAGAGCACTTTGATGATAGTAGTATCATTTCGCTGTGTAGGCGGACTTTAGGCTTGGACTTAGAGCTGGTAGTGCCTACCTGGTATTTGAGGTACGAAAGTACTGTTCGAGATATCCTGACTGAGTATGCATGTATTATGTGACCGCATGATTTATATGCCATGATATTATGCTGCATTCATTTGCATCTTGCTGTATCTCCTTCGAGATGTCTGTAGTAGGGTTGTACCCTATCCTGTTAGTGGATGGACTTCCATCGATTTGGGTCCGGCGTATCCACAGTTATCTCGGTATGGGAGCCACCTCCTGAAGCGACGGCACAGCGTGCTACATACCAGGGCCCGGTCTGTCTCTGTTATCTGATCCTTGACCTCGAGTCTATAGGGAGTTCACTTTGCATGCATGTATACTCATACTCTCGCACTGAGCGTTTTATGCTCACGTCTCGTACTCTGTATTTTCTGGACACCCTATTCCATGGGGCAGGTTTGCGATTGGACGAGGAGGGTGGATCCAGGAGGGGCTAGTCAGTGGTTGGCCAGCTGGAGCTTCGTCTAGGCTTTATTACTGTTGTTTGGGTTTATACAGCTATTCGATTTGGTTGTATATTATTGGATAATTACAGATTCCTTTTCTTGGGATTGTATAATGTTATTGGTTTCCGCAGTTTTATTCTGATATCTGTTTTCTTAAGTTAATTGCATGCCTAAGTTCTGTTTAGTAGGTGATCTGGGTAAGGGTCACTACATCATCCCTTTGAACTCGATGTCGTCATTTACCTTTTCTTCGATCCGATTGGTGCTCCAAATCTTGAATTCAACACCAATAATAATTTCTCAATCAATATTCATTCAACTATTCAAGTCAATCAATCTTCGAAATAAAATTCAATACAAACCGTTCTTCAACTTCCAATGAATCAACCTTCAATTCTTGTTCAAGCCCAACTAACTTCAACCAAATCTGAAATGAAGATTAATATAGGCCCGTTATCAACTTCTCTATTCAAACAAAACCCAAATCGATCAATTCAAATGAGACAATATTCAAAACTCGAACCGGCGGCATAACGGCTATAAATTCGAATATCCGGAAATACAATAATCAATATATCCATCCAAACAACTCATAAAAACAATCATTCCTCCAATTAAACTCAATCCCAACCAATCTCAAAATACCCATTTTCGAATTAACCTTCAAAAATTCATAATAAATCCAAACTTCGTTCTTTTTCCAAACCGACTTCGAATACACGATCTATGCTAGCCCAAGAACAACATATCCAAAAATCATTCGATTCCAACAACATCCGAAAAATAAAGTATGTCCAATCAAAGAAATACTTACGTTAAAATGAAGCCCTTGTTGCCGGGATCGCGAAACCACCTTCGAAATAAAAATCTACCGGTCGGATCGAGCACAAAATCGATGGAGAAAGCTTGGAGATGGGCGGCTATGGAGGTTGGGGTTCTCGGTTCTTGTTGGGAGAGGGAGAGGAAGAAAATGAATGGGTGTTGATTAGTCAACCCACTAACTCCAACATTATATATATATATATATATATATATATATATATATTCCATTTTGCACTTTGGTCCCCAAACTTCTCCAATAATTGCAATTCAAACCCTAATCAAGTATCAATTAAGTCCTCAAATTTCTTAATTTCCAATTATCAATATTTATTTCTTAAAATCTCGGTTATGCTAATTTTGGGGCGTTACAGGTGTATTAGTGCTGCTATGATCGCACCCAACAGTGAATGAATTCTTTATTTTTTTGTCTCTCGAATTGCGGATCAGAGGAACAGGAGCTGCAGTTTCAAACGGACATAACTTTTGATCGGCTGAGAGTAACTGGAGCTTCAGCCTGCTCACGCGAAGCTCCACTCGATACCTATAGTGCGTATCTCAGTTATAGAGATGGAGACGCTCAAATTCCAATGGAGATGGTCGTTCGGGGCATTTTTCCCGTATGTCGCGCTGGGAACCACCGAGGCGGCCCGTGTCACCCAGATCGCACGTTCACATCGTATGATTCAGTTTATTGCATCTTTTCTATCCGCGGATTGGACTGCAAGAGTCGGAAATAGGACGGCGAGGAATCGAAAGAACAAGAAGTACGAGTAAGAAAAAAAGAAATTAATAAAAAAAGGGGTGCAACACGAGGACTTCCCAGAGAGTCACCCATCCTAGTACTGCTCTCGCCCAAGCACGCTTCACTTCGGAGTTCTGAAGGGATCCGGTGCATTAGTGCTGGTATGATCGCACCCAATAGTGAATGAATTCTTTATTGTTTTGTCTCTCGAATTGTGGATTGGAGGAACATGAGCTTCAGTTTTAAACGGACATAACTTTCGATCGGCTAAGAGTTACGGGAGCTTCAGCCTACTCACACAAAGCTCCTCTCGATACCTACAACAAGTATCTCGGTCTAAGAGACGGAGACGCTCAAATTACAACCCAGAGATGGACTTTTGGGGTGTTTTTCCGATAGGGCGCACTGGGACCCCCCAAAGCGGCCCGCGTCACCCAGATCGCACGTTCACGTAGTGTGATTAAGTCTATTGCATCGTTTCTATCCGCGGATTGGACTGAAAGAGTCGGAAATAGGACGGCGAGGAATCGGAAAAACAAGAAGTACGAGTAAGAAAAAAAGAAATTAATGAAAAAGGGGTGCAACACGAGGACTTCCCAGGGGGACACCCATCCTAGTACTGCTCTCGCCCAAGCACGCTTAACTTCGGAGTTCTGTTGGGATCCGGTGCATTAGTACTGGTATGATCGCACCCAACAGTGAATGAATTCTTTATTGTTTTGTCTCTCGAATTGCGGATCGGAGGAACAGGAGCTGCAGTTTCAAACGGACATAACTTTCGATCTGCTGAGAGTCACAGGAGCTTCAGCCTGCTCACGCGAAGCTCCTCTCGATACCTACAGCGCGTATCTCGGTCTAAGAGATGGAGAAGATCAAATTCAAAGCCGGATATGGTCTTTGGGAGCATTTTTCCCGTAGGGCGTGCTGGGACCCACCGAAATGGCCCGCGTCACCCAGATCACACGTTCACGTCGTGCGATTTATTCTATTGCATCTTTTCTATCCGTGGATTGGACTGAAAGAGTCGGAAATAGGATGAAGAGGAATCGGAAGAACAAGATGTACGAGTAAGAGAAAAAGAAACTAATAAAAAAAGGGGTGCAAGACGAGGACTTCCCAGGGGGTCACCCATCCTAGTACTGCTCTTGCCCAAGCACGCATAACTTCGGAGTTCTGATGGGATTCGGTGCATTAGTGCTGGTATGATCGCACCCAACAGTGAATGAATTCTTTATTTTTTTTCTCTCAAATTGTGGATCGGAGGAACAGGAGCTGCAGTTTCAAATGGACTTAACTTTCGATCGGCTCAGAGTTACTGGAGCTTCAGCCTGCTCACGCGAAGCTCCACTCGATACCTATAGTGCGTATCTTGGTTAAAGAGATGGAGACGCTCAAATTCCAAAATGGATATGGTCTTTCGGGGCATTTTTCCCGTATGTCGCGCTGGGACCCACCGAAGCGGCCCGCGTCACCCAGATCGCACGTTCACGTCGTGTGATTCAGTCTATTGCATCTTTTCTATCCGCGGATTGAACTGAAACATTCGAAAATAGGACGGAGAGGAATCGGAAGAACAAGATGTACGAGTAAGAAAAAAAGAAACTATAAAAAAAAGGGTGCAACACGAGGACTTCCCAGGGGGTCACCCATCCTAGTATTGCTCTTGCCCAAGCACGCATAACTTCGGAGTTCTAATGGGATCTGGTGCATTAGTGCTGGTATGATCGCATCCAACAATAAATGAATTCTTTATTTTTTTGTCTCTCGAATTGCGGATCGGAGGAACAGGAGTTGCAATTTCAAACGGACATAACTTTCGAGCGGCTGAGAGTTACTGGAGCTTCATCCTTCTCATGCGAAATTCCACTCGATACCTATAGTGCGTATCTCGGTTAAAGAGACAGAGACACTCAAATTACAAAATGGAGATGTTCTTTCGGGGCAATTTTCCCGTATGTCACGCTGGGACCCACCGAAGCGGCCTGCGTCACCCAGATCGCACGTTCACATCGTATGATTCAGTCTATTGCATCTTTTCTATCTGCGGATTGGACTGAAAGAGTCGGAAATAGGACGGCGAGGAATCGAAAGAACAAGAAGTACGAGTAAGAAAAAAATAAATTAATAAAAAAAGGGGTGCAACACGAGGACTTCCCAGGGGATCACCCATCCTAGTACTGCTCTAGCCCAAGCATGCTTAACTTCGGAGTTCTGACGGGATCCGGTGCATTAGTGCTGGTATGATCCACCCAACAGTAAATGAATTCTTTATTGTTTTGTCTCTCAAATTGCGGATCGGTGGAACAGGAGCTGCAGTTCAAACGGACATAACTTTCGATCGGCTAAGAGTTATGGGAGCTTCAGCCTGCTCACGCGAAGCTCCTCTCAAAACCTACAGCAAGTATCTCGGTCTAAGAGACGGAGATGATCAAATTACTACCCGGAGATGGTCTTTCGGGGCGTTGTTCTCGTATGGCGCGCTGGGACCCACCGAAGCGGCCCGCGTCACCCAGATCGCACGTTCACGTCGTGTGATTAAGTCTAATTGCATCTTTTCTATCCGCGGATTGGACTGAAAGAGTCGGAAATAGGACGGCGAGGATTCGGAAAAACAAGAAGTACGAGTAAGAAAAAAAAAATTAATGAAAAAGGGGTTCAAGACAAGGACTTCCCAGGGGGTCACCCATTCTAATTCTACTCTCGCCCAAGCACGCTTAACTTCGGAGTTCTGATGTGATCCGGTGCATTAGTGATGGTATGATCGCACAATTAGTGAATGAATACTTTATTGTTTTGTCTCTCGAATTGCAGATCGGAGGAACAAGAGCTGCAGTTTCAAACGGACATAACTTTCGATCTGCTGAGAGTTACGGAAGCTTCATCCTGCTCACGTGAAGCTCGTCTCGATACCCACAGCGCGTATCTCAGTCTAAGAGACGGAGAAGCTCAAATTCAAACCCGAAGATGGTCTTTGGGGGAATTTTTCCCGTAGGGCGCGCTGGGACTCAGCAAAGTGGCCCGCGTCACCCAGATCGCACGTTCACGTCGTGTGATTCAGTCTATTGCATCTTTTCTATCCGTGGATTGGACTGAAATAGTCGAAAATAGAACGGAGAGGAATCGGAAGAACAAGATGTACGTGTAAGAAAAAAAGAAACTAATAAAAAAAGGGGTGCAACACGAGGACTTCCCAGGGGGTCACCCATCCTAGTACTGCTCTTACCCAAGCACGCATAACTTCGGAGTTGTCAAGGGATCCGGTGCATTAGTGTTGCTATGATCGCACCCAACAATGAATGAATTCTTTATTGTTTTGTCTCTCGAATTGCGGATCGCAAGAACAGGAGCTGCAGTTTCAAACGGACATAACTTTCGATCGGCTGAGAGTTACTGGAGCTTCAGCCTGCTCACGCGAAGCTCCACTCGATACCTATATTGCGTGTCTCGGTTAAAGAGATGAAGACGCTCAAATTCCAAAATGGAGATGGTCTTTCGGGGAATTTTCCCGTATGTCGCGCTGGGACCCACTGAAGCGGCCCGTGTCACCCAGATCGCATGTTCACATCGTATGATTCTGTTTATTGCATCTTTTCTATCCGCGGATTGGACTGCAAGAATCGGAAATAGGACGGCGAGGAATCGAAAGAACAAGAAGTACGAGTAAGAAAAAAAAGAAATTAATGAAAAAAGGTGTGTAACAAGAGGACTTCCCAGGGGGTCAGCCCTCCTAGTACTGCTCTCGCCCAGGCACGCTTAAATTCGGAGTTCTGATGGGATCTGGTGCATTAGTGATGGTATGATCGCACCCAACAGTGAATAAATTCTTTATTGTTTTGTCTCTCGAATTGCGGATCGGAGGAATAGGAGCTGCAGTTTCAAACGGACATAACTTTTGATCGGCTAAGAGTTACGGGAGCTTTAGCTTGCTCACACGAAGCTCCTCTCGATACCTACAGAATGTATCTCGATCTAAGAGACGGAGACGCTCAAAGTACAACCCGGAGATGGTCTTTCGGGGCATTTTTCCCGTAGGGTGCGCTGGGACCCATCGAAGCGGCCCACGTCACCCAGATCGCACGTTCACGTCATGTGTTTAAGTCTATTGCATCTTTTCTATCCGCGGATTGGACTGAAAGAGTCGGAAATAGGACAGCGAGGAATCGGAAAAACAAGAAGTACGAGTAAAAAAAAAAGAAATTAATGAAAAAGGGGTGTAATACGAGGACTTCCCAAAGGGTCAACCATCCTAGAACTGCTCTCTCCCAAGCACGCTTAACTTCGGAGTTCTGATGGGATCCGGTGCATTAGTGCTGGTATGATCGCACCCAACAGCGAATGAATTCTTTATTGTTTTGTCTCTCGAATTGCGGATCGGAGGAACAGGAGCTGCAGTTTCAAACGGACATAACTTTCGATCTGCTGAGAGTTACGGGAGCTTCAGCCTGCTCACGCGAAGCTCTTCTCGATACCTACAGTGCGTATCTCGGTCTAAGAGATGGAGTAGCTCAAATTAAAACCCGGAGATTGTCTTTGGGGGCATTTTTCCCGTAGGTTGCGCTGGGACCCACCGAAGTGGCCCGCGTCACCCAGATCGCACGTTCACATCGTGTGATTTAGTCTATTGCATCTTTTCTATCTGCGGATTGGACTGAAAGAGTCGGAAATATGACGGAGAGGAATCGGAAGAACAAGATGTACGAGTAAGAAAAAAAGAAACTAATAAAAAAAGGGGTGCAACACGAGGACTTCCCGGGGGGTCACCCATCCTAGTACTGCTCTTGCCCTAGCACGCATAACTTCGGAGTTCAGATGGGATCCGGTGCATTAGTGATGGTATGATCGCATCCAACAGTGAATGAATTCTTTATTTTTTTGTCTCTCGAATTGCGCATCGGAGGAACAGAAGCTGCAGTTTCAAACAGACATAACTATCGATCGGCTGAGAGTTACTGGGGCTTCAGCCTGCTCACGCGAAGCTCCACTCGATAGCTATAGTGCGTATCTCGGTTAAAGAGACGGAGATGCTCAAATTCCAAAACGGAGATGGTCTTTCGGGGCATTTTTCTCGTATGTCGCGCTGGGACCCACCGAAGCGGCCCGCGTCACCCAGATCGCATGTTCCATCGTATGATTCAGTCTATTGCATCTTTTCTATCCGCGGATTGGACTGATAGATTCAGAAATAGGACGGTAAGGAATCGAAAGAACTAGAAGTACGAGTAAGAAAAAAAGAAATTAATGAAAAAATGGGTGCACCACGAGGACTTCCCAGTTGGTTTTCCATCCTTGTACTGCTCTCGCCCGAGCACGCTTAACTTCGGAGTTCTGATGGGATCTGGTGCATTAGTGCTGGTATGATCGCAACCAAAAGTGAATGAATTTTTTATTATTTTTCTCTCGAATTGCGGATCGGAGGAACAGGAGCTGCAGTTTCAAACGGATATAACTTTCGATCGGCTAAGAGTTATGAGAGCTTCAGCCTGCTCACGCGAAGCTTCTCTCGATACCTACAGCATGTATCTCAGTCTAAGAGACGGAGACGCTCAAATTACAACCCGAAGATGGTCTTCCGGGGCGTTTTTCTCGTAGGGCGCGCAGGGACCCACCGAAGCGGCCCGCGTCACCTAGATCGCACGTTCACGTCGTGTGATTAAGTCTATTGCATATTTTCTATCCGCGGATTTGACTGAAAGAGTCGGAAATAGGACTGCGAGGAATCGGAAAAACAAGAAGTACGAGTAAGAAAAAAAGAAATTAATGAAAAAGGGTTGCAACACGAGGACTTCCCAGGGGGTCAACCATCCTAGTACTGCTCTCGCCCAAGCACGCTTAACTTCGGAGATCTGATGGGATCCGGTGCATAAGTGCTGGTATGATCGCACCCAACAGTAAATGAATTCTTTATTGTTTTGTCTCTCGAATTGCGGATCGGAGGAACAGGAGCTGTAGTTTCAAACAGACATAACTTTCGATCTGCTGAGAGTTACGGGAGCTTCAGCCTACTCACGCGAAGCTATTCTCAATACCTACCGCGCGTATCTCGGTCAAAGAGACAGAGAAGCTCAAATTCAAAACCGGAGATAGTCTTTGGGGGCATTTTTCCCGTAGAGCACGCTGGGACCCATCGAAGTGGCCCGCGTCACCCAGATCGCACGTTCACGTCGTTTGATTTAGTCTATTGCATCTTTTCTATCCGCGGATTGGACTGAAAGAGTCGGAAATAGGACGAAGAGGAATCGGAAGAACAAGATGTACGAATAAGAAAAAAAAAACTAATAAAAAAAGGGGTGCAACACGAGAACTTCCCAGGGGGTCACCCATCTTAGTACTGCTCTTGCCCAAGCACGCATAACTTCGGAGTTTTGATGGGATCCGGTGCATTAGTGCTGGTATGATCGCACCCAACAGTGAATGAATTCTTTATTTTTTTGTCTCTCGAATTGCGGATCGAAGGAACAGGAGCTGCAGTTTCAAACGGACATAACTTTCGATCGGCTGAGAGTTACTGGAGTTTCAGCCTGCTCACGCGAAGCTCCACTCGATACCTATCATATCTCGTTTAAAGAGACATAAACGCTCAAATTCCAAAATGGAGATGGTCTTTTGGGGCATTTTTGCCGTATGTCGTGCTGGGACCCACCGAAGCGGCCCGCGTCACCCAGATCGCACGTTCACATCGTATGATTCAGTCTATTGCATCTTTTCTATCCGTGGATTGGACTGAAAGAGTCGGAAATAGGACGGCGAGGAATCGAAAGAACAAGAAGTACTAGTAAGAAAAAAAGAAATTAATAAAAAAAGGGGTGCAACACGAGGACTTCCCAGGGGGCCAGCCATCCTAATACTGCTCTCACCCAAGCGCGCTTAACTTCGGAGTTATGATCGGATCCGGTGCATTAGTGCTGGTATGATCGCACCTAATAGTGAATGAATTCTTTATTGTTTTGTCTCTCGAATTGCGGATCGGAGGAACAGGAGCTTCAATTTCAAACAGACATAACTTTCGATCGGCTAAGAGTTACGGGAGCTTCAGCCTGCTCACGCGAAGCTCCTCTCGATACCAACAGCAAGTATCTCGGTCTAAGAGACGGAGACGCTCAAATTACAACCCGGAGATGGTCTTTTGGGGCGTTTTTCCCTTAGGGCACGCTGGGACCCACCGAAGCGGCCTGCGTCACCCAGATCGCATGTTCACGTCGTGTGATTAAGTCTAATTGCATCTTTTCTATCCGCGGATTGGACTAAAAGAGTCAGAAATAGGACGGCGAGGAATTGGAAAAACAAGAAGTACGAGTAAGAAAAAAAGAAATTAATGAAAAAGGGGTGCAACACGAGGACTTCCCAGGGGTTCACCCATCCTAATACTGCTCTCGCCCCAGCACGCTTAACTTTGGAGTTCTGATGAGATCCGGTGCATTAGTGCTTGTATGATCGCACCCAATAGTGAAGGAATTCTTTATTTTTTTTTGTCTTTTGAATTGCGGATCGGAGGAACAGGAGCTGCAGTTTCAAACGGACATAACTTTCGATCTGCTTAGAGTTACGGAAGCTTCAGCCTGCTCACGCGAAGCTCTTCTCGATACCTACAGCGCGTATCTCGGTCTAAGAGATGGAGAAGCTCAAATTCAATCGCATATCCCCAAAAGGATGGCGGCAACTCCGTGAACCCCATCATAGACCGAACCATGTCCATCAAAGTCCGGTTACGACGTTCTGAAACACCATTCAACTGAGGTGTACCAGGAGGAGTCCACTGTGAGAGAATCTCATTCTCCCTAAGATACTCTTGGAATTAAGCACTCACGTACTCACCTCCTCGATCCGATCGAAGTGCCTTGATGCTTCGTCCCAATTGTTTCTCCACTTAATTTCTGAATTCTTTGAACCTTTCAAAAGCTTCAGATTTGTATTTCATTAAATACACATATCCATACCTAGAGAAATCATTGGTAAAGATGATGAAGTTGGAATGTCCGTGCTTAGTGGTGATGCTAAGTGGACCACACACATCTGTATGGATCAAATCTAACAGTCCTTTGGCCCGCTCCACATGGCCCTTAAGGGGAATTTTGGTCATCTTTCCTTTTAGAAAGGGTTCACAAGTAGTAAGAGAATTAATATCAGACATATCAAACATGCCTTCTCCCACTAGCTTGTTCATCATTCTTAAAGATATATGACCTAATCGAGCATGCCATAAGTGTGCCGGATTTAGAGTATCTTGTTTTCTTTTGGATGTTGTTGATATCTCTTGGACATTATACATAGGAATATCTTTCAATTTTAAATTATAGAGATCGTTTTCCAATTGTCCTGTACCAATTAAACATTCATTCTTGTAAATATTGCAAACACCTTTGCCAAATAAACAAGAATATCCATCTTTATCAAGCATAGAAATGGAAACAATGTTTTTCACCAAATCTGGTACAAACCAAACATCTCTCAAAATTAACTTAAAATCATTGTCCAACAATAAGTAAACATCTCCAATAGCTTTGGCAGCAACTCTTGCCCCATTGCCCATCCTCAAGAAGGTCTCACCATCCCTGAGTCTCCTACTTCTTGCCATCAACTATAAATCATTACAAAGATGTGAGCCACAGCCGGTATCCAATACCCAAGAAGAAGAGTTAAGTGAAATGTTCACTTCAATGTAGAACGTATCATTTCCAGAACCATTCTGGTCGAGATATTTCTTGCAGCTACACATATAATGTACATGCCGAAGCAGGAGTGCTTGCTCATCAAAGAGCTCTTTGAGATGCAAATGAATGTCAGCAGCATTCTTAGCATCCTCAAAACGCCTCTGCAGTTTATTGGACATAGAACCCAACATATAACACTTAGTTTTCAAGTCATGGTCACACCAATCCTTGTAAATCTGTAGCTCAACAGGGCTACATCCAGTCGGAGCCTTAGCAGGGGGCGACTTTTCAAGTGCATATGAAATCTTTTCCGAGTTTAAGACAATTTTCAGATTTCTTAGCCAATCGAGGTAATTTGGACCAGTCAGTATATGTTTGTCGAGTATTGCAGATAACGGATTGCGAATTGATGACATTGTCAAAAACTTTGTACTGAAAAATAATAACAGATAAATGTCAATGACTATTTTAAAATATTTAATAAGATATAAAGTATGGACTTTAACTTTATAAATTTTTACTCCCACTGTTTTTGATATTTTCACTACCCTCTAGTGAAAACGGGAAACTCCTTTCCTCATTAGGTACATAAGGTCCAATTAGCCAATCATGATCCCAAATAATATCAGCCAATCATAATTTTTAAAAAGTAGTTTCCAATTGCATCTCCATGCAACCCTTACGTAAACTTTTGTCTCACGCTTGATTAGGACCCAATAATATAACGTCGTTCATCTTTACGTGTCAAGCCTTACCCATCGATATCGAACCTTAATGGACGGTCGCCATGAGTTCCCCCAATAATATGAGACGAAGTCATGGGAGTTCCACGTAGTTCACATCACCATGTCAATAGATGTCACAGCTTTCCAACATCCAAGCGCCCCCAATAATATGAGCCGAGCATTGAATACGGATAGCGTTCATCATGCATCCATTGTCGATGGAAGACATGAAAATTATAAACAAATTTATAATTCCCCTTTTCGGGCTTGATATAAATTTTGAATCTAATTCAAAATGAGGGTTTTTAATTTTGAAATGGTCTCATTGTTAATTTTAAAAACTCGCCATGTTTGATCGTATGTTTGCCGGATTCATGCTACTTTGTTATTATAAAATAATAACGCACATACTCATTATTTATAATATATCATGCATATATTATAAACAGTAAATTAACAAGGATGATCAATCGCCCCAAAAATATTCGGCCCGTGTGAGCCAAACCCGGGTCTAGGTCCAATTCTTAGGGAATGAATGGGATGCAAATGCAACAATTACATAAGCTTCCAATATTTACATGTCTTGGATCTTCATAATTCATCATGGCCCACCATCTTCCAATCCTGAGCTTCCACTATCAAATATTTTACATTAAAATATCCATGGCAAATAGGGATACATCTCATGGGGTGGGAACGAGCCATAAACCAAGCCCACTTTATAATTTGATAATTATTACAACCATTCAACACAAAATATCTTAGCATACACCTAGCAAATTGGTCTTGGGCTTTTGATCATCCTTCATGCATAATATCACATATCATACACCATCAATTAATTATCAAAATAATCAATTGATTAAATATTATATTTCTTGGTTCAATCACTAACCACCACAATTATAAATTAAATTAACAAAATAAACAAACACCTTTATTTACTTTCTAATTAATTTATTTATAATCGAATTTTTTGTAAATCACCATTTACTATAAATAATCAAAGTCCCACTTTAATTATTTATTTTATGAGAAAATACACAATTTTTAAAATTTCAATTTTTCATAAAAATATCAACTTTTACAATCTCAACAACTTAGGGCTTATGACACTTGGATATCACAAAACACCTTTTGGAAACCAAATTCGTCATAGTCGTTGCCGGAGCACCGTCGCCGGATTCCGGCCAACCCAAAAAAAATATTTTTTTTATTAAAAGTGAGCTGCCCCTGCTGCCCGAAATGGGCAGCAACATTTTATAAAAAGATTTTTCCAAAAAACAGCCCCAAATTGATAGATCTTGATTTTCTCATGCGGTTAGAAATTGACCTCAACATAATATCAAACAAATGCTACACAAAAGAGTAACTTAGGCTTTGATACCACTGTAGGTGATCAGTTAACTCGTGCCCGGAAACGCAGTGGAAATATTAAAATTTTTAACAAAAGAGATCCGAGCACTTGTGTAGCATTCAAAATAAAATAACCATAAGGTGTTTAGAAGTTTTACCTATCAATCTCAAAGATTGATTTATGGCTCCAACCAAGTTGATAAACAACTAGGCTCTTGAAGTGGTAGATACTATCTACAAGCTTCCAAAGCACACCTTGCTCAAAATGGATTCAACACTTCAAGCCTTCGAATTGGGTCCAAGACTAGACGATCTAGATCCGCTCTAAATATGCACTAGAATATTTAGAGAATTTTGCATTGAGATTTTCCTTTTCTTCTTCCTCAAAAATTGAAAGAAAACTTGGAGAATATTGTCAAGAAGTGTTCGGCCACTTCTCCTCCAAATTGGAATGAATAATGTGTGTATATTATTCATAATAATATATTAAAGGTAAAGGATTAAATGGATACAATTAAACCATGCATAAGAAAAGTGCAAGACTTGCATGAAAAATTGCAACCCTTCTTCCAACCCTTCAAATTCCATCATACATATATATAACATGAATATATATATATATTTCGAATATATATATATAATATATAAACATGATTTTGAACTTATTTAATTTAATTAAACATTTAACTTAATCCCAATTAAGTTTAAATAATTAATTAAATCTAACTTGAACTCATTCAAGTCCACTAGTATATAATTATTCAACACTATATTAATTTGAGCTCTACTAGACTCAATAGTGTTTAATTAATTCAACACTTGAATTAATTTAATTATTTGTACATTACAAAGTCTACTAGTGTTAAATTAATTCAACTCTAGAATTAATTAATTAAGTTCAAAATAATAGATTAGAAAATCAACATTTTCACAAACTAATTATTTTAAGTCAACTTTTAATCTTGGAACACATTCACAAATTAAAATTTACTTTTCATTTAATCTCCAATTTAGAAGTCAAACTTCTAATTTATTTTACTTATAAACTCCTTTATAAGTTGTTCAACACATTGAACTAATTTTAATCTCAACGGGATCTAGAAAGCTAGTACTTGTGTGACACTCAATGGTTCACTGATACAACTAGCAGTGGGTTCACATCTCCATGTGATTCGGGATCAACAAGTCCCCTATGTGAGCATACCCCATATAGCTCCATTCTTATTGATCAACTCCTTTATAATAAGAACGTCAGAAAACTCAAGTCTGATAGTACCCAACCAGTCATTTTAAGCATCTAGCAGCATCACTTACATGACTCCCTAGGTATCTGTGGGGACCTGGGTTGCTAATCTCATCTTAGGGCAATTAACGATTAATAAACAATTAATCGAACAATAAAAGAATATTCAAACCAAGAGCTAAATTTTTTTTATTATTATTTTTTAAAAAAACTGAGCACCTCGCTCGATCGGGTAAATTCACCCGATCGAGCGGGCAAGAAAGTCCAGCTCTCGGGTCTGAATCCATATTGGTCTCGCTCGATCGGTGAACTTCTACCGATCGAGCGGCCAAGAAAAATGGATTTCTCTGCTTGCAAAATACAGGCCTCGCTCGATCGGTGAAGTTCACCCGATCGAGCGGGCACCCTATTCAGAAAATAACAATGTAACTTTGCTGTACAATTTGATTCCAAATCTCATACCAACTTCATATAAACTTCTCAACATGATTCTAGATAATTTACATGCATTCAAACTAATATCAAGTGATCTAGAATACATGAATTCTCAAGTATAAATCAATACTTGGCAAAAACAACATATACAAAGGTTCTTGCTTTCTAACATGTTTATCAAATCATAAATACATGTCATCTGCTTAAAACCCGAATCTCCACTTCTAATCTTTCATTTTCGTGCAATCCAAGTCCACTCTAACTGGCTCATGCCCCAACCTGATGCAATGCACACATACAAACAAAGCAACAGCCGGATAACTCCGGTGAGAATAAATCTCAGTATGAAAGACATGCATATACATCATTAAAGCATATGGAATCTATATGCCATAAAACTCTAAAATCATAAAACATGTAATAACATGTAGATCATAGAATCATCATCGACTCTTAAATTCTTACACATAACGATTCATCTAAAGCAATAGCATATAAAGCATAATAAAACATTCATATCTAGAATGGCATATCACAACATGCTAGCATTGATAACTTCATATTCTAAACCATAGAAAACTCTAGGTTAATGCATAAATGCAATGCATGTGCCAAAGAATAGGCTATCAAATCTGATACCAATAAGCTTAGTTCTTGGGATCCCGGGGAATAAAATCTTTAACTAACCACCGACTCTCCCAATCGAGGTGGTGTTAAATATCTCAATTCCCCTGACTTTGGTGCAACTATAGTGAGTCATCTAGCTCTGGATATAAATCTATATTCCGTGCCATGAGTCATCTGACTCTGGAAGTAAATCTACATTCCATGCCACTCAACTACAGTTCTCCAAACGTCATATGCACTCTAGGACATTCTGCCCTCTGTGCTATTCAAGGTAGGGTTCAAGATGAATGAAACATAATCTGTATGCATTAAATAAGCTAACATATCTTGAACACACAATTCAAACATCATGCAAGGCAATAATAAGAAATATATCACTTAACACACTTAGACAAATAAGTATGTGATTTTAGGAAAACTCAAAAACCACCACGTTCTTGAGTTGTTCTACCTGGCGAGGATAATGTCGAATCATACCTTTCATCGCGATTCAAACATCTTGAATATTTTGCCAATGCTGAGTATCTCAAAGCTAGCCAAATCAGTCATACAATGCTGCTCATTTCAATCAGTGCTACTTGAAGGTATTCTTGATTCAACTTCAAACACTTCAAGTCATTCGAACTTGAACTCGTCGATTAAACTTCGATAATCTTCACTTCAAATGTCAAAACTTAGCACTCGGAGCTGTGATCGCAAATATATGTTCAATCGGAAATTCTACTGGGCGGATCAAAAGATATCGGAGTTGGAAATCTCAAAATTGGCTTGGAACCCTTTTCTCTTCCTCTCTCGGTTTATTGCTGGGTTTCTGATCACTTTCTTGTCTTTACACGTTTTCAATATCAAGTTGCAAGGAGAATTGCATTTTGGTCCCTGAACTTTGGCATAATTGCAAATTAGTCCCCGGACAAGAAATTTAATTCAATTTCATTCCTAAATAATTTAAGAATAATAGAATTTAATTCTAAACTCTAAATATTCTCAAATTAAATATTCTTGAATTAAAATTAAATCATTTCGGAACTTATCGCATTTTAGTCCTTGAAATTCAATATTTGCAAATGGGTCCTTGCTCGGATTTCATCCTCAAATTCAATATTTGATATTTATCATCTTGGAATTCACATCTTAAATTCCATAAATATCAATTCAAATATTTTTAATCTTTTACTTTAAGATCTTAAAATCCGAAAATTCTCAAATTAAATATTTCTGACCCGAAATTGAAATCTCTAATTTCCATATTCTTAAATTCATCTTTTCACTTTTATTCGAAATTTAAATCTTAAATCCCGTAATTAAGAACTTAATATTTTCGGGCCTTACAGTATCAAATGATAGTGCCTGCAAGAACCAATCAATTATGGTTAGCGTACAGTACGGTCCTTTCAACTCATATATCACGACCAATTCGACAACCATTGGTTTATCGAGAGTTGTCATTGAATCGATAACTATGTGTCATGCCGTAGTTGCATCGAAGGTGTAATTCAAGAAACCCCTTTCTTAATTACCACCTACTCTGATCAGAGATTTCAAGCTACGTATGCATGAGATTACATAGGATATCCATATTCGTAGGTAAGCTCTGAATCCCCGACTACAATGCATTGAATCCTATATGTCTCGTCACAACACCCAACAGTGCCACCTGATGACCCCAGATGAGTCGGTAAACAAGTCAAAGTGAAGAACTAGCATATAGAGTCTCCATGTTGTCCCGGGTCATAAGGACTAATGGTGTACAACCATAAACTAGGACTTCTCCACTCGATAACTGAGAACCACTTGGAAAATCCTTTAGGAAGGGTTGTTCAGTGCACTCTACAAGGAGCACCTATTTGCATGCTTGGACATCTCCATGTCCCCTACCAATGAAACATGGTACTCACATCGCAAATACTAGTCTCAAGCTCGAGCGGCCTTTATCCTTCTTTATGGTGGCTGAATCGACTAGGAACATTTTAGAATATACAGTATTCCAAATATGAGTTTCATGATAGTCATCACATGACCATCTCATATTCTTTCTACTATTTGTATATTCAAGGGCTTTATCTATGCAGCTTGCATGGGTATACAGATAAAGATTTGCCAAATTAAATAATGTCAAATATTATTAAAATAAAGATTGTCATATAAGAGTTCTCTCAAGGACCATCGGCCGACACATTGGCTCGACGGGAACCTACTCTAACAAAGTCCTCGTGTTGCACCCCTTTTTCATTAATTTCTTTTTTTATTACTCGTACTTCTTGTTCCTACGATTCCTCGCCGTCTTATTCTGACTCTTTCTGTCCAATCCACGGATAGAAAAGATGCAATAGACTGAATCACACGACGTGGACGTGCGATCTGGGTGACGCGGACCGCTTCGGTGGTTCCCAGCGTGCCCTACGGGAAAAACGACCCAAAAAACCATCTTCGGGTTGGAATTTAAGCTTCTCCGTCTCTTAGACTGAGATGCGCATTGTAGGTATCAAGACGAGCTTCGTGTTTGAAAGGGCAGCGCCTGTTCCCCCTATCCGCAATTCGAGAGACAAAACAAAAGAGAATTCATTCACCGTTAGGTGCGTTCATACCAGCACTAATGCATCGGATCCCATCAGAACTCCGAATTTAAGCGTGATTGGGAGAGAGCAGTACTAGGATGGGTGACCCCCTGGGAAGTCCTCGTGTTGCACCCCTTTTTCATTAATTTCTTTTTTTATTACTCATACTTATTGTTCCTCCGATTCCTCGCCGTCCTATTCCCGACTCTTTCAGTCCAATCCGCGGATAGAAAATATGCAATAGACTGAATCATACGATGTGAACGTGCGATGTGGGTGACGCGGGCCGCTTCGGTGGGTCCCAGCGCGCCCTACGGGAAAAATGACCCGAAAGACAATCTATGGGTTGAAATTTGTGCATCTTCGTGTGGTGACCCTTACCTGGATCACCTACTAAACAGAACTTAGGCATGCAATTAACTTAATTAAACGGATATCAGAATAAAAATGCGGAAACCAAATACAAAATACAATCCCAAGTAAAGGAATCTGTAAATACCCAAATATTATACAACCATATCGAACAGCTGTATCAATCCAAATTACAACAGAAATAAACCTAGGCGAAGCTCCAGCTGACTAACCACTGCCTAGCCCCTCTTGTATCCACCCGCCTCATCCAATCGCAAACCTGACCCATGAAATAGGGTGTCCAAAAACACAGAGTACGAGACGTGAGCATAAAATGCTCAGCACGAGAGTATGAGTATACATGCATGCAAAGTGAACTCCCTATAAACTCGAGGTCAAGGATCAGATAACAGAGACAGACCGGGCCCTGGTATGTAGCACGCTGTGCCGTCGCTTCAGGAGGTGGCTCCCATACCATAATACCAGTGGATATACCGGACCCAAATCGATGGAAGTCCAACCACTAACAGGATAGGGAAAAACCCTACTAACAGACATCTCGAAGGAGATAGCTCAGTATGCAAATGAATGCAGCATAAATCAATGATATATAAACCATGCAGTCACATAATACATGCATACTCAGTCAAGATATCTCGAACAGTACTTCCGTACCTCAAATCGGTGCAAGCTCTACCAACTCTAGGTCCACGCCTATAGTCTGCTCTACACTGCCAAATGATATTACTATCATTATAGCGCTCTAAAAGCCTTAACTAAGCTATTGCATACTCCTAAATATTTATAGGAAGAAAAAGCTATACCTTCGTCCGTCGTTAGCCCTTTGATGTCGATGCCTCCAAAACTTGGGCACAACTCCGCTACGACTATCAAACGCCTCGACGACTCCCGTGTCAAGCCTAGGAAGGCTAGAACAACTCGAATACGACTAGAGTAGAGAGGAAATCCGGAATTGGCAATTGAAAGTGAATTCTTGGCCTTCTATTTATAGACAACGATCGGAACGTTCGAACATCGATCGGACCATCCGATCCTGCCATCGAGGCTTCCGAAGATCCTAATTTGCCACGCGTCAAAATATCACTTGTTGACTTCGGATAGGGGTGATCGGAGCTTCCGATCCTGTTCGGAGCTTCTGAACTCTTCCCAAGAATAATGATTAATTCCTTAATTACTGATTTTGGTTACGGGCTACTACATTCTCCCCCACTTAAGATATTTCACCCTCGAAATCAGATCTTAAGTACTGAATGTAATAAAGAAATCAGATACATTCTTTATTCCAGTTAAATGCTTACAGAGTTTACAACTGAATACAACTTAAGAATGAAATCAAAACAACTCAGGATGGTCTTCACGCATCCTGTCCTCAAGCTCCCAAGTAGCTTCCTCAGTGCCTCGGCGTTGCCACTGAACTAAAACCAGAGGAATGACTTTGTTACGCAAAACCTTATCCTTATAATCCAGGATACGAATAGGTTTCTCAACATAAGTCAAATCCTTGCTTACCTGAACCTCAGACCGCTGCAGAATATGAGACTCATCCGCCACATACCGTCTCAACAGAGATACGTGGAACACGTCGTGAATACTGGAAAGATGCGGTGGCAAAGCTAGTCGATAAGCCAAATCGCCAATGCTCTCAAAGATCTCAAACGGACCGATAAACCTGGGAGACAACTTGCCCTTAAGGCCAAATCTGAGAATCTTGCGGAAAGGTGACACTCTCAAAAACACTTTCTCCCCGACATCGAACTGCAAAGGCCTACGCTTAGTGTTAGCATAGCTGGCCTGACGATCCTATGCAGTCTTAATCCGTTTCTTGATCTGATCAACAATGTCTATCGCCTGTTGGATAAACTCCGGTCCCTCAGCCTGTCTCTCCCCCACTTCTTTCCAGAAGAGTGGAGTACGAAAACGTTGCCCGTACAACGCCTCAAAAGGTGTCATCCCAATACTAGTATGATAGCTGTTGTTGTACGCGAACTCAATCAATGGCAAATGATCCTGCCAGGCTGAACCAAAATCCATGACGCACGCTCTAAGCATATCCTCCAAAGTACGGATAGTGCGCTCTGACTGACCATCAATCTCCAGATGATAGGCAGTACTCAAACTGAGAGTAGTACCCATCGCACACTGAACACTCCCCCATAATCTAGAAGTAAACCTGGGGTCTCGATCGCTGACAATGCTCACAGGCACTCCATGAAGTCGAAGGATCTCCTAAATATACAAACGAGCCATACGATCCACATTGTACTCCCGGCTATAGGCAATGAAATGCGCTGACTTGGTGAGTCGGTCCACCACAACCCAGATAGCATCACAGTTCCTCGGGGATACCGGCAAATGGGTCACAAAGTCCATTGTGATAAACTCCCATTTCCATTCAAGAATAGGCAGACTGTGAAGCAATCCTCCAGGTCGTCGGTGCTATGCCTTGACCTGTTGACACACCAAACATCTCGAAACAAATTGATAAACACTACGTTTCATTTCCTTCTACCAAAAACGAGTACGTAGATCCTTGTACATCTTGTTGCTCCCAGGATGAATACTCAACTTAGTGCAATGCGCCTGAGACAAAATCTCCTCTCGCAACTCTTCATCCTGCGGAATCACAAGCCTACCAGACAAACATAGAAAGCCATCTAACTGATAATGAAATCCAGACGAGCTACCCTCGTTAGCTAGATGAGCTAAATGCTGGGTCTTTGAATCAGACATCTGAGCATCTCGAATCCGTGAATACAAAGCTGGCTCAGATAATATCGCAAACATCTGGATACTCTGCATACCTTTCTTATGCTTAAAGGTATATCCTGAAGTACAACAGTCACTGATCGCACTAGACATCGAACAAGTCTGAAGTGCGGATAGTCGCACCTTGCGACTAAAAGCATCAGCAGTGAGATTAGCAGCTCCCGGATGGTACTTAATCTCGCAATCATAGTCCTTAAGCAAGTCCATTCAACGTCTCTGCCTCATGTTCAACTCCGCCTGAGTGAACAAATACTTGAGACTCTTATGGTCGGTGAAGATCTCAAATTTTTTGCCATACAGATAATGACTTGTTGAATTTGGATAGGGGTGATTGGAGCTTCTGATCCTGATCAGAGCTTACGATCCTGCATCGGAGCTTCCGATCCTGTTCGGAGATTCCGAACTCACCTTCGGAGCTTTTGAACTCTTCCCAAGAATAATGATTAATTCCTTAATTACTGATTTTGTTTATGAGCTACTAAATTCTCCCCCACTTAAGATATTTTGCCCTCGAAATCAGATCTTAAGTACTGAATGTAATACAGAAATTAGATACATTCTTTATTCCAGTTAAATGCTTACAGAGTTTACAACTGAATACAACTTAAGAATAAAATCGAAACAACTCAGGATGGTCTTCACGCATCCTGTCCTCAAGATCCCAAGTAGCTTCCTCAGTGCCTCGGCGTTGCCACTGAACTAAAACCAGAGGAATGACTTTGTTCCGCAAAACCTTATCCTTATAATCCAGGATATGAATAGGTTTCTCAACATAAGTCAAATCCTTGCTTACCTGAACCTCAGACCGCTGCAGAATATGAGACTCATCCGCCACATACCGTCGCAACAGAGATACGTGGAACACGTCGTGAATACTGGAAAGATGCGGTGGCAAAGCTAGTCGATAAGCCAAATCGCCAATGCTCTCAAAGATCTCAAACGGACCGATAAACCTGGAAGACAACTTGCCCTTAAGGCCAAATCTGAGAATCTTGCGGAAAGGTGACACTCTCAAAAACACTTTCTCCCCGACATCGAACTGCAAAGGCCTACGCTTAGTGTTAGCATAGCTGGCCTGACGATCCTGTGCAGTATTAATCCGTTTCTTGATCTAATCAACAATGTCTATCGCCTGTTGGATAAACTCCGGTCCCTCAGCCTGTATCTCCCCCACTTCTTCCCAGAAGAGTGGAGTACGACAACATCGCCCGTACAACGCCTCAAAAGGTGCCATCCCAATACTAGTATGATAGCTGTTGTTGTACGCGAACTCAATCAATGGAAAATGATCCGGCCAGGCTGAACCAAAATCCATGACGCACGCTCTAAGAATATCCTCCAAAGTACGGATAGTGCGCTCTGACTGACCATCAGTCTCCCGATGATAGGCAGTACTCAAACTGAGAGTAGTACCCATCGCACGCTGAACACTCCCCCATAATCTAGAAGTAAACCTGGGGTCTCGATCGCTGACAATGCTCACAGGCACTCCATGAAGTCGAACGATCTCCTGAATGTACAACCGAGCCATACGATCCACATTGTACTCCCGGCTATAGGCAATGAAATGCGCTGACTTGGTGAGTCGGTCCACCACAACCCAGATAGCATCACAGTTCATTGGGGATACCGGCAAATGGGTCACAAAGTCTATTGTGATAAACTCCCATTTCCATTCAGGAATAGGCAGACTGTGAAGCAATCCTCCAGGTCGTCGGTGCTATGCCTTGACCTGTTGACACACCAAACATCTCGAAACAAATTGATAAACACTACGTTTCATTTCCTTCCACCAGAAATGAGTACGTAGATCCTTGTACATCTTGTTGCTCCCAGGATGAATACTCAAATTAGTGCGATGCGCCTGAGACAAAATCTCCTCTCGCAACGCTTCATCCTGCGAAATCACAAGCCTACCAGACAAACACAGAAAGCCATCTAACTGATAATGAAATCCAGACGAGCTACCCTTGTTAGCTAGATGAGCTAAATGCTGGGTCTTTGAATCAGACATCTGAGCATCTCGAATCCGTGAATACAAAGCTGGCTCAGATAATATCGCAAACATCTGGATACTCTGCATACCTTTCTTATGCTTGAAGGTATATCCTAAAGTACAATAGTAACTGATCGCACTAGACATCGAACAAGTCTGAAGTGCGGATAGTCGCACCTTGCAACTCAAAGCATCAGCAGTGAGATTAGCAGCTCCCGGATGGTACTTAATCTCGCAATCATAGTCCTTAAGCAAGTCCATCCAACGTCTCTGCCTCATGTTCAACTCCGCCTGAGTGAACAAATACTTGAGACTCTTATGGTCGGTGAAGATCTCAAATTTTTTGCCATACAGATAATGACTTGTTGACTTCGGATAGGGGTGATTGGAGCTTCCGATCCTGATCGGAGCTTCCGATCCTGTTCGGAGCTTCCGAACTCACCTTCGGAGTTTTTGAACTCTTCCCAAGAATAATGATTAATTCCTTAATTACTGATTTTGTTTACGGGCTACTACATTCTCCCCCACTTAAGATATTTTTCCCTCGAAATCAGATCTTAAGTACTGAATGTAATACAAAAATCAGATACATTCTTTATTCCAGTTAAACGCTTACAGAGTTTACAACTGAATACAACTTAAGAATGAAATCAAAACAACTCAGGATGGTCTTCACGCATCCTGTCCTCAAGCTCCCAAGTAGCTTCCTCAGTGCCTCGGCGTTGCCACTGAACTAAAACCAGAGAAATGACTTTGTTCCGCAAAACCTTATCCTTATAATCCAGGATACAATTAGGTTTCTCAACATAAGTCAAATCCTTGCTTACCTGAACCTCAAACCGCTGTAGAATATGAGACTCATTCGCCACATACCGTCGCAACAGAGATACGTGGAACACGTCGTGAATACTGGAAAGATGCGGTGGCAAAGCTAGTCGATAAGCCAAATCGCCAATACTCTCAAAGATCTCAAACGGACCGATAAACCAGGGAGACAACTTGCCCTTAAGGCCAAATCTGAGAATCTTGCGAAAAGGTGACACTCTCAAAAACACTTTCTCCCCGACATCGAACTGCAAAGGCCTATGCTTAGTGTTAGCATAGCTAGCCTGACGATCCTGTGCAGTCTTAATCCGTTTCTTGATCTGATCAACAATGTCTATAGCCTGTTGGATAAACTCCGGTCCCTCAGCCTGTCTCTCCCCCACTTCTTCCCAGAAGAGTGGAGTAAGACAACGTCGCCCGTACAATGCCTCAAAAGGTTCCATCCCAATACTAGTACGATAGCTGTTGTTGTACGCGAACTCAATCAATGACAAATGATCCTGCCAGGATGAACCAAAATCCATGACGCACACTCTAAGCATATCCTCCAAAGTACGGATAGTGCGCTCTGACTGACCATCAGTCTCCGGATGATAGGCAGTACTCAAACTGAGAGTAGTACCCATCGCACGCTGAACACTCCCCCATAATCTAGAAGTAAACCTGGGGTTTCGATCGCTGACAATGCTCACAAGCACTCCATGAAGTCGAACGATCTCCTGAATGTACAATCGAGCCATACGATCCACATTGTACTCCCGGCTATAGGCAATGAAATGCACTGACTTGGTGAGTTGGTCCACCACAACCCAGATAGCATCACAGTTCCTCGGGGATACCGGCAAATGGGTCACAAAGTCCATTGTGATAAACTCCCATTTCCATTCAGGAATAGGCAGACTGTGAAGCAATCCTACAGGTCTTCGGTGCTCTTCCTTGACCTGTTGACAGACCAAACATCTCGAAACAAACTGATAAACACTACGTTTCATTCCCTTCCACCAGAAACGAGTACGTAGATCCTTGTACATCTTGTTGCTCCCAGGATGAATACTCAACTTAGTGCGATGCGCCTGAGACAAAATCTCCTCTCGCAACTCTTCATCCTGCGGAATCACAAGCCTACCAGACAAACACAGAAAGCCATCTAACTGATAATGAAATCCAAACGAGCTACCCTCGTTAGCTAGATGAGCTAAACGCTGGGTCTTTGAATCAGACATCTGAGCATCTCGAATCAGTGAATACAAAGCTGGCTCAGATAATATCGCAAACATCTCGATACTCTGCATACCTTTCTTATGCTTGAAGGTATATCCTGAAGTACAACAGTCACTGATCGCACTAGACATCGAACAAGTCTGAAGTGCGGATAGTCGCACCTTGCGACTCAAAGCATCAGCAGTGATATTAGCAGCTCCCGGATGGTACTTAATCTCGCAATCATAGTCCTTAAGCAAGTCCATCCAACGTCTCTGCCTCATGTTCAACTCCGCCTGAGTGAACAAACACTTGAGACTCTTATGGTCGGTGAAGATCTCAAATTTTTTTCCATACATATAATGACTTGTTGACTTCGGATAGGGGTGATTGGAGCTTCCGATCCTGTTCGGAGCTTCCGAACTCACCTTCGGAGCTTTTGAACTCTTCCCAAGAATAATGATTAATTCCTTAATTATTGATTTTGGTTACGGGCTACTACATTCTCCCCCACTTAAGATATTTTGCCATCGAAATCAGATCTTAAGTACTGAATGTAATACAGAAATCAGATACATTCTTTATTCTAGTTAAATGCTTACAGAGTTTACAACTGAATACAACTTAAGAATGAAATCAAAAAAACTCAGGATGGTCTTCACGCATCCTATCCTCAAGCTTCCAAGTAGCTTCCTCTGTGCCTCGGCGTTGCCACTGAACTAAAACCAGAGGAATGACTTTGTTCCGCAAAACCTTATCCTTATAATCCAGGATACGAATAGGTTTCTCAACATAAGTCAAATCCTTGCTTACCTGAACCTCAGACCGCTGCAAAATATGAGACTCATCCGCCACATACCGTCGCAATAGAGATACGTGGAACACGTCGCGAATACTGGAAAGATGCGGTGGCAAAGCTAGTCGATAAGCCAAATCGCCAATGCTCTCAAAGATCTCAAACGGACCGATAAACTTGGGAGACAACTTGCCCTTAAGGCCAAATCTGAGAATCTTGCGGAAAGGTGACACTCTCAAAAACACTTTCTCCCCGACATCGAACTGCAAAGGCCTATGCTTAATGCTAGCATAGCTGGCCTGACGATCCTATGCAGTCTTAATCCGTTTCTTGATCTGATCAACAATGTCTATCGCCTGTTGGATAAACTCCGGTCCCTCAGCCTGTCTCTCCCCCACTTCTTTCCAGAAGAGTGGAGTACGACAACGTTGCCCGTACAATGCCTCAAAAGGTAGCATCCCAATACTAGTATGATAGTTGTTTTTGTACGCGAACTCAATCAATGGCAAATGATCCTGCCAGGCTGAACCAAAATCCATGACGCACAATCTAAGCATATCCTCCAAAGTACGGATAGTGCGCTCTGACTGACCATTAGTCTCCGGATGATAGGCAGTACTCAAACTGAGAGTAGTACCCATCGCACGCTAAACACTCCCCCATAATCTAGAAGTAAACCTGGGGTCTCGATCGCTGACAATGCTCACAGACACTCCATGAACTCGAACGATCTCCTGAATGTACAACCAAACCATACGATCCACATTGTACTCCCGGATATTTGCAATGAAATGCGCTGACTTGGTGAGTCGGTCCACCACAACCCAGATAGCATCACAGTTCCTCGGGGATACCGGAAAATGGGTCACAAAGTCCATTGTGATAAACTCCCATTTCCATTCAAGAATAGGCAGACTGTGAAGCAATCCTCCAGGTCGTCGGTGCTCTGCCTTGACCTGTTGACACACCAAACATCTCGAAACAAACTGATAAACACTACGTTTCATTCCCTTCCACCAGAAACTAGTACGTAGATCCTTGTACATCTTGTTGCTCCCAGGATGAATACTCAACTTAGTGCGATGCGTCTGAGACAAAATCTCCTCTAGCAACTCTTCATCCTGCGGAATCACAAGCCTACCAGACAAACACAGAAAGCCATCTAACTGATAATGAAATCCAGATGAGCTACCCTCGTTAACTAGACGGGCTAAATGCTGGGTCTTTGAATCAGACATCTGAGCATCTCGAATCCATGAATACAAAGCTGGCTCAGATAATATCGCAAACATCTGGATACTCTGCATACCTTTCTTATGCTTGAAGGTATATCCTGAAGTACAACAGTCACTGATCGCACTAGACATCGAACAAGTTTGAAGTGCAGATAGTCGCACCTTGCGACTCAAAGCATCAGCAGTGAGATTAGCAGCTCCCGGATGGTACTTAATCTCGCAATCATAGTCCTTAAGCAAGTCTATCCAACGTCTCTGCCTCATGTTCAACTCCGCCTGAGTGAACAAATACTTGAGACTCTTATGGTCGGTGAAGATCTCAAATTTTTTGCCATACAGATAATGACGCCAGATCTTCAAAGGGAACAAAATGGCTGCTAACTCCAAATCATGGACTTGTAGTGACCCTTACTCGGATCACCTACTAAACAGAACTTAGGCATGCAATTAACTTAATTAAACAGATATCAGAATAAAACTGCGGAAACCATAAAAATTATACAATCCCAAGTAAAGGAATCTGTAATTTATCCAATAATATACAACCAAATCGAATAGCTGTATAACCCAAATAACAGTAATAAAACCTAAGCGAAACTCCAGCTGGCCAACCACTGACTAGCCCCTCCTGGATCCACCCTCCTCGTCCAATCGCAAAACTGCCCCATGGAATAGGGTGTCCAGAAAATACAGAGTACGAGACGTGAGCATAAAACGCTCAGTGCGAGAGTATGAGTATACATGCATGCAAAGTGAACTCCCTATAGACTCGAGGTCAAGGATTAGATAACAGAGACAGACCGGGCCCTGGTATGTAGCACGCTGTGCCGTCGCTTCAGGAGGTGGCTCCCATACCGAGATAACTGTGGATATGCCGGACCCAAATCGATGGAAGTCCATCCATTAATAGGATAGGGTACAACCTTACTAACAGACATCTCGAAAGAGATACAGCAAGATACAAATGAATGCAGCATAATATCATGGCATATAAATCATGCAGTCACATAATACATGCATACTCAGTCAGGATATCTCGAACAGTACTTTCGTACCTCAATACAGTGCAAGCTCTACCAACTCTAGGTCCATGCCTATAGTCTGCTCTACACTGCCAAATGATACTACTATCATTAAAGTGCTCTAAAAGCCTTAACTAAGCTATTGCATACTCCTAAATATTTATAGGAAGCAAAAGCTATACCTTCGTCCGTCGTTAGCCCTTTGATGTCGATGCCTCCAGAACTTGGGCACAACTCCGCTACGACTACCGAATGCCTCGCCGACCTCCGGACCAAGCCTAAGAAGACTAGAATAGCTCCAAAAGGACTAGAAGGGAAAGGAGAACTCGGAATTGGCAAATGAAAGTGAAGTCTCGGCCTTCTATTTATAGACAACGATCGGAACATCCGATCCTTGATCGGAACGTCCGAACCTCGATCGGAACGTCTGATCCTGCCATCGAAGCTTCTGAAGATCCTGATCTGCCACGTGTCAAAATATCACTTGTTGACTCCGGATAGGGGTGATCGGAGCCTCCGGTCCTGATCGGAGCTTCCGATCCAACCACACGTCATGCCTGACGTAATAACATCGATGCCTCCGATCGCTCATCGGAGCTTCCGATCCTGTTCGGAGCTTCCGATCGTGCCTTCGGAGCTTCCGATCCGTCCAATACCCAATTCAATTAATTAGCATTAATCCTTGAATTACTCAATTAGGGTACGGGCTACTACATGGGTAGTTGTCCTCGTGAAGCTTCAGCTGTCTAGAAGCGTATGCGATCACATGACCATTCTGAGTCAGGACACAACCTAACCCCTGAAGAAAAGCATCAGTGTACACCACATACCCTCCAGATCCTGACGGTAATGCCAAAACTGGCGCAGAAGTCAACCGCCGTCAAAGCTCACAGAAGTTCTCCTCACACTCGGAGGACCACTCAAAATCCACACCCTTGTAGGTAAGCTGCGTCAAAGGTCGAGCTAGTTGAGAGAAGTTCAGGATGAAACGACGATAATACCCTGCTAGACCCAGAAAACTACGGATCTAAACAACTGTCGTCTGACGCGACCAATTAAGCACCGCCTCAATCTTGCTTGGATCAACAGAAATCCCCTCCCTGGATATGATATGGCCAAGAAAGACCACTCGATCCATCCAGAACTCACACTTGCTCAGCTTGGCGTACAACTGCTCATCTCGAAGAGTCTGTAGTACCAACCGCAAGTGAGAAACATGCTCTTCCGTATTACGCAAATACACCAAGATGTCGTCAATGAAGACCACGAAAAACTTTTCCAAATACTCCCTGAAGACACGGTTCATCAGATCCATGAATATAGCCGACGCATTAGTCAAACCAAATGGCATCACTAGAAACTCGTAATGCCCATAGCGAGTACGGAATGCAGTCTTGGCTACGTCCTTATCACGGACTCTCAACTGATGATACCCAGATCTCAAGTCAACTTGGAGTAAACTGAAGTTCCCTGCAGCTGATCAAACAAGTCATCAATACGAGGCAACAGATACTTGTTCTTCACAGTGACTCGATTCAGTTGCCGATAGTCAATGCACAGCCGCATCGACCCATCCTTCTTCTTTACAAAAAGAACAGGAGCTCCCCAAGGAGATACACTAGGATGAATGTACCCCTTTTCCAAAAGATCCTGTAGCTGATTCTTCAATTCACGCATCTCTGACGGAGCCAGATGATACGGTGCTCGAGAAATAGGTGAAGTACCCGGCATCAACTCTATGCCAAACTCGACTTCCCTAGCAGGAGGAAAACCTGGAATCTCATCAGGAAAAACATCTGGGAATTCATCTACAACAGGAATACTCTGAAAGAGTGGGTGCCCGGTGAGCAAACTTGTGGCTAAGGGCTTTGATGACTCTTTGTATAAACAATCTTTTGTTTAATATAATTTAAACTTTTATTAATGACAATGACTTTATCTTTCTTCATATTGTTATATTGTGATATACTATTGTTGTTTTGATAAAGACCTTGAATATACTATAGTGTATGTAATATGTGGTAGAACATGGAGATGTCTATCATGAAACACATCTTATAGTCACTGTATATTCTAAACTGTTCCTAGTCGATTGAGCCGTCCGATAATAAGGATAAGGAACGCTCGAGTTTGAGACTAGCATTTGCGATGCAGAGTACCACGTTTCATTGGTAAGGAACATAGGGATGTTCGAAGCATGCAAATGGATATTCATATGATGAATGATCGAATTACCCTATCCGGACTTTCCAAGTGGTTATCACTTATCGAGTGGATAAAGTCCGCGGTTTTGGTTGTACACCATTAGTCCTTACTACTTGAGACATCATTGAGACTCTATATGCTAGTACTATGCTTTGACTCGTTTACCGACTCTATTGGGGTCATCAGGTGTCGGGATTGGGTACAGTTACAACACATATAGGAGTCGATGCTTTGTTGTCAAGGATTCACCACATACTTGCGAGTGTGGATATCCTATGCGATCTGAGGAGATATTAGTGTGACGAATCTCTGGCCAGAGTACATGATGTGATTTAAGAAATGGTTTCTTAGTAGCACATGTGATGTCACTATTTGATCTTCAAGATGTATTGCATAGTTATCGAATCTCGAGCGACTCTCGATATACCAATGGTTGTTGATTCGATCGGGATATTTGGATGAAGGGACCGTACTGTACGCTAACCAAAATCTATTGGTTCTTGTAGGCACTATCAGTGATACCTAGGGAATCATGGGGCGATGTTGCTAGACGCTCTTACCATGATTCGATGGGCAAGTCGGAAATTGTTGTTCCGAGTCACAAGGAGTTGTGAGCCCATGGCTAGCTGTATCCCTGAACCATTGAGGGTCACACAGTGTAATGGATTTTTAATCCCCGTTGAGATAGTTAAATTTAAAGAGTTAAATTTAATGAACGAAGAAGTTGGACTTCTTATTTAAGAGTAGAGGAGTAAGATTTCCTAAAATGACATAGGGATGGCCATTTTTGGAAATCACTGAATACGGATTCAGAAAAATTTATCTTGACTTTAAAAGGTGCAGAAATGGTTTCTGTGCACATTGGTGAAATCGGTTTATCAATCGGAATCACGATGAATTTTATATTAATTTCTGAACATGCGGGCTTTGCTTGTCTGGCTTGAACTTATGACTAATGGGCCCTAAGCTGTTAGTGGCCTACATTATAAATAAGTTATTGCAGTACATAAATTAAACACAACAAGGTCACAATTTTCAAAAAACCTAAGTATTTTCTAACAAGAGTGGCCGCCCCCTTCCCTGTCTACTCGAGAAAAATCCAGCCTGTGATTTTGAATTACAGTCTGGTTTAACGGATCAAATTCGTTAATCTCTTCGTAGAAACTTCTGATAGATTTTCTAGTGCAATCTATCAGAGGGATTAAATATCCGTTCGTGGACCTGATTGAAGAACAGTTCGTCCATCAGTTCCAGGGATATACAACAAGAGCAGAGCAATCTGTTGGTGTCCAAAATCTCGATTCGAGATTGAGGTAAAAATTTATAATCGTTATTTAATTTTTACACACACACAATTTAATCGTAAGGTTGATACCTGTTATGGAATCGTTCCATACAAAAATTTTAAACTTCCGCTGCACCGGGTATCAATCCTAATTGATCTGATCGCCGCGTTCTCCAACAGTGGTATCAGAGCCAGGTTGCTCAGATCAAGCGATTAAATTAATCGATTGTACAAAATTTTTTTTTTTTAAGCCTCGGTTTTTGAAACAAAATAAATATTTTTAAAATAAAAATATTTTTTCGGGCAAAAACCCGGGCAGCGATTGGATCGCTGCCCGGGGCAGGGGCAGCGATCGTCGCTGCCCCGGGCAGCGATCGTCGCTGCCCCGGGCAGCGATCGTCGCTGCCCCGGGCAGCGCTGGGCGCTGCACAGGGCGGCGCACGGCGCTGCGCAGGGCAGCGCTCGGCGCTGCCCAGGGCAGCGATCGTTGCTGCCCTAGGGGCAGCCGGGCTGCCCGGCCCGAGCCCTACGGGGCGCGGGCAGCTCGGGAATGTCCCGGGCGGCCCGCGGAAAAATTAATTTTTAATTTTTTAATTAAATTTTAATAGGTTAAAATTCTATTTTTGGTCCGATCGAAAATCGTTTTTGATTGGTCCACGAGGCGTCGGATCGAATTGTTCGAGTCCGAAAATTTTAAAATTGATTTTTGGATAAATTTGAATTTTTGGAAAATTTTAATATTTTATCCTTTAATTGAATTTTGAAATTAATTATTTTTGGTACAATTGATGATAAGATATGATCTTATGGATATATTGAGTAAAATATGATTTTATGTATAAAATTGGATTTTATAGATAAAATATGATTTATTTGATAAAAAGATAAAATATGATTTTGTATGTAAAATAAGATTTTATGTATGAAATATGATTTTATCCTTTTAAATTTAAATTGCCATTGCATGTTATCCAATAAATTAATTTTGAATTAAATGTTATTGGATAAAGATGATCGATTGCCATGACCAATTTTGTAGGTGTATGTTAGGAATTTACATTTGTTTTTATTGTTGTTGGTTTTATTAATGGGCCTGGTTTATGGCCCAATATGAATGTCATATGTAATAAAAGTGGGCTTGGTTTATGGCCCGTTCCCACCCCTTAAAAATGT
Organism: Henckelia pumila; assembly: GCF_033568475.1. Classification (NCBI taxonomy): domain Eukaryota; kingdom Viridiplantae; phylum Streptophyta; class Magnoliopsida; order Lamiales; family Gesneriaceae; genus Henckelia; species Henckelia pumila. The sequence continues at coordinate 61,561,922 of NC_133123.1, forward strand.
ATCCCCTACTTGTCATTGTTATTTATTGTAAATACATTAGATTTAGTGGGAGATCAAGATTTGAAGATGGAGGTGGGCCCAGCAGACAATAAAGACAGAAGAAATGTAAATTGGAAGCAAATGTAATAGGATTGCAATGCATACTGCATATTACCTAGGATTGGACTAAGACTCGTGATTGGCAACCACGGGTCGATTAGAAATGGAATCGATCATCCTATATAATATGTGATATTATAGTTGTATGCATATTTTAGACATAATTGTGTGAATCCGGCAAGCATACAAAAATTTTAAAAATGATGAGACAAATTTTTATAATTAAAAATCCCTCATTTTAAATATGATTTAAAATTGATATCAAGATAAATAAAGGAAATTTAAATTTGTTTAAATGTTCCTACCTTCCATCAACGATCAATGTATGAGATGCTACCCGCGGATACGGTCCGGCTCATATTATTGGGGGGGCCCGTTCGTCGGAAAGCTGTACATTGGATCGACACATGTTGTAAGTTGGGTGGAACTCCCATGGGATCGGCTCATATTATTGGGGGATCCACATGGCGGCCGTCCATCACAACTTAATATTGATGGGTCATCTTGACATGTCACAATAATCGGCGTCATATTATTGGGCCCTTATTGGACATGAGGTAAAAACGTGGAGGTTGCTTTGAAAGCAATTGGGCTCTACCTTTTGAAAATTATGGTTGGCTGATATTATTCGGGACTATAAGTTTGTCAATTGGACTCCATGTTCTCACTAAGGAAAACAGTTTCCCGTTTTCACTAGAGGGTAGTGAAATCGTTAAAATAGTGGGAGTGAGATTCATAAAATAAATTTCGCCTATTTTATGTCTTAGTAAATTGCTTAAACAATCACTGATATTTGTCTGTTTCTTTTCAGTATTTCATACGATGAATTCGCGTAATCCACTTTTCTCGATCCTCGAACAAAATAAGTTGACTGGCGCAAACTATACGGAATGGTTCCGTAAGTTGAAGATTGTCTTGACTTCGGAGAAGATGCTCTACGTGTTAGAAAAATCTCCTCCGAAGGAAGCACCAGCTGACGTAAGTCCGGAGGAGTTAGCCAAGCTTGATACATGGTGGGACCATGATATCAAGACCAAATGCTATATGCAAGCCTCGATGTCTGATGAACTCCAGAGGCGATTTGAGGACACCGTGAATGCTGCTGACATTCACGTTCAACTCAAGGAACTTTTTGGGGCTTAATCGAGGGCTAAAAGGTTCGCTACTGTAAAGGAGCTAATGACGTGTCGCATGCGTGAAGGGACTTCGGTCCGTGATCATGGGGTACAAGTGATTTGGCTCATACAGAAGTTGGTAACCCTTGATTTGGTGTTGGAGCATGAACTCAACGTGGACTTACTACTTCTGTCTCTTCCTTCTTCGTTTGACGGATTTGTGGTAAATTTCAATATGAACAAGATAGAGGCCTCCCTTGAAGAGATGGTCAATATGCTTGTGACATATGAATCTACATTAAAGAAGGATAAACCGGCTTTCTTGGTGGGCTCCTCTTCTTCTGCTAAGAAGGGGCCAAGTACAAAGGGTAAGAAACGTTCTACCCCACCCAAGAAAATCGAACCCGAGAAGAAGTACAAGACAAAGGCTTCAAACATGGAAAAATCCAAGGATGTTTGCCATTACTGCAAGAAGCCCGATCATTGGAAGCGTAACTGCAAGGAATATCTAGAGCAGTTGCGAACTGCGAAGGGTATGTTCTATATTGAAATAAATGTTTCACTTAATACTACTTCTTGGGTATTGGATACCGGATGTGGATCTCACATTTGCAATGATTTGCAGGTGATGACAAGAAGTCGCAGGCTTAGGATGGGTGAGACCCAGCTGAGGCTCGGAAATGGTTCCAGAGTTGAAGCAAAAGCCGTGGGAGATGTTTATTTAATTTGCAGAACGGTTTTAAGTTACTTTTAAGAGATGTTTTATTTGTTCCGGATTTGATTAAAAACATTATTTCTGTTTCTATGCTTGATAGAGATGGTTATTCTTGCAATTTTGTGAATGGGATTTGCAATATTTACAAGAATGAATGTTTAATTGGAAATGGACAACTTGAAAACGATCTATACAACTTAAAACTAAAAGACGTTCCAATAAATTATGTTGATAAACCGGCAACAACAAACAAAAGGAAAAACGATAGCCAAAACCCGGCAAACCTTTGGCACGCTAGGCTAGGTCATATTTCCTCAAGGAGGATGAACAAGCTAGTGGGAGAGGGCATGTTTGATATGTCTGATATTAACTCTCTACCTACTTGTGAATCCTGCCTAAAAGGAAAAATGACTAAATCTCCTTTTAAGGGGAAACCTGAACGTAGTCAAAATCTGTTGGATTTGATCCATACAGATGTTTGTGGTCCATTTAGAGTTGGGACTCAATATGGCCACACCTACTTCATTACCTTTACTGATGATCATTCAAGGTATGGGTATTTATATTTAATGAAATATAAGTCTGAAGCATTTGAAAAGTTCAAAGAATTCAAGGCTGAAGTAGAAAACAAGCTAGGTAAAAGTATTAAAGCACTTCGATCGGATCGAGGTGGAGAATACTTGAGTACCGAGTTTTTGGACTATCTAAAAGAGAATGGGATTCTCTCTCAGTGGACTCCTCCTATGACACCACAGCTTAATGGTGTATCGGAGCGTCGTAATCGAACTTTGTTGGACATGGTTCGGTCCATGATGAGCTTCACTGAGCTTCCACCTTCGTTTTGGGGCTATGCGCTTGAAAAGGCGGTATTGTTGTTGAACAACGTCCACACTAAAGCAGTGGACAAAACACCATACGAGTTATGGAATGGCAAAGCTCCTAAGTATTCGTACTTGAGGATTTGGGGATGTCCTGCTTACGTGAAGCGGACAGTGGGAGATAAGTTGGATAGTCGATCCAGCTTATGTTATTTTGTAGGGTATCCGAAGAATTCAATCGGATATTATTTCTATTATCCTGCTGAAACAAAGGTGTTTGTTTCAAGGAATGCCACCTTCTTGGAGAAGGAGTTCTTATTAGATAAGAAAGGCGAGATGATGGAACTCGAAAAAATTCGAGAAGAACCCGAAATACAAAATAACGATCCTACACCTCAGGAACCATTGCTGGACACGCCTATACCTAGAAGATCCGAGAGGACTTCTAGACCTCCTATTCGATATGGTCTTCTTCTTGAAGGGGATCAAGATGAACCCGATGTTGGATGTGATCCAAGAAACTTCAAGGAAGCAATTTCTGATGCGGATTCAAATTTATGGCTTGAAGCTATGCAGTCGGAAATAGATTCGATGCATACAAACCAAGTTTGGTCTCTAGCAGATCCTCCCGATGGAATTGTTCCAATAGGGTGTAAATGGATCTACAAGAGAAAGCTTGGGCCTGATGGTAAGGTATTGACCTACAAGGCGCGATTGGTGGCAAAAGGTTATACTCAAAGACAAGGAGTTGACTATGATGAAACCTTTTCGCCAGTTGCAATGTTCAAGTCCATAAGAATCCTTATTGCCATAGCTGCATGGTATGACTATGAGATATGGCAAATGGATGTGAAGACTTCTTTTCTTAATGGAGACATTAAGGAAGAAATCTATATGAAGCAGCCTGAGGGGTTCACATCCATGGGAAGCGAGCATAAGGTATGCAAGCTTCAGAGATCAATTTATGGTCTAAAACAAGCATCAAGAAGTTGGAACCAAAAATTTGATGAAACAATAAAGGATTTTGGTTTCATCAAGAACCCGGAGGAACCATGCGTGTACAAGAAAGTAGTTAAGGATGCTGTGACATTCTTAGTACTTTATGTTGATGACATCTTACTCATTGGGAATGATGTAGGGATGTTGCAGTCAACAAAGATATGGTTATCAGGTAGATTCTCGATGAAGGATTTGGGTGAGGCATCCTATATTCTTGGGATACAGATCTATAGAGATAGATCTAAGAGAATGATAGGACTCACTCAATCAACCTACATCGACACCATATTGAAACGGTTTTCAATGGATGGGTCCAAGAGAGGACATCTACCCATGTGTCATGGAGTTTCTCTATCCAAGTCTATGTGTCCCAAGACTGATGAAGAGATAGATAAAATGACACATGTACCATATGCGTCAGCCATAGGTAGTATCATGTATGGGATGATATCTACCAGACCGGATGTAGCATTTGCTCTGAGTGTCACGAGCAGATATCAAGCTAATCCCGGTCAAATGCATTGGAAAGCCGTGAAGGACATTCTTAAGTACTTACGAAGGACTAAGAATATGTTCATGGTATATGGAGGAAGAGAACTAAAATTGGAAGGCTATACCGACTCTAGCTTCCAAAGTGACGTGGATGACTCGAAGTCAACCTCTGGATTTGTGTTCATGCTCAATGGCGGTGCTGTCTCTTGGAAGAGTTCCAAGCAGGACACCACAGCGGATTCCACCACTGAAGCAGAATACATTGCAGCATCAGCTGCTGCTAAAGAGGCCGTTTGGATGAGGAATTTCGTCCAAGAGTTGGGCGTCATTCCTGAAGTTGTTGGTCCAGTCCCGGTGTACTGTGACAACACGGGTGCCGTTGCTCAGGCAAAGGAACCAAGGTCTCATCAAAGATCCAAACACGTACTGAGGAAATACCACATCATCCGGGAGATTATGGAAAGAGGAGACATCACTGTCGAAAGAGTGGCCTCTGCAGACAATATCGCTGATCTACTTACTAAGCCCTTTCCAGGACCATTATTTGACAAACATCGCGAAGCAATGGGTCTACGTAGTATGACTAGTTGGCTTTAGGGCAAGTGGGAGATTGAAAGAGTGGGTGCCCGGTGAGCCAACTTGTGGCTAAGGGCTTTGATGACTCTTTGTATAAACAATCTTTTGTTTAATATAATTTACACTTTTATTAATGGCAATGACTTTATCTTTCTTCATATTGTTATATTGTGATATACTATTGTTGTTTTGATAAAGACCTTGAATATACTATAGTGTATGTAATATGTGGTAGAACATGGAGATGTCTATCATGAAACACATCTTATAGTCACTGTATATTCTAAACTGTTCCTAGTCGATTGAGCCGTCCGATAATAAGGATAAGGATCGCTCGAGTTTGAGACTAGCATTTGCGATGCAGAGTACCACGTTTCATTGGTAATGAACATAGAGATGTTCGAAGCATGCAAATGGATATTCATATGATGAATGGTCGAATTACCCTATCCGGACTTTCCAAGTGGTTATCACTTATCGAGTGGATAAAGTCCGCGGTTTTGGTTGTACACCATTAGTCCTTACTACTTGAGACATCATTGAGACTCTATATGCTAGTACTGTGCTTTGACTCGTTTACCAACTCTATTGGGGTCATCAGGTGTCGGGATTGGGTACAGTTACAACACATATAGGAGTCGATGCTTTGTTGTCAAGGATTCACCACATACTTGCGAGTGTGGATATCCTATGCGATCTGAGGAGATATTAGTGTGACGAAGCTCTGGCCAGAGTACATGATGTGATTTAAGAAATGGTTTCTTAGTAGTACATGCGATGTCACTATTTGATCTTCAAGATGTATTGCATAGTTATCGAATCTCGAGCGACTCTCGATATACCAATGGTTGTTGATTCGATCGGGATATTTGGATGAAGGGACCGTACTGTACGCTAACCAAAATCTATTGGTTCTTGTAGTCACTATCAGTGATACCTAGGGAATCATGGGGCGATGTTGCTAGACGCTCTTACCATGATTCGATGGGCAAGTCGGAAATTGTTGTTCCGAGTCACAAGGAGTTTGTTGGAAAACGCGGCTCTCTGATCAATCACGATTGATACCCGGTGCAGCGGAAGTTTAAAATTTTTATCATGGAACAATTCCATGGTGTGGGTATCAACCATTCAACGATTAAATTATTGTGTGTGTAAAATTCAAATAACAGTTATTAAATTTTACCTTAAATCTCGCAACGAGATTAATGGACACCAACAGATTTGATCTGCTCTTGTTGTCTCTCCCTGGAACCGATGAACTCCTTCAATCAGGTCCACGAACAGAGGTTTAATCCCTCTGATAGATTGCACTAGAAAATCTATCAGAAGTTTTCTGCGAAGAGATTACACGAATCTGATTCGTTATTCCTGACCGCGATTCAAAATCACAGACCGGAATTTTCTCGGGCAGAGGGGGAGGGGTCGGCCGAAATTTCTTTTGAGAGGCTAGGGTTTTCGATTTTTTTTGCTCTCAAAAATTATGACCTGTTGTGTGTAATTTCTGTACTGAAATAACTTATTTATAATGCAGGCCACTAACACCTTAGGGCCCATTAGTCATAAGCTGGGGCCCGACAAGCAAAGCCCGCTCGTTCAGAAATTAATATAAAATTCATCGTGACTCCGATTGATGAACTGATTTCACCAATGTGCACAGAAACCATTTCTGCACATTTTAAAGTCAAAATAAATTTTCCTGAATCCGAATTCAGTGATTTCCAAAAATGTCCATCCCTATGTCATTTTAGGAAATCCTACTCCCTTACTCTTATTTAAGAAGTCCAACTCCTTAGTTCATTAAATTTAACTCTTTAAATTTTAACTATCTCAACGGGGATTAAAACTCCATTACACTGTGTGACCCTCAATGGTTCAGGGATACAGCTAGCCGTGGGCTCACAACTCCTTGTGACTCGGAACAACACTTTCCGACTTGCCCAACGAATCATGGTAAAGCGCCTAGCAACATCGCCCCATGATTCCCTAGGTATCACTGATAGTGCCTACAAGAACCAGTAGATTTTGGTTAGCGTACAGTACGGTCCCTTCATCCATATATCCCGATCGAATCAACAACCATTGGTATATCGAGAGTCGCTCAAGATTCGATAACTATGCAATACATCTTGAAGATCAAATTAGTGACATCGCATGTGCTACTAAGAAACCATTTCTTAAATCACATTAATTACTCTGGCCAGAGATTTATCACACTAATATCTCCTCAGATCGCATAGGATATCCACACTCGCAAGTATGTGGTGAATCCTTGACAACAATGCATTGACTCCTATATGTGTCGTAACTGTACCCAATCTCGACACCTGATGACCCCCATAGAGTCGGTAAACGAGTCAAAGCACAGCACTAGCATATAGAGTCTCCATGATGTTTCAAGTCGTAAGGACTAATGGTGTACAACCAAAACCGCGGACTTTATCCACTCGATAAGTGATAACCACTTGGAAAGTCCGGATAGGGTAGTTCGATTATTCATCCTATGAATATCCATTTGCATGCTTCGAACATCTCCATGTTCCCTACCAATGAAACGTGGTACTCCGCATCGCAAATGCTAGTCTCAAACTCGAGCGATCCTTATCCTTATTATCGGACGGCTCAATCGACTAGGAACGGTTTTTAGAATATACAGTGACTATAAGATGTATTTCATGATAGACATCTCCATGTTCTACCACATCTTACATACACTATAGTATATTCAAGGTCTTTATCAAAACAACAATAGTATATCACAATATAACAATATGAAGTAATATAAAGTCATTGCCATAAAAGTGTAAATATTAAACAAAAGATTGTTTATACAAAGAGTCATCAAAGCCCATAGCCACACAGTTGGCTCACTGGGCACCCACTCTTACAATCTCCCACTTGCCCTATAGCCAACTAGTCATACTACGTAGACCCATTGCTTCGCGATGTTTGTCAAACAATGGTCCTGGCAAGGGCTTAGTAAGCGGATCAGCGATATTGTCTGCAGAGGCCACTCGTTCGACAATGATGTCTCCTCTTTCCACAATCTCCCGGATTATGTGGTATTTCCTCAGTACGTGTTTGGATCTTTGATGAGACCTTGGTTCCTTTGCTTGAGCAACGGCACCCGTGTTGTCACAGTACATCGGGACTGGACCAACAAATTCAGGAATGACGCCCAACTCTTGGACGAACTTCCTCATCCAAACGGCCTCTTTAGCAGCAGCTGATGCTGCAATGTATTCAGCCTCAGTGGTGGAATCCGCTGTGGTGTCCTGCTTGGAACTCTTCCAAGAGACAGCACCGCCATTGAGCATGAACACAAATCCAGAGGTATACTTCGAGTCATCCACATCACTTTGGAAGCTAGAGTCGGTATAGCCTTCCAGTTTGAGTTCTCGTCCTCCATAAACCATGAACATATTCTTAGTCCTTCGCAAGTACTTAAGAATGTCCTTCACGGCTTTCCAATGCATTTGACCAGGATTAGACTGATATCTGCTCGTGACACTCAGAGCAAATGCTACATCCGGTCTGGTAGATATCATCCCATACATGATACTACCTATAGCTGACGCATATGGTACATGTGTCATATTCTCTATCTCTTCATCAGTCTTGGGACACATAGACTTGGATAGAGAAACTCCATGACACATGGGTAGATGTCCTCTTTTGGACCCATCCATTGAAAACCGTTTCAATATGGTATCGATGTAGGTTGATTGAGTGAGTCCTATCATTCTCTTAGACCTATCTCTATAGATCTGTATCCCAAGAATGTAGGATGCCTCTCCCAAATCCTTCATCGAAAATCTACCTGATAACCATATCTTTGTTGACTGCAACATCCCTACATCATTCCCAATGAGTAGGATGTCATCAACATAAAGTACTAAGAATGTCACAGCATCCTTAACTACATTCTTGTACACGCAAGGTTTCTCCGGGTTCTTGATGAAACCATAATCTTTTATTGTTTCATCAAATTTCTGGTTCCAACTTCTTGATGCTTGTTTTAGACCATAAATTGATCTCTGAAGCTTGCATACCTTATGCTCGCTTCCCATGGATGTGTACCCCTCTGGCTGCTTCATATAGATTTCTTCCTTAATGTCTCCATTAAGAAAAGCAGTCTTCACATCCATTTGCCATATCTCATAGTCATACCATGCAGCTATGGCAATAAGGATTCTTATGGACTTGAACATAGCAACTGGTGAAAAGGTTTCATCATAGTCAACTCCTTGCCTTTGAGTATAACCTTTCGCCACCAATCGCGCCTTGTAGGTCAATACCTTACCATCAGGCCCAAGCTTTCTTTTGTAGATCCATTTACACCCTATTGGAACAATTCCATCGGGAGGATCTACCAAAGACCAAACTTGGTTTGTATGCATCGAATCCAATTCTGACTGCATAGCTTCAAGCCATAAATTCGAATCCGCATCAGAAATTGCTTCCTTGAAGTTTCTTGGATCACATCCAATGTCGGGTTCATCTTGATCCCCTTCAAGAAGAAGACCATATCGAATAGGAGGTCTAGAAGTCCTCTCGGATCTTCTAGGTGCAGGCGTGTCCAGCAATGGTTCCTGAGGTGTAGGATCGTTATTTTGTATTTCGGGTTCTTCTCGAACTTCTTCGAGTTCCATCATCTCGCCTTTCTTATCCAATAAGAATTCCTTCTCCAAGAAGGTGGCATTCCTAGAAACAAACACCTTTGTTTCAGCAGGAAAATAGAAATAATATCCGATTGAATTCTTCGGATACCCTACAAAATAACATAAGCTGGATCGACTATCCAACTTATCTCCCACTGTCCGCTTCACGTAAGCAGGACATCCCCAAATCCTCAAGTATGAATACTTAGGAGCTTTGCCATTCCATAACTCGTATGGTGTTTTGTCCACTGCTTTAGTGTGGACGTTGTTCAACAACAATACCGCCGTTTCAAGCGCATAGCCCCAAAACGAAGGTGGAAGCTCAGTGAAGCTCATCATAGATCGAACCATGTCCAACAAAGTTCGATTACGACGCTCCGATACACCATTAAGCTGTGGTGTCATAGGAGGAGTCCACTGAGAGAGAATCCCATTCTCTTTCAGATAGTCCAAAAACTCGGTACTTAAGTATTCTCCACCTCGATCCGATCGAAGTGCTTTAATACTTTTACCTAGCTTGTTTTCTACTTCAGCCTTGAATTCTTTGAACTTTTCAAATGCTTCAGACTTATATTTCATTAAATATAAATACCCATACCTTGAATAATCGTCAGTAAAGGTAATGAAGTAGGTGTGGCCATATTGAGTCCCAACTCTAAATGGTCCACAAACATCTGTATGGATCAAATCCAACAGATTTTGACTACGCTCAGGTTTCCCCTTAAAAGGAGATTTAGTCATTTTTCCTTTTAGGCAGGATTCACAAGTAGGTAGAGAGTTAATATCAGACATATCAAACATGCCCTCTCCCACTAGCTTGTTCATCCTCCTTGAGGAAATATGACCTAGTCTAGCGTGCCAAAGGTTTGCCGGGTTTTGACTATCGATTTTCCTTTTGTTTGTTGTCGCCGGTCTGTCAATACAATTCACTGGAACGTCTTTTAGTTTTAAATTGTATAGATCGTTTTCAAGTTGTCCATTTCCAATTAAACATTCATTCTTGTAAATATTGCAAATCCCATTCACAAAATTACAAGAATAACCATCTCTATCAAGCATAGAAATAGAAATAATGTTTTTAATTAAATCTGGCACAAATAAAACATCTCTCAACAATAATTTAAAACCATTCTGCAAAATCAAACAAACATCTCCAATGGCCGTAGCTTCAACTCTGGAACCATTCCCGAGCCTCAGCTGGGTCTCACCCATTCTAAGCCTGCGACTTCTTGTCATCACCTGCAAATCATTGCAAATGTGAGATCCACATCCGGTATCCAATACCCAAGAAGTTGTATTAAGTGACATGTTTATTTCGATATAGAACATACCCTTTGCAGTTCCTAACTGCTCAAGATACTCCTTGCAGTTGCGCTTCCAATGACCCGGCTTCTTGCAGTAATGGCAAACATCCTTGGATTTTCCATTGTTTGAAGCCTTTGTCTTTTGCTTCTTCTCGGGTTCCACTTTCTTGGGTGGGGCAGAACGTTTCTTGCCCTTCATACTTGGCCCCTTCTTAGCAGAAGATGAGGAGCCCACCAAGAAAGCTGGCTTATCCTTCTTAAGTGTGGATTCATATGTAACGAGCATATTGACCATCTCTTCAAGGGTGGCCTCTATCTTGTTCATATTAAAATTTATCACGAATCCATCAAATGAAGAAGGAAGAGATAGAAGCAGCAAGTCCACATTGAGTTCATGCTCCAACACCAAATCAAGGGTCGCTAACTTCTGTATGAGCCAAATCACTCGTACCCCATGATCACGGACCGAAGTCCCTTCACGCATGCGGCACGTCATCAACTCCTTAAAAGTAGAGAACCTTTCAGCCCTCGACTGAGCCCCAAAAAGTTCCTTGAGTTGCGCGTGAATGTCAGCAGCATTCACCGTGTCCTCAAATCGCCTCTGGAGTTCATCAGACATCGAGGCTTGCATATAGCATTTGGTCTTGATGTCATGGTCCCACCATGCATCAAGCTTGGCCAATTCCTCCGGACTAACATCAGCTGGTGCTTCCTTCGGAGGTGCTTTCTCTAACACATAGAGCATTTTCTCCGAAGTTAAGACAATCTTCAACTTCCGGAACCATTCCGTATAGTTGGCGCCAGTCAGCTTGTTTTGTTCGAGGATCGAAAATAAAGGATTTCGCGAATTCATTGTATGAAATACTGAAAAGGAAAACAGACATATATCAATGATTGTTTAACAATTTACTAAGACATAAAATAGGCGAATTTAATTTTATGAATCTCACTCCCACTATTTTAACGATTTCACCACCCTCTAGTGAAAACGGGAAACTTTTTCCTTAGTGAGAACATGGAGTCCAATTGACAAACTTATGGTCCCGAATAATATCAGCCAACCATAATTCTCAAAAGGTAGAGCCCAATTGCTTCCAAAGCAACCCCCATGTGTTTACCTCATGTCCAATAAGGGCCCAATAATATGACGCCGTTTAAAGTGACATGTCAAGATGACCCATCAATATTAAGTTGTGATGGACGGTCGCCATGTGGATCCCCCAATAATATGAGCCGATCCCATGGGAGTTCCACCCAACTTACAACATTTGTCGATCCAATGTACAGCTTTCCGACGGACGGGCCCCCCCCAATAATATGAGCCGGACCGTATCCGCGGGTAGCATCACATACATTGACCGTTGATGGAAGGTGGGAACATTTAAACAAATTTAAATTTCCTTTATTTATCTTGATATAAATTTTAAATCATATTTAAAATGAGGGATTTTTAATTATAAAAATATTTGTCTCATCATATTCATTTTATTGCATGCTTGCCGGATTCACGCAATTTATGTCTAAACATGCATACAATCATAATATCAAATATTATATAGGATGATCGATTCCATTTCTAATTGACCCGTGGTTGCCAATCACGGGTCTTAGTCCAATCCTAGGTAATATGCAGTATGCAATGCAATCCTATTACATGTGCTTCCAATTTACATTTCTTCAGTCTTTATTGTCTGCTGGGCCCACCGTCTTCAAATCTTGATCTCCCACTAAATCTAATGTATTTACAATAAATAACAATGACAAGTAGGGGATACATTTTTAGGGGGTGGGAACGGGCTATAAACCAAGCCCACTTTTATTACATATGACATTCATATCGGGCCATAAACCAGGCCCATTAATAAAACCAACAATAATAAAGACAAAATGTAAATTCCTAACATACACCTACAAAATTGGTCATGGCAATCGATCATCCTTATCCAATAACATTTAATTCAAAATTAATTTATTGGATAACATGCTGTGGCAATTCAAATTTAAACAAGATAAAATCATATTTTATATATAAAATCTCATTTCACATATAAAATCATATTTTATCTCTATATCAAATAAAATCATATTTTATCTATAAAATCCAATTTTACAAATAAAATCATATTTTACTTAATATATCATAAGATCATATCTTATCATCAATTGTACCAAAATAATTGATTTCAAAATTCAATTTACGGATAAAATATTAAAATTTTCCAAAAATTCAAATTTATCCAAAATCAATTTTAAAATTTACGGACTCGAACAATTCGATCCGAAATGTCGTGAACCAATCAAAAATAATTTTTGACCGGACCAAAAATAAAATTTTAAATATTAAAATTAATTTTTAAATAAAAATATAATTTTTCCCGCGGGCCGCCCGGGACACTCCCGGGCCGGCCCGCACCCGGGGCGCGGGCCGTGGGCAGCCTGGCTGCCCCCTTAGGGCAGCGACTATCGCTGCCCTGGCGGCGCCTGGGGCCGCCGCTGGGCGGCGCCGTGCGTCGCCCCTGGGCGGCGCCGTGCGCCGCCCTGGACGGCGACGGTCGCCGTCCTGGGCGGCGCCATGCGCCCCCTTTGGGCGGCGCCGTGCGCCGCCCGGGGCAGCAACAATTGCTGCCCCACCGGGCAGCGATCCAATCGCTGCCCGGGTTTTGCCCCGAAAAAAAAAATTTTTTTATTTAAAAATATTTATTTTGTTTTCCAAAAACCGAGATTCAAAAATTTTGTACAATCGATTAATTTAATCGTTTGATCTGAGCAACCTGGCTCTGATACCACTGTTGGAAAACGCGGCTCTCTGATCAATCACGATTGATACCCGGTGCAGCGGAAGTTTAAAACTTTTATCATGGAACAATTCCATGGTGTGGGTATCAACCATTCAACGATTAAATTATTGTGTGTGTAAAATTCAAATAACAGTTATTAAATTTTACCTTAAATCTCGCAACGAGATTAATGGACACCAACAGATTTGATCTGCTCTTGTTGTCTCTCCCTGGAACCGATGAACTCCTTCAATCAGGTCCACGAACAGAGGTTTAATCCCTCTGATAGATTGCACTAGAAAATCTATCAGAAGTTTTCTGCGAAGAGATTACACGAATCTGATTCGTTATTCCTGACCGCGATTCAAAATCACAGACCGGAATTTTCTCGGGCAGAGGGGGAGGGGTCGGCCGAAATTTCTTTTGAGAGGCTAGGGTTTTCGATTTTTTTTGCTCTCAAAAATTATGACCTGTTGTGTGTAATTTCTGTACTGAAATAACTTATTTATAATGCAGGCCACTAACACCTTAGGGCCCATTAGTCATAAGCTGGGGCCCGACAAGCAAAGCCCGCTCGTTCAGAAATTAATATAAAATTCATCGTGACTCCGATTGATGAACTGATTTCACCAATGTGCACAGAAACCATTTCTGCACATTTTAAAGTCAAAATAAATTTTCCTGAATCCGAATTCAGTGATTTCCAAAAATGTCCATCCCTATGTCATTTTAGGAAATCCTACTCCCTTACTCTTATTTAAGAAGTCCAACTCCTTAGTTCATTAAATTTAACTCTTTAAATTTAACTATCTCAACGGGGATTAAAACTCCATTACACTGTGTGACCCTCAATGGTTCAGGGATACAGCTAGCCGTGGGCTCACAACTCCTTGTGACTCGGAACAACACTTTCCGACTTGCCCAACGAATCATGGTAAAGCGCCTAGCAACATCGCCCCATGATTCCCTAGGTATCACTGATAGTGCCTACAAGAACCAGTAGATTTTGGTTAGCGTACAGTACGGTCCCTTCATCCATATATCCCGATCGAATCAACAACCATTGGTATATCGAGAGTCGCTCAAGATTCGATAACTATGCAATACATCTTGAAGATCAAATTAGTGACATCGCATGTGCTACTAAGAAACCATTTCTTAAATCACATTAATTACTCTGGCCAGAGATTTATCACACTAATATCTCCTCAGATCGCATAGGATATCCACACTCGCAAGTATGTGGTGAATCCTTGACAACAATGCATTGACTCCTATATGTGTCGTAACTGTACCCAATCTCGACACCTGATGACCCCCATAGAGTCGGTAAACGAGTCAAAGCACAGCACTAGCATATAGAGTCTCCATGATGTTTCAAGTCGTAAGGACTAATGGTGTACAACCAAAACCGCGGACTTTATCCACTCGATAAGTGATAACCACTTGGAAAGTCCGGATAGGGTAGTTCGATTATTCATCCTATGAATATCCATTTGCATGCTTCGAACATCTCCATGTTCCCTACCAATGAAACGTGGTACTCCGCATCGCAAATGCTAGTCTCAAACTCGAGCGATCCTTATCCTTATTATCGGACGGCTCAATCGACTAGGAACGGTTTTTAGAATATACAGTGACTATAAGATGTATTTCATGATAGACATCTCCATGTTCTACCACATCTTACATACACTATAGTATATTCAAGGTCTTTATCAAAACAACAATAGTATATCACAATATAACAATATGAAGTAATATAAAGTCATTGCCATAAAAGTGTAAATAATATTAAACAAAAGATTGTTTATACAAAGAGTCATCAAAGCCCATAGCCACACAGTTGGCTCACTGGGCACCCACTCTTACAGAGTTGTTAGCCCACGGCTAGCTGTATCCCTAAACCATTGAGGGTCACACAGTGTAATGGATTTTTAATCCCCGTTGAGATAGTTAAATTTAAAGAGTTAAATTTAATGAACAAAGAAGTTGGACTTCTTATTTAAGAGTAGAGGAGTAAGATTTCCTAAAATGACATAGGGATGGCCATTTTTGGAAATCACTGAATACGGATTCAGAAAAATTTATCTTGACTTTAAAAGGTGCAGAAATGGTTTCTGTGCACATTGGTGAAATCGGTTTATCAATCGGAGTCACGATGAATTTTATATTAATTTCTGAACATGCGGGCTTTGCTTGTCGGGCTTGAACTTATGACTAATGAGCCCTAAGCTGTTAGTGGCCTACATTATAAATAAGTTATTGCAGTACAGAAATTAAACACAACAAGGTCACAATTTTTGAGAAACCTAAGTATTTTCTAACAAGAGTGGCCGCCCCCTTCCCTGTCTACTCGAGAAAAATCCAGCCTGTGATTTTGAATTACAGTCTGGTTTAACGGATCAAATTCGTTAATCTCTTCGTAGAAACTTCTGATAGATTTTCTAGTGCAATCTATCAGAGGGATTAAATATCCGTTCGTGGACCTGATTGAAGAACAGTTCGTCCATCAGTTCCAGGGATATACAACAAGAGCAGAGCAATCTGTTGGTGTCCAAAATCTCGATTCGAGATTGAGGTAAAAATTTATAATCGTTATTTAATTTTTACACACACACAATTTAATCGTAAGGTTGATACCTGTTATGGAATCGTTCCATACAAAAATTTTAAACTTCCGCTGCACCGGGTATCAATCCTAATTGATCTGATCACCGCGTTCTCCAACATACTCTCTATCCCAATGCTCTCAGCGGACAAATAAACTGCATAGATAAGGTATCCTTCCACGCCAGACTCTAGAGCTCGACAGGCTCTCAAAGCTGATACCAAAGGCATCGGGGGTCGCGCTCCCTCTCCATAGAAAACCAGCTCTCACTCCCTTCAGGATGAAAGCGTACTAATCTCTGATAGCAGTCCACTGAAGCTCGATAGGTAGTCAACATATCTATTCCCAGAATGCAATCAAAGTCGTCCATCACCAGGACAATGAGATTCGCTAACAGAATGTTCCCTTCGAACTCTAAAAGGCAACCCATCACTAGACGCTTAGCCAAAGCAGATTGGTCCGTCGGAGTAGAAACAAACATCACTACATCTAGTGCAATGCATGGTAACTTATGACTCTTAACAAAACGTGCAGAAATGAAGGAATGAGATGCACCAGTGCAAATAAGTACAAGAGCAGGTATACCATAAAGCAGAAATGTACCTGCGATGACTTTCTCATTCTCCTCCACTGCCTGATCATGTCTCAGGGCAAACACCTGGCCAGAAGCTCGTGGCCTCAAATGAGAACTCCCAGCAGGCTGTCCCTGCGTCCTCTGCTGAACGGTAGCCTGAGAACCAGATCCTGAACCAGAACCAAAACCGCCTCCCCCAGATAGTGGACAATCCCTCCGGATATGACCAGTCTCTCCACAACGGAAACAAGCTCCAGAAGCTCTATGGCAACGGTCGGTCGGATGGTTCTTCCCACAATGATCACACTTGTCCTTTTTACCAAAACAGACAACACCTCCAGAACCAGAGGAAGAAGTAGATCCAGACTTCTTGAAAGATTGGGCATGGGGACCCAAAGAACTAGCAGGCCTCGACTGAGGGAAAGACCTGTTCCGCCGAATGCTGTCCTCCGCCTGGTGACAACGGCTCACCAAACCCTCGTAGGACATGTCGTCACCAACCACCACACGGTCATGGATCTCACGGTTAAGGCCCTGAAGGAACATATTATACTTCATCCCAAAGCTGTCAGCAATCTCGGGGCAATAGGATAGCAGATCAAAGAACTTCTGCTGATACTCATCAATAGACATGGCTCCCTGTCGCAGACTCAGTAGTTCACCTGCCTTCGACTGACGGAGTGCATGAGGAAAATACAGCTTCTGAAAAGCTGTGCGGAACTCGGCCCAGGTGGCCACTCCTCTCGCCGCAATAAAGGGTGCAGAAGTAAACCTCCACCACCTACAGGCTCGCCCATCCAAAAGATAGTAAAGGGTCTCCATCTTCTGCTCCTCGGTGCAGTGGTAAGTCTGAAAAGTCATCTCTATACGGTCTAACCAGTTTTCCGCATCCTCCAGAGACTCACCTCCAACAAGGGGCTTAGGAACCATCTGCAGAAATCGCCGTACAGTGAAACGATCCTCATCACGACGACGATGATGACGGTCCCGACGACGCTCATGATCGTCATCTCCCCAGCGTCCACCTCCACTACCATGGCTACTCTGGTCATCGTAGTTAGCCATCTACAAAAGCACCTCACGGTTACCTTATGCAGAGTCTAAATCCCAAGAATACTATGTATGCTCTGATACCATAAATGTAGTGACCCTTACCTGGATCACCTACTAAACAGAACTTAGGCATGCAATTAACTTAATTAAACGGATATCAGAATAAAACTGCGGAAACCAAATACAAAATACAATCCCAAGTAAAGGAATCTGTAAATACCCAAATATTATACAAACATATCGAACAGTTGTATCAATGCAAATAACAATAAAAATAAACCTAGGCGAAGCTCCAGCTGACCAACCACGGCCTAGCCCCTCTTGGATCCACCCGCCTCATCCAATCGCAAACCTGACCCATGGAATAAGGTGTCCAGAAACACAGAGTATGAGACGTGAGCATAAAACGCTCAGCACGAGAGTATGAGTATAAATGCATGCAAAGTGAACTCCCTATAAACTCGAGGTCAAGGATCAGATAACAGAGACAGACTGGGCCCTGGTATGTATCACGCTGTGCCGTCGCTTCAGGAGGTGGCTCCCATACCATAATACCAGTGGATATTCCGGACCCAAATCGATGGAAGTCCAACCACTAACAGGATAGGGAAAAACCCTACTAACAGACATCTCGAAGGAGATAGCTCAGTATGCAAATGAATGCAGCATAAATCAATGACATATAAACCATGCAGTCACATAATACATGAATACTCAGTCAGGATATCTCGAACAGTACTTCCGTACCTCAAATCAGTGCAAGCTCTACAAACTCTAGGTCCATGCCTATAGTCTGCTCTACACTGCCAAATGATACTACTATCATTATAGCGCTCTAAAAGCCTTAACTAAGCTATTGCATACTCCTAAATATTTATAGGAAGCAAAAGCTATACCTTCGTCCGTCGTTAGCCCTTTGATGTCGATGCCTCCAGAACTTGGGCACAACTCCGCTACGACTATCGAACGCCTCGACGACTCCCGGGTCAAGCCTAGGAAGGCTAAAACAACTCGAATACAACTAGAGTAGAGAGGAAATCCGGAATTGGCAATTGAAAGTGAATTCTCGGCCTTCTATTTATAGACAACGATCGGAGCCTCAGATCCTCGATCGGAACGTCCGAACATCGATCGGACCGTCCGCTCCTGCCATCGGAGCTTCCGAAGATCCTGATTTGCCACGCGTCAAAATATCACTTGTTGACTTTGGATAGGGGTGATCGGAGCACATGTCATGCCTGACGTAATACCATCGGAGCTTTCGATCCTGTTCGGAGCTTCCGAACTCACCTTCGGAGCTTCCGAACTCTTCCCAAGAATAATGATTAATTCCTTAATTACTGATTTTGGTTACGGGCTACTACACTTCGTCTCTTAGACCTAGATGCGCGCTATAGGTATCGAGACGAGCTTTGCGTGAGCAGGGTGAAGCTCCCGTAACTCTCAGCCGATTGAAAGTTATGTCCGTTTGAAAGTGCAGCGCCTGTTCCTCCGATCCGCAATTCGAGAGACAAAACAACAAAGAATTCATTCACTGTTGTGTACGATCATACCAGCACTAATGCACCGGATCCCATCAAAACTCTGAAGTTAAGCATGCTTGGGCGAGAGCAGTACTAAGATGGGTGACCCCTTGGGAAGTCCTCGTGTTGCAGCCCTTTTTCATTAATTTCTTTTTTTATTACTCGTATTTCTTGTTCCTCCGATACCTCGCTGTCCTATTCCTGACTCTTACAGTCCAATCCTTGGATAGAAAAGATGCAATTGACTGAATCACATGACGTGGACGTGCGATTTGGGTGACGCGGGCCGCTTCGGTGGGTCCCAGCGCCCTACGGGAAAAATGACCCAAAATACCATCTCCGGATTGGAATTTGAGCTTCTCCGTCTCTTAGACCGAGACGTGCGCTGTAGGTATCGAGACGATCTTCGCGTGAGCAGGCAGAAGCTCTCGTAACTCTCAGCCGATCAAAAGTTATGTCCGTTTGAAAGTGCAGCGCCTGTTCCTCCGATCCGCAATTCGAGAGACAAAACAATAAAGAATTCATTCACTGTTGGGTGCGATCATACCAGTACTAATGCATTGGATCCCATCAGAATTCCGAAGTTAAGTGTGCCTGGGCGAGAGCAGTACTAGGATGGGTGACCCCTTGGGAAGTCCTTGTGTTACACCCCTTTTTCTTTATTTCTTTTTTTATTACACGTACTTCTTGTTCCACCGATTCCTCGTTGTCCTATTACCAACTCTTTCAGTCCAATACTCGGATAGAAAAGAAGAAATAGACTGAATCACACGACGTAGACGTGCGATCTGGGTGATGCGGGCCGCTTCGAAGGGTCCCAGCACACCCTACGAGAAAAACAATCCAAAAGACCATCTCCGTGTTGGAATTTGTGCGTCTCCGTCTCTTAGACCAAGATGTGCGCTGTAGGTATCGAGACGAGCTTCGCGTTAGCAGGCTGAAGCTCCCGTAACTCATAGCTGATCGAAAGTTATGTTTGGTTGAAAGTGCAGCGCCTGTTCCTCCGATCCGCAATTCGAGAGACAAAACAACAAAGAATTCGTTCACTGTTGGGTGCGATCATACCAACACTAATGCACCGGATCCCATCAGAACTTCGAAGTTAAGCGTGCTTGGGCGAGAGCAGTACTTGGATGGGTGACCCCCAGGGAAGTCCTCGTGTTGCACCCCTTTTTTCATTAATTTTTTTTTATTACTCATATTTGTTGTTCCTCCGATTCCTCACCGTCCTATTCCTAACTCTTACAGTCCAATCCTCGGAAAGAAAAGATGCAATAGACTGAATCACACGACGTGGACGTGCGATCTGGGTGACGCGGGCCGCTTTGGTGGGTCCCAGCATGTCCTACGGGAAAAACGATCCGAAAGACCATCTCCGGGTTGGAATTTGTGTGTCTCCGTCTCTTAAACCGAGATGCGTGCTATAGGTATCGAGACGAGCTTTGCGTGAGCAGGTTGAAGCTCCCGTAACTCTCAGCTGATCGAAAGTTATGTCCGTTTGAAAGTGCAGCGTCTGTTCCTACGATCCGCAATTCGAGACACAAAACAACAAAGAATTCATTCAGTGTTGGGTGCAATCATACCAGCACTAATGCACCGGATCCCATCAGAACTCCGAAGTTAAGCATGCTTGGGCGAGAGCAGTACTAGAATGGGTGACCCCCTTGAAAGTCCTCGTGTTGCACCCCTTTTTCGTTAATTTCTTTTTTTATTACTCGTACTTCCTGTTTCTCCGATTCCTATCCGTCCTATTCCCGACTCTTACAGTCCAATCCTCGGATATAAAAGATGCAATGGACTGAATCACACAACGTGGACGTGCGATCTAGGTGATGCGGGCCGCTTTGGCGGGTCCCAGCGCGCCATACGGGAAATATGACCCGAAAGACCATCTCCAGGTTGAAATTTGTGCATCTCCGTCTCTTTGACTAAGATGCGTGCTGTAGGTATCGAGACGAGCTTCGCGTGAGCAGACTGAAGCTCCCGTAACTCTCAGCCGATCGAAGGTTATGTGTGTTTGAAAGTGCAGCGCTTGTTCCTCCAATCCGCAATTCGAGAAACAAAACAATAAAGAATTCATTCACTGTTGGGTGCGATCATACCAGCCTTAATGTATCGGATCCCAACAGAACTCCGAACTTAAGCATGCTTGGGCGAGAGCAGTACTAGGATGGGTGACCCCTTGGGAAGTCCTCGTGTTGCACCTTTTTTCATTTATTTCTTTTTTTATTACTCGTATTTCTTGTTCCTCTGATCCCTCGCCGTCCTATTCCTGACTCGATCACTCCAATCCGCGGATAGAAAATATGCAATAAACTAAATCACATGATGTGGATGTGCTATTTGGGTGACTCGGGCCGCTTTGGTGGGTCCCAGCGCGCCCTACTATAAAAATGACCCGAA
Organism: Henckelia pumila; assembly: GCF_033568475.1. NCBI lineage: Eukaryota > Viridiplantae > Streptophyta > Magnoliopsida > Lamiales > Gesneriaceae > Henckelia > Henckelia pumila. The sequence continues at coordinate 61,583,639 of NC_133123.1, forward strand.
ATACCATCTTCGGGTTGGATTTTGTACGTCTCCATCTCTTAGACCGAGATGCGCGCTATATGTATCGAGACAAGCTTCGCGTTAGCAGGCTGAAGCTCACGTAACTCTCAGTCGATCGAAAGTTCTGTCCGTTGGAAAGGGCAGCTCCTGTTCCTCCGATTCACAATTCGAAAGACAAAACAATAAAAAAATTAATTCACTATTGGATGCGATCATACCAGCACTAATGCATCGGATCCCATCAAAACTCCGAAGTTATGCGTGCTTGGGCGAGAGCAGTACTAGGATGGGTAACCCCCTGGAAAGTCCTCGTGTTGCACCCCTTTTTCATTAATTTGTTTTTTTATTACTCGTACTTATTGTTCCTCCGATTCCTCGTCGTCCTATTCCCGAATCTTTCAGTCCAATCCGCGGATAAAAAAGATGCAATAGAATGAATCACACGACGTGGACGTGCGATGAGGGTGACGCAGGCCGCTTCGGTGGGTCCCAGCATGTCCTACGGGAATAATTACCCGAAAGACAATCTACGGGTTGAAATTTGTGCGTCTTCATCTCTTAGACCGAGATGCACACTATAGGTATCGAGACAAGCTTTGCGTGAGCAGGGTGAAGCTCCCGTAACTCTCAGCCGATCGAAAGTTATGTCTGTTTGAAAGTGCAGCGTCTGTTCCTCCGATCCGCAATTCGAGAGACAAAACAACAAAGAATTCATTCACTATTGGGTACGATCATACCAACACTAATGCACCGGATCCCATCAGAACTTCGAAGTTAAGCGTGCTTGGGGGAGATCAGTACTAGGATGGGTGACCCCTTGGGAAGTCCTCGTGTTGCACCCCTTTTTCATTAATTTCTTTTTTATTACTCGTACTTATCGTTTCTCCGATTCCTCGCCGTCCTATTCCCGACTCTATAAGTCCAATCCGCGGATAGAAAAGATGCAATAGACTGAATCACACAACGTGGACGTGCGATCTGGGTGACGCATGCCGCTTCAGTGGGTCCCAGAGCGCCCTACGGGAAAAATGACCCGAAAGACCATCTCCGGGTTGGAATTTTTTGCGTCTCCATCTCTTAGAACGAGATGTGCGCTGTAGGTATCGAGATGAGCTTCGCGTGAGCAGGCTGAAGCTCCCGTAATACTCAGCCGATCGAAAGTTATGTCCGTTCGAAAGTGCAGCGCCTGTTCCTCCGATCTGCAATTCGAGAGACAAAACAACAAAGAATTCATTCACTGTTGGGTGCGATCTTACCAACACTAATGCACCGGATCCCATCATAACTCCGAAGTTAAACGTGATTGGGCGAGAGCAGTACTATGATGGGTGACCCCCTGAGATGTCCTCGTGTTGCACCCCTTTTTTCATTAATTTTTTTATTAATCGTATTTATTTTTCCTCCGATTCCTCGCCGTCCTATTCCTGACTCTTACAGTCCAATCCTCGGATAGAAAAGATGCAATAGACTTAATCACACGATGTAGACGTGCGATCTGGGTGACGCGGGCCGCTTCGGTGGGTCCCAGCGCGCCATACTGGAAAAACGACCCAAAAGACCATATACAGGTTGGAATTTGTGTGTCTCCGTCTCTTAGAACGAGATGCGCGCTATGGTTATCAAGACGAGATTCATGTGAGCAGGTTGAAGCTCCAGTAACTCTCAGCCGATCGAAAGTTATGTCCGTTTAAAAGTGTAGCGCCTGTTCCTACGATCCGCAATTCGAGGGATAAAACAACAAATAATTCATTCACTGTTGGGTGCGATCATACCAGCCTTAATGCACCGGATCCCATCAGAACTCCGAAGTTAAGAGTGCTTGGGCGAGAGCAGTACTAGAATGGGTGACCCCTTGGGAAGTCCTCGTGTTGCACCCCTTTTTCATTAATTTCTATTTTTATTACTCGTACTTCTTGTTCCTCCGATTCCTTGCCGTCCTATTCCCAACTCTTACAGTCCAATCCTCGGATAGAAAAGATGCAATAGACTGAATCACACGACGTGGACGTGCGATGTGGGTGACGCGGGCCGGTTCGATGGGTCCCAGCAGGCCCTACGGGAAAAATGACCCGAAAGACCATCTCTGAGTTGGAATTTGTGCGTCTCCGTCTCTTAGACCGGGATGCGCACTATAGGTATCGAGACGAGCTTTGCGTGAGCAGGGTGAAGCTCCCGTAACTCTCAGCCGATCGAAAGTTATGTCCATTTGAAAGTGAAGCGCCTGTTTTGGGAAGTCATCGTGTTGCACCCCTTTTTCATTAATTTCTTTTTTTTATTACTCGTACTTCTTGTTCCTCCGATTCCTCGCCGTCCTATTCCCGACTCTTACAGTCCAATCCTCAGATAGAAAAGATGCAATAGACTGAATCACATGACGTGGACGTGCGATGTGGGTGATGCGGGCCGCTTCGGTGCGTCCCAGCGTGCCCTACGGGAAAAACGACTAGAAAGACCATCTCCAAGTTGGAATTTGTGCGTCTCCATCTATTTGACCGGGATGCGCACTATAGGTAATGAGACGAGCTTCGCGTGAGCAGGGTGAAGCTTCCGTAACTCTCAGCCGGTCGAAAGTTATGTCCGTTTGAAAGTGTAGCGCCAGTACCTCCGATCCGCAATTCGAGAGATAAAACAACAAAGAATTCATTCACTGTTGGGTGTGATCATACCAGCACTAATGCACCGGATCCCATCAGAACTCCGAAGTTAAGCATGCTTGGGCGAGAGCAGTACTAGGTTGGGTGACCACCTGGGAAGTCCTCTTGTTGCACCCCTTTTTCATTAATTTTTTTTTTATTACTCATACTTCTTGTTCCTCCGATTCCTCTCCATCCTATTTCCGACTCTTACAGTCCAATCCTCGGATATAAAAGATGCAATAGACTGAATCACACGACGTGGACGTGCGATCTGGGAGATGCGGGCTGCTTCGGTGGGTCCCAGCGTGCCCTACGGGAAAAACGACCCAAAAGACCATCTTCGGGTTGGAATTTGTGCGTCTCCGTGTCTTTGACCGAGATGTGTGCTGTAGGTATCGAGACGAGCTTCGTATGAGCAGGCTGAAGCTCCCGTAACTCTCAGCTGATCGAAAGTTATGTGCGTTTGAATGTGCAGCGCTTGTTCCTCCGATCCGCAATTCGAGAGACAAAACAATAAAGAATTCATTCATTGTTGGGTGTGATCATACCTGAACTAATGCATCGGATATCATAAGAACTATGAACTTAAGCGTGCTTGGGCGAGAGCAGTACTAGGATGGGTGACCCCCTGGGAAGTCCTCGTGTTTCACCCATTTTTCATTTATTTCTTTTTTTATTACTCGTACTTCTTGTTCCTCCGATTTCTCGCCATCCTATTCCCAACTCTTTCAATCCAATATGCGGATATAAAATATGAAAATACTGAATCACACAATGTGGACGTGCGATTTGTGTGACGCGGGCCGCTTTGGTGGGTCCCAGCATGCCCTACGGGAAAAACGACCGGAAATACCATCTATGGGTTGGAATTTGTACGACTTCGTCTCTTAGACCGAGATGCACGCTATAGGTATCGAGACGATATTCGCGTGAGCAGGCTGAAGCTCCCGTAACTCTCAGCCTATCGAAAGTTATGTTCATTTGAAAGTGTAGCACCTGTTCCTTCGATCTGCAATTCGAGAGACAAAACAATAAAGAATTCATTCACTGTTGGGAGCGATCATACCAGCACTATTGCATCGGATCCCATCAGAACTATGAAGTTATGTTTGCTTGGGCGAGAGCAGTACTAGGATGCACCCCTTTTTCATTAATTTCTTTTTTTATTACTCGTACTTATTGTTCCTCCGATTCATCGCCATCCTATTCCCGACCCTTTCAGTCCAATCCGCGGATATAAAAGATGCAATAGACTGAATCACATGACGTGGAAGTGCGATGTGAGTGACGCGGGCCGCTTTGGTGGGTCCCAGCACGCCTTACGGGAAAAATGACCCAGTAGAAAATCTTTGGGTTGGAATTTGTGCGTCTTCGTCTGTTAGACCGAGATGTGCATTATAGGTATCGAGACGAGCTTTGCGTGAGCATGGTGAAGCTCCCGTAACTCTCAGCCGTTCAAAAATTAAGTCCGTTTGAAAGTGCAGTGCCTGTTCCTCCGATCCACAATTCGAGAGACAAAACAACAAAGAATTCATTCACTGTTGGGTACGATCATACCAGCACTAATGCACTGGATCCTATCAGAACTCCGAAGTTAAGCGTTCTTGGGCGAGAGCAGTACTAGGATAGGTGACCCCTTGGGAAGTCCTCGTGTTGCACCCCTTTTTCATTAATTTCTTTTTTTATTACTCGAACTTCTTGTTCCTCTGATTTCTCGCCGTCCTATTCCCGACTCTTTCAGTCTAATCTTTGGATAGAAAAGATGCAAAAGACTAAATCACACGACGTGGATGTGCGATCTGGGTGACGCGGGCCGATTCGATATGTCCCAGCGCACTCTACGGGAAAAACGAACCGAAATACCATCCCCGGGTTGGAATTTGAGCATCTCCGTCTCTTAGACCAAGATGTATGCTGTAGGTATCGAGACGAGCTTCGCGTGAGACGTGCGATCTGTGTCATGCGGGCCGCTTTGGTGGGTCCCAGCGTGCCCTATGGGAAAAATGACCTGAAAGACCATCTCCAGGTTAGAATTTGAGATTCGTCGTCTCTTAGACTAATATGCGCGTTGTAGGTATCAGGTCGAGCTTTGCGTTTGAAAGTGCAGTGCCTGTTCCTCCGATCCGCAATTCGAGAAACAAAACAATGAAGAATTCATTCACTGTTGGGTGCGATCATACCAGCACTATTGCATCGGATCCCATCAGAACTCCGAATTTAAGCGTGCTTGGGCGAGATCTGTACTAGGATGGGTGACCACCTGGGATGTCCTCGTGTTGCACCCTTTTTAATTAATTTCTTTTTTATTACTCGTACTTCTTGTTCTTCCGATTCTTCTCCGTCCTATTCCCAACTCTTTTAGTCCAATCCACGGATAGAAATGATGCAATAGACTGAATCACATGATGTGGACGTGCAATCTGGGTGACGCGGGTCACTTCGGTGGGTCCCAGTGCGCACTACGGGAAAAACGACCCGAAAGACCATCTCCGGGTTGGAATTTGTGCGTCTCCGTCTCTTAGACCGAGATGCGCGCTGTAGGTATCGAGAATGAAAGAGTGGGTGCCCAGTGAGCCAACTTGTGGCTATGGGCTTTGATGACTCTTTGTAAAAAACAATCTTTTGTTTAATATAATTTACACTTTTATTAATGGCAATGACTTTATCTTTCTTCATATTGTTATATTGTGATATACTATTGTTGTTTTGATAAAGACCTTGAATATACTATAGTGTATGTAAGATGTGGTAGAACATGGGGATGTCTATCATGAAATACATCTTATAGTCACTGTATATTCTAAACTGTTCCTAGTCGATTGAGCCGTCCGATAATAAGGATAAGGATCGCTCGAGTTTGAGACTAGCATTTGCGATGCGGAGTACCACGTTTCATTGGTAGGGAACATGGAGATGTTCGAAGCATGCAAATGGATATTCATAGGATGAATAATCGAACTACCCTATCCGGACTTTCCAAGTGGTTATCACTTATCGAGTGGATAAAGTCCGCGGTTTTGGTTGTACACCATTAGTCCTTACTACTTGAAACATCATGGAGACTCTATATGCTAGTACTGTGCTTTGACTCGTTTACCGACTCTATGGGGGTCATCAGGTGTCGGGATTGGGTACAGTTACAACACATATAGGAGTCGATGCATTGTTGTCAAGGATTCACCACATACTTGCGAGTGTGGATATCCTATGCGATCTGAGGAGATATTAGTGTGACAAATCTCTGGCCAGAGTACTTGATGTGATTTAAGAAATGGTTTCTTAGTAGCACATGCGATGTCACTAATTTGATCTTCAAGATGTATTGCATAGTTATCGAATCTTGAGCGACTCTCGATATACCAATGGTTGTTGATTCGATCGGGATATATGGATGAAAGGACCGTACTGTACGCTAACCAAAATCTACTGGTTCTTGTAGGCACTATCAGTGATACCTAGGGAATCATGGGGCGATGTTGCTAGGCGCTTTACCATGATTCGTTGGGCAAGTCGGAAATCGTTGTTCCAAGTCACAAGGAGTTGTGAGCCCACGGCTAGCTGTATCCCTGAACCATTGAGGGTCACACAGTGTAATGGAGTTTTAATCCCCGTTGATATAGTTAAATTTAAAGAGTTAAATTTAATGAATAAAGAAGTTGGACTTCTTAAATAAGAGTAAGGGAGTAGGATTTCCTAAAATGACATAGGGATGTACATTTTTGGAAACCACTGAATTCGGATTCAGGAAAATTTATCTTGACTTTAAAATGTGCAGAAATGGTTTCTGTGCACTTTGGTAAAATCGGTTTATCAATCGGAGTCACGATGAATTTTATATTAATTTCTGAACATGCGGGCTTTGCTTGTCGGGCCTCAACTTATGACTAATGGGCCCTAAGGTGTTAGTGGCCTGCATTATAAATAAGTTATTGCAGTACAGAAATTACACACAGTTGGTCATAATTTTGAGAGACAGTTTTCGGAAAAAACCCCTAGCTCTCAAAAGAAATTCGGCCGCCCCCCTCCCTTCTCTGCGTGAGAAATTCCGGTCTGTGATTTTGAATTGCAGTCTGGAATAGCGAATCAAATTCGTTTATTCTCTTCGTAGAAAACTTCTGATAGATTTTCTAGTGCAATTTATCAGAGGGATTAAACCTTCATTCGTGGACCTGATTGAAGGAGTTCATCAGTTCCTGGGAGAGACAACAAGAGCAGAGAAATCTGTTGGAGACCGATAATCTCGCTTCGAGATTGAAGGTAAAATTTAATAATTGTTATTTAATTTTACACACACTTATAATTTAATCGTTAAACGGTTGATACCCACACTATGGAATTGTTCCATAATAAAATTTTTAAACTTCCGCTGCACCGGGTATCAATCGTGATTGATCTGAACGCCAGTAACCCAACAAGAAGAGCTTCGCGTGAGCCCCGTAACTCTCAGCCGATCAAAAGTTATGTCCGTTTGAAAGTGCAGCCCCTGTTCCTTCGATCCGCAATTCGAGAGACAAAACAACAAAGAATTTCCTCCTGGGAAGTCCTCGTGTTGCACCCCTTTTTCATTAATTTTTATTTTTATTACTCGTACTTCTTGTTCCTCCGATACCTCGCCGTCCTATTTTCCTGACTCTTTTAGTCCAATCCGCGGATAGAAAAGATGCAATAGACTGAATCACACGATGTGGACGTGCGATCTGGGTGACGCGGGCTGCATCGGTGGGTCCCAGCGCGCCCTACGGGAAAAACGACCCAAAAGACCATCTCCGGGTTGAAATTTGTGCGTCTCCGTCTCTTAGACTGAGATGCGTGCTATAGGTATCGAGACGAGCTTCGCATGAGCATGCTGAAGCTCCCGTAACCCTCAGCCGATCGAAAGTTATGTCCGTTTGAAAGTGAAGCGTCTGTTACTCCGATCCGCAATTCGAGATACAAAACAACAAAGAATTCATTCTCCGTCGGGTGCGATCATACCAGCACTAATGAACCGGATCCCATCAGAACTCCGAAGTTAAGCGTGCTTGGGCAAGAGCAGTACTAGGATGGGTGACCCTTGGGAGGTCCTCTTGTTGCACCCCTTTTTCATTAATTTCTTTTTTATTACTCGTACTTCTTGTTCCTCCGATTCCTCGCCGTCCTATTCCCGACTCTTACAGTCCAATCCTCGGATAAAAAAGATGCAATATACTTAATTACATGACGTAGATGTGCGATCTGGGTGATGCGGGCCGCTTCAGTGGGTCCCAGCGCGCCCTACAGGAAAAACGACCCGAAATACCATCTCCGGATTGGAATTTGTGCGTCTCCGTCTCTTAGACCGAGATGCACGATATAGGTATCGAAACGAGTTTCACGTGAGCAGGCTGAAGCTCCCGTAACTCTCAGCCGATCGAAAGTTATGTTCGTTTGAAAGTGCAGCGCCTGTGCCTCCGATCTGTAATTCGAGAGACAAAATAACAAAGAATTCATTCATTTTTGGGTGCGATCATACCAGCACTAATGCACCATATCCCTTCAGAACATCGAAGTTAAGCGTGCTTGGGCGAGAGCTGTAATAGGATGGGTGACCCCCTGGGAAGTCCTCGTGTTGCACCCCTTTTTTATTAATTTATTTTTTTATTACTTGTACTTCTTGTTCCTTCGATTCCTCGCCGTCCTATTCCCGACTCTTTCAGTCCAATCCACGGATAGAAATGATGCAATAGACTGAATCATATGATGTGGACGTGCGATCTGGGTGACGCAGGCCGCTTCAGTGGGTCCCAGCGAGCCCTACGTGAAAAATGCCCCAAAAATCCATCTCCATTTTGGAATTTGAGCGTCTCTGTCTCTTTAACCGAGATACGCAGTATAGGTATCGAGTGGAGCTTCGCGTGAGCAGGCTGAAGCTCCAGTAAATCTCATCCGATCGAAAGTTATGTCCGTTTTAAACTGCAGCTCCTGTTCCTCCGATCCGCAATTCGAGAGAAAAAAAAAATAAAATTCATTCACTGTTGGGTGCGATCATACCAGCACTAATGCATCGGATCCCATCAGAACTCCGAAGTTATGCGTGCTTGGGCAAGAGCAGTACTAGGATGGGTGACCCCCTGGGAAGTCCTCGTGTTGCACCCATTTTTTTATTAGTTTCTTTTTTTCTTACTCGTACATCTTGTTCTTTCGATTCTTCTCCGTCCTATTTACAACTCTTTCAGTCCAATTTGAGGATAGAAAAGATGCAATAGACTGAATCACACGACGTGAACGTGCGATCTGGGTGACGTGGACCACTTCGGTGGGTCCCAGCGTGCCCTACGGGAAAAATGCCCCCAAAGACCATCTCCGGGTTTGAATTTGAGTTTCTTCGTCTCTAAGACCGAGATACACGCCATAGGTATCGAGAAGAGCTTCGCGTGAGCAGGCTGAAGCTCCCGTAACTCTCAGCAGATCGAATGTTATGTCCATTTGAAATTGCAGCTCCTGTTCCTCCGATCCGCAATTCGAGAGACAAAATAATAAAGAATTCATTCACTGTTGGGTGCGATCATACCAGCACTAATGCACCAGATCCCATCAAAACTCCGAAGTTAACCGTGCTTGGGCGAGAGCAGTACTAGGATGGGTGACGCCTTGGAAAGTCCTTGTGTTGCACCCCTTTTTCATAAATTTTTTTTTTCTTACTCGTACTTCTTGTTTTTCCGATTCCTCACCGTCCTATTTCCGAATCTTTCAGTCCAATCCGCGGATAGAAAAGATGCAATAGACTTAATCACATGACGTGAACGTGCGATCTGGGTGACGCGGGCCGCTTCGGTGGGTCCAGCGCGCCTTACGAGAAAAACGCCTCGAAAGACCATCTCCGGGTTGTAATTTGAGCGTCTCCGTCTCTTAGACCGAGATACTTGCTGTAGGTATCGAGAGGAGCTTCGCGTGAGCAGGTTGAAGCTCCCGTAACTCTTAGCCGATCGAAAGTTATGTCCGTTTGAAACTGCAGCTCCTGTTCCTCCGATCCGCAATTCGAGAGACAAAACAATAAAGAATTCATTCACTATTGGGGGCGATCATACCAGCACTAATTCACCGGATCCCATCAGAACTCCGAATTTAAGCGTGCTTGGGTGAGAGCAGTACTAGGATGTGTGACCACCTGGGAAGTTCTCGTGTTGCACCTCTTTTTTCATTAATTTCTTTTTTTCTTACTCGTACTTCTTGTTATTTCGATTCCTCTCCATCCTATTTCCGAATCTTTTAGTCCAATCCGCGGATAAAAAAGATGCAATAGACTGAATCATACGATGTGAACGTGCGATTTGGGGGACGCGGGCCGCTTCGGTGGGTCCCAGTGCGACATACGGGAAACATGCCCCAAAAGACCATCTCCATTTTGGAATTTGAGCGTCTCTTTCTCTTTAACCGATATACGCACTAAAGGTATCGAGTGGAGCTTCGCGTGAGCAGGCTGAAGATCCAGTAACTCTCAGCCGATCGAAAGTTATGTCCGTTTGAAACTGCAGCTCCTGTTCCTCTGATCCGCAATTCGAGAGACAAAAAAATAAAGAATTCATTCACTGTTGGGTGCGATCATACCAGCACTAATGCACCGGATCTCATCAGAACTCCGAAGTTATGCGTGCTTGGGCAAGAGCAGTACTAGGATTGGTGACCCCCTGGGAAGTCCTCGTGTTGCACCCCTTTTTTTTATTAGTTTCTTTTTTTCTTACTCGTACATCTTGTTCTTCCGATTCCTCTCCGTCCTATTTCTGACTCTTTTAGTCCAATCCGCGGATAGAAAATATTCAATAGACTAAATCACACGACGTGAACGTGTGATCTGGGTGACGCGGGCCACTTCGGTGGGTCCCAACGCTCCCTACAGGAAAAATGCCCCCAAAGACCATCTCCGGGTTTGAATTTGAGCTTCTCCGTCTCTTAAACCGAGATACGCGCTGTAGGTATCGAGAAGAGCTTCGCGTGAGCAGGCTGAAGCTCCCGTAACTCTCAGCCGATCGAAAGTTATGCCCGTTTGAAAGTGCAGTGCCTGTTCCTCCGATCTACAATTCGAGAAACAAAACAATAAAGAATTCATTCACTTTTGGGTGCGATCATACCAGCACTAATGCATGTGATTCCATCAAAACTCCGGAGTAAAGCATGCTTGGGCGAGAGTAGTAGTAGAATGGGTGACCCCCTGGGAAGTCCTCGTGTTGCACCTCTTTTTCATTAATTTCTTTTTTTCTTACTCATACTTCTTGTTATTTCGATTCCTCTTCGTCCTATTTCCGACTCTTTAAAAAATATGCAATAGACTGAAACACACGACGTGAATGTGCGATCTGGGTGACGCGGGCCGCTTCAATGGGTCCCAGCGCCCTAAGGGAAAAACGCCCCTAAAGACCATCTTCGGGTTGGAATTTGAGCGTCTCCGTCTCGTAGACCAAGATGCGCGCTGTAGGTATCGAGAGAGGCTTCGCGTGAGCAAGCTGAAGCTCCCGTAACTCTCATCCGATCGAAATTTATGTCCGTTTGAAAGTGCAGCGCCTGTGCCTCCGATCCGCAATTCGAGAGAAAAAACAATAAAGAATTAATTCACTATTGGGTGCGATCATACCAGCACTAATGTACCGGATCCCATCAGAAATCCAAAGTTAAGTGTGCTTGGGCGAGAGCAGTACTAGGATGGGTGACCCCTTGGAAATTCCTCGTGTTGCACCCATTTTTCATTAATTTATTTTTTTCTTACTCGTACTTCTTGTTCTTCCGATTCCTCACCGTCCTATTTCCGACTCTTTCAGTCCAACCCGCGAATAGAAAAGATGCAATAGATTTAATCACATGACGTGAACGTGCGATCTGGGTGACACGGGCCGCTCGGTGGGTCCCAGTGTGCCCTACGGGAAAACGCCCGAAAAGACCATTTTTTGGTTGGAATTTGAGCGTCTCCATCTCTTAGACCGAGATGCGCACTGTAGGTATCGAGAGGAGCTTCGCGTGAGCAGGCTGAAGCTCCCGTAACTCTCAGCCGATCGAAAGTTATGTCCGTTTTAAAGTGCAGTGCATGTTCCTCCGATCTGCAATTCGAGAGACAATACAATAAAGAATTCATTCACTGTTGGATGCGATCATACCAGCACTAATGCACCGGATCCCATTTGAACTCCGAAGTTAAACGTGCTTGGGCGAAAGAAGTACAAGGATGGGTGACCCCCTGGGAAGTCCTCGTGTTGCACCCCTATTTCATTAATTTATTTTTTTCTTACTCATACTTCTTGTTCATCCGATTCCTCGCCGTCTTATTTCCGACTCTTTCACATGCCGATTTCTTCTAGAATCACACGACGTGAACGTGCGATCTGGGTGACGCGGGCCTTCTTTGTGGGTCCCAGCGCACCCTACGGGAAAAATGCCCCGAAAGACCATCTTCGGATTGGAATTTGTGCGTCTCCATCTCGTAGACCTAGATGCACGCTGTAGGTATCGAGAGAGGCTTCTAGTGAGCAGGCTGAAGCTCCCGTAACTCTCAGCCGATCGAAAGTTATGTCCGTTTGAAAGTGCAACGCCTGTTCCTCCGATCCGTAATTCGAGAGACAAAACAATAAAGAATTCATTCACTGCTCGGTGCGATCATACCTGCACTACTGAACTGGATCCCATCTGAACTCCGAAGTTAAGCGTGCTTGGGCGAGAACAGTACTAGGATGGGTGACCCCCTGGGAAGTCCTCGTGTTGCACCCCTTTTTCATTAATTTCTTTTTTTCTTAATCGTATTTATTGTTCTTCCGATTCCTTGTCGTCCTATTTCTGACTCTTTTAGTCCAATTGGCACATAGAAAAGATGCAATAGACTGAATCACACGACGTGAACGTGTGATCTCAGTGACGCGGGCCGCTTCAGTGGGTCCCAGCACACCCTACGGGAAAAACGCCCCAAAAGACCATCTTCGGGTTAGAATTTGAGCGTCTTCGTCTCTTAGACCGAGATGCGCGATGTAGGTATCGAGAAGAGCTTCGCGTGAGCAGGCCGAAGCTCCCATAACTCTCAGCCGATCAAAATTTATGTCCGTTTGAAAGTAAAGCGCCTGTTCCTCCGATCCGCAATTCGAGAGACAAAACAATAATGAATTCATTCACTGTTTGGTGCGATCATACCAGCACTAATGCACCTGATCCCATCAGAACTCCGAAGTTAAGCGTGCTTGAGCGAGAGCAGTACTAGGATGGGTGACCCCCTGGGAAGTCCTCGTGTTGCTCCCTTTTTTCATTAATTTCTTTTTTTCTTAATCGTACTTCTTGTTCTTTCGATTCCTCGCCGTCCTATTTCCAAATCTTTGAGTCCAATCCACGGATAGAAAAGATGCAATAGACTGAAACACACAGCGCGCCCTACGGGAAAAACGCCCCGAAAGACCATCTACGGGTTTGAATTTGAGTGTCTCCATCACCCAGATCGCACGTCCACGTCGTGTGATTCAGTGTATTGCATCCTTTCTATCCGCGGATTGGACTGAAAGAGTCGGGAATAGGACGGCGAGGAATCGGAGGAACAAGAAGTATGAGTAATAAAAAAAAATTAATGAAAAATGGGTGCAACACGAGAACTTCTCAGGGGGTCACCCATCCTAGTACTGCTCTCGCCCAAGCACGCTTAACTTCGGAGTTTTGATGGGATCCGTTGCTTTAGTGCTATTATGATTGCACTCAACAGTAAATTACTTCTTTATTGTTTTGTCTCTCGAATTGCGGATCGGAGGAACAGGCGCTGCACTTTCAAATGGACATAACTTTTGATCAGCTGAGAGTTACGGGAGCTTTAGCCTGCTCACGCGAAGTTCGTCTCGATACCTACAGCGCGAATCTCGGTCTAAGAGACGGACACGCTCAAATTCTAACCCGAAGAGGGTATTTCGGGTTGTTTTTTCCGTAGGGTGCGCTGGGACCCACCGAAGCAACCCGCGTCACCCAGATCGCACGTCCACGTCGAGTGATTCAGTCTATTGCATCTTTTCTATCCTAGGATTCAACTGTAAGAGTCGGGAATAGGACGGCGAGAAATCGGAGGAAAAAAAAGTACGAGTAATTAAAAAAAATTAATGAAAAAGGGGTGAAACACGAGGACTTCCCAGGGGGTCACTCATCCTAGTACTGCTCTCGCCCAAGCACTCTTAACTTCGGAGTTCTGATGGGATCCGGTGCATTAGTGCTGGAATGATCGCACCCAACAGTGAATGAATTCTTTATTGTTTTGTCTCTCAAATTGCGGGTCGGAGGAACAGGCGATGCACTTTCAAACGGACATAACTTTCGATCGGCTGAGTGTTATGGGAGCTTTAGCCTGCTCACGCGAAGCTTGTCTCGATACCTACAGCGCGCATCTCGGTCTAAGAGAGGAAGATGCTCAAATTCCAACCACGAAGATGGTCTTTCGGGTCGTATTCCCGTTGGGCGCGCTTGGACTCACCAAAGCTGTAGTGACCCAACCCGGATCCACTATCTAATCAGAGTTATAGTAAAAGCACACGCAATAAAAACTTAAAGTGTAAAGAGCGGATAATTAAAATAGAACAAATCCAGTCGGCAGAATACAACCGACGCTATCACAAGTGTATAAGTACTGTTATACAACCAAATCGAAGGTTCAGGGTAAATAAATCCCTGTCATCTACAACCTCGCACTCCCCAAAGCTCAATCCTGCTGAGAGCCGCCTGGACCGTCCAGCCTCAAACCTGCCCCGCCCCAAGGTACACAATACCCAAATACAGGGGTGTGAGCTAGAACTCTCAATACGAAGCAATGATATAAATACAAATATGCGCACACAGATGATTTAAAACTCAAGTGAAAACACTTGCTCATGGCGCCGAGAATATACAGTACCGGCTAAAGAGCTACTCCGCGGGGTACTCGTATATTCCATATCAGGGCTGAGCCAACCCCATCCTGACCCGAATCCAAAACAGGATACAAGCCTCATATGAAAACTGTCATACCTGACTCGAGTCCAAAATGAGATCATCGTTCCCTATGGAAACTGTCAATGACTCACATCTCTTCGGATGCAGTCACACGTAAAATCATGTATGTGCTAAGACGGTAAAACATGCTAAAACATGATAAAACATATAGCACATACTCATGCAACATATAAGCAAATATATCATGCCGGCTATCTCGGTCAGTACTTACGTACCTCTAACACCGCTGGTCAAACCTAGCTCCACTGACCTAGACTCCAAGCCTACTAGTCCAGTCTACTGCTACTACAATGCAAATATCTATGCATCAACAATAAAGCTCTAAAAGCCTTAACTAAGCTATTGCATACTCCTAAATATTTTTAGGATGCCAAAGCTATACCTGCGTCCGTCGTTAGCCCTTTGTTGACGATAGCCTCAAAACTAGGTCAAAGCTCCGCGACGACGTCTAGATCACTAAGCCACTTCCAGATTCCCCGTAGGACGCCTAGATCTCCCTAGATCTGAGTTAGAAGGCTTAGGAATCAGAGAGAAGAGAGGAAATTGGTGCGAGAAAATGAATTCTCGAACCCTCTATTTATAGGCAACGTTCGGAGCCTCCGAACCCGGCTCGGACTGTCCGAACTCGATCGGAACCTCCGATCGCACCTTCGGAGCATCCGATCGCTCAATATTACGTCAGCCATGACGTCACCTTGCTGACGTAAATGATGACGTGCGCCCTGGTCCAGATCGGAGCTTCCGATCTTGCCAACGGAGCGTCCGATCTCGATCGGAGCCTCCGATCCACTTCGGATCGTCCGAACTCCTCATCGGACCGTCCGATCCTGCTGAACCAATTCAACTAATTCGAGTGCTCTGAATCCATTTCTGAAGTCCGTTATTCCAACAGGAACTTACTTAATCATGTCTTACTAAATCTAAACATGATCACATGATTAATTACTCATTTAATCATTAATCAAAAATGCGGGTTACTACATTCTCCCCCACTTAAGAAATTTCGTCCTCGAAATTTAAGTCTTAGAGGAAAACTTAAATAGCCAACCAAATGTTCTTTATTACAACTGAACAAGTGTAAACTCGATACACAGAAGTACAAAATTTCAAAATAAATCGGGGTGCTCGGCTAACATCCGGCTCTCCAAATCCCAAGTAGCTTCCTCTGTACCTCTGCGCTGCCACTATACCATAACTAATGGTATGCGCTTGTTACGAAGTACCTTGTCCTTCCTGTCAAGAATCCGTAGGGGTTTCTCCACATACGATAGATCTCGATCTACCTTTACCTCTGTCGGATGCAAAATATGCAACTCGTCTGCCACATACTGCCTCAACAAGGACACGTGGAACACATCGTGGATCTCCGAAAGATCGGGTGGCAAGGCCAGACGATAAGCAACATCCCCAACCTTCTCGAGAATCTTGAAAGGACCAATAAATCTAGGTGTCAGCTTACCCTTGTGACCAAACCTCAGCACCTTTCGGAAAGGTGACACACGCAAGAAAAAATATTCCCCTACCTCAAAATGAAGTGGCCTGCCGTGAGTGTTCGCGTAGCTAGCCTGTCGATCCTGGGCTGCCTTAACCCTGTGTCGGATCAATTCTACTGCATCGATCATCTGTTAAATCATCTGAGGACCCTCAACCTGACGCTCTCCAACCTCGTCCCAAAACAAAGGTGTACGACAACGGCGTCCATAAAGATCCTCAAATGGTGCCATGCCAATGCTGCGATGGAAACTATTGTTGTAGGCAAACTCCACCAAGGGTAAATGATCATGCCACGCTGGACCAAAATCCATCACTGCCGCACGAAGCATATCCTCTAGAGTGCGAATAGTATGTTCCGACTGTCCGTCCGTCTCTGGATGATAAGCCGTACTCAAGCTCAAAGTAGTACCAAGGGCTCGCTGGAAACTACCCCAAAATCTCGAGGTGAATCTCGGATCTCTATCGCTGACAATGCTCAACGGAATCCCATGCAATTGCACAATCTCCCGCACATACAATTGCGTCATCCTATCAAAGGTGTAATCGCGGTTATAGGGAAGAAAATGCGCTGACTTCGACAACCGATCCACGACAACCCAAATAGCATCACAATTCCTGGAAGACATAGGCAAGTGGGTGATAAAGTCCATCATCACATGCTCCCACTTCCATTCAGGAATCTCTAAGCTGTGAAGTAATCCTCCGGGTTGTCTAAACTCTGCCTTGACTTGTTGACACACAAGGCATCGGGATACAAACTGATAAACGCTGCGCTTCATCCCTTTCCACCAAAATCGAGTGCGAAGATCCTTATACATCTTCATGCTGTCTGGATGTATAGAGAATCGACTGCGGTGAGCTTGCGATAAGATCTCATCCCTCAAAGTAGAATCCTCGGGTACCACTACTCGACCAGAAAGACACAACAGACCGTCCCCTTGCAGATGAAAACCAGAAGTATTATCACCCTCAGCCAGGCGGGCCAAATTCTGAGTCTTCAGATCAGAATTCTGAGCTTCCCGGATTCGTCGATACAACGCTGGCTCTGCAAGCACAGAAGAAACACGAATCCCTTGCTGTTCTTTCTTATGACGGAATGTGAATCCTAAAGAAAAACACTCCTCCACTTCCTTAGAAATTGAACTGGTATGAAGGGAACTCACATAAACCTTGCGACTAAGTGCATCAGCAACGGGATTAGAAGAACCTGGATGGTACTTGATCTCACAATCGTAATCCTTCAACAGATCCATCCAACGACTCTGCCGCATGTTCAACTCAGCCTGAGTGAACAGATACTTCAAACTCTTATGATCGGTGAAGATCTCAAATCGTTCTCCGTACAAATAGTGACGCCATATCTTAAGATCAAAGACAATGGCTGCAAGCTCTAAATCATGTACGGGATAGTTCTCCTCGTGAGTCTTCAGATGTCTGGAAGCAAAAGTGATCACGTGGCCATTCTGAGTCAACACACACCCCAAACCCTGGAGAGAAGCATCAGTGAAGACTACAAAACCACATGATCCAGACGGTAAAGCAAGAACTGGATCTGTCGTCAAACGACGTCTCAACTCACGAAAAATGTCTTCATAAGCATCAGACCAAACAAAAGAAACGTCTTTCTTCGTCAACTGAGTCAAAGGCTTAGCTATCTGAGAGAAATTCTCCACAAAACGACGATAGTATCCTGCTATGTAGTGACCCTTACCCGGATCACCTACTAAACAGAACTTAGGCATGCAATTAACTTAATAAAACAGATATCAGAATAAAACTGCGGAAACCAATAACATTATACAATCCCAAGTAAAGGAATCTGTAATTATCCAATAATATACAACCAAATCGAATAGTTGTATAAACCCAAACAACAGTAATAAAGCCTAGACAAAGCTCCAGCTGGCCAACCACTGACTAGCCCCTCCTGGATCCACCCTCCTCGTCCAATCGCAAACCTGCCCCATGGAATAGGGTGTCCAAAAAATACAGAGTACGAGACGTGAGCATAAAACGCTCAGTGCGAGAGTATGAGTATACATGCATGCAAAGTGAACTCCCTATAGACTCGAGGTCAAGGATCAGATAACAGAGACAGACCGGGCCCTGGTATGTAGCACGCTGTGCCGTCGCTTCAGGAGGTGGCTCCCATACCGAGATAACTGTGGATACGCCGGACCCAAATCGATGGAAGTCCATCCACTAACAGGATAGGGTAAAACCCTACTAACAGACATCTCGAAAGAGATACAGCAAGATGCAAATGAATGCAGCATAATATCATGGCATATAAATCATGCAGTCACGTAATACATGCATACTCAGTCAGGATATCTCGAACAGTACTTTCGTACCTCAAAACAGTGCAAGCTCTACCAACTCTAGGTCCACGCCTATAGTCTGCTCTACACTGCCAAATGATACTACTATCATTAAAGTGCTCTAAAAGCCTTAACTAAGCTATTGCATACTCCTAAATATTTATAGGGAGCAAAAGCTATACCTTCGTCCGTCGTTAGCCCTTTGATGTCGATGCCTCCAGAACTTGGGCACAACTCCGCTACGACTACCGAACGTCTAGACGACTCCCGGTTCAAGCCTAGGAAGGCTAGAACAACTCGAATATGACTAAAAATAGAGAGGAAATCCGGAATTGGCAAGGAGAAATGAAGTCTCGGCCTTCTATTTATAGACAACGATCGGAGCCTCCGATCCTCGATCGGAACGTCCGAACCTCGATCGGAACGTCCGATCCTGCCATCGGAGCTTCCAAAGATCCTGATCTGCCACGTGTCAAAATATCACTTGATGACTCCGGATAGGGGTGATCGGAGCCTCCGGTCCTGATCGGAGCTTCCGATCCAGCCACACGTCATGGATGACGTAATATCATCGGTGCCTCCGATCCTCATCGGAGCTTCCGATCCCGATCGGAGCTTCCGATCGTCCCTTCGGAGCTTCCGATCCGTCCAATCCCCAATTTATTTAATTAGCATTAATCCTTTAATTACTCAATTAGGGCACGGGCTACTACATTCTCCCCCACTTAAGATATTTCGTCCTCGAAATCAGATCTTAAGTACCGAATGCAAATACAGAAATCAGAAACATTCTTTATTCAAATCAAACGTTTACAGAGTTTGCAACTGAATAAAACTTAAAGAATGAAATCAAAACAACTCAGGATGGTCTTTATGCATCCTGTCCTCAAGCTCCCAAGTAGCTTCCTCAGTGCCTCGGCGCTGCCACTGAACTAAAACCAAAGGAATGACTTTGTTCCGTAAAACCTTATCCTTAAAATCAAGGATGCGAAGAGGTTTCTCAACATAAGTCAAATCCTTGTCTACCTGAACCTCAGATCGCTGCAGAATATGAGATTCATCCGCCACATACCGTCGCAACAGAGATACGTGGAACACGTCGTGAATACTGGATAGATGCGGTGGCAATGCTAGTCGATAAGCCAAATCGCCAATACTCTCCAAGATCTCAAACGGACCGATAAATCTGGGAGACAACTTGCCCTTAAGGCCAAATCTGAGAATATTGCGGAAAGGTGACACTCTCAGAAACACTTTCTCCCCGACCTCGAACTGCAAAGGCCTACGCTTGATATTAGCATAGCTGGCCTAACGATCCTGTGCAGTCTTAATCCGTTTCTTGATCTGATCAACAATGTCTATCGCCTGCTGGATAAACTCCGGTCCTTCAGCCTGTCTCTCCCCCACTTCTTCCCAGAAGAGTGGAGTATGACAACGTCGCCCATACAACGCTTCAAAAGGTGCCATCCCAATACTAGTGTGATAGCTGTTGTGGTAAGCGAACTCGATCAACGGCAAATGATCCTGCCAGGCTGAACCAAAATCCATGACGCACGCTCTAAGCATATCCTCTAACGTACGGATAGTGCGCTCTGACTGACCATCAGTCTCTGGATGATAGGCTGTACTCAAACTGAGAGTAGTACCCATCGCACGCTGAACACTCCCCCAGAACCTAGAAGTAAACCTGGGGTCCCGATTGCTGACAATGCTCACAGGCACTCCATGAAGTCGGATGATCTCCTGAATTTACAACCGAGCCATGCGATCCACAGAGTACTCTCGGCTATAGGCAATGAAATGCGCTGACTTGGTGAGTCGGTCCACCACCACCCAGATAGCATCACAGTTCCTCGGGGATACCGGCAAATGGGTCACAAAGTCCATAGTGATAAACTCCCATTTCCATTCAGGAATAGGCAGACTGTGAAGCAATCCTCCAGGTCGTCGGTGCTCTGCCTTGACCTGTTGACACACCAAACATCTCGAAACAAACTGATAAACACTGCGTTTCATTCCCTTCCACTAGAAACGAGTACGTAGATCCTTGTACATCTTGTTGCTCCCAGGATGAATACTCAACTTAGTGCGATGTGCCTGAGATAAAATCTCCTCTCGCAACTCTTCATCCTGTGGAATCACAAGCCTACCAGACAAACACAGAAAGCCATCTGACTGATAATGAAATCCAGACGAGCTACCCTCGTTAGCTAGACGAGCTAAACGCTGGGTCTTTGAATCAGACATCTGAGCATCTCGGATCCGCGAGTACAAGGCTGGCTCAGATAATATCGCAAACATCTGGATACTCTGCATACCTTTCTTATGCTTGAAGGTATAACCTGAAGTACAACAGTCACTGATCGCACTAGACATCGAACAAGTCTGAAGTGCGGATAGTCGCACCTTGCGACTCAAAGCATCAGCGGTGAGATTAGCAGCTCCCGGATGGTACTTAATCTCGCAATCATAGTCCTTAAGCAAGTCCATCCAACGTCTCTGTCTCATGTTCAATTCTGCCTGAGTGAACAAATACTTGAGACTCTTATGGTCGGTGAAGATCTCAAATTTCTCGCCATAAAGATAATGACGCCAGATCTTCAAAGCGAACACAATGGCTGCTAACTCCAAATCATGGACTGGGTAGTTGTCCTCGTGAAGCTTTAGCTGTCTAGAAGCGTATGCGATCACATGCCCATTATGAGTCAGGACACAACCTAACCCCTGAAGAGAAGCATCCGTGTAAACTACATACCCTCCAGATCCTGACGGTAATGCTAACACCGGCGCAGAAGTCAACCGCCGTCGAAGCTCACGGAAATTCTCCTCACACTCGAAAGACCACTCAAAATCCACACCCTTGCGGGTAAGCTGCGTCAACGGTCGAGCTAACTGAGAGAAATTCAGAATGAAGCGACGATAATACCCTGCTAGACCCAGAAAACTACGGATCTCAGCAACCGTCGTCGGACGCGACCAATTAAGTACCGCTTCAATATTCCTTGGATCAACAGAAATCCCTTCCCTGGATATGATATGGCCAAGAAAGACCACTCTATCCATCCAGAACTCACACTTGCTCAGCTTGGCGTATAACTGCTCATCTCGAAGAGTCTGTAGTACCAACCGCAAGTGAGAAACATGCTCTTCCGTATTACGCGAATACACCAAGATGTCGTCAATGAAGACCACGACAAACTTGTCCAAATACTCCCTGAAGACACGGTTCATCAGATCCATGAATATAGCCGGCGCATTAGTCAAACCAAATGGCATCACTAGGAACTCGTAATGCCCATAGCGAGTACGGAATGCAGTCTTGGCTACGTCCTGATCACGGACTCTCAACTGATGATACCCAGATCTCAAGTCAATCTTGGAGTAAATTGATGTGCCCTGCAGCTGGTCAAACAAGTCATCAACACGAGGCAACGGATACTTGTTCTTCACAGTGACTCGATTCAGCTGCCGATAGTCAATGCACAGCCGCATCGACCCATCCTTCTTCTTTACGAAGAGAACAGGAGCTCCCCAAGGAGATACACTAGGACGAATGTACCCCTTGTCCAAAAGATCCTGTAGCTGATTCTTTAACTCACGCATCTCTGACGGAGCCAGACGATACGGTGCTCTAGAAACAGGCGAAGTACCCGGCATCAACTCTATGCCAAACTCGACTTCCCTAGCAGGAGGAAAACCCGGAATCTCATCAGGAAACACATCTGGAAATTCATCCACAACAGGAATGCTCTCTATCCCAAAACTCTCAGCGGAAAAATCAACTGCATAGATAAGGTAGCCTTCCCCGCCAGACTCTAGAGCTCGACAGGCTCTCAAAGCTGATACCAAAGGCATCGGGGGTCGCGCTCCCTCACCATAGAAAAACCAACTCTCACTCCCTTTTGGATGAAAGCGTACTAATCTCTGATAGCAGTCCACTGAAGCTCGATAGGTAGTCAGCACATCTATTCCCAGAATGCAATCAAAGTCGTCCATCGCCAGGACCATGAGATTCGCTAACAGAATGTTCCCTTCGAACTCTAAAGGGCAACCCATCACTAGACGCTTAGCCAAAACAGATTGGCCCGTCGGAGTAGAAACAGACATCACTACGTCTAGTGCAATGCATGGTAACTTATGCCTCTTAACAAAACGTGCAGAAATGAAGGAATGAGATGCACCAGTGTCAATAAGTACAAGAGCAGGTATACCATAAAGCATAAATGTACCTGCGATGACTTTCTCATTCTCCTCCACAGCCTGATCATGTCTCAGGGCAAACACCTGGCCAGAAGCTCGTGGCCTCAAATGAGAACTCCCAGCAGACTGTCCCTGCGACCTCTGCTGTACAGTAGCCTGAGAACCCGATCCTGAACCAGATCCAGAACCGCCTCCCCCAGACTGTGGACAATCCCTCCGGATATGACCAGTCTCTTCACAACGGAAACAAGCTCCAGAAGCTCTACGGCACTTGTCGGATGGATGGTTCTTCCCACAGTGATCACACTTGTCCTTCTTACCGAAACGGACAACACCTCCAGAACCAGAGGAAGAAGAAGATCCAGACTTCTTGAAAGTTTGGGCACGGGGACCCAAAGAACTAGTAGGTCTCGACTGAGAGAAAGACCTGTTCCGCCGAATGCTGTCCTCCGCCTGGTGACAACGGCTCACCAAACCCTCGTAGGACATGTCGTCACCAACCGCCACACGGTCATGGATCTCAGGGTTAAGGCCCTGAAGGAACAGATTATACTTCATCTCTGAGCTATCAGCAATCTCGGGGCAATAGGATAGCAGATCAAAGAACCTCTGCTGATACTCATTGATAGACATGGTTCCCTGTCGCAGACTCAGTAGCTCGCCTGCCTTCGACTGTCGGAGTGCAGGAGGAAAATACCGCTTTTGGAAAGCTGTGCGAAACTCGGCCCAGGTGGCCACTCCTCTCGCTGCAACAAAAGGTGTAGAAGTAAACCTCCACCACCTGCGCGCACGCCCATCCAGAAGATAGCCAAGGGTCTCCACCTTCTGCTCATCGGTGCATTGGAAAGTCTGAAAAGTCGTCTCCATGCGGTCTAACCAGTTCTCCGCATCCTCCGGAGACTCACCTCCAACTAAGGGCTTAGGACCCATAGCTAAGAATCGACGCACAGTGAAACGCTCGTCGTCATGGTGACGATGACGCCGTTCTCGACGAGGTTCCCGGTCGGCATCACCCCAACGCCCACCAACACTGCCATGAGAACTCTGGTCGTCACGATTTGACATCTACAAAAATACCTCAAGATGAGACTAAATCCCAAGAAATCTTTTGCATGCTCTGATACCATAAATGTAGTGACCCTTACCCGGATCACCTACTAAACAGAACTTAGGCATGCAATTAACTTAATAAAATAGATATCAGAATAAAACTGCGGAAACCAATAACATTATACAATCCCAAGTAAAGGAATCTGTAATTATCCAATAATATACAACCAAATCGAATAGTTGTATAAACCCAAACAACAGTAATAAAGCCTAGACGAAGCTCCAGCTGGCCAACCACTGACTAGCCCCTCCTGGATCCACCCTCCTCGTCCAATCGCAAACCTGCCCCATGGAATAGGGTGTCCAGAAAATACAGAGTACGAGACGTGAGCATAAAACGCTCAGTGCGAGAGTATGAGTATACATGCATGCAAAGTGAACTCCCTATAGACTCGAGGTCAAGGATCAGATAACAGAGACAGACCGGGCCCTGGTATGTAGCACGCTGTGCCGTCTCTTCAGGAGGTGGCTCCCATACCGAGATAACTGTGGATACGACGGACCCAAATCGATGGAAGTCCATCCACTAACAGGATAGGGTAAAACCCTACTAACAGACATCTCGAAAGAGATACAACAAGATGCAAATGAATGCAGCATAATATCATGGCATATAAATCATGCAGTCACGTAATACATGCATACTCAGTCAGGATATCTCGAACAGTACTTTCGTACCTCAAAACAGTGCAAGCTCTACCAACTCTAGGTCCACGCCTATAGTCTACTCTACACTGCCAAATGATACTACTATCATTAAAGTGCTCTAAAAGCCTTAACTAAGCTATTGCATACTCCTAAATATTTATAGGGAGCAAAAGCTATACCTTCGTCCGTCGTTAGCCCTTTGATGTCGATGCCTCCAGAACTTGGGCACAACTCCGCTACGACTACCGAACGTCTAGACGACTCCCGGTTCAAGCCTAGGAAGGCTAGAACAACTCGAATATGACTAAAAATAGAGAGGAAATCCGGAATTGGCAAGGAGAAATGAAGTCTCGGCCTTCTATTTATAGACAACGATCGGAGCCTCCGATCCTCGATCGGAACATCCGAACCTCGATCGGAACGTCCGATCCTGCCATCGGAGCTTCCGAAGATCCTGATCTGCCACGTGTCAAAATATCACTTGATGACTCCGGATAGGGGTGATCGGAGCCTCCGGTCCTGATCGGAGCTTCCGATCCAGCCACACGTCATGGATGACGTAATATCATCGGAGCTTCCGATCCCGATCGGAGCTTCCGATCGTCCCTTCGGAGCTTCCGATCCGTCCAATCCCCAATTTATTTAATTAGCATTAATCCTTTAATTACTCAATTAGGGCACGGGCTACTACATGCTAAACCAAGGAAACTACGAATCTTAGAAGCTGTAGTCGGACGTGACCAATTCAAAATAGCCTCTATCTTGCTAGGATCAACAGATACACCATCCTGAGAAATGACATGACCAAGGAACACAACTCGGTCAATCCAAAAGTCACACTTACTCAGCTTCGCATACAACTGTCTCTCCCTCAAGACCTGCAGTACAGTATAGAGATGGTAGGCATGCTCATCCATGCTGCAAGAGTACACCAAAATGTCATCGATGAACACCACCACAAACTTATCCAGAAAGTCGCGGAAAGCACTATTCATCAGATCCATAAAAACAGCTGGAGCATTCGTCAAACCAAACGGCATCACTAGAAACTCATAGTGTCCATACCGCGTACGAAATGCTGTCTTCGAGACATCCTCCTGTCGAACTCGCAACTGATGATACCCAGACCGAAGATCAATCTTCGAATAGACAGAAGTACCCTGCAACTGATCAAAAAGATCGTCTATCCGTGGAAGAGGATACTTATTCTTCACTGTCACCTGATTCAACTGATGGTAGTCAATACATAACCGCATCGAACCATCCTTTTTCTTGACAAACAGTACTGGGGCTCCCCATGGCAAAACACTAGGTCGAATATAACCCTTATCAAGAAGATCTTGCAATTGCTTCTGCAGCTCCTTCATTTCTGACGGTGCCAATCGGTAAGGAGTTCTGGAAATCGGTGCAGTCCCTGGCACTAACTCAATGCCAAACTCAATTTCCCTTACTGGTGGTAAACCTGGAATCTCCTACGGAAACACATCTGGAAATTCACGAACCACTGGTATCTCTTGGATATCTAGCTCTCCTAAGGATGCGTCAATGGCGTAGATAAGGTAGCCTTCCCCGCCAGACTCTAACGCACGCCGGGCCTTCAGAGATAAAACCACTGGCATCGGGGGTCGCGCTCCCTCACCATAGAAATACCACGACTCGTCATCCTCTGGACGAAACTGAACAAACCTCTGATAGCAATCCACTATCGCTCGGTAGATAGTCAATAGATCTATCCCAATGATGCAATCGAAATCTTCCATCGCTAGAATCATTAGGTTAGCACTAAGCTAATGTCCCTCTAAATCCAAAACACAACCCACAACTAGACGCTTGGCTAAAACCTCGCTACCCATAGGAGTACAAACCACTAATAACACGTCTAGAGGAATATATGGCAACTTATACTTCTTAGCAAAACGTGCTGAGACAAAAGAATGCGATGCACCGGTATCAATTAAAACATATGCATGAAAACCACATAAACTACAGATACCTGCTATCATCCGATCACTGTTAGCCTCTGCCTGCTCCTGGTTAAGCGCAAAGACCTGACCCTGGGCACGTGGCCTCAACGAAGAATGACCCCGAGAAGGTGTCTGAGTAGGCTGTCTCTGAGATTGTCGTGGCTGCTGGCGCTGCAGCGAATACTGCTGCTGGAAAGGTGGCTGCTAGTAATGGGGTGGCTGGACAGATGCCTGAGAACCTCCGGAACCACTCGCTGCCCCAATCAGCATAGGACAATCTCTCTTCATGTGACCCTCCTGGCCACACTGGAAACATGCAGTGGTCGATCGACCACACTGCCCTGGCAGATGTCTACGTCGGCACTGACGACAATGGTTCGGCCTTTGGCCACCAAAGTTATGCACTCCACCAGATCCAGAGGAAGAAGAAGAAGTACCTCCTAGCTTCTTGAAGGACTGTCCTCTCGGACCCAAAGGACTAGAGCTCGCTGGCCTGTAAGAAGAAGAGTAAAGTCCCCTGTTCCTTCGAATACTGTCCTCTGCCTGGCGACAACGGTCCACCAAATCCTCGTAAGTCCCATCGCCACCCACAGCAACCATCCGATGAATGTCAGGGTTCAATCCCTGAAGGAAATGATCAAACTTTGCCATAGAACTATTAGCAATATGAGGACAAAAGGGTAGCAGATCAAAGAACTTCTGCTGGTACTCCTCGATCTTCATCGTTCCCTGTCGCAAACTCAACAACTCACTGGCTTTTGCCTGACGAATAGCTGGAGGAAAATAAAATCTCTGATAACCAGTACAGAACTCCACCCAAGTAGCTGCACCTCTAGCTGCTATGAACGGTGCGGAAGTAGATCTCCACCACTTCCTCGCTCTGCCCTCAAGCATAAAGGCAAGAATCTCCATCCTATCCTCAGCCGTGCAACAGAACTCCTGGAAGCACTGCTCCATCCTCTCCATCCAATCCTTCGCCTCTTCAGCTGTCTCACCACCCGTCAAAGGCTTCGGGCTAACTTCTTTGAATCTACGCATGATCACTCGCCTGTGCTCCTCGGGCTGTCCCCGATGTCTACGATCATCTGGATCTCCCCAGCGACCGCCGTCTACGCTACCGTGACTTTCGTCGAAATCTGCCATCTGTTACATAAGAACAGATAATTACTTAATCCGCTTTACCAAATTCCCAGTGCAATGCGTCGCTCTGATACCAAAAATGTAGTGACCTAACCCGGATCCACTATCTAATCAGAGTTATAGTAAAATCGCATGCAATAAAATCTTAAAGTGTAAAGAGAGGATAATTAAAATACAACCAATCCAGTCGGCAGAATACAACCGACGCTATCACAAGTGTATAAGTACTGTTATACAACCAAATCGAAGGTTCAGGGTAAATAAATCCCTACCCTCTACAACCTCGCACTCCCCAAAGCTCAATCCTGCTGAGAGCCGCCTGGACCGTCCAGCCTCAAACCTGCCCCGCCACAAGGTACACAATACCCAAATACAGGGGCGTGAGCTAGAATGCTCAATACGAAGCAATGATATAAATACAAATATGCGCACATAGATGATTTAAAACTCAATTGAAAACACCTGCTCATGGCGCCGAGAGTATACAGTACCGGCTAGATAGCTACTCCGCGGGGTACTCATATATTCCATATCAGGGCTGAGCCAACCCCATCCTGACCCAAATCTAAAACAGGATACAAGCTACCTATGAAAATTGTCATACCTGACTCGAGTACAAAATGAGATCATCGTTCCCTATGGAGACTGTCAATGACTCACATCTCTCCGGATGCAGTCACACGTAAAATCATGTATGTGCTAAGACGGTGAAACATGCTAAAACATGATAAAACATATAGCACATACTCATGCAACATATAAGCAAATATATCATGTCGGCTATCTCGGTCAGTACTTACGTACCTCTAACACCGCTGGTCAAACCTAGCTCCACTGACATAGACTCCAAGCCTACTAGTCCAGTCTACTGCTACTACAATGCAAATATCCATGCATCAACAATAAAGCTCTAAAAGCCTTAACTAAGCTATTGCATACTCCTAAATATTTTTAGGATGCCAAAGCTATACCTGCGTCCGTCGTTAGCCCTTTGCTGACGATAGCCTCAAAACTAGGCCAAATCTCCGCGACGACGTCTAGATCACTAAGCCACTTTCGGATTCCCCGTAGGACGCCTAGATCTCCCTAGATCTGAGTTAGAAGGCTTAGGAATCAGAGAGAAGAGAGGAAATTGGTCCGAGAAAATGAATTCTCGGACCCTCTATTTATAGGCAACATTCGGAGCCTCCGAACTCGGTTCGGACCGTCCGAACTCGATCGGAACCTCCGATCGCACCTTCAGAGCATCCGATTGCTCAATATTACGTCAGCCATGACGTCACCTTGCTGACGTAAAAAATGACGTGCACCCTGGTCCAGATCGCAGCTTCCGATCTTGCCGACGGAGCGTCCGATCTCGATCGGAGCCTCCGATCCTAGCACGGAGCTTCCGATCCACTTCGAATCGTCCAAACTCCTCATCGGACCGTCCGATCCTGCTGAACCAATTCAACTAATTTGAGTGCTCTGAATCCATTTCTGAAGTCCATTATTCCAACAGGAACTTACTTAATCATGTCTTACTAAATCTAAACATGATCACATGATTAATTACTATTTAATCACTAATCAGAAATGCGGGTTACTACAGAAGCAGCCCGCGTCACCCAGATCGCACGTCCACATCGTGTGATTCAGTCTATTGCATCTTTTCTATCCAAGGATTGGACTGTAAGAGTCAGGAATAGGACGGCGAGGAATCGGAGGAACAAGAAGTACGAGTAATAAAAAAAGAAATTAATGAAAAAGAGGTGCAACACGAGGACTTCCCAGGGGGTCACCCAACCCATCCTAGTACTGCTCTCGTCCAAGCACGCTTAACTTTGGAGTTTTGATGGGATCCGGTGCATTAGTGCTGGTATGATCGCACCCAACAGTGTATGAATTCTTTATTGTTTTGTCTCTCGAATTGCGGATCGAAGGAACAGGCGCTACACTTTCAAATGAACATAACTTTCGATAGGCTGAGAGTTACGGGAGCTTCACCCTGCCCACACGTAGCTCATCTCGATACCTACAGGGCCCATCTTAGTCTAAGAGACGGAGACGCTCAAATTCCAACCCGGAGATGGTCTTTAGGGTTTTTTTTTGTAGGGCACTGGGACCCACTGAAGCGGCCCGCATCACCCAGATCGCACGTCCACGTCGTGTGATTCAGTCTATTACATCTTTTCTATCCGCGGATTGGACTGAAAGAGTCGGGAATAGGACGGAGAGGAATCGGAGGAACGAGAAGTATGAGTTGAAAGAGTGGGTGCCCGGTGAGCCAACTTGTGGCTAAGGGCTTTGATGACTCTTTGTATAAACAATCTTTTGTTTAATATAATTTACACTTTTATTATTGGCAATGACTTTATCTTTCTTCATATTGTTATATTGTGATATACTATTGTTGTTTTGATAAAGACCTTGAATATACTATAGTGTATGTAAGATGTGGTAGAACATGGGGATGTCTATCATGAAACACATCTTATAGTCACTGTATATTCTAAACTGTTCCTAGTCAATTGAGCCGTCCGTTAATAAGGATAAGGATCGCTCGAGTTTGAGACTAGCATTTGCGATGCAGAGTACCACGTTTCATTGGTAGGGAACATAGAGATGTTCGAAGCATGCAAATGGATATTCATATGATGAATGATCGAACTACCCTATCCGGACTTTCCAAGTGGTTATCACTTATCGAGTGGATAAAGTCCGCGGTTTTGGTTGTACACCATTAGTCCTTACTACTTGAAACATCATTGAGACTCTATATGCTAGTACTGTGCTTTGACTCGTTTACCGACTCTATTGGGGTCATCAGGTGTCGGGATTGGGTAGAGTTACAACACATATAGGAGTCGATGCTTTGTTGTCAAGGATTCACCACATATTTGCGAGTGTGGATATCCTATGCGATCTGAGGAGATATTAGTGTGACGAATCTCTGGCCAGAGTACATGATGTGTTTTAAGAAATGGTTTCTTAGTAGCACATGCGATGTCACTATTTGATCTTCAAGATGTATTGCATAGTTATCGAATCTCGAACGACTCTCGATTTACCAATGGTTGTTGATTCGATCGGGATATTTGGATGAAGGGACCGTACTGTACGCTAACCAAAATCTATTGGTTCTTGCAGGCACTATCAGTGATACCTAGGGAATCATGGGGCAATGTTGCTAGGCGCTCTTACCATGATTCGATGGGCAAGTCGGAAATTGTTGTTTCGAGTCACAAGGAGTTGTGAGCCCACGGCTAGCTGTATCCCTGAACCATTGAGGGTCACATAGAGTAATGGATTTTTAATCCCCGTTGAGATAGTTAAATTTAAAGAGTTAAATTTAATGAACAAAGAAGTTGGACTTCTTATTTAAGAGTAGAGGAGTAAGATTTCCTAAAATGACATAGGGATGGGCATTTTTGGAAATCACTGAATTCGGATTCAGAAAATTTATCTTGACTTTAGAAGATGCAGAAATGGTTTCTGTGAACATTGGTAAAATCGGTTTATCAATTAGAGTCACGATGAATTTTATATTAATTTCTGAACATGCGGGCTTTGCTTGTCAGGCTTGAACTTATGACTAATGGGCCCTAAGCTGTTAGCGGCCTACATTATAAATAAGTTATTGCAGTACAGAAATTACACAACACAGGTCACAATTTTCGAAAAACCCTAGTTTTCTCTCAAATAGTGGCCGCCCCCCTCCCCTCTGCTCGGGAAAAATCCAGTCTGTGAATTTTTGAATTACAGTCTGGTTTAACGGATCAAATTCGTTAATTCTCTTCGTAGAAACTTCTGATAGATTTTTTAGTACAATCTATCAGAGGGATTAAATCTCTGTTCGTGGACCTGATTGAAGAACAGTTCGTCCATCAGTTCCTGTGAGATACAACAAGAGCAGAGCAATCTGTTGGTGTCCATAATCTCGATTCGAGATTGGAGGTAAAAATTTAGAATTGTTATTTAATTTTTACACACACAATTTAATCGTAAAGTTTTGATACCCATTATGGAATCGTTCCATATATAAAATTTTTAAACTTCCGCTGCACCGGGTATCAATTCTGATTGATCTGATCGTCGTTCTCCAACACGAGTAATAAAAAAATGAAATTAATGAAAAAGGGGTGCAATACGAGAACTTCCTAGGAGGTCACCCATCCTAGTACTGCTCTCGCCCAAGCACGCTTAACTTCGGAGTTCTGATGGGATCCGGTGCATTAGTGCTGGTATGCTCGCACCCAACTGAGAATGAATTCTTTGTTGTTTTGTCTCTAGAATTGCGGATCGGAGGAATGGGCGCTGCACTTTTAAACGGACATAACTTTTGATAGACTGGGAGTTACGGGAGCTTCATCCAGCTCACGCGAAGCTCATCTCGATACCTACAGTGCGCATCTTGGTCTAAGAGATGGAGACGTACAAATTCAAACCCGAAGATGGTCTTTCAGGTTGTTTTTCCCGTACGGCGCGCTGGGACACACCGAAGCGGCCCGTGTCACCCAGATCGCACGTCCACGTCATGTGATTATGTCTATTGCATCTTTTCTATCCGAGGATTGAACTGTAAGAGTCAGGAATAGGATGGCAAGAAATCGAAGGAACAAGAAGTACGAGTAATAAAAAAATAAATTAATAAAAAAAGGGTGCAACACGAGAAATTCCCAGGGGTCACCCATTCTAGTGCTGCTCTCGCCCAAGCACGCTTAACTTCGGAGTTTTGAAGGGATCCGGTGCATTAGTGCTGGTATGATCATACCCAACAGTGAATGAATTCTTTATTGTTTTGTCTCTCGAATTGCGGATCGGTGGAACAGGCGCTGCACTTTCAAACGAACATAACTTTCGATCGGCTTAGAGTTACGAAAGCTTCAACCTGCTCACGCAAAGCTCGTCTCGATACCTATAGTGCGCATCTCGGTTTAAGAGACGGATACGCACAAATTCCAACCCGGAGATGGTCTTTTGGGTCACTTTTCCCATAGGGCGCGCTGGGATCCACCAAAACGGTTTGCGTCACCTAGTTCGCACGTCCACGTCGTGTGATTTAGTCTATTGCATCTTTTCTATCCGCGGATTGGACTGAAAGAGTCGGGAATAGGACGGCGAGGAATCGTAGGAACAAGAAGTCTGAGTAATAAAAAAATAAATTAATGAGAAAGGGGTGCAACACGAGGACTTTCCCAGGGGGTCACGCATCCTAGAAGTGCTCTCGCCCAAGCACGTTTAACTTCGGAGTTTTGATGAGAACCGATGCATTAGTGTTGTTATGATCGCACCGAACAGTGAATGAATTCATTATTGTTTTGTCTCTCGAATTGCGGATCGGAGGAACAGGTGCTGCACTTTCAAACGCAAAGCTCATCTCAATACCTACAACACGCATCTCAGTCTAAGAGACAGAGACGCTCAAATTCCAACTCGGAGATGGTCTTTCGGTTCGTTTTGGACTGAGATGCGTGTTGTAGGTATCGAGATGAGCTTTGCGTTTGAAAGTGCAGCACCTGTTCCTCCGAGGACTTCCAAGTGGGTAAATTATCCTAGTACTGCTCTCGCCCAAGCACGCTTAACTTCGGAGTTCTGATGGGATCCGGTGCATTAGTGCTGGTATGATTGCACCCAATAGTGAATGAATTCCTTATTGTTTTGTCTCTCGAATTGCGGATCGGAGGAACAGGTGCTGCACTTTCAAACGGACATAACTTTCGATCGGCTGAGAGTTACGGGAGCTTCAGCTTGCTCACGCGAAGCTCGTCTCGATACCTACAACACGCATCTCAGTTTAAGAGATTCAGACGCTCAAATTCCAACCCAAAGATGGTCTTTCGGGTCATTTTTCCCATAGGGCGCGCTGGGACCCACCAAAGCGGCCTGCGTCACCCAGATCGCACGTCCACGTCATGTGATTAAGTCTATTGCATCTTTTCTATCCGAGGATTGGACTGTAAGAGTCATGAATATGACGGCGAGGAATCGGAGGAACAAGAAGTACGAGTAATAAAAAAAGAAATTAATGAAAAATCGGTGCAACACGAGGACTTCCCAGGGGGTCACCAATCCTAGTACTGCTCTCGCCCAAGCACGCTTAACATCGGAGTTCTGATGGGATCCGGTTCATTAGTACTGGTATGATCGCACCCAACAGTGAATGAATTATTTATTGATTTGTCTCTCAAAGTGCGGATCGGAGGAACAGGCGCTGCACTTTCAAACGGACATATCTTTCGATCGGCTGAGAGTTACGGGAGCTTCAGCTTGCTCATGCGAAGCTCGTCTCGATACCTACAGCGCGCATCTTGGTTTAAGAGATGGAGATGCTCAAATTCAACCCGAAGATGGTCTTTTGGGTCGTTTTTCATGTATTGCACGTTGGGACCCACCAAAGCTGGCCGCGTTACCCAGATCGCAGGTACACGTCTTGTGATTCAGTCTATTGCATCTTTTTTATCCGCTGATTGGACTGAAAGAGTCGAGAATAGGACGGCGAGGATTCGAAGGAACAAAAATTATGAGTAATAAAAAAAATAAATTAATGAAAAAGAGGTTCAACACGAGGACTTCCCAGGGGCTCACCCATCCTAGTACTGCTATCGCTAATGCACTCTTAACTTCAGAGTTCTGATGGGATCCGGTGCATTAGTGCTGGTATGATCACACCCAACAGTGAATGAATTCTTTGTTGTTTTGTCTCTTGAATTGCGGATCGGAGGAATAGGCGCTGCACTTTCAAACGGACATAACTTTTGACCGGCTGAGAGTTACGGGAGCTTCAGCCTGCTCACACGAAGCTCATCTCGATACCTACAACAAGCATCTCGGTCTAAGAGTCGGAGACGCACAAATTCCAACCAGGAGATGGTCTTTTGAGTCGTTTTTCCTGTAGGGCATGCTGCGACCCACCGAAGCGGCCCGCGTCACCCAGATCGCACGTCCATATCAAGTGATTCAGTCTGTTGCATCTTTTCTATCCGAGGATTGGACTGTAAGAGTCGGGAATAGGATGGCGAAGAATCCGAGGAACAAGAAGTACGAGTAATAAAAAAGAAATTAATGAAAAAGAGGTGCAACACGAGGACTTCCCAGGAGGTCACCAATCCTAGTTCTGCTCTTGCCCAAGAACACTTAACTTCAGAGTTCTGATGGGATCTGGTGCATAAGTGCTGTTATGATCGCACCCAACAGTGAATGAATTCTTTATTGTTTTGTCTCTCGAATTGTGGATCGAAGGAACAGGAGATGCACTTTACAACGGACATAACTTTTGATCGGCTGAGAGTTACGGGAGCTTCAGCCTGCTCACGCGAAGATCGTCTTGATACCTACAGCGCGCATCTTGGTCTAAGAGACGAAGACGCTCAAATTCCAACCCAAAGATGGTCTTTCGGGTCGTTTTTCCCGTAGCGCGTGCTGGGACCCATCAAACGGCCCGCGTCACCCAGATCGCACGTCCACGTTGTGTGATTAAGTCTATTGCATCTTTTCTATCAGAGGATTGGACAGTAAGAGTCGGGAATAGGATGGCGAGGAATCGTAGGAACAAGAAGTACGAGTTATAAAAAAAATTAATGAAAAAGGGGTGCAAAACGAGGAATTCCCAGGGGGTCACCCATCCTAGTACTGCTCTGGCCCAAGCACACTTAACTTCAAAGTTATTATGGGATCCAATGCATTAGTGCTGGTATGATCGCACCCAACAGTCAATGAATTCTTTATTAATTTGTCTCTCGAATTGCGGATCGGGGGAACAGGAGATGCTCTTTCAAACGGACATAACTTTCGATCGGTTGAGAGTTACGCGAGCTTCAGCCTTCTCACGCGAAGCTCATCTCGATACCTACATCGCGCATCTCAGTTAAGAGTAGAAGACGCTCAAATTCCAACCCGAAGATGGTCTTTTGTGTCATTTTCCCATAGTGCACGCTGGGACACACCGAAGCGGCCCGTGTCACCCAGATCGCACGTCCACGTCATGTGATTATGTCTATTGCATCTTTTCTATCCGAGGATTGAACTGTAAGAGTCAGGAATAGGATGGCAAGAAATCGAAGGAACAAGAAGTACGAGTAATAAAAAAATAAATTAATAAAAAAAGGGTGCAACACGAGAAATTCCCAGGGGTCACCCATTCTAGTGCTGCTCTCGCCCAAGCACGCTTAACTTCGGAGTTTTGAAGGGATCCGGTGCATTAGTGCTGGTATGATCATACCCAACAGTGAATGAATTCTTTATTGTTTTGTCTCTCGAATTGCGGATCGGTGGAACAGGCGCTGCACTTTCAAACGAACATAACTTTCGATCGGCTTAGAGTTACGAAAGCTTCAGCCTGCTCACGTGAAGCTCGTCTCGATACCTATAGTGCGCTTCTCGGTCTAAGAGACGAAGACGCTCAAATTCCAACCCAAAGATGGCCTTTCGGGTCGTTTTTCCCGTAGGGCGCGCTGGGGCCAAACGAAGCGGGCCGCGTCACCCTGATCGCACTTCCACGTCGTGTGATTCAGTCTATTGCATCTTTTCTATCCGTGGATTGGACTGAAAGAGTCGGGAATAGGACGGCGAGGAATCGGAGAAACAAGAAGTACGAGTAATAAAAAAAGAAATTAATGAAAAAGGGGTGCAACACGAGGAATTTCCAGGGGGTCACCCATTCTAGTACTGCTCTCGCCCAAGCACGCTTAACTTTGAAGTTCTGATGGGATCCGGTGCATTAGTGCTGGTATGATCGCACCCAACAGTGAATGAATTCTTTGTTGTTTGGTCTCTCGAATTGTGGATCGGAGGAACAGGCTCTGCACTTTCAAACGGACATAACTTTCGATCGGGTAAAAGTTACGGGAGCTTCAGCCTGCTCACGCAAAGCTCGTCTCGATACCTACAGCAAGTATCTCGGTCTAAGAGACGGAGACGCTCAAAACTAATGAAGACCAAGTCATAACCTGACTGGTTTTACTGCATTCGTCGAATCACTAATCAAAACTAACCATCTAATGGTTCCGAAAGTTCTCGGTGCTCAACACCTCTGGTTAGGAAACACTTTTCCCAACACTGTGCCGACACAACAAAACTCAAATTTCTCCCCAAGCGAATCTAGTTGACACAAGGTCATACTACAACATAACTGCTTAACACGATTTTCAGAATGGTCATCCTTCCAATGCCTTACCAAAGCAAAAAGCTTCCCAAGCAATACGGGGAATTCAATACCATGTCCAGTGCAAATCACAGTTCACGTTTCTCAGTATAACTCAGCACTATGCCTTGATGAAAACTATCATCGATCACTAATAATGACACTAATTCATCTCCTAGCCATTGGCCTGCTAAATCACGTATACATTGCAATAGAAGTTATTACACCTCTAATGATCTACATCACCTCACCCATAGGTTATTCACCCATGAATCCCAATCGTTGGACATCCTCCTGATAGTCATACATACCCGCAACCACTGTACACACATCAAGACTAAGGCAAGCTCCCACCAATATGCTCGACTGGGACATTCCACAGTGCACAGACATATGGAAACGCTTCCTATTTTGTCTGGAAACTCGATAGTAATTTCACTTAGTATTTCTCATCATGGAATTTCTGATGATACCATCATAGCTTGTCCCAACCTCACAAGGTCGAATCATAAAGATCCTGGAAACTAAATTCCAACGGATTCTCAATAGTCAAACCGCTCCCTTGCTGAACGCATCAGTCTCAGCACTGAACGAACTAATTCGTCGATTTCTTAGTCGATCCTGGAAAACACTTGTGCTCGAAGTAACTTGCCACCCGACGCACATCCAGATATCGATCATTGCTAACGCGCAATATTATTGACAAAACAATCCGCATAGATGTGACTCACTCACTTGAAAGAACAATTTCAATCCGTCACGATCTTGCGAAATCTTCGATCCCAAAGGCAAACCTCGTTGGCTACTAAGTCGACCCTTGACTATCTCAGTCACACATCGCACATCACTTGCTGAAAATTAATGACACCCCCTGCCGGACCTCGAGAACTAGATCCCGGTTAATGTCACATCCCACAATCAAACAATTGATGTCCATAGAAGCATCCAATCCTTGTTGGATCCTAAACCCAATGGCATACTTAAGACATCATGACAAGAAAGCTATCCAGGGAGTTACCAATTCCTTCGCTTGTCTCCACCGTCAAATTATCACCTAACTTGACCATACAAGTCAATTCAATCTTTCGATAGATTCGTCTCTGGCAAACCTAGAGATTCTAAATCATCAAAATTGTCAAATGCTCTGAGACTGTACCAAGTACTCATCTCCTAAGCACTAAGCGGCAAAACACTACCCCATGTATTCTTCGATTGCTCTATCAAAATCATCACTGATTGGATTTACCCTATCAATATCGTCGAACTACTGATGTTCGCGCTCATTTGATCAGACAACCACTGATCATCTAAACCTACGTGGCTCAATCAATAACCATGACTCAGATGACACGAATAATTATTTCCAAACACTTGGAATACCAAAATCGTTTTGGTTTCAACACACTCATGATTGATAACCAGTAAATATCTATTAGTAGTCTATCGACACAATCTCGTGCCTCACTACTGACAGCTACCTCGTATGTTGAACTTAATCAACCTAATTCTGAAAGAGTTAGCCAATTGACACTAGTAGTCATTAGCACAGATTCCGTGCCACCTTAGCACTACTAATCGTTGTCTTGTTCAACCAAGGCAAACATCAAGATAAAATAAGCACATTCCATCCCATGGAAAATCCTACGCTCAATCTCTGAAAATATCAGACAGTACTTAGCGCAAACACTGCACTAACTATCCTTGCTTCGTTCATCCAGGATGAATATCACGATTCGTCAAATTCAGAATCATAACTAACGAATCTCCAAGATTCTTACAATCTTCGAACACTCTCCTGATTATATCCCTCGCTAAGATTGTGCAACAATTTAAGACTAAGGTAGCTTACCATGTTAACCCACCTGGACAACCACCAAGGCTTCACGGGTATAGGCCACGCTTCCCTCATATCTCAGATAGCTCTGTACAATCCTTAGCGTCTGAAATAATCTATCACAGATTAAGTCAATCATCATGGAGTAGTCCTTGTATTCGAGTCTAAGTCTTAAAACAACATTCCATCCAGTATCTTGGATAATTCCTATCACAAGGAAATTCTAACCACAACTCTGATGACAACCCCTAGTCATCGCTGGTAGAAATCCGTCCACCTACTAAATCCATACGTCTAGCAGTAACTCAAAGGTTAAAACCTATCTGCTCAGAGTACACACTTGTCAAGAAATCCCTCCATGACTGGTTCCTACAGCAGAATACTCAAACTATATCTCTGGCACACCAGACGATATCGAACCATCGATATCAAACTTGATATCTTAATCCAAGGTCATACCCTGTCGTGACTGCTACCAAATTCCTAGACTGAGTAGCCTTCCCACCGCCAATCCTGAAGCACAAAGGCTCCCAGGTACCCTTTGAAGTACAGGGACTCCCAAAGTAACACTGGCATAGGGTCGCGCTCCATAACGTCTAGTCATGGTCAAAGTCCACAACTCTCGGCATATACTGGACCTGGTATCCCGATGAAAACCCATCATCACAAATCTCAACCTAACAAAGGTCAGACAACCTGTTCTAAGGAAACAACCTAGAACAAAGTTCAACGTTTTAAACCAAACAATACCCTTAATGCCTCTAGATGAGTCCACTCATCGCTGGCACTAACATAGTCCACTGACTAACTAGGTCAATCCTAGGAAAACACCTAGACTAACCACAAGTCAAACAGTCACAGTCGGCCCACTCAAATCCCATGAGCTACAGCAGTTGAACGCTAATCAACTAAACCCAATCCAAACTTCCGCACAATCATGCAATCATCCACAAATTACTGGATAAATAAAACATGTATCACTTATTTCAAGTTATGTACAATTTTCTTTATTACAATCTTATGTAATACATACAGTATTCAAAATACAATGAAATGTACAATCGAACTTGAAATGATACAACTAAAGTATGATGATTCACTACAACTGAAATATTGTTTACAACTACATCAATACAGTATTTAAATCATCGTACTAGTCTTCGTTTCCTGATCATGAAGCTTCTAATCGATACACACATCGATACAAGCATACTCCCGACCAAGTTTCTCTACATGTCCTCCTATGAAGAACTCTGGAGAAATGGCTCGTGATAGCTAACCAGCTATGCTCTGCGTCAGTGCATGTCAGTCGACCCCTTCTTCTCATGATCTACAATCAGCATTCTTCTTGTATTCATATCATGATTTTGAACATGAAGTTTCCCGTGTGCCTACCGAACGCATCGGTACAAGCATACCGGCAAAACTATGTTCTGCATAAGTTTAATGACCTTACGCTTGAAACCTGTCGTGCCTTAGGAACTCGAGGCATTCCTTGGTAAAGGTCTATCTGACAATCTATCCAACTACTAGTGGAGAATCTTCAGAGTAGTGTCATCATGGTACGGACGATACAGATGCAAACATCAAGTGTGTCCCATCCAATCCTCTTCCACTGCCTCTGGAATCCGGTACTCTATCCAAAACTAGGATCCACCTGAGTAGAAATCTTGAAAACTCGGACACGATCAATCACTCCTGTCCGCACTTGCTGGTATCCCATAAGCCAAATCTTCAAAAATCCTGCCGATTATGATAGTCTCTGGGCAAAATAATTGCCGCATCATCACCTCTTCCAAGGTCTCATCAATCCTATAAGGATAACCCAAAGTCTCATTACTATATCCCAAGTCTCTTGCATGCATGCGCTCTGATACAAAAAAGTGTAGCGACCCTACCCGGATCCGCTACCTAATCAGAGTTAAGAGCATAATTAAACATGCATTAAATAAATCGCTGCGGAAGACTTAAATAAAAATAGACTAGCAGAATACAACCGGTTAAACCAATTTGATTTATACAACCAAATTGAATAAATAGCCTAAAGGCAAAACCTACAGCTAATCATGTTGACTTCACTGGTCACTGGCTACTCCAAGCTCCTGGTGCTCAATCCTGCACCTACACTTGCCCCGTCGAATGGGGTGTCCAAATACAGAGAAAAGACTGGACGTGAGCTCTAAGCTCAATACGAAAGCACTGGGTAAAACATACAAATATGATGCATGCAAATGATAGGGTATCCATATATGGGATAACTGTATACAAATTCTCAGTAAAGGTGCCTAGGACATGAGTGGTACAACCCGGGGAGCAAACCCTATGTACACTGCTCATTCCTATAGGACGTGGACTGTGTCCCCAGATGCTAATCACCCATGACCCGTCAGTCACTAGGCACTAGACATCACCCGTCCAGACAGGGCTGAGCGGCCCTACATGGCTCATCTCACAAGATGGACAGGAACAATATGATATGCACATGCTGCATAATAATATGACACAAAAATGCAACATATAAGCATGCAAAACCCGCTGGCTGTCTCAGTCTGTACTTACGTACCTTTCTACAGGCAGTTCCTAGCAGTCCCGCTCTAGGTTCCAAGACTATATCAGCTCTACAATGCAAATACCCATGCATCAATAATTAAGCTCTAAAAGCCTTAATTAAGCTATTGCATACTCCTAAAAAATTTAAGGAGACCATGGCTATACCTGCGTCCGTCGTCAGCCCGCTGATGGCAATTGCCTCAAAACTTAGGCACATCTTCGCCTCGACGTCGGGATCGCTATGCCACTTCCGGATTCCCAATAGGATTCCTAGAACTCCATAGATCTGAGTTAGAAGGCCAAGGAATAGAGAGAGGAAAAGGAGAGGTGCGAGTTGAAAATGAAATTTTGGACCTCTATTTATAGGCGAAGTTCGGGCCGTCCAAACTCGACTTCGGATCCTTCGAACTGGTTCGGATCCCCCGTTCCTAACTTCGGAGCCTCCGTTCCTGTTTGGAGCCTCCGATCCTTACTTCGGATTCTCCGAAGTCCCATCAATGATGTCACCCATGACGCATTATCTTCGGAGCCTCCGATCCGAGTTCGGATCCTCCGATCTTTGGTTCGGATCCTCGGATCCAGTTCGGAGCCTCCTAACCCGGTTCAGAGCCTCCGAACCATCCGAACCCTCGGAACCTTCTCGACCATTTTTGAGTGTCTTGAATCCATTTATGGACACCGTTAACCCATTTGGAATTTCCTTAATCATGTTTTACTTAATCTAAACATGATTACATGATTAATTATTCATTAATCATTAATTCTGGATACGGGTCACTACATCACGAGAAGTTCATCTCGATACCTACAGTGCGTATCTCGGTCCAAGAGATGGAGACGCTCAAATTCCAAATCGAAGATGGTCTTTCGGGTCATTTTTCCCCAAGGGCACGTTGGGACCCACCAAAGAGGCCACGTCACCCAGATCGCACGTCCACTTTGTGTGATTCAGTCTATTGCATCTTTTCTATCCGTGGATTAGACTGAAATAGTCGGGAATAGGACGGCGAGTAATCGGAGGAACAAGAAGTACGAGTAATAAAAAAAGAAATTAATTAAAAAAGGGTGCAACACGAGGACTTCCCAGGGGGTCACCCATCCTAGTACTGCTTGTTGGAGAACGTGGCGATCAGATCAATTAGGATTGATACCCGGTGCAGCGGAAGTTTAAAAATTTTATATGGAACGATTCCATAATGGGTATCAAACTTACGATTAAATTGTGTATGTAAAAATTAAATAACGATTATAAAATTTTTACCTTTAATCTCGAATCGAGATTTTGGACACCAACAGATTTCTCTGCTCTTGTTGTATATCCCTGGAACTGATGGACGAACTGTTCTTCAATCAGGTCCACGAACGGATAATTAATCCCTCTGATAGATTGCACTAGAAAATCTATCAGAAGTTTCTACGAAGAGAATTAACGAATTTGATCCGTTAAACCAGACTGTAATTCAAAATCACAGGCTGGATTTTACCGAGTAGAGAGGGAGGGGGGGCGGCCACTATTGATAGAAAATACTTAGGTTTTCGAAAATTGTGACCTGTTGTGTGTAATTTCTGTACTGCAATAACTTATTTATAATGTAGGTCACTAACAGCTTAGGGCCCATTAGTCATAAGTTCAAGCCCGACAAGCAAAGCCCGCATGTTCAGAAATTAATATAAAATTCATCGTGACTCCGATTGATAAACTGATTTCACCAATGTGCACAGAAACCATTTCTGCACCTTTTAAAGTCAAGATAAATTTTTCTGAATCCGAATTCAGTGATTTCCAAAAATTCCCATCCCTATCTCATTTTAGGAAATCTTACTCCTCTACTCATATTTAAGAAGTCCAACTTCTTTGTTCATTAAATTTAACTCTTTAAATTTAACAATCTCAACGGGGATTAAAAATCCATTACACTGTGTGACCCTCAATGGTTCAGGGATACAGCTAGCCGTGGGCTCACAACTCCTTGTGACTCGGAACAACAATTTCCGACTTGCCCATCGAATCATGGTAAGAGCGTCTAGCAACATCGCCCCATGATTCCCTAGGTATCACTGATAGTGCCTACAAGAACCAATAGATTTTGGTTAGCGTACAGTACGGTCCCTTCATCCATATATCCCGATCG
Organism: Henckelia pumila; assembly: GCF_033568475.1. NCBI lineage: Eukaryota > Viridiplantae > Streptophyta > Magnoliopsida > Lamiales > Gesneriaceae > Henckelia > Henckelia pumila. The sequence continues at coordinate 61,626,738 of NC_133123.1, forward strand.
AATCAACAACCATTGGTATATCGAGAGTCGCTCGAGATTCGATAACTATGCAATACATCTTGAAGATCAAACAGTGACATCGCATGTGCTACTAAGAAACCATTTCTTAAATCACATCATGTACTCTGGCCAGAGATTCGTCACACTAATATCTCCTCAGATCGCATAGGATATCCACACTCGCAAGTATGTGGTGAATCCTTGACAACAAAGCATCGACTCCTATATGTGTTGTAACTGTACCCAATCCCGACACCTGATGACCCCAATAGAGTCGATAAACGAGTCAAAGCACAGTACTAGCATATAGAGTCTCAATGATGTTTCAAGTAGTAAGGACTAATGGTGTACAACCAAAACCGCGGACTATATCCACTCGATAAGTGATAACCACTTGGAAAGTCCGGATAGGGTAGTTCGATCATTCATCATATGAATATCCATTTGCATGCTTCGAACATCTCTATGTTCCTTACCAATGAAACGTGGTACTCCGCATCACAAATGCTAGCCTCAAACTCGAGCGATCCTTATCCTTATTATCGGACGACTCAATCGACTAGGAACAGTTTAGAATATACAGTGACTATAAGATGTGTTTCATGATAGACATCTCCATGTTCTACCACATCTTACATACACTATAGCATATTCAAGGTCTTTATCAAAACAACAATAGTATATCACAATATAACAATATGAAGAAAGATAAAGTCATTGCCATTAATAAAAGTGTAAATAATATTAAACAAAAGATTGTTTATACAAAGAGTCATCAAAGGCCTTAGCCACAAGTTGGCTCACCGGGCACCCACTCTTTCAATCTCCCACTTTCCCTAAAGCCAACTAGTCATACTACGTAGACCCATTGCTTCGCGATGTTTGTCAAATAATGGTCCTGGAAAGGGCTTAGTAAGTGGATCAGCGATATTGTCTGCAGAGGCCACTCTTTCGACAGTGATGTCTCCTCTTTCCACAATCTCCCGGATGATGTGGTATTTCCTCAGTACGTGTTTGGATCTTTGATGAGACCTTGGTTCCTTTGCCTGAGCAACGGCACCCGTGTTGTCACAGTACACCGAGACTGGACCAACAACTTCAGGAATGACGCCCAACTCTTGGACGAAATTCCTCATCCAAACGGCCTCTTTAGCAGCAGCTGATGCTGCAATGTATTCTGCCTCAGTGGTGGAATCCGCTGTGGTGTCCTGCTTGGAACTCTTCCAAGAGACAGCACCGCCATTGAGCATGAACACAAATCCAGAGGTTGACTTCGAGTCATCCACGTCACTTTGGAAGCTAGAGTCGGTATAGCCTTCCAATTTTAGTTCTCTTCCTCCATATACCATGAACATATTCTTAGTCCTTCGTAAGTACTTAAGAATGTCCTTCACGGCTTTCCAATGCATTTGACCGGGATTAGCTTGATATCTGCTCATGACACTCAGAGCAAATGCTACATCCGGTCTGGTAGATATCATCCCATACATGATACTACCTATGGCTGACGCATATGGTACATGTGTCATTTTCTCTATCTCTTCATCTGTCTTGGGACACATAGACTTGGATAGAGAAACTCCATGACACATGGGTTGATGTCCTTTCTTGGACCCATCCATTGAAAACCGTTTCAATATGGTGTCGATGTAGGTTGTTTGAGTAAGTCCTATCATTCTCTTAGATCTATCTCTATAGATCTGTATCCCTAGAATATAGGATGCCTCACCCAAATCCTTCATCGAGAATCTACCTGATAACCATATCTTTGTTGACTGCAACATCCCTACGTCATTCCCAATGAGTAGGATGTCATCAACATAAAGTACTAAGAATGTCACAGCATCCTTAACTACTTTCTTGTACACGCATGGTTCCTCCGGATTCTTGATGAAACCAAAATCTTTTATTGTTTCATCAAATTTCTGGTTCCAACTTCTTGATGCTTGTTTTAGACCATAAATTGATCTCTGAAGCTTGCATACCTTATGCTCGCTTCCCATGGATGTGTACCCCTCAGGCTGCTTCATATAGATTTCTTCCTTAATGTCTCCATTAAGAAAAGCAGTCTTCACATCCATTTGCCATATCTCATAGTCATACCAAGCAGCTATGGCAATAAGGATTCTTATGGACTTGAACATTGCAACTGGTGAAAAGGTTTCATCATAGTCAACTCCTTGTCTTTGAGTATAACCTTTCGCCACCAATCGCGCCTTGTAGGTCAATACCTTACCATCAGGCCCAAGCTTTCTCTTGTAGATCCATTTACACCCTATTGGAACAATTTCATCGGGAGGATCTACTAAAGACCAAACTTGGTTTGTATGCATCGAATCTATTTCCGATTGCATAGCTTCAAGCCATAAATTTGAATCCGCATCAGAAATTGCTTCCTTGAAGTTTCTTGGATCACATCCAACATCGGGTTCATCTTGATCCCCTTCAAGAAGAAGACCATATCGAATAGGAGGTCTAGAAGTCCTCTCGGATCTTCTAGGTATAGGCGTGTCCAGCAATGGTTCCTGAGGTGTAGGATCGTTATTTTGTATTTCGGGTTCTTCTCGAATTTCTTCGAGTTCCATCATCTCGCCTTTCTTATCCAATAAGAACTCCTTCTCCAAGAAGGTGGCATTCCTTGAAACAAACACCTTTGTTTCAGCAGGATAATAGAAATAATATCCGATTGAATTCTTCGGATACCCTACAAAATAACATAAGCTGGATCGACTATCCAACTTATCTCCCACTGTCCGCTTCACGTAAGCAGGACATCCCCAAATCCTCAAGTACGAGTACTTAGGAGCTTTGCCATTCCATAACTCGTATGGTGTTTTGTCCACTGCTTTAGTGTGGACGTTGTTCAACAACAATACCGCTGTTTCAAGCGCATAGCCCCAAAACGAAGGTGGAAGCTCAGTGAAGCTCATCATTGATCGAACCATGTCCAACAAAGTTCGATTACGACGCTCCGATACACCATTAAGCTGTGGTGTCATAGGAGGAGTCCACTGAGAGAGAATCTCATTCTCTTTTAGATAGTCCAAAAACTCGGTACTTAAGTATTCTCCACCTCGATCCGATCGAAGTGCTTTAATACTTTTACCTAGCTTGTTTTCTACTTCAGCCTTGAATTCTTTGAACTTTTCAAATGCTTTAGACTTATATTTCATTAAATATAAATACCCATACCTCGAATAATCATCAGTAAAGGTAATGAAGTAGGTGTGGCCATATTGAGTACCAACTCTAAATGGACCACAAACATCTGTATGGATCAAATCCAACAGATTTTGACTATGCTCAGGTTTCCCCTTAAAAGGAGATTTAGTCATTTTTCCTTTCAGGCAGGATTCACAAGTAGGTAGAGAGTTAATATCAGACATATCAAACATGCCCTCTCCCACTAGCTTGTTCATCCTCCTTGAGGAAATATGACCTAGCCTAGCATGCCAAAGGTTTGCCGGGTTTTGGCTATCGATTTTCCTTTTGTTTGTTGTTGCCGGTTTATCAAAATAATTTATTGGAACGTCTTTTAGTTTTAAGTTGTATAGATCGTTTTCAAGTTGTCCATTTCCAATTAAACATTCATTCTTGTAAATATTGCAAATCCCATTCACAAAATTGCAAGAATAACCATCTCTATCAAGCATAGAAACAGAAATAATGTTTTTAATCAAATCCGGAACAAATAAAACATCTCTTAAAAGTAACTTAAAACCGTTCTGCAAAATTAAATAAACATCTCCCACGGCTTTAGCTTCAACTCTGGAACCATTTCCGAGCCTCAACTGGGTCTCACCCATTCTAAGCCTGCGACTTCTTGTCATCACCTGCAAATCATTGCAAATGTGAGATCCACATCCGGTATCCAATACCCAAGAAGTAGTATTAAGTGAAACATTTATTTCAATATAGAACATACCCTTCGCAGTTCGCAACTGCTCTAGATATTCCTTGCAGTTACGCTTCCAATGACCGGGCTTCTTGCAGTAATGGCAAACATCCTTGGATTTTTCCATGTTTGAAGCCTTTGTCTTGTACTTCTTCTCGGGTCCGATTTTCTTGGGTGGGGCAGAACGTTTCTTGCCCTTTGTACTTGGCCCCTTCTTAGCAGAAGAAGAGGAGCCCACCAAGAAAGCCGGTTTATCCTTCTTTAATGTGGATTCATATGTCACAAGCATATTGACCATCTCTTCAAGGGAGGCCTCTATCTTGTTCATATTGAAATTTACCACAAATCCGTCAAACGAAGAAGGAAGAGACAGAAGTAGTAAGTCCACGTTGAGTTCATGCTCCAACACCAAATCAAGGGTTACCAACTTCTGTATGAGCCAAATCACTCGTACCCCATGATCACGGACCAAAGTCCCTTCACGCATGCGACACGTCATTAGCTCCTTTACAGTAGAGAACCTTTCAGCCCTCGATTGAGCCCCAAAAAGTTCCTTGAGTTGAACGTGAATGTCAGCAGCATTCACGGTGTCCTCAAATCGCCTCTGGAGTTCATCAGACATCGAGGCTTGCATATAGCATTTGGTCTTGATATCATGGTCCCACCATGTATCAAGTTTGGCTAACTCTTCCGGACTTACGTCAGCTGGTGCTTCCTTCGGAGGAGATTTTTCTAACACGTAGAGCATCTTTTCCGAAGTCAAGACAATCTTCAACTTACGGAACCATTCCGTATAGTTTGCGCCAGTCAACTTATTTTGTTCGAGGATCGAGAAAAGTGGATTACGCGAATTCATCTTATGAAATACTGAAAAGAAACAGACAAATATCAGTGATTGTTTAAGCAATTTACTAAGACATAAAATAGGCGAAATTTATTTTATGAATCTCACTCCCATTATTTTAACGATTTCACTACCCTCTAGTGAAAACGGGAAACTGTTTTCCTTAGTGAGAACATGGAGTCCAATTGACAAACTTATGGTCCCGAATAATATCAGCCAACCATAATTTTCAAAAGGTAGAGCCCAATTGCTTCCAAAGAAACCTCCACGTTTTTACCTCATGTCCAATAAAGGCCCAATAATATGACGCCGTTTATTGTGACATGTCAAGATGACCCATCAATATTAAGTTATGATAGACGGTCGCCATGTGGATCCCCCAATAATATGAGCCGATCCCATGGGAGTTCCACCCAACTTACAACATGTGTCGATCCAATGTACAGCTTTTCGACGAACGGGCCCCCCAATAATATGAGCCGGACCGTATCCGCGGGTAGTATCTCATACACTGATCGTTGATGGAAGGTAGGAACATTTAAACAAATTTAAATTTCCTTTATTTATCTTGATATCAATTTTAAATCATATTTAAAATGAGGGATTTTTAATTATGAAAATTTGTCTCATCATTTTTAAAGTTTTGTATGCTTGTCGGATTCACACAATTTTGTCTAAAACATGCATACAACTATAATATCACATATTATATAGGATGATCGATTCCATTTCTAATCGACCCGTGGTTGCCAATCACGAGTCTTAGTCCAATCCTAGGTAATATGCAGTATGCAATGCAATCCTATTACATTTGCTTCCAATTTACATTTCTTCTGTCTTTATTGTCTGCTGGGCCCACCTCCATCTTCAAATCTTGATCTCCCACTAAATCTAATGTATTTACAATAAATAACAATGACAAGTAGGGGATACATTTTAAGGGGTGGGAACGGGCCATAAACCAAGCCCACTTTTATTATATATGACATTCATATTGGGCCATAAACCAGGCCCATTAATAAATCCAACAACAATAAAAACAAATGTAAATTCCTAACATACACCTACAAAATTGGTCATGACAATCGATCATCCTTATCCAACAACATTTAATTCAAAATTAATTTATTGGATAACATGCAATGGCAATTTAAATTTAAAAAGATAAAATCATATTTCAAACATAAAATCTTATTTTATATACAAAATCATATTTTATCTTTTTATCAAATAAAATCATATTTTATCTATAAAATCCAATTTTATACATAAAATCATATTTTACTCAATATATCCATAAGATCATATCTTATCATCAATTGTACCAAAAATAATTAATTTCAAAATTCAATTTAACGTATAAAATATTTAAATTTTCCAAAAATTCAAATTTATCCAAAAATCAATTTTAAAATTTTCGGACTCGAACAATTCGATCCGACGCCTCGTGGACCAATCAAAACAATTTTCGATCGGACCAAAAATAGAATTTTAACATATTAAAATTTAATTTAAAAATTAAAAAATAATTTTTCCCGCGGGCCGCCCGGGATATTCCCGGGCTGCCCGCGCCCCGTAGGGCTCGGGCCAGGCAGCTCGGCTGCCCCTAGGGCAGCGACGATCGCTGCCCTGGGCAGCGATCACATCGCTGCCCATGGGCAGCGCCGAGCGCTGCCCTGCGCAGCGCCCAGCGCTGCGCCGGGCAGTGCCGTGCGCTTCCCTGGGCAGCGCCGTGCGCTGCACGGGGCAGCGACGATCGCTGCCCGGGTTTTTGCCCGAAAAAAATATTTTATTTTTAAATATTTATTTTGTTTCAAAAACCGAGGCTTAAAAAATTTTTGTACAATCGATTAATTTAATCGCTTGATCTGAGCAACCTGGCTCTGATACCACTGTTGGAGAACGCGGCGATCAGATCAATTAGGATTGATACCCGATGCAGCGGAAGTTTAAAAATTTTATATGGAACGATTCCATAATGGGTTTCAACCATACGATTAAATTGTGTGTGTAAAAATTAAATAACGATTATAAAATTTTTACCTTTAATCTCGAATCGAGATTCTGGACACCAACAGATTTCTCTGCTCTTGTTGTATATCCCTGGAACTGATGGACGAACTGTTCTTCAATCAGGTCCACGAACGGATAATTAATCCCTCTGATAGATTGCACTAGAAAATCTATCAGAAGTTTCTACGAAGAGAATTAACGAATTTGATCCGTTAAACCAGACTGTAATTCAAAATCACAGGCTGGATTTTACCGAGTAGAGAGGGAGGGGGGGCGGCCACTATTGATAGAAAATACTTAGGTTTTCGAAAATTGTGACCTGTTGTGTGTAATTTCTGTACTGCAATAACTTATTTATAATGTAGGCCACTAACAGCTTAGGGCCCATTAGTCATAAGTTCAAGCCCGACAAGCAAAGCCCGCATGTTCAGAAATTAATATAAAATTCATCGTGACTCCGATTGATAAACTGATTTCACCAATGTGCACAGAAACCATTTCTGCACCTTTTAAAGTCAAGATAAATTTTTCTGAATCCGAATTCAGTGATTTCCAAAAATGCCCATCCCTATGTCATTTTAGGAAATCTTACTCCTCTACTCATATTTAAGAAGTCCAACTTCTTTGTTCATTAAATTTAACTCTTTAAATTTAACTATCTCAACGGGGATTAAAAATTCATTACACTGTGTGACCCTCAATGGTTCAGGGATACAGCTAGCCGTGGGCTCACAACTCCTTGTGACTCGGAACAACAATTTCCGACTTGCCCATCAAATCATGGTAAGAGCGTCTAGCAACATCGCCCCATGATTCCCTAGGTATCACTGATAGTGCCTACAAGAACCAATAGATTTTGGTTAGCATACAGTACGGTCCCTTCATCCATATATCCCGATCGAATCAACAATCATTGGTATATCGAGAGTCGCTCGAGATTCGATAACTATGCAATACATCTTGAAGATCAAATAGTGACATCGCATGTGCTACTAAGAAACTATTTCTTAAATCACATCATGTACTCTGGCCAGAGATTCGTCACACTAATATCTCCTCAGATCGCATAGGATATCCACACTCGCAAGTATGTGGTGAATCCTTGACAACAAAGCATCGACTCCTATATGTGTTGTAACTGTACCCAATCCCGACACCTGATGACCCCAATAGAGTCGGTAAACGAGTCAAAGCACAGTACTAGCATATAGAGTCTCAATGATGTTTCAAGTAGTAAGGACTAATGGTGTACAACCAAAACCGCGGACTATATCCACTCGATAAGTGATAACCACTTGGAAAGTCCGGATAGGGTAGTTCGATCATTCATCATATGAATATCCATTTGCATGCTTCGAACATCTCTATGTTTCTTACCAATGAAACGTGGTACTCCGCATCGCAAATGCTAGTCTCAAACTCGAGCGATCCTTATCCTTATTATCGGACGGCTCAATCGACTAGGAACAGTTTAGAATATACAGTGACTATAAGATGTGTTTCATGATAGACATCTCCATGTTCTACCACATCTTACATACACTATAGCATATTCAAGGTCTTTATCAAAACAACAATAGTATATCACAATATAACAATATGAAGAAAGATAAAGTCATTGCCATTAATAAAAGTGTAAATAATATTAAACAAAATATTGTTTATACAAAGAGTCATCAAAGCCCTTAGCCACAAGTTGGCTCACCGGGCACCCACTCTTTCACTGCTCTCGCCCAATCACACTTAACTTCGGAGTTTTGATGAGATCCAGTACATTAGTGCTAGTATGATCGCAAACAACAGTGAAGGAATTCCTTATTGCATCTTTTCTATCCGCGGATTGGACTTAAAGAGTCGAAAATAGGACGGCGAGGAATTGTAAAAACAAGATGTACGAGAAAGAAAAAAAGAAATTAATGAAAAAGGGATGCAACACGAGGACTTCCCTGGGGGTCACCCATCCTAGTACTGCTCTCGCCAAAGCACGCTTGACTTTGGAGTTCTGATGGGATCCGGTGCATTAGTGCTGGTATGATCACACTGAACAGTGAATGAATTCTTTATTGTTTTGTCTCTCGAATTGCGGATCAGAGGAACAGGAGCTGCAGTTTCAAACGGACATAACTTTTGATCTGCTAAGAGTTACGGGAGCTTCAGCCTGCTCACGCGAAGCTCTTCTCGATACCTACAGCGCATATCTTGGTCTTTGAGACGGAGAAGCTAGAATTCAAATCCGGAGATGGACTTTGGGGACATTTTTCCCGTAGGGCGCGCTGGGACCCACCGAAGTGGCCCGCGTCACCCAGATCGCACGTTCAGAGCGTGTGATTTATTCTATTGCATCTTTTCTATATATGGATTGGACTTAAAGAGTCGGAAATAGGACGGAGAGGAATCGGAAGAACAAGATGTACGAGTAAGAAAAAAGAAACTAATAAAAAAATGGGTGCAACACAAGGACTTCCCAGGGGGTCACCCATCCTAGTACTGCTCTTGCCCAAGCACGCATAACTTCGGAGTTCTGATGGGATCCGGTGCATTAGTGCTCGTCTGATCGCACCCAACAGTGAATGAATTCTTTATTTTTTTTGTCTCTCGAATTGCGGATCAGAGGAACAGGAGCTGCAGTTTCATAAGGACATAACTTTCGATCGGCTGAGAGTTACTGGAGCTTTAGCCTGCTCATGCGAAGCTCCACTCGATACCTATACTGTGTATCTCAGTTAAAGAGACAGAGACGCTCAAATTCCAAAACGGAGATGCTCTTTCGGGGCATTTTTCCCGTATGTTGCGTTGGGACCCACCGAAACGGCCCGCATCACCCAGATCTCACGTTCACATCTTATGATTCAGTCTATTGCATCTTTTCTATCCGCGGATTGGACTGAAAGAGTCGGAAATAGGATGGCGAGGAATCAAAAGAACAAGAAGTACGAGTAAGAAAAAAAGAAATTAATGAAAAAAAGAGTGCAACACGAGAACTTTCCAAGGGGTCACCCATCCTAGTACTGCTCTCGCCCAAGCACGCTAAACTTCAGAGTTCTGATGGGATCCGGTTCATTAGTGCTGGTATGATCGCACCCAACAGTGAATGAATTTTTTATTGTTTTGTCTCTCAAATTGCGGATCGGAGGAACAGGAGCTGCAGTTTCAAACGGACATAACTTTCGATCGGCTAAGAGTTACGGGAGCTTCAGCCTGCTCACGCGAAGCTCCTCTAGATACCTACAGCAAGTATCTCGGTCTAAGAGACGGAGACGCTCAACTTACAACCCGGAGATGGTCTTTCGGGGAGTTTTTCCCGTAGGGCGCGCTGGGACCCACCATAGCCGCCCGTGTCACCCAGATCGCACGTTCACGTCGTGTGATTAAGTCTATTGCATCTTTTCTATCCACGGATTGCACTGAAAGAGTCGGAAATAGGACGGTAAGGAATCGGAAAAACAAGAAGTACGAGTAAGAAAAAAAAAATTAATGAAAAATGGGTGCAACACGAAGACTTCCCAGGGGGTCACTCATCCTAGTATTGCTCTCGCCCAAGCACGCTTAAATTCGGAGTTCTGATGGGATCCGGTGCATTAGTGCTGATATGATCACACCCAATAGTGAATGAATTTTTTATTGTTTTGTCTCTCGAATTGCGGATCGGAGGAACAGGAGCTGCAGTTTCAAACGGACATAACTTTCGATCTGCTGAGAGTTACGGGAGTTTCAGCCTGCTCAGGCGAAGCTCTTCTCAATACCTACAGCGCGTATCTCGGTCTAAGAGACGGAGATGCTCAAATTCAAACCGGAGATGGTCTTTGGGGGCATTTTTCCCGTAGGGCACGCTGGGACCCACCAAAGTGGCCCGCGTCACCTTGATCGCACGTTCACGTCGTGTGATTCAGTCTATTGCATCTTTTCTATCCGCGGATTGGACTGAAAGAGTCGGAAATAGGACGGAGAGGAATCGGAAGAACAAGATGTACGAGTAAGAAAAAAAAAACTAATAAAAAAAGCGGTGCAACACGAGAACTTCCCAGGGTGTCACCCATCCTAGTACTGCTCTTGCCCAAGCACGCATAACTTCGGAGTTCTAATGCGACGGTGCATTAGTGCTGGTATGATCGCACCCAACAATGAATGAATTCTTTATTTTTTTGTCTCTCGAATTGCGGATCGGAGGAACAGGAGCTGCAGTTTCAAACGGACATAACTTTCGATCGGCTGAGAGTTACTGGAGCTTTAGCCTGCTCTGAAAGAGTGGGTGCCCGGTGAGCCAACTTGTGGCTAAGGGCTTTGATGACTCTTTGTATAAACAATCTTTTGTTTAATATAATTTACACTTTTATTAATGGCAATGACTTTATCATTCTTCATATTGTTATATTGTGATATACTATTGTTGTTTTGATAAAGACCTTGAATATACTATAGTGTATGTAAGATGTGGTAGAACATGGAGATGTCTATCATGAAACACATCTTATAGTCACTGTATATTCTAAACTGTTCCTAGTCGATTGAGCTGTCCGATAATAAGGATAAGGATCGCTCGAGTTTGAGACTAGCATTTGCGATGCAGAGTACCATGTTTCATTGGTAAGGAACATAGAGATGTTCGAAGCATGCAAATGGATATTCATACGATGAATGATCGAACTACCCTATCCGGACTTTCCAAGTGGTTATCACTTATCGAGTGGATAAAGTCCGCGGTTTTGGTTGTATACCATTAGTCCTTACTACTTGAAACATCATTGAGACTCTATATGCTAGTACTGTGCTTTGACTCGTTTACCGACTCTATTGGGGTCATCAGGTGTCGGGATTGGGTACAGTTACAACACATATAGGAGTCGATGCTTTGTTGTCAAGGATTCACCACATACTTGCGAGTGTGGATATCCTATGCGATCTGAGGAGATATTAGTGTGACGAATCTCTGGCCAGAGTACATGATGTGTTTTAAGAAATGGTTTCTTAGTAACACATGCGATGTCACTATTTGATCTTCAAGATGTATTGCATAGTTATCGAATCTCGAGCGACTCTCGATATACCAATGGTTGTTGATTCGATCGGGATATTAGGATGAAGGGACCGTACTGTACGCTAACTAAAATCTATTGGTTCTTGCAGGCACTATCAGTGATACCTAGGGAATCATGGGGCGATGTTACTAGGCGCTCATACCATGATTCGATGGGCAAGTCGGAAATTGTTGTTCCGAGTCACAAGGAGTTGTGAGCCCACGGCTAGCTGTATCCCTGAACCATTGAGGGTCACACAGAGTAATGGATTTTTAATCCCCGTTGAGATAGTTAAATTTAAAGAGTTAAATTTAATGAACAAAGAAGTTGGACTTCTTAATTATGAGTAGAGGAGTAAGATTTCCTAAAATGACATAGGGATGGGCATTTTTGGAAATCACTGAATTCGGATTCAGAAAAATTTATCTTGACTTTAAAAGGTGCAGAAATGGTTTCTGTACACATTGGTGAAATCGGTTTATCAATCGGAGTCATGATGAATTTCATATTAATTTTTGAACATGCGGGCTTTGTTTGTCGGGCTTGAACTTATGACTAATGGGCCCTAAGCTGTTAGCGGCCTACATTATAAATAAGTTATTGCAGTACAGAAATTACATACAACAGGTCACAAAATTTTTGAAAAACCCTAGTCTTTTTCCTCTGAAATGGCCGCCCCCTTTTCCCTCTGCTCGGTAAAATCCAGTCTGTGAATTTTGAATTACAGTCTGGTTTAACGGATCAAATTCGTTAATCTCTTCGTAGAAACTTCTGATAGATTTTCTAGTGCAATCTATCAGAGGGATTAAATATCCGTTCGTGGACCTGATTGAAGAACAGTTCGTCCATCAGTTCCAGGGATATACAACAAGAGCAGAGCAATTTGTTGGTGTCCAAAATCTCGATTCGAGATTGAAGGTAAAAATTTATAATAGTTATTTAATTTTTACACACACAATTTAATCGTTAAGTTTTGATACCCAATATGGAATCGTTCCATATAAAATTTTTAAACTTTCGCTGCACCGGGTATCAATCCTGATTGATCTGATCGCCGCGTTCTCCAACATGCTCATGCGAAGCTCCACTCGATACCTATTGTTCTTATCTCGGTTAAAGAGACGGAGACACTCAAATTCCAAAACGAAGATGGTCTTTCGGGGCATTTTCCCGTATGTGATGCTGGGACCCACCGAAGCGGCCCGCATCACTGAGATCGCACGTTCATATCGTATGATTCAGTCTATTGCATCTTTTTTATCCGCGGATTGGACTGAAAGAGTCGGAAATAGGATGGCGAAGAATCGAAAGAACAAGAAGTACGAGTAAGAAAAAAAGAAATTAATGAAAAAAGGGTGCAACACGAGGACTTCCCAAGGGATCACCCATCCTAGTACTGCTCTCACCCGAGCACCTTAACTTCAGAGTTCTGATTGGATCCGGTGCATTAGTGCTGGTATGATCGCACCCAACAGTGAATGAATTCTTTATTATTTTGTCTCTCTAATTGCGGATCGGAGGAACAGGAGCTGCAGTTTCAAACGGACATAACTTTCGATCTGCTGAGAGTTACGGGAGCTTCAGCCTGCTCACGCGAAGCTCTTCTCGATACCTACAGCATGTATCTCGTTCTAAGAGATAGAGAAGCTCAAATTCAAACCCGGAGATTGTCTTTGGGGGCATTTTTCCCGTAGGGTGCGCTGGGACCCATCGACTCTTTCCGTCCAATCCGCGGATAGAAAATATGCAATAGACTGAATCTTACGATGTGAACGTGCGATCTGGGTGATGCGGGTCGCTTTGATGGGTCCCAGCGCAACATACGGGGAAAAATTCCGCGAAAGACCATTTAAATTTTGGAATTTGAGCGTCTCCATCTCTTTAACCGAGATACGCACTATAGATATCGAGTGAAGCTTCGCGTGAGCAGGTTGAACCTCCAGTAACTCTCAACCGATTGAAAGTTATGTCCGTTTGAAACTGCAGCTCCTGTTCCTCCGATCCGCAATTCGAGAGACAAAAAAATAAAGAATTCATTCACTGTTGGGTGCGATCATACCAGCAATAATGCACCGGATCCCATCAGAACTCTGAATTTATGTGTGGTTGGGCAAGAGCAGCACTAGGATGGGTGACCCCCCGGGAAGTCCTCGTGTTGCACCCCTTTTTTTATTAGTTTCTTTTTTTCTTACTCGTACATCTTGTTCTTCAGATTCCTCTCCGTCCTATTTCCGACTCTTTCAGTCCAATCCGTGGATATAAAAGATGCAATTAGACTTAATCACATGACGTGAACGTGCGATCTGGGTGACGCGAGCCGCTTTGGTGGGTCCCAGCGCGCCCTACGGGAAAAACTCTCCAAAAGACCATCTTCGGGTTGTAATTTGAGTGTCTCCATCTCTTAGACCGAGATACTTGCTGTAGGTATCGAGAGGAGCTTCGCGTGAGCAGGCTGAAGCTCCCGTAACTCTTAGCCGATCGAAAGTTATGTCCGTTTGAACTGCAGCTCCTGTTCCTCCGATCCGCAATTCGAGAGACAAAAAAATAAAGAATTCATTCATTGTTTGGTGCGATCATACCAGCACTAATGCACCGGATCCCATCAGAACTCTGAAGTTAAGCATGCTTGGGCGAGAGGAGTACTAGGATGGGTGACCCCCTGGGAAGTCCTCGTGTTGCACCCCTTTTTAATTAATTTCTTTTTTTCTTACTCGTACTTCTTGTTTGTCCGATTCCTCGCCGTCGTATTTCCGACTCTTTCAATCCAATTCGCGGATAGAAAAGATTCAATAGACTTAATCACACGACGTGAATGTGCGATCTGGATGACGCGGGCCGCTTCGGTGGGTCCTTGCACGCCCTACGAGAAAAACGCCCCGAAAGACCATCTCCGGGTTGTAATTTGAGCGTCTCCGTCTTTTAGACTGAGATACTTGCTGTAGGTATCGAGAGGAGCTTCGAATGAGCAGGCTGAAGATCCCGTAACTCTTAGCCAATCGAAAGTTATGTCCGTTTGAAACTGTAGCTCCTGTTCCTCCGATCCGCAACTGAAGAGACAAAACAATAAAGAATTCATTCACTGTTGGGTGCGATCATACCAGCACTAATTCACCGGATCCCATCAGGACTCCAAAGTTAAGCGTGCTTGGGTGAGAGTAGTACTAGGATGGGTGACCCCCTGGGAAGTCCTCTTGTGGCACCCCTTTTTTCATTAATTTTTTTTTTCTTACTCGTACTTCTTGTTCTTTCGATTCCTCGCCGTCCTATTTCCGACTCTTGCAGTCCAATCCGCGGATAGAAAAGATGCAATAAACTGAATCATATGATGTGAACGTGCAATCTGGGTGACGCGGGCCGCTTCGGTGGGTCCCAACACGACATACGGGAAAAATTCCAAGAAAGACCATCTCCGTTTTGGAATTTGAGCGAGATACACACTATAGGTATCGAGTGGAGCTTCGCGTGAGCATACTGAAGCTCCAGTAACTCTCAGCCGATCAAAATTTATGTCCGTTTGAAACTGTAGCTCCTGTTCTTGCGATCCGCAATTCTAGAGAAAAAAAAAATAAAGAATTCATTCACTGTTGGGTGCAATCATAGCAGCACTAATGCACCAGATCCCATCAGAACTCCGAAGTTATGCGTGCTTGGGTAAGAGCAGTACTAGGATGGGTGACCCCTGGGAAGTCCTCGTGTTGCACCCCTTTTTTTATTAGTTTTTTTTTTCTTACTCGTACATCTTGTTCTTCCGATTCCTCTCCGTCCTATTTTCGACTCTTTCAGTCCAATCCGCGGATAGAAAAGATGCAATAGACTGAATCACACGACGTGAACGTGCGATTTGAGTGACGCGGGCCACTTTGGTGGGTCCCAGCGTGCCCTACGGGAAAAATGCCCCTAAAACAATCTTCGGGTTTGAATTTGAGCTTCTCCATCTCTTAGACCGAGATTCGCACTATAGGTATCGAGAAGAGCTTCGCATGAGCAGGATGGAGCTCCCGTTAATCTCAGCAGATCGAAAGTATGTCCGTTTGAAACTGCAGCTCCTGTTCCACCGATCCGCAATTCGAGAGACAAAACAATAAAGAATTCATTCACTGTTGGGTGCGATCATACCAGCACTAATGCACCGGATCCCATCAAAACTCCGAAGTTAAGAGCGCTTGGGCGAGAGCAGTACTAGGATGGGTGACCCCCTGGGAAATCCTCGTGTTGCACCCTTTTTTTCATTAATTTTTTTGTTCTTACTCATACTTCTTGTTCTTTCGATTCCTCGCCATCCTATTTCTGACTCTTTCAATCCAATCCGCGGATAGAAAAGATGCAATAGAGTGAATCATTCGATGTGAACGTGCGATCTGGGTGACGCGGGCCGCTTCGGTGGGTCCCAGCGGGACATACGGGAAAAATGCCCCGAAAGACCATCTCCGTTTTGGAATTTGAGCGTCTCCGTCTCTTTAACCGAGATACGCACTATAGGTATCGAGTGGAGCTTCGCATGAGCAGGCTGAAGCACCAGTAACTCTCAGCCGATCGATAGTTATGTCCGTTTGAAACTGCAGCTCCTGTTCCTCCGTTCCGCAATTCGAGAGACTAAAAAATAAAGAATTCATTCATTGTTGGGTGCGATCATACCAGCACTAATGCACCGGATCTCATTAGAAATCCGAAGTTATGCGTGCTTGGGCAAGAGCAGTACTAGGATGGGTGACCCCCTGGGAAGTCCTCGTGTTGCACCCCTTCTTTTATTAGTTTCTTTTTTTCTTACTCGTACATCTTGTTCTTCCGATTCCTCTCCATCCTATTTCCGACTCTTTCAGTCCAATCCGCGGATAGAAAAGATGCAATAGACTGAATCACACGACGTGAACGTGCGATCTGGGTAACGCGGGCCACTTCGGTGGGTCCCAGCGTGCCCTACGGGAAAAATGCCCCCAAATACCATCTCCGGGTTTGAATTTGAGCATCTCCGTCTCTTAGACCAAGATACGCGCTGTAGACTGAAACTCCCGTAACTCTCAGCAGATCGAAAGTTATGTCCGTTTGAAACTGCAGTTCCTGTTCCTCTGATCCGCAATTCGAGAGACAAAACAATAAAGAATTCATTCACTATTGGGTGTGATCATACCAGCACTAATGCACCAGATCCCATCAAAACTACGAAGTTAAGCGTGCTCAGGCGAGAGCAGTACTAGGATGGGTGACCCCCTGAGAAGTCCTTGTGTTGCACCCCTGTTTCATTAATTTTTTTTATCTTACTCGTATTTCTTGTTTTTCTGATTCCTCGGCGTCCTATTTACGACTCTTTCAGTCCAATCCGCGGATAGAAAAGATGTAATAGACTTAATCACACGACTTGAACGTGCGATCTAGGTGATGTGGGCCGCTTTGGTGGGCCCAGCGTGCCCTATGGGAAAAACTCCCCAAAAGACCATCTCCGGGATGTAATTTGAGCGTCTCCGTCTCTTAGACCGAGATACTTGCTGTAGGTATCGAAAGGAGCTTCGCGTGAGCAGGCTGAAGCTCCCGTAACTCTTAGCCGATCGAAAGTTATGTCTGTTTGAAACTGTAGCTCCTGTTCCCCCAATCCGCAATTCGAGAGACAAAACAATAAAGAATTCATTCACTGTTGGGTGCGATCATACCAGTACTAATGCACCGGATCTCATCAGAACTCCGAAGTTAAGCGTGCTTGGGCGAGAGCATTACTAGGATTGGTGACCCCCTGGGAAGTCTTCGTGTTGCACCTTTTTTTTCATTAATTTCTTTTTTTCTAACTCGTACTTTTTGTTCTTTTGATTCCTCGTCATCCAATTTTGGACTCTTTCAGTCCAATCCGCGGATAGAAAAGATGCAATATACTGAATCATACGATGTGAACGTGCGATCTGGTGACGCGGGCCGTTTCGGGGGGTCCCAGCGCGACATACGGGAAAAATGCCCCGAAAGACCATCTCCATTTTGGAGTTTGAGCTTCTCTGATCTTTAAGCGAGATACGCAGTATTGGTATCGAATGGAGCTTTGCGTGAGCAGGCTGAAGCTCCAGTAACTCTCAGCCTATCGAAAGTTATATCCGTTTGAAACTGCAGCTCCTGTTCCTCCAATCCGCAATTTGAGAGACAAAAAAATAAAGAATTCATTCACTGTTGGGTGCGATCATACCAGCACTAATGCACCGGATTGTTGGAGAACCGGCGATCAGATCAATCAAGATTGATACCCGGTGCAGCGGAAGTTTAAAAATTTTATATGGAACAATTCCATAATGGGTATCAAAACTTTACGATTAAATTGTGTGTGTAAAAATTAAATAACAATTATAAATTTTTACCTCCAATCTCGAATCGAGATTATGGACACCAACAGATTACTCTGCTCTTGTTGTATATCCCAGGAACTGATGGATGAAATGTTCTTCAATCAGGTCCACGAACAAAGATTTAATCCCTCTGATAGATTGCACTAGAAAATCTATCAGAAGTTTCTACGAAGAGAATTAACGAATTTGATCCGTTAAACCAGACTGAAATTCAAAATTCACAGGCTGGATTTTCCCGAGCAGAGGGGAGGGGGGCGGCCACTTTTTGAGAGAAAAACTAGGGTTTTCGAAAATTGTGACCTTCTGTTCTGTAATTTCTGTACTGCAATAACTTATTTATAATGTGGGCTACTAACAGCTTAGGGCCCATTAGTCATAAGTTCAAGCCTTACAAGCAAAGCCCGCATGTTCAGAAATTAATATAAAATTCATCGTGACTCAGATTGATAAACCAATTTCACCAATGTTCACAGAAACCATTTCTGCATCTTTTAGAGTCAAGATAAATTTTATGAATCCGAATTCAGTGATTTTCAAAAATGTCCATCCCTATGTCATTTTAGGAAATCTTACTCCTCTACTCTTAAATAAGAAGTCCCACTTCTTTGTTCATTAAATTTAACTCTTTAAATTTAACTATCTCAACGGGGATTAAAAATCCATTACTCTGTGTGACCCTCAATGGTTCAGGGATACAGCTAGCCGTGGGCTCACAACTCCTTGTGACTCGGAACAACAATTTCCGACTTGCCCATCGAATCATGGTAAGAGCGCCTAGCAACATCGCCCCATGATTCCCTAGGTATCACTTATAGTGCCTGCAAGAACCAATAGATTTTGGTTAGCGTACAGTACGGTCCCTTCATCCATATATCCCGATCGAATCAACAACCATTGGTAAATCGAGAGTCGTTCGAGATTCGATAACTATGCAATATATCTTGAAGATCAAATAGTGACATCGCATGTGCTACTAAGAAACCATTTCTTAAAACACATCATGTACTCTGGCCAGAGATTCGTCACACTAATATCTCCTCAGATTGCATAGGATATCCACACTCGCAAGTATATGGTGAATCCTTGACAACAAAGCATCGACTCCTATATGTGTTGGAACTGTACCCAATCCCGACACCTGATGACCCCAATATAGTCGGTAAACGAGTCAAAGCACAGTACTAGCATATAGAGTCTCAATGATGTTTCAAGTAGTAAGGACTAATGGTGTACAACCAAAACCGCGGACTTTATCCACTCGATAAGTGATAACCACTTGGAAAGTCCGAATAGGGTAGTTCGATCATTCATCGTATGAATATCCATTTGCATGCTTTGAACATCTCTATGTTCCATACCAATGAAACGTGGTACTCGGCATCGCAAATGCTAGTCTCAATCTTGAGCGATCCATATCCTTATTAACGGACGGCTCAATCGACTAGGAACCGTTTAGAATATACAGTGACTATAAGATGTGTTTCATGATAGACATCCCCATGTACTACCACATCTTACATACACTATAGTATATTCAAGGTCTTTATCAAAACAACAATAGTATATCACAATATAACAATATGAAGAAAGATAAAGTCATTGCCATTAATAAAAGTGTAAATTATATTAAACAAAAGATTGTTTATACAAAGAGTCATCAAAGCCCTTAGCCACAAGTTGGCTCACCGGGCACCCACTCTTTCACGGATCCCATCCGAACTCCGAAGTTATGCGTGCTTGGGCAAGAGCAGTACTAGGATGGGTGACCCCCTAGGAAGTCCTCATGTTGCACCCATTTTTTTATTAGTTTCTTTTTTTCTTACTCATACATCTTGTTCTTCCGATTCCTCTCCGTCCTATTTCCGACTCTTTCAGTCCAATCCGCGGATAGAAAAGATGCAATAGACTGAATCACACGATGTGAACGTGCGATCTGGGTAACGCGGGCCACTTCAGTGGGTCCCAGCGCGCCCTACGGGAAAAATGCACCGAAAGACCATCTCCGGGATGGAATTTGAGAGTCTTCTTCTCGTAGAACGATATGTGTGCTGTACATATCGAGAGAGGCTTCGCGTGAGCAGGATGAAGCTGCCACAACTCTCATCCGATCGAAAGTTATGTCCGTTTGAAAGTGCAGCGCCTGTTCCTCCGATCCGCAATTCGAGAGACAAAACAATAAAGAATTCATTCACTGTTAGGTGCGATCATACCAGCACTAATGTACCGGATCCCATCAGAACTCTGAAGTTAAGCGTGCTTGGGCGAGAGCAGTACTATGATGGCTGACCCCCTGGGAAGTCCTTGTGTTGCACCCCTTTTTTATTAATTTCTTTTTTTCTTACTCGTACTTTTTTTTCTTCCGATTCCTCGCCGTCCTATTTCCAACTCTTTCAGTCCAATCCGCGGATAGATAATATGCAATTGACTGAATCACACGACGTGAACGTGCAATCTAGGGAGACGCGGGCTGCTTCGGTGGGTCACAGCGCACCCTACGGGAAAAACGCCACGAAAGACCATCTTCGGGTTGGAATTTGAGCGTCTACATCTCTTAGACCGAGATACTTGCTGTACGTATCGAGAGGAGCTTCGCGTGAGCAGGTTGAAGTTCCCGTAACTCTCAGCCGATCGAAAGTTATGTCCGTTTGAAACTGCAGCATCTCTTCCTCCGATCCGCAATTCGAGAGACAAAACAATAAAGAATTTATTCACTGTTGGGTGCAATAATACCAGCACTAATGCACCGGATCCCATTAAAACTCCGAAGTTAAGCGTTCTTGGGCAAGAGCAGTACTAGAAAGGGTGACTCCCTGGGAAGTCCTCGTGTTACACCACTTTTTCATTAATTTCTTTTTTTCTTACTCGTACTTCTTGTTCTTTCGATTCCTCACCGTCCTATTTCCGACTCTTTGAGTCCAATCCGCGGATAGAAAATAATCAATAGCCTGAAACACACGACGTGAACGTGCGATCTGTGTGACGCGGGCCGCTTTGGTGGGTCCCAGCGCGTCCTACGGGAAAAATGGCCCGAAAGACGATCTCCGAGTTGGAATTTGAGCATCTCCGTCTCTTAGACCGAGATGCACGTGGTAGGTATAGAGAGGAGCTTCGCGTGAGCAGGCTGAAGCTCCCGTAACTCTCAGCCGATCGAAAGTTATGTCCGTTTGAAAGTGCAACGCATGTTCCTCCGATCCGCAATTCAAGAAACAAAACAATAAAGAATTCATTCACTGTTGGGTGCTATCATACCAACACTAATGCACTAGATCCCATCTGAACTCCGAAGTTAAGCGTGCTTGGGCGAGAGCAGTACTAGGATGGTTGACCCCCTGGGAAGTCCTCGTGTTGCACCCATTTTTCATTAATTTATTTTTTTCTTACTCGCTTCTTGATCTTTCGTTTCCTCGCCGTCCTAATTCCGACTCTTTGAGTACAATCCGCGGATAGAAAAGATGCAAAAGACTGAAACACATGGCGTGAACGTGCGATCTTGGTGATGCGGGACGCTTTGGTGGGTCCTAGCGTGTCTATGGGAAAAACGCCCCAAAAGACCATCTCCGGGTTGGAATTTGAGCGTCTCCATCTTGTAGATCAAGATGCGCGCTGTAGGTATCGAGAGAGGCTTCGCGTGAGCAGGCTGAAGCTCCTGTAACTCTCAGCCGATCGAAAGTTATGCCCGTTTGAAAGTGCAGCGCCTGTTCCTCCGATCCGCAATTCGAGAAACAAAACAATAAAGAATTCATTCATTGTTGGGCGGATCATACCAGCACTAATGCATGAGATCCCATCAGAACTCCGGAGTAAAGCGTGCTTGGGCGAGAGTAGTACTAGGATGGGTGACCCCTTGGGATGTCCTTGTGTTGCACCTCTTTCTCATTAATTTCTTATTTTCTTACTCGTACTTCTTGTTATTTCGATTCCTCGTCATCCTATTTCCAACTTTATGAGTCCAATTCGCGGATAAAAAATATGCAATAGACTGAAACACACGACGTGAACGTGCGATCTGGGTAACGCGGGCCGCTTCGGTGGGTCCCAGTGCCCTACGGGAAAAACGCCCCGAAAGACCATCTCCTGGTTGGAATTTGAGCATCTCCATCTCGTAGACCAAGATGCGCGCTGTAGGTATCAAGAGAGGCTTCGCGTGAGCAGGCTGAAGCTCCCGTAACTCTCATCCGATCGAAATTTATGTCCGTTTGAAAGTGCAGCGCCTGTGCCTCCGATCCGCAATTTGAGAGAAAAAACAATAAAGAATTCATTCACTATTGGGTGCGATCATACCAACACTAATGTACCGGATCTTATCAGAAATTTAAAGTTAAGAGTGCTTGGGCGAGAGCAGTACTAGGATGGGTGACCCCTTGGGAAGTCCTCGTGTTGCACCCATTTTTCATTAATTTATTTTTTTCTTACTCGTACTTTTTGTTCTTCCGATTCCTCGCTGTCCTATTTCCGACTCTTTCAGTCCAACCCCCGGATAGAAAAGATGCAATAAACTGAATCACACGACGTGAACATGCGATTTGGGTGACACGGGTCGCTTCGACGGGTCCTAGAGTGCCCTACGGGAAAAACAACCCGAAAGACCATCTTAGGGTTGGAATTTGAGCGTCTTCATCTATTTGACCGAGATGCGCATTGTAGGTATCGAGAGGAGCTTCGCGTGAGCAGGCTGAAGCTCCCGTAACTCTCAGCCGATCAAAAGTTATGTCCGTTTTAAAGTGCAGTTCCTGTTCCTCCGATCCGCAATTCGAGAGACAATACAATAAAGAATTAATTCACTGTTGGATGCGATCATACCAGCACTAATGCACCGGATGCGATCATACCAGCACTAATGCTTGTGCGAAAGAAGTACTAAGATGGGTGACCCCCTGGGAAGTCTTCGTGTTGCACCCCTATTTCATTAATTTCTTTTTTTCTTACTCGTACTTCTTGTTCATCCGATTTCTCGCCGTCTTATTTCCGACTCTTTCACATGCCGATTTCTTCTAGAATCACACGACGTGAACGTGCGATCTGAGTGACGCGGGTCGTTTTTGTGGGTCCCAGTGCGCCTTATGGGAAAAATGCCCCGAAAGACCATATTCGGATTAAAAATTGAGCGTCTCCATCTCGTAGACCTAGATGCACGCTGTAGGTATCGAGAGAGGCTTCTAGTGAGCAGGCTGAAGCTCCCGTAACTCTCAGCCGATCGAAAGTTATATCTGTTTGAAAGTGCAATGCCTGTTCCTCCGATCCGTAATTCGAGAGACAAAACAATAAAGAATTCGTTCACTGATCGGTGCGATCATACCAGCACTACTGCACCGGATCCCATCTGAACTCCGAAGTTAAGCGTGCTTGGGCGAGAACAGTACTAGGATGTGTGACCCCCTGGGATGTCCTCGTGTTGCATCCCTTTTTCATTAATTTCTTTTTTTTTAATCGTACTTATTGTTCTTCCGATTCCTTGCCGTCCTATTTCTGACTCTTTTAGTCCAATCCGCAGATAGAAAAGATGCAATAAACTGAATCACACGATGTGAACGTGTGATCTGGGTGACGCGGGCCGCTTCAGTGGGTCCCAGCACACCCTACGGGAAAAATGCCCCAAAAGACCATCTTCGGGTTGGAATTTGAGCGTCTTCGTCTCTTAGACCGAGATGCGCTATGTAGGTATCGAGAGAAGCTTCGCGTGAGCAGGATGAAGCTCCCATAACTCTCAGCTGATCAAAATTTATGTCTGTTTGAAAGTGAAGCGCCTGTTCCTCCGATCCGCAATTCGAGAGACAAAACAATGAAGAATTCATTCACTGTTTGGTGCGATCATACCAGCACTAATGCACCTGATCCCATCAGAACTCCGAAGTTAAGCGTGCTTGAGCGAGAGCAGTACTAGGATGGGTGACTCCCTGGGAAGTCCTCGTGTTGCAACCCTTTTTTATTAATTTTTTTTTTCTTACTCGTACTTCTTGTTCTTTCGATTTCTCGCCGTCCTATTTCCGACTCTTTGAGTCCAATCCACGGATAGAAAAGATGCAATAGACTAAAACACACAACGTGAACATGCGATCATGGTGACGCGGGCCGCTTTGGTGGGTCCCAGCACGCCCTACGGGAAAAATTCCCCGAAAGTCCATCTCCGGGTTTGAATTTGAGCGTCTCCTTGTCTTAGACCGATATAATTGCTGTAGGTATCGAGATGAGTTTCGCGTGAGCAGGCTGAAACTCCCGTAACTCTTAGCCGATCGAAAGTTATGTCCGTTTGAAACTGCAGCTCCTCTCCCTCCGATCCGCAATTCGAGAGACAAAACAATAAAGAATTCATTCACTGTTGGGTGCGATCATACCAGCACTAATGCACCGGATCCCTAAACTACGAATTTAAGCGTGCTTTGGGGAGAGCAGTACTAGGATGGGTGACCCCCTGGGAAGTCCTTGTGTTGCACCCATTTTTCATTAATTTTTTTTTTACTTGTACTTCTTGTTATTTCGATTCCTCGCCGTCCTATTTCCGACTCTTTGAGTCCAATCCGCGGATAGAAAAGATGCAATAGACTGAAACACACGATGTGAACGTGCGATCTGGGTGAGGCGGGCCTCTTTGGTGGGTCCCAGCGCGCCCTACGGGAAAAATGCCCCAAAAGACCATCTCCATGTTGGAATTTGAGCGTCTCCGCCTCTTAGACCGAGATGCGCGCTGTAGGTATAGAGAGGAGCTTCGCGTGAGGAGGATGAAAGCTCCTGTAACTCTCAGCCGATTGAAAATTATGTACGTTTGAAAGTGCAACGCCTGTTCCTCCGATCCCCAATTCGAGAGACAAAACAATAAAGAATTTATTCACTGTTGGGTGCTATCATACCAGCTTTTATACACCAGATCCCATCAAAACTCCGCAGCTAAGCGTGCTTGGGCGAGAGCAGTACTAGGATGGGTGACCCCCTGGGAAGTCCTCGTGTTGCACCTCTTTTTCATTAATTTCTTTTTTTCTTACTCGTACTTCTTGTTCTTCCGATTCCTCGTCGTCCTATTTCCGACTCTTTTAGTCCAATCCGCGGATAGAAAAGATGCAATACACTAAATCACACGACGTGAATGTGCGATCTGGGTGACGCGGGCCGCTTCGGTGGGTCCCAGCACCCCCTACGAGAAAAACGCCGCAAAAGACCATCTCCGGGTTGGAATTTGAGTTTCTCCGTCTCTTAGACCGATATGCGCGCTTTCGGTATAGAGGGGAGCTTCGCATGATCAGGCTGAAGCTCCCGTAACTCTCAGCCGATTGAAAGTTATGTTCGTTTGAAAGTCTAGCGCTTGTTCCTCCAATCTGCAATTCGAGAGACAAAACAATAAAGAATTCATTCACTTTTGGGTGCTATCATACCAGCACTAATGCACCAGATCCCATCAGAACTCCTTTGTTAAGCGTTCTTGAGCGAGAGATGTACTAGGATGGGTGACCCCCTGGGAAGTCCTTGTGTTGCACCCCTTTTTCATTAATTTTTTTTTCTTACTCGTACTTCTTGTTCTTCCGATTCCTTGCCGTCCTATTTCCGACTCTTTGAGTCCAATCCGCGGATAGAAAAGATGCAATAGACTTAAACACACGACGTGAACGTGCGATCAAGGTGACGCGGGCCGCTTTGGTGGGTCTCAGCGCGCCCTAAGGGAAAAACTCCCCGAAAGACCATCTTTGGGTTGGAATTTGAGTGTCTCCATCTCTTAGACCGAGATGCACGTTGTAGGTATAGAGAGGAGCTTCGCATGAGCATGTTGAAGCTCCCGTAACTCTCAGCCGATTGAAAATTATGTTCGTTTGAAAGTGCAGCGTCTGTTCCTTCGATCCGCAATTCGAGAGACAAAATAATAAAGAATTCATTCACTTTTGGGTGCTATCATACCAGCACTAATGCACCAGATCCCATCAGAACTCCGCAGTTAAATGTTCTTAGGCGAGAGCAGTACTAGGATGGGTGACCCCCTGTGAAGTCCTCGTGTTGTACCCCTTTTTCATTAATTTCTTTTTTTCTTACTCGTACATCTTGTTTTTCCGATTCCTCGTTGTCCTATTTCTGGCTCTTTCAATCCAATCCGCGGATAGAAAAGATGCAATACACTGAATCACACGACGTGAACGTGCGATCGGTTGGTCCCAGCGCGTCCTAGGGAAAAAACTCCCCAAAAGTCCATCTTCGGGTTGGAATTTGAGCGTCTCCGTCTCTTAGACCGAGATGTGCGCTGTAGGTATAGAGAGGAGTTTCGCGTGAGTAGGCTGAAGCTCCCGTAACTCTCAGCCAATCGAAAGTTATGTCCGTTTGAAAGTGCAGCGCCTGTTCCTCCGATCCGCAATTTGAGAGACAAAACAATAAAGAATTCATTCACTTTTGGGTGCTATCATACCAGCACTAATGCACCGGATCTCATCAGAACTCCGCAGTTAAGCGTGCTTGGGCGAGAGTAGTACTAGGATGGGTGACCCCCTGAGAAGTCCTCGTGTTGCACCCTTTTTTCATTAATTCCTTTTTTTCTTACTCGTACTTCTTGTTCTTCCGATTCCTCTCCGACCTTTTTCCGACTCTTTCAATACAATCCGCGGATAGAAAAGATGCAATACACTGAATCACACTACGTGAACATGCGATCTGGGTGACGTGGGCTGCTTCGGTGGGTCCCGGTGCGCCCTACGAGAAAAAAGACCCGAAAGACCATCTTCGGGTTGGAATTTGAGAGTCTCTGTCTCTTGGACCAAGATACGCGATGTAGGTATCGATAGGAGCTTCGCGTGAGCAGGCTGAAGCTCCTGTAACTCTCAGTCTATTGAAAGTTATGTCCGTTTGAAACTGCAGCTCTCGTTCCTCCGATCCGCAATTCGAGAGACAAAAAAATAAAGAATTCACTCACTTTTGCGTGAGATCATACCAGCACTAATAAACCGGATCCCATTAGAACTCCTAAGATAAGCGTGCTTGGGTGAGAGCAGTACTAGGATGAGTGACCCCTTGGGAAGTCCTTGTGTTGCACCCCCTCTTCATTAATTTTTTTTTTCTTACTCATATTTCTTGTTCTTCCAATTTCTTATCGTCCTATTTCCGACTCTTTCAGTCCAATCCGCGGATAGAAAAGATGCAATAGACTGAATCATACAATGTGAACGTGCAATCTGGATGACGCAGGTCACTTCGGTGGGTCCCAGCATGCCCTACGGGAAAAACGCTTCGAAAGACCATCTTCGGGTTGCAATTTGAGCGTCTCTGTCTCTTAGACCGAGATGCGCGTGGTAGGTATCGAGAGGAGCTTCGCGTGAGCATGCTGAAGCTCCTGTAACTCTCAGCCAATCGAAAGTTATGTCTGTTTGAAAGTGCAGCGCCTGTTTCTCCGATCCGCAATTCGAGAGACAATACAATAAAGAATTCATTCACTGTTGGGTGTGATCATACCAGCACTAATGCACCGGATCCCATCAGAATTTCGAAGTTAAGCGGGCTTGGGCGAGAGCAATACTAGGATGGGTGACCCCTTTGGAAGTCCTCGTGTTGCAGCCCTTTTTCATTAAATTATTTTTTTTAGTCTTCCTTCTTGTTCTTCCGATTCCTCGCTGTCCTATTTCCGACTCATTCAGTCCAATCCGCGGATAGAAAATATGCAATAGACTGAATCACAGGACTTGAACGTGCGATCTGGGTGATGTGGGCCGCTTCGGTGGATCCCAGTGTGCCCTATGGGAAAAATGCCCCGAAAGACCATCTTCGGGTTGGAATTTGAGAGTCTCCATCTCTTAAATGAGATGCGCGCTGTAGGTATCGAGAGGAGCTTCGCGTGAGAAGGCTGAAGCTCCCGTAACTCTCAGCAGATCGAAAGTTATGTCCGTTTGAAACTGCAGCTCATGTTCTTCCGATCCGCAATTCGAGAGACAAAACAATAAAAATTCATTCACTGTTGGGTGCGATCATACTAGCACTAATGCACCGGATCCCATTAGGACTCCGAAGTTAAGCGTGGTTGGGCGAGAGCAGTACTAGGATGGGTGACCACCTGGGAAGTCCTCGTGTCATCCCTTTTTCATTAATTTCTTTTTTTCTTACTCGTACTTCTTGTTTTTCCGATTCCTCGCCGTCCTATTTCCGACTCTTTCAGTCCGATCCGCGGATAGAAAAGATGCAATAGACTTAATCACACGACGTGAATGTGCGATCTGGGTGACGCAGGCCGCTTCAGTGGGTCCCAGCGCGCCTTACGGGAAAAACCCTCCTAAAGACCATCTCCGGGTTGTAATTTGAGCATCTCCGTCTCTTAGACCGAGATGCTTGCTGTAGGTATCGAGAGGAGCTTCGCGTGAGCAGGCTGAAGCTCCCGTAACTCTTAGCCGATCGAAAGTTATGTCCATTTGAAACTGCAGCTCCTGTTCCTCCAATCCACAATTCGAGAGACAAAACAATAAAGAATTCATTCACTGTTGGGTGCGATCATACTAGCACTAATGCACCGGAACCCAGCAGTACTAGGATGGGTGACCTCCTGGGAAGTTTTCGTGTTGCACCCTTTTTTTTATTAATTTCTTTTTTTCTTACTCGTACTTCTTGTTCTTTCGATTCCTCGCCGTCCTATTTGCGAATCTTTCAGTCCAATTCGCGGATAGAAAAGATACAATAGACTGAATCATACGATGTGAATGTGCGATCTAGGTGACGCGGGCCGCTTCAGTGGGTCCCAACGCGACATACGAGAAAAATGCCCCGAAAGACCATCTCCATTTTGGAATTTGAGCGTCTCTGTCTCTTTAGCCGAGACACGCACTATAGGTATCGAGTGTAGCTTCGTGTGAGCAGGCTGAAGCTCCAGTAACTCTCAGCCTATCGAAAGTTATGTCCATTTGAAACTGCAGCTCCAGTTCCTCTGATCCGCAATTCGAGAGACAAAAAAATAGAGAATTCATTCACTGCTGGGTGCGATCATACCAGCACTAATGCACCGGATCCCATAAGAACTCCAAAGTTATGCGTGCTTGGGCAAGAGCAATACTAGGATGGGTGACCCTCTGGGAAGTCCTCGTGTTGCACCCCTTTTTTATTAGTTTCTTTTTTTCTTACTCGTAAATCTTGTTCTTCCGATTCCTCTCCGTCCTATTTCCGACTTTTTTAGTCCAATCCGCGGATAGAAAAGATGCAATAGGCTGAATCACACGACGTGAACGTGCGAACTGGGTGACGCGAGCCACTTCGGTGGGTCCTAGCGCGCCCTACGGGAAAAATGCCCCTAAAGACAATCTCCGAGTTTGAATTTGAGCTTCTCCATCTCTTAAACCGAGATACGCGCTGTAGGTATCGAGAAGAGCTTCGCGTGAGCAGGCTGAAGCTCCCGTAACTCTCAGCAGATCGAAAGTTATGTCCGTTTGAAACTGCAGCTCCTGTTCCTCCGATCCGCAATTCGAGAGACAAAACAATAAATAATTCATTCAGTGTTGGGTGCGATCATACCAGTACTAATGCACCGGATACCATCAGAACTCCGAACTTAAGTGTGCTTGGGCGAGAGTAGTAATAAGATGGGTGACCCCCTGGGAAGTCCTCGTGTTGCACCCTTTTTTCATTAATTTATTTTTTTCTTACTCGTACTTTTGTTTTTCCGATTCCTCGCCGTCCCATTTCCCACTCTTTCAGTCCAATCTGTGGATAGAAAAGATGCAATAGACTTAATCACACGATGTGAACGTGCGATCTGGGTGACGCGGGCCGCTTCGGTGGGTCCCAGCGTGCCCTACGAGAAAAACGCCCCAAAAGACCATCTTCGGGTTGTAATATGAGCGTCTCCGTCTCTTAGACCTAGATACTTGCTGTAGGTATCGAGAGGAGCTTCGCGTGAGCAGGCTGAAGCTCCCGTAACTCTTAGCCGATCGAAAGTTATGTCCGTTTGAAACTGCAGCTCGTGTTTCTCCGATCCGCAATTCGAGAAACAAAATAATAAAGAATTCATTCACTATTGGGTATGATCAGAACTGGGAAGTCCTCGTGTTGCACCCCATTTTCCATTAATTTCTTTTTTTCTTACTCGTACTTCTTGTTCTTTCGATTCCTCGCCGTCCTATTTCCGACTCTTTCAGTCCAATCCGCGGATAGAAAAGATGCAATAGACTGAATCATACGATGTGAACGTGCGATCTGGGTGACGCGGGCCGCTTCGGTGGGTCCCAGCGTGACATACGGGAAAAATGCCCCGAAAGACCATTTCAGTTTTGGAATTTGAGCTTCTCCGTCTCTTTAACCGAGATACGCACTATAGGTATCCAGTGGAGCTTCGCGTAAGTAGGCTGAAGTTCCAGTAACTCTCAACCGATCGAAAGTTATGTCCGTTTGAAACTGCAGCTCCTGTTCCTCCGATCCGCAATTTGAGAGACAAAAAAATAAAGAATTCATTCACTGTTGGGTGCGATCATACCAGCACTAATGCACCGGATCCCATCAGAACTCCGAAGTTATGCGTGCTTGGGCAAGAGCAGTACTAGGATGGGTGACCCTTTGGGAAGTCCTCGTGTTGCACCCCTTTTTTTATTAGTTTCTTTTTTTCTTACTCGTACATCTTGTTCTTCTGATTCCTCTCCGTCCTATTTCTGACTCTTTCAGTCCAATCCGCGGATAGAAAAGATGCAATAGACTGAATCACATGACGTGAACGTGCGATCTGGGTGACTTGGGCCACTTCGGTGGGTCCCAGCGCGCCCTACGGGAAAAATGCCCCCAAAGACCATCTCCGAGTTTGAATTTGAGCTTCTCCGTCTCTTAGACCGAGATACGCGTTGTAGGTATCGAGAAGAGCTTCGCGTGAGAAGGCTGAAGCTCCCGTAACTATCAGCAGATCGAAAGATATGTCCGTTTGAAACTGCAGCTCCTGTTCCTCCGATCCGTAATTCGATAGACAAAACAATAAAGAATTCATTCACTGTTGGGTGCGATCATAACAGCACTAATGCACCGGATCCCATCAGAACTCCGAAGCAAAGATGCTTGGGCGAGAGCAGTACTAGAATGGGTGACCCCCTGGGAAGTCCTCGTGTTGCACCCCTTTTTTCATTAATTTCTTTTTTTCTTACTCATACTTCTTGTTTTTCCGATTCCTCGCATTCCTATTTCCGACTCTTTCAGTCCAATCCGCTGATAGAAAAGATGCAATAGACTTAATAACATGACGTGAACGTGCGATCTTTGTGACGCGGGCCGCTTCGGTGGGTCCCAGCGCGCCCTACGTGAAAAACACCCCGAAAGACCATCTCCGGGTTGTAATTTGAGCGTCTCCGTCTCTTAAACAAAGATACTTGCTGTAGGTATCGAGAGGAGATTCACGTGAGCAGGATGAAGCTCCCGTAACTCTTAGCCGGTCGAAAGTTATGTCTGTTTGAAACTGCAGCTCCTGTTCCTCCGATCCGCAATTCGAGAGAAAACAATAAAGAATTCATTCACTATTGGGTGCGATCATACCAGCACTAATGCATCGGATCCCATCAGAACTCCGAAGTTAAGCGTGCTTGGGCGAGAGCAGTACTAGGATAGGTGACCCCTTAGGAAGTCCTCGTGTTGCACCCATTTTTTCATTAATTTCTTTTTTTCTTACTCGTACTTCTTGTTCTTTCGATTCCTCGCCGTCCTATTTCCGACTCTTTCAGTCCAATCCGCGGATAGAAAAGATGCAATAGACTGAATCATACGATGTGAACGCACGATCTGGGTGACGCGGGCCGGTTCGGTGGGACCCAGCACGACATACGGGAAAAATGCCCTAGAAGACCATCTCCATTTTGGAATTTGAGCAACTCCGTCTCTTTAACCGAGATACGCACTATAGGTATCGAGTGGAGCTTCGCGTGAGCAAGCTGAAGCTCCAGTAACTCTCAGCCGATCAAAAGTTATGTCCGTTTGAAACTGCAACTCCTGTTCCTCCGATCCGCAATTCGAGAGACAAAACAATAAAGAATTCATTCACTGTTGGGTGCTATCATACCAGCACTAATGTACTGGATCCCATCAGAACTCCGAAGTTAAGCGTGCTTGGGCAAGAGCAGTACTAGGATGGTTAACCTCCTGGGAAGTCCTCGTGATGCACCCCTTTTTTATTAATTTTTTTTTTCTTACTCGTACTTCTTGTTTTTCCGATTCCTCGCCGTCCTATTTCCGACTCTTTCAGTCCAATCCGGGGATAGAAAAGATGCAATAGACTTAATCACACGACGTGAACGTGCGATCTAGGTGACGCGGGCCGCTTCGGTGGGTCCCAGCACGCCCTACAAGAAAAACGCCACAAAAGACCATCTCCGGGTTGTAATTTGAGCGTCTCCGTCTCTAAGACTGAGATACTTGCTGTAGGTATCGAGAGGAGCTTCGCGGGAGAAGGCTGAAGCTCCCGTAACTCTTAGCCGATCGAAAGTTATGTTCGTTTGAAACTGCAGCTCCTGTTCCTACGATCCGCAATTCGAGAGACAAAACAATAAAGAATTCATTCACTGTTGGTTGCGATCATACCAGCACTAATGCACCGGATCTCATCAGAATTCCGAAGTTAAGCGTGCTTGGGCGAGAGCAATACTGGGATAGGGACCCCTTGGGAAGTCCTCGTGTTGCACCCCATTTTTCATTAATTTCTTTTTTACTTACTCGCACTTCGTGTTTTTTCGATTCCCCGCCGTCCTATTTCTGACTCTTTCAGTCCAATCCGCGGATAGAAAATATGCAATAGACTGAATCATATGATGTGAACGTGCGATTGGGTGACGCGGGCTGCTTCGGTGGGTCCCAGCATGACATACGGGAAAAATGCCCCGAAAGACCATCTCCATTTTAGAATTTGAGCGTCTTCATCTCTTTAACCGATATACGCACTATAGGTATCAAGTGGAGCTTCGCATGAGCAGGCTGAAGCTCCAGTAACTCTTAGCCGATAGAAAGTTATGTCCGTTTGAAACTGCAGCTCCTGTTCCTCTGATCCGCAATTCGAGAGACAAAAAAATAAAGAATTAATTCACTGTTGGGTGCGATCATACCAGAACTAATGCACCGGATCCCATCAGAACTCCGAAGTTATGCGTGCTTGGGCAAGAGCAATACTAGGATGGGTGACCCCCTGAGAAGTCCTCGTGTTGCACCCCTTTTTTTATTAGTTTCTTTTTTTCTTACTCGTACATCTTGTTCTTTCGATTCCTCTCCTTCCTATTTTTGACTCTTTCATTCCAATCCGCGGATAGAAAAGATGCAATAGACTGAATCACACGATGTGAACGTACGATCTGGGTGACGCAGGCCACTTCAGTGGGTCCCAGCGCGCCGTACTGGAAAAATGCCCCCAAAGACCATCTCCAGGTTTGAATTTAACTTCTCCGTCTCTTAGATCGAGATACGCACTGTAGGTATCGAGAACAGCTTTGTGTGAGCAGGCTGAAGCTC
This sequence comes from Henckelia pumila, assembly GCF_033568475.1. NCBI lineage: Eukaryota > Viridiplantae > Streptophyta > Magnoliopsida > Lamiales > Gesneriaceae > Henckelia > Henckelia pumila. The sequence goes on from NC_133123.1 coordinate 61,660,230, forward strand.
CCGTAACTCTCAGCAGATCGAAAGTCATGTCCATTTGAAACTGCAGCTTCTCTTCCTCCGATCCGCAATTCAAGAGACAAAACAATAAAGAATTCAATCAATGTTGGGTGCGATCATACCAGCACTAATGCATCGGATCCCATCAGAACTCCGAAGTTAAGCGTGCTTGGGCGTGAGCAGTACTAGGATGGGTGACCTCCTTTGAAGTCCTCGTGTTGCACCCCTTTTTCATTAATTTCTTTTTTTCTTACTGGTACTTCTTATTTTTCCGATTCCTCGCCGTCCTATTTCCGACTCTTTCAGTCCAATCCGTGGATAGAAAAGATGCAATAGACTTAATGTGAACGTGTGATCTGGGTGATGCGGGCCGCTTCGGTGGGTCCCAGCGTGCCCTACGGGAAAAATTCCATGAAAGACCATCTTCGGGTTGTAATTTGAGCGTCTCCGTCTCTTAGACCGAGATACTTTCTGTAGGTATCGAGAGGAGCTTCGTGTGAGCAGGCTGAAGCTCCCGTAACTCTTAGTCGATCGAAAGATATGTCAGTTTAAAACTGCAGCTCCTTTTCCCCCGATCCGCAATTCGAGAGACAAAATAATAAAGAATTCATTCACTGTTGGGTGCGATCATACCAGCACTAATATACCGGATCCCATCATAACTCCGAAGTTAAGCGTGCTTGGGCGAGAGCAGTACTAGGATGAGTGACCCCCTAGGAAGTCTTCGTGTTGCACCCCTTTTTTTCATTAATTTCTTTTTTTCTTACTCGTACTTCTTGTTCTTTCGATTCCACGCCGTCCTCTTTCCGACTCTTTCGGTCCAATCCGCGGATAGAAAAGATGCAATAGACTGAATCATACGATGTGAACGTGCGATCTGGGTGACGCGGGCCGCTTCGGTGGGTCCAAACCCAACATACGGGAAAAATGCCCCAAAAGACCATCTTCATCTTGGAATTTGAGCGTCTCCGTCTCTTTAACCGATATACGCACTATAGGTATCGAGTGGTGATTCGCGTGAGCAGGCTGAAGCTCCAGTAACTCTCACCCGATCGAAAGTTATGTCCGTTTGAAACTGCAGCTCCTGTTCCTCCGATCCGCAATTCGAGAAACAAAAAAATAAAGAATTCATTCACTGTTGGGTGCGATCATACCAGCACTAATGCACCGGATCCCATCAGAACTCTGAAGTTATACGTGCTTGGGCAAGAGCAGTACTAGGATGGGTGACCCCCTGGGAAGTCCTCGTGTTACACCCCTTTTTTTATTAGTTTCTTTTTTTCTTACTCGTACATCTTGTTCTTCCGATGACTCTCCGTCCTATTTCACTCTTTCAGTCCAATCCGAGGATAGAAAAGATGCAATAGACTGAATCACACGACGTGAACATGCGATCTGGGTGACGTGGGCCACTTTGGTGGGTCCCAGCACGCCCTACGGGAAAAATGCCCCCAAAGACCATCTACGGGTTTGAATTTGAGCTTCTTCGTCTCTTAGACAGAGATACGCGCTGTAGGTATCGAGAAGTGCTTCGCATGAGTAGACTGAAGCTCCCGTAACTATCAGCAGATCGAAAGTTATGTCCGTTTGAAACTGTAGCTCCTGTTCCTACGATCCGCAATTCGAGAGACAAAACAATAAAGAATTCATTCACTATTGGGTACGATCATACTAGCACTAATGCACCGGTTTCCATAAGAACTCCGAAGTTAAGCGTGCTTGGGCGAAAGCAGTACTAGGATGGGTGATCCCCTGGGAAGTTCTCGCGTTGCATCTTTTTTTCATTAATTTCTTTTTTTCTTACTCGTACTTCTTGTTTTTCCGATTACTCGTCGTCTTATTTTCGACTCTTTCAGTCTAATCGGCTGATAGAAAATATGAAATAGACTTAATCACACGACGTAAACGTGCGATCTGGGTGACGCGGGCCGCTTCGGTGGGTCCCAGCGCGCCCTACGGGAAAAACGCTCAAAAAGACCATCTCCGGGTTGTAATTTGAGTGTCTCCGTCTCTTAGACCGAGATACTTGCTGTAGTTATCGAGATGAGTTTCGCGTGAGCTGGCTGAAGCTTCCGTAACTCTTAGCCGATCGAAAGTTAAGTCCGTTTGAAACTGCAGCTCATGTTCCTCCGATCCGCAATTCGAGAGAAAAACAATAAAGAATTCATTCACTGTTGGGTGCGATCATACCAGCACTAATGCACCGGATCCCATCAGAACTCCGAAGTTATGCATGCTTGGGCAAGAGCAGTACAACGATGGGTGACCCCCTGGGAAATACTCGTGTTGCACCCTTTTTTTATTAGTTTCTTTTTTTCTTACTCGTACATCTTGTTCTTCCGATTCCTCTCCGTCCTATTTCCGACTCTTTCAGTCCAATCCATGGATAAAAAAGATGTAATAGACTGAATCACAGGATGTGAACGTGCGATCTGGGTGACGCGGGCCACTTTGGTGGGTCCCAGCGCGCCCTACGGAAAAAATGCCCCCAAAGACAATCTATGGGTTTGAATTTGAGCTTCTCCGTCTCTTAGACCGAGATACGCGCTGTAGGTATCGAGAAGACATTCGCGTGAGCAAGCTGAGGCTCCCGTAACTCTCAGCAGATCGAAAGTCATGTTTGTTTGAAACTGCAGCTCCTGTTCCTCCGATCCGCAATTCGAGAGACAAAACAATAAAAAATTCATTCATTGTTGGGTGCGATCAAACCAGCACTAATGCACCGGATCCCATCAGAACTCCGAAGTGAAGCGTGCTTGGGCGAGAGTAGTACTGGGATGGGTGACCCCTTGGGAAGTCCTCGTGTTGCACCCCTTTTTTCATTAATTTCTTTTTTTCTTACTCGTACTTCTTGTTCTTTCGATTTCACGCCGTCCTATTTCTGATTCTTTCAGTCCAATCCGTGGATAGAAAAGATGCAATAGACTGAATCATACGATGTGAACGTGCGATCTGGGTGACGGGGGCCGCTTCGATGGGTCCCAGCGCGACATACAGGAAAAAGGCCCCGAAATACCATCTCCATTTTTGTAACGCCCCGTTTTTATCTTAAATGAGTTTATTTGAATTAATCGGAGATTACAGAGTTCACGAGCCGACTTGATTTTGATCAGGGTTCTTTTTGCAAAAATTGGATTTTTCAAGGACTAAAATGAAAATTGTGGATTTTATATATTATTTGCTCTTAGAATTTGTTTGACAAAGTCTCCTCTTCCTCCCCAAAGCAAGAAGCACCATTGAAGCTTGGGGAAACGCCTTTCAAGATCTTCCAATCTCGGTTTCCGATCGATCCGTCCGTTAGAAATTATTTATGAAGGCAGACTAGTGATCACTGTAGTGAGAGCTCCGTTTTATCTTAAGTTTTTCTACGATCGGATACATTCTAGTTTTTGGATGTTGTTAGAATCGTTTTAGATTCGAGTATGTTGTTCTAAACAGAGTTCTGATCGTTTATTATCTGTCGGTTTTGAATTAGAGCGACGTTCGGATTTGTTATGATTTTTGGAAGCCATTTTCGAAAACTTGGATTTTGAGATTGATAGGTTTGCCTTGTTATTGTTGTTTTGGGCATTGATATGAGGTTATATCAGTATTGAACTGCTGTCTGCGTTTCCGGTTTGTTCAGTTTATAGTCGTTATGTCGTCGGTTTGAGTTTTGGGTTTTCGAATCGTTTTTGTATTGATTGAAGCCTTGTCTTGTGAGTGATCGTGGTTGTTGATCAACTCATGTATTCGTACAGATTTGTTGGAGTTTGTCGAGCCCTATGTTAGCAGCATTGTTCGTCGAGAGTTGGACGGAGAACGGTAAAGAGATTTTCTTGAACCGTTGTTTGTTGTTTAGATTGTATAGTTGTTGATACAATCTTTTGTTGTAGCTTGTCCGGAGTTGGATCTACGACATTGAAAGGAAAAAGCAGTCATCGTATCGGGATAGCATACTCGGGACAGTTGGTTCTCGAGTTTCCCTTAAAATCACATATTGCATCGATACTGGTTCTAGTTTATGGAACATGTATTTTGTTTATTATTTGAATGAATTATATGGCTAAGTTCCTTTTTTCCCATATGCATTCATATTGAGCCAGCACTATTGTTTTGATGGGCAGAACAGCCCTTTTGTTAGACGTTTGGGAGCTATAGTCGAGTGGCCTAGGACGTAGTCGTTGCGCCTAGTGCTAGCATACTCATTATAGTTGCTCAAAGTCTAGAGGAGTGGTATACGTGGCACCACCTCGATTGGGAGAGTCGGTGAGTCATCACGTGATCTCATCCTCGGGATCCCAAAAGCACAGCAGCAATCCTTTGTTTATCAGATTTGATATCCCGGTTTAAAGACATGTATTTCATTACGTTGTTATTGATTGTGTTGTTGTCTTTAAAGCATGGTTATTGTTGTATTACTTGATATGTTGCTTTTACTGGGATTATCATTCTCACCGGTTATCCGGCTGTTGCTTTGTTTTGTATGTGTACTTGGCAACAGGAAGGGCAGGATCAAGTCAGCATAGACCTGGTTAGCGTCCAGAGCAATAGATAGAAGTGAGACTCGTTTAGAAGTTGAATCAGCATGTCAACCTAGTTATGTTTTGCGAACATGTTTAGTCATTCGAACTTCTCGTTATTGTTTTGTAAGCAAGAATCGATGTAGGTACTACCGTATTGAATGTTTCTCTTCCATAAACCTTTCTTGTATTGTTTTGGCATGTCAAATACTCTTAATGCAAGTGTTCAAGTTTTGATTGAGTTTATTTCAGTGCCTTCACTTCTCTGGGCAAGGGGACGGCGGGGGCGCGCGGCCTCCTTGCGAGGTATGGGCGCGGGCGCTCTTACTTAGAGCGCGGGCGCGTTAGTTTTACGCAGCATAAGCGCGGGCGCGCTGATGTCAGCGCTGCGAGCCTCCTTTTACAAATATATATATATTATATATATATTATATATATATATATATATATATATATATATATATATATTATTGGTTTCTTGTTTACGTATCGCTTGTTCTCTGATATTAGTTGATTAGAAAAGAGGTCTCACATTAAGTGGTATCAGAGAGATAAGATTCTTGGTTGAACTAGAGTGAGCGGGTAGATTGAGTCTGCGTTTATTGGCTCCTCGCATGTGTTTGAATTATTTTAACTGTGTACTTAATTCCATGCGAGCATGCTTTATTATTGAAATTATTGAATTACATGGTTTTGTGATTTAAATTTATAAAGCATGATCTACTTGAGATATAATTGTTTCTGTTATCGACCGGTATCCGGTATTCTAAGCGGTTTTAAGGGCACTTGTAACGCCCCGTTTTTATCTTAAATAATTTTATTTGAGTTAATCGGAGATTACAGAGTTCACGAGCCGACTCGATTTTGATCAGGGTCTATTTTGCAAAAATTGGATTTTTCAGGGACTAAAACACAAATTGTGGATTTTATATATTATCTACTCTTAGAGTTTTGTTGACAAGGTCTTCTCCATCTCCTCCAAGCCGTCTCCCTCCATTATAATGCCTCCAAGCTTTTCCAAGCTTTGGGATTTCAGTCCGAGCTCGATCCGGCCGTTGGAATTTATTTCTGAAGGCAGTTTAGCGATCACTGCAGCGAGAGCTCCGTTATATCGTAAGTTTTTCTACGATCAGATGCATTCTAGTTTTTGGATGTTGTTAGAATCGTTCTAGATTCGAGTATGTTGTTCTCTTCAGAGTTCTGATCGTTTATTATCTGTCGGTTTTGAATTAGAGCGACGATCGGATTTGTTATGATTTTGGAAGCCATTTTCGAAAATGTGGATTTTGAGATTGATGGGTTTTCTTTGTTATTGTTGTTTTGGGCATTGATATGAAGTTATATCAGCATTGAACTGCTGTCTGCATTTCCGATTTGTTCAGTTTATAGCCGTTATGCCGTCGGTTTGAGTTTTGGGTTTTCGAATCATTTTTGTATTGATTGAAGCCTTGGCTTGTGAGTGATCGTGGTTGTTGATCAACTCTTGTATTCATACAGATTCGTTGGAGTTTGTCGAGCCCTGTGTTAGCATCATTGTTCGTCGAGATTTGGACGAAGAACGGTAAAGAGATTTCCTTGAACCATTGTTTGTTGTTTAGGTTGTATTGTTGTTGATACAATCTTTTGTTATAGCTTGTCCGGAGTTGGATCTACGACATTGAAAGGTAAAAGCAGTCATTGTAGCGGGATAGCATACTCGGGACAGTTGGTTCTCGAGTTTCCCTTAAAATCACATATTGCATTGATACTGGTTCTAGTTTATGGAACCTGTATTTTGTTGATTATTTGAATGAATTATATGGCTAAGTTCCTTTTTGTTTCCATATGCATTCATATTGAGCCAGAACTATTGTTTCGATGGGCAGAACAGCCTCTTGTTAGACGTTTGGGAGCTATATTCGAGTGGCCTAGGACGTAGTTGTTGCGCCTAGTGCTAGCATACTCATTATAGTTGCTCAAAGTCTAGAGGAGTGGGATACATGGCACCACCTTGATTGGGAGAGTCGGTGAGTCGTCACGTTATCTCATCTTCGGGATCCCAAAAGCACAGCAGCAATACTTTGTTATCAGATTTGATATCCCGGTTTAAAGACATGCATTTCATTACGTTGTTATTGATTTTGTTGTTTTCTTGGAAGCATGTTTATTGTTGTATTACTTGATATGTTGCTTTTACTGGGATTATCATTCTCACCGGTTATCCGGCTGTTGCTTTGTTTTGTATGTATACTTGGCAACAGGAAGGGCATGATCAAGTCAGCATAGACCTGGTTAACGTCCAGAGCAAGAGATAGAAGTGAGACTCGTTTAGAAGTCGAATCAGAATGTCAACCTAGTTATGTTTTGCGAACATGTTTAGTCATTCGAACTTCTCGTATTTGTTTTGTAAGCAAGAAACGATGTAGGTACTATTGAATTGAATGTTTCTCTTCCCTAAACCTTTCTTGTATTGTTATTGGCATGTCAAATACTCTTAATGCAAGTGTTAGGTTCTGATTGAGTTTATTTCATTGCCTTAACAATTCTGGGCGAGGGGACGGCGCGGGCGCGCGGTTGTTGGCACGGGCGCACGGCCTCTTAGCGAGGTATGAGCGCGAGCGCGCTTCCTTAGGCGGGGAGTAGGCGCGGGCATGCTGAAGTCAGCGCGGGCGCGCGAGCCTCCTTTAAAAAAAAATAAAATAATTTGGGTTCTTGTTTACATATCACTTGTTGTCTGTTATTAGATGATTAGAAACGAGGTCTCACAGCACTGATTTTAGCGATTGAGATATCTCGTGTCCTAACCTTTGTTATTCAGATGGGTCCTCGTCGAGGGATAAACAGAAACACACCGCCAGTTATCCCTGCGACTGAGCAAGCTATCACTGAAGTTGATCAGTTGGATGCTTCAGCAACGCCTATGGAAACCTTGCTGAAGAGGTTTCAGTCATTCAATCCGCCGTTATTGATGGGTTCAGAAAATCCAGTTGACTGCGAGAGTTGGTTGGATGATATTGATTAGCTGTTCGATTCCATTGATTACACAGATGATCGCAGAATCAGTTTAGTCATTCATCAGCTACGTGGGGTTGCTAAGAGCTGGTGGATCATGACAAAGAAATCAATGGAGAGTAGAGGTACGGAAGTTACTTGGACTCTTTTTAAATCTGAGTTTTATAAGCGGTTTTTCCCTATCTCATATCGCAAAGATAAGGGAGCAGAGTTTGCCAATCTGAGGCAAGGGAATCTGAACATTGAATAGTACGTAGCTAAGTTCGATAGTCTGTTGCGTTTTTCACCGCTAATTGCCGGAGATGAAGAAGCTAAGGCGGATCAGTTCATCAATGGTTTGAACCCCGACGTCTTCACGTTGGTAAACACCAATAGGCCTAACAACTTTGCGGATGCCATGAATTACGCAAAGGGAGCAGAAGCAGTCTTGTGGAGGCAAAGAGGTAACCAGGTAGCACCTCAGCAACAGAGGCAGTATCAGAACCCACCATCTCAGTATCAGAATTAGCCACCGCAGCATCAGAACCAGCAGCAAAGGTATGAAGGTGGAAACAGTGGGGGAAACAGAAAAGATCAGTACAAAGCAAGAGGTAAATAGTTAAAGAGGCAGGGGAACAGTTCTTCTAGTTCCAGTGGTTCGAAGCAATTCGGTTCAGGACAGAGTTCTAGATCTTCAGCCATGTACTGCAGCAAGTGTGGGGGAAGACACTCACCGGATCATTGTGTGGGAGTCTTCGGTAATTGTAACATTTGTCAGCAACCGGGACACTTCTCTAAGGTGTGCCCTCAGCGTAACAGAGATAGAGCTCAGAGTGGAAGTTCATCTCGACCTGCAGCTCAACCCGAGAGGCAGTCTTCTGCAGTGCACTCTTTCCAGCCTCAGCAGCAGAACAGACAGGGAGGTAACTCTAGTGCAAACCAGCCTCCGAGACAGCAGGCACGAGTCTTTGCTTTGACAGAGGATCAGGCTCAGGCAGCACCTGACGATGTTATAGCAGGTAACTGTTCGATTTTCGGTTATTCTGTTCATGTTTTGATAGATACAGGTGCTTCCCATTCCTTTATCTCTGAGAAATTTGTGTTATTGCATGCTTTGCCAACTGAATTGTTGCCTACAGTAGTAGCTGTTACTTCATCTTTGGGTGGAGGAATTGTTTCTGTCAGACTAGTCAGGAACTGTGAACTTTGTTTTGAGGGGAATTTGTTAGAATTCGACTGTATAGTGCTTGGGTTGTCAGATTTTGATTGTATTGTCGGTATAGATGCTTTGACAAAGTACAGGGCAACAGTTGATTGTTTTCTGAAGGTTGTCAGGTTCAGACCTGAAATGGCAGACGAGTGGAAATTCTTTGGTAAGTGTTCTCGATCTAGAATTCCTTTGATTTCAGTATTATCTATGACTCGTTTGTTACAGAGAGGTGCAGAAGGATTTTTGGTTTATGCGATTGATGTAATGAAATCTAGCCCAGCTTTGGTTGACTTACCAGTGGTTAGAGATTTTGCTGATGTGTTTCCGGAAGATGTTCCTGGATTGCCACCTATTCGAGATATCGAATTCAGCATCGATTTGGTGCCAAGTACTCAACCTATTTCAAAAGCTCCTTATCGTATGACACTTATTGAATTGAGAGAGTTGAAGGAGCAGCTTGAGGATTTGATTGCCAAGGGATACATCAGACCTAGTGTATCGCCTTGGGGTGCTCCTGTGCTTTTTGTTCGGAAGAAGGATGGTTCTATGCGGCTCTGTATCGACTAACGCCAATTGAATCAGGCTACAGTTAAGAACAGGTATCCTTTACCCCGAATAGATGACCTTTTTGATCAACAGTAGGGTTCTTCTGTCTACTCTAAGATTGATCTGAGGTCAGGTTATCACCAGTTGAGAGTGCGAGAGGAAGACGTTCCTAAGACCGCATTCAGAATGAGGTATGGTCATTTTGAGTTTATAGTCATGCCAATCGGTTTGACTAACGCTCCAGCGGTTTTTATGGGTTTGATGAACCATATCTTTCAGCGTTATTTAGATGAGTTCGTCATTATCTTTATCGATGATATTCTTATCTACTCGAAGAACTGTACTGACCATGCAGAGCACTTGAGGACCGTACTGCAGATTTTGCGAGTTGAGCAGTTGTTTGCCAAGCTGTCTAAGTGTGAATTCTGGTTAGATCGAGTTGTCTTTCTCGGTCATATCATTTCTGGAGATGGGATTTCTGTCGATCCCAGTAAGATTGAAGCGGTTATGAATTGGCCTGGACCTACTTCAGTGCCGGAGATCCGAAGCTTCATGGGTTTAGCTGGTTATTACCGTCGTTTCATCGAGGGTTTCTCGTCTATTGCCAAGCCTATTACCCAGCTGACTCAGAAGAATGCGCATTTTGTTTGGACTCCAAATTGTGAGGCTAGCTTTGTTGATCTGAAGAGGAGAATGACCAGTGCTCCAATTCTTTCTATTCCGAAGGGTACTGGAGGTTTCACAGTCTATTGTGATGCTTCTAACCGAGGCTTGGGTTATGTTCTTATGCAGCATAAGCATGTGATAGCGTATGCATCGATCCAGCTGAAACCGCACGAGACTCGTTATCCAGTTCATGATCTTGAACTAGATGCGATCGTCTTTGCTTTGAAGATCTGGCGTCATTATCTATATGGTGAGTCTTTTGAGATCTTTTCTGACCATAAGAGCCTTAAGTACTTGTTTTCACAGGCAGAGCTGAATATGAGACAGAGAAGATGGTTAGACCTGTTGAAGGATTTCGACTGTGAAATCAAGTATTATCCAGGAAAGTCGAATGCAGTTGCAGATGCCTTGAGCCGAAAACTATGTTCTTTATCTCTTACTACTATTGGTGTTTCTCAGTTGATCGATGATTGTTGCACTTCTGGTTTAGAGTTTGAAACAGATAGGGAAACTATCAGAGTGTTTGCTATTCAAGCCGAACCGGAGTTGTTTGTTGCAATCAGAGAAGCACAGAAGTCTGAGCCGAGCATTCAGGTTTCAGTAGAGAAAGTCAGATCTGGGCATCAGTCTGAATTCCAGGTTAGAGATGATGTACTGTATGTGAATAACCGTATTGTTGTGCCTAATATTTCGGAGTTGAGGCAGCGTATTCTTCGAGAGGCTCATTGCAGTCGGTTTAGCATTCATCCTGGAGGTCGTAAGATGTACAACGATCTGAAGATTCAGTTTTGGTGGAAGAGAATGAAGAGCGACGTAGCGAGGTTTGTATCTCGGTGTTTGAATTGTCAGCAGGTGAAAGCAGAACGGAAGCGACCAGGAGGTCTGTTGCATAGTCTATCTGTTCCTGAATGGAAGTGGGATCACATTTCCATGGATTTCGTCACGAAGCTACCACGATCCGTTCGAGGATGCGATGCCATTTGGGTAGTGATCGACCGATTGACGAAGTATGCGTGTTTTATTCCGTACAGGATGACGTATCGTCATGATCAGATGGCTGAGTTGTATGTTAGCAATGTTGTGAAACTGCATGGTGTGCTGAAGTCGATCGTTTCAGACAGAGATCCTAGATTCACTTCTCACTTCTGGCACAGTCTTCAGGGGGCACTTGGTACTCGATTGCATCTGAGTACAACTTATCATCCTCAGTCCAATGGACAGTCAGAGCGGACTATCCAGACGTTAGAGAATATGCTGCGAGCGGTAGTGCTAGACTTTGGCACTAGTTGGCAGGATTCTTTGCCTCTTGTCGAGTTTTCTTACAACAACAGCTTCCAAGCGAGTATCGGTATGGCGCCTTTTGAGGCTTTGTATGGTAAGAAGTGCCGATCTCCGTTGTTTTGGGATGAATTGCCCGAGTCACCAGATTTGGGACCGGAGATGCTTAAAGGTATGGCATAGCAGGTTAAGATCATTCAGACCAGAATGAAGTCAGCTCAAGATAGACAGGCGAAGTATGCGAATGTCAGGTGTAGACCTCTGAGTTTTGATCAGGGAGACCGAGCCTTTCTGAAGATTTCACCTTTCAGAGGCACTGTTAGATTTGGGAAGAGAGGAAAGTTATCTCCGAGATTCATCGGTCCGTACGAGATTCTCGAGAAGATAGGCGATCTTGCCTACAGACTTTCACTTCCTCCATCTTTATCTGGTATTCACGACATTTTTCAAGTCTCTATGCTGCGAAAGTATCAACCAGATATTTCTCATATCCTTCAGCCTGACGAAGCCGAGTTAGACGAGACTCTGAGCTACTTTGAGTGACCGATTCAGATCCTTGATCGGAAGGAGAAACAACTCAGAACCAAGTCGATCCCGTTAGTGAAAGTGCAGTGGATCCGTCATGGAATCGAGGAAGCGACTTGGGAGACAGAATCTGACATGAGACAGTGATTTCCGGAGTTATTCGGATGACGTAAGTTCTTTTTACTGTGTTTAGTTCTTTATTCTATCTTATGAGTTATGGTTCTTGTTGATTTCGAGGACGAAATCTCTTTTTAGTGGGGGAGAATTGTAATGCCCCGTTTTTATATTAAATGAGTTTATTTGAATTAATCGGAGATTAAAGATTTCACGAGCCGACTTGATTTTGATCAGGGTCCTTTTTGCAAAAATTGGATTTTTCAGGGACTAAAACGCAAATTGTGGATTTTATATATTATCTGCTTTTAGAATTTGTTTTACAAAGTCTCCTCTTCCTCCCCAAACCGTGAAGCACCATTGAAGCTTGGGGAAACGCTTTTCAAGCTCTTCTAATCTCGGTTTCCGGTCGATCCGTCCATTAGAAATTATTTCTGAAGGCAGACTAATGATCACTGCAGTGAGAGCTCCGTTATATCGTAAGTTTTTCTACGATCGGATACATTCTAGTTTTTGGATGTTGTTAAAATCGTTCTAGATTCGAGTATATTGTTCTAGACAGAGTTCTGATCGTTTATTATCTGTCGGTTTTGAATTAGCGCGACGTTCGGATTTGTTATGATTTTTGGAAGCCATTTTCGAAAACTTGGATTTTGATATTGATGGGTTTGCCTTGTTATTGTTGTTTTGGGCATTAATATGAGGTTATATCAGTATTGAACTGCTATCTGCGTTTCCAGTTTGTTCAGTTTATAGCCGTTATGCCGTCAGTTTGAGTTTTGGGTTTTCGAATCATTTTTGTATTGATTGAAGCCTTGTCTTGTGAGTGATCGTGGTTGTTGATCAACTTATGTATTCGTACAGATTCGTTGGAGTTTGTCGAGCCCTGTGTTAGCATCATTGTTCGTCAAGAGTTGGACGGAGAACGGTAAAGAGATTTCCTTGAACCGTTGTTTGTTGTTTAGGTTGTATAGTTGTTGATACAATCTTTTGTTGTAGCTTGTCCGGAGTTGGATCTACGACATTGAAAGGTAAAAGCAGTCATCGTATCGGGATAGCATACTCGGGACAGTTGGTTCTCGAGTTTCCCTTAAAATCACATATTGCATCGATACTGGTTCTAGTTTATGGAACCTGTATTTTGTTGATTATTTGAATGAATTATATGGCTAAGTTCCTTTTGTTCCCATATGCATTCATATTGAGCCAGCACTATTGTTTCGATGGGCAGAACAGCCCTTTTGTTAGATGTTTGGGAGCTATAGTCTCCGTTTGAAACTGCAGCTCATGTTCCTCCGATCCGCAATTCGAGAGACAAAAAAATAAAAATTCATTAACTATTGGGTGCGATCATACCAGCACTAATGCACCGGATCCCATCAGAACTTCGAAGTTAAGCGTGCTTGGGCGAGAGCAGTACTAGGATGGGTGACCCCCTGGGAAGTCCTCGTGTTGCACCCTTTTTTTCATTAATTTCTTTTTTTCTTACTCGTACTTCTTGTTCTTTCGATTCCTCACCATCCTATTTCCGACTCTTGCAGTCCAATCCGCGGATAGAAAAGATGCAATAAACTTAATCATACGATGTGAACGTGCGATCTGGGTGACGCGGGCCACTTCGGTGGGTCCCAGCGCGACATACGGAAAAAATGCCCCGAAAGACCATCTTCGTTTTGGAATTTGAGCGTCTCCGTCTCTTGAACCGAGATACGCAATATAGGTATCGAGTGGAGCTTCGCGTGAGCAGGCTGAAGCTCCAGTAACTCTCAGTCGATCGAAAGTTATGTCCGTTTGAAACTGCAGCCCTGTTCCTCCGATCCGCAATTCGAGAGACAAAAAAATAAAGAATTCATTCACTGTTGGGTGCGATCATACCAGCACTAATGCACCGGATCCCATCAGAACTCCGAAGTTATGCGTGCTTGGGCAAGAACAGTACTAGGATGGGTGACCCCCTGGGAAGTCCTTGTGTTGCACCCTTTTTTTTATTAGTTTCTATTTTTCTTACTCGTACATCTTGTTCTTCCGATTCCTCTTCGTCCTATTTCCGACTCTTTCAGTCCAATCCGCGGATAGAAAAGATGCAATAGACTAAATCACAGGATGTGAATGTGCGATCTGGGTGACGCGGGCCACTTTGGTGTGTCCCAGCACGCCCTACGGGAAAAATGCCACCAAAGACAATCTCCGGGTTTGAATTTGAGCTTCTCCGTCTCTTAGACCGACATACGCATTGTAGGGATCGAGAAGAGGTTCGCCTAAGCAAGCTGAAGCTCCCGTAACTCTCAGCAGATCGAAAGTTATGTCCGTTTGAAACTGCAGCTCCTTTTCCTCCGATCCGCAATTCGAGAGACAAAACAATAAAATATTCATTCACTATTGGGTGCGATCATACCAGCACTAATGCACCGGATCCCATCAAAACTTTGATGTTAAGCGTGCTTGGACGAGAGCAGCACTAGGATGGGTGATCCCCTGGGAAGTCCTCGTGTTGCACCCCTTTTTCATTAATTTTTTTTTTCTTACTCGTACTTCTAATTCTTTCGATTCCTCTCCGTCCTATTTCCGACTCTTTCAGTCCAATCCGCGGATATAAAAGATGCAATAGACTGAATCATACGATGTGAACGTGCGATCTGGGTGACGCGGGCCGCTTCGGTGGGTCTCAGTGCGACATACGTGAAAAATGCCCCGAAAGATCATCTCCGTTTTGGAATTTGAGCATCTCCATCTCTTTAACCTAGATACGCACTATAGGTATCGAGTGGAGCTTCGCGTGAGCAGGCTAAAGCTCCAGTAACTCTCAGCCGATCGAAAGTTATGTCCGTTTGAAACTGCAGCTCCTGTTCCTCCGATCCGCAATTCGAGAGACAAAAAAATAAAGAATTCATTCACTATTGGGTGCGATCATACCAGCACTAATGCATCGGATCCCATCAGAACTCCGAAGTTATGCGTGCTTGGGCAGGAGCAATACTAGGATGGGTGACCCCCTGGGAAGTTCTCATGTTGCACCCCTTTTTTAATTAGTTTTTTTTCTTACTCGTACATCTTGTTCTTTCGATTTCTCTTCGTCCTATTTCCGACTCTTTCAGTCCAATCCGCGGATAGAAAAGATGCAATAGACTGAATCACACGACGTGAACGTGCGATCTGGGTGACGCGGGCCACTTCGGTGTGTCCCAGCACGCCCTACGGGAAAAATGCCCCCAAAGACCATCTGCGGGTTTAAATTTGAGCTTCTCCGTCTCTTAGACCGAGATACGCGCTGTAGGTATCGAGAAGAGCTTCGCGTGAGCAGGCTAAAGCTCCCGTAACTCTCAGCAGATCGAAAGTTATGTCCGTTTGAAACTGCTCCGATCCGCAATTCGAGAGACAAAAAAATAAAGAATTCATTCATTGTTGGGTGCGATTATACCAGTACTAATGCATCGGATCCCATCAGAACTCCGAAGTTAAGCGCGCTCGGGCGAGAGCAGTACTAGGATGGGTGACCCCATGGGAAGTCCTCGTGTTGTACCCCTTTTTCATTAATTTCTTTTTTTCTTACTCGTACTTCTTGTTTTTCCGATTCCTCGCCGTCCTATTTCCGACTCTTTCAGTCCAATCCGTGGATAGAAAAGATGCAATAGACTTAATAACACGACGTGAACGTGCGATCTGGGTGATGCAGGCCGCTTCAGTGGGTCCCAGCGCGCCCTATGGGAAAAACGCCCCGAAAGACCATCTCCGGGTTGTAATTTGAGCGTCTCCGTCTCTTAGACCGAGATACTTGCTGTAGGTATCGAGAGGAGCTTCGTGTGAACAGGCTAAAGCTCCCGTAACTCTTAGCCGATCGAAATTTATGTCCGTTTGAAACTGCAGCTCCTGTTCCTCCGTTCCGCAATTCGAGAGACAAAATAATAAAAATTCATTCACTATTGGGTGCGATCATACCAGCACTAATGCACCGGATCCCATCAGAACTCCGAAGTTAAGTGTGTTTGGGCGAGATCAGTACTAGGATGGGTGACCCCCTGGGAAGTCCTCGTGTTGCACCCCTTTTTTAATTTATTTCTTTTTTTCTTACTCGTACTTCTTGTTCTTTCGATACCTCGCCGTTCTATTTTCGACTCTTGCAGTCCAATCCGCGGATAGAAAAGATGCAATAAACTTAATCAACGATGTGAACGTGCGATTAGGGTGACACGGGCCGCTTCGGTGGGTCCCAACGTGACATACGGGAAAAATTCCCCAAAAGACCATCTCCATTTTGGAATTTGAGCGTCTCCGTCTCTTTAATCGAGATACGCACTATAGGTATCGAGTGGAGCTTCGCGTGAGCAGGCTGAAGCTCCAGTAACTCTCAGCCGATCGAAAGTTATGTCCGTTTGAAACTGCAGCTCCTGTTCCTTCGATCCGCAATTCGAGAGACAAAAAAATAAAGAATTCATTCACTGTTGGGTGCGATCATACCAGCACTAATGCGCTGGATCCCATCAGAACTCCGAAGTTATGCGTGCGTGGGCAAGAGCAATACTAGGATGGGTGACCCCATGGGAAGTCCTCGTGTTGCACCCTTTTTTTTATTAGTTTCTTTTTTTCTTACTCGTACATCTTGTTCTTCCGATTTCTCTCCGTCCTATTTCCGACTCTTTCAGTCCAATCCGCGGATAGAAAAGATGCAATATAATGAATCACAGGACGTGAACGTGCAATCTGGGTGACGCGGGCCACTTCGGTGGGTCCCAGCACGCCCTACGGGAAAAATACCCCCAATGACCATCTCCGGGTTTGAATTTGAGCTTCTCCGTCTCTTAGACCGAGATACGCGGTGTAGGTATCGAGAAGAGCTTCGCGTGAGCAGGCTGAAGCTCCCGTAACTCTCAGCAGATCGAAAGTTATGTCCGTTTGAAACTGCAGCTCCTGTTTCTCCGATCCGCAATTCGAGAGACAAAAAAATAAAGAATTCATTCATTGTTGGGTGCGATCATACTAGTACTAATGCACCGGATCCCATCAGAACTCCGGAGTTAAGCGTGTTAGGGCGAGAGCAGTACTAGGATGGGTGACCCCCTGGGAAGTCCTCGTGTTGCACCCCTTTTTCATTAATTTATTTTTTTTTACTCGTACTTCTTGTTTTTCCGATTCCTCGCCGTCCTATTTCCGACTCTTTCAGTCCAATCCACGGATAGAAAATATGCAATAGACTTAATCACACAACGTGAACGTGCGATCTAGGTGACGCGGGCCGCTTCGGTGGGTCCCAGCGCACGCCACGGGAAAAATGCCCCAAAAGACCATCTTCGGGTTGTAATTTGAGCGTCTCCGTCTCTTAGACCAAGATACTTGCTGTAGGTATCAAGAGGAGCTTCGCATGAGCAGGCTGAAGATCTCGTAACTCTTAGCCGATCGAAAGTTATGTCCGTTTGAAACTGCAACTCATGTTCCTCCGATCTGCTATTCGAGGGAAAAACAATAAAGAATTCATTCACTGTTGGGTGCGATCATACCAGCACTAATGCACTGGATCCCAACAAAACAACGAAGTTAAGCGTGCTTGGGCGAGAGCAGTACTAGGATGTGTGACCCCCTGGGAAGTCCTCGTGTTGCACCCATTTTTTCATTAATTTCTTTTTTTTCTTACTCGTACTTCTAATTCTTTTGATTCCTCTCCGTCCTATTTCTGACTCTTTCAGTCTAATCCGCGGATAGAAAAGATGCAATAGACTGAATCATACGATGTGATAGTGCGATCTGGGTGACGCGGGCTGCTTCGGTGGGTCCCAGCGCGACATAAGGGAAAAATGCCCCGAAAGACCATCTCCGTTTTGGAATTTGAGAGTCTCCGTCTCTTTAACCTAGATACGCACTATAGGTATCGAGTGGAGCTTCGCGTGAGCAGGCTCAAGCTCCAGTAACTCTCAGCCGATCGAAAGTTATGTCCGTTTGAAACTGCAGCTCATGTTCCTCCGATCCGCAATTCGAGAGACAAAACAATAAAAATTCATTCATTATTGGGTGCGATCATACCAGCACTAATGCACCGGATCCCATCAGAACTTCGAAGTTAAGCGTGCTTGGGCGAGAACAGTACTAGGATGGGTGACCCCACTGGGAAGTCCTCGTGTTGCACCCTTTTTTTCATTAATTTCTTTTTTTCTTACTCGTACTTCTTGTTCTTTCGATTCCTCGCCGTCCTATTTCCGACTCTTGCAGTCCAATCCGCGGATAGAAAAGATGCAATAAACTTAATCATACGATGTGAACGTGCGATCTGGGTGACGCGGTCCACTTTGGTGGGTCCCAGCGCGACATACGGAAAAAATGCCCCAAAAGACCATATCCATTTTGGAATTTGAGCGTCTCCGTCTCTTAAACCGAGATACGCAATATAGGTATCGAGTGGAGCTTCGCGTGAGCAGGCTGAAACTCCAGTAACTCTCAGCCGATCGAATGTTATGTCCGTTTGAAACTGCAGCTCCTGTTCCTCCGATCCGCAATTCGAGAGACAAAAAAATAAAGAATTCATTCACTGTTGGGTGCGATCATACCAGCACTAATGCACCGGATCCATAAGAACTCCGACGTTATGCGTGCTTGAGCAAGAACAGTACTAGGATGGGTGACCCCCTGGGAAGTCCTCGTGTTGCACCCTTTTTTTATTAGTTTCTTTTTCTCTAACTCGTACATCTTGTTCTTCTGATTCCTCTTCGTCCTATTTCCGACTCTTTCAGTCCAATCCGCGGATAGAAAAGATGCAATAGACTGAATCACAAGACTTGAACGTGCAATCTGGGTGACGCGGGCCACTTTGGTGGGTCCCAGCACGCCCTACGAGAAAAATGCCCCCAAATACAATCTCCGGGTTTGAATTTGAGCTTCTCCGTCTCTTAGACCGACATACGCGTTGTAGGTATCGAGAAGAGCTTCGCGTGAGCAAGCTGAAGCTCCCGTAACTCTCAGCAGATCGAAAGTTATGTCCGTTTGAAACTGCAGCTCCTTTTCCTCCGATCCGCAAATCGAGAGACAAAACAATAAAATATTCATTCACTGTTGGGTGCGATCATACCAGCACTAATGCACCGGATCCCATCAGAAATCCGAAGTTAAGCGTGCTTGGGCGAGAGCAGTACAAGGATGGGTGACCCCCTGGGAAGTCCTCGTGTTGCACCCCTTTTTCTTTAATTTTTTTTTCTTACTCGTACTTCTAATTCTTTCGATTCTTCTCCGTCCTATTTCCGACTCTTTCAGTCCAATCCGCGGATAGAAAAGATGCAATAGACTGAATCATACGATGTGAACGTGCGATCTAGGTGACGCGGGCCGCTTTGGTGGGCCCCAGCACGACATACGAGAAAAATGCCCCGAAATACCATCTTCATTTTGGAATTTGAGCGTCTCCGTCTCTTTAACCTAGATACGCACTATAGGTATCGAGTGGAGCTTCGCGTGAGCAGCCTGAAGCTCCAGTAACTCTCAGCCGTTCAAAAGTTATGTCCGTTTGAAACTGCAGCTCCAGTTCCTCCGATCCGCAATTCGAGAGACAAAAAAATAAAGAATTCATTCACTATTGGGTGCGATCATACCAGCACTAATGCACCGGATCCCATCAGAACTCCGAAGTTATGCGTGCTTGGGCAGGAGCAGTACTAGGATGGGTGACCCCCTGAGAAGTCCTCGTGTTGCACCCATTTTTTAATTAGTTTTTTTTTCTTACTCGTACATCTTGTTCTTTCGATTCCTCTCCGTCCTATTTCTGACTCTTTCAATCCAATCCACGGATAGAAAAGATGCAATAGACTGAATCACACAACGTGAACGTGCGATCTGGGTGACGCGGGCCACTTCGATGGGTCCCAGCGTGCCCTACGGGAAAAATGCCCCCAAAGACCATCTTAGGGTTTAAATTTGAGCTTCTCCGTCTCTTAGACCGAGATACGCGCTGTAGGTGTCGAGAATAGCTTCGCGTGAGCAGGCTAAAGCTCCCGTAACTCTCAGCAGATCGAAAGTTATGTCCGTTTGAAACTTCAGCTCCTATTCCTCCGATCCGCAATTCGAGAGACAAAAAAATAAAGAATTCATTCATTGTTGGGTGTGATCATACCAGTACTAATGCATCGGATCCCATCAGAACTCCGAAGTTAAGCACTCTTGGGCGAGAGCAGTACTAGGATGGGTGACCCTCTGGGAAGTCCTCGTGTTGCACCCCTTTTTCATTAATTTCTTTTTTTCTTACTCGTACTTCATGTTTTTCCGATTCCTTGCCGTCCTATTTCCGACTCTTTCAGTCCAATCCGTGGATAGAGAAGATGCAATGGACTTAATAACACGACGTGAACGTGCGATCTGGGTGACGCAGGCCGCTTCAGTGGGACCCAGCACGCCCTACTGGAAAAATGCCCCGAAAGACCATTTCCGGGTTGTAATTTGTGTGTCTCCGTCTCTTAGACCGAGATACTTGCTGTAGGTATCGAGAGGAGCTTCGTGTGAACAGGCTAAAGCTCCCGTAACTCTTAGGCGATCGAAAGTTATGTCCATTTGAAACTGCAGCTCTTGTTCCTCCGATCCGCAATTCGATAGACAAAATAATAAAAATTCATTCACTATTGGGTGCGATCATACCAGCACTAATGCACCGGATCCCATCAGAACTCCTAAGTTAAGTGTGCTTGGGCGAGAGCAGTACTAAGATGGGTGACCCCCTGGGAAGTCCTCGTGTTGCACCCTTTTTTTCATTTATTTCTTTTTTTCTTACTCGTATTTCTTGCTCTTTCGATTCCTCGCCGTTCTATTTTCGACTCTTGCAGTCCAATACGTGGATAGAAAAGATGCAATAAACTTAATCATACGATTTGAACGTGCGATCTGGGTGACGCGGGCCGCTTCGGTGGGTCCCAGCGTGACATACGAGAAAAATGTCCCGAAAGACCATCTCCGTTTTGGAATTTGAGCGTCTCCGTCTCTTTAACTGAGATACACACTATAGGTATCGAGTGGAGCTTCGCGTGAGCAGACTGAAGCTCCAGTAACTCTCAGCCGATCGAAAGTTATGTCCGTTTGAAACTGCAGCTCCTGTTCCTTCGATCCGCAATTCGAGAGACAAAAAAAATAAAAAATTCATTCACTGTTGGGTGCGATCATACCAGCACTAATGCACCAGATCCCATCAGAACTCCGAAGTTATGCGTGCTTGGGCAAGAGCAATACTAGGATGGGTGACCCCCTAGGAAGTCCTCGTGTTGCACCCTTTTTTTATTAGTTTCTTTTTTTCTTACTCGTACATTTTGTTCTTCCGATTTCTCTCCGTCCAATTTCCGACTCTTTCAGTCCAATCCGCGGATAGAAAAGATGCAATAGACTGAATCACAGGACGTGAACGTGCGATCTGGGTGACGCGGGCTACTTCGGTGGGTCCCAGCACGCCCTACGGGAACAATGCCCCCAAAGACAATCTCCGGGTTTGAATTTGAGCTTTTCCGTCTCGTAGACCGACATACGCACTGTAGGTATCGAGAAGAGCTTCGCGTGAGCAAGCTGAAGCTCTCATAACTCTCAGCAGATCGAAAGTTATGTCCGTTTGAAACTGCATCTCCTTTTCCTCCGATCCGCAATTCGAGAGACAAAACAATAAAATATTCATTCACTGTTTAGTGCGATCATACCAGCACTAATGCACCGGATCCCATCTGAACTCAGAAGTTAAGCGTGCTTGGGCGAGAGCAGTACTAGGATGGGTGACCCATTAGGAAGTCCTCGTGTTGCAACCCTTTTTCATTAATTTCTTTTTTTCTTACTCGTACTTCTAATTCTTTCGATTCCTCTCCGTCCTATTTCCGACTCTTTCAGTCCAATCCACGGATAGAAAAGATGCAATAGACTGAATCACACAACGTGAACGTGTGATCTGGGTGACGCGGGCCACTTCGGTGGGTCCCAGCGCGCCCTACTGGAAAAATACCCCCAAAGACCATCTCCGGGTTTGAATTTGAGCTTCTCTGTCTCTTAGACCGAGATACGCACTGCTGGTATCGAGAAGAGCTTCGCGTGTGCAGGCTGAAGCTCCCGTAACTCTTAGCAGATCAAAATTTATGTCCATTTGAAACTGCAGCTCCTGTTCCTCCGATCCGCAATTCGAGAGACAAAAAAATAAAGAATTCATTCATTGTTGGTTGCGATCATACTAGTACTAATGCACCGGATCCCATCAAAACTCCGAAGTTAAGCGTGCTTGGGTGAGAGCAGTACTAGGATGTGTGACCCCCTGGGAAGTCCTCTTGT
This sequence comes from Henckelia pumila, assembly GCF_033568475.1. Classification (NCBI taxonomy): domain Eukaryota; kingdom Viridiplantae; phylum Streptophyta; class Magnoliopsida; order Lamiales; family Gesneriaceae; genus Henckelia; species Henckelia pumila. The sequence goes on from NC_133123.1 coordinate 61,682,298, forward strand.
TGCACCCCTTTTTCATTAATTTCTTTTTTTCTTACTCGTACTTCTTGTTTTTCCGATTCCTCGCCGTCCTATTTCCGACTCTTTCAGTCCAATCCGCGGATAGAAAAGATGCAATAGACTTAATCACACGACGTGAACGTGCGATCTGGGTGACGCAGGCCGCTTTAGTGGGTCCCAGTGCGCCCTACGGGAAAAACGCCCCGAAAGACCATCTCCGAGTTGTAATTTGAGCGTCTTCGTTTCTTAGACCGAGATACTTGCTATAGGTATCGAGAGGAGCTTCGTGTGAACAGGCTGAAGCTCCCGTAACTCTTAGCAGATCAAAAGTTATGTCCGTTTGAAACTGCAGCTCCTGTTCCTCCGATCCGCAATTCGAGAGACAAAACAATAAAAATTCATTCACTATTGGGTGCGATCATACCAGCACTAATGCACCGGATCCCATCAGAACTCCAAAGTTATGCGTGCTTGGGCAAGAGCAGTACTAGGATGGGTGACCTCCTGAGAAGTCCTCGTGTTGCACCCTTTTTTTTATTAGTTTCTTTTTTGCTTACTCGTACATCTTGTTCATCCGATTCCTCTCCGTCCTATTTTCGACTCTTTCAGTCCAATCCGCGGATAGAAAAGATGCAATAGACTGAATCACAGGACGTGAACGTCCGATCTGGTTGACTCGGGCCACTTTGGTGGGTCCCAGCACGCCCTACGGGAAAAATGCCCCCAAAGACAATCTCCGGGTTTGAATTTGAGCTTCTCCATCTCTTAGACCGACATACGCGTTGTAGGTATCGAGAAGAGCTTCGCGTGAGCAAGCTGAAGCTCTCGTAACTCTCAGCAGATCGAAAGTTATTTCCGTTTGAAACTGCAGCCCCTTTTCCTCCGATCCGCAATTCGAGAGACAAAACAATAAAATATTCATTCATTGTTGGGTGCGATCATACCAGCACTAATGCACCGGATCCCATCAGAACTTCGAAGTCAAGCGTGCTCGGGCGAGAGCAGTACTAGGATGAGTGACCCCCTGGGAAGTCCTCGTGTTGCACCCCTTTTTCATTAATTTCTTTTTTTCTTACTTGTACTTCTAATTCTTCCGATTCCTCTCCGTCCTATTTCCGAATTTTTCAGTCCAATCCGCGGATAGAAAAGATGCAATAAACTGAATCACAGGACGTGAACGTGCGATCAGGGTGACGCGGGCCACTTCGGTGGGTCCCAGCACGCCCTACGGGAAAAATGCCCCCAAAGACAATCTTTGGGTTTGAATTTGAGCTTCTCCATCTCTTAGACCGACATACGCGTTGTAGGTATTGAGAAGAGCTTCGCGTGAGCAAGCTGAAGCTCCCGTAACTCTCAGCAGATCGAAAGTTATGTCCGTTTGAAACTGGAGATCGTTTTCCTCCGATCCTCAATTCGATAGACAAAACAATAAAAATTCATTCACTATTGGGTGCGATCATACCAGCACTAATGCACCGGATCCCATCAAAACTCCGAAGTCAAGCGTGCTTGGGCGAGAGCAGTATTAGGATGGGTGACCCCCTGGGAAGTCCTCGTGTTGCACTCCTTTTTCATTAATTTCTTTTTTTCTTACTCGTACTTCTAATTCTTTCGATTCCTCTCCGTCCTTTTTCCGACTCTTTCAGTCCAATCCGCGGATAGAAAAGATTCAATAGACTGAATCATACGATGTGAACGTACGATTTGGGTGACGCGGGCCGCTTCGATGGTTCCCAGCGCGACATACGGGAAAAATGCCCCGAAAGACCATCTCCGTTTTGGAATTTGAGCGTCTCCGTCTCTTTAACCAAGATATGCAATATAGGTATCGAGTGGAGCTTCGCGTGAGCAGGCTGAAGCTCCAGTAACTCTCAGCCGATCGAAAGTTATGTCCGTTTAAAATTGCAGCTCCTGTTCCTCCGATCCGCAATTCGAGAGACAAAAAAATAAAGAATTCATTCACTGTTGGGTGCGATCATACCAGCACTAATGCACCGGATCCCATCAGAACTACGAAGTTATGCGTGCTTGGGTAAGAGCAGTACTAGGATGGGTGACCCCCTGGGAAGTCCTCTTGTTGCACCCTTTTTTTTATTAGTTTCTTTTTTTCTTACTCCTACATCTTGTTCTTCCGATTCCTCTCCGTCCTATTTCCGACTCTTTCAGTCCAATCCGCGGATAGAAAAGATGCAATAGACTGAATCACAGGACGTGAACGTGCGATCTGGGTGACGCGGGCCACTTCGGTGGGTCCCAGCACGCCCTACGGGAAAAATGCCCCCAAAGAAAATCTCCGGGTTTGAATTTGAGCTTCTCCGTCTCTTAGACCGACATACGCATTGTAGGTATCGAGAAGAGCTTCGCGTGAGCAAGCTGAAGCTTTCGTAACTCTCAGCAGATTGAAAGTTATGTCCGTTTGAAACTGCAGCTCCTTTTCCTCCGATCCGCAATTCGAGAGACAAAACAATAAAATATTCATTCACTTTTTGGTGCGATCATACCAGCACTAATGCACCGGATCCCATCAGAACTCCGAAGTTAAGCGTGCTTGGGCGAGAGCAGTACTAGGATGGGTGACCCCCTGTGAAGTCCTAGTGTTGCACCCCTTTTTCTTTAATTTCTTTTTTTCTTACTCGTACTTCTAATTCTTTCGATTCCTCTCCGCCCTATTTCCGATTCTTTCATTCCAATCCACGGATAGAAAAGATGCAATAGACTGAATCTCACGACGTGAACGTGCGATCTGGGTGACGCGGGCCACTTCGGTGGGTCCCAGCACGCCCTACGGGAAAAATGCCCGCAAAGACCATCTCCGGGTTTGAATTTGAGCTTCTCCATTTCTTAGACCGAGATACGCGCTATAGGTATCGAGAAGAGTTTCGCGTGAGCAGGCTGAAGCTCCCGTAACTCTCAGCAGATCGAAAGTTATGTCCGTTTGAAACTGCAGCTCCTGTTCCTCCGATCCGCAATTCGAGAGACAAAAAAATAAATAATTGATTCACTATTGGGTGCGATCATACTAGTACTAATGCACCGGATCCCATCAGAACTCCGAAGTTAAGCGTGCTTGGGCGAGAGCAGTACTAGGATCCTCGTGTTGCACCCCTTTTTCATTAATTTCTTTTTTTCTTACTCGTACTTCTTGTTTTTCCGATTCCTCGCCGTCCTATTTCCGACTCTTTCAGTCCAATCCGTGGATAGAAAAGTTGCAATAGACTTAATCACACAATATGAACGTGCGATCTGGGTGACGCAGGCTGCTTCAGTGGTCCCAACGTGCCCTTCAGGAAAAACGCCCCAAAAGACCATCTCTGGGTTGTAATTTGAGCGTCTTCGTCTCTTAGACCGAGATAATTGCTGTAGGTATCGAGAGGAGCTTCGTGTGAACAGGCTGAAGCTCACGTAACTCTTAGCCGATCGAAAGTTATGTCCGTTTGAAACTGCAGCTCCTGTTCCTCCGATCCGCAATTCGAGAGACAAAAAAATAAAGAATTCATTTACTGTTGGGTGCGATCATACCAGCACTAATGCACCGGATCCCATCAGAACTCCGAAGTTATGCGTGCTTGGGCAAGAGCAGTACTAGGATGGGTGACCCCCTGGGAAGTCCTCGTGTTGCACCCTTTTTTTTATTAGTTTCTTTTTTTCTTACTCGTACATCTTGTTCTTCCGATTCCTCTCCGTCCTATTTCCCACTCTTTCAGTCCAATCCACGGATAGAAAAGATGCAATATACTAAATCACACGACGTGAACATGCGATCTGGGTGACGCGGGCCACTTCGATGGGTCCCAGCGTGCCCTACGGGAAAAATGCCCCCAAAGACCATCTCCGGGTTTGAATTTGAGCTTCTCCGTCTCTTAGACCGAGATACGCGCTCTAGGTATCGAGAAGAGCTTCGCGTGAGCAGGCTGAAGCTCCCGTAACTCTCAGCAGATCGAAAGTTATGTCCGTTTGAAACTGCAGCTCCTGTTCCTCCGATCCGCAATTCGAGAGACAAAACAATAAAAATTCATTCACTATTGGGTGCGATCATACCAGTACTAATGCATCGGATCCCATAAGAACTCCGAAGTTAAGCGTGCTTGGGCGAGAGCAGAACTAGGATGGGTGACCCCTTGGAAGTCCTCGTGTTGCACCCCTTTTTCATTAATTTCTTTTTTTCTTACTCGTACTTCTAATTCTTTCAATTCCTCTCCGTCCTATTTCTGCCTCTTTCAGTCCAATCCGCGGATAGAAAAGATGCAATAGACTGAATCATACGATGTGAACGTGCGATTTGGGTGACGCGGGCCGCTTCGGTGGGTCCCAGCGCGACATACGGGAAATATGCCCCCAAAGACCATCTCCGTTTTGGAATTTGAGCGTCTCCGTATCTTTAACCTAGATACGCACTATAGGTATCGAGTGGAGCTTCGCGTGAGCAGGCTGAAGCTCCAGTAACTCTTAGCCGATCGAAAGTTATGTCCGTTTGAAACTGCAGCTCTTGTTCCTCCGATCTGCAATTCGAGAGACAAAAAAATAAAGAATTCATTCACTATTGGGTGCGATCATACCAGAATTAATGCACCGGATCCCATCAGAACTCCGAAGTTATGCGTGTTTGGGCAAGAGCAGTACTAGGATGGGTGACCCCCTGGGAAGTCCTCGTGTTGCACCCGTTTTTTAATTAGTTTCTTTTTTTCTTACACGTACATCTTGTTCTTCCGATTCCTCTCCATCCTATTTCCGAATCTTTCAGTCCAATCCACGGATAGAAAAGATGCAATAGACTGAATCACACGACCTGAACGTGCGATCTGGATGACGCGGGCAACTTCAATGGGTCTCAGCGCGCCCTACGGGAAAAATGCCCCCAAAGACCATCTTCGGGTTTGAGTTTGAGCTTCTCTGTCTCTTAGACCGAGATACGCACTGTAGGTATCGAGAAGAGCTTCGCGTGAGCAGGCTTAAGCTCCCGTAACTCTCAGCAGATCGAAAGTTATGTCCTTTTGAAACTGCAGCTCCTGTTCCTCCGATCCGCAATTCGAGAGACAAAAAAATAAATAATTCATTCATTGTTGGTTGCGATCATACCAGTACTAATGCACCGGATCCCATGAGAACTCCGAAGTTAAGCGTGCTTGGGCGGGAGCAGTACTAGGATGGGTGACCCCCTGGGAAGTCCTCGTGTTGCACCCTTTTCTCATTAATTTCTTTTTTTCTTACTCGTACTTCTTGTTTTTCCGATTCCTCGCCGTCCTATTTTCGACTCTTTCAGTCCAATCCGCGGATAGAAAAGATGCAATAGACTTAAACACACGACGTGAACGTGCGATCTGGGTGACGCAGGACGCTTCAGTGGGTCCCAGTGCGCCCTACGGGAAAAACACCCCGAAAGACCATCTCCGGGTTGTAATTTGAGCGTCTCCATCTCTTAGTCTGAGATACTTGCTGTAGGTATCAAGAGGAGCTTCGTGTGAACAGGCTGAAGCTCCCGTAACTCTTAGCCGATCGAAAGTTATGTCCGTTTAAAACTGCAGCTCCTATTCCTTTGATCCGCAATTCGAGAATACGATCATACCAGCACTAATGCACCGGATCCCATCAGAACTCCGAAGTTTAGCGTGCTTGGGCGAGAACAATACTAGGATGGGTGACCCCCTGGGAAGTCCTCGTGTTGCACCCCTTTTTTCATTAATTTTTTTTTTCTTACTCGTACTTCTTGTTCTTTCGATTCCTCGCCGTCCTATTTCCGACTCTTGCAGTCCAATCCGCGTATAGAAAAGATGCAATAAACTTAATCATACGATGTGAACGTGCGATCTGGGTGACGCAGGCCGCTTCGGTGTGTCCCAGCGCGACATACGGAAAAAATGCCCCGAAAGACCATCTCCGTTTTGGAATTTGAGCGTCTCCGTCTCTTTAACCTAGATACGCACTATAGGTATCGATTGGAGCTTTGCATGAGCAGGATGAAGCTCCAGTAACTCTCATTCGATCGAAAGTTATGTCCGTTTGAAACTGCAGCTCCTGTTCCTCCGATCCGCAATTCGAGAGACAAAAAAATAAAGAATTCATTCACTATTGGATGCGATCATACCAGCACTAATGCACGGGATCCCATCAGAACTCCGAAGTCATGGTGCTTAGGCAAGAGCAGTACTTGTATGGGTGACCCCTTGGTCAGTCCTCGTGTTGCACCCCTTTTTTAATTAGTTTTTTTTTTCTTACTCGTACATCTTGTTCTTCCGATTCCTCTCCGTCCTATTTTCGACTCTTTCAGTCCAATCCAGGGATAGTAAAGATGCAATAGACTGAATCACACGACGTGAACGTGCGATCTAGGTGACGCGGGCCACTTCGGTCCCAACGCGCCCTACGGGAACAATACCCCCAAAGACCATCTCCGGGTTTGAATTTGAGCTTCTCCGTCTCTTAGACCGAGATACGCACTGTAGGTATCGAGAAGAGAGCTTCGTGTGAGCAGGCTGAAGCTCCCGTAACTCTCAGCAGATCGAAAGTTATGTCCGTTTGAAACTATAGCTCCTGTTCCTCCAATTCGCAATTCGAGAGACAAAAAAATAAAGAATTCATTCACTGTTGGGTGCGATCATACCAGTACTAATGCACCGGATCCCATCAGAACTCTGAAGTTAAGCGTGCTTCGGCGAGAGCAGTACTCGGATGGATGACCCCCTGGGAAGTCCTCGTGTTGCTCCCCTTTTTCATTAATTTTTTTTTCTTACTCGTACTTCTTGTTTTTCCGATTCCTCGCCGTCCTATTTCCGACTCTTTCAGTCCAATCCGCGAATAAAAAAAATGCATTAAACTTAATCACACGACGTGAACGTGCGATCTGGGTGACGCAGGCTGCTTCAATGGGTCCCAGCGCGCCCTACGGGAAAAACGCCCCGAAAGACCATCTCCGGGATGTAATTTGAGCGTCTCCGTCTCTTAAACCCATGAAACTTGCTGTAGGTATCGAGAGGAGCTTCGTGTGAACAGGCTGAAGCTCCCGTAACTCTTTGCCGATCGAAAGTTATGTCCGTTTGAAACTGCAGCTCCTGTTCCTCCGATCCGCAATTTGAGAGACAAAACAATAAAAATTCATTCACTATTGGGTGCGATCATACCAGCACTAATGCATCGGATCCCATCAGAATTCCGAAGTTAAGCATGCTTGGGCGAGAGCAATTCTAGGATGGGTGACGATCATACCAGCACTAATGCATCGGATCCCATCAGAATTCCGAAGTTAAGCATGCTTGGGCGAGAGCAATTCTTGGATGGGTGACCCCCTGGGAAGTTTTCGTGTTGCACCCCTTTTTTCATTAATTTCTTTTTTTCTTACTCGTACTTCTTGTTCTTTAGATTCCTCGCCGTCCTATTTTCGACTCTTGAAGTCCAATCCGCGGATAGAAAATATGCAATGAACTTAATTATAAGATGTGAACGTGCGATCTGGGTGTCGCGGGCCACTTCGGTGGGTCCCAGCGCGACATACGGGAAAATTGCTTCGAAAGACCATCTCCGTTTTGGAATTTGAGTGTGTCCGTCTCTTTAACCGAGATACGTACTATAGGTATCGAGTGGAGCTTCACGTGAGCAGGCTGAAGCTCCATTAACTCTCGACCGATCGAACGTTATATCCGTTTGAAACTGCAGCTCCTGTTCCTCTGATCCGCAATTCGAGAGACAAAAAAATAAAGAATTTATTCACTGTTGGGTGTGATCATACCAGCACTAATGCACCGGATCCCATCAGAACTCCGAAGTTATGGGTGCTGGGCAAGAGCAGTAGTAGGATGGGTGACCCCCTGGGAAGTCCTCGTGTTGCACCCTTTTTTTTTATTAATTTCTTTTTTCTTACTCGTACATCTTGTTCTTTCGATTTCTCTCCGTCCTATTTCCGACTCTTTCAGTCCAATCCGCGGATAGAAAAGATGCAATAGACTGAATCACAGGACGTGAACGTGCGATCTGGGTGACGCGGGCCACTTCGGTGGGTCCCAGCACGCCCTACGGGAAAAATGCCCCCAAAGACAATCTCCGGGTTTGAATTTGAGCTTCTTCGTCTCTTAGACCAACATACACGTTGTAGGTATCGAGAAGAGCTTCGCGTGAGCAAGCTGAAACTCCTGTAACTCTCAGCAGATCGAAAGTTATGTCCGTGTGAAACTGTAGCTTTTTTTCCTCCGATCCGCAATTCGAGAGAAAAAATAATAAAATATTCATTCACTGTTGGGTGCGATCATACCAGCACTAATGCACCGGATCCCATCAAAACTCCGAAGTTAAGCGTTCTTGGGCGAGAGCAGTACTAGGATGTTTGACCCCCTGGGAAGTCCTCGTGTTGCACCCCTTTTTCATTAATTTCTTTTTTTCTTACTCGTACTTCTAATTCTTTCGATTCCTCTCCGTCCTATTTCCGACTCTTTTAGTCCAATCCGTGGATAGAAAAGATGCAATAGACTGAATCACACGACGTGAACGTGCAATCTGGGTGACGCGGGCCACTTCGGTGGGTCCCAGCGCACCATACGGGAAAAATGCCTCCAAAGACCTTCTTCGGGTTTGAATTTGAGCTTCTCCGTCTCTTAGACCGAGATACACGCTGTAGGTATCGAGAAGAGCTTCGCGTGAGCAGGCTGAAGCTCCCGTAACTCTCAGCAGATCGAAAGTTATGTCCGTTTGAAACTGCAGCTCCTGTTCCTACGATCCGCACTTCAAGAGACAAAAAAATAAAGAATTCATTCATTGTTGGGTGTGATCATTCCAGTACTAATGCACCGGATCCCATGAGAACACCGAAGTTAAGCGTGCTTGGGCGAGAGCAGTACAAGGATAGGTGACCCCCTGGGAAGTCCTCGTGTTGCACCCCTTTTTTCATTAATTTTTTTTTCTTACTCGTACTTCTAATTCTTTCGATTCTTCTCCGTCCTATTTCCGATTCTTTCAGTACAATCCGCGGATAGAAAAGATGCAATAGACTGAATCATACGATGTGAACATGCGATCTGGGTGACGCGGGCCGCTTCGGTGGGTCCCAGCGCGATATACGGGAAAAAGGCCCCAAAGACCATCTCCGTTTTGGAATTTGAGCGTCTCCGTCTCTTTAACCTAGATACGCACTATAGGTATCGAGTGGAGCTTCGCGTGAGCAGGCTGAAGCTCCAGTAACTCTCAGCCGATCGAAAGTTATGTACGTTTGAAACTGCAGTTCCTGTTCCGCCGATCCGCAATTCGAGAGACAAAAAATAAAGAATTCATTCATTGTTGGGTGCGATCATACCACTACTAATGCACCGGATCCCATCAGAACTCTGAAATTAAGCGTGCTTGGGCGAGAGCAATACTAGAATGGGTGACCCCCTGGGGAGTCCTCGTGTTGCATTCTTTTTTCATGAATTTCTTTTTTTTTACTCGTACTTCTTGTTTTTCCGATCACACAACGTGAACGTGCGATCTAGGTGACGCGGGCCGCTTCGGTGGGTCCCAGCGCGCCCCACGGGAAAAACGCCCGAAAGACCATCTCCGGGTTGTAATTTGAGCATCTCCGTCTCTTAGACCGAGATACTTGCTGTAGGTATCGAGAGGAGCTTCGCGTGAGCAGGTTGAAGCTCTCGTAACTCTTAGCCGATCGAAAGTTATGTCCGTTTGAAACTGCAGCTCATGTTCCTCCGATCCGCAATTCGAGAGAAAAATAATAAAGAATTCATTCACAGTTGCGTGCGATCGTACTAGCACTAATGCACCGGATCCCATCAGAACTCCGAAGTTAAGCGTGCTTGGGCGAGAGCAGTACAAGGATAGGTGACCCCCTGGGAAGTCCTCGTGTTGCACCCCTTTTTTCATTAATTTTTTTTTTCTTACTCGTACTTCTAATTCTTTCGATTCTTCTCCGTCCTATTTCCGATTCTTTCAGTACAATCCGCGGATAGAAAAGATGCAATAGACTGAATCATACGATGTGAACATGCGATCTGGGTGACGCGGGCCGCTTCGGTGGGTACCAGCGCGATATACGGGAAAAATGCCCCCAAAGACCATCTCCGTTTTGGAATTTGAGCGTCTCCGTCTCTTTAACCTAGATACGCACTATAGGTATCGAGTGGAGCTTCGCGTGAGCAGGCTGAAGCTCCAGTAACTCTCAGCCGATCGAAAGTTATGTACGTTTGAAACTGCAGCTCCTGTTCCTCCGATCCGCAATTCGAGAGACAAAAAAATAAAGAACTCATTCACTATTGGGTGCGATCATTCCAACATTAATGCACCGGATCCCATCAAAACTCCGAAGTTAAGCGTGCTTGGGCGAGAACAGTACTAGGATGGGTGACCCTTTGGAAATTCCTCGTGTTGCACCCCTTTTTTCATTAATTTCTTTTTTTCTTACTCGTACTTCTTGTTCTTTCGATTCCTCGCCGTCCTATTTCCGACTCTTGCAGTCCAATCCGCGGATAGAAAAGATGCAATAAACTTAATCATACAATGTGGATGTGCGATCTGGGTGACGCGGGCCGGTTTGGTGGGTCCCAGCGTGACATACGGGAAAAATGCCCCGAAAGACCATCTCAGTTTGGAATTTGAGCGTCTCCGTCTCTTTAACCAAGATACGCACTATAGGTATCGAGTGGAGCTTTGCGTGAGCAGGTTGAAGCTCCAGTAACTCTCAGTCGATCGAAAGTTATGTCCATTTGAAACTGCAGCTCCTGTTCCGCCGATCCGCAATTCGAGAGACAAAAAATAAAGAATTCATTCATTGTTGGGTGCGATCATACCAGTACTAATGCACCGGATCCCATCAGAACTCTGAAATTAAGCGTGCTTGGGCGAGAGCAATACTAGAATGGGTGACCCCCTGGGAAGTCCTCGTGTTGCACCCCTTTTTCATTAATTTCTTTTTTTCTTACTCGTACTTCTAATTCTTCCGATTCCTCTCCGTCCTATTTCCGACTTTTTCAGTCCAATCCGCGGATAGAAAAGATGCAATAGACTGAATCACAGGACGTGAACGTGAGATCTGGGTGACGCGGGCCACTTCGGTGGGTCCCAGCACGCCCTACGGGAAAAATGCCCCCAAAGACAATCTCCGGGTTTGAGTTTGAGCTTCTCCATCTCTTAGACCGACATACACATTGTAGGTATCGAGAAGAGCTTCGCGTGAGCAAGCTGAAGCTCCCGTAACTCTCAGCAGATCGAAAGTTATGTCCGTTTGAAACTGCAGCTCCTTTTCCTCCGATCCGCAATTCGATAGACAAAACAATAAATATTCATTCACTATTGGGTGCGATCATACCAGCACTAATGCACCGGATCCCATCAAAACTCCGAAGTCAAGTGTGCTTGGGCGAGAGCAGTATTAGGATGGGTGACCCCCTGGGAAGTCCTCGTCTTGCACTTCTTTTTCATTATTTTCTTTTTTTCTTACTCGTACTTCTAATTCTTTCGATTCCTCTCCGTCCTTTTTCCGACTCTTTCAGTCCAATCCGCGGATAGAAAAGATTCAATAGACTGAATCATACGATGTGGGTGACGTGGGCCGCTTCGGTGGTTCCCAGCGCGACATACGGGAAAAATGCCCCGAAATACCATCTCCGTTTTGGAATTTGAGCGTCTCCATCTCTTTAACCAAGATATGCAATATAGGTATCGAGTGGAGCTTCGCGTGAGCAGGCTGAAGCTCCAGTAACTCTCAGCCGATCGAAAGCTATGTCCGTTTAAAACTGCAGCTCCTGTTCCTCCGATCCGCAATTCGAGAGACAAAAAAATAAAGAATTCATTCAATATTGGGTGCGATCATACCAGCACTAATGCACCGGATCCCATCAGAACTCCGAAGTTATGCGTGCTTGGGTAAGAGCAGTACTAGAATGGGTGACCCCCTGGGAAGTCCTCGTGTTGCACCCTTATTTTTATTAGTTTCTTTTTTTCTTACTCCTACATCTTGTTCTTCCGATTCCTCTCCGTCCTATTTCCGACTCTTTCAGTCCAATCCGCGGATAGAAAATATGCAATAGACTGAATCACAGGACGTGAACGTGCGATCTGGGTGACGCGGGCCACTTCGGTGGGTCCCAGCATGCCCTACGGGAAAAATGCCCCCAAAGAAAATTTCCGGGTTTGAATTTGAGCTTCTCCGTCTCTTAGACTGACATACGCGTTGTAGGTATCGAGAAGAGCTTCGCGTGAGCAAGCTGAAGCTCCCGTAACTCTCAGCAGATCGAAAGTTATGTCCGTTTGAAACTGCAGCTCCTTTTCCTCCGATCCGCAATTCGAGAGACAAAACAATAAAATATTCATTCACTATTTGGTGCGATCATACCAGCACTAATGCACCGGATCCCATCAGAACTCCGAAGTTAAGCGTGCTTGGGCGAGAGCAGTACTAAGATGGGTGACCCCCTGTGAAGTCCTAGTGTTGCACCCCTTTTTCATTAATTTCTTTTTTTCTTACTCGTACTTCTAATTCTTTCGATTCCTCTCCGCCCTATTTCCGACTCTTTCATTCCAATCCACGGATAGAAAAGATGCAATAGACTGAATCTCATGACGTGAACGTGCGATCTGGGTGACGCGGGCCACTTCGGTGGGTCCCAGCACGCCCTACGGGAAAAATGCCCGCAAAGACCATCTCCGGGTTTGAATTTGAGCTTCTCCATTTCTTAGACCGAGATACGCGCTATAGGTATCGAGAAGAGTTTCGCGTGAGCAGGCTGAAGCTCCCGTAACTCTCAGCAGATCGAAAGTTATGTCCATTTGAAACTGCAGCTCCTGTTCCTCCGATCCGCAATTTGAGAGACAAAAAAATAAATAATTGATTCACTATTGGGTGCGATCATACCAGTACTAATGCACCGGATCCTATCAGAACTCCGAAGTTAAGCGTGCTTGGGCGAGAGCAGTACTAGGATCCTCGTGTTGCACCCCTTTTTCATTAATTTCTTTTTTTCTTACTCGTACTTCTTGTTTTTCCGATTCCTCGCCGTCCTATTTCCGACTCTTTCAGTCCAATCCGCGGATAGAAAAGTTGCAATAGACTGAATCACACGACGTGAACATGCGATCTGGGAGACGCGGGCCACTTCAGTGGGTCCCAGCATGCCCTACGGGAAAAATGCCCCCAAAGACCATCTCCGGGTTTGAATTTGAGCTTCTCCGTCTCTTAGACCGAGATACGCGCTCTAGGTATCGAGAAGATCTTCGCGTGAGCAGGCTGAAGCTCCCGTAACTCTCAGCAGATCGAAAGTTATGTCCGTTTGAAACTGCAGCTCCTGTTCCTCCGATCCGCAATTCGAGAGACAAAACAATAAAAATTCATTCATTATTGGGTGCGATCATACCAGCACTAATGCATCGGATCCCATCAGAACTCCGAAATTAAGCGTGCTTGGGCGAGAGCAGAACTAGGATGGGTGACCCCTGGGAAGTCCTCGTGTTGCACCCCTTTTTCATTAATTTTTTTTTCTTACTCGTACTTCTTATTCTTTCAATTCCTCTCCGTCCTATTTCCGACTCTTTCAGTCCAATCCGCGGATAGAAAAGATGCAATAGACTGAATCATATGATGTGAACGTGCGATTTGGGTGACGCGGGCCGCTTCGGTGGGTCCCAACGCGACATACGGGAAATATGCCCCCAAAGACCATCTCCGTTTTGGAATTTGAGCGTCTCCGTATCTTTAACCTATATACGCACTATAGGTATCGAGTGGAGCTTCGCGTGAGCAGGCTGAAGCTCCAGTAACTCTTAGCCGATCGAAAGTTATGTCCATTTGAAACTACAGCTCTTGTTCCTCCAATCTGCAATTCGAGAGACAAAAAAATAAAGAATTCATTCACTATTGGGTGCGATCATACCAGCATTAATGCACCGGATCCCATCAGAACTCCGAAGTTATGCGTGTTTGGGCAAGAGCAGTACTAGGATGGGTGACCCCCTGGGAAGTCCTCGTGTTGCACCCGTTTTTTAATTAGTTTCTTTTTTTCTTACTCGTACATCTTGTTCTTCCGATTCCTCTCCATCCTATTTCCGAATCTTTCAGTCCAATCCACGGATAGAAAAGATGCAATAGACTGAATCACACGACCTGAACGTGCGATCTGGATGACGCGGGCCACTTCAATGGGTCTCAGCGCGCCCTACGGGAAAAATGCCCCCAAAGACCATCTTCGGGTTTAAGTTTGAGCTTCTCCGTCTCTTAGACCGAGATATGCACTGTAGGTATCGAGAAGAGCTTCGCGTGAGCAGGCTGAAGCTCCCGTAACTCTCAGCAGATCGAAAGTTATGTCCTTTTGAAACTGCAGCTCCTGTTCCTCCGATCCGCAATTCGAGAGACAAAAAAATAAATAATTCATTCATTGTTGGGTGCGATCATACCAGTACTAATGCACCGGATCCCATGAGAACTCCGAAGTTAAGCGTGCTTGGGCGAGAGCAGTACTAGGATGGGTGACTCCCTGAGAAGTCCTCGTGTTGCACCCCTTTTTCATTAATTTCTTTTTTTCTTACTCGTACTTCTTGTTTTTCCGATTCCTCGCCGTCCTATTTTCGACTCTTTTAGTCCAATCCGCGGATAGAAAAGATGCAATAGACTTAATCACACGACGTGAACGTGCGATCTGGGTGACGCAGGCCGCTTCAGTGGGTCCCAGTGCGCCCTACGGGAAAAACACCCCAAAATACCATCTCCGGGTTGTAATTTGAGCGTCTCCATCTCTTAGTCCGAGATACTTGCTGTAGGTATCGAGAGGAGCTTCGTGTGAACAGGCTGAAGCTCCCGTAACTCTTAGCCGATCGAAAGTTATGTCCGTTTAAAACTGCAGCTCCTATTCCTCTGATCCGCAATTCGAGAGACAAAAAAATAAAAATTCATTCACTATTGGGTACGATCATACCAGCACTAATGCACCGGATCCCATCAGAACTCCAAAGTTTAGCGTGCTTGGGCGAGAACAGTACTAGGATGGGTGACCCCCTGGGAAGTCCTCGTGTTGCACCCCTTTTTTCATTAATTTATTTTTTTCTTACTCGTACTTCTTGTTCTTTAGATTCCTCGCCGTCCTATTTCCGACTCTTGCAGTCCAATCCGCGGATAGAAAAGATGCAATAAACTTAATCATACGATGTGAACGTGCGATCTGGATGACGCAGGCCGCTTCGGTGTGTCCCAGCACGACATACGGGAAAAATGCCCCGAAAGACCATCTCCGTTTTGGAATTTGAGCGTCTCCATCTCTTTAACCTAGATACGCATTATAGGTATCGAGTGGAGCTTTGCATGAGCAGGCTGAAGCTCCAGTAACTCTCAGTCGATCGAAAGTTATGTCCGTTTGAAACTGCAGCTCCTGTTCCTCCGATCCGCAATTCGAGAGACAAAAAAATAAAGAATTCATTCACTATTGGATGCGATCATACCAACACTAATGCACCGGATCCCATCAGAACTCCGAAGTCATGCGTGCTTGGGCAAGAGCAGTACTAGTATGGGTGACCCCTTGGTCAGTCCTCGTGTTGCACCCCTTTTTAATTAGTTTTTTTTTTCTTACTCGTACATCTTGTTCTTCCGATTCCTCTTCGTCCTATTTTCGACTCTTTCAGTCCAATCCACGGATAGAAAAGATGCAATAGACTGAATCACATGACGTGAACGTGAGATCTAGGTGACGCGGGCCACTTCGGTGGGTCCCAACGCGCCCTACGGGAAAAATACCCCCAAAGACCATCTCCGGGTTTGAATTTGAGCTTCTCCGTCTCTTAGACCGAGATACGCGCTGTAGGTATCGAGAAGAGCTTTGTGTGAGCAGGCTGAAGCTCCCGTAACTCTCAGCAGATCGATAGTTATGTCCGTTTGAAACTATAGCTCCTGTTCCTCCGATCCGCAATTCGAGAGACAAAAAAATAAAGAATTCATTCACTGTTGGGTGCGATCATACCAGTACTAATGCACCGGATCCCATCAGAACTCTGAAGTTAAGCGTGCTTCGGCGAGATCAGTACTAGGATGGATGACCCCCTGGGAAGTCCTCGTGTTGCACCCCTTTGTCATTAATTTTTTTTTTCTTACTCGTACTTATTGTTTTTCCGATTCCTCGCCGTCCTATTTTCGACTCTTTCAGTCCAATCCGCGGATATAAAGAATGCAATAGACTTAATCACACGACGTGAACGTGCGATCTGGGTGACGCAGGCTGCTTCAATGGGTCCCAGCGCCCCCTACGGGAAAAACGCCCCGAAAGACCATCTCCGGGATGTAATTTGAGCGTCTCCGTCTCTTAGACCCATGAAACTTGCTGTAGGTATCGAGAGGAGCTTCGTGTGAACAGGCTGAAGCTCCCGTAACTCTTTGCCGATCGAAAGTTATGTCCGTTTGAAACTGCAGCTCCTGTTCCTCCGATCCGCAATTCGAGAGACAAAACAATAAAAATTCATTCACTATTGGGTGTGATCATACCAGCACTAATGCATCGGATCCCATCAAAACTCCGAAGTTAAGCGTGCTTAGGCGAGAGCAATACTAGGATGGGTGACCCCCTGGGAAGTCGTCGTGTTGCACCCCTTTTTTCATTAATTTCTTTTTTTATTACTTGTACTTCTTGTTCTTTCGATTCCTCGCCGTCCTATTTTCGACTCTTGCAGTCCAATCCGCGGATAGAAAAGATGCAATGAACTTAATTATACGATGTGAACGTGCGATCTGGGTGACGCGGGCCACTTCGGTGGGTCCCAGCGCGACATACGGGAAAAATGCTTCGAAAGACCATCTCCGTTTTGGAATTTGAGTGTCTCCGTCTCTTTAACCGAGATACGTACTATAGGTATCGAGTGGAGCTTCACGTGAGAAGGCTGAAGCTCCAGTAACTCTCAGCCGATCGAAAGTTATGTCCGTTTGAAACTGCAGCTCCTGTTCCTCCGATCCGCAATTCGAGAGACAAAAAAATAAAGAATTTATTCACTGTTGGGTGTGATCATATCAGCACTAATGCACCGGATCTCATCAGAACTCCGAAGTTATGCGTGCTGGGCAAGAGCAGTAGTAGGATGGGTGACCCCCTGGGAAGTCCTCGTGTTGCACCCTTTTTTTTATTAATTTCTTTTTTTCTTACTCGTACATCTTGTTCTTTCGATTTCTCTCTATCCTATTTCCGACTCTTTCAGTCCAATCCGCGGATAGAAAAGATGCAATAGACTGAATCACAGGACGTGAACGTGCGATCTGGGTGACGCGGGCCACTTCGGTGGGTCCCAGCACGCCCTACGGGAAAAATGCCCCCAAAGACAATCTCCGGGTTTGAATTTGAGCTTCTTCGTCTCTTAGACCGACATACACGTTGTAGGTATCGAGAAGAGCTTCGCGTGAGCAAGCTGAAGCTCCTGTAACTCTCAGCAGATCGAAAGTTATGTCCGTTTGAAACTGCAGCTCCTTTTCCTCCGATCCGCAATTCGAGAGACAAAATAATAAAATATTCATTCACTGTTGGGTGCGATCATACCAGCACTAATGCACCGGATCCCATCAAAACTCCGAAGTTAAGCGTGCTTGGGCGAGAGCAGTACTAGGATGTTTGACCCCCTGGGAAGTCCTCGTGTTGCACCCCTTTTTCATTAATTTCTTTTTTTCTTATTCGTACTTCTAATTCTTTCGATTCCTCTCCGTCCTATTTCCGACTCTTTCAGTCCAATCCGCGGATAGAAAAGATGCAATAGACTGAATCACACGATGTGAACGTGCGATCTGGGTGACGCGGGCCACTTCGGTGGGTCCCAGCGCGACATACGGGAAAAATGACCCGAAAGACTATCTCCATTTTGGAATTTGAGCGTCTCTGTCTCTTAAACCGAGATACGCAATATAGGTATCGAGTTGAGCTTCGCGTGAGCAGGCTGAAGCTCCCGTAACTCTTAGCCGATCGAAAGTTATGTCCGTTTGAAACTGCATCTCCTGTTCCTTCGATCCGCAAGTCGAGAGACAAAACAATAAAAATTCATTCACTATTGGGTGCGATCATTCCAGCACAAATGCTCCGGATCGTATTAGAACTCCGAAGTTAAGCGTGCTTGTGGGAAAGCAGTACTAGGATGGGTGACCCCCTGGGGAAGTCTTCGTGTCGCACCCTTTTTTTCAATAATTTCTTTTTTTCTTACTCGTACTTCTTGTTCTTTCGATTCCTCGCCGTCCTATTTCCGACTCTTGCATTCCAATCCGCAGATAGAAAAGAAGCAATAAACTTAATCATACGATGTGAACGTGCGATCTGGATGACGCGGGCCGCTTCGGTGGGTCCCAGCACGACATACGAGAAACATTCCCTGAAAGACTATCTCTATTTTGGAATTTGAGCTTTGTGTGAGCAGGCCGAAGCTCCAGTAACTCTCAGCCGATCGAAAGTTATGTCCGTTTGAAACTGCAGCTCCTGTTCCTCCGATCCGCAATTCAAGAGACAAAAAAATAAAAAAATCAGTCACTGTTGGGTGCGATCATACCAGCACTAATGCACCGGATCCCATCAGAACTCCGAAGTTATGCGTACTTGGGCAAGAGAAATACTTGGATAGGTGACCCCCTTGGAAGTCCTCGTGTTGCACCCTTTTTTTTATTAGTTTCTTTTTTTCTTGCTCGTACAGCTTGTTCTTCCGATTCCTCTCCGTCCTATTTCCGAATCTTTCAATCCAATCCGCAGATAGAAAAGATGCAATAGACTGAATCACAGGACGTGAACGTGCGATCTGGGTGACGCGGGCCACTTCTGTGGGTCCCAGCACGCCCTACGGGAAAAATGCCCCCAAAGACAATCTCCGGGTTTGAATTTGAGCTTCTTTGTCTCTTAGACCGACATACGCGTTGTAGGTATCGAGAAAAGCTTCGCGTGAGCAAGCTGAAGCTCCCGTAACTCTCAGCAGATCGAAAGTTATGTCCGTTTGGAACTGCAGCTCCTTTTCCTCCGATCCACAATTCGAGAGACAAAACAATAAAATATTCACTCACTGTTGGGTGCAATCATTCCAGCACTAATGCACCGGATCCCATCGAAACTCCGAAGTTAAGCGCGCATGGGCGAGAGCAGTACGAGGATGGGTGACCCCCTGGGAAGTCATCGTGTTGCACCTCTTTTTCATTAATTTCTTTTTTTCTTACTCGTACTTCTAATTCTTTTGATTCTTCTCCGTCCTATTTCCGACTTTTTCAGTCCAATCCGCGGATAGAAAATATGCAATAGACTGAATCATACAATGTGAACGTGCGATCTGGGTGAAGCGGGCCGCTTCGGTGGGTCCCAGTGCGACATACGGGAAAAATGCCCCGAAAGACCATCTTCGTTTTGGAATTTGAGCGTCTCCGTCTCTTTAACCTAGATATGCACTATAGGTATCGAGTGGAGCTTCGCGTGAGCCGGTTGAAGCTCCAGTAACTCTCAGCCGATCGAAAGTTATGTCCGTTTGAAACTTCAGCTCCTGTTCCTCCGATCCGCAATTCGAGAGACAAAAAAATAAAGAATTCATTCACTATTGGGTGCGATCATACCAGCACTAATGCACCAGATCCCATCAGAACTCCGAAGTTATGCGTGCTTGGGCAAGAGCAGTACTAGGATGGGTGACCCCCTGGGAATTCCTCGTGTTGCACCCCTTTTTTAATTAGTTTCTTTTTTTCTTACTCGTACATCTTGTTCTTTCGATTCCTCTTCGTTCTATTTCTGACTCTTTCAGTCCAATCCACGGATAGAAAAGATGCAATAGACTGAATCACATGATGTGAACGTGCGATCTGGGTGACGCGGGCCACTTCAGTGGGTCCCAGCGCGCCCTAAGGGGAAAAATACCCTCAAAGACCATCTCCGGGTTTGAATTTGAGCTTCTCCGTCTCTTAGACCGAGATACGCGCTGTAGGTATCGAGAAGAGCTTCGTGTGAGAAGGCTAAAGCTCCCGTAACTCTCACCAGATCGAAAGTTATGTCCGTTTGAAACTGCAGCTCATGTTCCTCCGATCCGCATTTCGAAGGAAAAAAAAATAAAGAATTCATTTATTGTTGGGTGTGATCATACTAGTACTAATGCACCGGATCCCATCTGAACTCCGAAGTTAAGCGTGCTTGGGCGAGAGCAGTACTAGGATGGGTGATCCCCTGGGAAGTCCTCGTGTTGCACTCTTTTTTCATTAATTTCTTTTTTTCTTACTCGTACTTCTTGTTTTTCCGATTCCTCGCCGTCCTATTTCCGACTCTTTCAGTCCAATCCGCGGATAGAAAAGATGCAATAGACTTAATCACACGATGTGAATGTGCGATCTGGGTGATGCAGGCCGCTTCAGTGGGTCCCAGCGCCCTACGGGAAAAACGCCCCGAAAGACCATCTCCGGGTTGTAATTTGAGCGTCTCCGTCTCTTAGACCGAGATACTTGCTGTAGGTATCGAGAGGAGCTTCGTGTGAACAGGCTGAAGCTCCCGTAACTCTTAGCCGATCGAAAGTTATGTCCGTTTGAAACTGCCGCTCCTGTTCCTCCGATCCGCAATTCGAGAGACATAACAATAAAAATTCATTCACTATTGGGTACGATCATACCAGCACTAATGCACCGGATCCCATCAGAACTCCGAAGTTAAGCGTGCTTGGGCGAGAGCAGTACTAGGATGGGTGACCCCCTGGGAAGTCCTCGTGTTGCACTCTTTTTTCATTAATTTCTTTTTTTCTTACTCGTACTTCTTGTTTTTCCGATTCCTCGCCGTCCTATTTCCGACTCTTCCAGTCCAATTCGCGGATAGAAAAGATGCAATAGACTTAATCACACGATGTGAATGTGCGATCTGGGTGATGCAGGCCGCTTCAGTGGGTCCCAGCGCGCCCTACAGGAAAAACGCCCCGAAAGACCATCTCCGGGTTGTAATTTGAGCGCCTCCGTCTCTTTAACCGAGATACGCACTATAGGTATCGAGTGGAGCTTCGCGTGAGCAGGCTGAAGCTCTAGTAACACTCAGCCGATCGAAAGTTATGTCCGTTTGAAACTGCAGCTCCTGTTCCTCCGATCCGCAATTCGAGAGACAAAAAAATAAAGAATTTATTCACTGTTGGGTGCGATCATACCAGAACTAATGCACTGGATCCCATCAAAACTCCAAAGTTATGCGTGCTTGGCAAGAGCAGTACTAGGATGGGTGACCCCCTGGGAAGTCCTCGTGTTGCACCCTTTTTTTTATTAGTTTCTTTTTTTCTTACTCGTATATCTTGTTCTTCCGATTCCTCTCCGTCCTATTTCCGACTCTTTCAGTCCAATCCGCAGATAAAAAAGATGCAATAGACTGAATCACAGGACGTGAACGTCCGATCTGGGTGACTCGGGCCACTTCGGTGGGTCCCAGCATGCCCTACGGGAAAAATGCCCCCAAAGACAATCTCCGGGTTTGAATTTGAGCTTCTCCATCTCTTAGACCGACATACGCGTTGTAGGTATCGAGAAGAGCTTCGCGTGAGCAAGCTGAAGCTCCCGTAACTCTCAGCAGATCGAAAGTTATGTCCGTTTGAAACTGTAGCTCTTTTTTCTTCGATCCGCAATTCGAGAGACAAAACAATAAAATATTCATTCATTGTTGGGTGCGATCATACCAGCACTAATGCACCGGATCCCATCAGAACTCTGAAGTTATGCGTGCTTGGGCAAGAGCAGTACTAGGATGGGTGACCCCCTGGGAAGTCCTCGTGTTGCACCACTTTTTTAATTAGTTTCTTTTTTTCTTACTCGTACATCTTGTTCTTCCGATACCTCTCCGTCCTATTTACGACTCTTTCAGTCCAATCCACAGATAGAAAAGATGCAATAGACTGAACCACACGACATAAACATGCGATCTGGGTGACGCGGGCCACTTCGATGGGTCCTAGCGCACCCTACGAGAAACATGCCCCCAAAGACCATCTTCGGGTTTGAATTTGAGCTTCTCCGTCTCTTAGACCAAGATATGCGTTGTAGGTATCGAGAAGAGCTTCGCGTGAGCAGGCTGAAGCTCTCGTAACTCTCAACAGATCGAAAGTTATGTCAGTTTGAAACTGCAGCTCCTGTTCCTCCGATCCGCAATTCAAGAGACAAAAAATAAAGAATTCATTCACTGTTGGGTGCGATCATACCAGCACTAATGCACTGGATCCCATCAGAACTCCAAAGTTATGCGTGCTTGGGCAAGAGCAGTACTAGGATGGGTGACCCCCCTGGGAAGTCCTCGTGTTGCACCCTTTTTTTTATTAGTTTCTTTTTTTCTTACTCGTACATCTTGTTCTTCCGATTCCTCTCCGTCCTATTTCCGACTCTTTCAGTCCAATCCGCGGATAGAAAAGATGCAATAGACTGAATCACAAGACGTGAACGTGCGATCTGGGTGACGCGGGCCACTTCGGTGGGTCCCAGCACGCCCCAAGGGAAAAATGCCCCCAAAGACAATCTCCGGGTTTGAATTTGAGCTTCTCCGTCTCTTAGACCGACATACGCATTGTAGGTATCAAGAAGAGCTTCGCGTGAGCATGCTAAAGCTCCCGTAACTCTCAGCAGATCGAAAGTTATGTCCGTTTGAAACTGCAGCTCCTTTTCCTCCGATCCGCAATTCGAGAGACAAAACAATAAAATATTCATTCACTGTTGGGTGCGATCATACCAGCACTAATGCACCGGATCCCATCAGAACTCCGAAGTTAAGCGTGTTTGGGCGAGAGCAGTACTAGGATGGTTGACCCCCTGGGAAGTCCTCGTGTTGCACCCTTTTTTTATTAATTTCTTTTTTTCTTACTCGTACATCTTGTTCTTCCTATTCCTTTTCGTCCTATTTTCGACTCTTTCAGTCCAATCCGCGGATAGAAAAAATGCAATAGGCTGAATCACAGGACGTGAACGTGCGATCTGGGTGAAACGGGCCACTTCGGTGGGTCCCAGCACGCACTACTGGAAAAATGCCCCCAAAGACAATCTCCGGGTTTGAATTTGAGTTTATCCGTCTCTTAGACCGACATACGCATTGTAGGTATCGAGAAGAGCTTCGCGTGAGCAAGGTGAAGCTCCCGTAACTCTCAGCAGATCGAAAGTTATGTCCGTTTGAAACTGCAGCTCCATTTCCTCGGATCCGCAATTCGAGAGACAAAACAATAAAATATTCATTCATTGTTGGGTGCGATCATACCAGCACTAATGCACCGGATCCCATCAGAACTTTGAAGTTAAGTGTGCTTGGGTGAGAGCAGTACTTGGATGGGTGACTCCCTGGGAAGTCCTCGTGTTGCACCCATTTTTCATTAATTTCTTTGTTTCTTACTCGTACTTCTAATTCTAATAAATTCTTCTCCGTCCTATTTTTGACTCTTTCAGTCTAATCCGCGGATAGAAAAGATGCAATATACTGAATCACATGACGTGAACGTGCGATCTGGGTGACGCGGGCCACTTCGGTGGGTCCCAGTGCGCCCTACGGGAAAAATGCCCCCAAAGACCATCTCCGGATTTTAATTTGAGCTTCTTCGTCTCTTAGACTGAGATACGCGCTGTAGGTATCGGGAAGAGCTTTGCGTGAGCAGGCTGAAGCTCCCGTAACTCTCAGCAGATCAAAAGTTATGTCCGTTTGAAACTGAAGCTCCTGTTCCTCCGATCCGCAATTCGAGAGACAAAAAAATAAAGAATTCATTCACTGTTGGGTGCGATCATACCAGTACTAATGCACCAGATCCCATCAGAACTCCGAAGTTATGCGTGCTTGGGCAAGAGCAGTACTAGGATGGGTGACCCCCTGGGAAGTCTTCGTGTTGCACCCCTTTTTTAATTAGTTTCTTTTTTTCTTACTCGTACATCTTGTTCTTTCGATTCCTCTCCGTCCTATTTCCGACTCTTTCAGTCCAATCCACGGATAGAAAAGATGCAATAGACTGAATCACACGACATGGACGTGCGATCTAAGTGACGCGGGCCACTTCGGTGGGTCCCAGTGAGCCCTAAGAGAAAAATGCCCCCAAAAACCATCTCCGGGTTTGAATTTGAGCTTCTCCGTCTCTTAGACCGAGATACGCGCTGTAGGTATCGAGAAGAGCTTCGCGTGAGCAGGCTGAAGCTCCCGTAACTCTCAGCAGATCGAAAGTTATGTCCGTTTTAAACTGCAGCTCCTGTTCCTCCGATCCGCAATTCCAGAGACAAAAAAATAAAGAATTGATTCACTATTGGGTGCGATCATACCAGTACTAATGCACCGGATCCCATCAGAACTCCGAAATCAAGCGTGCTTGGGCGAGAGCAGTACTAGGATGGGTGACCCCTTGGGAAGTCCTCGTGTTGCACCCCTTTTTCATTAATTTCTTTTTTTCTTACTCGTACTTCTTGTTTTTCCGATTCCTCGCCGTCCTATTTCCGACTCTTTCAGTCCAATCCGCGGATAGAAAAGATGCAATAGAGTTAATCACACGACGTTAACGTGCGATCTGGGTGACGCAGGCCGCTTCAGTGGGTCCCAGCGCGCCCTACGGGAAAAATGCCCTGAAAGACCAGCTCCGGTTTTTAATTTGAGCGTCTTCGTCTCTTAGACCGAGATACTTGCTGTAGGTATCGAGAGGAGCTCCGTGTGAACAGGCTGAAGCTCCCGTAACTCTTAGCCGATTGAAAGTTATGTCCGTTTGAAACTGCAGCTCCTGTTCCTCCGATCCGCAATTCGAGAGACAAAAAAATAAAAATTCATTCACTATTGGGTTCGATCATACCAGCACTAATGCACCGGATCCCATTAGAACTTCGAAGTTAAGCGTGCTTGGGCGAGAGCAGTATTAGGGTGGGTGACCCCCTGGGAAGTCCTCGTGTTGCACCTTTTTTTTATTAGTTTCTTTTTTTCTTACTCGTACATCTTGTTCTTCCGATTCCTCTCCGTCCTATTTCCGACTCTTTCAGTCCAATCCGCGGATAGAAAATATGCAATAGACTGAATCACAGGACGTGAACGTGCGATCTGGGTGACGCGGGCCACTTCGGTGGGTCCCAACACGCCCTACGAGAAAAATGCCCCCAAATACAATCTCCTGGTTTGAATTTGAGCTTCTCCTTCTCTTAGACCGACATATGCGTTGTAGGTATCGAGAAGAGCTTCGCGTGAGCAAGCTGAAGCTCCCGTAACTCTCAGCAGATCGAAAGTTATGTCCGTTTGAAACTGCAGCTCCTTTTCCTTCGATTCGCAATTCGAGAGACAAAACAATAAAATATTCATTCATTGTTGGGTGCGATCATACCAGCACTAATGCAACGGATCCCATCAGAACTCCGAAGTTATGCGTGTTTGGGCAAGAGCAGTACTAGGATGGGTAACCCCCTGGGAAGTCCTCGTGTTGCACCCTTTTTTTATTAGTTTCTTTTTTTATTACTCGTAAATCTTGTTCTTTCGATTCCTCTCCGTCCAATTTCCGACTCTTTCAGTCCAATCCGCGGATAGAAAAGATGCAATAGACTGAATCACAGGACGTGAACGTGCGATCTGGGTGACGCGGGCCACTTTGGTGGGTCCCAGCATGCCCTACGGGAAAAATGCCCCCAAAGACAATCTTCGAGTTTGAATTTGAGCTTCTCCATCTCTTAGACCGACATACGCGTTGTAAGTATCGAGAAGAGCTTCGCGTGAGCAAGCTGAAGCTCCCGTAACTCTCAGCAGATCGAAAGTTATGTCCGTTTGAAACTGCAGCTCCTTTTCCTCCGATCCGCAATTCGAGAGACAAAAAAATAAAATATGCATTCATTGTAGGGTGCGATCATACCAGCACTAATGCACCGGATCCCATCAGAACTCCGAAGTCAAGCGTGCTTGGGCGAGAGCAGTACTAGGATGGGTGACCCCTTGGAAAGTCCTCGTGTTGCACCCCTTTTTCATTAATTTCTTTTTTTCTTACTCGTACTTCTTGTTTTTCCGATTCCTCGCCGTCCTATTTCCGACTCTTTCAGTCCAATCCGCGGATAGAAAAGATGCAATAGAGTTAATCACACGACGTTAACATGCGATCTGGGTGACGCAGGCCGCTTCAGTGGGTCCCAGCACGCCCTACGGGAAAAATGCCCTGAAAGACCAGCTCCGGTTTGTAATTTGAGCGTCTTCGTCTCTTAGACCGAGATACTTGCTGTAGGTATCGAGAGGAGCTCCGTGTGAACAGGCTGAAGCTCCCGTAACTCTTAGCCGATCGAAAGTTATGTCCGTTTGAAACTGCAGCTCCTGTTCCTCCGATCCGCAATTCGAGAGACAAAACAATAAAAATTCATTCACTATTGGGTTCGATCAAACCAGCACTAATGCACCGGATCCCATTAGAACTCCGAAGTGAAGCGTGCTTGGGCGAGAGCAGTATTAGGATGGGTGACCCCCTGGGAAGTCCTTGTGTTGCACCTTTTTTTTATTAGTTTCTTTTTTTCTTACTCGTACATCTTGTTCTTCCGATTCCTCTCCGTCCTATTTCCGACTCTTTCAATCCAATCCGTGGATAGAAAAGATGCAATAGACTGAATCACATGACGTGAACGTGCGATCTGGGTGACGCGGGCCACTTCGATGGGTCCCAACACGCCCTACGGGAAAAATGCCCCCAAAGACAATCTCCTGGTTTGAATTTGAGCTTCTCCGTCTCTTAGACCGACATATGCGTTGTAGGTATCGAGAAGAGCTTCGCGTGAGCAAGCTGAAGCTCCCGTAACTCTCAGCAGATCGAAAGTTATGTCCGTTTGAAACTGCAGCTCCTTTTCCTTCGATTCGCAATTCGAGAGACAAAACAATAAAATATTTATTCACTGTTGGGTGCGATCATACCAGCACTAATGCACCGGATCCCATCAGAACTCCGAAGTTATGCGTGCTTGGGCAAGAGCAGTACTAGGATGGGTAACCCCCTGGGAAGTCCTCGTGTTGCAACCTTTTTTTATTAGTTTCTTTTTTTCTTACTCGTACATCTTGTTCTTCCGATTCCTCTCCGTCCAATTTTCGACTCTTTCAGTCCAATCCGCGGATAGAAAAGATGCAATAGACTGAATCACAGGACGTGAACGTGCGATCTGGGTGACGCGGGTCACTTCGGTGGGTCCCAGCACGCCCTACGGGAAAAATGCCCCCAAAGACAATCTCCGAGTTTGAATTTGAGCTTCTCCATCTCTTAGACCGACATACGCGTTGTAAGTATCGAGAAGAGCTTTGCGTGAGCAAGCTGAAGCTCCCGTAACTCTCAGCAGATCGAAAGATATGTCCGTTTGAAACTGCAGCTCTTTTTCCTCCGATCCGCAATTCGAGAGACAAAACAATAAAATATTCATTCATTGTAGGGTGCGATCATACCAGCACTAATGCACCGGATCACATCAGAACTCTGAAGTTAAGTGTGCTTGGGCTAGAGCAGTACTAGGATGGGTGACTCCCTGGGAAGTACTCGTGTTGCACCCCTTTTTCATTAATTTCTTTTTTTCTTACTCGTACTTCTAATTTTTTCAATTCCTCTCCGTCCTATTTTCGACTCTTTCAGTTCAATCCGCGGATAGAAAAGATGCAATATACTGAATCACATGACGTGAACGTGCGATCTGGGTGACGCGGGTCACTTCGGTGGGTCCCAGCGCGCCCTACGGGAAAAATGCCCCTAAAGACCATCTCCGAGTTTGAATTTGAGCTTCTCCGTCTCTTAGACTGAGATACGCGCTGTAGGTATCGAGAAGAGCTTTGCGTGAGCAGGCTGAAGCTTCCGTAACTCTCAGCAGATCGAAAGTTATGTCCGTTTGAAACTGCAGCTCCTGTTCCTCCGATCCGCAATTCGAGAGACAAAAAAATAAAGAATTCTTTCACTGTTGGGTGCGATCATACCAGTACTAATGCACCGGATCCCATCAGAACTCCGAAGTTAAGCGTGCTTGGGCGAGAGAAGTACTAGGTTGGGTGACCCCCTGGGAAGTCCTCGTGTTGCACCCCTTTTTCATTAATTTCTTTTTTTCTTACTCGTACTTCTTATTTTTTTCGATTCCTCGTCGTCCTATTTCCGACTTTTTCAGTCCAATCCGCGGATAGAAAATATGCAATAGACTTAATCACATGACGTGAACGTGCGATCTTGGTGATGCGGGCCGCTTCGGTGGGTCCCAGCGCACCCCACGGGGAAAACGCCCCGAAAGACCATCTCCGGGTTGTAATTTGAGCGTCTCCGTCTCTTAGACCGAGATACTTGCTGTAGGTATCGAGAGGAGCTTCGCGTGAGCTGGCTGAAGCTCTCGTAGCTCTTAGCCGATCGAAAGTTATTTCCGTTTGAAACTGCAGCTCCTGTTCCTCCGATCCGCAATTCGAGAAAAAAAACAATAAAAAATTCATTCAGTGTTGGGTGCGATCATACCAGCACTAATGCACCGGATCCCATCAGAACTCCGAAGTTAAGCGTGCTTGGGCGAGAGCAGTACTAGGATGGGTGACCCCCTGGGAAGTCCTCGTGTTGCACCCCTTTTTTCATTAATTTCTTATTTTCTTACTCGTAATTCTAATTCTTTCGATTCCTCTCTGTCCTATTTCCGACTATTTCAGTCCAATCCGCGGATAGAAAAGATGCAATAGACTGAATCATACGATGTGAACGTGCGATCTGGGTGACGCGGGCCGCTTTGGTGGGTCCCAGCGCGACATACGGGAAAAATGCCCTGAAAGACCATCTCCATTTTGGAATTTGAGCGTCTCCGTCTCTTTAACCTAGATACGCACTATCGGTATCGATTGGAGCTTCGCGTGAGCAGGCTGAAGCTCCAGTAACTCTCAGTCGATCGAAAGTTATGTCCGTTTGAAACTGCAGCTCCTGTTCCACCGATCCGCAATTCGAGAAACAAAAAAATAAAGAATTCATTCACTATTGGGTGCGATCATTTTAGCACTAATGCACCGGATCCCATCAGAACTCCGAAGTTATGCGTGCTTGGGCAAGAGCAGTACTAGGATGGGTGACCCCTTGGGAAGTTCTCGTGTTGCACCCCTTTTTTAATTAGTTTCTTTTTTTTTTCTCGTACATCTTGTTCTTCCGATTTCTCCCCGTCCTATTTCCGACTCTTTTAGTCCAATCCACGGATAGAAAAGATGCAATTGACTGAATCACACGACATGAACGTGCGATCTGGGTGACGCGGGCCACTTCGGTAAGTCCCAGCGTGCCCTACGGGAAAAATGCCCCAAAGACCATCTCCGGGTTTGAATTTGAGCTTCTCCGTCTCTTAGACCGAGATACGCGCTGTAGGAATCGAAAAGAGCTTCGCGTGAGCAGGCTGAAGCTCCCGTAACTCTCAGCAGATCGAAAGTTATGTCCGTTTGAAACTGCATCTCTTGTTCCTCCGATCCGCAATTCGAGAGACAAAAAAAATAAAGAATTCATTCACTGTTGGGTGCGATCATATCAGTACTAATGCACCGGATCCCATCAGAACTCCGAAGTTAAGCATGCTTGGGCGAGAGCAGTATTAGGATGGGTGACCTCCTGGGAAGTCCTCATGTTGCACCCCTTTTTCATTAATTTCTTTTTTTCTTACTCGTACTTCTTGTTTTTCCGATTCCTCGCCGTCCTATTTCCGACTCTTTCAGTCCAATCCGCGGATAGAAAAGATGCAATAGACTAAATCACACGACGTGAACGTGCGATCTGGGTGATGCAGACCGCTTCAGTGGGTCCCAGCACGCCCTACGGGAAAAACACCCCGAAAGACCATCTCTGGGTTGTAATTTGAGCGTCTCCGTCTCTTAGACCGAGATACTTGCTGTAGGTATCGAGAGGAGCTTCGTGTGAACAGGCTGAAGCTCCCGTAACTCTTAGCCGATCGAAAGTTATGTCCGTTTGAAACTGCAGCTCTTGTTCCTCCGATCCGCAATTCGAGAGACAAAACAATAAAAATTCATTCACTATTGGGTGCGATCATACCAGCACTAATGCACCGGATCCCATCAGAACTCCGAAGTTAAGCGTGCTTGGGCGAGAGCAGTACTAGGATGGATGATCCCCTGAGAAGTCCTCGTGTTGCACCCTTTTTTTCATTAATTTCGTTTTTTTCTTACTCATACTTCTTGTTCTTTCAATTCCTCGCCGTCCTATTTCCGACTCTTGCAGTCCAATCCACGGATAGAAAAGATGCAATAAACTTAATCATACGATGTGAACGTGCGATCTGGGTGATGCGGGCTGCTTCGGTGGGTCCCAGCGCGACATATGGGAAAAATTCCCCGAAAGACCATCTCCATTTTGGAATTTGAGCGTCTCCGTCTCTTTAACCGAGATACGCAATATAGGTATCGAGTGGAGCTTCGCGTGAGCAGGCTGAAGCTCAAGTAACTCTCAGCCGATCGAAAGTTATGTCCGTTTGAAACTGCAGCTCCTGTTCCTCCGATCCGCAATTCGAGAGACAAAAAAATAAAGAATTCATTCACTGTTGGGTGCGATCATACCAGCACTAATGCACCGGATCCCATCAGAACTCCGAAGTTATGCGTGCTTGGGCAAGAGCAGTACTAGGATGGGTGACCCCCTGGGAAGTCCTCGTGTTGAACCCTTTTTTTTATTAGTTTCTTTTTTTCTTACTCGTACATCTTGTTCTTCCGATTCCTCTCCGTCCTATTTCCGACTCTTTCAGTCCAATCCGTAGATAGAAAAGATGCAATAGACTGAATCACAGGATGTGAACGTGCGATCTGGGTGACGCGGGCCACTTCAGTGTGTCCCAGCACGCATTACGGGAAAAATGCCCCCAAAGACAATCTCTGGGTTTGAATTTGAGCTTCTCCATCTCTTAGACCGACATACATATTGTAGGTATCGAGAAGAGTTTCGCGTGAACAAGCTGAAGCTCCCGTAACTCTCAGCAGATCGAAAGTTATGTCCATTTGAAACTGCAGCTCCTTTTCCTCCGATCCGCAATTCGAGAGACAAAACAATAAAATATTCATTTACTGTTGGTTGCGATCAAACCAGCACTAATGCATCGGATTCAATCAGAACTCCGAAGTTAAGCGTGCTTGGGAGATAGCAGTACTAGGATGTGTGACCCCCTGGGAAGTCCTCGTGTTGCACCCCTTTTTCATTAATTTCTTTTTTTCTTACTCGTACTTCTAATTCTTTTGATTCCTCTCCGTCCTATTTCCGACTCTTTCAGTCCAATCCGCGGATAGAAAAGATGCAATAGACTGAATCATACGATGTGAACGTGCGATCTGGGTGACGCGGGCCGCTTCGGTGGGTCCCAGTGCGACATACAGGAAAAATGCCCCCAAAGACCATCTCCGTTTTGGTATTTGAGCGTCTCCGTGTCTTTAACCTAGATACGGACTATAGGTATCGAGTGGAGCTTCGCGTGAGTAGACTGAAGCTTCAGTAACTCTCAGCCGATCGAAAATTATGTCCGTTTGAAACTGCAGCTCCTGTTCCTCCGATCCGCAATTCGAGAGACAAAAAAATAAAGAATTCATTCACTATTGGGTGCGATCATACCAGCATTAATGCACCGGATCCCATCAGAACTCCGAAGTTATGCGTGCTTGGGTAAGAGCAGTATTAGGATGGGTGACCCCCTGGGAAGTCCTCGTGTTGCACCCCTTTTTTAATTAGTTTTTTTTTTCTTACTCGTACATCTTGTTCTTCCGATTCCTCTCCATCCTATTTCCGACTCTTTCAGTCCAATCCACGGATAGAAAAGATGCAATAGACTGAATCACACGACGTGAATGTGCGATCTGGGTGACGCGGGCCACTTTGGTGGGTCCCAGCACGCCCTACGGGAAAAATGCCCCCAAAGACCATCTTCGGGTTTGAATTTGAGCTTCTCCGTCTCTTAGACCGAGATACGCGCTGTAGGTAACGAGAAGAGCTTCGCGTGAGCAGGCTGAAGCTCCCGTAACTCTCAGCAGATCGAAAGTTATGTCCGTATGAAACTGCAGCTCCTGTTCCTCCGATCCGCAATTCGAGAGACAAAAAAAATAAAGAATTCATTCATTGTTGGGTGCGATCATACCAGTACTAATGCACCGGATCCCATGAGAACTCCGAAGTTATGCGTGCTTGGGCGAGAGCAGTACTAGGATGGGTGACCCCCTTAGAAGTCCTCGTGTTGCACCCCTTTTTCATTAATTTCTTTTTTTCTTACTCGTACTTCTTGTTTTTCCGATTCCTCGCCGTCCTATTTCCGACTCTTTCAGTCCAATCCGCGGATAGAAAAGATGCAATAGACTTAATCACACGACGTGAACGTGCGATCTGGGTGACGCAGGCCGCTTCAGTGGGTCCCAGCGCGCCCTACGGGAAAAACGCCCCGAAAGACCATCTCTGGGTTGTAATTTGAGCGTCTCCGTCTCTTAGACCGAGATACTTGCTGTAGGTATCGAGAAGAGCTTCGCGTGAGCAAGCTGAAGCTCCCGTAACTCTCAGCAGATCGAAAGTTATGTCCGTTTGAAACTGCAGCTCCTTTTCCTCCGATCCGCAATTCGATTGACAAAAAAATAAAATATTCATTCACTGTTGGGCGCGATCATACCAGCACTAATGCACCGGATCCCATCAAAACTCCGAAGTTAAGCGTGCTTGGGCGAGAGCAATACTAGGATGGGTGACCCCCTGGAAAGTCCTCGTGTTGCACCCCTTTTTCATTAATTTTTTTTTTCTTACTCGTACTTCTAATTCTTTCGATTCTTCTCCGTCCTATTTCCGACTCTTTCAGTCCAATCCGTGGATAGAAAATATGCAATAGACTGAATCACACGACGTGACCGTGCGATCTGGGTGACGCGGGCCACTTCGGTGGGCCCAGCGCGCCCTACGGGAAAAATGCCCCCAAAGACCATCTCCGGGTTTGAATTTGAGCTTCTCCGTCTCTTAGACCGAGATACGCGCTGTAGGTATCGAGAAGAGCTTCGCGTGAGCAGGCTGAAGTTCCCGTAACTCTCAGCAGATCGAAAGTTATGTCCGTTTGAAACTGCAGCTCCTGTTCCTCCGATCCGCAATTCGAGAGAAAAAAATAAAGAATTCATTCACTGTTGGGTGCGATCATACCAGTACTAATGCACCGGATCCCATCAGAACTCCGCAGTTAAGCATGCTGGGGCGAGAGCAGTACTAGGATGGGTGACCCCCTGGGAAGTCCACGTGTTGCACCCCTTTTTTCATTAATTTCTTTTTTTCTTACTCGTACTTCTAATTCTTTTGATTCCTCTCCGTCCTATTTCTGACTCTTTCAATCCAATCCGCGGATAGAAAATATGCAATAGACTGAATCATACGATTTGATAGTGCGATCTGGGTTACGCGGGCCGCTTCGGTGGGTCCCAGCGCGACATACGGGAAAAATGCCCCGAAAGACCATCTCCGTTTTGGAATTTGAGTGTGTCCGTCTTTTTAACCTAGATACGCACTATAGGTATCGAGTGGAGCTTCGCGTGAGCAGGCTCAAGCTCCAGTAACTCTCAGCCGATCGAAAGTTATGTCCGTTTGAAACTGCAGCTCATGTTCCTCCAATCCGCAATTCGAGAGACAAAACAATAAAAATTCATTCACTATTGGGTGCGATCATACCAGCACTAATGCACCGGATCCCATCAGAACTTCGAAGTTATGCGTGCTTGGGCGAGAGCAGTACTAGGATGGGTGACCCCCTGGGAAGTCCTCGTGTTGCACCCTTTTTTTCATTAATTTCTCTTTTTCTTACTCGTACTTCTTGTTCTTTTGATTCCTCTCCGTCCTATTTTCGACTCTTTCAGTCCAATCCGCGGATAGAAAAGATGCAATAGACTGAATCATACGATGTGAACGTGCGATCTGGGTGACGCGGGCCGCTTCGGTGGGTCCCAGCGCGACATACGAGAAAAATGCCCCGAAAGACCATCTCCGTTTTGGAATTTGAGCGTCTCCGTCTCTTTAACCTAGATACGCACTATAGGTATCGAGTGGAGCTTCGCGTGAGCAGGCTGAACCTCCAGTAACTCTCAGCCGATCGAAAGTTATGTCCATTTGAAACTGCAGCTCCTTTTCCTCCGACGCAATTCGAGAGACAAAAAAATAAAGAATTCATTCACTATTGGGTGCGATCATACCAGCACTAATGCACCGGATCCCATCAGAACTCCGAAGTTATGCGTGCTTGGGCAGGAGCAGTACTAGGATGGGTGACCCCCTGGGAAGTCCTCGTGTTGCACCCCTTTTTTAATTAGTTTTTTTTTCTTACTCGTACATCTTGTTCTTTCGATTCCTCTCCGTCCTATTTCCGACTCTTTCAGTCCAATCCACGGATAGAAAAGATGCAATAGACTGAATCACACGACGTGAACGTGCGATCAAGGTGACGCGGGACACTTCGGTGGGTCCCAGCGCGCCTTACGATAAAAATGCCCCCAAAGACCATCTTCGGGTTTAAATTTGAGCTTCTCCGTCTCTTAGACCGAGATACGCGCTGTAGGTATCGAGAAGAGCTTCGCGTGAGTAGGCTAAAGCTCCCGTAACTCTCAGCAGATCGAAAGTTATGTCCGTTTGAAACTGCAGCTCCTGTTCCTCCGATCCGCAATTCAAGAGACAAAAAAATAAAGAATTCATTCATTGTTGGGTGCGATCATACCAGTACTAATGCATTGGATCCCATCAGAACTCCGAAGTTAAGCGCGCCTGGACGAGAGCAGTACTAGGATGGGTGACCCCCTGGGAAGTCCTCGTGTTGCACCCTTTTTTCATTAATTTCTTTTTTTCTTACTTGTACTTCTTGTTTTTCCGATTCCTCGCCGTCCTATTTCCGACTCTTTCAGTCCAATCCGTGGATAGAAAAAATGCAATAGACTTAATAACACGACGTGAACGTGCGATCTGGGTAACGCAGGCCGCTTCAGTGGGTCCCAGCGCGCCCTACGGGAAAAAAGCCCCGAAAGACCATCTCCGGGTTGTAATTTGAGCGTCTCCGTCTCTTAGACCGAGATACTTGCTGTAGGTATCGAGAGGAGCTTCGTGTGAACAGGCTAAAGCTCCCGTAACTCTTAGCCGATCGAAAGTTATGTCCGTTTGAAACTGCAGCTCCTGTTCCTCCGATCCGCAATTCGAGAGACAAAGTAATAAAAATTCATTCACTATTGGGTGCGATTATACCAGCACTAATGCACCGGATCCCATCAGAACTCCGAAGTTAAATGTGCTTGGGCGAGAGCAGTACTAGGATGGGTGATGTGAGACCTCGGTTCTAAACGACAATTAAAGGAGTAATTCAATAAGAAAGCAATTAAAAGCCAAGAGCATTTTTTTTTTTAAAATGGGACGCGCGGGCGCGCAGCTTGAGGCGCGGGCGCGCATGGCGTCCTGCCCAAGCCCTCGCGCGGGTGCGCCACCCGAGGCGCGAGCGCGCCTGAAGCTCTGCCCAAAACTTCCGAAACGAAGTGTGGGACGCGTGGGCGTGCCACCCTAGGCGCGGGCGCGCATGGCCTGCTGAATTGGCTCAAAACAAGCCTCCAAAAGTGCAATAACATAACCAAAAGAACTCGAACATGATCCAACAATATATATCCAACAACGTAGGATTTAAATACATAAAAGTGAAGAACACGAATCGATGCTAGCTATTACAAGCCGAATACAGAATACAAGAGTTCTAACCACAAGCAAGACCACTTCCAATCCAAGTTCAAGTTCTTAACATGCTTCAAAATATAAGCTAGATTGTCATGCTAACAAGACGTCTAAACCGAGTCTCACTTCTATATCATTCCCTCAAAGCTAACCATGCCTCTTCTGACTGGATCCTGCCCCACCTGATGCCAAGTACACATACAAAACAAAGCAACAGCCGGATAACCGGTGAGAATGATAATCCCAGTAAAAGCAACATAACAAGTAATACAACAATAATCATGCTTTCAAGACAACGACGAAATCCATGACAACGTAATGAGATGCATGTCTTTAAACCGGGATATCAAATCTGATAAACGAGGGATTGCTGCTATGCTTTTGGGATCCCGAGGGTGAGATTACTTAACGACTCACCGACTCACCCAATCGAGGTGGTGCCACGTATCCCACTCCTCTAGACTTTGAGCAACTATAATGAGTATGCTAGCACTAGGCGAAACGACTACGACCTAGGCCACTCGATCATAGTTCCCAAACGTCTAAACAAAAAGGGCGGTTCTGCCCGCTGAAAACAAGATTGGCTCAAGATGAATGCATAACAGAAACATAAAACATAGCCGTATAACAAAAGCTCAATCAAAACAACAGAACACAAGTTCCTCATGCTAGAACGAGTGTAGATGCAAGTATGTGCTTTTAAGGGAAACTCGAGAACCAACTGTCCCGAGTATGCTATCCCGCTATCGATGTCTGCTTTTACCTTTCAATGTCGTAGATCCAACTCCGGACAAGCTACAACAAAAGATTGTATCAACAACTATACAACCTAAACAACAAACAACGGTTCAAGGAAATCTCTTTACCAATCTTCGTCCAAATCTTGACGAACAATGCTGCTAACACGGGCTTGACAAACTCCAAACGAATCTGTTCAGATACAAATCAAAGATCAATTACCATGATCGACTTACAAGCCAAGTTCAACAACTCAATAACGGTTCAAAATCCCCAAAACTCAAACCGACGACATAACGGCTATAAACTGAACAAACCGACAACGCAGACAGCAGTTCAATAGCGATATCAACTCAATTCAATGCTAATAAAACAACAACAAGACAAACCCAACAAATCTCAAAATCATGATTTTTGAAAATAGCTTCCAAAAATCATAACAATTCCGAACGTCGCTCTAATTCAAAACCGACAGATAATAAACGATCAGAACTCCGCCAAGAACAACATACTAGAATCTAGATCGATTCTAACAACCTCCGAAAAACAAAACATATCTGATCGGAGAAATACTTACGGTATAACGGAGCTCTCACTGCAGTGATCACTAATCTGCCTTCAGAAATAATTTCTAACGGCAGGATCGAGCTCGGGAGGAAATCTGGAAGCTTGGAAAAGCTTGAAGGCGTCTTCAATGGAGGAGCTCGATTTAGGGAAGAGGATGAAATGATTTCCAAGTCAAACAAATGTGTAGATAATATATAAAAATCAATATTTGCGTTTTAGTCCCTGAATTTTCCAAAATTTGCAAAAAGAACCCTGATCAAAATCAAACCGGCTCGAGAACTCTGTAATCTCTGATTAACTCAAATAAACTCATTTAAGATAAAAACAGGGCGTTACAATTCTCCCCCACTAAGAAGATATTTCGTCCTCGAAATCAATGAGAACCACAACTCATAAGATAGAATAAAGAACTAAAGACAGTAAGAAGAACTCACGTCATCTGAATAACTCCGGAAATCGCTGTCTCATGTCAGACTCTGTCTCCCAAGTCGCTTCCTCGACGCCGTGACGGCTCCACTGCACTTTCACCAACGGAATCGACTTGGTCCTGAGTTGTTTCTCCTTCCGATCAAGGATCTGAATCGGTCGCTCAAAGTAGCTCAGAGTCTCGTCTAACTCGGCTTCGTCAGGCTGAAGGATATGTGAAGGATCTGGATGATACTTTCGCAGCATAGAGATATGAAAAACGTCATGAATACCAGATAAAGATGGAGGAAGTGCAAGTCTGTAGGCAAGATCGCCTATCTTCTCGAGAATCTCGTGCGGACCGATGAATCTCGAAGATAATTTCCCTCTCTTACCGAATCTGACAGTGCCTCTGAACGGAGAAATCTTAAGGAAAACGCGGTCTCCCTACTCAAAAAATAGAGGTCTACGTCTGACGTTCGCATACTTCGCCTATCTATCTTGAGTTGACTTCATTCTGGTCTGAATGATCTTAACCTGCTCTGCCATATCTCTAAGCATATCCGGTCCCAAATCTGGTGACTCGGACAAGTCATCCCAAAACAACGGAGATCGGCATTTCTTACCGTACAATGCCTCAAAAGGCGCCATACCGATACTCGTTTGGATGCTGTTGTTGTAAGAAAACTCGACAAGAGGCAAGGAATCCTGCCAACTAGTGCCAAAATCTAGCACTACCGCTCGCAGCATATCCTCTAATGTCTGGATAGTTCGCTCTGACTGTCCATCGGTCTGAGGATGATAAGCTGTACTCAGATGCAATCGAGTACCAAGTGCCCCCTGAAGACTGTGCCAGAAGTGAGAAGTGAATCTAGGATCTCTGTCTAAAACGATCGACTTCGGCACACCATGCAATCTCACAATATTGCTAACATACAACTCAGCCATCTGATCATGACGATACGTCATCTTGTACGGAATAAAACACGCAGACTTCGTCAATCGGTCGATCACTACCCAAATGGCATCGCATCCTCGAACGGATCGTGGTAGCTTCATGACGAAATCCATGGAAATGTGATCCCACTTCCATTCAGGAACAGATAGACTGTGCAACAGACCTCCTGGTCGCTTCCGTTCTGCTTTCACCTGTTGACAATTCAAACACCGAGATACAAACCTCGCTACGTCGCTCTTCATTCTTTTCCACCAAAACTGGTTCTTCAGATCGTTGTACATCTTACGACCTCCAGGATGAATACTAAACCGACTGCAATGAGCCTCTCGGAGAATACGCTGTCTCAACTCCGAAATATCAGGCACAACAATACGGTTATTCATGAACAAAACATCATCTCTAACCTGGAATTCAGACTGATGACCCGATCTGACTTTCTCTACTGAAATCTGGATGCTCGGCTCAGACTTCTGTGCTTCTCTGATTGCAACAAACAAATCTGGCTCGGCTTGAATAGCAAACACTCTTATAGTCTCCTTATCTGTTTCAAACTCTAAACCAGAAGTGCAACAATCATCGATCAACTGGGAAACACCCAAAGTAGAAAGAGATAAAGAACAAAGCTTTCGGCTCAAGGCATCTGCAACTGCATTAGACTTCCCCGGATAGTACTTGATTTCACAGTCGAAATCCTTCAACAGATCTAACCATCTTCTCTGTCTCATATTTAGCTCTGCCTGTGAAAACAAGTACTTAAGGCTCTTATGGTCAGAAAAGATCTCGAAAGACTCACCATAAAGATAGTGACGCCAGATCTTCAGAGCAAAGACGATCGCAGCTAGTTCAAGATCATGGACCGGATAACGAGTCTCGTGTGGTTTCAGCTGCCTCGATGCATACGCTATCACATGCTTATGCTGCATAAGTACACAACCCAAGCCTCGATTAGAAGCATCACAATAGACTGTGAAACCTCCAGTACACTTCGGAATAGAAAGAATTGGAGCACTGGTCAGTCTCCTCTTCAGATCAACAAAGCTAGCCTCACAATCTGGAGTCCAAACAAAAGGCGTATTCTTCTGAGTCAGCTGGGTAATATGCTTGGCAATAGACGAGAAACCCTCGATGAAACGACGGTAATAACCAGCTAAACCCATGAAGCTTCGGATCTCTGGCACTGAAGTAGTCTAGGCCAATTCATAACCGCTTCAATCTTGCTAGGATCGACAGAAATCCCATCTTCAGAAATAATATGACCGAGAAAGACAACTCGATCTAACCAGAATTCACACTTAGACAGCTTGGCAAACAACTGCCCAACTCGCAAAATCTGCAGTACGGTCCTCAAGTGCTCTGCATGGTCAGTACGGTTCTTCGAGTAGATAAGAATATCATCGATAAAGATAATGACGAACTCATCTAAATAATGCTGAAAGATACGGTTCATCAAACCCATAAAAACCGCTGGGGCGTTAGTCAAACCGAACGGCATGACTATAAACTCAAAGTGACCATACCTCGTTCTGAATGCGGTCTTAGGAACGTCTTCCTCTCGCACTCTCAACTGGTGATAACCTGACCTCAGATCAATCTTAGAGTAGACAGAAGAACCCTGCAGCTGATCAAACAAGTCATCTATTCGGGGTAAAGGATACCTGTTCTTAACTGTAGCCTGATTCAATTGACGGTAGTCGATACAGAGCCGCATAGAACCATCCTTCTTCCGAACGAATAGAACAGGAGCACCCCAAGGCGATACACTAGGTCTGATGTATCCCTTGGCAATCAAATCCTCAAGTTGCTCCTTCAACTCTCTCAATTCAACAAGTGCCATACGATAAGGAGCTTTTGAAATAGGTTGAGTACCTGGCACTAAGTCAATGCTGAATTCGATTTCTCGAATAGGCGGCAATCCAGGAACATCTTCTGGGAACACATCCGCAAATTCTCTAACCACCGGTAAATCTACCAAAGCTGGGCTAGATTTCAGTACATCAACTGCATACACCAAAAATCCTTCTGCACCTTTCTGTAGCAAACGAGTCATAGATAACACTGAAATCAAAGGAATTCTAGATCGAGAACCCTTACCAAAGAATTTCCACTCGTCTGCCATTTCAGGTCTGAACCTGACAACTTTCTGGAAACAATCAACTATCGCCCTGTACTCGGTTAAAGAATCTATCCCGACAATACAATCAAAATCCGACAGTCCAAGTACAATACAGTCGAATTCTAACAAATTTCCTTCAAAACACAGTTCACAGTTCCTGACTAATCTGACAGAAACAATTCCTCCACCCAAAGGTGAAGTAACAGCTACTATTGTAGGCAACAATTCAGTTGGCAAAGCATGCAATAATACGAATTTCTCAGAGATAAAAGAATGGGAAGCACCTGTATCTATCAAGACATGAGCAGAATAACCGAAAATCGAACAGTTACCTGCTATAACATCGTCAGGTGCTGCTTGAGCCTGATCCTCTGTCAGAGCAAAGACTCGTGCTTGCTGTCTCGGAGGCTGATTTGCACTGGTACTACCTCTCTGTCTGTTCTGCTGCTGAGGCTGGAAAGAGTGCACTGCAGAAGACTGCCTCTCAGGCTGAGCTGTAGATCTAGACGAACTCCCACTCTGAGCTCTATCTCTGTTATGCTGTGGGCATACTTTAGAGAAGTGTCCCGGTTGCTGACAGGTGTTACAATTGTCGAAGACTCCCACACACTGATCCGGTGAGTGTCTTCCTCCACACTTGCTGCAGTACAAGGATGATGACCCATAACTCGGTCCTGAACCGAATTGCTTCGAACCACTGGAACTGGACGAACTGTTCCCCTGCCTCTTGAACTGTTTACCTCTTGCCTTGTACTGATCCTTTCTGTTTCCCCCACTGTTACCACCTTCATACCTCTGCTGCTGGTTCTGATGCTGAGGTGGCTGATTCTGATACTGAGAGGGTTGGTTCTGATACTACCTCTGCTGCTGAGGTGCTACCTGATTACCTCTTTGCCTCCACAAGCCTGCTTCTGCTCCCTTTGTGTGATTCATGGCATCCGCAAAGTTGTCTGGCCTAGCAGTGTTCACCAAAGTGAAGATGTCAGGATTCAAGTCATTAATGAAATGATCTGCCTTAGCTTCTTCATCTCCGGCAATTAGTGGTGCAAAACGCAACAGACTATCAAACTTGGAAACGTACTCTTCGATGTTCAGATTCCCTTGTCTCAAATTGGCAAATTCTGCTCCCTTGTCCTTACGGTACGAGATAGGGAAAAACCGCTTATAGAATTTAGATTTAAAAAGAGTCCAAGTAACTTCCGTACCTCTATTCTCTATTGCTTTCTTTGTCATGATCCACCAGCTCTTAGCAACCCCACGTAGCTGATGAATGACTAGCCTGATTCTGCGGTCATCTGTGTAATCAATGGAATCGAATAGCTGATCAATATCATCCAACCAACTCTCGCAGTCAACTGGATTTTCTGAACCCATCAATAATGGCGGATTGAACGACTTAAACCTCTTCAACAAGGTTTCCATAGGCGTTGCTGAAGCATCCAACTGATCAACTTCAGTGATAGCTTGCTCAGTTGCAGGGATAACTGGCGGTGTGTTTCTGTTTATCACTCGACGAGGACCCATCTGATAATCGAAGGTTAGGACACGAGATATCTCAATCGCTACAATCAGTGCCCTTACAACCGCTTGGAATACCGGATACCACTCGATAACAGAAACAATTATATTTCAAGTAGATCATGCTTTACAAATTAAATCACATAACCATGTAATTCAATAATTCTCAATAATAAAGCATGCTCGCATGGAATTAAGTACACAGTTAAAATAATTCAAACACATGCGAGGAGCCAATACACGCAGACTCGATCTACCCGCTCACTCTAGTTCAACCAAGAATCTTAACGCTCTGATACCACTTAATGTGAGACCTCGGTTATAAACAACAATTAAAGGAGTAATTCAATAAGTAAGCAATTAAAAGCCAAGAGCATTTTTTTTTAAAAGGGGACGCGCGGGCGCACAGCTTGAGGCGCGGGCGCGCATGGCGTCCTGCCCAAGCCCTCGCGCGGGCGCGCCTAAAGCTCTGCCCAAAACTTCCGAAACGAAGTGTGGGACGCGCGGGCGCGCCACCCTAGGTGCGAGCGTGCATGGTTTGCTGAATTGGCTCAAAACAAGCCTCCAAAAGTGCAATAACATAACCAAAAGAACTCGAACATGATCCAACAATATATATCCAACAACGTAGCATTTAAATACATAAAAGTGAAGAACACGCATCGATGCTAGCTATTACAAGCCGAATACAGAATACAAGAGTTCTAACCACAAGCAAGACCACTTCCAATCCAAGTTCAAGTTCTTAACATGCTTCAAAACATAAGCTAGATTGTCATGCTAACAAGACTTCTAAACCGAGTCTCACTTCTACATCATTCCCTCAAAGCTAACCATGCCTCTTCTGACTGGATCCTGCCCCACCTGATGCCAAGTACACATACAAAACAAAGCAACAGCCGGATAACCGGTGAGAATGATAATCCCAGTAAAAGCAACATAACAAGTAATACAACAATAATCATGCTTTCAAGACAAAGACGAAATCCATGACAACGTAATGAGATGCATGTCTTTAAACCGGGATATCAAATCTGATAAACGAGGGATTGCTGCTGTGCTTTTGGGATCCCGAGGGTGAGATTACGTAACGACTCACCGACTCACCCAATCGATGTGGTGCCACGTATCCCACTCCTCTAGACTTTGAGCAACTATAATGAGTATGCTAGCATTAGGCGAAACGACTACGACCTAGGACACTCTATCATAGTTCCCAAACGTCTAAACAAAAAGGGCGGTTCTGCCCGCTGAAAACAAGATTGGCTCAAGATGAATGCATAACAGAAACATAAAACATAGCCATATAACAAAAGCTCAATCAAAACAACAGAACACAAGTTCCTCATGCTAGAACGAGTGTAGATGCAAGTATGTGCTTTTAAGGGAAACTCGAGAACCAACTGTCCCGAGTATGCTATCCCGCTATCGATGTCTGCTTTTACCTTTCAATGTCGTAGATCCAACTCCGGACAAGCTACAACAAAAGATTGTATCAACAACTATACAACCTAAACAACAAACAACGGTTCAAGGAAATCTCTTTACCGATCTTCGTCCAACTCTTGACGAACAATGCTGCTAACACGGGCTTGACAAACTCCAAACGAATCTGTTCAGATACAAATCAAAGATCAATTACCATGATCGACTTACAAGCCAAGTTCAACAACTCAATAACGGTTCGAAATCCCCAAAACTCAAACCGACGGCATAACGGCTATAAACTGAACAAACCGACATCGCAGACAACAGTTCA
Organism: Henckelia pumila; assembly: GCF_033568475.1. Taxonomy (NCBI): domain Eukaryota; kingdom Viridiplantae; phylum Streptophyta; class Magnoliopsida; order Lamiales; family Gesneriaceae; genus Henckelia; species Henckelia pumila. Next base: position 61,725,897 of record NC_133123.1, read on the forward strand.
ATAGCGATATCAACTCAATTCAATGCTAATACAACAACAACAAGACAAACCCAACAAATCTCAAAATCATGATTTTCGAAAATAGCTTCCAAAAATCATAACAATTCCGAACGTCGCTATAATTCAAAACCGACAGATAATAAACGATCAGAACTCCGCCAAGAACAACATACTAGAATCTAGATCGATTCTAACAACCTCCGAAAAACAAAACATATCTGATCGGAGAAATACTTACGGTATAACGGAGCTGTCACTGCAGTGATCACTAATCTGCCTTCAGAAATAATTTCTAACGGCCGGATCGAATTCGGGAGGAAATCTGGAAGCTTGGAAAAGCTTGAAGGCGTCTTCAATGGAGGAGCTCGATTTAGGGAAGAGGATGAAATGATTTCCAAGTCAAACAAATGTGTAGATAATATATAAAAATCAATATTTGCGTTTTAGTCCCTGAATTTTCTAAAATTTGCCAAAAGAACCCTGATCAAAATCAAACCGGCTCGAGAACTCTGTAATCTCTGATTAACTCAAATAAACTCATTTAAGATAAAAACAGGGCGTTACAGGTGACCCCCTGGGAAGTCCACGTGTTGCACCCCTTTTTTCATTTATTTCTTTTTTTCTTACTCGTACTTCTTGTTCTTTCGATTCCTCGCAGTTCTATTTTCGACTCTTGCAGTCCAATCCGCGGATAGAAAAGATGCAATAAACTTAATCATACGATGTGAACGTGCGATCTGGGAGACGCGGGCCGCTTCGGTGGGTCCCAGCGCGACATACGGGAAAAATGCCCCGAAAGACCATCTCCATTTTGGAATTTGAGCGTCTCCGTCTCTTTAACCAAGATACGCACTATAGGTATCGAGTGGAGCTTCGCGTGAGCAGGCTGAAGCTCCAGTAACTCTCAGCCGATCGAAAGTTATGTCCGTTTGAAACTGTAGCTCCTGTTCTTTCGATCCGCAATTCGAGAGACAAAAAAATAAAGAATTCATTCACTGTTGGGTGCGATCATACCAGCACTAATGCACCGGATCCCATCAGAACTCTGAAGTTATGCGTGCTTGGGCAAGAGCAATACTAGGATGGGTGACCCCCTGGGAAGTCCTCGTGTTGCACCCTTTTCTTTATTAGTTTCTTTTTTTCTTACTCGTACATCTTGTTCTTCCGATTTCTCTCCGTCCTATTTCCGACTTTTTCAGTCCAATCCGCGGATAGAAAAGATGCAATAGACTGAATCACAGGACGTGAACGTGCGATCTGGGTGACGCGGGCCACTTCGGTGGGTCCCAGAACGCCCTACGAGAAAAATGCCCCCAAAGACAATCTCCGGGTTTGAATTTTAGCTTCTCCATCTCTTAGACCGACATACGCGTTGTAGGTATCGAGAAGAGCTTTGCGTGAGCAAGCTGAAGCTCCCGTAACTCTCCGCAGATCGAAAGTTATGTCCGTTTGAAACTGCAGCTCCTTTTCCTCCGATCCGCAATTCGAGAGACAAAACAATAAAATATTCATTCACTGTTTGGTGCGATCATACCAGCACTAATGCACCGGATCCCATCAGAACTTCGAAGTTAAGCGTGCTTGGGCGAGAGCAGTACTAGGACGGGTGACCCCCTGGGAAGTTCTCGTGTTGCACTCCTTTTTCATTAATTTCTTTTTTTCTTACTCGTTTTTCTAATTTTTTCGATTCCTCTCCGTCCTATTTCCGACTCTTTCAGTCCAATCCACGGATAGAAAAGATGCAATAGACTGAATCACACGACGTGAACGTGCGATCTGGGTGACGCGGGCCACTTCGGTGGGTCCCAGCGCTCCCTACGGGAAAAATACCCCCAAAGACCATCTCCGGGTTTGAATTTGAGCTTCTCCATCTCTTAGACCGAGATACGCGCTGTAGGTATCGAGAAAAGCTTCGCGTGAGCAGGCTGAAGCTCCCGTAAGTCTCAGCAGATCAAAGGTTATGTCCGTTTGAAACTGCAGCTCCTGTTCCTCCGATCCGCAATTCGAGAGACAAAAAAATAAAGAATTCATTCACTGTTGGGTGCGATCATACCAGTACTAATGCACCAGATCCCATCAGAACTCCGAAGTTAAGCGTGTTTGGGCGAGTACAGTACTAGGATGGGTGACCCCCTGGGAAGTCCTCGTGTTGCACCCCTTTTTTATTAATTTCTTTTTTTTTACTCGTACTTCTTGTTTTTCCGATTCCTCGCCGTCCTATTTTCGACTCTTTCAGTCCAATCCGCGGATAGAAAATATGCAATAGACTTAATCACACGACGTGAACGTGCGATCTAGGTGACGCGGGCCGCTTCGGTGGGTCCCAGTGTGCGCCACGGGAAAAACGCCCCGAAAGACCATATTCGGGTTGTAATTTGAGCGTCTCCGTCTCTTAGACCGAGATACTTGCTGTAGGTATCGAGAGGAACTTCGCGTGAGCAGGCTGAAGCTCTCGTAACTCTTAGCCGATCGAAATTTATGTCCGTTTGAAACTGCAGCTCCTGTTCCTCCGATCCGCAATTTGAGGGAAAAACAATAAAGAATTCATTCACTGTTGGGTGCGATCATACCAGAACTAATGCACCGGATCCCATCAGAACTCCGAAGTTAAGCGTGCTTGGGCGAGAGCAGTACTAGGATGGTTGACCCCCTGGGAAGTCCTCGTGTTGCACCCCTTTTTTTATTAATTTCTTTTTTTCTTACTCGTACTTCTAATTCTTTTGATTCCTCTCCGTCCTATTTCTGACTCTTTCAGTCCAATCTGCGGATAGAAAAGATGCAATAGACTGAATCATACGATGTGATAGTGCGATCTGGGTGACGCGGGCTGCTTCTGTGGGTCCCAGCGCAACATACGGGAAAAATGCCCCGAAAGACCATCTCCGTTTTGGAATTTGAGCGTCTCCGTCTCTTTAACCTAGATACGCACTATAGGTATCGAGTGGAGCTTCGCGTGAGCAGGCTCAAGCTCCAGTAACTCTCAGCCGATCAAAAGTTATGTCCGTTTGAAACTGCAGCTCATGTTCCTCCGATCCGCTATTCGAGAGACAAAACAATAAAAATTCATTCACTATTGGGTGCGATCATACCAGCACTAATGCACCGGATCCCATCAGAACTTTGAAGTTAAGCATGCTTGGGCGAGATCAGTACTAGGATGGGGACCCCCTGGGAAGTCCTCATGTTGCACCCTTTTTTTCATTAATTTCTTTTTTTTCTTACTCGTACTTCTTGTTCTTTCGATTCCTCGCCGTCCTATTTTCGACTCTTGCAGTCCATTCCGCGGATAGAAAAGATGCAATAAACTTAATCATACGATGTGAACGTGCGATCTGGCTGAAGCGGGCCGCTTCGGTGGGTCCCAGCGCGACATACGGGAAAAAAGCCCCGAAAGACCATCTCTATTTTGGAATTTGAGCGTCTCCGTCTCTTAAACCGAGATACGCAATATAGGTATCGAGTGGAGCTTCGCGTGAGCAGGCTGAAGCTCCAGTAACTCTCAGCCGATCGAAAGTTATGTCCGTTTGAAACTGCAGCTCCTGTTCCTCCGATCCGCAATTCGAGAGAAAAAAAAATAAAGAATTCATTCACTGTTGGGTGCGATCATACCAGCACTAATGCACCGGATCCCATCAGAACTCCGAAGTTATGCGTGCTTGGGCAAGAACAGTACTAGGATGGGTGACCCCCTGGGAAGTCCTCGTGTTGAACCCTTTTGCTAAGGTGAAAATCCTAAGTCACAACAAGTGAAAATTGGACCAAAGACAATCGATTGCATTTTATTGGTTATCCCAATAATAGTACTGCATATTGATTTTGGGTGCACAATTCAGAAATTTCTGATATCCACAGAGAGACTACAATTGAGTCACATAATGTTGTGTTCTTTGAGGAAACATTTTCTTACAAAGAAGAGAAAAATAAATCTTGTCCCAAAGAGTGTTACAACATGTATCAGGACAATAATGAGACAGAATGTCATCACGATAAATACGTGGACGAAAATGTCAATGAAACTCATCCTAAAAGAAATATAAATGATACTAGACTACATTTTCTTGAATATAACAAATAAAATGCTACTGAAGAGAATCGTAGCAACAAAAGATGAAATAAAACTGCGGAAAATCATTAAAATGATAACGAATTGAGACGCAGTAAAAGGTCCAGAAAGAGAAAGACTTTTGGTCCTGATTTTCTGACTTATGTGTTAGAAAATGAACTTCAAACAATAATGGAAGCATTATCGAGTCCCGATGATCCATTATGGAAAGAAGCTATTAATAGCAAAATAGATTCCATAATGCAAAATCATACATGGGAATCGGTGGATCTTCCACCAGGAACAATGCCTTTAGGATGCAACTGGATCCTAAAACGGAAATACAAGGCTGATGGATCTATAGACAAATATAAAGCTTGGTTGGTGGCTAAAGGCTTCAACCAAAAAGAAGGCCTGAAGTTTTTTGACACCTATTCACCATTGACTAGGATTACTTTCATTCGAGTTCTCATTATCATTTCCACGTTGCATGACCTTGAGATACATCAAATGGATGTAAAAATCATGTACCTAAATGGTAAATTAGATGAAGAAATATACACAGATCAACCTTAAGGGTTTGTGGCTCCCGAACATAAGCATAAGGTGTGCAAATTCGTTAAGTCGTTGTACGGATTGAAACAAGCGCCAAAATAGTGGCATGAGAAATTTGACAAACCGTGTTGTCCAATGGTTTCAAGATAAATGAGTGTGAAAAATGCAGTTATTTCAAAGGCACACCTGAATCATTCATCATAGTATGTTTATACATAGACGATATGCTTATTTTGAGAAGTGATCATAATGTGATTATGACCAAATGAGTGTTTGGCAAATGAAAGGTTCCCATTCAAGGGCAAATGGATATATACACCAAAATTGGTGGATTGTCTTGTATTGAATATGTCAATAATTTCAGTGACAATCGAGATTTGTGAACCGTTGAAATATTGCAAAGAATTGTCAATGTTGCGAAGCCTGTCAAGACATGACAAAGGAAGAATGTTCGTCGTAATAAATGAAGATGAAGTTGTAATTGGAACTCGTCCAAAGTGAAATAGAGACGAATCTGAAGTGCGTTACAACAGAAAATATGCAACGAATTCTTGACAGAATTAAAGTTGTTGCAAAATTGTAGCAACATGAGAAGAAACAAAAGTGCAAACAATCATAGAATGTATGATTGAATAGAATTTTCATTATCTACAGTGATTATGAACACCAAATTTGTTGACAGATGACTTTGACATGAGAGATATGGGTACAAAGAATATGATATGTGGAACTAAGATCATTAAAACATGTGAAAGAATTTTCCTCACACATTATCATTACATTGAGATGGTGCTAATAAGAGCCGATGCTTATGATCTTATTCATATCGAAACTCCAGAAGATGCAAATCTACAATTGGATAAGAAAAATGGAGAACCCATATAATTATTGCAATATTCAAGTGTAATTGAAAGTTTGATGTACGTCACAAACTGTATACGTTTGTATATTGGTTAAAGGTCAACAAACTTAGAACATGTATATGAGATATGCAATATCATATAAGTCTATTGTGATGCAAAATGCATATTGGACACCAAAAACTTGGTTGAGGAACCACTGTGTATAACTCGATCTATTATGGAATCCGAGTTTATAGTCTTGCATAAAGCCATCAAAGAGGCTGCATGATTGATAAATATGTTGGAGGATATCTCATATTGATTAAAGCTAGTGTTTTTCATGCTATACATTGTAATGGTCAAATGATCATTAGAAAGACATGAAGCTATGAGTACAATGGTATGTCACGACATGTTGATCGTAGACATAATACCATTAAGCAGTTGATCTCTAGTGAAGTTATCTTAGTCGACAATGTAGAACTAAAAGATAACTTGATGAATGCATGCACAAAGTTTTGGAAAGAGAACAAAATACTGCTCATCAAGGGGAATGAGACTAAAAATCTGAAATCAAAACAATTGTAGTGACTCGTATCCAGAATTAGTGATTAATGATAATTAATCAAGTGATCATGTTTAGATTAAGTAAAACATGATTAAGGAAGCTTCAGATAAGTTTAAGGACTTCAGAAATGGACTCAGAATGATCGGAAATGGCTCGAAGGGATAGCCAGGATCTGACGGCCCATTTGACGATCGAACGTTCCGTTCTGGTAGGGCTGACGTCATTCGTGATGTCAGCAAATTGACATCATTGCTTACGAACGTGATGGGACATCGGACGCTCCGATGGCGGGAACGTACGTTCCATTTTGCGTTTATAAGTAGAGGTGCCGAGGCTCATTTCCAATTGCTCATTCCTCTCTTCTCTCTCTCTCTCTCTCTCTCTCTCTCTCTCTCTCTCTCCCTCTCTCCCTCTCTCTCTCTCTCTCTCTCTCTCTCTCTATCTCGTTCTTAGCCCTTTCTAGTCAGATCTATGGAGTTCTAGGCGTTCTAATGGGAATCTGAAAGTAGCGGAGCGATCCTGACGTCGTAGTGGAGCTGTGCCTAAGTTTTGAGGCATTCGCCATCAGCGGGCAGACAACGGACGCAAGTGTAGCTATGGTCTCCTTAAATTATTTAGGAGTATTCAATAGCTTAGTTAAAGCTTTTAGAACTTAAATAATGATGCATGAGTATTTGCATTGTAGAGCTGATGATAGGCTTGAAACCTAGAGTGGGACTGTTATGACTGCCTTGAGTGAGGTACGTAAGTACTGACTGAGATGACCAGCATGATATATGATATATATGTTGCATGAGTATGTGCTATGTGTTTCTCATGTTTTACTGCTTTAGCACATGCATGATTTTTACACGAGACTGCATCGCGTACGATGTGAGTCATGACAGTTTCCATCGTTGATGAGTTACTCCTTATAGATTCGTGTCTGGGATGGCTCAGCCCCTGGTTTTGCTATCACTAGGAGCGACCACAACGGTGGAGTAGACGCTATAGTTGATGGGTGAATATACGAGTGCCCCGCGGACTAGCTATCCAGCACGGCGCTGTATATTCATGGCGCCCCTGAGTATACTGTTTTGCCCTTGTTTTAAAGTCATTTATGTGCTGCATGTATTTTATATATCATTGCTTCCGTATTGATCATAGTCGCTCACGTCCAATATTTTTTGTATTTCTGGACACCCCATTCGACGGGACAGATGCAGGTGCAGATAGTACGCCCAGTAGCTTGGAGAGACCAGCGATCAGTGAAGACAATAGGATTAGATGTAGGTTTTAATTCTATTGGGTTGTATATCGAATTTGTTTTAGTCGGTTGTATTCCGCCGACCAGTATTTATTTAAGTCTTCCGTAGCGAATTTATGTATTTATTTTAAATTGCATTCTTAATTATGCTCTTACTCTGATTAGGTAGTGAATCTGGGTTGTGTCGCTACAACGATCTTAGCGGAAACCCAACCTTGCTGACTGGAGATCCCAAGATCTTGGTTCAATGGAAAAACGAAGCTTTGAGAGTTGTTGCAACAACACTTGAGACAAGATTTGTGAAAAGTTCCCTTCTCATTCCTAGGGTGAAAAACGTGATGCCTACCACATGTATTGAGGTTAAGTTTATACTTTTAGGCTACGTTTGATAGGTGTGATGAGATAATTAAGGTATTGATAATTTTATGGATAATGAATGGATAATTTAAATCTTAAATTAATAGTATGATGTTTGGTATAAATGATTCATATACATAAATAGTACTTTTCTCTTGTTTGTTTCTCATGATAAATGCTTGGACAAATATTTGAACATGTGTATTGACCAAAACACCCTCCACTAACTTTTACCATTTCAAACGCAACTCTTGGTGTGGCCCATTAATTCACTTGTATTGTTCTTCATCTTCTCTTTCCATTCTCATATCAACACAGCTACTGCAGCTCGGATCAATACACGACTTTGGCATTCTCTACACGGTAATCTCATCATTTTTTCATATTTTGGCTTGACAAAATATGATTTCATGATACTGTATTCTGTCGCAATCAACCGGACACATTTGCTTTCAAAATACTTTTGATGAACTAATTCCCAATGAATGAGTTGGAGGTTATTTGCAAAAATTCCCTACGTCTACTCTCCATAGTGCACCAAATCTCTTGGTATAAGTAATTTTTGCAAAAAACACAACCAAACGAAGGACAGTTTGCTTATCCTAATTTAATCAAGTCTATCAAACACAGCCTTAATGATTCCTATACTTGAAAAAGTCGAGTATGGCAGGATACTCGTTATAGAATATCACTTATGCAAGTGTGAAGACGAGCCGCTTCAATGAAACACTTATCAATCCAAGAGTGTGTCCATGGATAAAATGGACACATACATGAGAACAAAAATTTGTGAGAAGGGTCTTGTGTAGGTATTATTGTCTTGGTTTACACAAACAACTTAGTAGTTCAAGACATCGTTCGCTAAGAGCAACTCCAATCGTCCTCTATTTTGGAGGATTTCTCCAAATATGGAGGATCACTGTAGCTGTGGAGGATGAATTTGGAGGATGAAATATTTACGAAAATGTCATCCTTCAAAATTATTTATTAGACCTTTTAACATACAAATTTATTTTTTGGTCCTTGTTTCAAATTATTTTAAATTAATTTCCGTGTTTCATTTATTTAATTTATTTAAAATTTATTTGAATATTTTTAATTAATTAATTGTAATTTAAATATTTATAAAAAAACATTAAATGGAAATAATGAAAAATATCATTAAAAAAACACAACACAATTTAGTACAAACATTTTATTCAAAACACAATTTACTACAAACATTTTGTTGAATTAATTTAACTTGGAAAAACATGCGATTTTTTTGACACGGAAAAATAGATAATATTAAAGAACATATCATCAAAAAAATAAAAAAACACAAACAACAATAAAAATAAACACACTCGTTGAAATCAGGAAAATATACTAGTAGTCCGAGAGATCGGGTTTGAGTGGTGAAGTTCCTCCAAAAAATTGTCCGAAAGGTGCAGAATTCCCAGCGGAACCATCCCCCTTTGCTAATATTTTCTTATAAATGTTTTGTTGTTGTTTGACCAAGTATGGATGGACTGATGCATCAACAGACATGGTGTTCAACAATAGTATTTTATTATCTTCCTTCTCGGCCATTATATCATTCCTTTGTCTCTCAATATCAATGAGCTTTTTTTGATGGATCTCAGCATTCTCCATCACAGCCACCATTTTCTCACTACATTTGGCCATTATGGAAAGGTCCTTCAAGTTTCTTTCATTAGCTTTTCTTTTTCCTTTGACCTTTTTTATGTCAATTGGACGCTTAGAACCCCCCATGTAGGGCTATCTTCATAAAGGTTTATAGCAAAACCAGATAGACCTGGAGAATCTGGTTTTGGTTATTCTGTGTTGGGAGAATAGTCTGATTGGGAGGAATCGATGTTCCCATGGTTTGGTACGAAATTAGGTAAAACAACGTTGGATGGTCTAAACTTCTCTTGATCTTTAAGTAACTGCCAAACATGATCCAACCTCCAAGTCTACCTAGATGATTGCTTAAATAAATCTTTTGCTCGATCCAACTACAACCACATATAATTTGTATCTTAGTTACATACTGTAAAAATAAACTTCATTTGAAATATATATTCTAACAATATTAACTACTCACAATGTCTTTCTCAGAAGCACCACTTGTACGGCTAAGTTCCACCTGACTAACACATGAACTAAAGTTTTGAACAATCTTGTTTATGTTGAACCAGCGGCATTGGAGGGCCTTAATAGTACGAGGCTCTGCTGAGTTACCAGTGACTTGTTTGTTGTAGGTTGCTGCAATTCGCGACCACAACCTATCGCGTGATTGGTTTATACCAATAATTGGATTTTGGGACGTCAAGATACGCCGTGACAAGAAGTTTGTCTTCCTCGATTGAGAAAGCAACACCACGTTTAGATGAAGTCATTTGATCATAAATAATTTTTTTATGTATATGATATACACTAATGCTAAGAATGTCACTTCTATTTATAGCCCAACAATTTTGGATAACAAATCTGATTCAACGGTCTAGATTAAAGGATATATGATCTGACGATATAAATCAACTTACTTGGATGTATGTTTCTTGATATACGCAAATTGAATCTGAAGGTGTATATTTAAAGAACTAAGTATTAAAATATGTAAATATATGTTATATATATAAATGACTAGTCACATCAGTCATCAAGACCTGTGAGTAGTGGCCAACTACACAACCCATGTTTTGTGTCTTTTATTGAACGACTATAGAAAACTCGTGACAGATAAAGCTGTGTAATAGTTGACAATTGAGTTGTATCTGATCGCGACTAGACAACCCGTGACAGCTGCTGCTAGAAAACCCATTACAACTTGCAAATAGACAAACCGTGACAAATAGTGGAGTATTTTATTGTAAATAAATGACACAAGTGGACAACCCATATTTCAAATTCTATTCTAATGACACAACCTGTGAAATTTCTAGAGAATCAAGTATTAAAATATGTAAATATATGTTATATATATAAATGACTAGTCACATCACTTGCCACTACCCGTGAGTAGTGACCAACTAGACAACCCATATTTTGTGTCTTTTATTGCACGATTATAGACAACCCGTGGCAGATAAAACTGTGTAATAGTTGACAGTTGAGTTGTCTCTGATCGCGACTAGACAACCCGTGACAGATGCTACTAGAAAACCCATGACAACTTACAAATAGACAAACCGTGACAAATACTGGAGTATTTTATTGAAAATAAATGACACAAGTGGACAACCCATATTTTGGATTATATTCCAATGACACAACCCGTGAAATTTTTGGAGAATCAAGTATTAAAATATGTAAATATACGTTATATATTTAAATGACTAGTCACATCACTTGCCACTACCCGTGAGTAGTGACCAACTAGATAGCCCATATTTTGTGTCTTTTATTGCAAACATACAATTTTAGACAACCCGTGACATTTATTCTTCCTACTGAAAATGAGTTTTTAAGACTCATGACTTGGTCTTCATTTACTCATCCTATTTAAAATGAATTTTCATGAGGGAGGTCCTTCAAATTTCTCTTTCAATGCACCTTCGCCACCATCTAATGGTGAAGAGCAACCCAGTGTAATGATAAAGAATGAGTTTCATCTCATTGGCCATAAACCAATGGTTTTAAGCCAACTAATTAGTGTTACCATTGTCGCCGATTACTTCCAAGAAGGTCATAATTTGCAACATGGAGGATCGATTCCTGGTCATATTGTGATTAATCGAGATATATTGTCCGCTGATCAATGCTTATTCACGGACTATTTTTCAGAGTCTCCAATGTACAATGAGTCAATGTTCAAACGACTTTTTTGAATGTCTCGCCGCCTATTCTTGCGAATTATGGAATCCGTTGAAAATCATGACAATTACTTGGTTAAGAAAGTAGATGTGTTAGGGAGGCTCGGGTTGTCACCACACCAAAAGATAACTGCTGCAATGCGAATCTTAGCTTATGATGCAGTGGCAGATTCAACAGATGAGTATGTTAAAATCGGTGAGTGTACTGCAATTGAAAGTTTGAAAAGATTTTGTCGGGCTATGGTAGAGGTGTTTGGTGACTGGTATCTTCGGCCTCCCAATGCCAAGGACATTGAAAGGATTCTCCACATTGGAAAACAAAGTGTATTTTCGGGGATGCCAGGAAGCCTTGATTGTATGCATTGGAAGTGGAAAACTTGTCCTACAGGTTGGGCTGTACAATATGTTGGTCATAGAGGAAAGCCAACAATCATTTTGGAGGCTGTAGTAGGTTACGAGTTGTGGATATGACATGCATATTTTGATTTGTCAGGTTCAAACAATGACATTAATGTTGTTTCATTTTTGATGATAGAGAGATTGAAACCCGATCTACACCGTTCAAAATCAAGTTCAAGATGTTTTAAAGCTGCTGTCCAAATTTCGGCTTGATCCGACGGCTAGAACTCAAGATATGATTTTTTTCAAGAAACCTGCGCGCTGGCACATATATATGCACGGACCCATGCACGGAGGTGGCACGGGGTCCGGACATGTCACAAGGAAAAAAATAATTTGAGGCAAAGGGCACCCGGAGGTGGGCACGGACCGTTATCCAGGGTCCGTTCATGTCGCAGAATCAGAAAAATAAAATTTTCGGCAATTAAAAGTCTTACTTTCCGAGCTTTATTTCGTGGGCTTTCAAAGACATATAAATAGGAGAGTTGAGATCAGATTGCAGAGTTCGAATCACATCAGATAGACGAAGGCTAGGAGGCTTGGACATTGAAGAACGCTCCATTCGAGTTTTTCTTCCCTTGTTCTTTTGATTATTAAACTTTTGTTTGAACTATATTTTCGTTTATTGATTAGTTTTTCTTCAACCAAGACGGCGAGATTGGGTCGAACAATTTTATGTTGAATATGTGGATTTTGATTTGAGATTTTTAGATCTTTCTTCAATTTATTGATTATTGGATTTAAATTCTATCTTGTGAATAACCTGATTAATTATTTACTTGATTGTTAATTAATTCCGAGTCGCAAGGTTAGGAATTGATTTTGATCACTCCAATAATTGACATATGGTTAAACCGACTAGAAATAGTATTCGGTTTCAGTATGCGATTTTAGGTGAAAACTGAATTATCACAAATATTGAATGCACTAATGTTTGATTAGAATTATGAAAATTAATCCGCCATAACATGAATAGGTTTAACATGTTCTAGAAATAGACTGTTAAACAAGATAGGATAATTCGTCGTGATTTAAAATTAAATCTGGATCTTAGATTTGCCACTTGTTTGCATAAATTGTTCGGCACCTTCGTGTGTCTTGGTTGTCTCAATTTAATTAAATTTATCTTTCAGCTATTTTATTTCTTATTATTTTTAATAATTAAATTTTTATTTAATTTATTGCATCATATTTATTATTTTTGTCAAGATTAAGCTAAATAATTAATTCTTGAGAATTGACAACAGTCCCTGTGGGATCGATACTTAGACTCTTTGTCCACTTAATATAACTTGACCTGGTACGCTTGCCAGTAATTATTTTTAATACTGAATTAAGCGGTTAAGTTTTTGGCGCCACTGCCGGGGACTGTTTAGTTAATATTAGGATAGATTATTTGCTTGAGTCTAGACTTATTTTTATTATTATTATTATTTTACTTTTATTTATTTAATTATTTATTTTACCTTGTGAGGTACTTGGAGATGGTTAATCGACAGATTTTCACAAGGTTTACCCACCAGCTCGCATGCGAAGATGAGCCAAAAGTGAATTTTGATGATGAAGAGGAATATCAGTTCATGTCGAGTGTTGTTGGACCGACGAGCTCAAAAAACCAATATCATGCCAAGCTTGAGGGCGTACACAATCAAGACCCATACGTAGAATCATATGATTCTTACTATGGGCGGCAGCCGCTCTTTGATGGTTGCTACTGCATAGTCGGGCTATAGACTATAACTTTAGCGTTGACTGTTGCACCCGCTACACCCAGTTTACTGCTGTCACCCCAAAAGATGTTGCCGAGGAAGATGAAGAGGATTTTTATGACCAGTGGAGTTTTATTTTTTTTTTCATTATGTGTTTGTTCATTTTTGCATATTGTTCATTGTTTCTAAAGCATTGAGGGCAATGCTTTGGATAAGTATGGGGGGATAAACTAGTTTTTAATGTTTTGTCTTGTGTTGCATCTGTCTTGTTTCATGTCTGTTTGAATCTTTGTTGTTTTGTGGTTGTTTGTCGTGTTTGTGTTGCATTCTTAACGTTTTCGTAGTTGTGTGCATGTGTATTAAGTAGGATAATGAATGAGAGCCAATGATGATATGAAGTCATGATTTTTGTGAAATTTTTTTTGTTTTTGCCCTTAAGTTGACATGAGAAACCGTAGGTTGAACCGTGAATATTCTTTTAAGCACTTATGTTAGACCGGTGAATTGTAGCGATATAATTGATGATGTTTTGCTTGTTTGACCATTGCACGGCAATAAGTGTTTGTTGATCTTGATTGTGTTCTTTGAGTTTCAATGATTGTATAGCATTGCACTTATGATCTTGAGCGCACCTAAATTTTTGAAAAATTAAAATTAACAAACTTTATGAAAAAATCACCTCCATCCGGGTTATGGACTAGAAATTGAAATCCTAATTATCTAGTCTATGGCTAAGTCTGCGGATAAAATGGGGGTGTTCTCTTAAAAATAGCATGAATTTTTAATAACAATTTCATCCGGGCTTGGATAGTGATTGAAATCCTAATCACTTTTCCATAGCTAAGTTTGCGGGTTTCATGGGATTGTAGCTCCATCCGGGCTATAGACGAGGGGATTGAAATTCTAATCCTATCAAAGTTATAACTAAGTTTGCGGGTAATTATTGGGGCTTAAAAATATCGGGTGCAAAATCCGACGGTGCGTAATCATTCTCAAGGGATGTGTGTTTGTGCTAGAGGTTGTTGGGAGGAAGAGACACTTGATTGAGAAACTTGCACTGATATGTCATAGGTCGCTAAGCAGTCTTAAAACGGATTTTTTTTTTAAGTTGCATGTAACTAGAATAACATTACACACACACACACACGTTCACGTTAAACCAAAGGTGTATCGTGAAGAGTTGAGGGCGTTTGTGGTTTTTAATTTGGCATGTGACTTCTCTAAGGAAAATTCTCATGAATTTTTCCTACTTTATTTTTGTTGTTTTTGTTGTGTTATTGTTGCATTGTTTGTCTTGCTCGAGGGCGAGCAAGATTTAAGTATGGGGAAGTTGATAAGTGCATTTTGTGTGCATTATTTTGTGTTATTTCTATATTTATTTTGCATGCATTCATATTGTTTTATAATTTTTATTCATTATATATTGTATGTTTGTGTATTTCACTCTCTTGGTTGATTTTTGTAGAAATATTGAAGAAATCATGATTTTTGGGGCAAGAGAAGAGCCACAAGCATGAATTACGGAGTAGGTATGGTCAAAAATTCATTTTTAATGATAGAGAGATCTAAATCCGATCTACACCATTCAAAATCAATTTCAAGATGTTTTAAAGCTGTTTTCCAAATTTTGGCTCGATCCGACGGCTAGAACTCAATATATGATTTTTTCAAGAAAACTGCGCGCTGGCACATATATATGCACGGACCCATGCACGGAGGTGGCACGGGGTCCGGATATGTTGCGAGGAAAAAAATAATTTGAGGCAGAGGGCACCCGGAGGTGGGCACGGACCCTTATCCAGGGTCCGTGCATGTCGCAGAATCAGAAAAATAAAATTTTTGGCAATTAAAAGTCTTACTTTCCGGGCCTTATTTCGTGGGTTTTCAAAGACATATAAATAGGAGAGTTGAGATCAGATTGCAGAGTTTGAATCGCATCAAATAGACGACGGCTAGGAGGCTTGGAGATTGAAGAATGCTCCATTCGAGTTTTTTTTCTCTTGTTCTTTTGATTATTAAACTTTTGTTTGAACTATATTTTCTTTTATTGATTAGTTTTTCTTCAACCAAGACGGCGATATTGGGCCGAACAATTTTATGTTGAATATGTGGATTTTGATTTGAGATTTTTAAATCTTTCTTCAATTTATTGATTATTGGATTTAAATTCTGTCTTTTGAATAACCTGATCAATTATTTACTTGATTGTTAATTAATTCCGATTCGAAAGGTTAGGAATTGATTTTGATCACTCCAATAATTGACATATGGTTAAACCGACTAGAAATAGTATTCGGTTTCAGTATGCAATTTTAGGTGAAAACTGAATTATCACAAATATTGAATGCATTCATGTTTGATTAGAATTATGAAAATTAATCCGTCATAACTTGAATAGGTTTAACATGTTCTAGAAATACACTGTTAAACAAGATAGGATAATTCGCCGTGATTTAAGATTAAATCTGGATCTTAGATTTGACACTTGTTTGCATAAATTGTTCGGTACCTTCGTGTGTCTTGGTTTTCTCAATTTAATTAAATTTATCTTTCAGCTATTTTATTTCTTATTATTTTTAATAATTAAATTTTTATTTAATTTATTGCAACCTATTTATTATTTTTGTCTAGATTAAGCTAAATAATTAATTCTTGAGAATTGACAACAGTGCCTGTGGGATCGATACTTGGACTCTTTATCCATTTACTATAACTTGACCTGGTACGCTTGCCAGTAATTATTTTTAATACCGAAATAAGCGGTCAGCCACTCTGGTGCAAACAATACAAAATCCACAAGGTCCAAAGCGACAATATTTTGCAGCATGACAAGAAATTTGTAGAAAATATGTTGAACGGGAATTTGGTGTACTTCAATCAAAGTGGGGAATAATTACTGGACCAGCCCGATTATGGAGGAAATGAGTCTTGTATGATATCATGACAACATGCATAATAATGCATAATATGATTATTGAAGATGAAATGGATGAGCATGTATTAGTCACAGATTATCACGAATTCCACCCCATATGTTGAAATGGTACATGATGAACATGTTCGATTTCAAGAGTTTCTTGCACGACATCGTCAAATAAAAGATAATTCGGCTCACTATGCACTTTGGGATGCTCTTATCGATCATTTGTGGGAGTATTATAGTAATTCAGAATATTAGTATTTGTAATTGTCAATTGGTGTGTTGTTCTTTAAACTTTTATGCGTCGTTTATTTTTATGTTAATTTATATTTTATGTTTGTATGATTAATGTTTTGTGTTGTTTGCAATGTAATTGTTTTGAAGTGTTTGAAAGAGTGGGTGCCCAATGAGCCAACTTGTGGCTAAGGGCTTTGATGACTCTTTGTATAAACAATATTTTGTTTAATATAATTTACACTTTTATTAATGGCAATGACTTTATCTTTCTTCATATTGTTATATTGTGATATACTATTGTTGTTTTGATAAAGACCTTGAATATACTATAGTGTATGTAAGATGTGGTAGTACATGAGGATGACTATCATGAAACACATCTTATAGTCACTGTATATTCTAAACAATTCCTAGTCGATTGAGCCGTCCGTTAATAAGGATAAGGATCGCTCGAGATTGAGACTAGCATTTGCGATGCCGAGTACCACGTTTCATTGGTATGGAACATAGAGATGTTCAAAGCATGCAAATGGATATTCATACGATGAATGATCGAACTACCCTATCCGGACTTTCCAAGTGGTTATCACTTATCGAGTGGATAAAGTCCGCGGTTTTGGTTGTACACCATTAGTCCTTACTACTTGAAACATCATTGAGACTCTATATGCTAGTATTGTACTTTGACTTGTTTACCGACTCTATTGGGGTCATCAGGTGTCGGGATTGAGTACAGTTACAACACATATAGGAGTCGATGCTTTGTTGTCAAGGATTCACCACATACTTGCGAGTGTGGATATCCTATGCAATCTGAGGAGATATTAGTGTGACGAATCTCTGGCCAGAGTACATGATGTGTTTTAAGAAATGGTTTCTTAGTAGCACATGCGATGTCACTATTTGATCTTCAAGATGCATTGCATAGTTATCGAATCTCAAACGACTCTCGATTTACCAATGGTTGTTGATTCGATCGGGATATATGGATGAAGGTACCGTACTGTACGCTAACCAAAATCTATTGGTTCTTGTAGGCACTATCAGTGATACCTAGGGAATCATGGGGCGATGTTGCTAGGCGCTCTTACCATGATTCGATGGGCAAGTCGGAAATTTTTGTTCCGAGTCACAAGGAGTTGTGAGCCCACGTCTAGTTGTATCCCTGAACCATTGAGGGTCACATAGAGTAATGGATTTTTAATCCCCGTTGAGATAGTTAAATTTAAAGAGTTAAATATAATGAACAAAGAAGTGGGACTTTTTATTTAAGAGTAGAGGAGTAAGATTTCCTAAAATGACATAGGGATGGGCATTTTTGGAAATCACTGATTTCGGATTCAGAAAATTTATCTTGACTCTAAAAGATGCAGAAATGGTTTCTGTGAACATTGGTGAAATTGGTTTATCAATCTGAGTCACTATGAATTTTATATTAATTTTTGAACATGCGGGTTTTGCTTGTCAGGCTTGAACTTATAACTAATGGGCCCTAAGCTGTTAGCAGCCCACATTATAAATAAGTTATTGCAGTACAAAAATTACACAACAGAGGTCACAAAATATTTTCGAAAACCCTAGCTGTGTTTTCTCTAAGTGGCCGTCCCCCTCCCTCTCTCTGTCGGGAAAATCCAGCCTGTGAATTTTGAATTTGCAGTCTGGTTTAACGGATCAAATTCGTTAATTCTCTTCGTAGAAACTTCTGATAGATTTTATAGTGCAATCTATCAGAGGGATTAAATCTCTGTTCGTGGACCTGATTGAAGAACAGTTCGTCCATCAGTTCCTGGGAGATACAACAAGAGCAGAGTAATCTGTTGGTGTCGATAATCTCATTTCGAGATTGGAGGTAAAAATTTATAATTGTTATTTAATTTTTACATACACAATTTAATCGTAAAGTTTTCATACCCATTATGGAATCGTTCCATATAAAATTTTAAACTTCCGCTGCACTGGGTATCAATTCTGATTGATCTGATCGCCGTTCTCCAACAGTGGTATCAGAGACAGGTTGCTCAGATCAAGCGATTAAATTAATCGATTGTACAAAAATTTTTTAAGCCTCGGTTTTTGAAACAAAATAAATATTTTTTTAAAAAAATAAAATTTTTCGGGCAAAAAAAAAAACACGGGCAGCGATTGGATCGCTGCCCGGGGGGCAGCGAGGGTCGCTGCCCATGGGCGGCGACGTGATCGCTGCCCAAGGCAGCGCACAGAGCTGCCCAGGGCAGCGATCGTCGCTGCCCTAGGGGCAGCCCGGGAGCGTCCCGGGCGGCCCGCGAAAATTAATTTTTAATTTTAAAATTAAAATTTTAATATGTTAAAATTCTATTTTTGGTCCGATCGAAAATTGTTTTTGATTGGTCCACGAGGCGTCGGATCGAATTGTTCGAGTCCGAAAATTTTAAAATTGATTTTTGGATAAATTTGAATATTTGGAAAATTTATAGATTTTATCCGTTAAATCAGATTTTATGAAATTAATTATTTTTGGTACAATTGATGATAAGATATAATCTTATGAAAATATTGAGTAAAATATGATTTTATGTATAAAATTGGATTTTATATGTAAAATATGATTTTATTTGATAAAAAGATAAAATATGATTTTGTATGTAAAATAAGATTTTATATATGAAATATGATTTTATCCTTTTAATTTAAATTGTCATTGCATGTTATCCAATAAATTAATTTTGAATTAAATATTATTGGATAAGGATGATCGATTGCCATGACCAATTTTGTAGGTGTATGTTAAGAATTTACATTTGTTTTTATTGTTGTTGGATTTATTAATGGGCCTGGTTTATGGCCCAATATGAATTGTCATATGTAATAAAAGTGGGCCTGGTTTATGGCCCGTTTCCACCCCTTAAAATGTATCCCCTACTTGTCATGGTTATTTATTGTAAATACATTAGACTTAGTGGGAGATGAAGATTTGAAGACGAAGGTGGGCCCAGCAGACAATAGAGACTGAAGAAATGTAAATTGGAAGCTCAATGTAATAGGATTGCATTGCATACCTGCATATTACCTAGGATTGGACTAAGACTCGTGATTGGCAACCACGGGTCGATTAGAAATGGAATCGATCATCCTATATAATATATGATATTATAGTTGTATGCATGTTTTAGACAAAATTGTATGAATCCCGCAAGCATACAAATTTTTAAAATGATGAGACAAATTTTCAAAAATTAAAATCCCTCATTTTAAATATGATTTAAAATTGATATCAAGATAAATAAAGGAAATTTAAAATTTTTTAAATGTTCCTACCTTCCATCAACGATCAATGTATGAGATGCTACCCGCGGATACGGTCCGGCTCATATTATTGGGGGGGCCCGTTCGTCGGAAAGCTGTACATTGGATCGACACATATTGTAAGTTGGGTGGAACTCCCATGGGATCGGCTCATATTATTGGGGGATCCACATGGCGACCGTCCATCACAACTTAATATTGATGGGTCATCTTGACATGTCACAATAAACGGCGTCATATTATTGGGCCCTTATTGGACATGAGGTAAAAACGTGGAGGTTGCTTTGGAAGCAATCGGGCTCTACCTTTTGAAAATTATGGTTGGCTGATATTATTCGGGACCATAATTTGTCAATTGGACTCCATGTTCTCACTAAGGAAAGCATTTTCCCGTTTTCACTAGAGGGTAGTGAAATCGTTAAAATAGTGGGAGTGAGATTCATAAAATAAATTTCGCCTATTTTATGTCTTAGTAAATTAATTAAACAATCATCGATAATTGTCTGTTTCATCTCAGTATATCATTATGATGAATCTTCGTAATCCACATGTTTCAATTCTCCAACAAAACAAACTTACTGGCGCAAACAATACAGAATGATTCCATAAGTTAAGATTGTCCTAAGTTCGGAAAAGATTTTCTAAGTGTTAGAAAAGGCTTCTCCGAAAACAGCCCCGGCTGATGTAACTGCCGAAAGGTTGGCCGAACTAGAGAAATGGTTGGACAATGATCTCAAGGCCAAATGTTACATGCAAAATTGGACAAGTCTAAACAAGTTTGCCATCACTGCAAGAAACCCGGTCATTGGAAACGTAACTGCAAGGAATACCTCGAGCAGTTGCGAACTGCAAAGGGTATGTTTTATATTGAAATAAATGTTTCACTTAATACTACTTCTTGGGTATTGGATACCGGATGTGGATCTCACATTTGCAATGATTTGCAGGTGATGACAAGAATTCGCAGGCTTAGAATGGGTGAGACCCAGCTGAGGCTCGGAAATGGTTCCAGAGTTGAAGCTAAAGCTGTGGGAGATGTTTATTTAATTTTGCAGAACGATTTTAAGTTACTTTTGAGAGATGTTTTATTTGTTCCAGATTTGATTAAAAACATTATTTCTGTTTCTATGCTTGATAGAGATGGTTATTCTTGTAATTTTGTGAATGAGATTTGCAATATTTACAAGAATGAATGTTTGATTTGAAGTGGACAATTTAAAAACGATCTATATAACTTAAATTAAAAGACGTTCCAATTAATTATGTTGATAAACCGGTAACAACGAACAAAAGGAAAATCGATAGTCAAAACCCGGCAAACCTTTGGCATGCTAGGCTAGGTCATATTTCCTCAAGGAGGATGAACAAGCTAGTGGGAGAGGGCGTGTTTGATATGTCTGATATTAACTCTCTACCTACTTGTGAATCCTGCCTGAAAGGAAAAATGACTAAATCTCCTTTTAAGGGGAAACCTGAGCATAGTCAAAATCTGTTGGATTTGATCCATACAGATGTTTGTGGTCCATTTAGAATTGGTACTCAATATGGCCACACCTACTTCATTACCTTTACTGATGATTATTCTAGGTATGTGTATTTATATTTAATGAAATATAAGTCTGAAGCATTTGAAAAGTTCAAAGAATTCAAGGCTGAAGTAGAAAACAAGCTAGGTAAAAGTATTAAAGCACTTCGATCGGATCGAGGTGGAGAATACTTAAGTACCGAGTTTTTGGACTATCTGAAAGAGAATGGGATTCTCTCTCAGTGGACTCCTCCTATGACACCACAGCTGAATGGTGTATCGGAGCATCGTAATCGAACTTTGTTGGACATGGTTCGATCCATGATGAGCTTCACTGAGCTTCCACCTTCGTTTTGGGGCTACGTGCTTGAAACGGCGGTGTTGTTGTTGAACAACGTCCACACCAAAGTAGTGGACAAAACACCATACGAGTTATGGAATGGCAAAGCTCCTATGTATTCGTACTTGAGGATTTGGGGATGTCCTGCTTACGTGAAGCAGACAGTGGGAGATAAGTTGGATAGTCGATCCACCTTATGTTATTTTGTAGGGTATCCGAAGAATTCAATCGGATATTATTTCTATCATCCTGCTGAAACAAAGGTGTTTGTTTCAAGGAATGCCACCTTCTTAGAGAAGGAGTTCTTATTGGATAAGAAAGGCGAGATGATGGAACTCGAAGAAATTCGAGAAGAACCCGAAATACAAAATAATGATCCTACACCTCAGGAACCATTGATGGACACGCCTATACCTAGAAGATCCGAGAGGACTTCTAGACCTCCTATTCGATATGGTCTTCTTCTTGAAGGGGATCAAGATGAACCCGACGTTGGATGTGATCCAAGAAACTTCAAGGAAGCAATTTCTGATGCGGATTCAAATTTATGGCTTGAAGATATGCAGTCGGAAATAGATTCGATGCATACAAAACAAGTTTGGTCTTTAGTAGATCCTCCCGATGGAATTGTTCCAATAGGGTGTAAATGGATCTACAAGAGAAAGCTTGGGCTGATGGTAAGGTATTGACCTACAAGGCACGATTGGTGGCGAAAGGTTATACTCAAAGACAAGGAGTTGACTATGATGAAACCTTTTCACCAGTTGCAATGTTCAAGTCCATAAGAATCCTTATTGTCATAGCTGCTTGGTATGACTATGAGATATGGCAAATGGATGTGAAGACTGCATTTCTTAATGGAAACATTAAGGAAGAGATCTATATGACGCAGCCTGAGGGATACACATCCATGGGAAGCGAGCATAAGGTATGCAAGCTTCAGAGATCAATCTATGGTAAAAAACAAGCATCAAGAAGTTGGAACCAGAAATTTGATGAAACAATAAAGGATTTTGGTTTCATCAAGAACCCGGAGGAACCATGCGTGTACAAGAAAGTAGTTAAGGATGCTGTGACATTCTTAGTACTTTATGTTGATGACATCCTACTCATTGGGAATGACATAGGGATGTTGCAGTCAACAAAGATATGGTTATCAGGTAGATTCTCGATGAAGGATTTGGGTGAGGCATCCTATATTCTAGGGATACAGATCTATAGAGATAGATCTAAGAGAATGATAGGACTCACTCAAGCAACCTACATCGACACCATATTGAAACGGTTTTCAATGGATGGGTCCAAGAGAGGACATCTACCTATGTGTCATGGAGTTTCTCTATCCAGGTCTATGTGTCCCAAGACTGATGAAGAGATAGAGAAAATGACACATGTACCATATGCGTCAGCCATTGGTAGTATCATGTATGGGATGATATCTACCAGACCGGATGTAGCATTTGCTTTGAGTGTCATGAGCAGATATCAAGCTAATCCCGGTCAAATGCATTGGAAAGCCGTGAAGGACATTCTTAAGTACTTACGAAGGACTAAGAATATGTTCATGGTATATGGAGGAAGAGAACTAAAATTGGAAGGCTATACCGACTCTAGCTTCCAAAGTGACGTGGATGACTCGAAGTCAACCTCTGGATTTGTGTTCATGCTCAATGGCGGTGCTGTCTCTTGGAAGAGTTCCAAGCAGGACACCACAGCGGATTCCACCACTGAGGCAGAATACATTGCAGCATCAACTGCTGCTAAAGAGGCCGTTTGGATGAGGAATTTCGTCCAAGAGTTGGGCGTCATTCCTGAAGTTGTTGGTCCAGTCCCGGTGTACTGTGACAACACGGGTGCCATTGCTCAGGCAAAGGAACCAAGGTCTCATCAAAGATCCAAACACGTACTGAGGAAATACCACATCATCCGGGAGATTGTGGAAAGAGGAGACATCACTGTCGAGAGAGTGGCCTCTGCAGACAATATCGCTGATCCACTTACTAAGCCCTTGCCAGGACAATTATTTGACAAACATCGCGAAGCAATGGGTCTACGTAGTATGACTAGTTGGCTTTAGGGCAAGTGGGAGATTGAAAGAGTGGGTGCCCAGTGAGCCAACTTGTGGCTAAGGGCTTTGATGACTCTTTGTATAAACAATCTTTTGTTTAATATAATTTACACTTTTATTAATGGCAATGACTTTATCTTTCTTCATATTGTTATATTGTGATATACTATTGTTGTTTTGATAAAGACCTTGAATATACTATAGTGTATGTAAGATGTGGTAGTACATGGGGATGACTATCATGAAACACATCTTATAGTCACTGTATATTCTAAATAGTTCCTAGTCGATTGAGCCGTCCGTTAATAAGGATAAGGATCGCTCAAGATTGAGACTAGCATTTGCGATGCCGAGTACCACATTTCATTGGTATGGAACATAGAGATGTTCAAAGCATGCAAATGGATATTCATACGATGAATGATCGAACTACCCTATCCGGACTTTCCAAGTGGTTATCACTTATCGAGTGGATAAAGTCCGCGGTTTTGGTTGTACACCATTAGTCCTTACTACTTGAAACATCATTGAGACTCTATATGCTAGTACTATACTTTGACTCGTTTACCGACTCTATTGGGGTCATCAGGTGTCGGGATTGGGTACAGTTACAACACATATAGGAGTCGATGCTTTGTTGTCAAGGATTCACCACATACTTGCGAGTGTGGATATCCTATGCAATCTGAGGAGATATTAGTGTGACGAATATCTGGCCAGAGTACATGATGTGTTTTAAGAAATGGTTTCTTAGTAGCACATGCGATGTCACTATTTGATCTTCAAGATGCATTGCATAGTTATCGAATCTCGAACGACTCTCGATTTATCAATGGTTGTTGATTCGATCGGGATATATGGATGAAGGGACCGTACTGTACGCTAACCAAAATCTATTGGTTCTTGTAGGCACTATCAGTGATACCTAGGGAATCATGGGGCGATGTTGCTAGGCGCTCTTACCATGATTCGATGGGCAAGTCGAAAATTGTTGTTCCGAGTCACAAGGAGTTGTGAGCCCACGGCTAGCTGTATCCCTGAACCATTGAGGGTCACATAGAGTAATGAATTTTTAATCCCCGTTGAGATAGTTAAATTTAAAGAGTTAAATTTAATGAACAAAGAAGTGGGACTTCTTATTTAAGAGTAGAGGAGTAAGATTTCCTAAAATGACATAGGGATGGGCATTTTTGGAAATCACTGAATTCGGATTCAGAAAATTTATCTTGACTCTAAAAGATGCAGAAATGGTTTCTGTGAACATTGGTGAAATTGGTTTATCAATCTGAGTCACTATGAATTTTATATTAATTTCTGAACATGTGAGCTTTGCTTGTCAGGCTTGAACTTATGACTAATGGGCCCTAAGCTGTTAGCAGCCCACATTATAAATAAGTTATTGCAGTACAGAAATTACACAACAGAGGTCACAAAATATTTTCGAAAACCCTAGCTGTGTTTTCTCTAAGTGGCCGTCCCCCTCCCTCTCTCTGTCGGGAAAATCCAGCCTGTGAATTTTGAATTTGCAGTCTGGTTTAACGGATCAAATTTGTTAATTCTCTTCGTAGAAACTTCTGATAGATTTTCTAGTGTAATCTATCAGAGGGATTAAATCTCTGTTCGTGGACCTGATTGAAGAACAGTTCGTCCATCAGTTCCTGGGAGATACAACAAGAGCAGAGTAATCTGTTGGTGTCGACAATCTCGTTTCGAGATTGGAGGTAAAAATTTATAATTGTTATTTAATTTTTACACACACAATTTAATCGTAAAGTTTTGATACCCATTATGAAATCGTTCCATATAAAATTTTAAACTTCCGCTGCACCGGGTATCAATTCTGATTGATCTGATCGCCGTTCTCCAACAGTGTTTGCAATTTAATGACCAAATAAATGTATATATATATTTTTTAAAATAACGAGTCGATTAAATTTTAATTTTTAATATGTTTAATAATATAATACATAAATATTAATATATTAAATAATTTTTATTTAAATCTTATCGAATTAATTTAGTTGAAATATATATTATGTAATTATTTAATTATATATATGTGTGTTGTAAAAGAAAAAAAATAGAAAAATAGAGTATTTGATAATATTTAGAGGATATGAGTTGGAAAAGTTTTTTGAAAATATAGATCGCGGATCTCTATTTTAAAGGATAGAGGATGAAAAATAGAAGATATGGGTTGAAGATGGCCTAAGCATCCAGTAAATCCGATGGTATTTTACTACGGGGTTCAAAGCCAAAATATACCTCTTCCGATGAAATAATCTTTCGATTGAATTTTCTAAAAGTCTGCATTACATACATGCATTAATTTTCATTTATATGGGGGATTGTTGGGTTTTGGGGCCCATTAGATTTTTATAATTAATTGATCAGGATGATTCGTATTATGAAATTCAAAATTGACTTGATAATTGGAATCTACATTTTGAGTAGATGTTTTTGGAATATTAATATGCTCAAAACTGATTCGGGGTGAATGAGAAATTAATTATTTAATATTGGTGTATAAAACTCAATTAATTGTGTAATCGAGAAAATGAGAGTTGTCCCACATTGAAAGAATTTGTCTTTCTATTCCTACATGTATAATATTGTGTATGTCAATAGATTGATTAAATTCAAGTCAAAAAAGTCAAGCCAACCAACACGTACTGTAGTAGCCCAGTTCTATTTTACAAAATTAATTTGTTAATCATGTTTAGATTTAATAAAACTTGGTTAAGAGATTTTTATATATGATTAAACGGACTAAGAAATCGGACCCAAAACATCCAAAAGTAGAAAATGAGCTTATATGGGCTTGGACAAGTTTGGACGATCCGAACTGGGATCGGATGGTCCAATGAGATCGAAGCCAACGATGGCTTTCGGAAGGTACGGGGACGATCGGAGCGTGCGAACTGGGATCGGATCCTCCGATCGTAGTGCCATGCACGTGGCAATAAGACTTGAACACGTAGCTGCATGCATGAGATCGGAGCCTCCGAAGTGGGGATCGGAGCGTTCGATCTTGACCGATCGAAACGTGGCGTGCATGCGCAAATC
This sequence comes from Henckelia pumila, assembly GCF_033568475.1. Lineage (NCBI taxonomy): Eukaryota > Viridiplantae > Streptophyta > Magnoliopsida > Lamiales > Gesneriaceae > Henckelia > Henckelia pumila. The sequence goes on from NC_133123.1 coordinate 61,752,853, forward strand.
GAAGCGTCTGATCAAGGTTAATAAATAGGGGTTCCGAGGAGCTCATTTTCACACCTTTTCCAAACCTCTCCTTTCTTGTAATGGCTCTATTTTAAGGGCTTCGGGACACTTTATTTAAGAGTTGGAGTAGGTAGAAGTATTTCTATAGTTAGCGGACTGTGTTTGTAGTAGTGGCCAAGCAGCGGAGTTTGGCGAGGTGTCCAGGGATCGTAGCAGGGCTGTGCCCAAGCTTTGGGGTATTCGACATCAGCGAGCTGACGACGGACAAAGGTATAGCTCTAGCTCCTTTTAGTAAATAGGTAGTATGCTATAGTTTAATTTATGCTTTTAGATCATGATAGATGATGCATGGTTATATTTAATTGTAGTGTAGCATGGTAGACTTGAAACCTAGATGGATGCTTCTAGGAGCTGCCTTAGAAAGGTACGTAAGTACTGACTGAGATTGCCAGCGGGTATTCATGCTTATGTGTTGCATTTATGTGCCATGATTATTGTGGATGCATGATCCATGTTTTACTGCTTTGGAATATTATGATGTATGTGCATTTTATATTGAGCTTGTATCTTCTTCGAGATAAGCTATGCTTCCGAGGGTGACCAGCCCTTGTTAGGACGTTCTGGGCACTGAGAGTCACTCGACCGACGGGTCGTTCCGTCTCTAGTGTTTTAGTGGGGCATTCTTGGTCCACGTCCAGTTAGGAGTGAGTGATCGAGTTCAGTGGTTTGATTCTTTGAGGCTACATGTGGCGACCCCAGGCTCGACTACTAAAAAAAATACCATAATAAAAGAATTACAGTATTTAAAAGAAGCAGCACAAGAACTAATTTTTTTTTTTATAAGATGACCCTCGCTTGATCGGTAGAACTTCACCGATCGAGCGAGCAAGAATTGCCAATTCTCGGGTTTGAGCAAAAACAGGCCCCGCTCAATCGGTAGAACTTTACCGATCGAGCGGCCAAGCCCTGTTCGAAATTTTGCAGATTTTCTTGTGCTGTCCTTTGCTCTTTTCTTGCTATCTTATAACCTAGACTTCAAGGTGAACAATACCAAACATACAAATGCTATATACACTTACCCAAAACCATGATCCAACAACACATAATCTAAACAACTCTAGACTATGCAAAGCTATACAATACAAAAGTTGGATACCATCCAAACTCAACATGGTTTAAAAATAAGTTTCCCACAACAAGCTACAACGCAACCCGGAGTACCACTTCTAAACTCTTCCCAATGCTCATGGCCTCCTATAACTTGGCCCTGAAACACCTGTTGCAATGCACACACAAAAACAAAGCAACAACCGGAAAACCGGTAAGTCTAAAGACTTAGTATGAAAGATGGAACATATAAATAATCACAAGTAGCCATAGCATGCATTTCAAACCATAAATAACACCTTATGAAATGCAGAATAAATTAAATGGCTAAGAAGGAATAATGCTCAAAGGCTATGCCGGTTTAGATGCTAGAACACATCACACACCATCAATGCTAGAACTCCTCATTGTTGTTATAAACCCGGTTTTAAGTATTAATGCTCGAATCTCATCATTAATACAAGATATCGATGTTTAAAACTCATCAACGATATCAGGACAAATCGGTGAGAAAGGTTAGATGCAAGAAACACAACGAGATGACACAATACACAATCACCTCATAATATAGCCTAACAAGTAAGCCACAAGCTCATAACTCCAATAAAGAATAGCAAAACACATAAACACATAAAATAGAAACTATTGTGTGATTTAAGGGATCGAGAGATCAAACACATCTCGATGCTCATTCCCTGCTTTCGTCATCGTCGAATCATACCTTCCAATCGTGATAGCTAAGTAGCTCCAATCCTCAAGCTACAATACACACCAAGCTTGTATCAACTCACTAGATAGAATGATAGAAATATCAAAGCTTGCAACTCAAACCTTGACCAATCTTCAATTGATTCGAATCGGTGCGAAATCGAACTCGATATATTCTTGAACAATCTGAAATTCATATAAAGTCATTCAATATTGCATTCAACTCATTCCGAAGCTCAACAACTCAAGGCTTGCTAATTTAATCGAAATTCAAACCGGTGACGTAACGGTTCGAAACCGATAATTCTAACAACTCAAACATCATCTAAACATTGATATATAACTCATATCAATATCATTTTATCACTTAATTTCAAAATCCAGCAGCATATATGTGAGACCCCGTTTCTAATCCTCTAATATCGAATAATTAAACATAATCGAACACAATAAGCCGCGGAAAACGAATCAAAATTTTTTTTTTTGAGCCTCGAGCCCGCGCGAGGTCATCAACTCGCGCGCGCGTAGGCTACACGAGCAGAGGCTCGTGCGTGGGCAAAATCTCCCGAGCCTCTTCAATTTCCTCGCGCGCGCGAGGTGATTCCTCGCCCGCGCGCAGGAAAAATGGGCAGAGGGGTCGAGGAGCCTGCAAAAACAACCAACAAGGAAATTCTAAACATTCCAAGTTCAAACATAATACAAATCAATATTTAGAACATGCCAAATCTAGGTTCTGCCCAAAATACAATAACCAGTCGAGTTTTATAAATGTGTTCCACTGACTCAACAAAACTAATACAATTTCTAATAGACTCGACCCTACGACACAGAGTCTCACTTCTATCAATCTCACCCCAAGCTAACCAGGACGACTCGGTCCAGCTCCTGATCCTCCTGTTGCCAAGTTACACATACAAAACAAAGACAACAGCCGGAATAATCCGTTTAGAAATATAATTTCTAAGTAAAAGAGACAAAGCATGCATATCAAATAATATATCGAACCCATATATGAAATAACCAAACAATAGTTCCAATAGCATATCAATAACTCCAAATCAATTGCATAAAGTGCAATGCATGTCTTTAAAACAAGGATTATCAAGTCTGGATAATCACAAGGTAAAAGTTCTCTTTTCTCAATTGGGATCCCGAGAACAAAATATCACCAACACACCGACTCTCCCGATCGAGGTGTACGGTGCATATTTTTCTCCTCTAGACTCTCGGCACATATAGAGAGTGTTTCTCGACAATTGGTAAAAATATGCTAACCAATGTCACTCAACTATAGTCCACAGAACATCTAACTCTTTTGGGCCTCTCTTGCCCGCAAAACAAAGGTAATTGGCTCAATATGAATGCAATGCAAATCAAAACTCATTCAACTGATTCCAGTAAAACAAATAACATATAATTCAAGAAGCATGAAAGTATGTGATTTTTCCTAGGACACTCGAATCATTCCGGATTCGAGTTAATCGTCCTATACCATTCCAAAGTCGTCTTTTACCTCTTCTTTGATTGACGTAGCTGAAATCCGGACAAGCTACAAGCACAAAAGGCTCAATCAAACATCATTCGATTCAAGTCAAATAATAAAGTAACCTCGATATCAAACCTCGATCAATTCGTCAACGATTCGAATTCTGTAATTTCTGGACTCCAAAATCTGCAACTGAATCTGAAAGGAGATATAAAAGAATTCCAATGTCAATCCATCCAAATCAACCATTCAAACTCAATTTCAACTCCTAAATCCAAAATTTCATCAATATAAACGATTGATATTCCAAAACTCAAACTGGCGACATAACGGCTATAACTGATCAAATCGAAAATACAGACAGTAAAATATAAATCCAATAAACTCAAATCAACCATCAAACCCAAAATGGCTCAAACCCAACAAATCTCCAAAACCCAAATTTCGAATAATCTTTCAAAAATCAAAACAATTCCGAACGACGCTTAAATTCAAAACTGACTGAGAATAAACAACCAGAACTCTGCCAAGAACAACATACCCGAAAACCAATCGATTCTAACAATATCCGAAAAATGGAAAGTGCCCGATCAAAGATAAACATACGCCATAACGGAGCTCTCGTTGTCGTGATCGCTAATCTGCCTTCAGAATTAAATTCTAACGGACGGATCGAGCTCGGACTGAAATCCCAAAGCTTGAGAAATGAGTCGGGGCGTGAAAATGGAGGAGAGAGGCGAGGGAGAGAGGAAGAAGAAGGAGAAGTAATGGGGGAAGAAAAGTCAAAGCCTATTAAATATCTAACAATTTCCCCATTCTACGTTTTAGTCCCTGAAAAATCCGAAATTTGCAAAAAGGATCCTGATCAAAATCAAGTCGGCTCAAGAACTCTGAAATCTCTAATTAACTCAACTAAGCTCAATTAAGATAAATTCGGGGCATTACAATTCTTCCCCTCTAAAAATAGATTTCGTCCTCGAAATCAAAACGGTTCAATCTCATAAGAACTAGATAGATTCAAGACTGCAATAAAGATTCTTCTCTCAGGACTAACCCTGAATTTGCTGCTCCAAACAAACTCTGTTCTTCTCACTGCTTCTTCAAATCCGTAGCAACTTCACTGCACTAATACAAACTGAAATGGTTTGTCTCAGAACTGTTTTGATTCAGGTCGAAACTCTGAATTAGTCATCTCAAGAAATTTGTCATCTCAACAAATCTGGCCTCATCAGTTAAAGAGCTAAAGAAATTCTGATTTGGTAACCCAACAACAAGGATTCGGTCATAATCCGCATCAATAGACGGAAAACACTACGTGAAAACCAGAAAGAGACGGAATAAACAAGTCTATAGGAAAGATCGCCCATCATCTCCGGACTCTAATGATATTCAAACAATCTCAGAGACTATTTATCTCTCTTCTCATCTCTGACAAATATTTCTGAAACTCGTAGTCTTCCGAAATATTCGATCTTTCCGACCAAAATAAAAAAATTCTGCATCTAAAATCTGAATACTCCGACCGCTTAGTTCAAATCATCTTCATTCTTGACACAAAATCATCAACTGATCAAAACCTCGAAACAATTTTTGTCCCAAAACTGGTGATTCAAAAGAAGAACCATCCCAATACAATGGAGGTTTTCAATTCTGCTCGTACAACTCGTCAAAAGATTCCATCCAGATAATCATCTGATAGTTTTTGTTGTACAAGAACTTCATAAAAGTTAGCGACACTCGTCAGCTAGCGCAAGAGTCAAGCACCTTGCTTCAGATTTTCCCCTCCCGGGATCAGGGAGTTTCAATATCTTCCTTTCATTCGAACCATGGACTTTCAGGATCGGTACCATGATTTACCAAGTCTGGTTAAGGTTGAGCTTAAGAGAAGGCATAGACTGCTCATACAAAACTTTTTCTAAACAAGAGGCAAACCTCTAATCCATATCATCTGTTCTGGATGTCCGTCGTTCTGAGGATAATCACTGAACTTTGGTGTACTAGAATAACAAAAGTCTCTTCGAAGACTATACCAAAAGAAAGGCCATAACCAAGATCTCTATCTAAAATGACCAAATTCGACATTCAATCAATCTGACAAAAGTTCTGACAGAAACACTAATATCTGATCATGTCTGAGAACCATTCTGTAGGGAATACAAAAGCAGATTCATCAATTGGTCAATCAAACTAGGATGGCAATTCAAACTCAGACTGACCGGTAGCTTTGCAACAACACCTGTCGAAAGTTCCCAATTCTATTCTGAAATAATAAACTGTACCACCGAAATCAGATCTCTCTCTCAGCTACCAGCTGTGGACAGTCCAGATTATCAGTAGTTATTCTTTAAACTTCCTTCTGCATCTGTTCTGAAAAGATCAATCCCTCAATTCTCTGAATATCCGTCTGTCATCTGAAAGAATACTGAATAACTCAAAAGTGCCGATCTCTAGATACTCTGCTTTCTCGAAACATCTGACGTAACAAAACAATTACTCCCAACATATGATCTCGGCACTGAACTGAAACTCAAACTGTAACCCAATCTGAATTTCTTCAACGAATTCTCATACCTGCTTCAAACTCAAAATCGAAACTGTATCAATCGTTACTCTAAGAGAATTACCGATAGTAGATAAAATAAAAACATATCTTTCGTCTTAGAGCAACAGCTGCTGCATTCGATATCCCCGGAATGAAAAGATTCCAATCAGAAATTCCTCAGTACTTCTAATCATCTTCTCTTTCTTATACTCAGTCTGTACGGAAAATTATTACTACATCTACCAACATCAGGGAAGATTACGGAAATTTCCTCATAAGAAAAGTGATACAGATCTTCTAATCAATAAGATCGCGACGAGATCAAAGTCCAGATTCAGACATTGAGTCTCGAGCGTCTTCAGCTGTCTCGATGCTCAGGCTAATAAATGATTCTTCCAAACAAGAATAAACCTCAAATCTCAATAAGAAAAAGTGCAAAGCACCGTAAGGTATGCAATACAGAAGAATAAAGAATTCTGAAGCGCTGGTCAATCTCTTATTCAAATCTATAAGAACTGGTCTCATAAGATTAAGTTCAGACATAAGAATATATCCTGTTGAGTAATCGGCTTTACGAACGATAAGAATTTCTCACAGAATCTGCGATAGGACTCAAACATCTTCAAATTCTAGGTAAAGACTTCGATACAGATCAATTCATTTTGTGCCGGTCGTGAGGTGATCAACAGAAATTCCACCTCCAGATAACATGGTTGATAAGAACACCTCAAACCAATCAAAATTCCTTCGGTAAAATAGAGTATCACTGCTCGGCATACAATCAGCGATCATCAACCAAGAATATAAAAGATCAGCACAACTCTTCAAACGGATGAGAAATCCACCGATCGAATACTTACGAATTCATCTAAAATCTCTGATAGATTGAGTTCAAAGTGTCTATAAAACTGAAGACGAGTTTACAATTCAAACGGTACTACAACAGAATCAAAGCGGCCATACCTCATTCCGAATCCACTCTTCCATACCTCTTTCTTACTACTCTCAAATAACGATGTCTGATCGCAATCCCGGAATCTCATCTGGCAATACTAGCAAACTCTCTAACCACTGATTTATCAACCAATTCGGGCTAGATTCTAAGACATCAACTGTATACAAAGAGAATTCCTCCGTACAATTCTGAAATCAAGCGATCATACAACAGACAAAAGCAACTATGGAATGCAAAAGCTCAAAAGGCAGAGGATGCATCATAGTAATATCCTCAGTTAAGAACAAGGAGCGTAACAGAACTATCAGAATAAGAGCATAAAATCATACTCAACAATTACCTGTTGTGTCATCATCGGGTGCAACCCAAGTCTGCGGATCCTCATGGAGAGAAAGATTCAACGTCTGTTGAATCGGAGGTTGATTCATGATCGAAGAGCATCTAGGCCGACTCTCGTGCGGCGGTTAAAATGAGGGAACTACACGAGCTTGTCTCTCCTGTTGAACCATCGGTCTAAAAGAACTCCCCGACTGAGACCCACTGGTATAACACTGAGGACATCTCCTAGCAAAGTGTCCTGGCAGATGGCAGATATTGCAGCATCCAAAAATCCCAAGGCAATGCTCACTGAGGTGTTTACCTCCACAGTTATTGCAAGATACACCGGAAGATCCTGAACAATGTCCGGAACCAGACTGTTTCGTTTTGCTGGAGCTGGAAGAACTACTCCCATACTTCTTGAATGACCGTCCTCTCGGTTGCAAATGATCTCTAGTGGTACTCCCTCTGTACACGGTCGGTTTTTGGAACGGAATCTGCCTAAGAAATTCAGCTTTGAAAAAACTCCACAAAAAAACCAAACCTTGATTCTCTGATGCCTTCTTCCTAGAAATCCACCAAATTTTGGCAGTCCCTTGCAGTTGGTACATAACTAACCGAATTCTACGGTCATCGTTGTATTCAAGAGAATCAAATAACTGGTCGATTTCTTCGAACCAATTCACACATTCCACTGCACTCTCTGAACTTCTCAGGGTTGGGGGTTGAAAGGTCTGGAACCCCATCAACAAGGCTTCCATCGGTGTTGGAGTAACGTTCATTCTTCGGTCGTAGAACAACCTCGTTCAATCGAATTTCGATACGAAATGTTCCTGTTCAAAAATTTATCGAGGAACGCATATTTCAAATTCGAGAGCATTAGGACACAACATCTCAATCTCAACTCAATCATCTCGTGTCCATAATCTCTATTCAATAATTTTCTTCTATCTCAGAAATATTCAGTTGCAATTGAGAAACAATTACAGTTTATATTCCAGATAATTCATGCTTCACAAATTAAACCGCAAAATCATGCAGTCCAAATAATCTTCACATAATAAAGCATGCTCGCATGGTATTTTAACAAACAATTAAATAACTCAATCACATGCGAGAATTCAATTCATGCGAACTCGATCTACCCTGCTCACTCTAATTCAGTCCAAGAAACTTATCGCTCTGATACCACTTAATGTGAGACCCCGTTTCTAATCCTCTAATATCGAATAATTAAATATAATCGAACACAATAAGCCGCGGAAAACGAATCAAAATTATTTTTATTTTTTTTGAGCCTCGCGCCCGCGCGAGGTGATGCGTAGGCTCGCGGATATGCTCGCGCCCGCGCGAGAAGGGAGCTCGCGCGCGCGCGGGCAAAATCTCCCTAGCCTCTTCAATCTCCTCGCGCGCGCGCGAGGTGATGCCTCGCCCGCGCATAGGCAAAATGGGCAGAGGGGTCGAGGAGCCTGCAAAAACAACCAACAAGGCAATTCTAAACATTCCAAGTTCAAACATAATACATATCAATATTTAGAACATGCCAAATCTAGGTTCTGCCCAAAATACAATAACCAGTCGAGTTTTATAAATGAGTTCCACCGACTCAACAAAACTAATACAATTTCAAATAGACTCGACCCTACGACACGGAGTCTCACTTCTATCAATCTCACCCCAAGATAACCAGGACGACTCGGTCCAGCTCCTGATCCTCCTGTTGCCAAGTTACACATACAAAACAAAGACAACAGCCGGAATAATCCGGTTAGAAATATAATTTCTAAGTAAAAGAGACAAAGCATGCATATAAAATAATATATCGAACGCGGTATATGAAATAACCAAACAATAGTTCCAATAGCATGTCAATAACTCCAAATCAATTGCATAAAGTGCAATGCATGTCTTTAAAACAAGGATTATCAAGTCTGGATAATCACAAGGTAAAAGTTCTCTTTTCTCAATTGGGATCCCAAGGACAAAATATCACCAACACACCGACTCTCCCGATCGAGGTGGACGGTGCATATTTTTCTTCTCTAGACTCTCGGCACATATAGAGAGTGTTTCTCAACAATTGGTAAAAATCTGCTAACCAATGTCACTCAACTATAGTCCACAGAATATCTAACTCTTCTGGGCCTCTCTTGCCCGCAAAAGAAAGGTAATTGGCTCAATATGAATGCAATGCAAATCAAAACTCATTCAACTGATTCCAGTAAAATAAATAACATATAATTCAAGAAGCATGCAAGTATGTGATTTTCCCTAGGACACTCGAATAATTCCGGATTCGAGTTAATCGTCCTATACCATTCCAAAGTCGTCTTTTACCTCTTCTTTGATTGACATAGCTGAAATCCAGACAAGATACAAGCACAAAAGGCTCAATCAAACATCATTCGATTCAAGTCAAATAATAAAGTAACCTCGATATCAAACCTCGATCAATTCGTCAACGATTCGAATTCTGTAATTTCTGGACTCCAAAATCTGCAACTGAATCTGAAAGGAGATATAAAATAATTCCAATGTCAATCCATCCAAATCAACCATTCAAACTCAATTTCAACTCCTAAATCCAAAATCTCATCAATATAAACGATTGATATTCCAAAACTCAAACTGGCGGCATAACGGCTATAACTGATCAAACCGGAAATACAGACAGTAAAATATCAATCCAATATACTCAAATCAACCATCAAACCCAAAAATGGCTCAAACCCAACAAATCTCCAAAACCCAAATTTCGAATAATCTTCCAAAAATCAAAACAATTCCGAACGACGCTCAAATTCAAAACTGACTGAGAATAAACAACCAGAACTCTGCCAAGAACAACATACCCGAAAACCAATAGATTCTAACAATATCCGAAAAATGGAAAGTGCCCGATCGAAGATAAACTTACGCTATAATGGAGCTCTCGTTGTCGTGATCGTAATCTGCCTTCAGAATTAAATTCTAACTGACGGATCGAGCTCGGACTGAAATCCCAAAGCTTGAGAAATGAGTCGAAGCGTGAAAATGGAGGAGAGAGGCGAGGGAGAGAGGAAGAAGAAGGAGAAGGAATGGGGGAAGAAAAGTCAAAGCCTATTAAATATCTAACAATTTCCCCATTCTGCGTTTTAGTCCCTGAAAAATCCGAAATTTGCAAAAAGGATCCTGATCAAAATCAAGTCGGCTCGAGAACTCTGAAATCTCTAATTAACTCAAAATGTGAGACCCCGTTTCTAATCCTCTAATATCGAATAATCAAACATAATCGAACACAATAAGTCGTGAAAAACGAATCAAAATTTTTTTTTTTTAAGCCTCGCGCCCGCGCGAGGTCATCACCTCGCGCGCGCGCAGGCTACGCGAGAAGAGGCTCGCGCCCGCGCGAGAAGGGAGCTCGCGTGCGCGAGGGCAAAATCTCCCGAGCCTCTTCAATCTCCTCGCGCGCGCGCGAGGTGATGCCTCGCCTTCGCGCAGGAAAAATGGGCAGAGGGGTCGAGGAGCCTGCAAAAACAACCAACAAGGCAATTCTAAACATTCCAAGTTCAAACATAATACAAATCATTATTTAGAACATGCCAAATCTAGGTTCTGCCTAAAATACAATAACCAGTCGAGTTTTATAAATGAGTTCCACCGACTCAACAAAACTAATACAATTTCAAATAGACTTGACCCTACGACACGGAGTCTCACTTCTATCAATCTCACCCCAAGCTAACCAGGACGACTCAGTCCAGCTCCTGATCCTCCTGTTGCCAAGTTACACATACAAAACAAAGACAACAGCCGGAATAATCCGGTTAGAAATATAATTTCTAAGTAAAAGAGACAAAGCATGCATATCAAATAATATATCGAATGCGATATATGAAATAACCAAACAATAGTTCCAATAGCATGTCAATAACTCCAAATCAATTGCATAAAGTGCAATGCATGTTTTTAAAACAAGGATTATCAAGTCTGGATAATCATAAGGTAAAAGTTCTCTTTTCTCAATTGGGATCCCGAGGACAAAATATCACCAACACACCGACTCTCCCGATCGAGGTGGACGGTGCATATTTTTCTCCTCTAGACTCTCGGCACATATAGAGAGTGTTTCTCAACAATTGGTAAAAATCTGCTAACCAATGTCACTCAACTATAGTCCACAGAACATCTAACTCTTCTGGGCCTCTCTTTCCCGCAAAACAAAGGTAATTGGCTCAATATGAATGCAATGCAAATCAAAACTCATTCAACTGATTCCAGTAAAATAAATAACATATAATTCAAGAAGCATGCAAGTATGTGATTTTCCCTAGGACACTTGAATCATTCCGGATTCGAGTTAATCGTCCTATACCATTCCAAAGTCGTCTTTTAACTCTTCTTTGATTGACGTAGCTGAAATCCGGACAAACTACAAGAACAAAAGGCTCAATCAAACATCATTCGATTCAAGTCAAATAATAAAGTAACCTCGATATCAAACCTCGATCAATTCATCAACGATTCGAATTCTGTAATTTCTGGACTCCAAAATCTGCAACTGAATCTGAAAGGAGATATAAAAGAATTCCAATGTCAATCCATCCAAATCAACCATTCAAACTCAATTTCAACTCCTAAATCCAAAATCTCATCAATATAAACGATTGATATTCCAAAACTCAAACTGGCGGCATAATGGCTATAACTGATCAAACCGGAAATATAAAAAGTAAAATATAAATCCAATAAACTCAAATCAACCATCAAACCCAAAAATGGCTCAAACCCAACAAATCTCCAAAACCCAAATTTCGAATAATCTTCCAAAAATCAAAACAATTCCGAACGACGCTCAAATTCAAAACTGACTGAGAATAAACAACCAGAACTCTGCCAAGAACAACATACCCGAAAACAAATCGATTCTAACAATATCCGAAAAATGGAAAGTGCCCGATCGAAGATAAACTTACGCTATAACGGAGCTCTCGTTGCCGTGATCGCTAATCTGCCTTCAGAATTAAATTCTAACGGACGGATCGAGCTCTGACTGAAATCCCAAAGCTTGAGAAATGAGTCGGGGCGTGAAAATGGAGGAGAGAGGCGAGGGAGAGAGGAAGAAGAAGGAGAAGGAATGGGGGAAGAAAATTCAAAGCCTATTAAATATCTAACAATTTCCCCATTCTACGTTTTAGTCCCTGAAAAATTCAAAATTTGCAAAAAGGATCCTGATCAAAATCAAGTCGGCTCAAGAACTCTGAAATCTCTAATTAACTCAACTAAGCTCAATTAAGATAAATTCGGGGCGTTACAATTCTCCCCCTCTAAAAATAGATTTCGTCCTCGAAATCAAAACGGTTCAATCTCATAAGAACTAGATAGAGTCAAGACTGCAATAAAGATTCTTCACTCAAGACTAACCCTGAATTTGCTGCTCCAAACAAACTCTGTTCTTCTCACTGCTTTTTCAAATCCGTAGCAACTTCACTGCACTAATACAAACTGAAACGGTTTGTCTTAGAACTGTTCTGATTTAGGTCGAAACTCTAAATTAGTCATCTCAAGCAATTTGTCATCTCAACAAATCCGGCCTCATCAGTTAAAGAGCTAAAGAAATTCTGATCTGGTAACCCAACAACAAGGATTCGGTGATAATCCACATCAAAAGACGGAAAACACTACGTGAAAACCAGAAAGAGACGGAATAAACAAGTCTGTAGGAAAGATCGCCCATCATCTCCGGACTCTAATGATTTTCAAACAATCTCAGAGACTATTTATCTCTCTTCTCATCTCTGACAAATCTTTCTGAAACTCGGAGTCTTCCGAAATATTCGATCTTTCTGACCAAAATAAAAAAATTCTGCATCTAAAATCTGAATACTCCGACCGCTTAGTCCAAGTTATCTTCATTCTTGACACAAAATCATCAACTGATCAAAACTTCGAAACAATTTTGGTCCCAAAACAGGTGATTCAAAAGAAGAACCATCCCAATACAATGGAGGTTTTCAATTCTGCTCGTACAACTCGTCAAAAGATTCCATCCAGATAATCATCTGATAGTTTTTGTTGTACAAGAACTTCATAAAAGTTAGCGACACTCGTCATCTAGCACAAGAGTCAAGCACCATGCTTCAGATTTTCCCGTCCCGGGATCAGGGAGTTTCAATATCTTCCTCTCATTCGAACCATGGACCTTCAGGATCGGTACCATGATTTACCAAGTCTGGTTAAGGTTGAGCTTAAGAGAAGGCATAGACTGCTCATACAAAACTTTTTCTAAACAAGAGGCAAACCTCTAATCCATATCATCTGTTCTAGATGTCCGTCGTTCTGAGGATAATCACTGAACTCAGGTGTACTAGAATAACAAAAGTCTCTTCGAAGACTATACCAAAAGAAAGGCCATAACCAAGATCTCTATCTAAAATGACCAAATTCGACATTCAATCAATCTAAAAAAAGTTCTGACAGAAACACTAACATCTGATCATGTCTGAGAACCATTCTGTAGGGAATACAAAAGCAGATTCATCAATCGGTCAATCAAACTCGGATGGCAATTCAAACTCAGACTGACCGGTAGCTCTGCAACAACACCTGTCGAAAGTTCCCAATTCTATTTTGAAATAATAAACTGTACCACCGAAATCAGATCTCTCTCTCTGCTACCAGCTGTGGACAGTCCAGATTATCAATAGTTATTCTTTAAATTTCCTTCTGCATCTGTTCTGAAAAGATCAATCCCTCAATTCTCTGAATATCCGTCTGTCATCTGAAAGAATACTGAATAACTCAAAAGTTCCGATCTCTAGATACTCTGCTTTCTCGAAACATCTGACGTAACAAAACAATTACTCCCAACATACGATCTCGGCACTGAACTGAAACTCAAACTGTAACCCAATCTGAATTTCTTCAATGAATTCTCATACCTGCTTCAAACTCAAAATCGAAACTGTATCAATCGTTACTCTAAGAGAATTACCGATAGTAGATAAAATAAAAACATATCTTTCGGCTTAGAGAAACAGCTGCTTCCTTCGATATCCCTGGAATGAAAAGATTCCAATCAGAAATTCCTCAGTACTTCTAATCATCTTCTCTTTATTATACTCAGTCTGTACGGAAAATTATTACTACAGCTACCAACATCAGGGAAGATTACGGAAATTTCCTCATAAGAAAAGCGATACAGATCTTCTAATCAATAAGATCGCGACGAGATCAAAGTCCAGATTTAGACATTGAGTCTCGAGCGTCTTCAGCTGTCTCGATGCTCAGGCTAATAAATGATTCTTCCAAACAAGAATAAACCTCAAATCTCAATAAGAAAAAGTGCAAAGCACCGTAAGGTATGCAATACAGAAGAATAAAGAATTCTAAAGCGCTGGTCAATCTCTTATTCAAATCTATAAGAACAGGTCTCATAAGATTAAGTCCAGACATAAGAATATATCCTGCTGAGTAATCGGCTTTACGAACGATAAGAATTTCTCACAGAATCTGCGATAGGACTCAAACATCTTCAAATTCTAGGTAAATACGTCGATACAGATCAATTCATTTTGTGCCGATCGTGAGGTGATCAACAGAAATTCCACCTCCAGATAACATGGTTGATAAGAACACCTAAAACCAATCAAAATTCCGTCGGTAAAATAGTGTATCACTGCTCGGCATGAAATCAGCGATCATCAACCAAGAATCTAAAAGATCAGCACAGCTCTTCAAACGGATGAGAAATCCACCGATCGAATACTTACGAATTCATCTAACATCTCTGATAGATTGAGTTCAAAGGGTCTATAAAACTGAAGATGAGTTTACAATTCAAACGGTACTACAACAGAATCAAAGCGGCCATACCTCATTCCGAATCCACTCTTCCATACCTCTTTCTTACTACTCTCAAATAACGATGTCTGATCTCAAGTCGTTATTGAAATTAACTTCATAAATCAGAGGCAATCCCGGAATCTCATCTGGCAATACTAGCAAACTCTCTAACCACTGATTTATCAACCAATTCGGGCTAGATTCTAAGACATCAACTGTATACAAAGAAAATTCCTCCGTACAATTCTGAAATCAAGCGATCATACAACAGACAAAAGCAACTATGGAATGCAAAATCTCAAAAGGCAGAGGATGCATCATAGTAATATCCTTAGTTAAGAACAAGGAGCGTAACAGAACTATCAGAATAAGAGCATAAAATCATACTCAACAATTACCTGTTGTTTCATCATCGGGTGCAACCCAAGTCTGCGGATCCTCATGGAGAGAAAGATTCAACGTCTGTTGAATCGGAGGTTGATTCATGATCGAAGAGCCTCTAGGCCGATTCTCGTGCGGCTGTTGAAATGAGGGAACTACACGAGCTTGTCTCTCCTGTTGAACCATCGATCTAAAAGAACTCCCCGACTTAGACCCACTGGTATAACGCTGAGGACATCTCCTAGCAGAGTGTCCTGGCAGATGGCAGATATTGCAGCATCCAAAAATCCCAAGGCAATGCTCACTGAGGTGTTTACCTCCACAGTTATTGCAAGATGCACCGGAAGATCCTGAACAATGTCCGGAACCAGACTGTTTCGTTCCGCTGGAGCTGGAAGAACTACTCCCATACTTCTTGAATGACCGTCCTCTCGGTTGCAAATGATCTCTAGTGGTACTCCCTCTGTACACGGTCGGTTTTTGGAACGGAATCTGCCTAAGAAATTCAGCTTTGAACAAACTCCACAAAACAACCAAACCTTGATTCTCTGATGCCTTCTTCCTAGAAATCCACCAAATTTTGGCAGTCCCTTGCAGTTGGTACATAACTAACCGAATTCTACGGTCATCGTTTTATTCAAGAGAATCAAATAACTGGTCGATTTCTTCTAACCAATTCACACATTCCACTGCACTCTCTGAACTTCTCAGGGTTGGGGGTTGAAAGGTCTGGAACCTCATCAACAAGGCTTCCATCGGTGTTGGAGTAACGTCCATTTTTCGGTCGTAGAACAACCTCGTTCAATCGAATTTCGATACGAAATGTTCCTGTTCAAAAATTTATCGAGGAACGCATATTTCAAATTCGAGAGCATTAGGACACAACATCTCAATCTCAACCCAATCATCTCGTGTCCATAATCTCTATTCAATAATTTTCTTCTATCTCAGAAATATTCAGTTGCAATTGAGAAACAATTATAGTTTATATTCCAGATAATTCATGCTTTACAAATTAAACCACAAAATCATGCATTCCAAATAATCTTCACGTAATAAAGCATGCTCGCATGGTATTTAAACAAACAATTAAATATCTACATGCGAGAATTCAATTCATGCAAACTCGATCTACCCTGCTCACTCTAATTCAGTCCAAGAAACTTATCGGTCTGATACCACTTAATGTGAGACCCCGTTTCTAATCCTCTAATATCGAATAATTAAACATAATCGAACACAATAAGCCGCGGAAAATGAATCAATTTTTTTTTTTGAGCCTCGCGCCCGCGCGAGGTCATCACCTCGCGCGTGCGCAGGCTACGCGAGCAGAGGCTCGCGGAGATGCTCGCGCCCGCGCGAGAAGGGAGCTCGTGCGCGCGCGGGCAAAATCTCCCGAGCCTCTTCAGTCTCCTCGCATGCGCGCGAGGTGATGCCTCGCCCGCACGCAGGAAAAATGGGCAGAGGGGTCGAGGAGCCTGCAAAAACAACCAACAAGGCAATTCTAAAAATTCCAAGTTCAAACATAATACAAATAAATATTTAGAACATGCCAAATCTAGGTTCTGCCCAAAATACAATAACCAGTCGAGTTTTATAAATGAGTTCCACCGACTCAACAAAACTAATACAATTTCAAATAGACTCGACCCTACGACACGGAGTCTCACTTCTATCAATCTCACCCCAAGCTAACCAGGACGACTCGGTCCAGCTCCTGATCCTCCTGTTGCCAAGTTACACATACAAAACAAAGACAACAGCCGGAATAATCCGGTTGGAAATATAATTTCTAAGTAAAAGAGACAAAGAATGCATATCAAATAATATATCGAATGCGATATATGAAATAACCAAACAATAGTTCCAATAGCATGTCAATAACTCCAAATCAATTGCATAAAGTGCAATGCATGTCTTTAAAACAAGGATTATCAAGTCTGGATAATCACAAGATAAAAGTTCTCTTTTCTCAATTGGGATACCGAGGACAAAATATCACCAACACACCAACTCTCCCGATCGAGGTGGACGGTGCATATTTTTCTCCTCTAGACTCTGGGCACATATAGAGAGTGTTTCTTGAAAATTGGTAAAAATCTGCTAACCAATGTCACTCAACTATAGTCCACAGAACATCTAACTCTTCTGGGCCTCTCTTTCCCGTAAAACAACGGTAATTGGCTCAATATGAATGCAATGCAAATCAAAACTCATTCAACTGATTCCAGTAAAATAAATAACATATAATTCAAGAAGCATGCAAGTATGTGATTTTCCCTAGGACACTCGAATCATTCTGGATTCGAGTTAATCGTCCTATACCATTCCAAAGTCGTCTTTTACCTCTTCTTTGATTGACGTAGCTGAAATCCGGACAAGCTACAAGCACAAAAGGCTCAATCAAACATCATTCGATTCAAGTCAAATAATAAAGTAACCTCGATATCAAACCTCGATCAATTCGTCAACGATTCGAATTCTGTAATTTCTGGACTCCAAAATCTGCAACTGAATCTGAAAGGAGATATAAAAGAATTCCAATTTCAATCCATCCAAATCAACCATTCAAACTCAATTTCAACTCCTAAATCCAAAATCTCATCAATATAAACGTTTGATATTCCAAAACTCAAACTAGCGGCATAACGGCTATAACTGATCAAACTGGAAATACAGACAGTAAAATATCAATCAAATAAACTCAAATCAACCATCAAACCCAAAAATGGCTCAAACCCAACAAATCTCCAAAACTCAAATTTTGAATAATCTTCCAAAAATCAAAACAATTCCGAACGACGCTCAAATTCAAAACTGACTGAGAATAAACAACCAGAACTCTGCCAAGAAAAACATACCCGAAAACCAATCGATTCTAACAATATCCGAAAAATGGAAAGTGCCCGATCGAAGATAAACTTACGCTATAACGGAGCTCTCGTTGCCGTGATCGCTAATCTGCCTTCAGAATTAAATTCTAACGGACGGATCGATCTCGGACTGAAATCCCAAAGCTTGAGAAATGAGTCGGGGCGTGAAAATGGAGGAGAGAGGCGAGGGAGAGAGGAAGAAGAAGGAGAAGGAATGGGGGAAGAAAAGTCAAAGCCTATTAAATATCTAACAATTTCCCCATTCTGCGCTTTAAACCCTGAAAAATCTGAAATTTGCAAAAAGGATCCTGATCAAAATCAAGTCGGCTCGAGAACTCTGAAATCTCTAATTAACTCAACTAAGCTCAATTAAGATAAATTCGGGGCGTTACAATATATTTCCAAAATTTATCAAACATAAACTGACGGCATAACGGTACAAATTCGGTACCCGAAACTAAAATCTATCAATTCTAACCACCAAGTCTACTTCAAATATATCACATACCACCAGAATATCAACTTAAACCACCATATCATAAGGTGCAAGGATTTGAAATATATTCTGAAAATCATAACAATTGCATATGTTGTCCGTTCTTTGTTCCGGTTTCGATATCGTAAAGCTTATATCATCAAGAACACTAATACATACTCAAATTCTGAATTTTCCCAACATCATAACATCATAATTTCGAGACCTACTGAATCTTAGAGATACTTACTTCAATGGATAGCTCTTCTTGCAAGGATTCCAAAACTATGCTCGATTTTGAAATCGGACGGCCGGATCTTGAACAATCGAATTTTGAAGATGAAAATCCAATGATGAATTGAAGCTCTCGGTTGTTTTAGCTGAACAAATCTGAAATCTGATGATAAAACATGCATTTACACGTTCATATACATCCAAATGACAAGTGTCCCACTCAAAATATGATATTTGCACTTTGGCCCCCGAATTGTCCAATATTTGCAATTCGGTCCCTGCTCAAGTTTCTTCTTCAAATTAAATCCTCTTTAATTATCAACTCGTAATTTCAATCTTAATCCTATAAATATTTAATTCAAATATTTCTAACTTTTAATTTAAGAATCCCGGACTTTAAATCTCAATATCCGTAAATTCTCAAATTAAATATTTTCAGCTCGGAAATTAAAGCTCTAATTTCCATAATTTCTCCAATTAATATTTTCCAAAATTCGGAATTTAAATATCTAATTTCGTAATTAATAACTTAATATTTTCGGGGCCTTACAATTCTCCCCCTCTAAGACATGATTTCGTCCTCGAAATCGCTGGTAAATATACCGAAAAAGACAAGTGCTGAATAAACGACTGAAGTAAAAACCTCTCTTCAGTGACATAGCTTAGGATATCATATCTCAATCTCAGTATCATGGGTTGAATGCATACTGAAACAGTGTCACTTTTGGTAGCTTTCTCAATACTTTATATATACTGTTGCACATAACCTAGTTTAAAATCTCATCCAGTTATATCTCACTTGGATAGAATACTTATAAAGTATTTAACTCATACTTTCCCACAACAACACGTATAACACTTCGTGTATAACAGATAAAGCTGAAGAGAAATTTAATCCCTCAACTGAGTGCGTTCCGTAACTTGCTCTTGTCCGGAGACTCATAATTATACTTTGTCTTGCTCCCTTCATTCTAGACTAAATTAATCGAATTGCATCCGACATTTATCATGATCATTCTGGTTCAATCATTCATGCTGCTTAAATCTCATCTCAGATAAGAAAACTATGCATCTCCTACTACTGAAGCAACAGAAAAAATCATTCCACCACCGGAAAAATCTTTACTTTCTACCTCAGAACGCTACAACAAAATCACTATCATGCTTGCTTAGGAGTGTTCTTGTAGGAATCTATAAATGGTAATTAAGCTTACCACATAAGTGTAATCTTGAACCTCAAATTCTCTCGCTGAGCTCATGTAGATGCTAACACTCGGCATCCTGACATCAATGTTGTAACTCATCATGGATGTCATATCTCGGAATCACGGTATCAATATTATAACTCATCATCGATGCTATAACTCGTCATCAATGATGCGAGAATATACGTAGAGCTAGTCTATACATCCTCTCGAATCTAGATCAATTATCTTAATTGTCAATCAATCTGAGGATGTTACATTGTACTCTCAAGAAAACGAGTACCCAAAGATTCTTTCAGAGTATGCCAAGAATACGAAATAAATCGAGGATCTCACTTAGAGATAGCAAACGTCGGCACAACAACTCTGTCATACAAAGTGATCAAATGGTCATGTCGGAATAGCATCTGATAAGGAATACTCTATCAGATTTATTCAGTCTGTCATAAACTACCTTATTGCATCATATCCTCTCTAGGATTTTGGTAGTTTCGTGACACATTTCATCGTGTTTTTGATCCCATTCTTATTCTGAACAAGCTAAACTGTACAATAGACCACTTGGTCGCTTTCGTTTTGCTCTCATTACTGACAGTTTAGGTATCGAAACACAAATTCTATCATATTTTCTTTCATACTCTGACCTGGATGGATACAAAATTTATTGTAATGTGCCTCTTTCATAATTTATTATCTCACTTCTGAAATACTATGCACAATAATACCTGTATTTGCAGACACCAAACTTCATCCATACTCAACTGATAGTAAAACTCATGTCTAAATCTGATTTTCTCTATCGAGTTTCACATAATCTGAGTGGATTTCCGTGCTTCTGTAACCCTCACAATCAATACTGGCTTATCTTGGATTGCAAATACTCTACTCAGTTGAAAATCTAACACAAAAACCCATGCTAGAAGCACGATAACTCTTGATCAATATAACTACATCAATAGCAGATAAGATCAAATCGCACATTTTTCTACTTAAGCTTCAGTGGTTACATTAAATCTGTCTGGATAATACTCTTCCAGCAAATTTACTCAACTCGTTTGTTTCACATCTGTCAGGGTTCATTGGGTGATAATCTTGCACTACATGAGAACCCTCTAACAATCTCTGCTAAGACCTTAGTTATTCAATGTCTCAACCTTGCTAGGATTCATCACAATCCTGTCGTTTGACATAATAAAGTCAAGAATTACAACTCTATCCAGTTAAAATTCACACCTGGACAGTTTGGCATACAATTGCTCTGTTTACTTTGGCTCATTCATCAACTAACTCAAGATATCATCGTTAAATAATGCAATAAATTCACCAATAAATCTCCGACAGATTCTGTTCATTAAACTCATGAACATCGCTGAAGTATTCATCACACCAACAGCATAATCAGGTCTTAGGCACAAATACCTCACTGATTTTCACTTGATGATATCTAAACTCAAACAATTTTTGAATAGACAAAAGCACCATGCCACTGGTTAAACAAATCGTCTATTCACTACAACAGATACTTCTACTTTACTGTAGTCCTGTTCAATAGGCTATAGTCGAAATATAATCTCATCGACCCATTTTCCTTCTTACCAACTAGCACCAAAAAACTTCAAAGCAGAAAAACCCGGTCTAACATATTCTGTGACTAGCAATCTCTATCAGTTACGAGCCATCACTTCCAAGTATATTGTGAGGACCTCGATTCTAATCAACTAATTTCAAATAGTAAAACAATCATCGACAAATAAATGAGCCAATCTATCAATAATAATAAAATCACGTGATCACCAGTCAATGGGTACGACATCATGCCCAATATCAAGACAAACCAAAATCATGGTTGTCAACGTGGCCTCACTCACGAGGAATCCGAACGCAGTCATCGATTAGGACTCAGTCCTAAGGCATATTCGAATGTCGCAATCAAAGAAATCTAGATCACTCAAGAATCAAATAATCGAAACTCTCCCGAATCAATATCAATGTCCAGAAAGAAAATTCAAGTTCTCAAGAATTACGAATTTCGGAAATTCAAACTCGGAATTTCAATCGATACCGAATTGCAATAATTATCGAAGTCAAAGTCATGCGAATCAAGGATGCATAACTAAAATAGGATTCAAGAATCTTCAGATTAATCAAAGGAAGGCTCAACTGAACTGAATTCGGAAGTCACCGGAAAATGGCGACGGCGGCGTCGGCGATCCAGACGGTGTCCAAAAATTATGAAATTTGGCAGGGTTGTAGAGCTCGACGAGACGATGAATTCGAATATCCAAGTTTCGAGTCGAGATTCCAAACCGTGAAGTAGTGAGAACGCAATAAAGTTTGCAAATTTATCGGTCAAAGTTTGACCAAAGTTGACTATAGTTGACTTTTGTATATTATGTGATTTTTCGCAGATTGGAAGCCAGTCGAGGATAATTAGAGGCAGAATTCAGCAGTCTAGGGATTTGAGCTTTTTCAAATTTGGAAACTTGAGGTATAAGCTGACTTTGGTCTATTAGGGAATATATACTCGAGAGAGTTTGAGATTCTCGAGTTCCCACAGGAAATCACATACTTGCATGATTATTTGATATTGATTGAATATATGCTCTTATATGATTTTGTATGGGCTATTATGTTTAATTGATTGATTTTCGATATGAATTGAAAGACATGATGCATATCCTTGATTTAAAAGCATGAGTTTGCTTATTTGAAATACTCCGATGATTATCGAATATATTCATGATTTTGAATATACGAACTGAATATTATGACATTTACGATATTTTACTGTTTGATTAAATAGATTTATTATGTCAATTTGGATTTAATTGCATCTGCATCATGGGCATTCATCTTGAGCCTAAACCCTTGATTTTGAAATGGGCTGAGTTGCCCCGATGCGAATTAGATGATTTGGGAGCTATATTTGAGTGGCCTAGGTTGTTGAGTTACGCCTAGCGACCCGAATACTCATTATAGTTGCACCGAAGTCTAGAGGATTGAGACACGTGACACCACTTCGAGCGAGAGAGTCGGTGAGTTTGTTGCGTGATCTTGACCTCGGGATGCCAACCGATTGTCCGAAGATTCCTTTGATTATCTGATTTGATAATCCCGATTTTTAAACACATGCATTCCATTTTAATTTGCATTTCCATTGAAGAATATGAATGTATATCATGATTTTCATATATTATTTGATATTGCATGTTATGTCGCTTTTACTGGGATTTTATTCTCAACGGAGTTATCCGGCTGTTGTCTTGTTTTGTATGTGTGCTTGACAACAGGTGGGGCAGGAGCTAGTCAGAGTTGGCATGGTTAGCTTGGGATCGAACGATATACGTGAGGCTTCGGTTTAGAAGTTAAATAGCTTTTGAATCTGTTGTATAAAAAAAAATTGTCTTGTTTTATTGTTGTTTATTGTATGATTTACTTTCGATTAGATGTTTAGAACTGAGGTCCTCACATTAAGTGGTATCAGAGCGCCCTTTTATGTAATGGACTGGGCCTCTGCGCTCTGCTAACCCTCTCTGGGCCAGCCCAGCCATACTCATGGCCTCTTTCCCTCCTGGTGGGGAATTTCATGCCCTCCCCAAGACTTGAACCTTGCACTCCAGGATAAGTACAAAGTCCACTCAGTCTTGGTACTAGCTCAATGGTACCAAGACTGAGTGGACTTTGTACTTATCCTGGAGTGCAAGGTTCAAGTCTTGGGGAGGGCATGAAATTCCCCACCAGGAGGGGAAGAGGCCATGAGTATGGCCGGCCCGGCCCAGAGAGGGTTAGCAGAGCGCAGAGGCCCAGTCCATTACATATATGATTCTCTAATTCAACATCAGATAGTCTCGAAGATAATTGCTCAAATCATGATCATCAATATACAGGAAATTCTGGACACTAATCGTTGCAAAGTGAAAACAACTCACTTGCATTTCAATACTAGGATGGATGCTTCAATGCAAGCTCGAAAACTAAGGAATACGGGCCAAGAAATAATAAACATAACTGGTGACCAATTCATCAATAATGCAATATTATACAATACCCCAAATCAGGGTTGATAGCGTGGCTTTATGATGAGATATCTACACACGCGTATCAATTAGAACAGAGTTCTAAGCATTCTCAATTATTGCACAAAGACAAGTAGATCACCATGGAATCCAATAAAAATTCACCCAATTCAATATCAAGGTCCAGAACTAAAAATTCAAATATCAAGAATATAACTTCCCAAGTTCCTACTCAGAGAACATTTGAGATCAAATGGCAAGAATCATAAAATTCAATTTCATGTGAATCAAGAATACATGACTACGATAAAATTCGAATATCTGCAAAATAATCGAAGCAAGGCTCAACTGTAACTGAATTCTGAATCCCAAAACACTAATGTCATTAGCATACTCTTCAACCCAAAAGATATCATAAATTAAATGTTCTTATAGGGTACATTTGGATCACTAAATCAGTTCTACTTGATCAATGAATCAAACTTAGCATTACCGCTATATCGATTCATCTACCTTTAGAAGGTTATAAACAATTCTAGCTTTGATCTCAAAGTGTTTACCACACTAGCACAAAGCTTATAACCCATTCCTAAAAAATCAAAATCAAACCATATAATTCTAACCTCAAGAATTCTTACCACCATATTTCAGTCACTGATCTAATTTGATCAATTCCCTGGACTAGTCTAAAATCCATCATATCGAGGATTTATCTCTGTTTTGCTCGAGGTTATCTGATAAAATCAATTCACTCATCGATAGACATCACAATATCAGATCTTACCTCACTCAATTCCGACCACAGCAGGTCTTAGGGAATGATAACTCAATCTCCTCGAGAATAGATTTCATCTCTGTCCTTTCAACCTCATATCATCACTAGCCAAACGCATCCAATTTTGATATGGCTTTTCTGTATCTATCTTATACAGAATCCTGCAATCAAAATCTCATGCAGATATACAATGGTCATGATTAACCATACTCAATTCTCTATATATACCGTCGCTATCACATAACCATGATTTAGTCCAGTGCTACTTTTTAAGCTGAAGAGCATACAATTTCTTGCGTAACAAGGAGACGTACATGTTATAGTGAGACCATACAACCAACAACATCAATACATCATAATCATAATCTTAGTTCCAGCATTTCTTAACTCAATAAACTCCATGAGCATACGTTGCTTGCTTAACAAGGAGAAATACCTCATACTCCTTAGTCTTCTGAGTATTGCTCGATTCCCTACTCATAAAACACTTGAGTATACAATTTAAATATAGTTTGAATCATCTCATTTTCCATACTGCACACAGCTCCTCATCAACTCATGAGCGTACCCTTGTCTTCCTCACACATCATTTTCTATTTATATGTTTATCAATTATAGCAATATACTTAATAAACACATAAGCATATAATTTGCAACAAATAAGCATGTAATTTAATGCCAACACATTTAACACCAAAAAGATAACCA
The DNA here is from genome assembly GCF_033568475.1 of Henckelia pumila. NCBI lineage: Eukaryota > Viridiplantae > Streptophyta > Magnoliopsida > Lamiales > Gesneriaceae > Henckelia > Henckelia pumila. The sequence continues at coordinate 61,778,460 of NC_133123.1, forward strand.
CATGCTACCATATAGTCAGACAATTTCTCAAAGGTAGAAACATGCTCGCATCGAATTCACATAATTAAACAATGCATTAAACTCATGCATAATGAACTCATGCGACTCAATCTACCCGACTCAGCTTCTAATGTCGACTCAAGACAACTTAAAGCTCTGATACCAAACAATGTGGCGACCCCGGGCTCGACTACTGAAAAAAATACCATAATAAAAGAATTACAGTATTTAAAAGAAGCAGCACAAGAACTAAATTTTTTTTTTTATAAGATGACCCTCGCTCGATCGGTAGCACTTCACCGATCGAGCGAGCAAGAATTGCCAATTTTCGGGTTTGAGCAAAAACAGGCCCCGCTCGATCGGTAGAACTTTACCGATCGAGCGGCCAAGCCCTGTTCGAAGTTATGCAGATTTTCTTGTGATGTCCTTTGATCTTTTCTTGCTATCTTATAACCTAGACTTCAAGGTGAACAATACCAAACATACAAATGCTATATACACTTACCCAAAACCATGATCCAACAATACATAATCTAAACAACTCTAGACTATGCAAAGCTATACAATACAAAAGTTGGATACCATCCAAACTCAACATGGTTTAAAAATAAGTTTCCCACAACAAGCTACAACGCAACCCGGAGTACCACTTCTAAACTCTTCCCAATGCTCATGGCCTCCTATAACTTGGCCCTGAAACACCTGTTGCAATGCACACACAAAAACAAAGCAACAACCGAAAAACCGATAAGTCTAAAGACTTAGTATGAAAGATGAAACATATAAATAATCACAAGTAGCCATAGCATGCATTTCAAATCATAAATAACACCTTATGAAATGCAGAATAAATTAAATGGCTAAGAAGGAATAAGGCTCAAAGGCTATACCGATTTAGATGCTAGAACACATCACACACCATCAATGCTAGAACTCCTCATTGATGTTATAAACCCGGTTTTAAGTATTAATGCTCGAATCTCATCATTAATACACAATATCGATGTTTAAAACTCATCAACGATATCAGGACAAATCGGTGAGAAAGGTTAGATGCAAGAAACACAACGAGATGACACAATACACAATCACCTCATAATATAGCCTAACAAGTAAGCCACAAGCTCATAACTCCAATAAAGAATAGCAAAACACATAAACACATAAAATAGAAACTATTTTGTGATTTAAGGGATCGAGAGATCAAACACATCTTCATTCTCATTCCCTGCTTTGGTCATCGTCGAATCATACCTTCCAACCGTGATAGCTAAGTAGCTCCAATCCTCAAGCTACAATACTGTGAGACCCCGTTTCTAATCTACTATTCTCGAATAATTAAACAAAATCAAACACGATGAGCCGCGTAAAAACGAATCAAATTTTTTTTTTTTTTAAAAAAAAGAACTCACGCGCGCCTGCGCATGCCCCTCGGCCACCATGCGCGCCCGCGCATAGCCCTCGGGCAGAAAACCAAAATTTCTACACAATGAGGCGCGCCCGCGCATACTTCTCGGCCAGCCACGCGCGCCCGCGCGACATGTACGCATGCCCGCACGTAGTCCTCGGGTTGCTGAATCCTGGGCAAAAAAATATTGACTCTATTAGCTCAAAATGATAATCTAAACAACCAAGGTTCCAATCATAGCTTAAACATGAAATAAGGCGTTCGAAACACCAACAAAACGATGTTTAACAATACAAGTTCGACGGTAGGGATTCGTTCGACTAAACAAAAAATAGATTACAAGTCCAAAAGCAACCCTACGACACACGAAGTCTCACTTCTATCATCTCATCCCGAGCTAACCCAAATGACTAGGTCCAGCTCCTGATGCTCCTGTTGCCAAGTACACATACAAACAAAGACAATAGCCGGATACACCGGTTAGAAATATAATTTCTAAGTAAAAGAGACAGACATGAAATATCAAGTAAACACCTCAGATTGAAATGTAATAATCAGTAACAATCAAAATGAGAATGAATGAATGCATGACTTCAAAACTCGGGACTATCAAATCAGATAATCAAAATATCAATCGTTATTCGGTTGGGATCCCGGGGCCAAGTCCTCACAACAACTCACCGACACACCCATTCGGGGTGGATGTCGTTCAACTCAACCCCTAGACTTCAGAGCAACTATAAGAAGTATTCTAGCAATTGGAAAAACTCGAAATCCAAAGACACTTCAATATAGCTCCCTAAATCGTCTAATTTCAAACGAATCGAGAAATCGGCTCAATATGGAATGCAAGTGAAAATAGAATAACAATCAAATTCACTCAAGCAAATAAACATGTAGTATGTGATTTTTGGGAACTCGAGAATAAGTCGATCTCGAGTATTCGTTCTCATTCGTTTCATTGTCGACTTTTACCTTTTCTCGAAGTTTCAAGTGATTCCTGTCAACAAGAGATAACTCGATATGATAGTCTATTCGGATAACAAACTCAAAGTCGATACAACAATCAATAATATACCGTCTTCAATTCTTCAATCGATAAACAAATCTCGAAGTTCGATCAACTCCCGAATCCTCAATAAACTGTCAAAACATCGAATACGGACTCAATATCAACTCGGAATTTAAACTCAATCAAATTCGATATTCAACTAAACCGAACCAAAAACCGACAATTCAAACTCGATTTCGACGGCATAACAGCTAAAAATTGACTACCCAAAAATGCAAACCATCAAACAACAATCACAATAACTCAATCATCATCCCAACCCATCAAAACAACTCAAATCCAACCTCAATCAAAATCCTCATTTTCGAATTTCACCTCTAAAATCATATAAAATCCAAACTTCGTTCTTTTTCCAAACCGACTTCGAATACACGATCTATACTAGCTCAAGAACGACATACTCCAATATTATCAAATTCTGACAACTCAACAAAATCGAAGTTCGATAGATCGTAGCAAAACTTACGTCTAAATGAAGCCCTCGTTGCTGTGATCGTGAATCTCAAGTCGGAATGAAAATCTAACGGTCGGATCGAGCGAATCAGACGAAAAGGAAGCTTGAAAAGTCGTCTCCCATGGCTTCCAACAGTACGTACAAAAAGGAGAGGAGAAGGGAGAGGAAAGATGGTGAAGTGATGGAGGGATGGGTCAACTTGCATAAGATAATATATTAAATCCAATTTTTGCATTTCAGTCCTTTATTTATCCAAAGTTGCAAAGTAACCCCCTACTAAATATCAAAACGATCCTCAATCACTAAAAATTCTGATTATCTCGATTAACTCAATTATAATAAAATCGGGGCATTACAAATACACACCAAGCTTGTATCAACTCACTAGATAAAATGATAGAAATATCAAAGCTAGCAACTCAAACCTTGACCAATCTTCTATTGATTCGAATCAGTGCAAAATCGAACTCGATATATTATTGAACAATCTGAAATTCATATCAAGTCATTCAATATTGCATTCAACTCATTCCGAAGCTCAACAACTCAAGGCTTGCTAATTTGATCGAAATTCAAACCGGTGACGTAACGGTTCGAAACCGATAATTCTAACAACTTAAACATCATCTAAACATTGATATATAACTCATATCAATATCATTTCATCACTTAATTTCAAAATCCAGCAGCATATATTTCCAGAATTTATCAAACATAAACTGACGGCGTAACGGTACAAATTCGGTATCCGAAATTAAAATCTATCAATTATAACCACCAAGTCTACTTCAAATATATCACATACCACCAGAATATCAACTTAAACCACCATATCAGAAGGTGCAAGGATTCAAAATATATTCTAAAAATCATAACAATTGCATCTTCGTTTCGGTTTCGATATCGTAAAGCTTATATCATCAAGAACACTAATACATACTCAAATTCTGAATTTTCTCAACATCATAACATCATAATTTCGAGACCTACTTAATCTTAGATATACTTACTTCAATGGATAGCTCTTCTTGCAAGGATTCCAAAACTATGCTCGGTTTTGAAATTGGAGGGCCGGATCTTGAACAATCGAATTTTGAAGATGAAAATCCAATGAAGAATTAAAGCTCTTGGTTGTTTTAGCTGAACAAATCTGAAATCTGATGATAAAACATGCATTTACACGTTCATATACAGCCAAATGACAAGTGTCCCACTCAAAATCTGATATTTGCACTTTGGCCCCCGAATTGTCCAATATTTGTAATTCGGTCCCTGCTCAAGTTTCTTCTTCAAATTAAATCCTCTTTAATTCTCAACTAGTAATTTTAATATTAATCCCATAAATATTTAATTCAAATATTTCTAACTTTTAATTTAAGAATCCCGGACTTTAAATCTCAATATCCGTAAATTCTCAAATTAAATATTTTCAGCTCGGAAATTAAAGCTCTAATTTCCATAATTTCTCCAATTAATATTTTCCAAAATTCAGAATTTAAATCTCTAATTCCGTAATTAATAACTTAATATTTTCGGGGCCTTACACAACAGCTCATGTCCTAGGCGCCAGTCTGAACAGATTCTGATCTGTCTACCCAGATATTATTTCCCGGTCATTTCATTACATGCATCATATGCGTATATTTACCCGTACTAGCATACTGAGCGTTTTATGCTCACGTCCAGTTGTTTTATGTTTGTCTGGACACACCATTCGATGAGGCAGTTGCAGGTAGTTTTTTCTAGAGATCTGGAGATTGGATTGTGACCAAGGCAGGATTGCAGGGTCAACCATTAGGTTTTTACCATGCTGGTATTTTATTTATTCTAGTTTCCGTAGTTTATCTCTGATTATAATTTATTATTGTTTAATTGCATGCCTAAGTTTCTGATTAGTAGGTGATTACGGTGCGGGTCATTACACGTACGCATCGTCGTGGGAGCTTTTATTTATGCTACTCGGAAATGGGCTTGATGATGTGGCGGGTTGCTGAAGTGGCATGTGGTATAGTCAACGTACACATGGCATTGATTGGATGATGTGGCAGTCGAGTGTGCACCACTAGGACATGACATGGTGGCGGTTGATTGCCGTTAGATCGAAGGGACAAGATGAAGGGTTGTGATGGTTTGGTGGTTAGATAAAATCCAGACCGTTGGATGGCTAGATTGATCTAGATCAACGAGATTGAATCTGAGCCATTGGATTGGGCGGTTGTGATTTGATGTATGTGATCAATCCAATGAAGGGCGATCTGGATCGTCAAATTTGAAATGGACGCATGAGATTAAATCTGATCAAGGGATATGATCCAATGGTTGTGGCTCACCAAAAAAGATGTGATCTACACCATCAGATTAAGATCTGACATATCAGATTGAATGTAAAGACTAGAGACACAACTAATCGCGTAAAAACCCCTCCAACCCATGGACATCTATAAATAAACCCCAATTCATAATGGAAAACGTTGTTTTTAGTTCTTAGATGTTCTGAAAGCAGAAACTAACGTTCATTTTACACAACATATTTTTGCATATGTTTTTCACTCAGCATTGTCAGAAAGTTCAAAAAGCATCTTAAAGTTCGCCGGGTTTTGTAATTTGGAGTGCTCCTATTACAAAACAGAAGTTGTTGTATCTTGGGAGATGATTACCATATTCCATAAGTGATAAGTGTACTTTATACACTTAATTTATATATGATTTTAATTATTAATTATTTGTTTCGAGCGGATTTATGTGGTTGTTTTGTTATTTTTGTGGTTGTAGGAATTTATTGAAGTCATGTGGAAAAGAAGAGAAAAGAATAAAAGAATAAAAGAAAAGAAAAGAAGAAAGAAAAGAAGTCAGGAGAAGAAAAGATCGAGAAGGGCTTAATGGGCTTTTGTTATTGGGCCATTGTTAGCGCTAAAAGTTAGTGCTAAAGGAGAGAAATTGAAGCGCTATCGCGCTGTATCATGAGAGAATTGGAATTGCGAGCAAGAAGCGTGCCTGCGCGTGTACTTGGAGCGCCCGCTCCGATCGTGATTTAGGATTTTAATTATTTCGGGCAATTATTCTATGGGCTTTTGAATGGGCTTTTGTTATGATATAAAAAGGAATTTAAGTCCGAGAGAAGGGAGAGCCGCCACACACACATTACGTACATATTAGAGAGTTTGATCGTGATTGTGAAGATTTCTGGGCTTAACTTGAAGAACGAAGACGGAGATCGATCGACCGGACACGACATCGCATTGACGAATTTGTTTCTTATCTTTTATATTATTCTGAATATGTCTGGATTTCTGAACATGTTTTGTTTTATTTAGAATTTTATTATGAACTAATTTTTTAGAGTCTAGAGGTCGGATGGAACCTGGTGTAGACACTTTCATGAATTTTTGATTTTATTGAATTGAGTTTCTTCTAGATTAATTATTTTTTCTAGAATTGATTGTCTTTTCAATTATCTGTTCAAATTGATTTGTAATATTTATTTGAAATATCGCACTCGGGAGAGGAGATTTTGAATAGGACCATTAGAAAATACACTGTTAATTATTTTTATAGCTCGGGAGAGTGTATAAATTTAACAGAGCTTTTTAAAAAAATATTGTTTTGTGATAGATCACTGCAAGTAGATTCTTAATAGGGATATTGGAATTGAATTGTAGTTGATAAAAATTATTTGTTGCTCGGGAGAGGAAAATAATAAACTTAAGTGTTCTTGGTTATTAATTGACTGGAATTCATGAAACTAAATTAATTAGGATTGATTGTTGTTGAAACCAGGTGAAATCTATACCTCTAGACCATTTTTTTCTATGATTGATATATTTCTGAAAGTTGTGTGCGTGCTATCAAAAATCATCTGATTATTTTTATTTTTCAGCAAAATTCTCAAATATTGGTTTTTTAGATAAAGTTTGGACTATTTTAATTACAAGAACTAAATATTTTCAATTTACTCTCTGAGGGAACGATACTTGATTCATTCACTATATTAAAACTTGACACTCGTACGCTTGTGAGGAATTTTCACAAGAAGTTTTTGGCGCCGTTGCCGGGGAGTAAATTTTGATTTTTTTTAGTCTTGTTACCAATTAGTCTAGATTTTAATTTAGAGTGTTATTTATTTTATTTTAAGTTACTAATTAATTTCTTCTTATTTTTAATTGCAGTCTATGCGATGATCTCAAAGTGCGAATTCTTTACTGTTTGATCCAGAGATCGAGCGCACTGCACGTGCTTTAAGAAGAATTAGAAGAGAAGAAATTAAAAGAATGGCTGAAGAAGAAGCACAACAAGCTCCTCTGGTGCCAATTAGAGACCACTTCAGATCGACGATCCAGGCTCACTATTCTGGAATCGCTCGAGGGACCATTAACGCCAACAATTTTGAACTGAAGCCGGCGTTAATCAACATGGTGCAATCAAACCAATTTAATGGGAGCGCCAATGCTGATCCTCACCTGCACCTGCGGACTTTCTTAGAAAGTACCGATACGGTAAAGTTTAATGGTGTGTCTGAGGATATTATTCGTTTACGCTTGTTTCCATTTTCTCTCAGGGATCAAGCAAGGAGTTGGTTGCAATCACTGCCTTTAGGGAGCATTGCTATTTGGGAGGGGGATGACAGAAAAATTTCTTGCGAAATATTTTCCACCTGCCAAATCCCCCAACTGAAGATTGAAATCAGCACATTCAGGCAGATGGACACTGAACAGCTATACGAGGCATGGGAAAGGTACAAAGAATTACTTAGACGTTGTCCTAACCACAATTTTGCAAATTGGGAATAGATCGAGTGGTTTTACAACACACTAAATGCGCCTACGAGGATGAATGTGAATTCTGCAGCTGGAGGTACTATATTTGCAAAGGACCATGTATAGGCCTACGATATGCTGGAACAGATGACGATCAATAGTTTTCAATGGTCATCTGAGCATACGGGAGTCAAGAAGCCAGCTGGAGTGTATGCAGTGGATCCTCTCACATCCATCACTGCTCAATTATCTGCACTAACTACACAGGTAGCTTCTTTGAATAAGATTAATGTTGCAGATTCAATTGGAGTTGAAGGATCACATACCCCAGAGGAAGTTAATTATATTAATCCTAATGGCTACCGAGGTTATGGAGATTACAGAGGTAATCATGTTCCCAATACTTTTCACCCTAATTTGCGGAATAATGAAAATTTTTCATATGCTAACAATACTAATAAGGGTGATGGTAAGTTATCTTTGGAGGATGTGGTTAGTACCTTTGTGCAGGAATCAGGTAAGAGGATGGCGAGAACTGAGTCTCGCCTTGACAGCTTGGAGACGCACATGGACAACATGGGTGTTGTACTTCAATCAATGGAGACTAGCATTGGACAATTGGCATACGCACTGACGGATAATAACCGCGGCCAGTTCCCTAGCAACACTAAAGTAAATCCGAAGGAACAGTGCAATGCTATCATGTTGGGGAGTGGGAAGCAAGTAGATAAAGAAGAGTGCCAACCTGAGAGCAAGACGCCTAAAAACGCTGTTGTTGAAGAGAAGAAAGTTGAGGAGAAGGAGATTGAAGCTGAGCCAAAACTGATGTACAAGCCTCCACTTCCATACCCGCAGAGGTTCAAAAAGAAGGCTCTTGATGAGCAGTTCTCCAAATTTTTGGAGATTTTCAAGAAAATTCACATCAACATCTCCTTTTCTGATGCTTTGGAGCAAATGCTGAACTATGCAAAGTTTATCAAGGGGGTGATGTCCAAGAAGAAGAGGCTGCTAGAGAACGAGGTAGTAAATCTAACTAAAGAGTGCAGTGCTGTGCTACAAAAGAAGATGCCACAAAAGCTTAAAGATCCAGGGAGTTTTTGTGACGACCCGAGTTCTAATCTCTCATTAATCAAATCATCGTAAATAATAGTCAAAGAATCAAAGACTAAATAAAATAATTTTTTTTTTTTTAAAATAGAGCACCTCGCTCGATCGGGGAAAAACACCTGATCGAGCGAGCCATGAAGCCCAACTCTCGGGTGGAAGCAATGTTGTCCTCGCTCGATCGGGTACTTTCTACCGATCGAGCGAGCACAAAATGCTCAAGGTTCTGTTTCCAAATCAAGGGCCTCGCTCGATCGGTGATAATCACCCGATCGAGCGGGCTCAGTTTCCAGCAATTCCAACAGAATTTCATTTGCTGTCAACACATGTTCTATCATACATTTCTCATCTAACATCAACTCATACATAGCCTATACAAAAACATAAGCTAACATGCATTCTAACATGATACAAGTTGATAGAAATAGATCATCTCAAAGCCTTAAAATCAACATGATAGGCTCATATATCAAACATGGAACATTGTATACAATATCAAGTCAAGTCCTAAGAAGTAATATACATCATCTCAAGTCTTGTGCATATTATTAAGACAAAAACCTCATAACCATTAAGTCTTGACATATGTAACTACAAAATATTCATGTCTTTGGACTCAACACAAACATTGACAGCTCACAACCATCTAAACTCGGATCATCACGCTATTCTCCCATTCCCTTGTTCTTCAAGTTCTCTTCTGTCCAGTTCCACTCCCGCCTATTGCCATGACACATACAACACAACAATAGCCGGATAACTCCGGTGAGAAATATATTTCCCAGTAAAATCAACTAAACATGCATAGCAAAGCATATATCAAATTCATGATATAAAAGTAACTACAATGCATGTTTTAAAACAAGGTTCTCTAATTCATCGTTTGGGATCCCGAGAAGAAGATATCATAACTAACCACCGACTCTCCCGATCGAGGTGGGGCTACTTATCTTGCTTCTCTAGACTTTGAAGCCATTATATATGTAAATCAGACGCTAGGCTAACTCAACCACCCAGGCCATACATATATAATCCCTCAAATCGTCTAATCGAACGTTTCCGTTCATTTTGAAATCAAAGAACAAGTCTTACAAGATGAATGCATCATATATCAACAAAATAACATTCATTAACATCAAGACTCATTCAACCATTCATATAAAAGCATATAAAAGAAAATAAGCAAATAAGTATGTGATTTAGGGAACTCGATACAAACCATCTCGAGTTATAATCCCATTCAAATTAGTAGTCCACTTTTACCTTTCAAATATGAAGTTTAAGATGATTCCAAGGTGAGTTCAAGCTCTCCAAATCTGAACAACACAATCACAAGACTTGTATCAAAATCTGCACTTAGAACCATTCAAACTCCATTGGAGACTAACTTCAAACCTTACTTCAACACTCTATCGGTTCGAAGATGACGTTCTCGAGCTCAATGGTATTTAAACACAATCTGAAACAAAGTTGGGAAAGCTTACAACCATCAGCTAGGACTCACTATCCTCACAACTCAATACAAGATAGCAAAACAGTTTTGAATCATAACGTCGGCGGCATAACGGTTAAAGTCGGAAACCGAAACTCAGCTACAACAATTCTAGCATTCATATCAGTTGTATATGATTCAAAACCAGCATAATTCCTCAACATATCAACAAGTATACTATCGAATAATCAGCTGGAAATTCATAAGAACATAATCGATAACCATCCTTCAACCCGAACTCGATAGAACAAAGAATACAAGCTCAACAACATCAATTCATAATCACAACTGATCTCTGCCATTTTTGAATTCTTAAACCATGATGAACTAAAAGAAAACTTACATCAAATCGAAGGTCTTCTTGCAAGGATTCCAGAACATCTTTCGGAATCGAAATCGGATAACCGGATTAAAAGATACGGCGATTTGAAAATTACAATTTCAAAGAAGTGAGAAGGAATCGATTTGCTCTGTTCTAAATCCTTTCAATTGTCTGAAATGTTAAGCATAACACACGTATACATGCTGAGCAATCACTTGAAATTCTGAAAATTGCACTTTAGCCCTCCAAGTCTTGCCTAGTTGCAATTCAGTCCTCAATTTCTCAATTCATTCAATTTCATTCCTAATCAATTTAAGAATATTAGAATTTAAATCAAAACTCCAATTATTCCCAAATTAATTATTCTCGAATTAAAATTAAATAATTCCGGGCGTTACAGTTTTACTATTCCTTGCACAATTGGTTCTTCTTATTTTAATAATGCACTTTGCGATTTGGGAGCTAGCATTAATTTAATACCTTTGTCTGTTCTCAGAAGCTTAGGACTTGGTGAGGTGAAGCCCACAATGATTTCTTTGCAGTTGGCTGATAGGAGCATTACATATCCACTAGGAATTACTGAAGATGTGCTAGTCAAGGTGGATAAATTTATCTTCCCAGCGGATTTTGTGATCTTGGACATAGAAGCATATCATGGTGCTCCCCTCATTTTTGGAAGACCATTCTTGGCCACGGCGGATGCAAAAATTGAAGTGAAGAAAGGGGAGTTATCAATGGGAGTGGAGTGCGAACGGGTGATTTTTAATCTATTTATGAAAGCACCTACTCCACCCATCGAAGAATTATGCTTCATTGAACCGGTTGTGAAGTTGGAGAGCTGTCAAAGAGCTGATTTTGCGGTCAATTCATCAAAGGAGAGAGCACCAAAATTACCAAAGAATAAGTTCACAAAAAAGAGAGCGAAATTTAAAAGGCGGTTCGTGGAATTTATTTGGAGTGTGAAAGAAAAGGGGAAGACTTAATACTGGTGAAAGTCGGGCTGACGACTCTAAACCAAGCGCTTTTTGGGAGGCAACCCAAAATTTTTGTGTTATTTTATTTTTTAGTTTATTTTTTTATTTAATTTTATGCTTTAATTTTCATTTTTGTTAATTAGTTAATTTATGATTTTTGAATGCACTTTTAGGAATTTTGGAGGCCTAATTTTATAAATGTGTTGAAATTTTTTCAGGATTTTAAAAGTCTGGGCAGAACTTTATGCGCGCTCGCTCGTCAACTCTCGCGCGTCCGCGCACACTCTATGCACTGAAGCTACACGAACTGCGCTACACCTTGCGCTATTGCGCGATCCAAGGGCGTAGACTTAAGCGCTATCGCGTATCACTTCCAAGCGCCAACAAGAAACATCGTTAGCGCTAGACCAAGCGCTATCATGCTACCAGCCCATTCCTCGTTAGCGCTAGACAAAGCGCTATCGCACAGCTACCTCTTCATTAGCGCCTTACATAGCGCTAACGAGCCTCCCAACTCTCCATCAGCGCAATCGCGCTAACCAGCAACACAATCTGCGCAGCTGCTAAGTGCTATCGCGCCCTCCTCCATGCGCAGACCAGCTTATCAGTGCATCCCTACCTTGCGCGAACAATACTCACGAGCAACTATCCTATGCGTGATTGCACTCCAACTGCTACTCCTTCATGCAGCAACACCTCCATGCGCTAACAACCTCAACAGCACTTGCCATAGTGCTTGTTGGAAAAAATGTTGAATGAATTGTTGGAATAAAATGGCATGAAATGGGCTTGAATTACTTGTCCAAAACGCTTGTATACTTGTCCAAAAAGCTTGTCCCAATTGATGCAAAAATTTGAATTTGGTGAAATAATTTGGAGGGAAAATTGTCCCACATTGAAATATGTTCAATGTATTGTTCACCTTATATAATCCAACATTGGATTATGGGCCCTTAGGGCACCGATGTTTTGTAAAGGGGAAAAATGCTAATCGATGCAACAAACACATGCACGCGCGCGGACGGCCGGCTTGGCGTGGCGAGGCAAGGCGACGTCTTGTGATCAATTATTCTTTTTGGATAAAATTTGGTTCAAGAATAATATTTTATTATTGTGAGTGCGATCGATCGATTAAAAACAACCGACGCTCCAGCCCTCGTCTGCCGAGACAGTAAGTTTCATAAAAGTGGGCGCTCGGTCCACTAAATTTTACCGACCGAGCGCACCATGGTTTGAGCGAGACAGAATGTTTACCAGAAGTGGGGCGCTCGATCGGTCAAAAATAACCGACCAAGCGCGCCTTCTACAGTCTGAAAAGTTGTGTCTCTTTCTGGGCTTTTTCTGTTATGGGTTGCATCCTTACGCCATAAAACGTGTTTTTTGGAGTCATAGTATAAATATATGACTGTTATAACGCAGAGAAATAATCCGAAACATCTGAGAACATCAAACGATTGAATATCAGATTTCTCTGCAAATTCTTCCCTCTCTCTCTCACAAAAGAACAAGTTCATACATATTTTAGTTCGACGAAGATCGAGATATTTGTTGTGCTGCTATATCTCGATTGTATAGTTGTTGCTTCTTAGAGAAGATTGCCGCCAACATTGAGCACTGTTAACGGGCAATTTTGTCTTGCGGATAGAGAGTTTCTCTCGCCTCGAATTTGTTCATATTTGTTGCTGCTGTTGTTGCTGTTGACGCACTAATTTTCAGAATTCGGAGTACACCCTTATAACAGTGCTATCGCCCCTCCATTTCCTCATTAGCGCATAAACATAGCACAATCGCGCTCTCTATTCCTCATCTGCGCTTCACTATGCAAAAACATGCAGCCTCCTGATCTCCTCCAAGAGCAAACAAGAATCATATAGCACACCTATCCTAGCACCTTACAACCCAAAATCCTCGCATGAAATCAAACCAAGCTTACACCTTGAGCAATCGCCTATCCGAAGCATGCCATGCCATGGATTTGTGTTTCTTCTAGCAATATTGTTTTGACTGATTGCTTCGGGTTTCATTTGCATCTTCTCTTATGGTGTGCATGTATTATTTTCAGGTTCATTTGGATGTCATGTAGTGCTTCTCAACTATTTTACCCTTGGCATTGCGGCTGCAAAATTATTTTACATGGAGATGAAGTTGATTACACCGAGTACTGATGCTCGGTATCAAAGGTACGTGTTCCTTGTTCTTTTTATTGTTTTTAATCATTAGGGACAATGATTACATTAAGTTTGGGGGGGGGGGGTGAATCAATGTTTGATTTAGTTGTTTGGTTGATAGTTGATTAGTTGAGTTTTATTGTATGCTTCATAGATAAAATTTTTGTTTAGGAGTGTTAGTTGAGTTGAGTCGAATTGAATTGAGTCGAGAAATAATTGGATGCATGGCTGATGAAAATTTTTTGTGTTATAACTGAAGTCCATGATTGTCTACCTATCTGACAAATATTTTTGAGAAAATGGAACCAATTGAATGAACAATTTCCTATATACTCTGTGATTAATACTTGAATCTGATTTTTGAAACATATAGACATAGATATGATTGAGGCATTGTTTGAAAATTTTTGGGCCTGAATTTTATTGATGAAATTTATCCTTAGTTGCCCATTTGAGCTACACGTATATGAGTACATTGAGGTACAAAATTCTGAAATTGTTGGAAAATCATCGTTAACTGCTGATGATTATTTTTTCTGCACTGATCGAGATTTGTATGAATTAATTGTGGATTGAGACTTGTCTAGAACTAGTTCAAACACTTTTTGAGGTGAAATACGGGCAAAACTGTGATTATGAATGATTTAGGCGATTTTTCAGAATTCGTTTGAGCTTTTCAAGCTACCTATTTATATATGTTATCCCTAGTACCTTGTTTGAGCTTTATTGAAAATAGAATGGCATGCGTGTAAACGTGTGATAAAACCCTCATTCGTCATTATTTTATGGTCCTACATTGACTACCTGAATAGCCTATACACTATTTCCTACCTTTAAGGGAGTAATTTGAATGCTAAAATGTTATATGATCCTAGTTTTATTTGTGAAAATGAAATGGTGTGGTGGATGAATTGAAATGAAAAAGGTAGTAGATGAAAAAGAAAAATTGGTAGAAGAAAGAGGTGGAAAAATTTTGAAAGAAAGAAAAGAATGATGAAAGAAGTTGTGAAAAAGATGAAAGATAAATGAAGTGAAAAAGAAAGTGTGAAATTGTGAATGAAAAGGAGTTGAAATTAGAGCATAAATATAAATTACTCCTTATTTTGAATTCATATCCTTCGTTTGTAGCCATAAGCCAGGCCTTACATTATAAGCTGATTAAGTCCTATTGACCGAGTCTCAGTTGCCCAATATACTAGTGGAGAAGAGTTGCGAGAATTTAGCCTATGTACTGTTGATTGATAATTTTAATGATTATGAATTTTGATCGAAACACGCACACACTATTATTCTTTGCATTTACCTGATTGTGAGTGTTTTTTTATTAATATTCTAATTTTGATCATATGCTACCTTGAAAAGTCCTCATGATCTATGAATGTGTGAAGTGAACTTGGATAAGGGTGTTTTGAAACGTGAGTTGCGGAGATTGTGAGTTTATGCGGTTATTTTGTTCTGGCTTAAATTTTCAAGTGTTAGTAGGTTGGATGGGATTGGATTTGAATTTTTTGAAATTATTTCTGAGGCCGTTGCTCCATAATATTTTTTGACTTTTTTTGTTGATTTGAGTTTTTGCGAGTTATGGTTTTGAATAGTTTTGCTCGGGACTAGCAAAAGTCTATGTTTGGGGGTATTTGATAAGTGTATTTCATACACTTAATTTATATATGATTTTAATTATTAATTATTTGTTTTGAGCGAATTTATGTGGTTGTTTTGTTATTTTTTTGGTTGTAGGAATTTATTGAAGTCATGTGGAAAAGAAGAGAAAAGAATAAAAGAAAAGAAAAGAAGTCAGGAGAAGAAAAGATCGAGAAGGGCTTAATGGGCTTTTGTTATTGGGACATTGTTAGCGCTAAAAGTTAGCGCTAAAGAAGAGAAATTGAAGCGCTATCGCGCTGTGTCATGAGAGAATTGGAATTGCAAACAAGAGTCGTGCCCGCGCGTGTACTTGGAGCGCCCGCTCTGATCGTGATTTAGGATTTTAATTATTTCGGGCAATTATTCTATGGGCTTTTGAATGGGCTTTTGTGATGATATAAAAAGGAATTTAAGTCTGAGAGAAGGGAGAGCCGCCACACACACATTACGTACATATCAGAGAGTTTGATCATGATTGTGAAGATTTCTGGGCTTAACTTGAAGAACAAAGACGGAGATCGATCGACCAAACACGGCATCGCATCGACGGATTTGTTTCTTATCTTTTATTTTATTCTGAATATGTCTGGATTTTTGAACATGTTTTGTTTTATTCAGAATTTTATTATGAACTAATTTTTTAGAGTCTAGAGGTCGGATGCAACCTGGTGTAGATGCTTTCATAAATTTTTGATTTTATTGAATTGAGTTTCTTCTAGATTAATTGTTTTTTCTAGAATTGATTGTCTTTTCAATTATCTGATCAATAATTGATTTGTAATATTTATTTGAAATCTGGCACTCGGGAGAGGAGATTTTGAATAGGACCAATAGAAAATACACTGTTAATTATTTTTATACCTCGGGAGAGTGTATAAATTTAACAGATCTTTTAAAAATAACACTGTTTTGTGATAGATCACTGCAAGTAGATTCTTAATAGGGATATTGGAATTGAATTGTAGTTGATAAAAATTATTTGTTGCTCGGGAGAGGGAAATAATAAACTGAAGTGTTCTTGGTTATTAATTGACTGGAATTCATGAAACTAAATTAATTAGGATTGATTGTTGTTGAAACCAGGTGAAATCTATACCTCTAGACCATTTTTTTCTCTGATTGATATATTTCTGAAAGT